>NC_064620.1:644272735-645652735 GCF_023898315.1 Schistocerca nitens
GTTTCATCGCCAATGGGAAGGTCCAGGGGATACAGTAAACCTGTAGAGGTGCATCGGAATGTAAAACTGGTGACACAGGAAACGCTCAAAACATTGACTGTAGGAAGACTCTTTTCTTGTACTTAAGTCGGCATTGTGACTCTTATATTTAATTCCGACGCAATTTCTGTGTTTCATCGTCACTGTGAAGGTCCAAGGGATACAGTAAACCTGTAGAGGTGCATCGGAATGTCACACTGGTGACACAGGACACGCTCAAATTATAGACAGTTGGAATACTCAGTCTTCCTGTACTTAAGTCGGCATTGTGTCTCTTATATTTAATTCCGATGCAATTTCTGTGTTTCATCCTCAATGGAAAGGTCCAAGGGATACAGTATACCTGCAGAGGTGCATAAGAATGTAAAACTGGTGACACAGGAAACGCTCAAAACATAGACAGTAGGAAGACTCAGTCTTCCTGTACTGAAGTCGGTATTGTGTCTCTTATATTTATTTCCTATGAAATTTCTGTGTTTCATCGTCAACGGGAAGGTCCAAGGGATACAATAAACAAGCAGATGTGCATCGGAAAGTAAAACTGATGACACAGGAAACGCTCAAAACATAGACAGTAGGAAGACTTAGTCTTCCTGTACTTAAGTCGGCATTGTGTCTCTTATATTTAATTCCGATGCAATTTCTGTTTTTCATCGTCAATGGGAAGGTCCAATGGATACAGTAAACCTGCAGATGTGAATCGGAATGTAAAACTGGTGACACAGGAAACGCTCAAAACATAGACAGTAAGAAGACTCAGTCTTCCTGTACTTAAGTCGGCATTATGTCTCTTATATTTAATTTCGATCCAATTTGTGTGTTTCATCGCCAATGGGAAGGTCCAAGGGATACAGTAAACCTGCAGAGGTGCATCGGAATGTAAAACTGGTGACACAGGAAACGCTAAAAATATTGACCGTAAGAAGACTGTTTTCTGGTACTTAAGTCGGCATTGTGTCTCTTATATTTAATTCCGATGCAATTTCTGTGTTTCATTGTCAATGGGAAGGTTCAAGGGATACAGTAAACCTGCAGAGGTGCATCGGAATGTAAAACCGGTGACACAGGTAACGCTCAAATCATAGACAGTAGGAAGACTCAGTCTTCCTGTACTTAAGTCGTCATTGTGTCTCTTATATTTATTTCCGATGAAATTTCTGTGTTTCATCGTCAATGTGAGGGTCCAAGGGATATAATAAACAAGAAGAGGTGCATCGGAAAGTAAAACTGATGACACAGGAAACGCTCAAAACATAGAGAGTAGGAAGACTTAGTCTTCCTGTACTTAAGTCGGCTTTGTGTCTCTTATATTTAATTCCGATGCAATTTCTGTTTTTAAGCGTCAATGGGAAGGTCCAAGGGATACAGTAAAACTGCAGAGGTGCATCGGAATGTAAAACTGATGACACAGGAAACGCTCAAAACATAGACAGTACTAAGACTCAGTCTTATTGTACTTAAGTCGGCACTGTGTCTCTTATATTTAATTCCGATGGAATTTCTGTGATTCCTAGTCACTGTGAAGGTCAAAGGGATACAGTAAACCTGCTGAGGTGCATCGGATTGTAAAACTGGTGACACGGAAAAGGCTCAAAGCATAGACAGTAGGAAGACTCAGTCATCCTGTTCTTAACTCGGCACTGTGTCTCTAATATTTAATTCCGATGCAATTTCTGTGTTTCATCGTCTATGGGAATTTCCAAGGGATACAGTAAACCTGAAGAGGTGCATCGGAATGTAAAACTGGTGACACAGGAAACGCTCAAAACATAGACCGTAAGAAGACTCAGTTTTCTGGTACTTAAGTCGGCGTTGTGTCGCTTATATTTAATTCCGATGCAATTTCTGTGTTTCATCGTCAATGGGAAGGTCTAAGGGATACAGTAAACCTGCAGAGGTGCATCGGAATGTAAAACTAGTGACAAAGGAAATGCTCAAAACATAGACAGTAGGAAACTCAGTCTTCCTGTACTTAAGTCGGCATTGCGTCTCTTATATTTATTTCCGATGACATTTCTGTGTTTCATCGTGAATGGGAAGGTCCAAGGGATATAATAAACAAGCAGAGGTGCATCGGAAAGTAAAACTGATGACACAGGAAACGCTCAAAACATAGACAGTAGGAAGACTTAGTCTTCCTGTACTTAAGTCGGCCTTGTGTCTCTTATATTTAATTCCGATGCAATTTCTGTTTTCCATCGTCAATGGGAAGGTCCAAGGGATGCAGTAAACCTGCAGAGGTGCATCGGAATGTAAAACAGATGACACAGGAAACGCTCAAAACATAGAAAGTAGGAAGACTCAGTCTTCCTGTACTTAAGTCTCCATTGTGTCTCTTTCATTTAATTCCGATGCCATTTCTGTGTTTCATCGTAAATGGGAAGGTCTAATGGATACAGTAAACCTGCACAGGTGCATCGGAATGTAAAACAAGATGACACAGGAAACACTCAAAACATCGACAGTAGGGAGACTTAGTCTTCCTGTACTTAAGTCAGCATTGTGTCTCTTATTATTAATTCCGATGCAATTTCTGTGTTTCATCAGCAATGGAGAGGACCAAGGGATACAATAAACCTGCAGAGGTGCATCGGAATGTAAAACTGGTGACACAGGAAACGCTCAAAAGCATTGTCAGTACTAAGACTCAGTCTTCCTGTACTTCAGTCGACACTGTGTCTCTTATATTTAATTCCGATGCAATTTCTGATTTTCAACGTCAATGGGAAGGTCCAAGGGATATAGTAACCTGCAGAGGTGCATCGGAATGTGAAACTGATGACACAGGAAACGCTCAAATCATAGACAGTAGGAAGGCTCAGTCTTCCTGTACTTATGTCGGCATTGTGTCTCTTATATTTAATTCCGATGCAATTTCTGTGTTTCATCGTCAATCCGAAGGTCCAAGGGATACAGTAAACCTGCAGAGGTGCATCGGAATGTAAAACTGGTGACACAGGAAACGCTCAAACATAGACAGTAGGAAGACTCAGTCTTCCTGTACTTAAGTCGGCATTGTGTCTCTTATATTTATTTCCAATGAAATTTCTGTGTTTCAACGTCAACGGGAAGGTCCAAGGGATATAATAAACAAGCAGAGGTGCATCGGAAAGTAAAACTGATGACACAGGAAACGCTCAAAACATAGACAGTAGGAAGACTCAGTCTTCCTGTACTTAAGTCGGCATTGTGTCTCTTATATTTAATTTCGATGCAATTTGTGTGTTTCATCGCCAATGGGAAGTTCCAGGGGATACAGTAAACCTGCAGAGGTGCAACGGAATGTAAAACTGGTGACACAGGAACCGCTCAAATTATAGACAGTAGGAAGACTCAGTCTTCCTGTACTTAAGACGGCATTGTGTCTCTTATATTTAATTCCGATGCAATTTCTGTATTTCATCGTCAATGGGAAGGTCCAAGGGATACAGTAAACCTGCAGAGGTGCATCGGAATGTAAAATTGGTGACACAGGAAACGCTCAAAACATAGACAGTAGGAAGACTCAGTCTTCCTGTACTTAAGTCGGCATTGTGTCTCTTATATTTATTTCCGATGAAATTTCTGTGTTTCATCGTGAATGGGAAGGTCCAAGGGATATAATAAACAAGCAGAGGTGCATCGGAATGTAAAACTGATGACACAGGAAACGCTCAAAGCATAGACAGTAGGAAGACTTAGTCTTCCTGTACTTAGGTCGGCATTGTGTCTCTTATATTTAATTCCGATGCAATTTCTGTGTTTCATCGTGAATGGGAAGGTCCAAGGGATATAGTAAACCTGCACAGGTGCATCGGAAAGTAAAACTGATGACACAGGGAACGCTCAAAACATAGACAGTAGGAAGACGTAGTCTTCCGGTACTTAAGTCAGCATTGTGTCTCTTATATTTAATTTCGATGCAATTTGTGTTTCATCGCCAATGGGAAGGTCCAAGGGATACAGTAAACATGCAGAGGTGTATCGAAATGTAAAACTGGTGACACAGCAAACGCTCAAATTATAGACAGTAGGAAGACTCAGTCTTCCTGTACTTAAGTCGGCATTGTGTCACTTATAATTAATTCCGATGCAATTTCTGTGTTTCATCGTCAATGGGAAGGTCCAAGGTATACAGTAAACCTGCAGAGATGCATCAGAACGTAAAACTGGTGACACAGGAAACGCTCAACACATAGACAGTAGGACGACTCATTCTTTCTGTACTTAAGTCGGCATTGTGTCTCTTATATTTAATTCCGATGCAATTTCTGTGTTTCATCGTCAATCGGAAGGTCCAAGGGATACAGTAAACCTGCAGAGGTGCATCGGAATTTAAACCTGGTGACACAGGAAACGCTCAAAACATAGACCGTAAGAAGACTCAGTTTTCATGTACTTAAGTCGGCGTTGTGTCTCTTATATATAATTCCGATGCAATTTCTGATTTTCAACGTCAATGGGAAGGTCCAAGGGATATAATAAACAAGCAGAGGTGCATCGGAACGTAAAACTGATGACACAGGAAACGCTCAAAACATAGACAGTAGGAAGACTTAGTCCTCCTGTACTTAAGTCGGCATTGTGTCTCTTATATTTAATTCCGATGCAATTTCTTTATTCCATCGTCAATGGGAAGGTCCAAGGGATACAGTAAACCTGCAGAGGTGCATCGGAATGTAAAACTGATGACACAGGAAACGCTCAAAGCATAGACAGTAGGAAGAATCAGTCTTCCTGTACTTAAGTCTGCATTGTGTCTCTTATATTTAATTCCGATGCAATTTCTGTATTTCATCGTCAATGGGAAGGTCCAAGGGATACAGTAAACCTGCAGAGGTGCATCAGAGTGTAAAACTGGTGACACAGGAAACGCTCAAAACATAGACGTAGGAAGACTCAGTCTTCCTGTGCTTAAGTCGGCATTGTGTCTCTTATATTTAATTCCGATGCAATTTCTGTGTTTCATCGTCAATGGGAAGGTCCAATGGATACAGTAAACAAGCAGAGGTCCATCGGAATGTAAAGCTGGTGACACAGGAAACGCTCAAAACATAGACAGTAGGAAGACTCAGTCTTCCTGTACTTAAGTCGGCATTGTGTCTCTTATATTTAATTCCGATGCAATTTCTGTGTTTCATCGTCAATGGGAAGGTGCAAGGGATACAGTAAACCTGCAGAGGTGCATCGGAATGTAAAACTAGTGACACAGGAAACGCTCAAACATAGACAGTAGGAAGACTCAGTCTTCCTGTACTTAAGTCGGCATTGTGTCTCTTATATTTATTTCCAATGAAATTTCTGTGTTTCAACGTCAACGGGAAGGTCCAAGGGATATAATAAACAAGCAGAGGTGCATCGGAAAGTAAAACTGATGACACAGGAAACGCTCAAAACATAGACAGTAGGAAGACTCAGTCTTCCTGTACTTAAGTCGGCATTGTGTCTCTTATATTTAATTTCGATGCAATTTGTGTGTTTCATCGCCAATGGGAAGTTCCAGGGGATACAGTAAACCTGCAGAGGTGCAACGGAATGTAAAACTGGTGACACAGGAACCGCTCAAATTATAGACAGTAGGAAGACTCAGTCTTCCTGTACTTAAGACGGCATTGTGTCTCTTATATTTAATTCCGATGCAATTTCTGTATTTCATCGTCAATGGGAAGGTCCAAGGGATACAGTAAACCTGCTGAGGTGCATCGGAATGTAAAACTGGTGACACGGGAAACGCTCAAAACATAGACACTAGGAAGACTCAGTCATCCTGTTCTTAACTCGGCACTGTGTCTCTAATATTTAATTCCGATGCAATTTCTGTGTTTCATCGTCAATGGGAAGTTCCAAGGGATACAGTAAACCTGCAGAGGTGCATCGGAATTTAAACCTGGTGACACAGGAAACGCTCAAAACATAGACCGTAAGAAGACTCAGTTTTCATGTACTTAAGTCGGCGTTGTATCTCTTATATATAATTCCGATGCAATTTCTGATTTTCAACGTCAATGGGAAGGTCCAAGGGATATAGTAACCTGCAGAGGTGCATCGGAATGTGAAACTGATGACACAGGAAACGCTCAAATCATAGACAGTAGGAAGGCTCAGTCTTCCTGTACTTATGTCGGCATTGTGTCTCTTATATTTAATTCCGATGCAATTTCTGTGTTTCATCGTCAATCCGAAGGTCCAAGGGATACAGTAAACCTGCAGAGGTGCATCGGAATGTAAAACTGGTGACACAGGAAACGCTCAAACATAGACAGTAGGAAGACTCAGTCTTCCTGTACTTAAGTCGGCATTGTGTCTCTTATATTTATTTCCAATGAAATTTCTGTGTTTCAACGTCAACGGGAAGGTCCAAGGGATATAATAAACAAGCAGAGGTGCATCGGAAAGTAAAACTGATGACACAGGAAACGCTCAAAACATAGACAGTAGGAAGACTCAGTCTTCCTGTACTTAAGTCGGCATTGTGTCTCTTATATTTAATTTCGATGCAATTTGTGTGTTTCATCGCCAATGGGAAGTTCCAGGGGATACAGTAAACCTGCAGAGGTGCAACGGAATGTAAAACTGGTGACACAGGAACCGCTCAAATTATAGACAGTAGGAAGACTCAGTCTTCCTGTACTTAAGACGGCATTGTGTCTCTTATATTTAATTCCGATGCAATTTCTGTATTTCATCGTCAATGGGAAGGTCCAAGGGATACAGTAAACCTGCAGAGGTGCATCGGAATGTAAAATTGGTGACACAGGAAACGCTCAAAACATAGACAGTAGGAAGACTCAGTCTTCCTGTACTTAAGTCGGCATTGTGTCTCTTATATTTATTTCCGATGAAATTTCTGTGTTTCATCGTGAATGGGAAGGTCCAAGGGATATAATAAACAAGCAGAGGTGCATCGGAATGTAAAACTGATGACACAGGAAACGCTCAAAGCATAGACAGTAGGAAGACTTAGTCTTCCTGTACTTAGGTCGGCATTGTGTCTCTTATATTTAATTCCGATGCAATTTCTGTGTTTCATCGTGAATGGGAAGGTCCAAGGGATATAGTAAACCTGCACAGGTGCATCGGAAAGTAAAACTGATGACACAGGGAACGCTCAAAACATAGACAGTAGGAAGACGTAGTCTTCCGGTACTTAAGTCAGCATTGTGTCTCTTATATTTAATTTCGATGCAATTTGTGTTTCATCGCCAATGGGAAGGTCCAAGGGATACAGTAAACATGCAGAGGTGTATCGAAATGTAAAACTGGTGACACAGCAAACGCTCAAATTATAGACAGTAGGAAGACTCAGTCTTCCTGTACTTAAGTCGGCATTGTGTCACTTATAATTAATTCCGATGCAATTTCTGTGTTTCATCGTCAATGGGAAGGTCCAAGGTATACAGTAAACCTGCAGAGATGCATCAGAACGTAAAACTGGTGACACAGGAAACGCTCAACACATAGACAGTAGGACGACTCATTCTTTCTGTACTTAAGTCGGCATTGTGTCTCTTATATTTAATTCCGATGCAATTTCTGTGTTTCATCGTCAATCGGAAGGTCCAAGGGATACAGTAAACCTGCAGAGGTGCATCGGAATTTAAACCTGGTGACACAGGAAACGCTCAAAACATAGACCGTAAGAAGACTCAGTTTTCATGTACTTAAGTCGGCGTTGTGTCTCTTATATATAATTCCGATGCAATTTCTGATTTTCAACGTCAATGGGAAGGTCCAAGGGATATAATAAACAAGCAGAGGTGCATCGGAACGTAAAACTGATGACACAGGAAACGCTCAAAACATAGACAGTAGGAAGACTTAGTCCTCCTGTACTTAAGTCGGCATTGTGTCTCTTATATTTAATTCCGATGCAATTTCTTTATTCCATCGTCAATGGGAAGGTCCAAGGGATACAGTAAACCTGCAGAGGTGCATCGGAATGTAAAACTGATGACACAGGAAACGCTCAAAGCATAGACAGTAGGAAGAATCAGTCTTCCTGTACTTAAGTCTGCATTGTGTCTCTTATATTTAATTCCGATGCAATTTCTGTATTTCATCGTCAATGGGAAGGTCCAAGGGATACAGTAAACCTGCAGAGGTGCATCAGAGTGTAAAACTGGTGACACAGGAAACGCTCAAAACATAGACGTAGGAAGACTCAGTCTTCCTGTGCTTAAGTCGGCATTGTGTCTCTTATATTTAATTCCGATGCAATTTCTGTGTTTCATCGTCAATGGGAAGGTCCAATGGATACAGTAAACAAGCAGAGGTCCATCGGAATGTAAAGCTGGTGACACAGGAAACGCTCAAAACATAGACAGTAGGAAGACTCAGTCTTCCTGTACTTAAGTCGGCATTGTGTCTCTTATATTTAATTCCGATGCAATTTCTGTGTTTCATCGTCAATGGGAAGGTGCAAGGGATACAGTAAACCTGCAGAGGTGCATCGGAATGTAAAACTAGTGACACAGGAAACGCTCAAAACATAGACAGTAGGAAGACTCAGTCTTCCTGTACTTAAGTCGGCATTGTGTCTCTTATATTTAATTACGATGCAATTTCTCTGTTTCATCGTGAATGGGAAGGTCCAAGGGATATAGTAAAACGGGCAGAGGTGCATCGGAAAGTAAAACTGATGACACAGGAAACGCTCAAAACATAGACAGTAGGAAGACTCAGTCTTCCTGTACTTAAGTCGGCATTGTGTCTCTTATTTTTATTTCCGATGAAATTTCTGTTTTTCATCGTGAATGGGAAGGTCCAAGGGATATAGTAAACCTGCAGAGGTGCATCGGAAAGTAAAACTAATGACACAGGAAACGCTCAAAACATACACAGTACTAAGACTCAGTCTTCCTGTACTTAAGTCATCACTGTGTCTCTTATATTTAATTCCGATGCAATTTCTGTGATTCACCGTCACTGTGAAGGTCCAAGAGATACAGTGAACGTGCTGAGGTGCATCGGCATGTAAAACTGGTGACACGGGAAACGCTCAAAACATAGACAGTAGGAAGACTCAGTCATCCTGTTCTTAACTCGGCACTGTGTCTCTAATATTTAATTCCGATGCAATTTCTGTGTTTCATCGTCAAAGGGAAGTTCCAAGGGATACAATAAACCTGCAGAGGTGCAACCGAATTTAAACCTGGTGACACAGGAAACGCTAAAACATAGACCGTATGAAGACTCAGTTTTCATGTACTTAAGTCGGCGTTGTGTCTCTTATATATAATTCCGATGCAATTTCTGTGTTTCATCGTCAATGGGAAGTTCCAAGGGATACAATAAACCTGCAGAGGTGCAACCGAATTTAAACCTGGTGACACAGGAAACGCTAAAACATAGACCGTATGAAGACTCAGTTTTCATGTACTTAAGTCGGCGTTGTGTCTCTTATATATAATTCCGATGCAATTTCTGATTTTCATAGTCAATGGGAAGGTCCAAGGGATATAGTAAACCTGCAGAGGTGCATCGGAATGTAAAACTGGTGACACAGGAAACGCTCAAAACATAGACAGTAGGAAGACTCAGTCTTCCTGTACTTAAGTCGGCATTGTGTCTCTTATATTTAATTTCGATGCAATTTGTGTGTTTCATCGCCAATGGGAAGTTCCAGGGGATAAAGTAAACCTGCAGAGGTGCATCGGAATGTAAAACTGGTGACATAGGAAACGCTCAAATTATAGACAGTAGGAAGACACAGTCTTCCTGTACTTAAGACGGCATTGTGTCTCTTATATTTAATTCCGATGCAAATTCTGTATTTCTTCGTCAATGGGAAGGTCCAAGGGATACAGTAAACCTGTAGAGGTGCATCAGAATGTAAAACTGGTGACACAGGAAACGCTCAAAATATAGACAGTAGGAAGAATCAGTCTTCCTGTACTTAAGTCGGCATTGTGTCTCTTATATTAGATTCCGATGCAATTTCTGTGTTTCATCGTCAATGGGAAGGTCCAAGGGATACAGTAAACCTGCAGAGGTGCATCGGAATGTAAAACTAGTGACACAGGAAACGCTCAAAACATAGACAGTGGGAAGACTCAGTCTTCCTGTACTTAAGTCGGCATTGTGTCTCTTACATTTAATTCCGATGCAATTTCTGTGTTTCATCGTCAATCGGAAGGTCCGAGGGATACAGTAAACCTGCAGAGGTGCATCGGAATGTAAAATTGGTGACACAGGAAACGCTCAAAACATAGACAGTAGGAAGACTCAGTCTTCCTGTACTTAAGTCGGCATTGTGTCTCTTATATTTATTTCCGATGAAATTTCTGTGTTTCATCGTGAATGGGAAGGTCCAAGGGATATAATAAACAAGCAGAGGTGCATCGGAATGTAAAACTGATGACACAGGAAACGCCCAAAGCATAGACAGTAGGAAGACTTAGTCTTCCTGTACTTAAGTCGGCATTGTGTCTCTTACATTTAATTCCGATGCAATTTCTGTTTTCCATCGTCAATGGGAAGGTCCAAGGGATACAGTAAACCTGCAGAGGTGCATCGGAATGTAAAACTGATGACACAGCAAACTCTCAAATCATAGACAGTAGGAAGACTCAGTCTTCCTGTACTTAAGTCTACATTGTATCTCTTATATTTAATTCCGATGCAATTTCTGTCATTCATCATCACTGTGAAGGTCCAAGCGATACAGTAAACCTGCTGAGGTGCATCGTAATGTAAAACTGGTGACACGTGAAACGCTCAAATCATTGACAGTAGGAAGACTCAGTCATCCTGTCCTTAACTCGGCACTGTGTCTCTAATATTTAATTCCGATGCAATTTCTCTGTTTCATCGTGAATGGGAAGGTCCAAGGGATATAGTAAAACGGGCAGAGGTGCATCGGAAAGTAAAACTGATGACACAGGAAACGCTCAAAACATAGACAGTAGGAAGACTCAGTCTTCCTGTACTTAAGTCGGCATTGTGTCTCTTATTTTTATTTCCGATGAAATTTCTGTTTTTCATCGTGAATGGGAAGGTCCAAGGGATATAGTAAACCTGCAGAGGTGCATCGGAAAGTAAAACTAATGACACAGGAAACGCTCAAAACATAGACAGTAGGAAGACGTAGTCTTCCTGTACTTAAGTCAGCATTGTGTCTCTTATATTTAATTTCGATGCAATTTGTGTTTCATCGCCAATGGGAAGGTCCAAGGGATACAGTAAACATGCAGAGGTGTATCGAAATGTAAAACTGGTGACACAGCAAACGCTCAAATTATAGACAGTAGGAAGACTCAGTGTTCCTGTACTTAAGTCGGCATTGTGTCACTTATAATTAATTCCGATGCAATTTCTGTGTTTCATCGGCAATGGGAAGGTCCAAGGGATACAGTAAACCTGCAAAGATGCATCAGAACGTAAAACTGGTGACACAGGAAACGCTCAACACATAGACAGTAGGACGACTCATTCTTTCTGTACTTAAGTCGGCATTGTGTCTCTTATATTTAATCCCGATGCAATTTCTGTGTTTCATCGTCAATGGGAAGGTCCAAGGGATACAGTAAACCTGCAGAGGTGCATGGGAATGTAAAACTGGTGACACAGGAAACGCTCAAAACATAGACAGTAGGAAGACTCAGTCTTCCTGTACTTAAGTCGGCATTGTGTCTCTTATTTTTATTTCCGATGAAATTTCTGTTTTTCCTCGTGAATGGGAAGGTCCAAGGGATATACTAAACCTGCAGAAGTGCATCGGAAAGTAAAACTGATGACACAGGAAACGCTCAAATCATAGACAGTAGGAAGACTTAGTCTTCCTGTACTTAAGTCGGCATTGTGTTTCTTATATTTAATTCCGATGCAATTCCTGTGGTTCATCGTCACTGTGAAGGTCCAAGGGATACAGTAATCCTGTAGAGGTGCATCGGAATGTAAAACTGGTGACACAGGAAACGCTCAAATTATAGACAGTAGGAAGACTCAATCTTCCTGTACTTAAGTCGGCATTGTGTCTCTTATATTTAATTCCGATGCAATTTATGTGTGTCATCGTCAATGGAAAGGTCCAAGGGATACAGTAAACCTGCAGAGGTGCATCAGAATGTAAAACTGGTGACACAGGAAACGCTCAACACATAGACAGTAGGAAGACTCATTCTTCCTATACTTAAGTCGGCATTGTGTCTCTTATGTTTAATTCCGATGCAATTTCTGTGTTTCATCGTCAATGGGAAGGTCCAAGGGATACAGTAAACCTGCAGAGGTGCATCGGAATTTAAAACTAGTGATACAGGAAACGCTCAAAACATAGACAGCAGGAAGACTCAGTCTTCCTGTTCTTAAGTCGGCATTGTGTCTCTTATATTTAATTCCGATGCAATTTCTGTGTTTCATCGTCAATGGGTAAGGTCTGAGGGATACAGTAAACCTGCAGAGGTGCATCGGAATGTAAAACTGGTGACACAGGAAACGCTCAAAACATTGACTGTAAGAAGACAGTTTTCTTGTACTTAAGTCGGCATTGTGTCTCTTATATTTAATTCCGATGCAATTTCTGTGTTTCATCGTCACTGTGAAGGTCCAAGGGATATAAGAAACAAGCAGAGGTGCATCGGAATGTAAAACTGATGACACAGGAAACGCTCAAAACATTGACTGTAAGAAGACAGTTTTCTTGTACCTAAGTCGGCATTGTGTCTCTTACATTTAATTCCGATGCAATTTCTGTTTTCCATCGTCAATGGGAAGGTCCAAGGGATACAGTAAACCTGCAGAGGTGCATCGGAATGTAAAACTGATGACACAGGAAACTCTCAAATCATAGTAGGAAGACTCAGTCTTCCTGTACTTAAGTCTGCATTGTATCTCTTATATTTAATTCCGATGCAATTTCTGTGTTTCATCGTCAATGGGAAGGTCCAAGGGATACAATAAACCTGCATAGGTGCATCGGAATGTAAAACTGGTGACACAGGAAACGCTCAAAACATAGACAGTACTAAGACTCAGACTTCCTGTACTTAAGTCGGCACTGTGTCTCTTATATTTAATTCCGATGCAATTTCTGTGATTCATCGTCACTGTGAAGGTCCAAGCGATACTGTAAACCTGCTGAGGTGCATCGTAATGTAAAACTGGTGACACGTGAAACGCTCAAAACATTGACACTAGGAAGACTCAGTCATCCTGTCCTTAAATCGGCACTGTGTCTCTAATATTTAATTCCGATGCAATTTCTGTGTTCCATCGTCAATGGGAAGTTCCAAGGGATACAGTAAACTTGCAGAGGTGCATCGGAATTTAAACCTGGTGACACAGGAAACGCTCAAAACATAGACCGTAGAAGACTCAGTTTTCATGTACTTAAGTCGGCGTTGTGTCTCTTATACATAATTCCGATGCAATTTCTGATTTTCATCGTCAATGAGAAGGTCCAAGGGATATAGTAAACCTGCAGAGGTGCATCGGAATGTAAAACTGATGACACAGGAAGAGCTCAAATCGTAGACAGTAGGAAGACTCAGTCTTCCTGTACTTAAGTCGGCATTGTGTCTCTTATATTTAATTCCGATGCAATTTCTTTGTTTCATCGTCAATCGGAAGGTCCAAGGGATACAGTAAACCTGCAGAGGTGCATCGGAATGTAAAACTGGTGACACAGGAAACGCTCAAAACATAGACCGGAAGAAGACTCAGTTTTCTTGTCCTTAAGTCGGCGTTGTGTCTCTTATAATTAATTCCGATGCAATATCTGTGTTTCATCGTCAATGGGAAGGTCCAACGGATACAGTAAACCTGCAGAGGTCCATCGGAATGTAGAACTGGTGACACAGGAAACGCTCAAAACATATTCAGTAGGAAGACTCAGTCTTCCTGTACTTAAGTCGGCATTGTGTCTCTTATATTTAATTTCGATGCAATTTGTGTGTTTCATCGCCAATGGGAAGGTCCATGGGATACAGTAAACCTGCAGAGGTGCATCGGAATGTTAAACTGGTGACACAGGAAACGCTCAAATCATTGACTGTAAGAAGACTGTTTTCTTAAACTTAAGTCGGCATTGTGTCTCTTATATTTAATTCCGATGCAATTTCTGTGTTTCATCGTCAATGGGAAGGTCCAAGGGATACAGTAAACCTGCAGAGGTGCATCAGAATGTAAAACTGGTGACACAGGAACCGCTCAAAACATAGACAGTAGGAAGACTAAGTCTTCCTGTACTTAAGTCGGCATTGTGTCTCTTATATTTATTTCCAATGAAATTTCTCTGTTTCATCGTGAATGGGAAGGTCCAAGGGATATAGTAAACCTGCAGAGGTGCATCGGAAAGTAAAACTGATGACACAGGAAACGCTCAAAACATAGACAGTAGGAAGACTCAGTCTTCCTGTACTTAAGTCGGCATTGGGTCTCTTATTTTTATTTCCGATGAAATTTCTGTTTTTCATCGTGAATGGGAAGGTCCAAGGGATATACTAAACCTGCAGAAGGCATCGGAAAGTAAAACTGATGACACAGGAAACGCTCAAATCATAGACAGTAGGAAGACTTAGTCTTCCTGTACTTAAGTCGGCATTGTGTTTCTTATATTTAATTCCGATGCAATTTCCGTTATTCATCGTCACTGTGAAGGTCCAAGGGATACAGCAAACCTGCAGATATGAATCGGAATGTAAAACTGGTGACAAAGGAAACGCTCAAATTATAGACAGTAGGAAGACTCAATCTTCCTGTACTTAAGTCGGCATTGTGTCTCTTATATTTAATTCCGATGCAATTTATGTGTGTCATCGTCAATGGAAAGGTCCAAGGGATACAGTAAACCTGCAGAGGTGCATCAGAATGTAAAACTGGTGACACAGGAAACGCTCAACACATAGACAGTAGGAAGACTCATTCTTCCTATACTTAAGTCGGCATTGTGTCTCTTATGTTTAATTCCGATGCAATTTCTGTGTTTTATCGTCAATGGGAAGGTCCAAGGGATACAGTAAACCTGCAGAGGTGCATGAGAATGTAAAACTGGTGACACAGGAAACGCTCAAAACATAGACAGTAGGAAGACTCAGTCTTCCTGTACTTAAGTCGGCATTGTGTCACTTATAATTAATTCCGATGCAATTTCTGTGTTTCATCGTTAATGGGAAGGTCCAAGGGATACAGTAAACCTGCAGAGATGCATCAGAACGTAAAACTGGTGACACAGGAAACGCTCAACACATAGACAGTAGGACGACTCATTCTTTCTGTACTTAAGTCGGCATTGTGTCTCTTATATTTAATTCCGATGCAATTTCTGTGTTTCATCGTCAATGGGAAGGTCCAAGGGATACAGTAAACCTGCAGAGGTGCATCGGAATGTAAAACTGGTGACACAGGAAACGCTCAAAACATAGACAGTAGGAAGACTCAGTCTTCCTGTACTTAAGTCGGCATTGGGTCTCTTATTTTTATTTCCGATGAAATTTCTGTTTTTCATCGTGAATGGGAAGGTCCAAGGGATATACTAAACCTGCAGAAGTGCATCGTAAAGTAAAACTGATGACACAGGAAACGCTCTAATCATAGACAGTAGGAAGACTTAGTCTTCCTGTACTTAAGTCGGCATTGTGTTTCTTATATTTAATTCCGATGCAATTCCTGTGGTTCATCGTCACTGTGAAGGTCCAAGGGATACAGTAATCCTGTAGAGGTGCATCGGAATGTAAAACTGGTGACAAAGGAAACGCTCAAATTATAGACAGTAGGAAGACTCAATCTTCCTGTACTTAAGTCGGCATTGTGTCTCTTATATTTAATTCCGATGCAATTTATGTGTGTCATCGTCAATGGAAAGGTCCAAGGGATACAGTAAACCTGCAGAGGTGCATCAGAATGTAAAACTGGTGACACAGGAAACGCTCAACACATAGACAGTAGGAAGACTCATTCTTCCTATACTTAAGTCGGCATTGTGTCTCTTATGTTTAATTCCGATGCAATTTCTGTGTTTCATCGTCAATGGGAAGGTCCAAGGGATACAGTAAACCTGCAGAGGTGCATCGGAATTTAAAACTAGTGATACAGGAAACGCTCAAAACATAGACAGCAGGAAGACTCAGTCTTCCTGTTCTTAAGTCGGCATTGTGTCTCTTATATTTAATTCCGATGCAATTTCTGTGTTTCATCGTCAATGGGAAGGTCCAAGGGATACAGTAAACCTGCAGAGGTGCATCGGAATGTAAAACTGGTGACACAGGAAACGCTCAAAACATAGACAGTAGGAAGACTCAGTCTTCCTGTACTTAAGTCGGCATTGGGTCTCTTATTTTTATTTCCGATGAAATTTCTGTTTTTCATCGTGAATGGGAAGGTCCAAGGGATATACTAAACCTGCAGAAGGCATCGGAAAGTAAAACTGATGACACAGGAAACGCTCAAATCATAGACAGTAGGAAGACTTAGTCTTCCTGTACTTAAGTCGGCATTGTGTTTCTTATATTTAATTCCGATGCAATTTCCGTTATTCATCGTCACTGTGAAGGTCCAAGGGATACAGCAAACCTGCAGATATGAATCGGAATGTAAAACTGGTGACAAAGGAAACGCTCAAATTATAGACAGTAGGAAGACTCAATCTTCCTGTACTTAAGTCGGCATTGTGTCTCTTATATTTAATTCCGATGCAATTTATGTGTGTCATCGTCAATGGAAAGGTCCAAGGGATACAGTAAACCTGCAGAGGTGCATCAGAATGTAAAACTGGTGACACAGGAAACGCTCAACACATAGACAGTAGGAAGACTCATTCTTCCTATACTTAAGTCGGCATTGTGTCTCTTATGTTTAATTCCGATGCAATTTCTGTGTTTTATCGTCAATGGGAAGGTCCAAGGGATACAGTAAACCTGCAGAGGTGCATGAGAATGTAAAACTGGTGACACAGGAAACGCTCAAAACATAGACAGTAGGAAGACTCAGTCTTCCTGTACTTAAGTCGGCATTGTGTCACTTATAATTAATTCCGATGCAATTTCTGTGTTTCATCGTCAATGGGAAGGTCCAAGGGATACAGTAAACCTGCAGAGATGCATCAGAACGTAAAACTGGTGACACAGGAAACGCTCAACACATAGACAGTAGGACGACTCATACTTTCTGTACTTAAGTCGGCATTGTGTCTCTTATATTTAATTCCGATGCAATTTCTGTGTTTCATCGTCAATGGGAAGGTCCAAGGGATACAGTAAACCTGCAGAGGTGCATCGGAATGTAAAACTGGTGACACAGGAAACGCTCAAAACATAGACAGTAGGAAGACTCAGTCTTCCTGTACTTAAGTCGGCATTGGATCTCTTATTTTTATTTCCGATGAAATTTCTGTTTTTCATCGTGAATGGGAAGGTCCAAGGGATATACTAAACCTGCAGAAGTGCATCGGAAAGTAAAACTGATGACACAGGAAACGCTCTAATCATAGACAGTAGGAAGACTTAGTCTTCCTGTACTTAAGTCGGCATTGTGTTTCTTATATTTAATTCCGATGCAATTCCTGTGGTTCATCGTCACTGTGAAGGTCCAAGGGATACAGTAATCCTGTAGAGGTGCATCGGAATGTAAAACTGGTGACAAAGGAAACGCTCAAATTATAGACAGTAGGAAGACTCAATCTTCCTGTACTTAAGTCGGCATTGTGTCTCTTATATTTAATTCCGATGCAATTTATGTGTGTCATCGTCAATGGAAAGGTCCAAGGGATACAGTAAACCTGCAGAGGTGCATCAGAATGTAAAACTGGTGACACAGGAAACGCTCAACACATAGACAGTAGGAAGACTCATTCTTCCTATACTTAAGTCGGCATTGTGTCTCTTATGTTTAATTCCGATGCAATTTCTGTGTTTCATCGTCAATGGGAAGGTCCAAGGGATACAGTAAACCTGCAGAGGTGCATCGGAATTTAAAACTAGTGATACAGGAAACGCTCAAAACATAGACAGCAGGAAGACTCAGTCTTCCTGTTCTTAAGTCGGCATTGTGTCTCTTATATTTAATTCCGATGCAATTTCTGTGTTTCATCGTCAATGGGAAGGTCCAAGGGATACAGTAAACCTGCAGAGGTGCATCGGAATGTAAAACTGGTGACACAGGAAACGCTCAAAACATTGACAGTAAGAAGACAGTTTTCTTGTACTTAAGTCGGCATTGTGTCTCTTATACTTAATTCCGATGCAATTTCTGTGTTTCATCGTCAATGGGAAGGTGCAAGGGATACAGTAAACCTGCAGAGGTGCATCAGAATGTAAAACTGGTGACACAGGAAACGCTCAAAACATAGATAGTAGGAAGACCCAGTCTTCCTGTACTTAAGTCGGCATTGTGTCTCTTGTATTTAATTCCGATGCTATTTCTGTGTTTCATCGTCAATGGGAAGGTCCAAGGGATACAGTAAACCTGCAGAGGGGCATCGGAATGTAAAACTAGTGACACAGGAAACGCTCAAAACATAGACAGTAGGAAGACTCAGTCTTCCTGTACTTAAGTCGGCATTGTGTCTCTTACATTTAATTCCGATGCAATTTCTGTGTTTCGTCGTCAATGGGAAGGTCCAAGGGATACAGTAATCCTGCAGAGGTGCATCGGAATGTAAAACTGGTGACACAGGAAACGCTCAAAACATAGACAGTAGGAAGACTCAGTCTTCCTGTACTTAAGTCGGCATTGTGTCTCTTATATTTATTTCCTATGAAATTTCTGTGTTTCATCGTCAACGGGAAGGTCCAAGGGATATAATAAACAAGCAGAAGTGCATCGGAAAGTAAAACTGATGACACAGGAAACGCTCAAAACATAGACAGTAGGAAGACTTAGTCTTCTTGAACTTAAATCGGCATTGTGTCTCTTATATTTAATTCCGATGCAAAATCTGTGTTTCATCGTGAATGGGAAGGTCCAAGGGATACAGTAAACCTGCAGAATTGCATCAGAATGTAAAACTGGTGACACAGGAAACGCTCAAATCTTAGACAGTAAGAAGACTCAGTCTTCCTGTACTTAAGTCGGCATTGTGTCTCTTATATTTAATTCCGATGCAATTTCTGTGTTTCATCGTCAATCGGAAGGTCCAAGGGATACAGTAGACCTGCAGAGGTGCATCGGAATGTAAAACTGGTGACACAGGAAACGCTCAAAACAAAGACCGTAAGAAGACTCAGTTTTCTTGTACTTAAGTCGGCGTTGTGTCTCTTATATTTAATTCCGATGCAATTTCTGTGTTTCATCGTCAATGGGAAGGTCCAACGGATACAGTAAACCTGCAGAGGTCCATCGGAATGTAGAACTGGTGACACAGGAAACGCTCAAAACATAGACAGTAGGAAGACTCAGTCTTCCTGTACTTAAGTCGGCATTGTGTCTCTTATATTTAATTTCGATGCAATTTGTGTGTTTCATCGCCAATGGGAAGGTCCATCGGATACAGTAAACCTGCAGAGGTGCATCGGAATGTAAAACTGGTGACACAGGAAACGCTCAAAACATTGACTGTAAGAAGACTGTTTTCTTAAACTTAAGTCGGCATTGTGTCTCTTATATTTAACTCCGATGCAATTTCTGTGTTTCATCGTCAATGGGAAGGTCCAAGGGATACAGTAAACCTGCAGAGGTGCATCGGAATGTAAAACTGGTGACACAGGAAACGCTCAAAACAAAGACCGTAAGAAGACTCAGTTTTCTTGTACTTAAGTCGGCGTTGTGTCTCTTATATTTAATTCCGATGCAATTTCTGTGTTTCATCGTCAATGGGAAGGTCCAACGGATATAGTAAACCTGCAGAGGTGCATCGGAAAGTAAAACTGATGACACAGGGAACGCTCAAAACATAGACAGTAGGAAGACGTAGTCTTCCTGTACTTAAGTCAGCATTGTGTCTCTTATATTTAATTTCGATGCAATTTGTGTTTCATCGCCAATGGGAAGGTCCAAGGGATACAGTAAACATGCAGAGGTGTATCGAAATGTAAAACTGGTGACACAGCAAACGCTGAAATTATAGACAGTAGGAAGACTCAGTCTTCCTGTACTTAAGTCGGCATTGTGTCACTTATAATTAATTCCGATGCAATTTCTGTGTTTCATCGTCAATGGGAAGGTCCAAGGGATACAGTAAACCTGCAGAGATGCATCAGAACGTAAAACTGGTGACACAGGAAACGCTCAACACATAGACAGTAGGACGACTCATTCTTTCTGTACTTAAGTCGGCATTGTGTCTCCTATATTTAATTCCGATGCAATTTCTGTGTTTCATCGTCAGTCGGAGGGTCCAAGGGATACAGTAAACCTGCAGAGGTGCATCGGAATTTAAACCGGGTGACACAGGAAACGCTCAAAACATAGACCGTAAGAAGACTCAGTTTTCATGTACTTAAGTCGGCGTTGTGTCTCTTATATATATAATTCCGATGCAATTTCTGATTTTCAACGTCAATGGGAAGGTCCAAGGGATATAGTAAACCTTTAGAGGTGCATCGGAATGTGAAACTGATGACACAGGAAACGCTCAAATCATAGACAGTAGGAAGACTCAGTCTTCATGTACTTGAGTCGGCATTGTGTCTCATATATTTAATTCCGATGCAATTTCTGTGTTTCATCGTCAATCGGAAGGTCCAAGGGATACGGTAAACCTGCAGAGGTGCAACGGAATGTAAAACTGGTGACACAGGAAACGCTCAAACATAGACAGTAGGAAGACTCAGTCTTCCTGTACTTAAGTCGGCATTGTGTCTCTTATATTTATTTCCAATGAAATTTCTGTGTTTCATCGTCAATGGGAAGGTCCAAGGGATATAATAAACAAGCAGAGGTGCATCGGAAAATAAAACTGATGACACAGGAAACGCTCAAAACATAGACAGTAGGAAGACTTAGTCCTCCTGTACTTAAGTCGGCATTGTGTCTCTTATATTTAATTCCGATGCAATTTCTGTATTCCATCGTCAATGGGAAGGTCCAAGGGATACAGTAAACCTGCAGAGGTGCATCGGAATGTAAAACTGATGACACAGGAAACGCTCAAAACATAGACAGTAGGAAGAATCAGTCTTCCTGTACTTAAGTCTGCATTGTGTCTCTTATATTTAATTCCGATGCAATATCTGTATTTCATCGTCAATGGGAAGGTCCAAGGGATACAGTAAACCTGCAGAGGTGCATCAGAATGTTAAATTGGTGACACAGGAAACGCTCAAAACATAGACAGTAGGAAGACTCAGTCTTCCTGTACTTAAGTCGGCATTGTGTCTCTTATATTTAATTTCGATGCAATTTGTGTGTTTCATCGCCAATGGGAAGTTCCAGGGGATACAGTAAACCTGCAGAGGTGCATCGGAATGTAAAACTAGTGACACAGGAAACGCTCAAAACATACACAGTACTAAGACTCAGTCTTCCTGTACTTAAGTCATCACTGTGTCTCTTATATTTAATTCCGATGCAATTTCTGTGATTCATCGTCACTGTGAAGGTCCAAGGGATACAGTGAACGTGCTGAGGTGCATCGGAATGTAAAACTGGTGACACGGGAAACCCTCAAAACATAGACAGTAGGAAGACTCAGTCATCCTGTTCTTAACTCGGCACTGTGTCTCTAATATTTAATTCCGATGCAATTTCTGTGTTTCATCGTCAATGGGAAGTTCCAAGGGATACAATAAACCTGCAGAGGTGCAACCGAATTTAAACCTGGTGACACAGGAAACGCTAAAACATAGACCGTATGAAGACTCAGTTTTCATGTACTTAAGTCGGCGTTGTGTCTCTTATATATAATTCCGATGCAATTTCTGATTTTCATCGTCAATGGGAAGGTCCAAGGGATATAGTAAACCTGCAGAGGTGCATCGGAATGTAAAACTGGTGACACAGGAAACGCTCAAAACATAGACAGTAGGAAGACTCAGTCTTCCTGTACTTAAGTCGGCATTGTGTCTCTTATATTTAATTTCGATGCAATTTGTGTGTTTCATCGCCAATGGGAAGTTCCAGGGGATACAGTAAACCTGCAGAGGTGCATCGGAATGTAAAACTGGTGACACAGGAAACGCTCAAATTATAGACAGTAGGAAGACTCAGTCTTCCTGTACTTAAGACGGCATTGTGTCTCTTATATTTAATTCCGACGCAATTTGTGTGTTTCATCGCCAATGGGAAGGTCCATCGGATACAGTAAACCTGCAGAGGTGCATCGGAATGTAAAACTGGTGACACAGGAAACGCTCAAAACATTGACTGTAAGAAGACTGTTTTCTTAAACTTAAGTCGGCATTGTGTCTCTTATATTTAATTCCGTTGCAATTTCTGTGTTTCATCGTCAATGGGAAGGTCCAAGGGATACAGTAAACCTGCAGAGGTGCATCAGAATGTAAAACTGGTGACACAGGAACCGCTCAAAACATAGACAGTAGGAAGACTGAGTCTTCCTGTACTTAAGTCGGCATTGTGTCTCTTATATTTATTTCCAATGAAATTTCTCTGTTTCATCGTGAATGGGAAGGTCCAAGGGATATAGTAAACCTGCAGAGGTGCATCGGAAAGTAAAACTGATGACACAGGGAACGCTCAAAACATAGACAGTAGGAAGACGTAGTCTTCCTGTACTTAAGTCAGCATTGTGTCTCTTATATTTAATTTCGATGCAATTTGTGTTTCATCGCCAATGGGAAGGTCCAAGGGATACAGTAAACATGCAGAGGTGTATCGAAATGTAAAACTGGTGACACAGCAAACGCTGAAATTATAGACAGTAGGAAGACTCAGTCTTCCTGTACTTAAGTCGGCATTGTGTCACTTATAATTAATTCCGATGCAATTTCTGTGTTTCATCGTCAATGGGAAGGTCCAAGGGATACAGTAAACCTGCAGAGATGCATCAGAACGTAAAACTGGTGACACAGGAAACGCTCAACACATAGACAGTAGGACGACTCATTCTTTCTGTACTTAAGTCGGCATTGTGTCTCCTATATTTAATTCCGATGCAATTTCTGTGTTTCATCGTCAGTCGGAAGGTCCAAGGGATACAGTAAACCTGCAGAGGTGCATCGGAATTTAAACCGGGTGACACAGGAAACGCTCAAAACATAGACCGTAAGAAGACTAAGTTTTCATGTACTTAAGTCGGCGTTGTGTCTCTTATATATAATTCCGATGCAATTTCTGATTTTCAACGTCAATGGGAAGGTCCAAGGGATATAGTAAACCTTTAGAGGTGCATCGGAATGTGAAACTGATGACACAGGAAACGCTCAAATCATAGACAGTAGGAAGACTCAGTCTTCCTGTACTTGAGTCGGCATTGTGTCTCATATATTTAATTCCGATGCAATTTCTGTGTTTCATCGTCAATCGGAAGGTCCAAGGGATACAGTAAACCTGCAGAGGTGCAACGGAATGTAAAACTGGTGACACAGGAAACGCTCAAACATAGACAGTAGGAAGACTCAGTCTTCCTGTACTTAAGTCGGCATTGTGTCTCTTATATTTATTTCCAATGAAATTTCTGTGTTTCATCGTCAACGGGAAGGTCCAAGGGATATAATAAACAAGCAGAGGTGCATCGGAAAATAAAACTGATGACACAGGAAACGCTCAAAACATAGACAGTAGGAAGACTTAGTCCTCCTGTACTTAAGTCGGCATTGTGTCTCTTATATTTAATTCCGATGCAATTTCTGTATTCCATCGTCAATGGGAAGGTCCAAGGGATACAGTAAACCTGCAGAGGTGCATCGGAATGTAAAACTGATGACACAGGAAACGCTCAAAACATAGACAGTAGGAAGAATCAGTCTTCCTGTACTTAAGTCTGCATTGTGTCTCTTATATTTAATTCCGATGCAATTTCTGTATTTCATCGTCAATGGGAAGGTCCAAGGGATACAGTAAACCTGCAGAGGTGCATCAGAATGTTAAATTGGTGACACAGGAAACGCTCAAAACATAGACAGTAGGAAGACTCAGTCTTCCTGTGCTTAAGTCGGCATTGTGTCTCTTATATTTAATTCCGATGCAATTTCTGTGTTTCATCGTCAATGGGAAGGTCCAATGGATACAGTAAACAAGCAGAGGTCCATCGGAATGTAAAGCTGGTGACACAGGAAACGCTCAAAACATAGACAGTAGGAAGACTCAGTCTTCCTGTACTTAAGTCGGCATTGTGTCTCTTATATTTAATTCCGATGCAATTTCTGTGTTTCATCGTCAATGGGAAGGTCCAAGGGATACAGTAAACCTGCAGAGGTGCATCGGAATGTAAAACTAGTGACACAGGAAACGCTCAAACATACACAGTACTAAGACTCAGTCTTCCTGTACTTAAGTCATCACTGTGTCTCTTATATTTAATTCCGATGCAATTTCTGTGATTCATCGTCACTGTGAAGGTCCAAGGGATACAGTGAACGTGCTGAGGTGCATCGGAATGTAAAACTGGTGACATGGGAAACGCTCAAAACATAGACAGTAGGAAGACTCAGTCATCCTGTTCTTAACTCGGCACTGTGTCTCTAATATTTAATTCCGATGCAATTTCTGTGTTTCATCGTCAATGGGAAGTTCCAAGGGATACAATAAACCTGCAGAGGTGCAACCGAATTTAAACCTGGTGACACAGGAAACGCTAAAACATAGACCGTATGAAGACTCAGTTTTCATGTACTTAAGTCGGCGTTGTGTCTCTTATATATAATTCCGATGCAATTTCTGATTTTCATCGTAAATGGGAAGGTCCAAGGGATATAGTAAACCTGCAGAGGTGCATCGGAATGTAAAACTGGTGACACAGGAAACGCTCAAAACATAGACAGTAGGAAGACTCAGTCTTCCTGTACTTAAGTCGGCATAGTGTCTCTTATATTTAATATCGATGCAATTTGTGTGTTTCATCGCCAATGGGAAGTTCCAGGGGATACAGTAAACCTGCAGAGGTGCATCGGAATGTAAAACTGGTGACACAGGAAACGCTCAAATTATAGACAGTAGGAAGACTCAGTCTTCCTGTACTTAAGACGGCATTGTGTCTCTTATATTTAATTCCGATGCAAATTCTGTATTTCATCGTCAATGGGAAGGACCAAGGGATACAGTAAACCTGTAGAGGTGCATCAGAATGTAAAACTGGTGACACAGGAAAAGCTCAAAACATAGACAGTAGGAAGAATCAGTCTTCCTGTACTTATGACGGCATTGTGACTCTTACATTTAATTCCGATGCAATTTCTGTGTTTCATCGTCAATGGGAAGGTCCAAGGGATACAGTAAACCTGCAGAGGTGCATCGGAATGTAAAATTGGTGACACAGGAAACGCTCAAAACACAGACAGTAGGAAGAGTCAGTCTTCCTGTACTTAAGTCGGCATTGTGTCTCTTATATTTATTTCCGATGAAATTTCTGTGTTTCATCGTGAATGGGAAGGTCCAAGGGATATAATAAACAAGCAGAGGTGCATCGGAATGTATAACTGATGACACAGGAAACGCTCAAAGCATAGACAGTAGGAAGACTTAGTCTTCCTGTACTTAAGTCGGCATTGTGTCTCTTACATTTAATTCCGATGCAATTTCTGTTTTCCATCGTCAATGGGAAGGTCCAAGGGATACAGTAAACCTGCAGAGGTGCATCGGAATGTAAAACTGATGACACAGGAAACTCTCAAATCATAGACAGTAGGAAGACTCAGTCTTCCTGTACTTAAGTCGGCACTGTGTCTCTTATATTTAATTCCGATGCAATTTCTGTGATTCATCGTCACTGTGAAGGTCCAAGCGATACAGTAAACCTGCTGAGGTGCATCGTAATGTAAAACTGGTGACACGTGAAACGCTCAAAACATTGACAGTAGGAAGACTCAGTCATCCTGTCCTTAACTCGGCACTGTGTCTCTAATATTTAATTCCGATGCAATTTCTGTGTTTCATCGTCAATGGGAAGGTCCAAGGGATACAGTAAGCCTGCAGGGGTGCATCGGAATGTAAAACTGGTTACACAGGAAACGCTCAAAACATAGACAGTAGGAAGACTTAGTCTTCCTGTACTTAAGTCGGCATTGTGTTTCTTATATTTAATTCCGATGCAATTCCTGTGTTTCATCGTCACTGTGAAGGTCCAAGGGATACAGTAAACCTGTAGAGGTGCATCGGAATGTAAAACTGGTGACACATTAAACGCTCAAATTATAGACAGTAGGAAGGCTTAGTGTTCCTGTACTTAAGTCGGCATTGTGTCTCTTATATTTAATTCCGATGCAATTTCTGTGTTTCATCGTCAATGGGAAGGTCCAAGGGATACAGTAAACTTGCAGAGGTGCATCGGAATGTAAAACTGGTGACACAGGAAACGCTCAAAACATTGACTGTAAGAAGATTGTTTTCTTGTACTTAAGTCGGCATTGTGTCTCTTATATTTAATTCCGATGCAATTTCTGTGTTTCATCGTCACTGTGAAGGTCCAAGGGATACAGTAAACCTGTAGAGGTGCATCGGAATGTAAAACTGGTGACACAGGAAACGCTCAAAACATAGACAGTAGGAAGACTCAGTCTTCCTGTACTTAAGTCGGCATTTTGTGTCTTATATTTGATTCCGATGCAATTTCTGTGTTTTATCGTCAATGGGAAGGTCCAAGGGATACAGTAAACCTGCAGAGGCGCATCAGAATGTAAAACTGGTGACACAGGAAACGCTCAAAACATAGACAGAAGGAAGACTCAGTCTTCCTGTACTTAAGTCGGCATTGTGTCTCTTATATTTATTTCCTATGAAATTTCTGTGTTTCATCGTCAACGGGAAGGTCCAAGGGATAAAATAAACAAGCAGAAGTGCATCGGAAAGTAAAACTGATGACACAGGAAACGCTCCAAACATAGACAGTAGGAAGACTCAGTCTTCATGTACTTAAGTCAGCATTGTGTCTCTTATATATAATTCCGATGAAATTTCTGTGTTTTATCGTCAATCGGAAGGTCCAAGGGATACAGTAAACCTGCAGAGGTGCATCAGAATGTAAAACTGGTGACACAGGAAACGCTCAAAACATAGACAGTAGGAAGACTCTGTCTTCCTGTACTTAAGTTGGCATTGTGACTCTTATATTTAATTCCGATGCAATTTCTGTGTTTCATCGTCAATGGGAAGGTCCAGGGGATACAGTAAACCTGCAGAGGTGCATCGGAATGTAAAACTGGTGACACAGGAAACGCTCAAAACATTGACTGTAAGAAGACTGTTTTCTTGTACTTAAGTCGGCATTGTGTCTCTTATATTTAATTCCGATGCATTTTCTGTGTTTCATCGTCAGTTTGAAGTTCCAAGGGATACAGTAAACCTGTAGAGGTGCATCGGAATGTAAAACTGGTGACACAGGAAACGCTCAAATTATAGACAGTAGGAAGACTCAGTCTTCCTGTTCTTAAGTCGGCATTGTGTCTCTTAAATTTAATTCCGATGCATTTCTGTGTTTTATCGTCAATGGGAAGGTCCAAGGGATACAGTAAACCTGCAGAGGCGCATCAGAATGTAAAACTGGTGACACAGGAAAAGCTCAAAACATAGACAGTAGGAAGACTCAGTCTTCCTGTACTTAAGTCGGCATTGTGTCTCTTACATTTAATTCCGATGCGATTTCTGTGTTTTATCGTCAATGGGAAGGTCCAAGGGATACAGTAAACCTGCAGAGGTGCATCAGAATGTAAAACTGGTGACACAGGAAACGCTCAAAACATAGACAGTAGGAAGACTCAGTCTTCCTGTACTTAAGTCGGCATTGGGACTCTTATATTTATTTCCGATTAAATTTCTGTGTTTCATCGTGAATGGGAAGGTGCAAGGGATACAGTAAACCTGCAGAGGTGCATCGGAATGTAAAACTGGTGACACAGGAAACGCTCAAAACATAGACCGTAAGAAGACTCAGTTTTCTTGTACTTAAGTCGGCGTTGTGTCTCTTACATTTAATTCCGATGCAATTTCTGTGTTTCATCGTCAATGGGAAGGTCCAATGGATACAGTAAACCTGCAGAGGTAAATCGGAATTTAAACTGGTGACACAGGAAACGCTCAAAACATAGTCAGTAGGAAGACTCAGTCTTCCTGTACTTAAGTCGGCATTGTGTCTCTTATATTTAATTTCGATGCAATTTGTGTGTTTCATCGCCAATGGGAAGGTCCAAGGGATACAGTAAACCTGCAGAGGTGCATCGGAATGTAAAACTGGTGACACAGGAAACGCTCAAAATATAGACCGTAAGAAGACTGTTTTCTGGTACTTAAGTCGGCATTGTGTCTCTTATATTTAATTCCGTTGCAATTTCTGTGTTTCATTGTCACTGTGAAGGTTATAAAGGCACATTTGCATGCCGAGCGTGATTTTCCGCGGAAACGCGAAATATTAATTAAATAAATAATCAGTGACTTATAAATAAAGCCTATGGCCCACAACTGCAGCGCTGTGTCGCTGATAAAGACAAAAGAATAATTTCGTTACTCTTATGTTTGATTAAGAAAGGGAGAGCTCAGGTAGAAGTGGTGCGAGAAGCACGTATTTTATTTTATTGTCTGGCACACCGCCATATTTTCATGTTATAGAAGAATACTGCGAGTTGCAACCACACTAGGCACTCGATTCTGTAATGAATTTATATTTATAAAAGTAAGTAGGATTATGAACTGTAGGCTATTTCATTGAATATATCTGATTTAACTAACTGTGTAACTTTTTTATGTTTAGTAGTCAATCACCTCTGTACGACGTATTGGCATGGCTGGCAAATCATTGTAATATTGAGATTAGATCATGAGCCCGTACCTACCGCAGCAGTCTTTGGAAACGATTTAATTACGAAGTCCGATTATTTCAGTTTTCTTTCATGGTCAACTACGAGTTACATTGCCTTTTCCAAATAGCCATTGTCAAGCGTCTGATACAGAATAATTAAACGTCCACGTTCCAGATAAGGCAACGTTTATTACAACCAACCACTATCACTATTATACATAATTAATATTTTATTTATTTATTTTATATTGGCGACTGCGTGTCGGACTTGTTATTTTGTCATTTGTTACATTGTTCTCTTTGTTTCATGTGAAAAATCAACTTTCTGGACCTGGACTTGACTATATGAGAAATAACAAAAATCTGAAGATATTTGCCAATTATAAAATTTTGCGTGAAGACGCAATAAAGCTTCCAGCAAAATAAGGTAAGACGCAGCATCTTTGCATTGGCAGGCTTGATCAGACGCATAATTCAATGTATTAGCTCTTCAGTAGATTCTATAGTATTTCTTTCGCGCGTAGCAGTTTTCAGTGATAAATTTCATTCTCAGTACTTTTCCTTAAACAATAACTCCTGCAACAATACCAATACACGAGTGTACAATATGGCCGACTTCTGTACGATACGTTGTAACATGGCCAGCAGCCATTAAGAATAATCCGATATTCAGTCTACATTTTTAAATTAACAAACAGCCATTGTTGCTACGAGCGATTCATGCTCAACTGCATTTTATTTTAAAACCAGTGTCAAAAATTATTTTCTTGAAACATATATCACGTGTGGCATGGTCATAACTAGAAAACAATACGCAAGGATGGAACAGCAAAGACATACTATTCAGACGCAATCCGACTCGGACGAGAGACAAGTGTTAGAAAATGACTTTACGACAGCAACCGGTAGTGACGATTCATCAAATATTGACGCAAGTGTTAACGGAAATTTTGACAATGGGCCGTCCACCCCAAAAATTTCAAAGTCTCAGTCAGAGCCCATGTTAATACATGACGTCACGTCTAATGACGCGGCGGGGGCAGAGACCTTGCAAACAGTAAACATTGCCAACATGTTACAAATGTTAATGAAACAGAACGCGGAAAACATGGCAACCTTAAAGACACAAAATGAACAGTTAAAGACACAAAATGACGAAATTAAATCTGATCTCATAGCACTCAAGACAGGTAGTGACACTTTGTGTAAACGTGTGGAACTTATAGACGCCACACTGACCAAACAAATGACTGAACTCAGTACGAAATTTTCCAAGCTTAATACGATACAAGAAAAGACTACAAATGACGTAGCACTTTTACAGACACAAGTAAAAAACCTTAATGTCACGTGTGAAGCTCTTACTGAACAAATTCAAACATATCCTTCAGTACACGACAACCTTGAAAAACGAATTACTGACGTGCAGAATAAATTTGACGATGTTGAACAACACCTGACTGACATCTTACAATCTGATGCCACAGCTCATTTTCAAAATATTAATAAAGAATTTCATGATTGGGTAGAGAACAAAGACAAACATTTTGATAGATGCATACGTGAAAATTTACCAACAATTGTGCACGACTCCGTAGCGGAATACATCAGTAATAACAAACAGCTGATTAGTGACGCAGTACAATCCGTCACTGCACCCATTAGACAATTCACCGATCAACCACAGTCTGAATGTAACGAAAATATCAGTCAAAATGTACAGTTCAGGAACCAATATACATTCGAGTATGACACACACATACCGCACACGACAAACACACAAGAACAAAACACACCACGACTACAACACATACCACGATGTACAAACACAAATACAAGCTATTATCATGGTAAACCACAGCAACATTATTGTAATTACTCGCCAGCTGAAAAGTGCAGTAATTACAGTGGAACAAATCCATATCACAATGCGAATGAAGAAGAAAGCTTAATGAAACACAGGCAATTTCAGATTTTTATCCCAGAAAAACGAACCATTCATCCGGTGATTTTACTTAAATCTTTTAGTAACGCATTTCCACGCACTTGGAGTGACCGGAAAAAGATTTCATATATTGTCGGTTACATCCAAGGCGATGCAGCTGTCTGGGCATACAGTCAAGCTGACGTATGTACCACGTACAGTGAGTTTGAGCGTGCTTTTCTGAACAAATTCTGGTCGCAATCCGTCCAGGAGCGACTCAGAAGACAAATTCTAGAACCTGAAACTTTTAACAATAAAAATGGCAACTTACGCAGATATTTTGAAAAATACTTGAACATGGGACACTTTTTAGACGAACCAGTCGCAACACGCGATATACTCCGTGCGTTGAAGGCCAAATTGCCTTTCAACATTAAAGAAAAACTCCTACATATCCCGGATGACGATTCAGATTATTTTTTAACAGCTTTAGATTCGGTCGACATGTTACTAGAAGATCAGCGCTTCGCGCGGCAAAACAGCAGCCACAATGTTTATACTAGTGGTATGCAAAACATGCATGCTTGCCAACTCAATTCTGGCGCGCCCACAGTTGGATACGCGGTACACCAAAAACAGCAAAGTCACATGCCGTCTCAATACGGAAATCAAAATCAACACGCGTATTCCAATACAAACAATAGTTACAACAGTAATAACACTTCATGCGGCAATCCATAGAAAAGGCACCGCGGTAATAACTACAACGGTAACAACGGATACATAGGCAACAACAAAAACACAAACAGAAACAGAAATAATAATAACTACGAGCCAAGACAGCGTCAAGGCTGGACTCGTAACGATCAATTCTTTCATTCAAACACTGCTTTACCACAGCAGCCACCAGGACAAAATTGGAGCATACCTTACGACCGACAGGTAAGTTATAATGCGCAACAGCAACAACAACCGCAAAAGTTTGGAGATCACAATAGGCAATATCCGAATGTGAATATAATAGAAATGACACCTGATACACAACCTCAATCTGTGTCAGTACCTAGTACAAATGCTAATCCAACAAACTAGAAACAGTCACTTCTATGCCCCTGGTCGTGGCTGAGGAATTCTTGGGGGGCGACTTCAATGTTAATCAGTTATTTGACACCACAATTTAACAACAAAATAATGATATGCCTAATAATTCTAAGCAAAAACTACCTGTTTTATTTATAAGATACAACCATAATGACAAAATATCAGATGAACTTTTGCAAGACAGTACACAATGTCGTTCAAACACAAATGAAATTGTTTTAGCATCTACTACTGGTGTAGTAGGTGGGATTCCAACTACTATTATCTTAGATACAGGTGCAGCTGTGAGCGTTTTGTCTTTTAATTTCTATAAAAAGATGTGTGAATTGGAGCCTGTGCCTGAGTTTCCTGCTCAAAACTGTAAAATAACTACTGCTCTAGGTAATAAGTCATGTAGGGTTACGAAGCAAGTTTTTGTAAACATTAAAATAGGGAATGGAACCGTACAATGGCCATTCCTGGTTGTACAAAACCTTGTGACAAATTGCATATTAGGAACAGATATTATGAGCGAGAAGGACTGCATTATAGACTTCTCCAAAGGTAAATGCATTTTAAATGATAAAGGCAGTGTAATTATTATTGATTTGGACAGGAGAACTCTAAAGCATGACAAACACTGTACAGGGTACATGGTTCAGTTAGTACTTGACAATGACATTCAAGACACGCACACACACTTATCTGACACAGAGCTAATGGACTTGAAAACATTGCTTGATCATAAGATAAATGAAGCTACAGCTCTCAGTGTACATGAACGTATAAAACTACAGGAAGTGTTATCCAAATATTTACAAGTTTTTACCAAACGATTAGGTGTTATCAACACGTATGTGTACAGGATTGAAGTTAAGCCTCACAAGATCTTCTACCACAAGACATATAACGTACCGTTATCTCAACGACCTGCTGTGTGGCAAGAACTAAAACAAATTACAACATAGATTATAAGTAGTCTAGAAATTTTCATTTCAGCGGTTCCAGTGACGCAGTTGAAGACAGAAGAACTTTTCTTTCAACGCCGCGGCACCACCGAGAAGACTGAATATTAAAGTAAAATTTATGATTACGTAGCAGTGAATGATACATAAATTTTTCACGGAACATTTGTGACTGTAGGTACCACTGACTTGGTGTGACACCTGACGAACCGACAGACGTCATCTGTGAAGCGAACATTTACTTTGAGAAATAGATTAGACGCACATCTCTCAGCAAGAAAAGCATCTATCAGTAGTCAAGGCCACACAGACACTATACACACACGCACAAAACGCGAGGAACCAAACATTTTCCTCTCTTACTATTTTGAATATTTATTGAGTAGTGAAAATGCCTGGTCTTGCCTACTGATGTAATGAATGTTGTGTCTAACCTATCTTAATTTCAGATGACATCACAAAATAAACATCGATAAAATCCCAGCAAAACTGATAAAGAGGACGTAAATATCTGCAATTCATGTAATCAAATGTGACACAATGAGATAATTTATAGCTATGTAATAATGATGTAAACATGTTTATGTGCAACTGTATTATATTTATCCTAAGAAAATATGTGACGTGTGTATGTATGATTACTTATATTTTTTTTCTTCTCTTTCAATGATGTATAATGTAACTGTTACTATGTAAAAGAAATTCGAACAAAACGAGTGCCAAAAGGTCATTGCATAGTGAACCATTGTTCACAGACATTAATGAACATTACTAACTCTGCAACTACGCAGAAACCTATGGGAAAGAAACTGTTAATGACATTCATTATGCATCGTACCTATGTAAACGCGATGAACCATTTCTTTGATTAATAACTACGAACATTTAGGTGAGCTATATTAAAAAAAAAAAAACTGAAAATGTGAAGTGCATAATTCGTGCATCGTCTAGTGACAAAACTACAGTATCTAACTTCAAGATGTTAACTGGATTAAACGGACACAAAGTGCCTGTGCAGAAAACAACTCGACGGGTGGAAGAATTTTGGTTGGAACTTCAGGGAATGAAATGTTCTCGAAATGTGATGGACACTCTTACCTGGACTGTCCAAGGATCCACGCCAGCTATGTGCCGTCCGAGGTTCTGCAACCAAGCTTCCACGGAATGTAAAAAACGAACTGCACCTGGACCAATTACTAACGGGTCACGTCAAATCTGTAATAAACAATGTTTTTTTGTCACAACGAACTGCATCACAACGACTATAATGGAAATGGAAATGGACACGCTTATGTTTTAATCACGTTGTTATACAACGATGATACTAACCTGTGAAAAAATTATTGTGCAGCAGATGAATATGAACTGTAATAACGACACGAAGTGAATAGGTCGACGCACCTGAAACATACGGACATTTTTCTTTGAAGTATTTCAAAACAATACTATGTAACTAAGAACATTCAACAATCTGAGTTGTATTGTGATATAACAAATATTGTAAATTCAAAACTAAGTTACCTGTTATAGAATGTAGTCTTCATATGTAATCTTGGTTGAATATTTTCTTTGTGCAACGACTAAGATACGCGCGCACACGAACAATATGAACTGAATTACTGTGCCGCGTGATCTAACTGTATAATATAACGGCACTGCCGGAGTCACACAGACGCTTCTGCACATGCGCGCACTCTATCTGCCAACATAAGAACTTTTACGGTGCACCCGCGTCATTCAAATTTTGTATATAATGTGTGTAATGTGTGTAATGTAAGTCATGTGAATAGTTGTAGATAACTTAGATTTACTTGTGCCTTTAGGTGAATTGCTCGCCTGCAGGTGTGTCCTTTCGCCTCGCAATTCAGGGGGCAATATAAAGGCACATTTGCATGCCGAGCGTGAGTTTCCGCGGAAACACGAAATATTAAATAAATAAATAATCAGTGACTAATAAATAAAGCCTATGGCACACAACTGCAGCGCTGTGTCGCTGATAAAGACAAAAGAATAATTACGTTACTCTTATGTTTGATTAAGAAAGGGAGAGCTCAGGTAGAAGTGGTGCGAGAAGCACGTATTTTATTTTATTGTCTGGCACACCGCCATATTTTCATGTTATAGAAGAATACTGCGAGTTGCAACCACACTAGGCACTCGATTCTGTAATGAATTTATATTTATAAAAGTAAGTAGGATTATGAACTGTAGGCTATTTCATTGAATATATCTGATTTAACTAACTGTGTAACTTTTTTATGTTTAGTAGACAATCACCTCTGTACGACGTATTTGGCATGGCTGGCAAATCATTGTAATATTGAGATTAGATCATGAGTCCGTACCTACCGCAGCAGTCTTTGGAAACGATTTAATTACGAAGTCCGATTATTTCAGTTTTCTTTCACAGTCAACTACGAGTTACATTGCCTTTTCCAAATAGCCATTGTCAAGCGTCTGATACCGAATAATTAAACGTCCACGTTCCAGATAAGGCAACGTTTATTACAACCAATCACTATCACTATTATACATAATTAATATTTTATTTTATTTCATTTATTTATTTTATAAGGTCCAACTCATACAGTAAACCTGTAGAGGTGCATCGGAACGTAAAACTGGTGACACAGGAAACGCTCAAATTATAGACAGTAGGAAGACTCAGACTTCCTGTACTTAAGTCGGCATTGTGTCTCTTATATTTAATTCCGATACAATTTCTGTGTTTCAACGTTAATGGGAAGGACCAAGGGATACAGTAAACCTGCAGAAGTGCATCGGAATGTAAAACTGGTGACACAGGAAACGCTCAAATCATAGACAGTAGGAAGACTCAGTCTTCCTGTACTTAAGTCGGCATTGTGTCTCTTATATTTATTTCCGATGAAATTTCTGTGTTTCATCGTGAATGGGAAAGTCCAAGGGATATAATAAACAAGCAGAGGTGCATCGGAAAGTAAAACTGATGACACAGGAAACGCTCAAAACATAGACAGTAGGAAGACTTAAGCTTCCTGAACTTAAATCGGCATTGTGTCTCTTATATTTAATTCCGATGCAATTTCCGTGTTTCATCGTCAATGGGAAGGTCCAAGGGATACAGTAAACCTGCAGAGGTGCATCAGAATGTAAAACTGGTGACACAGGAAACGCTCAAATCATAGACAGTAGGAAGACTCAGTCTTCCTGTACTTAAGTCGGCATTGTGTCTCTTATATATATTTCCGATGAAATTTCTGTGTTTCATCGTGAATGGGAAGGTCCAAGGGATATAGTTAACAAGCAGAGGTGCATCGGAAAGTAAAACTGATGACACAGGAAACGCTCAAAACATAGACAGTAGGAAGACTCAGTCTTCCTGTACTTAAGTCTGCATTGTGACACTTTTTTTTAATTCCGATGCCATTTCTGTGTTTCATCGTCAATGGGAAGGTCTAAGGGATACAGTAAACCTGCACAGGTGCATTGGAATGTAAAACTGGTGACACAGGAAACGCTCAAAACATACACAGTAGGAAGACTCAGTCTTCCTGTACTTAAGTCGGCATTGTGTCTCTTATATTTAATTTCGATGCAATTAGTGTGTTTCATCGCCAATGGGATGGTCCAGGGGATACAGTAAACCAGCAGAGGTGCACCGGAATGTAAAACTGGTGACACAGGAAACGCTCAAAACATTGACTGTAAGAAGACTGTTGTCTTGTACTTAAGTTGGCATTGTGTCTCTTATATTTAATTCCGATGCAATTTCTGTATTTCATCGTCACTGTGAAGGTCCAAGGGGTACAGTAAACCTTTAGAGGTGCATCGGAATGTAAAACTGGTGACACAGGAAACGCTCAAATTATAGACAGTAGGAAGACTCAGTCTTCCTGTTCTTAAGTCGGCATTGTGTCTATTAAATTTAATTCCGATGTAATTTCTGTGTTTCACCGTCAATGGGAAGGTCCAAGGGATACAGTAAACCTGCAGAGGTGCATCAGAATGTAAAACTGGTGACACAGGAAACGCTCAAAACATAGACAGTAAGAAGACTCAGTCTTCCTGTACTTAAGTCAGCATTGTGTCTCTTACATTTAATTCCGATGCAATTTCTGTGTTTCATCATCCATGGGAAGGTCCAAAGGATATAATAAACAAGCAGAGGTCCATCGGAAAGTAAAACTGATGACACAGGAAACGCTCAAAACATAGACAGTAGGAAGACTTAGTCTTCCTGTACTTAAGTCGGCATTGTGTCTCTTATATTTAATTCCGATGCGATTTCTGTTTTCCATCGTCAATGGGAATGTCCAACGGATACAGTAAACCTTCAGAGGTGCATCGGAATGTAAAACTGATGACACAGGAAACGCTCAAAACATAGACAGTAGGAAGACTTAGTCTTCGTGTACTTAAGTCGGCATTGTGTCTCTTATATTTAATTCCGATGCAATTTCTGTTTTCCATCGTCAATGGGAATGTCCAACGGATACAGTAAACCTTCAGAGGTGCATCGGAATGTAAAACTGATGACACAGGAAACGCTCAAAACATAGACAGTAGGAAGACTTAGTCTTCGTGTACTTAAGTCGGCATTGTGTCTCTTATATTTATTTCCGATGAAATTTCTGTGTTTCATCGTGAATGTGAAAGTCCAAGGGATACAGTAAACCTGCAGAGGTGCATCGGAATGTAAAACTGGTGACACAGGAAACGCTCAAATCATAGACAGTAGGAAGACTCAGTCTTCCTGTACTTAATTCGGCATTGTGTCTCTTATATTTATTTCCGATGAAATTTCTGTGTTTCATCGTGAATGGGAAAGTCCAAAGGATATAATAAACAAGCAGAGGTGCATCGGAAAGTAAAACTGATGACACAGGAAACGCTCAAAACATAGAAAGTAGGAAGACTCAGTCTTCCTGTACTTAAGTCTGCATTGTGTCTCTTATATTTTATTCCGATGCAATTTCTGGGTTTCATCGTCAATGGGAAGGTCTAAGGGATACAGTAAACCTGCACAGGTGCATCGGAATGTAAAACTGATGACACAGGAAACGCTCAAAACATAGAGAGTAGGGAGGCTTAGTCTTCCTGTACTTAAGTCAGCATTGCGTCTCTTATTTTTAATTCCGATGTAATTTCTGTGTTTCATCGTCAATGGGAAGGTCCAAGGGATACAATAAACCTGCAGATGTGCATCGGAATGTAAAACTGGTGACACAGGAAACGCTCAAAACATACACAGTACTAAGACTCAGTCTTCCTGTACTTAAGTCGGCACTGTGTCTCTTATATTTAATTCCGATGCAATTTCTGTGATTCATCGTCACTGTGAAGGTCCAAGGGATACAGTGAATCTGCTGAGGTGCATCGGATTGTAAAACTGGTGACACGGGAAACGCTCAAAACATAGACAGTAGGAAGACTCAGTCAGTCTGTTCTTAACTCGGCACTGTGTTTCTAATATTTAATTCCGATGCTATTTGTGTGTTTCATCGCCAATGGGAAGGTCCAGGGGATACAGTAAACCTGCAGAGGTGCATCGGAATGTAAAACTGGTGACACAGGAAACGCTCAAAACATTGACTGTAAGTTGACTGTTTTCTTGTACTTATGTCGGCATTGTGTCTCTTATATTTAATTCCGATGCAATTTCTGTGATTCATCGTCACTGTGAAGTCCAAGGGATACAGTAAACCTGCAGAGGTGCGTCAGAATGTAAAACTGGTGACACAGGAAGCGCTCAAAACATAGACAGTAGGAAGACTCAGTCTTCCTGTACTTAAGTAGGCATTGTGTCTCTTATATTTTATTTCGATGCAATTTGTGTGTTTCATCGCCAATGGGAAGGTCCAAGGGATACAGTAAACCTGCAGAGGTGCATCGGAATGTAAAACTGGTGACACAGGAAACGCTCAAAATATAGACCGTAAGAAGACTGTTTTCTGGTACTTAAGTCGGCATTGTGTCTCTTATATTTAATTCCGTTGCAATTTCTGTGTTGCATTGTCACTGTGAAGGTCCAACTCATACAGTAAACCTGTAGAGGTGCATCGGAATGTAAAACTGGTGACACAGGAAACGCTCAAATTATAGACAGTCAGAAGACTCAGACTTCCTGTACTTAAGTCGGCATTGTGTATCTTATATTTAATTCCGATGCAATTACTGTGTTTCATCGTCAATGGGTAGGACCAAGGGATACAGTAAACCTGCAGAGGTGCATCGGAATGTAAAACTGGTGACACAGGAAACGCTCAAATCATAGACAGTAGGAAGACTCAGTCTTCCTGTACTTAAGTCGGCATTGTGTCTCTTATATTTAATTCCGATGAAATTTCTGTGTTTGATCGTGAATGGGAAAGTCCAAGGGATATTATAAACAAGCAGAGGTGCATCGGAAAGTAAAACTGAAGACACAGGAAACGCTCAAAACATAGACAGTAGGAAGACTTAGTCTTCCGGTACTTAAGTCGGCATTGTGTCTCTTATATTTAATTCCGATGCAATTTCTGTTTTTAATCGTCAATGGGAAGGTCCAAGGTATACAGTAAACCTGCAGAGGTCCATCGGAATGTAAAACTGATGACACAGGAAACCCTCAAACCATAGACAGTAGGGAGACTTAGTCTTCCTGTACTTAAGTCAGCATTGTGTATCTTATTTTTAATTCCGATGCAATTTCTGTGTTTCATCGTCAATGGGATGGTCCAAGGGATACAATAAACCTGCAGAGGTGCATCGGAATGTAAAACTGGTGACACAGGAAACGCTCAAAACATTGACTGTAAGAAGACTGTTTTCTTGTACTTAAGTTGGCATTGTGTCTCTTATATTTCATTCCGATGCAATTTCTGTGTTTCATCGTCTCTGTGAAGTCCAAGGGATACAGTAAACCTGTAAAGGTGCATCGGAATGTAAAACGGGTGACACAGGAAACGCTCAAATTATAGACATTTGGAAGACTCAGACTTCCTTTACTTAAGTCGGCATTGTGTCTCTTATATTTAATTCCGATGCAATTTCTGTGTTTCATCGTCAATGGGAAGGCCCAAGGGATACAGTAAACCTGCAGAGGTGCATCGGAATGTAAAACTGGTGACACAGGAAACGCTCAAATCATAGACAGTAGGAAGACTCAGTCTTCCTGTACTTAAGTCGGCATTGTGTCTCTTATACTTAATTCCGATGCAATTTGTGTGTTTCGTCGTCAATGGGAAGGTCCAATGGATACGGTAAACCTGCAGAGGTGCATCGGAATGTAAAACTAGTGACACAGGAAACGCTCAAAACATAGACAGTAGGAAGACTCAGTCTTCCTGTACTTAAGTCGGCATTGTGTCTCTTATATTTAATTCCGATGCAATTTCTGTGTTTCGTCGTCAATGGGAAGGTCCAAGGGATACAGAAAACCTGCAGAAGTGCATCGGAATGTAAAACTAGTGACACAGGAAACGCTCAAAACATAGACAGTAGGAAGACTCAGTCTTCCTGTACTTAAGTCTGCATTGTGTCTCTTATATTTAATTCCGATGCCATTTCTGTGTTTCATCGTCAATGGGAAGGTCTAAGGAATACAGTACACCTGCACAGGTGCATCGGAATGTAAAACTGGTGACACAGGAAGCGCTTAAAACATAATCAGTATGAAGACTCAGTCTTCCTGTACTTAAGTTGGCATTGTGTCTCTTATATTTAATTCCGATGCAATTTCTGTGTTTCATCGTCAATGGGAAGTTCCAAGGGATACAGTAAACCTGCAGAGGTGCATCGGAATTTAAACCTGGTGACACAGGAAACGCTCAAAACATAGACCATAAGTTGACTCAGTTTTCATGCACTTAAGTCGGCGTTGTGTCTCTTATATATACTTCCGATGCAATTTCTGATTTTCATCGTTAATGGGAAGGTCCAAGGGATATAGTAAACCTGCAGAGGTGCATCGGAATGTGAAACTGATGACACAGGAAACGCTCAAATCATAGACAGTAGGAAGACTCAGTCTTCCTGTACTTAAGTCGGCATTGTGTCTCTTATATTTAATTCCGATGCAATTTCTGTGTTTCATCGGCAATCGGAAGGTCCAAGGGATACAGTAATCCTGCAGAGGTGCATCGGAATGTAAAACTGGTGACACAGGAAACGCTCAAAACATAGACCGTAAGAAGACTCAGTTTTCTTTTACTTAAGTCGGCGTTGTGTCTCTTATATTTAATTCCGATGCAATTTCTGTGTTTCATCTTCAAAGGGAAAGTCCAATGGATACAGTAAACCTGCAGCGGTCCATCGGAATGTAAAACTGGTGACACAGGAAACGCTCAAAACATAGACAGTAGGAAGACTGTTTTCTTGTACTTAAGTCGGCATTGTGTCTCTTATATTTAATTCCGATGCAATTTCTGTGTTTCATCGTCACTGTGAAGGTCCAAGGGATACAGTAAACCTGTAGAGGTGCATCGGAATGTAAAACTGGTGACACAGGAATCGCTCAAAATGTACTTAAGTCGGCATTGTGTATCTTATATTTATTTCCTAAGAAATTTCTTTGTTTCATCGTCAACGGGAAGGTCCGAGGGATATAATAAAGAAGCAGAGGTGCATCGGAAAGTAAAACTGATGACACAGGAAACGCTCAAAACATAGACAGTAAGAGGACTTAGTCTTCCTGTACTTAAGTCGGCATTGTGACTCTTATATTTAATTCCGATGCCATTTCTGTGATTGTTCGTCACTGTGAAGGTCCAAGGGATACAGCAAACCTGCTGAGGTGCATCGGAATGTAAAACTGGTGACACGGGAATCGCTCAAAACATAGACAGTTGGAGAGACTCAGTCATTCTGTTCGTAACTCGGCACTGTGTCTCTAATATTTAATTCCGATGCAATTTCTGTGTTTCATCGTCAATGGGAAGTTCCAAGGGATACAGTAAACCTGCAGAGGTGCATCGGAATGTAAACCTGGTGACACAGGAAACGCTCAAAACATAGACCGTAAGAACACTCAGTTTTCTTGTACTTAAGTCGGCGTTGTGTCTCTTATATTTAATTCCGATGTAATTACTGTGTTTCATCGTTAATGGGAAGGTCCAATGGATACAGTAAACCTGCAGAAGTCCATCGGAATGTAAAACTGATGACACAGGAATCGCTCAAAACATAGAAAGTAGGAAGTCTCAGTCTTCATGTACTTAAGTCTGCATTGTGTCTCTTATATTTAATTCCGATGCCATTTCTGTGTTTCATCGTCAATGGGAAGGTCTAAGGGACACAGTACACCTGCACAGGTGCATCTGAATGTAAAACTGATGACACAGGAAACGCTCAAAACATAGGCAGTAGGGAGACTTAGTCTTCCTGTACTTAAATCAGCATTGTGTCTCTTATTTTTAATTCCGATGCAATTTCTGTGTTTCAACGTCAATGGGAAGTTCCAAGGGATACAATAAACCTGCAGAGGTGCATCGGAATGTAAAACTGGTGACACAGGAAAGGCTCAAAACATAGACAGTACTAAGACTCAGTCTTCCTGTACTTAAGTCGGCACTGTGTCTCTTATATTTAATTCCGGTGCAATTTCTGTGATTGTTCGTCACTGTGAAGGTCCAAGGGATACAGCAAACCTGCTGAGATGCATCGGAATGTAAAACTGGTGACACGGGAAACGCTCAAAACATAGACAGTAGGAGAGACTCAGTCATTCTGTTCTTAACTCGGCACTGTGTCCCTAATATTTAATTCCGATGCAATTTCTGTGTTTCATCGTCAATGGGAAGTTCCAAGGGATACAGTAAACCTGCAGAGGTGCATCGGAATGTAAACCTGGAGACACAGGAAACGCTCAAAACATAGACCGTAAGAACACTCAGTTTTCTTGTACTTAAGTCGGCGTTGTGTCTCTTATATTTAATTCCGATGTAATTACTGTGTTTCATCGTTAATGGGAAGGTCCAATGGATACAGTAAACCTGCAGAAGTCCATCGGAATGTAAAACTGATGACACAGGAAACGCTCAAAACATAGAAAGTAGGAAGTCTCAGTCTTCCTGTACTTAGGTCTGCATTGTGTCTCTTATATTTAATTCCGATGCCATTTCTGTGTTTCATCGTCAATGGGAAGGTCTAAGGGACACAGTACACCTGCACAGGTGCATCGGAATGTAAAACTGATGACACAGGAAACGTTCAAAACATAGGCAATAGGGAGACTTAGTCTTCCTGTACTTAAATCAGCATTGTGTCTCTTATTTTTAATTCCGATGCAATTTCTGTGTTTCAACGTCAATGGGAAGTTCCAAGGGATACAATAAACCTGCAGAGGTGCATCGGAATGTAAAACTGGTGACACAGGAAAGGCTCAAAACATAGACAGTACTAAGACTCAGTCTTCCTGTACTTAAGTCGGCACTGTGTCTCTTATATTTAATTCCGATGCAATTTCTGTGATTGTTCGTCACTGTGAAGGTCCAAGGGATGCAGCAATCCTGCTGAGGTGCATCGATATGTAAAACTGGTGACACGGGAAACGCTCAAAACATAGACAGTAGGAGAGACTCAGTCATTCTGTTCTTAACTCGGCACTGTGTCTCTAATATTTAATTCCGATGCAATTTCTGTGTTTCATCGTCAATGGGAAGTTCCAAGGGATACAGTAAACCTGCAGAGGTGCATCGGAATGTAAACCTGGTGACACAGGAAACGCTCAAAACATAGACCGTAAGAAGACTCAGTTTTCATGTACTTAAGTCGGCGTTGTGTCTCTTATATTTAATTCCGATGCAATTTCTGATTTTCATCGTCAATGGGAAGGTCCAAGGGATATAGTAAACCTGCAGAGGTGCATCGGAATGTGTATCTGATGACACAGGAAACGCTCAAATCATAAACAGTAGGAAGACTCAGTCTTACTGTAATTAAGACGGCGTTGTGGCTCTTATATTTAATTCCGATCCAATTTCTGTGTTTCATCGTCAATGGGAAGATCCAATGGATACAGTAAACCTGCAGAGGTCCATCGGAATGTAAAACAGGTGACACAGGAAACGCTCAAATCATAGACAGTAGGAAGACTCAGTCTTCCTGTACTTAAGTCGGCATTGTGACTCTTATATTTAATTTCGATGCAATTTGTGTGTTTCATCGCCAATGGGAAGGTCCAGGGGATACAGTAAACCTCCAGAGGTGCATCGGAATATAAAAATGGTGACACAGGAAATGCTCAAAACATTGACTGGAAGAAGACTGTTTTCTTGTACTTAAGTCGGCATTGTGTCCCTTATATTTAATTCCGATGCAATTTCTGTGTTTCATCGTCACTGTGAAGGTCCAAGGGATACAGTAAACCTGTAGAGGTGCATCGGAATGTAAAACTGGTGACACAGGAAACGCTCAAAATGTACTTACGTGGGCATTGTGTCTCTTATATTTATTTCCTATGAAATTTCTGTGTTTCATCGACAACGGGAAGGTCCAAGGGATATAATAAACAAGCAGAGGTCCATCGGAAAATAAAACAAATGACACAGGAAACGCTCAAAACATAGACAGTAGGAAGACTTAGTCTTCCTGTACTTAAGTCGGCATTGTGTCTCTTATATTTATTTCCTATGAAATTTCTGTGTTTCATCGTCAACGGGAAGGTCCAAGGGATATAATAAACAAGCAGAGGTGCTTCGGAAAGTAAAACTGATTACACAGGAAACGCTCAAAGCATAGACATTAGGAAGACTTAGTCTTCCTGTACTTAAGTCGGCATTGTGTCTCTTATATTTAATTCCGATGCAATTTCTGTTTTCCATCGTCAATGGGAAGGTCCAAGGGATACAGTAAACCTGCAGAGGTGCATCGGAATGTAAAACTGATGACACAGGAAACGCTCAAAACATAGACAGTAGGAAGACTCAGTCTTTTTGTACTTAAGTCTGCATTGTGTCTCTTATATTTAATTCCGATGCAATTTCTGTGTTTCATCGTCAATGGGAAGGTCCAAGGGATGCAGTAAACCTGAAGAGGTGCATCAGAATGTAAAACTGGTGACAGAGGAAACGCTCAAAACATAGACAGTAGGACGGCTCAGTCTTCCTGTACTTAAGTCGGCATTGTGTCTCTTATATTTAATTCCGATGCAATTTCTGTGTTTCATCGTCAATGGGAAGTTCCAAGGGATACAGTAATCCTGCAGAGGTGCATCGGAATTAAACCTGGTGACACAGGAGACGCTCAAAACATAGACCGTAAGAAGACTCAGTTTTCATGTACTTAAGTCGGCGTTGTGTCTCTTATATATAATTCCGACGCAATTTCTGATTTTCATCGTGAATGGGAAGGTCCAAGGGATATAGTAAACCTGCAGAGGTGCATCGGAATGTGAAACTGATGACACAGGAAACGCTCAAACCATAGACAGTAGGAAGACTCAGTCTTCCTGTACTTAGGTCGGCAATGTGTCTCTTATATTTAATTCCGATGCAATTTCTGTGTTTCATCGTCAATCGGAAGGTCCAAGGGATACAGTAAACCTGCAGAGGTGTATCGGAATGTAAAACTGGTGACACAGGAAACGCTCAAAACATAGACCGTAAGAACACTCAGTTTTCTTGTACTTAAGTCGGCGTTGTGTCTCTTATATTTAATTCCGATGTAATTACTGTGTTTTATCGTCAATGGGAAGGTCCAATTGATACAGTAAACCTGCAGAAGTCCATCGGAATGTAAAACTGATGACAAAGGAAACGCTCAAAGCATAGAAAGTAGGAAGTCCCAGTCTTCCTGTACTTAAGTCTGCATTGTGTCTCTTATATTTAATTCCGATGCCATTTCTGTGTATCATCGTCAATGGGAAGGCCTAAGGGATACAGTACACCTGCACAGGTGCATCGGAATGTAAAACTGATGACACAGGAAACGCTCAAAGCATTGACAGTAGGGAGACTTAGTCTTCCTGTACCTAAGTCAGCATTGTGTCTCTTATTTTAATTCCGATGCAATTTCTGTGTTTCATCGTCAATGGGAAGTTCCAAGGGATACAATAAACCTGCAGAAGTGCATCGGAATGTAAAACTGGTGACACAGGAAAGGCTCCTAACACAGACAGTACTAAGACTCAGTCTTCCTGTACTTAAATCGGCACTGTGTCTCTTATATTTAATTCCGATGCAATTTCTGTGATTGTTCGTCACTGTGAAGGTCCAAGGGATGCAGCAAACCTGCTGAGGTGCATCGGAATGTAAAACTGGTGACACTGGAAACGCTCAAAACATAGACAGTAGGAGAGAGTCATTCTGTTCTTGACTCGGCACTGTGTCTCTAATATTTAATTCCGATGCAATTTCTGTGTTTCATCGTCAATGGGAAGTTCCAAGGGATACAGTAAACCTGCAGAGGTGCATCGGAATGTAAACCTGGTGACACAGGAAACGCTCAAAACAGAGACCGTAAGAAGACTCAGTTTTCATGTGCTTCAGTCGGCGTTGTGTCTCTTATATATAATTCCGATGCAATTTCTGATTTTCATCGTCAATGGGAAGGTCCAAGGGATATAGTAAACCTGCAGAGGTGCATCGGAATGTGAAACTGATGACACAGGAAACGCTCAAACCATAGACAGTAGGAAGACTCAGTCTTCCTGTACTTAAGTCGGCATTGTGTCTCTTATATTTAATTCCGATGCAATTTCTGTGTTACATCGTCAATCGGAAGGTCCAAGGGATACAGTAATCCTGCAGAGGTGCATCGGAATGTAAAACTGGTGACAGAGGAAACGCTCAAAACATAGACCGTAAGAAGACTCAGTTTTCTTGTAATTAAGTCGGCGTTGTGTCTCTTATATTTAATTCGGATGCAATTTCTGTGTTTCATCGCCAATGGGAAGGTCCAGGGGATACAGTAAACCTGCAGAGGTGCATCGGAATATAAAAATGGTGACACAGGAAACGCTCTAACATTGACTGGAAGAAGACTGTTTTCTTGTACTTAAGTCGGCATTGTGTCTCTTATATTTAATTCCGATGCAATTTCTGTGTTTCATCGTCACTGTGAATGTCCAAGGGATACAGTAAACCTGTAGAGGTGCATCGGAATGTAAAACTGGTGACACAGGAAACGCTCAAAATGTACTTAAGTCGGCATTGTGTCTCTTATATTTATTTCCTATGAAATTTCTGTGTTTCATCGTCAACGGGAAGGTCCAAGGGATATAATAAACAAGCAGAGGTGCATCGGAAAGTAAAACTGATCACACAGGAAACGCTCAAAGAATAGACATTAGGAAGACTTAGTCTTCCTGTACTTAAGTCGGCATTGTGTCTCTTATATTTAATTCCGATGCAATATATTTTTTCCATCGTCAATGGGAAGGTCCAAGGGATACAGCAAACCTGCTGAGGTGCATCGGAATGTAAAACTGGTGACACGGGAAACGCTCAAAACATAGACAGTTGGAGAGACTCAGTCATTCTGTTCGTAACTCGGCACTGTGTCTCTAATATTTAATTCCGATGCAATTTCTGTGTTTCATCGTCAATGGGAAGTTCCAAGGGATACAGTAAACCTGCAGAGGTGCATCGGAATGTAAACCTGGTGACACAGGAAACGCTCAAAACATAGACCGTAAGAACACTCAGTTTTCTTGTACTTAAGTCGGCGTTGTGTCTCTTATATTTAATTCCGATGTAATTACTGTGTTTCATCGTTAATGGGAAGGTCCAATGGATACAGTAAACCTGCAGAAGTCCATCGGAATGTAAAACTGATGACACAGGAATCGCTCAAAACATAGAAAGTAGGAAGTCTCAGTCTTCCTGTACTTAAGTCTGCATTGTGTCTCTTATATTTAATTCCGATGCCATTTCTGTGTTTCATCGTCAATGGGAAGGTCTAAGGGACACAGTACACCTGCACAGGTGCATCTGAATGTAAAACTGATGACACAGGAAACGCTCAAAACATAGGCAGTAGGGAGACTTAGTCTTCCTGTACTTAAATCAGCATTGTGTCTCTTATTTTTAATTCCGATGCAATTTCTGTGTTTCAACGTCAATGGGAAGTTCCAAGGGATACAATAAACCTGCAGAGGTGCATCGGAATGTAAAACTGGTGACACAGGAAAGGCTCAAAACATAGACAGTACTAAGACTCAGTCTTCCTGTACTTAAGTCGGCACTGTGTCTCTTATATTTAATTCCGGTGCAATTTCTGTGATTGTTCGTCACTGTGAAGGTCCAAGGGATACAGCAAACCTGCTGAGGTGCATCGGAATGTAAAACTGGTGACACGGGAAACGCTCAAAACATAGACAGTAGGAGAGACTCAGTCATTCTGTTCTTAACTCGGCACTGTGTCTCTAATATTTAATTCCGATGCAATTTCTGTGTTTCATCGTCAATGGGAAGTTCCAAGGGATACAGTAAACCTGCAGAGGTGCATCGGAATGTAAACCTGGAGACACAGGAAACGCTCAAAACATAGACCGTAAGAACACTCAGTTTTCTTGTACTTAAGTCGGCGTTGTGTCTCTTATATTTAATTCCGATGTAATTACTGTGTTTCATCGTTAATGGGAAGGTCCAATGGATACAGTAAACCTGCAGAAGTCCATCGGAATGTAAAACTGATGACACAGGAAACGCTCAAAACATAGAAAGTAGGAAGTCTCAGTCTTCCTGTACTTAGGTCTGCATTGTGTCTCTTATATTTAATTCCGATGCCATTTCTGTGTTTCATCGTCAATGGGAAGGTCTAAGGGACACAGTACACCTGCACAGGTGCATCGGAATGTAAAACTGATGACACAGGAAACGTTCAAAACATAGGTAGTAGGGAGACTTAGTCTTCCTGTACTTAAATCAGCATTGTGTCTCTTATTTTTAATTCCGATGCAATTTCTGTGTTTCAACGTCAATGGGAAGTTCCAAGGGATACAATAAACCTGCAGAGGTGCATCGGAATGTAAAACTGGTGACACAGGAAAGGCTCAAAACATAGACAGTACTAAGACTCAGTCTTCCTGTACTTAAGTCGGCACTGTGTCTCTTATATTTAATTCCGATGCAATTTCTGTGATTGTTCGTCACTGTGAAGGTCCAAGGGATGCAGCAATCCTGCTGAGGTGCATCGATATGTAAAACTGGTGACACGGGAAACGCTCAAAACATAGACAGTAGGAGAGACTCAGTCATTGTGTTCTTAACTCGGCACTGTGTCTCTAATATTTAATTCCGATGCAATTTCTGTGTTTCATCGTCAATGGGAAGTTTCAAGGGATACAGTAAACCTGCAGAGGTGCATCGGAATGTAAACCTGGTGACACAGGAAACGCTCAAAACATAGACCGTAAGAAGACTCAGTTTTCATGTACTTAAGTCGGCGTTGTGTCTCTTATATTTAATTCCGATGCAATTTCTGATTTTCATCGTCAATGGGAAGGTCCAAGGGATACAGTAAACCTGCAGAGGTCCACCGGAATGTAAAACAGGTGACACAGGAAACGCTCAAATCATAGACAGTAGGAAGACTCAGTCTTCCTGTACTTAAGTCGGCATTGTGACTCTTATATTTAATTTCGATGCAAGTTGTGTGTTTCATCGCCAATGGGAAGGTCCAGGGGATACAGTAAACCTGCAGAGGTGCATCGGAATATAAAAATGGTGACACAGGAAATGCTCAAAACATTGACTGGAAGAAGACTGTTTTCTTGTACTTAAGTCGGCATTGTGTCCCTTATATTTAATTCCGATGCAATTTCTGTGTTTCATCGTCACTGTGAAGGTCCAAGGGATACAGTAAACCTGTAGAGGTGCATCGGAATGTAAAACTGGTGACACAGGAAACGCTCAAAATGTACTTACGTGGGCATTGTGTCTCTTATATTTATTTCCTATGAAATTTCTGTGTTTCATCGACAACGGGAAGGTCCAAGGGATATAATAAACAAGCAGAGGTCCATCGGAAAATAAAACAAATGACACAGGAAACGCTCAAAACATAGACAGTAGGAAGACTTAGTCTTCCTGTACTTAAGTCGGCATTGTGACTCTTATATTTATTTCCTATGAAATTTCTGTGTTTCATCGTCAACGGGAAGGTCCAAGGGATATAATAAACAAGCAGAGGTGCTTCGGAAAGTAAAACTGATTACACAGGAAACGCTCAAAGCATAGACATTAGGAAGACTTAGTCTTCCTGTACTTAAGTCGGCATTGTGTCTCTTATATTTAATTCCGATGCAATTTCTGTTTTCCATCGTCAATGGGAAGGTCCAAGGGATACAGTAAACCTGCAGAGGTGCATCGGAATGTAAAACTGATGACACAGGAAACGCTCAAAACATAGACAGTAGGAAGACTCAGTCTTTTTGTACTTAAGTCTGCATTGTGTCTCTTATATTTAATTCCGATGCAATTTCTGTGTTTCATCGTCAATGGGAAGGTCCAAGGGATGCAGTAAACCTGAAGAGGTGCATCAGAATGTAAAACTGGTGACAGAGGAAACGCTCAAAACATAGACAGTAGGACGGCTGAGTCTTCCTGTACTTAAGTCGGCATTGTGTCTCTTATATTTAATTCCGATGCAATTTCTGTGTTTCATCGTCAATGGGAAGTTCCAAGGGATACAGTAATCCTGCAGAGGTGCATCGGAATTAAACCTGGTGACACAGGAGACGCTCAAAACATAGACCGTAAGAAGACTCAGTTTTCATGTACTTAAGTCGGCGTTGTGTCTCTTATATATAATTCCGACGCAATTTCTGATTTTCATCGTGAATGGGAAGGTCCAAGGGATATAGTAAACCTGCAGAGGTGCATCGGAATGTAAAACTGATGACACAGGAAACGCTCAAACCATAGACAGTTGGAAGACTCAGTCTACCTGTACTTAGGTCGGCAATGTGTCTCTTATATTTAAAACCGATGCAATTTCTGTGTTTCATCGTCAATCGGAAGGTCCAAGGGATACAGTAAACCTGCAGAGGTGTATCGGAATGTAAAACTGGTGACACAGGAAACGCTCAAAACATAGACCGTAAGAACACTCAGTTTTCTTGTACTTAAGTCGGCGTTGTGTCTCTTATATTTAATTCCGATGTAATTACTGTGTTTTATCGTCAATGGGAAGGTCCAATTGATACAGTAAACCTGCAGAAGTCCATCGGAATGTAAAACTTGTGACAAAGGAAACGCTCAAAGCATAGAAAGTAGGAAGTCCCAGTCTTCCTGTACTTAAGTCTGCATTGTGTCTCTTATATTTAATTCCGATGCCATTTCTGTGTATCATCGTCAATGGGAAGGCCTAAGGGATACAGTACACCTGCACAGGTGCATCGGAATGTAAAACTGATGACACAGGAAACGCTCAAAGCATAGACAGTAGGGAGACTTAGTCTTCCTGTACCTAAGTCAGCATTGTGTCTCTTATTTTTAATTCCGATGCAATTTCTGTGTTTCATCGTCAATGGGAAGTTCCAAGGGATACAATAAACCTGCAGAGGTGCATCGGAATGTAAAACTGGTGACACAGGAAAGGCTCCTAACACAGACAGTACTAAGACTCAGTCTTCCTGTACTTAAATCGGCACTGTGTCTCTTATATTTAATTCCGATGCAATTTCTGTGATTGTTCGTCACTGTGAAGGTCCAAGGGATGCAGCAAACCTGCTGAGGTGCATCGGAATGTAAAACTGGTGACACTGGAAACGCTCAAAACATAGACAGTAGGAGAGAGTCATTCTGTTCTTAACTCGGCACTGTGTCTCTAATATTTAATTCCGATGCAATTTCTGTGTTTCATCGTCAATGGGAAGTTCCAAGGGATACAGTAAACCTGCAGAGGTGCATCGGAATGTAAACCTGGTGACACAGGAAACGCTCAAAACAGAGACCGTAAGAAGACTCAGTTTTCATGTGCTTCAGTCGGCGTTGTGTCTCTTATATATAATTCCGATGCAATTTCTGATTTTCATCGTCAATGGGAAGGTCCAAGGGATATAGTAAACCTGCAGAGGTGCATCGGAATGTGAAACTGATGACACAGGAAACGCTCAAACCATAGACAGTAGGAAGACTCAGTCTTCCTGTACTTAAGTCGGCATTGTGTCTCTTATATTTAATTCCGATGCAATTTCTGTGTTACATCGTCAATCGGAAGGTCCAAGGGATACAGTAATCCTGCAGAGGTGCATCGGAATGTAAAACTGGTGACAGAGGAAACGCTCAAAACATAGACCGTAAGAAGACTCAGTTTTCTTGTAATTAAGTCGGCGTTGTGTCTCTTATATTTAATTCGGATGCAATTTCTGTGTTTCATCGCCAATGGGAAGGTCCAGGGGATACAGTAAACCTGCAGAGGTGCATCGGAATATAAAAATGGTGACACAGGAAACGCTCTAACATTGACTGGAAGAAGACTGTTTTCTTGTACTTAAGTCGGCATTGTGTCTCTTATATTTAATTCCGATGCAATTTCTGTGTTTCATCGTTACTGTGAATGTCCAAGGGATACAGTAAACCTGTAGAGGTGCATCGGAATGTAAAACTGGTGACACAGGAAACGCTCAAAATGTACTTAAGTCGGCATTGTGTCTCTTATATTTATTTCCTATGAAATTTCTGTGTTTCATCGTCAACGGGAAGGTCCAAGGGATATAATAAACAAGCAGAGGTGCATCGGAAAGTAAAACTGATCACACAGGAACGCTCAAAGAATAGACATTAGGAAGACTTAGTCTTCCTGTACTTAAGTCGGCATTGTGTCTCTTATATTTAATTCCGATGCAATTTCTGTTTTCCATCGTCAATGGGAAGGTCCAAGGGATACAGCAAACCTGCTGAGGTGCATCGGAATGTAAAACTGGTGACACGGGAAACGCTCAAAACATAGACAGTTGGAGAGACTCAGTCATTCTGTTCGTAACTCGGCACTGTGTCTCTAATATTTAATTCCGATGCAATTTTGTGTTTCATCGTCAATGGGAAGTTCCAAGGGATACAGTAAACCTGCAGAGGTGCATCGGAATGTAAACCTGGTGACACAGGAAACGCTCAAAACATAGACCGTAAGAACACTCAGTTTTCTTGTACTTAAGTCGGCGTTGTGTCTCTTATATTTAATTCCGATGTAATTACTGTGTTTCATCGTTAATGGGAAGGTCCAATGGATACAGTAAACCTGCAGAAGTCCATCGGAATGTAAAACTGATGACACAGGAAACGCTCAAAACATAGAAAGTAGGAAGTCTCAGTCTTCCTGTACTTAGGTCTGCATTGTGTCTCTTATATTTAATTCCGATGCCATTTCTGTGTTTCATCGTCAATGGGAAGGTCTAAGGGACACAGTACACCTGCACAGGTGCATCGGAATGTAAAACTGATGACACAGGAAACGTTCAAAACATAGGCAGTAGGGAGACTTAGTCTTCCTGTACTTAAATCAGCATTGTGTCTCTTATTTTTAATTCCGATGCAATTTCTGTGTTTCAACGTCAATGGGAAGTTCCAAGGGATACAATAAACCTGCAGAGGTGCATCGGAATGTAAAACTGGTGACACAGGAAAGGCTCAAAACATAGACAGTACTAAGACTCAGTCTTCCTGTACTTAAGTCGGCACTGTGTCTCTTATATTTAATTCCGATGCAATTTCTGTGATTGTTCGTCACTGTGAAGGTCCAAGGGATGCAGCAATCCTGCTGAGGTGCATCGATATGTAAAACTGGTGACACGGGAAACGCTCAAAACATAGACAGTAGGAGAGACTCAGTCTTACTGTAATTAAGACGGCGTTGTGGCTCTTATATTTAATTCCGATCCAATTTCTGTGTTTCATCGTCAATGGGAAGTTCCAAGGGATACAGTAAACCTGCAGAGGTGCATCGGAATGTAAACCTGGTGACACAGGAAACGCTCAAAACATAGACCGTAAGAAGACTCAGTTTTCATGTACTTAAGTCGGCGTTGTGAATCTTATATTTAATTCCGATGCAATTTCTGATTTTCATCGTCAATGGGAAGGTCCAAGGGATATAGTAAACCTGCAGAGGTGCATCGGAATGTGAATCTGATGACACAGGAAACGCTCAAATCATAAACAGTAGGAAGACTCAGTCTTACTGTAATTAAGACGGCGTTGTGGCTCTTATATTTAATTCCGATCCAATTTCTGTGTTTCATCGTCAATGGGAAGATCCAATGGATACAGTAAACCTGCAGAGGTCCACCGGAATGTAAAACAGGTGACACAGGAAACGCTCAAATCATAGACAGTAGGAAGACTCAGTCTTCCTGTACTTAAGTCGGCATTGTGACTCTTATATTTAATTTCGATGCAATTTGTGTGTTTCATCGCCAATGGGAAGGTCCAGGGGATACAGTAAACCTGCAGAGGTGCATCGGAATATAAAAATGGTGACACAGGAAATGCTCAAAACATTGACTGGAAGAAGACTGTTTTCTTGTACTTAAGTCGGCATTGTGTCCCTTATATTTAATTCCGATGCAATTTCTGTGTTTCATCGTCACTGTGAAGGTCCAAGGGATACAGTAAACCTGTAGAGGTGCATCGGAATGTAAAACTGGTGACACAGGAAACGCTCAAAATGTACTTACGTGGGCATTGTGTCTCTTATATTTATTTCCTATGAAATTTCTGTCTTTCATCGACAACGGGAAGGTCCAAGGGATATAATAAACAAGCAGAGGTCCATCGGAAAATAAAACAAATGACACAGGAAACGCTCAAAACATAGACAGTAGGAAGACTTAGTCTTCCTGTACTTAAGTCGGCATTGTGTCTCTTATATTTATTTCCTATGAAATTTCTGTGTTTCATCGTCAACGGGAAGGTCCAAGGGATATAATAAACAAGCAGAGGTGCTTCGGAAAGTAAAACTGATTACACAGGAAACGCTCAAAGCATAGACAGTAGGAAGACTTAGTCTTCCTGTACTTAAGTCGGCATTGTGTCTCTTATATTTAATTCCGATGCAATTTCTGTTTTCCATCGTCAATGGGAAGGTCCAAGGGACACAGTAAACCTGCAGAGGTGCATCGGAATGTAAAACTGATGACACAGGAAACGCTCAAAACATAGACAGTAGGAAGACTCAGTCTTTTTGTACTTAAGTCTGCATTGTGTCTCTTATATTTAATTCCGATGCAATTTCTGTGTTTCATCGTCAATGGGAAGGTCCAAGGGATACAGTAAACCTGAAGAGGTGCATCAGAATGTAAAACTGGTGACAGAGGAAACGCTCAAAACATAGACAGTAGGACGGCTCAGTCTTCCTGTACTTAAGTCGGCATTGTGTCTCTTATATTTAATTCCGATGCAATTTCTGTGTTTCATCGTCAATGGGAAGTTCCAAGGGATACAGTAATCCTGCAGAGGTGCATCGGAATTAAACCTGGTGACACAGGAGACGCTCAAAACATAGACCGTAAGAAGACTCAGTTTTCATGTACTTAAGTCGGCGTTGTGTCTCTTATATATAATTCCGACGCAATTTCTGATTTTCATCGTGAATGGGAAGGTCCAAGGGATATAGTAAACCTGCAGAGGTGCATCGGAATGTAAAACTGATGACACAGGAAACGCTCAAATCATAGACAGTAGGAAGACTCAGTCTACCTGTACTTAGGTCGGCAATGTGTCTCTTATATTTAATTCCGATGCAATTTCTGTGTTTCATCGTCAATCGGAAGGTCCAAGGGATACAGTAAACCTGCAGAGGTGTATCGGAATGTAAAACTGGTGACACAGGAAACGCTCAAAACATAGACCGTAAGAACACTCAGTTTTCTTGTACTTAAGTCGGCGTTGTGTCTCTTATATTTAATTCCGATGTAATTACTGTGTTTTATCGTCAATGGGAAGGTCCAATTGATACAGTAAACCTGCAGAAGTCCATCGGAATGTAAAACTTGTGACAAAGGAAACGCTCAAAGCATAGAAAGTAGGAAGTCCCAGTCTTCCTGTACTTAAGTCTGCATTGTGTCTCTTATATTTAATTCCGATGCCATTTCTGTGTATCATCGTCAATGGGAAGGTCCAAGGGATATAGTAAACCTGCAGAGGTGCATCGGAATGTGAAACTGATGACACAGGAAACGCTCAAACCATAGACAGTAGGAAGACTCAGTCTTCCTGTACTTAAGTCGGCATTGTGTCTCTTATATTTAATTCCGATGCAATTTCTGTGTTACATCGTCAATCGGAAGGTCCAAGGGATACAGTAATCCTGCTGAGGTGCATCGGAATGTAAAACTGGTGACAGAGGAAACGCTCAAAACATAGACCGTAAGAACACTCAGTTTTCTTGTAATTAAGTCGGCGTTGTGTCTCTTATATTTAATTCGGATGCAATTTCTGTGTTTCATCGCCAATGGGAAGGTCCAGGGGATACAGTAAACCTGCAGAGGTGCATCGGAATATAAAAATGGTGACACAGGAAACGCTCTAACATAGACTGGAAGAAGACTGTTTTCTTGTACTTAAGTCGGCATTGTGTCTCTTATATTTAATTCCGATGCAATTTCTGTGTTTCATCGTCACTGTGAATGTCCAAGGGATACAGTAAACCTGTAGAGGTGCATCGGAATGTAAAACTGGTGACACAGGAAACGCTCAAAATGTACTTAAGTCGGCATTGTGTCTCTTATATTTATTTCCTATGAAATTTCTGTGTTTCATCGTCAACGGGAAGGTCCAAGGGATATAATAAACAAGCAGAGGTGCATCGGAAAGTAAAACTGATCACACAGGAACGCTCAAAGAATAGACATTAGGAAGACTTTGTCTTCCTGTACTTAAGTCGGCATTGTGTCTCTTATATTTAATTCCGATGCAATTTCTGTTTTCCATCGTCAATGGGAAGGTCCAAGGGATACAGCAAACCTGCAGATGTGCATCGGAATGTAAAACTGATGACACAGGAAACGCTAAAAACATAGACAGTAGGAAGACTCAGTCTTCCTGTACTTAAGTCAGCATTGTGTCTCTTATATTTAATTCCGATGCAATTTCTGTGTTTCATCGTCAATGGGAAGGTCCAAGGGATGCAGTAAATCTGCAGAGGTGCATCAGAATGTAAAACTGGTGACACAGGAAACGCTCAAAACATTGACTGTAAGAAGACCGTTTTCTTGTACTTAAGTCGGCATTGTGCCTCTTATATTTCATTCCGATGCAATTTCTGTGTTTCATCGTCACTGTGAAGTCCAAGGGATACAGTAAACCTGTAGAGGTGCATCGGAATGTAAAACGGGTGACACAGGAAACGCTCAACTTATAGACAGTAGGAAGACTCAGTCTTCCTGTACTTAAGTCGGCATTGTGTCTCTTATATTTAATTCCGATGCCATTTCTGTGTTTCATCGTCAATGTGAAGGTCCAAGGGATACAGTAAACCTGCAGAGGTGCATCAGAATGTAAAACTGGTGACACAGGAAACGCTCAAAGCATAGACAGTAGGAAGACTCAGTCTTCCTGTACTTAAGTCGGCATTGTGTCACTTATATTTAATTCCGATGCAATTTCTGTGTTTCATCGTCAATGGGAAGGTCCAAGGGAAACAGTAAACCTGCGGAGGTGCATCGGAATGTAAAACTAGTGACAGAGGAAACGATCAAAACATAGACAGTAGGTGGACTCAGTCTTCCTGTACTTAAGTCGGCATTGCGTCTCTTATATTTATTTCCGATGAAATTTCTGTGCTTCATCGTGAATGGGAAGGTCCAAGGGATATAATAAACAAGCAGAGGTGCATCGGAAAGTAAAACTGATGACACAGGAATCGCTCAAAAGATAGACAGTAGGAAGACTTAGTCTTCCTGTACTTAAGTCGGCCTTGTGTCTCTTATATTTAATTCCGATACAATTTCTGATTTCCATCGTCAATGTGAAGGTCCAAGGGATACAGTAAACCTGCAGAGGTGCATCGGAATGTAAAACTAGTGACAGAGGAAACGCTCAAAACATAGAAAGTAGGAAGACTCAGTCTTCCTGTACTTATGTCTGCATTGTGTCCCTTATATTTAATTCCGATGCCATTTCTGTGTTTCATCGTCAATGGGAAGGTCCAAGGGATACAGTAAACCTGCAGAGGTGCATCGGAATGTAAAGCTGGTGACACGGGAAACGCTCAAAACATAGACAGTTGGAAGACTCAGTCTTCCTGTACTTAAGTCGGCATTGTGTCTCTTATAATTATTCCCTATGAAATTTCTGTGTTTCATTGTCAATGGGAAGGTCCAAGGGATACAGTATGCCTGCAGAGGAGCATCGGAATGTAAAACTGGTGACACAGGAAGCGCTCAAAACATAGACAGTAGGAAGACTTAGTCTTCCTGTACTTAAGTCGGCATTGTGTCTCTTATATTTAATTCCGATGCAATTTCTGTTTTCCATCGTCAACGGGAAGGTCCAAGGGATACAGTAAACCTGCAGAGGTGCATCGGAATGTAAAACTGATGACACAGGAAACGCTCAAAACTTAGACAGTAGGAAGTCTCAGTCTTCCTGTACTTAAGTCTGCATTGTGTCTCTTATATTTAATTCCGATGCAATTTCTGTGTTTCATCGTCAATGGGAAGGACCAAGGGATACAGTAAACCTGCAGAGGTGTATCAGACTGTAAAACTGGTGACACAAGAAACGCTCAAAACATAGACAGTAGGAAGACTCAGTCTTCCTGTACTTAAGTCGGCATTGTGTCTCCTATATATAATTCCGATGCAATTTCTGTGTTTGATCGTCAATGGGAAGGTCCAATGGATACAGTAAACCTGCAGAGGTCCATCGGAATGTAAAACTGGTGACACAGGAAACGCTCAAACCATACACAGTAGGAAGACTCAGTCTTCCTGTACTTAAGCTGGCATTGTGTCTCTTATATTTAATTTCGATGCAATTAGTGTGTTTCATAGCCAATGAGAAGGTCCAGGGGATACAGTAAACCTGCAGAGGTGCATCGGAATGTAAAACTGGTGACACAGGAAACGCTGAAAACATTGACTGTAAGAAGACTGTTTTCTTGTACAAAGTCGGCATAGTGTCTCTTATATTTAATTCCGATGCAATTTCTGTGTTTCATCGTCATTGTGAAGGTCAAAGGGATACAGTAAACCTGTATAGGTGCATCGGAATGTAAAACTGGTGACACAGGAAACGTTCAAATTATAGACAGTTGGAAGACTCAGTCTTCCTGTACTTAAGTCGGCATTGTGTCTCTTATATTTAATTCCGATGCAATTTCTGTGTTTCATCGTCAATGGGAAGGTCCAAGGGATACAGTAAACCTGCAGAAGTGCATCAGAATGTAAAACTGGTGACACAGGAAACGCTCAAAACCTAGACAGTAGGAAGACTCAGTCTTCCTATACTTAAGTCGGCATTGTGTCCCTTACATTTAATTCCGATGTAATTTCTGTGTTTCATCGTCAATCGGAAGGTCCAAGGGATACAGTAAACCTGCAGAGGTGCATCGGAATGTAAAACTGGTGACACGAGAAACGCTCAAAACATAGACAGTAGGAAGACTCAGTCTTCATGTACTTAAGTCGGCATTGTGTCTCATATAATTATTTCCAATGAAATTTCTGTGTTTCATCGTCAACGGGAAGGTCCAAGGGATATAATAAACAAGCAGAGGTGCATCGGAAAGTAAAACTGATGACACAGGAAACGCTCAAAACATAGACAGTAGGAAGACTTAGTCTTCCTGTACTTAAGTCGGCATTGCGTCTCTTTTATTTAATTCCGATGCAATTTCTGTGTTTCATCGTCAATCGGAAGGTCCAAGGGATACAGTAAACCTGCAGAGGTGCATCGGAATGTAAAACTGGTGACACAGGAAACGCTCGAAACATAGACCGTAAGAAGACTCAGTTTTCTTGTACTTAAGTCGGCGTTGTGTCTCTTATACTTAATTCCGATTCAATTTCTGTGTTATATCGTCAATGGGAAGGTCCAATGTATACAATAATCCTGCAGAGGTCAATCGGAATGAAAAACTGGTGACACAGGAAACGCTCAAAACATAGACAGTAGGAAGACTCATCCTTCCTCTACTTAAGTCGGCATTGTGTCTCTTATATTTAATTTCGATGCAATTTGTGTGTTTCATCGCCAATGGGAAGGTACATGGGATACAGTAAACCTGCAGAGGATCATCGGAATGTGAAACTGGTGACACAGGAAACGCTAAAAACATTGACTGTAAGAAGACTGTTTTCTTAAACTTAAGTCGGCATTGAGTCTCTTATATTTATTTCCGATGAAATTTCTGTGTTTCATCGTGAATGGGAAGTTCCAAGGGATATAGTAAAACTGCAGAGGTGCATCGGAAAGTAAAACTGATGACACAGGACACGCTCAAAACATAGACAGTAGGAAGACTTAGTCTTCCTGTACTTAAGTCGGCATTGTGTCTCTTATATTTAATTCCGATGCAATTTCTGTGTTTCATCGTCAGTGTGAAGGTCCAAGGGATACAGTCAACCTGTAGGGGTGCATCGGAATGTAAGACGGGTGACACAGGAAACGCTCAAATTATAGACAGTAGGAAGACTCAGTCTTCCTGTACTTAAGTCGGCATTGTGTCTCTTATACTTAATTCCGATGCAATTTCTGTGTTTCGTCGTCAATCGGAAGGTCCAAGGGATACAGTAAACCTGCAGAGGTGCATCGGAATGTAAAACTGGTGACACAGGAAACGCTCGAAACATAGACCGTAAGAAGACTCAGTTTTCTTGTACTTAAGTCGGCATTGCGTCTCTTATATTTAATTCCGATGCAATTTCTGTGTTTCATCGTCAATGGGAAGGTCCAAGGGATACAGTAAACCTGCAGAGGTGCATCGGAATGTAAAACTAGTGACACAGTAAACGCTCAAAACATGGACAGTAGGAAGATTCAGTCTTCCTGTACTTAAGTCGGCATTGTGTCTCTTACATTTAATTCCGATGCAATTTCCGTGTTTCATCGTCAATGGGAAGGTCCAAGGGATATAGTAAACCTGCAGAGGTGCACCGGAATGTAAAACTTATAACACAGGAAACGCTAAAACATAGACAGTAGGAAGACTCAGTCTTCCTGTACTTAAGTCGGCATTGTGTCTCTTATATTTAATTCCGATGCAATTTCTGATTTTCATCGTGAATAGGGAAGGTCCAAAGGATATATTAAACCTGCGGAGGTGCATCGGAATGTAAAACTGATGACACAGGAAACGCTCAAATCATAGACAGTAGGAAGACTCAGTCTTCCTGTACTTAAGTCGGCATTGTGTCTCTTATATTTAATTCCGATGCAATTTCTGTGTTTCATCGTCAATGGGAAGGTCCAAGGGATACAGTAAACCTGCAGAGGTGAATCAGAATGTAAAACTAGTGACACAGGAAACGCTCAAAACATGGACAGTAGGACGACTCACTCTTCCTGTACTTAAGTCGGCATTGTGTCTCTTACATTTAATTCCGATGCAATTTCCGTGTTTCATCGTCAATGGGAAGGTCCAAGGGATATAGTAAACCTGCAGAGGTGCACCGGAATGTAAAACTGATGACACAGGAAACGCTAAAACATAGACAGTAGGAAGACTCTGTCTTCCTGTACTTAAGTCGACATTGTGTCTCTTATATTTAATTTCGATGCAATTTGTGTGTTTCATCGCCAATGGGAAGGTACATGGGATACAGTAAACTTGCAGAGGATCATCGGAATGTGAAACTGGTGACACAGGAAACGCTAAAAACATTGACTGTAAGAAGACTGTTTTCTTATACTTAAGTCGGCATTGTGTCTCTTATATTTAATTCCGATGCAATTTCTGTGTTTCATCGTCAATGGGAATGTGCAAGGGTAACACTAAACCTGCAGAGGTGCATCAGAATGTTAAACTGGTGACACAGGAAACGCTTAAAACATAGACAGTAGGAAGACTCAGTCTTCCTGTACTTAAGTCGGCATTGAGTCTCTTATATTTATTTCCGATGAAATTTCTGTGTTTCATCGTAAATGGGAAGTTCCAAGGGATATAGTAAACCTGCAGAGGTGCATCGGAAAGTAAAACTGATGACACAGGACACGCTCAAAACATAGACAGTAGGAAGACTCAGTCTTCCTGTACTTAAGTCGGCATTGTGTCTCTTACATTTAATTCCGATGTAATTTCTGTGTTTCATCGTCAATCGGAAGGTCCAAGGAATACAGTAAACCTGCAGAGGTGCATCGGAATGTAAAACTGGTGAGACGAGAAACGCTCAAAACATAGACAGTAGGAAGACTCAGTCTTCATGTACTTAAGTCGGCATTGTGTCTCTTATAATTATTTCCAATGAAATTTCTGTGTTTCGTCGTCAACGGGAAGGTCCAAGGGATATAATATACAAGCGGAGGTGCATCGGAAAGTAAAACTGATGACACAGGAAACGCTCAAAACATAGACAGTAGGAAGACTTAGTCTTCCTGTACTTAAGTCGGCATAGCGTCTCTTATATTTAATTCCGATGCAATTTCTGTGTCTCATCGTCAATGGGAAGGTCCAAGGGATACAGTAAACCTGCAGAGGTGCATCGGAATGTAAAACTAGTGACACAGGAAACGCTCAAAACATGGACAGTAGGAAGACTCAGTCTTCCTGTACGTAAGTCGGCATTGTGTCTCTTACATTTAATTCCGATGCAATTTCCGTGTTTCATCGTCAATGGGAAGGTCCAAGGGATATAGTAAACCTGCAGAGGTGCACCGGAATGTAAAACTGATAACACAGGAAACGCTAAAACATAGACAGTAGGAAGACTCAGTCTTCCTGTACTTAAGTCGGCATTGTGTTTCTTATATTTAATTCCGATGCAATTTCTGATTTTCATCGTGAATGGGAAGGTCCAAAGGATATAGTAAACCTGCAGAGGTGCATCGGAATGTAAAACTGATGACACAGGAAACGCTCAAATCATAGACAGTAGGAAGACTCAGTCTTCCTGTACTTAAGTCGGCATTGTGTCTCTTATATTTAATTCCGATGCAATTTCTGTGTTTCATCGTCAATGGGAAGGTCCAAGGGATACAGTAAACCTGCAGAGGTGAATCGGAATGTAAAACTAGTGACACAGGAAACGCTCAAAACATGGACTGTAGGAAGACTCACTCTTCCTGTACTTAAGTCGGCATTGTGTCTCTTATATTTAATTCCGATGCAATTTCCGTGTTTCATCGTCAATGGGAAGGTCCAAGGGATACAGTAAACCTGCAGAGGTGCATCGGAATGTAAAACTGGTGACACAGGAAACGCTCAAAACATGGACAGTAGGAAGACTCAGTCTTCCTGTACGTAAGTCGGCATTGTGTCTCTTATATTTAATTCCGATGCAATTTCTGTGTTTCATCGTCAATGGGAAGGTCCAAGGGATACAGTAAACCTGCAGAGGTGCATCGGAATGTAAAACTGGTGACACAGGAAACGCTCGAATCATAGACCGTAGAACACTCAGTTTTCTTGTACTTAAGTCGGCGTTGTGTCTCTTATACTTAATTCCGATGCAATTTCTGTGTTATATCGTCAATGGGAAGGTCCAATGGATACAATAATCCTGCAGAGGTCAATCGGAATGAAAAACTGGTGACACAGGAAACGCTCAAAACATAGACAGTAGGAAGACTCAGTCTTCCTCTACTTAAGTCGGCATTGTGTCTCTTATATTTAATTTCGATGCAATTTGTGTGTTTCATCGCCAATGGGAAGGTACATGGGATACAGTAAACCTGCAGAGGATCATCGGAATGTGAAACTGGTGACACAGGAAACGCTAAAAACATTGACTGTAAGAAGACTGTTTTCTTAAACTTAAGTCGGCATTGTGTCTCTTATATTTAATTCCGATGCAATTTCTGTGTTTCATCGTCAATGGGAATGTCCAAGGGTAACACTAAACCTGCAGAGGTGCATCAGAATGTTAAACTGGTGACACAGGAAACGCTCAAAACATAGACAGTAGGAAGACTCAGTCTTCCTGTACTTAAGTCGGCATTGAGTCTCTTATATTTATTTCCGATGAAATTTCTGTGTTTCATCGTGAATGGGAAGTTCCAAGGGATATAGTAAACCTGCAGAGGTGCATCGGAAAGTAAAACTGATGACACAGGACACGATCAAAACATAGACAGTAGGAAGACTTAGTCTTCCTGTACTTAAGTCGGCATTGTGTCTCTTATATTTAATTCCGATGCAATTTCTGTGTTTCATCGTCAGTGTGAAGGTCCAAGGGATACAGTCAACCTGTAGGGGTGCATCAGAATGTAAAACGGGTGACACAGGAAACCCTCAAATTATAGACAGTAGGAAGACTCAGTCTTCCTGTACTTAAGTCGGCATTGTGTCTCTTATACTTAATTCCGATGCAATTTCTGTGTTTCATCGCCAATCGGAAGGTCCAAGGGATACAGTAAACCTGCAGAGGTGCATCGGAATGTAAAACTGGTGACACAGGAAACGCTCGAAACATAGATCGTAAGAAGACTCAGTTTTCTTGTACTTAAGTCGGCGTTGTGTCTCTTATACTTAATTCCGATGCAATTTCTGTGTTATATCGTCAATGGGAAGGTCCAATGGATACAATTATCCTGCAGAGGTCAATCGGAATGAAAAACTGGTGACACAGGAAACGCTCAAAACATAGACAGTAGGAAGACTCAGTCTTCCTGTACTTATGTCGGCATTGTGTCTCTTATATTTAATTCCGATGCAACTTCTGTGTTTGATCGTCAATGGGAAGGTCCAAGGGATACAGTAAACCTGCAGAGGTGCATCGGAATGTAAGACTAGTGACACAGGAAACGCTCAAAACATAGACAGTAGGAAGACTCAGTCTTCCTGTACTTAAGTCGGCATTGTGTCTCTTACATTTAATTCCGATGTAATTTCTGTGTTTCATCGTCAATCGGAAGGTCCAAGGGATACAGTAAACCTGCAGAGGAGCATCGGAATGTAAAACTGGTGACACGAGAAACGCTCAAAACATGGACAGTAGGAAGACTCAGTCTTCCTGTACTTAAGTCGGCATTGTGTCTCTTACATTTAATTCCGATGCAATTTCCGTGTTTCATCGTCAATGGGAAGGTCCAAGGGATATAGTAAACCTGCAGAGGTGCACCGGAATGTAAAACTGATGACACAGGAAACGCTAAAACATAGACAGTAGGAAGACTCAGTCTTCCTGTACTTAAGGCGGCATTGTGTCTCTTATATATAATTCCGATGCAATTTCTGATTTTCATCGTGAATGGGAAGGTCCAAAGGATATAGTAAACCTGCAGAGGTGTATCGGAATGTAAAACTGATGACACAGGAAGCGCCCAAATCATAGACAGTAGGAAGACTCAGTCTTCCTGTACTTAAGTCGGCATTGTGTCTCTTATACTTAATTCCGATGCAATTTCTGTGTTTCATCGTCAATCGGAAGGTCCAAGGGATACAGTAAACCTGCAGAGGTGCATCGGAATGTAAAACAAGTGACACAGGAAACGCTCAAAACATAGACAGTAGGAAGACTCAGTCTTGCTGTACTTAAGTCGGCATTGTGTCTCTTACATTTAATTCCGATGTAATTTCTGTGTTTCATCGTCAATCGGAAGGTCCAAAGGATACAGTAAACCTGCAGAGGTGCATCGGAATGTAAAACTGGTGACACGAGAAACGCTCAAAACATGGACAGTAGGAAGACTCAGTCTTCCTGTACTGAAGTCGGCATTGTGTCTCTTACATTTAATTCCGATGCAATTTCCGTGTTTCATCGTCAATGGGAAGGTCCAAGGGATATAGTAAACCTGCAGAGGTGCACCGGAATGTAAAACTGATGACACAGGAAACGCTAAAACATAGACAGTAGGAAGACTCAGTCTTCCTGTACTTAAGTCAGCATTGTGTCTCTTATATTTAATTCCGATGCAATTTCTGATTTTCATCGTGAATGGGAAGGTCCAAAGGAAATAGTAAACCTGCAGAGGTGCATCGGAATGTAAAACTGATGACACAGGAAACGCTCAAATCATAGACAGTAGGAAGACTCAGTCTTCCTGTACTTAAGTCGGCATTGTGTCTCTTATATTTAATTCCGATGCAATTTCTGTGTTTCATCGTCAATGGGAAGGTCCAAGGGATACAGTAAACCTGCAGAGGTGAATCGGAATGTAAAACTAGTGACACAGGAAACGCTCAAAACATGGACAGTAGGAAGACTCACTCTTCCTGTACTTAAGTCGGCATTGTGTCTCTTACATTTTATTCCGATGCAATTTCCGTGTTTCATCGTCAATGGGAAGGTCCAAGGGATATAGTAAACCTGCAGAGGTGCACCGGAATGTAAAACTGATGACACAGGAAACGCTAAAACATAGACAGTAGGAAGACTCTTTCTTCCTGTACTTAAGTCGGCATTGTGTCTCTTATATTTAATTCCGATGCAATTTGTGATTTTCATCGTGAATGGGAAGGTCCAAAGGATATAGTAAACCTGCAGAGGTGCATCGGAATGTAAAACTGATGACACAGGAAACGCTCAAATCATAGACAGTAGGAAGACTCAGTCTTCCTGTACTTAAGTCGGCATTGTGTCTCTTATATTTATTTCCGATGCAATTTCTGTGTTTCATCGTCAATCGGAAGGTCCAAGGGATACAGTAAACCTGCAGAGGTGCATCGGAATGTAAAACTGGTGACACAGGAAACGCTCGAAACATAGACCGTAGAAGACTCAGTTTTCTTGTACTTAAGTCGGCGTTGTGTCTCTTATACTTAATTCCGATGCAATTTCTGTGTTATATCGTCAATGGGAAGGTCTAATGGATACAATAATCCTGCAGAGGTCAATCGGAATGAAAAACTGGTGACACAGGAAACGCTCAAAGCATAGACAGTAGGAAGACTCAGTCTTCCTCTACTTAAGTCGGCATTGTGTCTCTTATATTTAATTTCGATGCAATTTGTGTGTTTCATCGCCAATGGGAAGGTACATGGGATACAGTAAACCTGCAGAGGATCATCGGAATGAGGAACTGGTGACACAGGAAACGCTAAAAACATTGACTGTAAGAAGACTGTTTTCTTAAACTTAAGTCGGCATTGTGTCTCTTATATATAATTCCGATGCAATTTCTGTGTTTCATCGTCAATGGGAATGTCCAAGGGTAACACTAAACCTGCAGAGGTGCATCAGAATGTTAAACTGGTGACACAGGAAACGCTCAAAACATAGACAGTAGGATGACTCAGTCTTCCTGTACTTAAGTCGGCATTGTGTCTCTTATACTTAATTCCGATGCAATTTCTGTGTTTCATCGTCAATCGGAAGGTCCAAGGGATACAGTAAACCTGCAGAGGTGCATCGGAATGTAAAACTAGTTACACAGGAAACGCTCAAAACATGGACAGTAGGAAGACTCAGTCTTCATGTACTTAAGTCGGCATTGTGTCTCTTATAATTATTTCCAATGAAATTTCTGTGTTTCATCGTCAACGGGAAGGCCAAGGGATATAATAAACAAGCAGAGGTGCACCGGAATGTAAAACTGATGACACAGGAAACGCTAAAACATAGACAGTAGGAAGACTCAGTCTTCCAGTACTTAAGTCGGCATTGTGTCTCTTATATTTAATTCCGATGCAATTTCTGATTTTCATCGTGAATTGGAAGGTCCAAAGGATATAGTAAACCTGCACAGGTGCATCGGAATGTAAAACTGGTGACACAGGAAACGCTCAAAACATAGACAATAGGAAGACTTAGTCTTCATGTACTTAAGTCGGCATTGTGTCTCTTATATTTAATTCCGATGCAATTTCTGTTTTCCATCGTCAATGGGAAGGTCCAAGGGATACAGTAAACCTGCAGAGGTGCATCGGGATGTAAAACTGATGACACAGGAAACGCTCGAAACATAGACCGTAAGAAGACTCAGTTTTCTTGTACTTAAGCTGGCATTGTGTCTCTTATATTTAATTTCGATGCAATTTGTGTGTTTCATCGCCAATGGGAAGGTCCAGGGGATACAGTAAACCTGCAGAGGTGCATCGGAATGTAAAACTGGTGACACAGGAAACGCTCAAAACATAGACTGTAAGATGACTGTTTTGTTGTACAAAGTCGGCATTGTGTCTCTTATATTTAATTCCGATGCAATTTCTGTGTTTCATCGTCACTGTGAAGGTCCAAGGGATACAGTAAACCTGCAGAGGTGCATCGGAATGTAAAACTGGTGACACAGGAAACGCTCGAAACATAGACCGTAAGAAGACTCAGTTTTCTTGTACTTAAGTCGGCGTTGTGTCTCTTATACTTAATTCCGCTGCAATTTCTGTGTTATATCGTCAATGGGAAGGTCCAAGGGATACAGTAAACCTGCAGAGGTGCATCGGAATGTAAAACTAGTGACACAGGAAACGCTCAAAACATAGACAGTAGGAAGACTCAGTCTTCCTGTACTTAAGTCGGCATTGTGTCTCTTACATTTAATTCTGATGTAATTTCTGTGTTTCATCGTCAATCGGAAGGTCCAAGGGATACAGTAAACCTGCAGAGGTGCATCGGAATGTAAAACTGGTGACACGAGAAACGTTCAAAACATGGACAGTAGGAAGACTCAGTCTTCCTGTACTGAAGTCGGCATTGTGTCTCTTACATTTAATTCCGATGCAATTTCCATGTTTCATCGTCAATGGGAAGGTCCAAGGGATATAGTAAACCTGCAGAGGTGCACCGGAATGTAAAACTGATGACACAGGAAACGCTAAAACATAGACAGTAGGAAGACTCTTTCTTCCTGTACTTAAGTCGGCATTGTGTCTCTTATATTTAATTTCGATGCAATTTGTGTGTTTCATCGCCAATGGGAAGGTACATGGGATACAGTAAACCTGCAGAGAATCATCGGAATGTGAAACTGGTGACACAGGAAACGCTAAAACATTGACTGTAAGAAGACTGTTTTCTTAAACTTAAGTCGGCATTGTGTCTCTTATATATAATTCCGATGCAATTTCTGTGTTTCATCGTCAATGGGAATGTCCAAGGGTAACACTAAACCTGCAGGGGTGCATCAGAATGTTAAACTGGTGACACAGGAAACGCTCAAAACATAGACAGTAGGATGACTCAGTCTTCCTGTACTTAAGTCGGCATTGAGTCTCTTATATTTATTTCCGATGAAATTTCTGTGTTTCATCATGAATGGGAAGTTCCAAGGGATATAGTAAACCTGCAGAGGTGCACCGGAATGTAAAACTGATGACACAGGAAACGCTAAAACATAGACAGTAGGAAGACTCAGTCTTCCTGTACTTAAGTCAGCATTGTGTCTCTTATATTTAATTCCGATGCAATTTGTGATTTTCATCGTGAATGGGAAGGTCCAAAGGATATAGTAAACCTGCAGAGGTGCATCGGAATGTAAAACTGATGACACAGGAAACGCTCAAATCATAGACAGTAGGAAGACTCAGTCTTCCTGTACTTAAGTCGGCATTGTGTCTCTTATATTTATTTCCGATGCAATTTCTGTGTTTCATCGTCAATCGGAAGGTCCAAGGGATACAGTAAACCTGCAGAGGTGCATCGGAATGTAAAACTGGTGACACAGGAAACGCTCGAAACATAGACCGTAGAAGACTCAGTTTTCTTGTACTTAAGTCGGCGTTGTGTCTCTTATACTTAATTCCGATGCAATTTCTGTGTTATATCGTCAATGGGAAGGTCCAATGGATACAATAATCCTGCAGAGGTCAATCGGAATGAAAAACTGGTGACACAGGAAACGCTCAAAGCATAGACAGTAGGAAGACTCAGTCTTCCTCTACTTAAGTCGGCATTGTGTCTCTTATATTTAATTTCGATGCAATTTGTGTGTTTCATCGCCAATGGGAAGGTACATGGGATACAGTAAACCTGCAGAGGATCATCGGAATGTGAAACTGGTGACACAGGAAACGCTAAAAACATTGACTGTAAGAAGACTGTTTTCTTAAACTTAAGTCGGCATTGTGTCTCTTATATATAATTCCGATGCAATTTCTGTGTTTCATCGTCAATGGGAATGTCCAAGGGTAACACTAAACCTGCAGAGGTGCATCAGAATGTTAAACTGGTGACACAGGAAACGCTCAAAACATAGACAGTAGGATGACTCAGTCTTCCTGTACTTAAGTCGGCATTGTGTCTCTTATATTTAATTCCGATGCAACTTCTGTGTTTGATCGTCAATGGGAAGGTCTAAGGGATACAGTAAACCTGCAGAGGTGCATCGGAATGTAAAACTAGTGACACAGGAAACGCTCAAAACATAGACAGTAGGAAGACTCAGTCTTTCTGTACTTAAGTCGGCATTGTGTCTCTTACATTTAATTCCGATGTAATTTCTGTGTTTCATCGTCTATCGGAAGGTCCAAGGGATACAGTAATCCTGCAGACGTGCATCGGAATGTAAAACTGGTGACACGAGAAACGCTCAAAACATAGACAGTAGGAAGACTCAGTCTTCATGTACTTAAGTCGGCATTATGTCTCTTATAATTATTTCCAATGAAATTTCTGTGTTTCATCGTCAACGGGAAGGTCCAAGGGATATAATAAACAAGCAGAGGTGCATCGGAAAGTAAAACTGATGACACAGGAAACGCTCAAAACATAGACAGTAGGAAGACTTAGTCTTCCTGTACTTAAGTCGGCATTGCGTCCCTTATATTTAATTCCGATGCAATTTCTGTGTTTCATCGTCAATGGGAAGGTCCAAGGGATACAGTAAACCTCCAGAGGTGCATCGGAATGTAAAACTAGTGACACAGGAAACGCTCAAAACATGGACAGTAGGAAGACTCAGTCTTCCTGCACCTAAATCGGCATTGTGTCTCTTACATTTAATTCCGATGCAATTTCCGTGTTTCATCGTCAATGGGAAGGTCATAGGGATATAGTAAACCTGCAGAGGTGCACCGGAATGTAAAACTGATGACACAGGAAACGCTAAAACATAGACAGTAGGAAGACTCAGTCCTCCTGTACTTAAGTCGGCATTGTGTCTCTTATATTTAATTCCGATGCAATTTCTGATTTTCATCGTGAATGGGAAGGTCCAAAGGATATAGTAAACCTGCAGAGGTGCATCGGAATGTAAAACTGATGACACAGGAAACGCTCAAATCATAGACAGTAGGAAGACTCAGTCTTCCTGTACTTAAGTCGGCATTGTGTCTCTTATATTTAATTCCGATGCAATTTCTGTGTTTCATCGTCAATGGGAAGGTTCAAGGGATACAGTAAACCTGCAGAGGTGCATCAGAATGTAAAACTGGTGACACAAGAAACGCTCAAACCATACACAGTAGGAAGACTCAGTCTTCCTGTACTTAAGCTGGCATTGTGTCTCTTATATTTAATTTCGATGCAATTTGTGTGTTTCATCGCCAGTGGGAAGGTCCAGGGGATACAGTAAACCTGCAGAGGTGCATCGGAATGTAAAACTGGTGACACAGGAAACGCTCAAAACATAGACTGTAAGAAGACTGTTTTGTTGTACAAAGTCGGCATTGTGTCTCTTATATTTAATTCCGATGCAATTTCTGTGTTTCATCGTCACTGTGAAGGTCCAAGGGATACAGTAAACCTATAGAGGTGCATCGGAATGTAAAACTGGTAACACAGGAAACGCTCAAATTATAGACAGTAGGAAGACTCAGTCTTCCTGTACTTAAGTCGGCATTGTGTCTCTTATAATTATTTCCTATGAAATTTCTGTGTTTCATTGTCAATGGGAAGGTCCAAGGGATAAAGTATGCCTGCACAGGTGCATCGGAATGTAAAACTGGTGACACAGGAAACGCTCAAAACATAGACAATGGGAAGACTTAGTCTTCATGTACTTAAGTCGGCATTGTGTCTCTTATATTTAATTCCGATGCAATTTCTGTTTTCCATCGTCAATGGGAAGGTCCAAGGGATACAGTAAACCTGCAGAGGTGCATCGGAATGTAAAACTGATGACACAGGAAACGCTCAAAACTTAGACAGTAGGAAGTCTCAGTCTTCCTGTACTTAAGTCTGCATTGTGTCTCTTATATTTAATTCCGATGCAATTTCTGTGTTTCATCGTCAATGGGAAGGTTCAAGGGATACAGTAAACCTGCAGAGGTGCATCAGAATGTAAAACTGGTGACACAAGAAACGCTCAAACCATACACAGTAGGAAGACTCAGTCTTCCTGTACTTAAGCTGGCATTGTGTCTCTTATATTTAATTTCGATGCAATTTGTGTGTTTCATCGCCAATGGGAAGGTCCAGGGGATACAGTAAACCTGCAGAGGTGCATCGGAATGTAAAACTGGTGACACAGGAAACGCTCAAAACATAGACTGTAAGAAGACTGTTTTGTTGTACAAAGTCGGCATTGTGTCTCTTATATTTAATTCCGATGCAATTTCTGTGTTTCATCGTCACTGTGAAGGTCCAAGGGATACAGTAAACCTATAGAGGTGCATCGGAATGTAAAACTGGTAACACAGGAAACGCTCAAATTATAGACAGTAGGAAGACTCAGTCTTCCTGTACTTAAGTCGGCATTGTGTCTCTTATATTTAATTCCGATGCAATTTCTGTGTTTGATCGTCAATGGGAAGGTCCAAGGGATACAGTAAACCTGCAGAGGTGCATCGGAATGTAAAACTAGTGACACAGGAAACGCTCAAAACATAGACAGTAGGAAGACTCAGTCTTCCTGTACTTAAGTCGGAATTGTGTCTCTTACATTTAATTCCGATGTAATTTCTGTGTTTCAACGTCAATCGGAAGGTCCAAGGGATACAGTAAACCTGCAGAGGTGCATCGGAATGTAAAACTGGTGACACGAGAAACGCTCAAAACATAGACAGTAGGAAGACTCAGTCTTCATGTACTTAACTCGGCATTGTGTCTCTTTTAATTATTTCCAATGAAATTTCTGTGTTTCTTCGTCAATGGGAAGGTCCAAGGGATATAATAAACAAGCAGAGGTGCATCGGAAAGTAAAACTGATGACACAGGAAACGCTCAAAACATAGACAGTAGGAAGACTTAGTCTTCCTGTACTTATGTCGGCATTGCGTCTCTTATATTGAATTCCGATGCAATTTCTGTGGTTCATCGTCAATGGGAAGGTCCAAGGGATACAGTAAACCTGCAGAGGTGCATCGGAATGTAAAACTAGTGACACAGGAAACGCTCAAAACATGTACAGTAGGAAGACTCAGTCTTCCTGTACTTAAGTCGGCATTGTGTCTCTTACATTTAATTCCGATGCAATTTCCGTGTTTCATCGTCAATGGGAAGGTCCAAGGCATATAGTAAACCTGCAGAGGTGCACCGGAATGTAAAACTGATGACACAGGAAACGCTCAAATCATAGACAGTAGGAAGACTCAGTCTTCCTGTACTTAAGTCGGCATTGTGTCTCTTATATTTATTTCCGATGCAATTTCAGATTTTCATCGTGAATGGAAAGGTCCAACGGATATAGTAAACCTGCAGAGGTGCATCGGAATGTAAAACTGATGACACAGGAAACGCTCAAATCATAGACAGTAGGAAGACTCAGTCTTCCTGTACTTAAGTCGGCATTGTGTCCCTTATATTTAATTCCGATGCAATTTCTGTGTTTCATCGTCAATCGGAAGGTCCAAGGGATACAGTAAACCTGCAGAGGTGCATCGGAATGTAAAACTGGTGACACAGGAAACGCTCGAAACATAGACCGTAAGAAGACTCAGTTTTCTTGTACTTAAGTCGGCGTTGTGTCTCTTATACTTAATTCCGATGCAATTTCTGTGTTATATCGTCAATGGGAAGGTCCAATGGATACAATAATCCTGCAGAGGTCAATCGGAATGAAAAACTGGTGACACAGGAAACGCTCAAAACATAGACAGTAGGAAGACTCAGTCTTCCTCTACTTAAGTCATCATTGTGTCTCTTATATTTAATTTCGATGCAATTTGTGTGTTTCATCGCCAATGGGAAGGTACATGGGATACAGTAAACCTGCAGAGGATCATCGGAATGTGAAACTGGTGACACAGGAAACGCTAAAAACATTGACAGTAAGAAGACTGTTTTCTTAAACTTAAGTCGGCATTGTGTCTCTTATATTTAATTCCGATGCAATTTCTGTGTTTCATCGTCAATGGGAATGTCCAAGGGTAACACTAAACCTGCAGAGGTGCATCAGAATGTTAAACTGGTGACACAGGAAACGCTCAAATCATAGACAGTAGGAAGACTCTGTCTTCCTGTACTTAAGTCGGCATTGTGTCTCTTATATTTAATTCCGATGCAATTTCTGTGTTTCATCGTCAGTGTGAAGGTCCAAGGGATACAGTCAACCTGTAGGGGTGCTTCGGAATGTAAAACGGGTGACACAGGAAACGCTCAAATTATAGACAGTAGGAAGACTCAGTCTTCCTGTACTTAAGTCGGCATTGTGTCTCTTATATTTAATTCCGATGCAATTTCTGTGTTTCATCGTCAATCGGAAGGTCCAAGGGATACAGTAAACCTGCAGAGGTGCATCGGAATGTAAAACTGGTGACACAGGAAACGCTCAAAACATAGACCGTAAGAAGACTCAGTTTTCTTGTACTTAAGTCGGCGTTGTGTCTCTTATACTTAATTCCGATGCAATTTCTGTGTTATATCGTCAATGGGAAGGTCCAATGGATACAATAATCCGGCAGAGGTCAATCGGAATGAAAAACTGGTGACACAGGAAACGCTCAAAACATAGACAGTAGGAAGACTCAGTCTTCCTCTACGTAAGGCGGCATTGTGTATCTTATTTTTAATTTCGATGCAATTTGTGTGTTTCATCGACAATGGGAATGTCCATGGGATACAGTAAACCTGCAGAGGTGCATCGGAATGTAAAACTAGTGACACAGGAACCGCTCAAAACATAGACAGTAGGAAGACTCAGTCTTCCTGTACTTAAGTCGGCAATGTGTCTCTTACATTTAATTCCGATGCAATTTCTGTGTTTCATCGTCAATGGGAAGGTCCAAGGGATACAGTAAACCTGCAGAGGTGCATCGGAATGTAAAGCTGGTGACACGGGAAACGCTCATAACATAGACAGTAGGAAGACTCAGTCTTCCTGTACTTAAGTCGGCATTGTGTCTCTTATAATTATTTCCTATGAAATTTCTGTGTTTCATTGTCAATGGGAAGGTCCAAGGGATAAAGTATGCCTGCAGAGGTGCATCGGAATGTAAAACTGGTGACACAGGAAACGCTCAAAACATAGACAGTAGGAAGACTTAGTCTTCCTGTACTTAAGTCGGCAATGTGTCTCTTATATTTAATTCCGATGCAATTTCTGTTTTCCATCGTCAATGGGAAGGTCCAAGGGATACAGTAAACCTGCAGAGGTGCATCGGAATGTAAAACTGATGACACAGGAAACGCTCAAAACTTAGACAGTAGGAAGTCTCCGTCTTCCTGTACTTAAGTCTACATTGTGTCTCTTATATTTAATTCCGATGCAATTTCTGTGTTTCATCGTCAATGGGAAGGTCCAAGGGATACAGTAAACCTGCAGAGGTGCATCAGAATGTAAAACTGGAGACACAAGAAACTCTCAAAACATAGACAGTAGGAAGACTCAGTCTTCCTGTACTTAAGTCGGCATTGTGTCTCTTATATTTAATTCCGATGCAATTTCTGTGTTTGATCGCCAATGGGAAGGTCCAATAGATACAGTAAACCTGCAGAGGTAAATCGGAATGTAAAACTGGTGACACAGGAAACGCTCAAACCATACACAGTAGGAAGACACAGTCTTCCTGTACTTAAGCTGGCATTGTGTCTCTTATATTTAATTTCGATGCAATTTGTGTGTTTCATCGCCAATGGGAAGTTCCAGGGGATACAGTAAACCTGCAGAGGTGCATCGGAATGTAAAACTGGTGACACAGGAAACGCTCAAACATTGACTGTAAGAAGACTGTTTTCTTGTACAAAGTCGGCATTGTGTCTCTTATATTTAATTCCGATGCAATTTCTGTGTTTCATCGTCACTGTGAAGGTCCAAGGGATACAGTAAACCTGTAGAGGTGCATCGGAATGTAAAACTGGTGACACAGGAAACGCTCAAAATATAGACAGTAGGAAGACTCAGTCTTCCTGTACTTAAGTCGGCATTGTGTCTCTTATATTTAATTCCGATGCAATTTCTGTGTTTCTTCGTCAATCGGAAGGTCCAAGGGATACAGTAAACCTGCAGAGGTGCATCGGAATGTAAAACTGGTGACACAGGAAACGCTCAAAATATAGACAGTAGGAAGACTCAGTCTTCCTGTACTTAAATCGGCATTGTGTCTCTTATAATTATTTCCTATGAAATTTCTGTGTTTCATTGTCAATGGGAAGGTCCAAGGGATAAAGTATGCCTGCACAGGTGCATCGGAATGTAAAACTGGTGACACAGGAAACGCTCAAAACATAGACAATGGGAAGACTTAGTCTTCATGTACTTAAGTCGGCATTGTGTCTCTTATATTTAATTCCGATGCAATTTCTGTTTTCCATCGTCAATGGGAAGGTCCAAGGGATACAGTAAACCTGCAGAGGTGCATCGGAATGTAAAACTGATGACACAGGAAACGCTCAAAACTTAGACAGTAGGAAGTCTCAGTCTTCCTGTACTTAAGTCTGCATTGTGTCTCTTATATTTAATTCCGATGCAATTTCTGTGTTTCATCGTCAATGGGAAGGTTCAAGGGATACAGTAAACCTGCAGAGGTGCATCAGAATGTAAAACTGGTGACACAAGAAACGCTCAAACCATACACAGTAGGAAGACTCAGTCTTCCTGTACTTAAGCTGGCATTGTGTCTCTTATATTTAATTTCGATGGAATTTGTGTGTTTCATCGCCAATGGGAAGGTCCAGGGGATACAGTAAACCTGCAGAGGTGCATCGGAATGTAAAACTGGTGACACAGGAAACGCTCAAAACATAGACTGTAAGAAGACTGTTTTGTTGTACAAAGTCGGCATTGTGTCTCTTATATTTAATTCCGATGCAATTTCTGTGTTTCATCGTCACTGTGAAGGTCCAAGGGATACAGTAAACCTGTAGAGGTGCATCGGAATGTAAAACTGGTAACACAGGAAACGCTCAAATTATAGACAGTAGGAAGACTCAGTCTTCCTGTACTTAAGTCGGCATTGTGTCTCTTATATTTAATTCCGATGCAATTTCTGTGTTTGATCGTCAATGGGAAGGTCCAAGGGATACAGTAAACCTGCAGAGGTGCATCGGAATGTAAAACTAGTGACACAGGAAACGCTCAAAACATAGACAGTAGGAAGACTCAGTCTTCCTGTACTTAAGTCGGAATTGTGTCTCTTACATTTAATTCCGATGTAATTTCTGTGTTTCAACGTCAATCGGAAGGTCCAAGGGATACAGTAAACCTGCAGAGGTGCATCGGAATGTAAAACTGGTGACACGAGAAACGCTCAAAACATAGACAGTAGGAAGACTCAGTCTTCATGTACTTAACTCGGCATTGTGTCTCTTTTAATTATTTCCAATGAAATTTCTGTGTTTCTTCGTCAATGGGAAGGTCCAAGGGATATAATAAACAAGCAGAGGTGCATCGGAAAGTAAAACTGATGACACAGGAAACGCTCAAAACATAGACAGTAGGAAGACTTAGTCTTCCTGTACTTATGTCGGCATTGCGTCTCTTATATTGAATTCCGATGCAATTTCTGTGGTTCATCGTCAATGGGAAGGTCCAAGGGATACAGTAAACCTGCAGAGGTGCATCGGAATGTAAAACTAGTGACACAGGAAACGCTCAAAACATGTACAGTAGGAAGACTCAGTCTTCCTGTACTTAAGTCGGCATTGTGTCTCTTACATTTAATTCCGATGCAATTTCCGTGTTTCATCGTCAATGGGAAGGTCCAAGGCATATAGTAAACCTGCAGAGGTGCACCGGAATGTAAAACTGATGACACAGGAAACGCTCAAATCACAGACAGTAGGAAGACTCAGTCTTCCTGTACTTAAGTCGGCATTGTGTCTCTTATATTTATTTCCGATGCAATTTCAGATTTTCATCGTGAATGGAAAGGTCCAACGGATATAGTAAACCTGCAGAGGTGCATCGGAATGTAAAACTGATGACACAGGAAACGCTCAAATCATAGACAGTAGGAAGACTCAGTCTTCCTGTACTTAAGTCGGCATTGTGTCCCTTATATTTAATTCCGATGCAATTTCTGTGTTTCATCGTCAATCGGAAGGTCCAAGGGATACAGTAAACCTGCAGAGGTGCATCGGAATGTAAAACTGGTGACACAGGAAACGCTCGAAACATAGACCGTAAGAAGACTCAGTTTTCTTGTACTTAAGTCGGCGTTGTGTCTCTTATACTTAATTCCGATGCAATTTCTGTGTTATATCGTCAATGGGAAGGTCCAATGGATACAATAATCCTGCAGAGGTCAATCGGAATGAAAAACTGGTGACACAGGAAACGCTCAAAACATAGACAGTAGGAAGACTCAGTCTTCCTCTACTTAAGTCATCATTGTGTCTCTTATATTTAATTCCGATGCAATTTCTGTGTATCATCGTCAATCGGAAGGTCCAAGGGATACAGTAAACCTGCAGAGGTGCATCGGAATGTAAAACTGGTGACACAGGAAACGCTCAAAACATAGACCGTAAGAAGACTCAGTTTTCTTGTACTTAAGTCGGCGTTGTGTCTCTTATACTTAATTCCGATGCAATTTCTGTGTTATATCGTCAATGGGAAGGTCCAATGGATACAATAATCCGGCAGAGGTCAATCGGAATGAAAAACTGGTGACACAGGAAACGCTCAAAACATAGACAGTAGGAAGACTCAGTCTTCCTCTACGTAAGGCGGCATTGTGTATCTTATTTTTAATTTCGATGCAATTTGTGTGTTTCATCGACAATGGGAATGTCCATGGGATACAGTAAACCTGCAGAGGTGCATCGGAATGTAAAACTAGTGACACAGGAACCGCTCAAAACATAGACAGTAGGAAGACTCAGTCTTCCTGTACTTAAGTCGGCAATGTGTCTCTTACATTTAATTCCGATGCAATTTCTGTGTTTCATCGTCAATGGGAAGGTCCAAGGGATACAGTAAACCTGCAGAGGTGCATCGGAATGTAAAGCTGGTGACACGGGAAACGCTCAAAACATAGACAGTAGGAAGACTCAGTCTTCCTGTACTTAAGTCGGCATTGTGTCTCTTATAATTATTTCCTATGAAATTTCTGTGTTTCATTGTCAATCGGAAGGTCCAAGGGATAAAGTATGCCTGCAGAGGTGCATCGGAATGTAAAACTGGTGACACAGGAAACGCTCAAAACATAGACAGTAGGAAGACTTAGTCTTCCTGTACTTAAGTCGGCAATGTGTCTCTTATATTTAATTCCGATGCAATTTCTGTTTTCCATCGTCAATGGGAAGGTCCAAGGGATACAGTAAACCTGCAGAGGTGCATCGGAATGTAAAACTGATGACACAGGAAACGCTCAAAACTTAGACAGTAGGAAGTCTCCGTCTTCCTGTACTTAAGTGTACATTGTGTCCCTTATATTTAATTCCGATGCAATTTCTGTGTTTCATCGTCAATGGGAAGGTCCAAGGGATACAGTAAACCTGCAGAGGTGCATCAGAATGTAAAACTGGAGACACAAGAAACTCTCAAAACATAGACAGTAGGAAGACTCAGTCTTCCTGTACTTAAGTCGGCATTGTGTCTCTTATATTTAATTCCGATGCAATTTCTGTGTTTGATCGCCAATGGGAAGGTCCAATAGATACAGTAAACCTGCAGAGGTAAATCGGAATGTAAAACTGGTGACACAGGAAACGCTCAAACCATACACAGTAGGAAGACACAGTCTTCCTGTACTTAAGCTGGCATTGTGTCTCTTATATTTAATTTCGATGCAATTTGTGTGTTTCATCGCCAATGGGAAGTTCCAGGGGATACAGTAAACCTGCAGAGGTGCATCGGAATGTAAAACTGGTGACACAGGAAACGCTCAAAACATTGACTGTAAGAAGACTGTTTTCTTGTACAAAGTCGGCATTGTGTCTCTTATATTTAATTCCGATGCAATTTCTGTGTTTCATCGTCACTGTGAAGGTCCAAGGGATACAGTAAACCTGTAGAGGTGCATCGGAATGTAAAACTGGTGACACAGGAAACGCTCAAATTATAGACAGTAGGAAGACTCAGTCTTCCTGTACTTAAGTCGGCATTGTGTCTCTTATATTTAATTCCGATGCAACTTCTGTGTTTGATCGTCAATGGGAAGGTCCAAGGGTTACAGTAAACCTGCAGAGGTGCATCGGAATGAAAACTAGTGACACAGGAAACGCTCAAAACATAGACAGTAGGAAGACTCAGTCTTCCTGTACTTAAGTCGGCATTGTGTCTCTTACATTTAATTCCGATGTAATTTCTGTGTTTCATCGTCAATCGGAAGGTCCAAGGGATACAGTAAACCTGCAGAGGTGCATCGGAATGTAAAACTGGTGACACGAGAAACGCTCAAAACATAGACAGTAGGAAGACTCAGTCTTCATGTACTTAAGTCGGCATTGTGTCTCTTATAATTATTTCCAATGAAATTTCTGTGTTTCATCGTCAACGGGAAGGTCCAAGGGATATAATAAACAAGCAGAGGTGCATCGGAAAGTAAAACTGATGACACAGGAAACGCTCAAAACATAGACAGTAGGAAGACTTAGTCTTCCTGTACTTAAGTCGGCATTGCGCCTCTTATATTTAATTCCGATGCAATTTCTGTGTTTCATCGTCAATGGGAAAGTCCAAGGGATACAGTAAACCTGCAGAGGTGCATCGGAATGTAAATCTAGTGACACAGGAAACGCTCAAATCATGGACAGTAGGAAGACTCAGTCTTCCTGTACTTAAGTGGGCATTGTGTCTCTTACATTTAATTCCGATGCAATTTCCGTGTTTCATCGTAAATGGGAAGGTCCAAGGGATATAGTAAACCTGCAGAGGTGCACCGGAATGTAAAACTGATGACACAGGAAACGCTCAAAACATAGACAGTAGGAAGACTCAGTCTTCCTGTACTGAAGTCGGCATTGTGTCTCTTATATTTATTTCCTATGAAATTTCTGTGATGCATCGTCAACGGGAAGGTCCAAGGGATATAATAAACAAGCTGAGGTGCATCGGAAAGTAAAACCGATGACACTCGAAACGCTCAAATCATAGACAGTAGGAAGACTTAGTCTTCCTGTACTTAACACGGCATTGTGTCTCTTATATTTAATTCCGATGCAATTTCTGTTTTCCATCGTCAATGGCAAGGTCCAAGGGATACAGTAAACCTGCAGAGGTGCATCGGAATGTAAATCTGATGACACAGGAAACGCTCAAAACATAGACAGTAGGAAGACTCAGTCTTCCTGTACTTAAGTCGGCATTGTGTCTCTTATATTTAATTCCGATGCAATTTCTGTGTTTCATCGTCAATGGGAAGTTCCAAGGGATACAATAAACCTGCAGAGGTGCATCGGAATTTAAACCTGGTGACACAGGAAACACTTAAACATAGACCGTAAGATGACTCAGTTTTCATGTACTTAAGTCGGCGTTCTATCTCTTATATATAATTCCGATGCAATTTCTGATTTTCATCGTCAATGGGAAGGTCCAAGGGATACAGTAAACCTGCAGAGGTACATCGGAATGTAAAACTGATGACACAGGAAACGCTCAAAACATAGACAGTAGGAAGACTCAGTCTTCCTGTACTTATTTCGGCATTGTGTCTCTTATATCTATTTCCGATGAAATTTCTGTGTTTCATCGTGAATGGGAAGGTCCAAGGGATATAGTAAACCTGCATAGGTGCATCGGAAAGTAAAACTGATGACACAGGACACGCTCAAAACATAGACAGTAGGAAGACTTAGTCTTCCTGTACTTAAGTCGGCATTGTGTCTCTTATATTTAATTCCGATGCAATTTCTGTGTTTCATCGTCAGTGTGAAGGTCCAAGGGATACAGTAAACCTCTAGAGGTGCATCGGAATGTAAAACTGGTGACACAGGAAACGCTCAAGTTATAGACAGTAGGAAGACTCAGTCATCCTGTACTTAAGTCGGCATTATGTCTCTTATATTTAATTCCGATGCAATTTCTGTGTTTCATAGTCACTGTGAAGGTCCAATGGATACAGTAAACCTGTAGAGGTGCATCGGAATGTGAAACTGGTGACACAGGAAACGCTCAAATTATAGACAGTAGGGAGACTCAGTCTTCCTGTACTTAAGTCGGCATTGTGTCTCTTATATTTAATGACGATGCAATTTCTGTGTTTCATCGTCAATGGGATGGTCCAAGGGATACAGTAAACCTGCAGACGTGCATCGGAATGTAAAACTAGTGACACAGGAAACGCTCAAAACATAGAGAGTAGCAAGACTCAGTCTTCCTGTACTTAAGTCGGCATTGTGTCTCTTATATTTAATTCCAATGCAATTTCTGTGTTTCATCGTCAATGGAAAGGTCCAAGGGATACAGTAAACCTGTAGAGGTGCATCGGAATGTAAAACTGGTGACACAGGAAACGCTCAAATTATAGACAGTAGGAAGACTCAGTCTTCCTGTACTTAAGTCGGCATTGTGTCTCTTATATTTAATTCCGATGCAACTTCTGTGTTTGATCGTCAATGGGAAGGTCCAAGGGTTACAGTAAACCTGCAGAGGTGCATCGGAATGTAAAACTAGTGACACAGGAAACGCTCAAAACATAGACAGTAGGAAGACTCAGTCTTCCTGTACTTAAGTCGGCATTGTGTCTCTTACATTTAATTCCGATGTAATTTCTGTGTTTCATCATCAATCGGAAGGTCCAAGGGATACAGTAAACCTGCAGAGGTGCATCGGAATGTAAAACTGGTGACACGAGAAACGCTCAAAACATAGACAGTAGGAAGACTCAGTCTTCATGTACTTAAGTCGGCATTGTGTCTCTTATAATTATTTCCAATGAAATTTCTGTGTTTCATCGTCAACGGGAAGGTCCAAGGGATATAATAAACAAGCAGAGGTGCATCGGAAAGTAAAACTGATGACACAGGAAACGCTCAAAACATAGACAGTAGGAAGACTTAGTCTTCCTGTACTTAAGTCGGCATTGCGCCTCTTATATTTAATTCCGATGCAATTTCTGTGTTTCATCGTCAATGGGAAAGTCCAAGGGATACAGTAAACCAGCAGAGGTGCATCGGAATGTAAAACTAGTGACACAGGAAACGCTCAAATCATGGACAGTAGGAAGACTCAGTCTTCCTGTACTTAAGTGGGCATTGTGTCTCTTACATTTAATTCCGATGCAATTTCCGTGTTTCATCGTAAATGGGAAGGTCCAAGGGATATAGTAAACCTGCAGAGGTGCACCGGAATGTAAAACTGATGACACAGGAAACGCTCAAAACATAGACAGTAGGAAGACTCAGTCTTCCTGTACTGAAGTCGGCATTGTGTCTCTTATATTTATTTCCTATGAAATTTCTGTGATGCATCGTCAACGGGAAGGTCCAAGGGATATAATAAACAAGCTGAGGTGCATCGGAAAGTAAAACCGATGACACTCGAAACGCTCAAATCATAGACAGTAGGAAGACTTAGTCTTCCTGTACTTAACTCGGCATTGTGTCTCTTATATTTAATTCCGATGCAATTTCTGTTTTCCATCGTCAATGGCAAGGTCCAAGGGATACAGTAAACCTGCAGAGGTGCATCGGAATGTAAATCTGATGACACAGGAAACGCTCAAAACATAGACAGTAGGAAGACTCAGTCTTCCTGTACTTATTTCGGCATTGTGTCTCTTATATCTATTTCCGATGAAATTTCTGTGTTTCATCGTGAATGGGAAGGTCCAAGGGATATAGTAAACCTGCATAGGTGCATCGGAAAGTAAAACTGATGACACAGGACACGCTCAAAACATAGACAGTAGGAAGACTTAGTCTTCCTGTACTTAAGTCGGCATTGTGTCTCTTATATTTAATTCCGATGCAATTTCTGTGTTTCATCGTCAGTGTGAAGGTCCAAGGGATACAGTAAACCTCTAGAGGTGCATCGGAATGTAAAACTGGTGACACAGGAAACGCTCAAGTTATAGACAGTAGGAAGACTCAGTCATCCTGTACTTAAGTCGGCATTATGTCTCTTATATTTAATTCCGATGCAATTTCTGTGTTTCATAGTCACTGTGAAGGTCCAATGGATACAGTAAACCTGTAGAGGTGCATCGGAATGTGAAACTGGTGACACAGGAAACGCTCAAATTATAGACAGTAGGGAGACTCAGTCTTCCTGTACTTAAGTCGGCATTGTGTCTCTTATATTTAATGCCGATGCAATTTCTGTGTTTCATCGTCAATGGGATGGTCCAAGGGATACAGTAAACCTGCAGACGTGCATCGGAATGTAAAACTAGTGACACAGGAAACGCTCAAAACATAGAGAGTAGCAAGACTCAGTCTTCCTGTACTTAAGTCGGCATTGTGTCTCTTATATTTAATTCCAATGCAATTTCTGTGTTTCATCGTCAATGGAAAGGTCCAAGGGATACAGTAAACCTCCAGAGGTACATCGGAATGTAAAACTGGTGACACAGGAAACGCTCAAAACATAGACAGTAGGAAGACTTAGTCTTCATGTACTTAAGTCGGCATTGTGTCTCTTATATTTAATTCCGATGCAATTCCTGTGTTTCATCGTCACTGTGAAGGTCCAAGGGATACAGTAAACCTGTAGAGGTGCATCGGAATGTAAAACTGGTGACACAGGAAACGCTCAAATTATTGACAGTAGGAAGACTCAGTCTTCCTGTTCTTATGTCGGCATTCTGTCTCTTATATTTAATTCCGATGCAATTTCTGTGTTTCATCGTCAATGGGAAGGTCCAAGGGATACAGTAAACCTGCAGAGGTGCATCGGAATGTAAAACTAGTGACACAGGAAACGCTCAAAACATAGAGAGTAGCAAGACTCAGTCTTCCTGTACTTAAGTCGGCATTGCGTCTCTTATATTTAATTCCAATGCAATTTCTGTGTTTCATCGTCAATGGAAAGGTCCAAGGGATACAGTAAACCTGCAGAGGTACATCGGAATGTAAAACTGGTGACACAGGAAACGCTCAAAACATGGACAGTAGGAAGACTCAGTCTTCCTGTACATAAGTCGGCATTGTGTCTCTTATATCTATTTCCGATGAAATTTCTGTGTTTCATCGTGAATGGGAAAGTCCAAGGGATATAGTAGACCTGCATAGGTGCATCGGAAAGTAAAACTGATGACACAGGACACGCTCAAAACATAGACAGTAGGAAGACTTAGTCTTCCTGTACTTAAGTCGGCATTGTGTCTCTTATATCTATTTCCGATGAAATTTCTGTGTTTCATCGTCAGTGTGAAGGTCCAAGGGATACAGTAAACCTCTAGAGGTGCATCGGAATGTAAAACTGGTGACACAGGAAACGCTCAAGTTATAGACAGTAGGAAGACTCAGTCATCCTGTACTTAAGTCGGCATTCTGTCTCTTATATTTAATTCCGATGCAATTTCTGTGTTTCATCGTCAATGGGAAGGTCCAAGGGATACAGTAAACCTGCAGAGGTGCATCAGAGTGTAAAACTGGTGACACAGGAAACGCTCAAAACATAGACAGTAGGAAGACTCAGTCTTCCTGTACCTAAGTCGGCATTGTGTCTCTTATATTTAATTCCGATACAATTTCTGTGTTTCATCGTCAATGGAAAGGTCCAAGGGATATAGTAAACCTGCAGAGGTGCATCGGAATGTAAAACTAGTGACACAGGAAACGCTCAAAACATAGACAGTAGGAAAACTGAGTCTTGCTGTACTTAAGTCCGCATTGTGTCTCTTATATTTAATTCCGATGCAATTTCTGTGTTTCATCGTCAATGGGAAGGTCCAAGGGATAAAGTATGCCTGCAGAGGTGCATCGGAATGTAAAACTGGTGACACAGGAAACGCTCAAAACATAGACAGTAGGATGACTTAGTCTTCCTGTACTTAAGTCGGCAATGTGTCTCTTATATTTAATTCCGATGCAATTTCTGTTTTCCATCGTCAATGGGAAGGTCCAAGGGATACAGTAAACCTGCAGAGGTGCATCGGAATGTAAAACTGATGACACAGGAAACGCTCAAAATTTAGACTGTAGGAAGTCTCAGTCTTCCTGTACTTAAGTCTACATTGTGTCTCTTATATTTAATTCCGATGCAATTTCTGTGTTTCATCGTCAATGGGAAGGTCCAAGGGATACAGTAAACCTGCAGAGGTGCATCAGAATGTAAAACTGGAGACACAAGAAACTCTCAAAACATAGACAGTAGGAAGACTCAGTCTTCCTGTACTTAAGTCGGCATTGTGTCTCTTATATTTAATTCCGATGCAATTTCTGTTTTTGATCGCCAATGGGAAGGTCCAAGGGATACAGTAAACCTGCAGAGGTAAATCGGAATGTAAAACTGGTGACACAGAAAACGCTCAAACCATACACAGTAGGAAGACACAGTCTTCCTGTACTTAAGCTGGCATTGTGTCTCTTATATTTAATTTCGATGCAATTTGTGTGTTTCATCGCCAATGGGAAGGTCCAGGGGATACAGTAAACCTGCAGAGGTGCATCGGAATGTAAAACTGGTGACACAGGAAACGCTCAAAACATTGACTGTAAGAAGACTGTTTTCTTGTACAAAGTCGGCATTGTGTCTCTTATATTTAATTCCGATGCAATTTCTGTGTTTCATCGTCTCTGTGAAGGTCCAAGGGATACAGTAAACCTGTAGAGGTGCATCGGAATGTAAAACTGGTGACACAGGAAACGCTCAAATTATAGACAGTAGGAAGACTCAGTCTTCCTGTACTTAAGTCGGCATTGTGTCTCTTATATTTAATTCCGATGCAACTTCTGTGTTTGATCGTCAATGGGAAGGTCCAAGGGATACAGTAAACCTGCAGAGGTGCATCGGAATGTAAAACTAGTGACACAGGAAACGCTCAAAACATAGACAGTAGGAAGACTCAGTCTTCCTGTACTTAAGTCGGCATTGTGTCTCTTACATTTAATTCCGATGTAATTTCTGTGTTTCATCGTCAATCGGAAGGTCCAAGGGATACAGTAAACCTGCAGAGGTGCATCGGAATGTAAAACTGGTGACACGAGAAACGCTCAAAACATAGACAGTAGGAAGACTCAGACTTCATGTACTTAAGTCGGCATTGTGTCTCTTATAATTATTTCCAATGAAATTTCTGTGTTTCATCGTCAACGGGAAGGTCCAAGGGATATAATAAACAAGCAGATGTGCATCGGAATGTAAAACTAGTGACACAGGAAACGCTAAAATCATGGACAGTAGGAAGACTCAGTCTTCCTGTACTTAAGTCGGCATTGTGTCTCTTACATTTAATTCCGATGCAATTTCCGTGTTTCATCGTAAATGGGAAGGTCCAAGGGATATAGTAAACCTGCAGAGGTGCACCGGAATGTAAAACTAATGACACAGGAAACGCTCAAAACAAAGACAGTAGGAAGACTGAGTCTTCCTGTACTTAAGTCGGCATTGTGTCTCTTATATTTATTTCCTATGAAATTTCTGTGATGCACCGTCAACGGGAAGGTCCAAGGGATATAATAAACAAGCTGAGGTGCATCGGAAAGTAAAACTGATGACACTCGAAACGCTCAAATCATGGACAGTAGGAAGACTTAGTCTTCCTGTACTTAACTCGGCATTGTGTCTCTTATATTTAATTCCGATGCAATTTCTGTTTCCCATCGTCAATGGCAAGGTCCAAGGGATACAGTAAACCTGCAGAGGTGCATCGGAATGTAAATCTGATGACACAGGAAACGCTCAAAACATAGACAGTAGGAAGACTCAGTCTTCCTGTACTTAAGTCGGCATTGTGTCTCTTATATTTAATTCCGATGCAATTTCCGTGTTTCATCGTCAATGGGAAGTTCCAAGGGATACAATAAACCTGCAGAGGTGCATCGGAATTTAAACCTGGTGACACAGGAAACACTTAAACATAGACCGTAAGATGACTCAGTTTTCATGTACTTAAGTCGGCGTTGTATCTCTTATATATAATTCCGATGCAATTTCTGATTTTCATCGTCAATGGGAAGGTCCAAGGGATACAGTAAACCTGCAGAGGTACATCGGAATGTAAAACTGATGACACAGGAAACGCTCAAAACATAGACAGTAGGAAGACTCAGTCTTCCTGTACTTAAGTCGGCATTGTGTCTCATATATCTATTTCCGATGAAATTTCTGTGTTTCATCGTGAATGGGAAGGTCCAAGGGATATAGTAAACCTGCATAGGTGCATCGGAAAGTAAAACTGATGACACAGGAAACGCTCAAAACATAGAGAGTAGCAAGACTCAGTCTTCCTGTACTTAAGTCGGCATTGTGTCTCTTATATTTAATTCCAATGCAATTTCTGTGTTTCATCGTCAATGGAAAGGTCCAAGGGATACAGTAAACCTGCAGAGGTACATCGGAATGTAAAACTGGTGACACAGGAAACGCTCAAAACATAGACAGTAGGAAGACTAAGTCTTCCTGTACTTAAGTCGGCATTGTGTCTCTTATATTTATTTCCGATGAAATTTCTGTCTTTCATCGTGAATGGGAAGGTCCAAGGGATATAGTAAACCTGCAGAGGTGCATCGGAATGTAAAACTAGTGACACAGGAAACGCTCAAAACATAGAGAGTAGCAAGACTCAGTCTTCCTGTACTTAAGTCGGCATTGTGTCTCTTGTATTTAATTCCGATGCAATTTCTGTGTTTCATCGTCAATGGAAAGGACCAAGGGATACAGTAAACCTGCAGAGGTACATCGGAATGTAAAACTGGTGACACAGGAAACGCTCAAGTTATAGACAGTAGGAAGACTCAGTCATCCTGTACTTAAGTCGGCATTCTGTCTCTTATATTTAATTCCGATGCAATTTCTGTGTTTCATCGTCAATGGGAAGGTCCAAGGGATACAGTAAACCTGCAGAGGTGCATCAGAGTGTAAAACTGGTGACACAGGAAACGCTCTAAACATAGACAGTAGGAAGACTCAGTCTTCCTGTACCTAAGTCGGCATTGTGTCTCTTATATATAATGACGATGCAATTTCTGTGTTTCATCGTCAATGGGAAGGTCCAAGGGATATAGTAAACCTGCAGAGGTGCATCGGAATGTAAAACTAGTGACACAGGAAACGCTCAAAACATAGACAGTAGGAAAACTGAGTCTTGCTGTACTTAAGTCCGCATTGTGTCTCTTATATTTAATTCCGATGCAATTTCTGTGTTTCATCGTCAATGGAATGGTCCAAGGGATATAGTAAACCCGCAGAGGTGCATCGGAATGAAAAACTAGTGACACAGGAAACGCTCAAAACATAGACAGGAGGAAAACCGAGTCTTGCTGTACTTAAGTCCGCATTGTGTCTCTTATATTTAATTCCGATGCAATTTCTGTGTTTCATCGTCAATGGGAAGGTCCAAGGGATACAGTAAACCTGCAGAGGTGCATCGGAATGTAAAACTGGTGACGCAGGAAACGCTCAAAACATAGACCGTAAGAAGACTCAGTTTTCTTGTACTTAAGTCGGCGTTGTGTCTCTTATACTTAATTCCGATGCAATTTCTGTGTTATATCGTCAATGGGAAGGTCCAATGGATACAATAATCCTGCAGAGGTCAATCGGAATGAAAAACTGGTGACACAGGAAACGCTCAAAACATAGACAGTAGGAAGACTCAGTCTTCCTCTACTTAAGTAGGCATTGTGTCTCTTATATTTAATTTCGATGCAATTTGTGTGTTTCATCGCCAATGGGAAGGTCCAAGGAATACAGTAAACCTGCAGAGGTGCATCGGAAAGTAAAACTGATGACACAGGATACGCTCAAAACATAGACAGTAGGAAGACTTAGTCTTCCTGTACTTAAGTCGGCATTGTGTCTCTTATATTTAATTCCGATGCAATTTCTGTGTTTCATCGTCAGTGTGATGGTCCAAGGGTTACAGTCAACCTGTAGGGGTGCATCGGAATGTAGAACTGGTGACACAGGTAACGCTCAAATTATAGACAGTAGGAAGACTCAGTCTTCCTGTACTGATCGGCATTGTGTCTCTTATATCTATTTCCGACGAAATTTCTGTGTTTCATCGTGAATGGGAAGGTCCAAGGGATATAGTAAACCTGCAGAGGTGCATCGGAAAGTAAAACTGATGACACAGGACACGCTCAAAACATAGACAGTAGGAAGACTTAGTCTTCCTGTACTTAAGTCGGCATTGTGTCTCTTATATTTAATTCCGATGCAATTTCTGTGTTTCATCGTCAGTATGAAGGTCCAAGGGATACAGTAAACCTCTAGAGGTGCATCGGAATGTAAAACTGGTGACACAGGAAACGCTCAAATTATAGACAGTAGGAAGACTCAGTCATCCTGTACTTAAGTCGGCATTATGTCTCTTATATTTAAATCCGATGCAATTTCTGTGTTTCATAGTCACTGTGAAGGTCCAAGGGATACAGTAAACCTGTAGAGGTGCATCGGAATGTGAAACTGGTGACACAGGAAACGCTCAAATTATAGACAGTAGGGAGACTCAGTCTTCCTGTACTTAAGTCGGCATTGTGTCTCTTATATTTAATGCCGATGCAATTTCTGTGTTTCATCGTCAATGGGATGGTCCAAGGGATACAGTAAACCTGCAGACGTGCATCGGAATGTAAACCTAGTGACACAGGAAACGCTCAAAACATAGAGAGTAGGAAGACTCAGTCTTCCTGTACTTAAGTCGGCATTGTGTCTCTTATATTTAATTCCGATACAATTTCTGTGTTTCATCGTCAATGGAAAGGTCCAAGGGATACAGTAAACCTGCAGAGGTACATCGGAATGTAAAACTGGTGACACAGGAAACGCTCAAAATATAGACAGTAGGAAGACTAAGTCTTCCTGTACTTAAGTCGGCATTGTGTCTCTTATATTTATTTCCGATGAAATTTCTGTCTTTCATCGTGAATGGGAAGGTCCAAGTGATATAGTAAAACTGCAGAGGTGCATCGGAAAGTAAAACTGATGACACAGGAAACGCTCAAAACATAGACAGTAGGAACACTTAGTCTTCCTGTACTTAAGTCGGCATTGTGTCTCTTATATTTAATTCCGATGCAATTCCTGTGTTTCATCGTCACTGTGATGGTCCAAGGGATACAGTAAACCTGTAGAGGTGCATCGGAATGTAAAACTGGTGACACAGGAAACGCTCAAATTATAGACAGTAGGAAGACTCAGTCTTCCTGTTCTTGTGTCGGCATTGTGTCTCTTATATTTAATTCCGATGCAATTTCTGTGTTTCATCGTCAATGGGAAGTTCCAAGGGATACAATAAACCTACAGAGGTGCATCGGAATTTAAACCTGGTGACACAGGAAACACTTAAACATAGACCGTAAGATGACTCAGTTTTCATGTACTTAAGTCGGCGTTGTATCTCTTATATATAATTCCGACGCAATTTTTGATTTTCATCGTCAATGGGAAGGTCCAAGGGATATAGTAAACCTGCAGAGGTGCATCGGAATGTAAAACTGATGACACAGGAAACGCTCAAATCATAGACAGTAGGAAGACTCAGGCTTCCTGTACTTAAGTCGGCATTGTGTCTCTTATATTCAATTCCTATGCAATTTCTGTGTTTCATCGTCAATGGGAAGGTCCAAGGGATGCAGTAAACCTGCAGAGGTGTATCGGAATGTAAAACTAATGACTCAGGAAACGCTCAAAACATAGACAGTAGGAAGACTCAGTCTTCCTGTACTGATCGGCATTGTGTCTCTTATATTTAATTCCGATGCAATTTCTGTGTTTCATCGTCAATGGGAAGGTCCAAGGGATACAGAAAACCTGCAGAGGTGCATCAGAATGTAAAACTAGTGACACAGGAAATGCTCAAAACATAGACAGTAGGAAGACTCAGTCTTCCTCTACTTAAGTCGGCATTGTGTCTCTTATATTTAATTTCGATGCAATTTGTGTGTTTTATCGCCAATGGGAAGGTACATGGGATGCAGTAAACCTGCAGAGGATCATCGGAATGTGAAACTAGTGACACAGGAAACGCTAAAAACATTGACTGTAAGAAGACTGTTTTCATATACTTAAGTCGGCATTGTGTCTCTTATATTTAATTCCGATGCAATTTCTGTGTTTCATCGTCAATGGGAATGTCCAAGGGTAACACTAAACCTGCAGAGGTGCATCAGAATGTTAAACTGGTGACACAGGAAACGCTCAAAACATAGACAGTAGGAAGACTTAGTCTTCCTGTACTTTAGTCGGCATTGTGTCTCTTATATTTAATTCCGATGCAATTTCTGTGTTTCATCGTCAGTGTGAAGGTCCAAGGGATACAGTCAACCTGTAGGGGTGCATCGGAATGTAAAACGGGTGACACAGGAAACGCTCAAATTACAGACGGTAGGAAGACTCAGTCTTCCTGTACTTAAGTCGTCATTGTGTCTCTTATATTTAATTCCGATGCTATTTCTGTGTTTCATCGTCAATCGGAAGGTCCAAGGGGTACAGTAAACCTGCGGAGGTGCATCGGAATGTAAAACTGGTGACACAGGAAACGCTCAAAACATAGACCGTAAGATGACTCAGTTTTCTTGAACTTAAGTCGGCGTTGTGTCTCTTATACTTAATTCCGATGCAATTTCTGTGTTATATCGTCAATGGGAAGGTCCAATGGATACAATAATCCTGCAGAGGTCAATCGGAATGAAAAACTGGTGACACAGGAAACGCTCAAAACAAAGACAGTAGGAAGACTCAGTCTTCCTGTACTTAAGTCGGCATTGTGTCTCTTATAGCTATTTCCGATGACATTTCTGTGTTTCATCGTGAATGGGAAGGTCCAAGGGATATAGTAAACCTGCATAGGTGCATCGGAAAGTAAAACTGATGACACAGGACACGCTCAAAACATAGACAGAAGGAAGACTTAGTCTTCCTGTACTTAAGTCGGCATTGTGTCTCTTATATTTAATTCCGATGCAATTTCTGTGTTTCATCGTCAGTGCGAAGGTCCAAGGGATGCAGTAAACCTGCAGAAGATCATCTGAATGTAAAACTGGTGACACAGGAAACGCTCAAATCATTGACTGTAAGAAGACTGTTTTCTGAAACTTAAGTCGGCATTGTGTCTCTTATATTTAATTCCGATGCAATTTCTGTGTTTCATCGTCAATGGGAAGGTCCAAGGGTAACCCTAAACCTGCAGAGGTGCATCAGAATGTAAAACTGGTGACACAGGAAACGCTCAAAACATAGACAGTAGGAAGACTCAGTCTTCCTGTACTTAAGTCGGCATTGTGTCTCTTATATCTATTTCCGATGACATTTCTGTGTTTCATCGTGAATGGGAAGGTCCAAGGGATATAGTAAACCTGCATAGGTGCATCGGAAAGTAAAACTGATGACACAGGACACGCTCAAAACATAGACAGTAGGAAGACTTAGTCTTCCTGTACTTAAGTCGGCATTGTGTCTCTTATATTTAATTCCGATGCAATTCCTGTGTTTCATCGTCACTGTGAAGGTCCAAGGGATACAGTAAACCTGTAGAGGTGCATCGGAATGTAAAACTGGTGACACAGGAAACGCTCAAATTATTGACAGTAGTAAGACTCAGTCTTCCTGTTCTTATGTCGGCATTCTGTCTCTTATATTTAATTCCGATGCAATTTCTGTGTTTCATCGTCAATGGGAAGGTCCAAGGGATACAGTAAACCTGCAGAGGTGCATCAGAGTGTAAAACTGGTGACACAGGAAACGCTCTAAAGATAGACAGTAGGAAGAATCAGACTTCCTGTACCTAAGTCGGCATTGTGTCTCTTATATTTAATTCCGATGCAATTTCTGTGTTTCATCGTCAATGGAAAGGTCCAAGGGATACAGTAAACCTGCAGAGGTGCATCGGAATGTAAAACTAGTGACACAGGAAACGCTCAAAACATAGACAGTAGGAAAACTGAGTCTTCCTGTTCTTTAGTCCGCATTGTGTCTCTTATATTTATTTCCGATGAAATTTCTGTGTTTCATCGTGAATGGGAAAGTCCAAGGGATATAGTAAACCTGCAGAGGTGCATCGGAATGTAAAACTGGTGACACAGGAAACGCTCAAAACATAGACCGTAAGAAGACTCAGTTTTCTTGTACTTAAGTCGGCGTTGTGTCTCTTATACTTAATTCCGATGCAATTTCTGTGTTATATCGTCAATGGGAAGGTCCAATGGATACAATAATCCTGCAGAGGTCAATCGGAATGAAAAACTGGTGACACAGGAAACGCTCAAAACATAGACAGTAGGAAGACTCAGTCTTCCTCTACTTAAGTAGGCATTGTGTCTCTTATATTTAATTTCGATGCAATTTGTGTGTTTCATCGCCAATGGGAAGGTCCAAGGAATACAGTAAACCTGCAGAGGTGCCTCGGAAAGTAAAACTGATGACACAGGAAACGCTCAAAACATAGACAGTAGGAAGACTTAGTCTTCCTGTACTTAAGTCGGCATTGTGTCTCTTATATTTAATTCCGATGCAATTTCTGTGTTTCATCGTCAGTGTGAAGGTCCAAGGGTTACAGTCAACCTGTAGGGCTGCATCGGAATGTAGAACTGGTGACACAGGAAACGCTCAAATTATAGACAGTAGGAAGACTCAGTCTTCCTGTACTTAAGTCGGCATTGTGTCTCTTATATTTAATTCCTATGCAATTTCTGTGTTTCATCGTCAATGGGAAGGTCCAAGGGATGCAGTAAACCTGCAGAGGTGTATCGTAATGTAAAACTAATGACTCAGGAAACGCTCAATACATAGACAGTAGGAAGATTCAGTCTTCCTGTACTGATCGGCATTGTGTCTCTTATATTTAATTCCGATGCAATTTCTGTGTTTCATCGTCAATGGGAAGGTCCAAGTGATACAGAAGAACCTGCAGAGGTGCATCAGAATGTAAAACTGGAGACACAGGAAACGCTCAAAACATAGACAGTAGGAAGACTCAGTCTTCCTGTACTTAAGTCGGCATTGTGTCTCTTATATCTATTTCCGACGAAATTTCTGTGTTTCATCGTGAATGGGAAGGTCCAAGGGATATAGTAAACCTGCAGAGGTGCATCGGAATGTAAAACTGGTGACACAGGAAACGCTCAAAACATAGACCGTAAGAAGACTCAGTTTTCTTGTACTTAAGTCGGCGTTGTGTTTCTTATACTTAATTCCGATGCAATTTCTGTGTTATATCGACAATGGGAAGGTCCAATGGATACAATAATCCTGCAGAGGTCAATCGGAATGAAAAACTGGTGACACAGGAAACGCTCAAAACATAGACAGTAGGAAGACTAAGTCTTCCTGTACTTAAGTCGGCATTGTGTCTCTTATATTTAATTTCGATGCAATTTGTGTGTTTCATCGCCAATGGGAAGGTCCAAGGAATACAGTATACCTGCAGAGGTGCATCGGAAAGTAAAACTGATGACACAGGAAACGCTCAAAGCATAGACAGTAGGAAGACTCAGTCTTCCTGTACTGATCGGCATTGTGTCTCTTATATTTAATTCCGATGCAATTTCTGTGTTTCATCGTCAATGGGAAGGTCCAAGGGATACAGAAAACCTGCAGAGGTGCATCAGAATGTAAAAGTGGTGACACAGGAAACACTCAAAACATAGACAGTAGGAAGACTCAGTCTTCTTGTACTTAAGTCGGCATTGTGTCTCTTATATTTATTTCCGATGCAATTTCTGTGTTTCATCGTGAATGGGAAGGTCAAAGGGATACAGTAAACCTGCAGAGGTACATCGGAATGTAAAACTGGTGACACAGGAAACGCTCAAAACATAGACCGTAAGAAGACTCAGTTTTCTTGAACTTAAGTCGGCGTTGTGTCTCTTATACTTAATTCCGATGCAATTTCTGTGTTATATCGTCAATGGGAAGGTCCAATGGATACAATAATCCTGCAGAGGTCAATCGGAATGAAAAACTGGTGACACAGGAAACGCTCAAAACAAAGACAGTAGGAGACTCAGTCTTCCTCTACGTAAGTCGGCATTGTGTCTCTTATATTTAATTTCGATGCAATTTGTGTGTTTCATCGCCAATGGGAAGGTCCATGGGATACAGTAAACCTGCAGAGGATCATCTGAATGTAAAACTGGTGACACAGGAAACGCTGAAAACAAAGACAGTAGGAGACTCAGTCTTCCTCTACGTAAGTCGGCATTGTGTCTCTTATATTTAATTCCGATGCAATTTCTGTGTTTCATCGTCAATGGGAAGGTCCAAGGGTAACCCTAAACCTGCAGAGGTGCATCAGAATGTAAAACTGGTGACACAGGAAACGCTCAAAACATAGACAGTAGGAAGACTCAGTCTTCCTGTACTTAAGTCGGCATTGTGTCTCTTATATCTATTTCCGATGACATTTCTGTGTTTCATCGTGAATGGGAAGGTCCAAGGGATATAGTAAACCTGCATAGGTGCATCGGAAAGTAAAACTGATGACACAGGACATGCTCAAAACATAGACAGTAGGAAGACTTAGTCTTCCTGTACTTAAGTCGGCATTGTGTCTCTTATATTTAATTCCGATGCAATTTCTGTGTTTCATCGTCAGTGTGAAGGTCCAAGGGATGCAGTAAACCTCTAGAGGTGCATCGGAATGTAAAACTGGTGACACAGGAAACGCTCAAATTATAGACAGTAGGAGGACTCAGTCATCCTGTACTTAAGTCGGCATTATGTCTCTTATATTTAATTCCGATGCAATTTCTGTGTTTCATAGTCACTGTGAAGGTCCAATGGATACAGTAAACCTGTAGAGGTGCATCGGAATGTGAAACTGGTGACACAGGAAACGCTCAAAACATAGACCGTAAGAAGACTCAGTTTTCTTGTACTTAAGTCGGCGTTGTGTCTCTTATACTTAATTCCGATGCAATTTCTGTGTTATATCGTCAGTGTGATGGTCCAAGGGTTACAGTCAACCTGTAGGGGTGCATCGGAATGTAGAACTGGTGACACAGGTAACGCTCAAATTATAGACAGTAGGAAGACTCAGTCTTCCTGTACTGATCGGCATTGTGTCTCTTATATCTATTTCCGACGAAATTTCTGTGTTTCATCGTGAATGGGAAGGTCCAAGGGATATAGTAAACCTGCAGAGGTGCATCGGAAAGTAAAACTGATGACACAGGACACGCTCAAAACATAGACAGTAGGAAGACTTAGTCTTCCTGTACTTAAGTCGGCATTGTGTCTCTTATATTTAATTCCGATGCAATTTCTGTGTTTCATCGTCAGTATGAAGGTCCAAGGGATACAGTAAACCTCTAGAGGTGCATCGGAATGTAAAACTGGTGACACAGGAAACGCTCAAATTATAGACAGTAGGAAGACTCAGTCATCCTGTACTTAAGTCGGCATTATGTCTCTTATATTTAAATCCGATGCAATTTCTGTGTTTCATAGTCACTGTGAAGGTCCAAGGGATACAGTAAACCTGTAGAGGTGCATCGGAATGTGAAACTGGTGACACAGGAAACGCTCAAATTATAGACAGTAGGGAGACTCAGTCTTCCTGTACTTAAGTCGGCATTGTGTCTCTTATATTTAATGCCGATGCAATTTCTGTGTTTCATCGTCAATGGGATGGTCCAAGGGATACAGTAAACCTGCAGACGTGCATCGGAATGTAAACCTAGTGACACAGGAAACGCTCAAAACATAGAGAGTAGGAAGACTCAGTCTTCCTGTACTTAAGTCGGCATTGTGTCTCTTATATTTAATTCCGATACAATTTCTGTGTTTCATCGTCAATGGAAAGGTCCAAGGGATACAGTAAACCTGCAGAGGTACATCGGAATGTAAAACTGATGACACAGGAAACGCTCAAAATATAGACAGTAGGAAGACTAAGTCTTCCTGTACTTAAGTCGGCATTGTGTCTCTTATTTTTATTTCCGATGAAATTTCTGTCTTTCATCGTGAATGGGAAGGTCCAAGGGATATAGTAAAACTGCAGAGGTGCATCGGAAAGTAAAACTGATGACACAGGAAACGCTCAAAACATAGACAGTAGGAAGACTTAGTCTTCCTGTACTTAAGTCGGCATTGTGTCTCTTATATTTAATTCCGATGCAATTCCTGTGTTTCATCGTCACTGTGATGGTCCAAGGGATACAGTAAACCTGTAGAGGTGCATCGGAATGTAAAACTGGTGACACAGGAAACGCTCAAATTATAGACAGTAGGAAGACTCAGTCTTCCTGTTCTTATGTCGGCATTGTGTCTCTTATATTTAATTCCGATGCAATTTCTGTGTTTCATCGTCAATGGGAAGTTCCAAGGGATACAATAAACCTACAGAGGTGCATCGGAATTTAAACCTGGTGACACAGGAAACACTTAAACATAGACCGTGTAACCTCCCCACAGAAATTTTTGAAAAATGACAATACTTAATGGAAATGGAGCTACAGCTAAGTGTGAACTCCCACAAGAATATTAATGGCAAAGACAATTAAATGAAAGCTCGCTATCTGACTCAAGTACAAGTTCCCATTAAATAATGAACGCTAATCCCATGATAATGAAACTGTAATGATAACCTAAACTCAATTCAACCGAAAGGTCGGTGTTTGCCCTGTGCGAAACGAGAACAAATTTCTTACCTTAGTGAAACTGCATGTCAAAATTCTGCTCTTATTGTTCTCTGGCGCTTGCATGAAAAGCATTGGAAGTACCTTTTAAAAATCTTTGTTAAAAGGAAATGGAAGGAAATTTGAATGATTGTCTCTAAAATTGCTTTTAAATCAAAATTATTATTGGGGGCGATTTTTGAAAGTTAAATTACAATGACTGTTCGTTACATTATCTGATGAGCGCAAAGCTGCATGATTATTTATTTAAATAAATTATACCTCGTCCTGAATCTCGACCATTGCGATGCCGACGCCCGCCGACTGCTCTCCGCTACTGCTAGCAACCGACTCCAAGCACTACTGAGGACTGACTACTGCAGACTGACTACTGCAGACTGACTGACTGCTCGCTACTGCGAGTCGAGCGCAACTGCTCTGGTCAGAGATTCTACAATGTCTCAGCATCGCTGCCGCACAACATACGTGTTTCATAACCCTCCACTGGGGGGGCAAAAATTTGGCAGCGATGGTGAGTCATTTGGACTTGCCATCGTAACAAATTTTTCTTTTAATTAATTAACATTTACAAAATATTTAGATGTATCACATGAATTAAATGTTGTGCGCATGCACCGATTACAAAACATTACAGACAAGACAAAATATAAGTACAAAACAAATCATGAAAAATGTATATACAAATTATTTGACAGATAACAAAGTGTACACACACTGAAAAATTCTTTAGCAGTTTCATCATGTTGACAAGTGTCATGAGTGCACATGCACTGCAGTGGAGAACATATCAGTAAAAGACGAAATGTATATACAAGAGTAACAAATAACATAAATCATAAAAGGTATACAGAATGAACACAAATCATATCGAAAATTGAGAAGAGTGCACAGGCACTGTAGTTCAGTTGAAAACATATTCACATAAGTGCACATGCACTGAAAACTTTTGAACATTTTTATAACAAATAAACGCAAGAGTAGAAAAAATCATCAAATCACAAAAAGTATATACAATATAGATGACAAGAGTGCACACATACTGCACTTCAAAACAAATCGAAAATGTCTTTAGTATTTTGACAACAAATGGCAAAAATCATGTCGACAAGTGACACAAGTGTACTCGCACTAGAGTTCAACAAATCGAGAAAAAATGTATATGCCATGAACATAAATGGTGTTAGTAAAAAATGATTTTCACTATTAGGATAGGAAAGGAAGGATTGCATCATGGTTGTAGCACTTTAGTTTGCACATAGCTGCACTGAAAGTCCATATCTTTCCACAGAATCACAACTAAGTGATACAATCTGCAGTTCCGTTCCCAGAAGTATTTATCAGCTTATTAAGACAGTGAAACGTCGTAGTAGTATTCCATACTATCATTTGGCAGTATACCAGGTACACCAAACAGTGGGACCAGAATAACGTCTTCATCGGTTACGGTGGTGGACAGCATGTCGTGTCAACACCACGCTCTTAAGAGGCGGCACACAGTGCTCCATAACAAAGTCTTGATTAGTGATTACATAAGTAGTTTCTTCGCCTACAGTGGTGGACAGCATGTCGTGTCAACACCACGCTTTTAAGAGGCGGCACACCAACGTAGAATTAGTGCAAAAACCAAATATAGTGCTCCATGATAATGAGGATGGACAAGACAAATGGATGTTACAATAATTTCAGGTAGTTAGGTCAGAAGGTGAAGGACATTAACTAACACACAAGTCTTGATTAGTGATTACATAAGTAGTTTGCGGTATCCATACTCTAGTCATTGAACATTTCTGTACCATGAATGTAGTATTACAGAAAAATGTTCATTAATTAATTTAAAGACAAGAGTGGTAATCAATCGCCATCAAGTATTGAGTATTACAAAACATTTTTCCTCATTCAAATGACATATTTACAAGTAACTATTAACACTCAGTGGCCTAGCAACTTTCGATTAGTACAAAATATTTATCATCATTCAGTATTAATATGGGAAGTCATCATTGAAAACACTAACAAAACGTTAAGTTACATTAATTATTGGCACTCAGTGGCCAGCAAGTATTGAATAGTATAAAACATTATTCATCATTCAGTATTCTTCATATCATTAAGAAATCATTATTAAAAATCAGTTAACTACAGTCATAGCCTTAATAATCATGGGCATAATAAGTAATTACATTAATTATGGGCACTCAGTGGCCAGCAAGTATTGAATAGTACAAAACATTAGTAGCATTAATAAGCATGGGCATAATAAGTACTCTCATTACAATAGATAGTGGCAATTATGTTTAGGTATCATTAAGAAGTCATTATTCAAGTGACATACTATTCAGAGCTGATCAGTGTTATTCAGAATTATCATAAACTAGTGACATTATCTGGGACTGTTAATACATTTTGTTTTTTCTGCTAGCAATGCATTGCTTTGGGTAATTATAAGGGAAAGCAAGAAGAAATAAGAGAAAAAATTGCTTCTAGGTTGTTCCTATAAATGAAAAGATTGTGTAACGTCATTCGTCATGAGTCAGCTGTAGCAAGGTTATCACATTTATAAATGATAGACACAAGTGGGTAAGAAAAATGCAAGTACTAGAACAGGTATAATAAGTAACAAGTTTAGTAACTATCATAAAAAGCTTCTCCTGAAAGAAAAATACAAAATGGATTATTGAACTGAAAGAAGAAACGCAGACTATGCTGAAAAGTAGTGAACTTCGAATTAACAGGTAGTGAAATGTGTATAAAAAATGTGTTCCATAGCTGTCCTTTCCAAAACCTTCAGTCATCCTACTACGCAATATAACACCTGCTGTCAAAGTAAACTGCAACAAATACTTAAATAACTACATAGCATAAATACATAACTTCAACATTATCCTCATCTGTAAAGAAAAACTTCATTATTCATATCATCATAACTCCATCATTATCATCACCTGTAAACAAAAACTTCATTATTCATAGTACCATATTCTTCATCATTGTTCATTATCAGCATTCATTATCATCTGCAAAAATCATTTCATTATTCATCACACAACTATTCCTAATCCCTAGCATATTTCATCACTTAAAACTAAAATGTGTAGTTCTGTCTGACAGCTTGCATCAATCGCTTTGTATTCTGAAAGAAAAAATTAGTTAAGACTGCTATTCTGCGATGTGTATAATATATTCTGGTTAATGCTTGTTAATTCTGATCCATTTACTCGTCCTCATTAGCTTATTGCATCTTCTTTCGTTTATTCCATAGGTGAAATTCCCACTTCTGTTTAATTCATTTCCTGTACGCATCATTTATTTCTGAAATTGATGAACAAAGATTAATGTCTTGCATTTAAATCATATACCCTTTAAATAGTGACTGGTTAATGGTGACTCAATTAAGCATACAACATAACATGACAGAAAACGTAATATCTCAAAGCACAGACAGTGTTTAAAGGCAAAAAGTGTACAGAGAATATCGTAATGCAGCAGCAAAAAAGGAAAATGTAAAACAGTCACGATGTTGAGATATCATAGGGCAAAATGTCAAAGTCAAATGGTGTGTGTTATACCTTAACTAGTTCACAGTGCATACAAACAAAACAGGAAAACAGTCATACATACAAAAAAAATGAAAAATGTGCACGGTCTCATGTGTAACGACAAGAAAAGCGACCTGCTAACCTTACCTTGCCGGGCACTTGCCAAGAAAAAATACGATAGTCATCATCAGTAATTAGTCATATGAATATAATTGCATAAGTGGTCATAAAATGTGTAAACGGCCTCATAGCATGTTACATCGTAAAGTGGTTTCATTCGATGAAGGGTTTAATGTTTGACACATGATGGTTCCCCTTACTTTTCCTGGTTCTCAAAGTTTCGACGTGTACAACATTGGGGTGAGGAATGCTGCGAATCCGATATGGACCTGCATATAGAAGTTCAAATTTACTGCACTTACCTTTTAATTTGCTGGATAAATAGTGTGTACGTACTAATATCTTCTGTCCAACGTGAAAGTCTTGGCGTCTACAAACCTGTTTTTGCTGTCTTCTCCGGCGCTCTGCGGCACGTTTGATGTTGTTCAGCGCAATGTCAATTATTTCGTGGTGTCTTAGTCGACGTGATCTAGGAAAATTTACTAACTCTTTGATTTTGTTTGGTGGTTCTACGTTTTTCAGTATAACAGACGGAGATAGCATAGTAGATTCATTTGGAATGGAATTAATTACATCTTGGAATGAGTGTATGTGTGTGTCCCAATTAACATGTCTTTTGTGGCAGTATATTCTACACAGTTTACCAATTTCTTTCATTAGTCGTTCACAAGGGTTCGAAGAGGCGTGGTACTTGGATATATAAATCGGAGAAATGTTTCTAGCTCGTAACATGCGTGTCCATATGACAGAACGAAATTGTGATCCATTGTCAGAAATTACTTTCATCACATGCCCTACATGAAATAAGAAATGCTTTACAAATGCTTTCGAAACAGTTTTAGCAGTAGCTTTGCGTAACGGAGTGAAGGTAACAAATTTTGAAGTGAGTTCAACAGCGACAAAGATGTAGCAAAAACCTCTATTAGTTCTCGGAATTGGACCAAAAATGTCTACTGCGGCCATATGTCTTAATTTAACTGGTACAATGGGATATAATGGAGGAATATGTGAAGTTGTGTCAGACTTAGCTTTCTGGCAAATTTTACATGACGCTAAAACTCGTCGTATACGTTTTTCCATGCTGGCAAAATAACAGTTCTGTCTCAGTATAAGAAAACATTTTCTAGCTCCATAATGTGCGTAGCTTAAATGAGTATACCAAATTAATTTGTTAACCAGTTCGTCAGGAATGCATAATAACCAATTGTTGCTGTCTGGATGAGAACGGCGAAACAGAATGTCATTGCGTACAGTGTAGTGGTTCCTAATCGTAACATTATTCTTATCTTGCCAAAGGTGTTTAATTTCTTTCCACACATTGTCTTTGCTTTGCTCTCGTGCTATGTCCTGTAATGACGATGAAATAAAATTTTCAAATGCAACTTGTTGAATGTACATGACGCTGAAATTTGCTTTGCAGAAGTTGGTTGCTACGTCTTGCTGATTGTTGCTGAGAGAACGAGAAAGTGCGTCTGCTATAACATTTTGTGTACCGGGAATGTGAACAATCGTAAAATTAAATTCTTGTAAATACAGTTTCCATCTGCTTAATCTGTCGTGAGTAAATTTAGCTGAAAGTAAAAATTGTATAGCTCTGTGATCTGTGTAAACGGTGGTATGTCTGCCATAAAGAAAGTGCCGAAATCTCGTAAAAGCCCATACAACACATAATGTTTCTAGTTCAGTAACGGAATAATTTCGTTCAGCAGGTGACAAAATGCGGCTTGCAAATGCGATGTTTTTAATTACTATTGAGCCATGTTCTTCAATTTCCTGAAAAATGTGGACGCCTAAAGCTGTGTTGGAACTGTCGGTGGCAATAGAAAAATTTCTAGTAAGGTCTGGGTGCGATAAAAGTGGAGCATTCAACAAAGCATGTTTCAGGTTCACGAATTCAGAGTGTGCTTGCTTATCCCATGACCAAATAGTGTTTTTACCTGTTAATTGGCATAATCTAGGCGTGTCTAAAGCAGAGTGATGAATAAATTTACGAAAAAAGTTAATTAAGCCCAAAAAACTGCGTAATTGTTTCTTTGTTGTAGGAACAGTAATGTCACGTAGAGCTTGAAGTTTTTCTGGATCAGGCGCAATGCCTTCTGCTGAAATTACGTGTCCAAGAAATTTTATAGAAGTTTTACCAAAATGCGATTTACTGAGGTTAACTGTAAGTCCTTGTGCATGGAAAGTTTGCAATAGTCGTTCTAAAATCAGATTATGTTCAGACCAGTTAGCTTCTGCAATAAGAATGTCGTCTACGTACGTCGTAATTCTGTCTTTAAGTTCTGTCGGAAGTATTGTGTTCAAACCGCGAATAAAAGCAGCAGAAGAAATAGTTAGGCCGAACGGTAATTTACAAAATTGATAACAGTCACCAAAACAGAGAAAAGCTGTATACTTTCTGCAATTCGGATGAAGTTGAATTTGCCAAAATCCCGATTTTAAATCTAGTGTAGAATAAATAGCTGTACCGTGAAATTTCTGTAGTAGTTCTTCTAATGTCTGTGGTCGATCTGTTTCATTAATAATAATGTCATTAATGTGACGTGAATCAAGTACAAGGCGAAGTGACCCATCTTTTTTCTTAACAATATGTAGCGGGTTTATGTACGGGCTAACTGCTGGTTCAATAATTCCTTGATCGAGCATATCCTGCAATTCTTTTTTAACTTGTTCTCTGTGGATATATGGAATCGGATAATGTTTTGCTTTAAATGTATCGTGCTGTTTCACTTGAAATTCATACATAAATCCGGACATAGTACCAGGAATGTTGTCAAAAACTGGAGCTTGCTGCAAAAGAATTTTGTGTAATTGCGTTCGTTCGTCGTCTGTATTTACACTGCTCTGTTTAACTTTGTCAGTAATCATCTGCATTACGTCGTAGTCAGTTTCGTCTGGAATGTTATAGTTATGTACGTACGTGTCTGTGAACAATGTGGGATTACAGTCTATGTTACGCAATACTGAAATGACCTCTGTACAGTTAATTGTTTCCTCTTCTGATGATAGTGAGTGCTGAAATTCTAAAGCCAATTGCACATTTTCGTCCTTCAACATTAAATAAGAATTTTGAAAATCGACCACTGCGTCGTGTTGTACGAGAAAATTAGTACCTAAAATTACGTCTGTTGTCAATAAAGGAACAATCCAAAAGTTTGAATGAAAAGTATGACCTCCAATACAAAATGATAAATGCGTCTGTAATTTAACGTCTACACCTTTACTTGATACTGCTCCTTTCACTTTGGTTTTGCCTAAAGGTAATGTGGGATAGGTATTCTCTTTGTTGCACTCATTAAAAGTTTCCTCATTTATTACTGACATAGGTGATCCGGAATCAATTACTGCTGAAAATTTCGATGAACCAATTTTAATTTCTATGACAGGGTGTGAAATAGTTTTCTGAACAACTGGTTTTTCCTGCAAAAGTGTGTCTCTGATATCGTCGAAAGTAATAACATTTTCGCGAACAACATTTTGCGTGTCTAAAGTAGTGCTTGTGTTATTGGAAGATGCGTCCTGTACAGTATCTAGTCAGATTCTATTCGACGTGTTACTATTATCAGGAGGATGGTGTGGCATTTCTACTATTTGAACAGTTCTATTACTTCTTCCAGACGTGTTACGCTCTGGATGATACCTACTGTCGGGTTCATTCATGAGAATAGGTTCTTGTGGATAATTTTGCTGTTGGTATGACCGACTGTTGTTAGATGTACGCTGAAAATTGTGCTCATCGTTTTTACGTCTGTCGTGATACTCATTCCTATACGGTGCATTGCGATAGGAATTGAAATACTGTCTTCTCTGTACGTAGTTATTTCCTTGCTGCCGTGCGTTACTATTTGTTGTATCAGGGACTATACGTGCACGCGGCGAAACATTAAAGCCTGGTTGACCTTGTGCATTCCATTGTTGGTTAGGTATTCTAACCGGCTGGTTTTCATGCTGTTGTGGTGGAAAACGTCTATTGTTACCAAAATGTGATTCCTGTTGCTCAAAATTTTGACGATATTGATAATTAGAATTTTGTCTGTTATTAAAGCTTTGGTGGTTTTCATTCCTAAAACGTCTGTTACTTTTCCTATTAAAATTACGTGTCTGATCATAATTGCTGTACGTCTGTTGGCCTTGGTTGTTATATGAAAAATTTTTGTTTACGAAAGAATAATCTGATTGCTGCACTTCTAAAAGCTGCAGCAGATCCCTGAATGCCGAAATATTTTCTTTTTGTTGACCTGTTAAAAGTGACACTCTTAATGACCGTGGTAATTTAGAGATACATAATTGAATGAGGGCGGATTCACTGTACGGTTCACTTAGGTACTGGTTCTGTTGCACCATGTGCTCAAAAAATTGCGTCACACTCGGAAAATTGGAGTTCTCATAATTTGGTAAGCTAATTAGTTGATCTTTAATTCCGCGCTGTGTCGTCTTCGACCAATACGCTGACAGAAAAGCATTCTGAAATTCCTCTACCGAGTAACATTGTCTCGCGATCGGCCTCATACGAGTTGCCGGTTCGCCTTCCAAAAAACTGCAAATAAATTCAAGTTTATGCGTAACGGGCCAAGTCGGTGGAAAAGCAAAGCTAAATTGTTGTATCCAATCTAGCGGGTGAATCTGTGTTCTGTCGTTTTTAAACACTTTAAACTTTCTCACTGACAGAAAATGTTTGTAATCGAAATTGTCGTCTCTGTGTGATGAAACAGGTTCATGGTTGTAAGAGAATCTGTTGAACTGTGATTGTTCGGAATCTAAGTCCCGTACTCTCTGTAGATTACCCAAATTATACGCGTTGCGCGAGTCTGGCAAATGTTCGAAAAGTGGTGTCTGCTGTGCTGTATTCTTAACTGAAGTGTTTTTCATCTCTGTTACTTCTTGCTGTAAACTTGACAGTTTTCGACGCAATGTGTTATTAGACGAATCAATCTCATTAATTGTCTGCTGTAAATTTTGAAATTCCGGTGTTTGATTAAATGCAACCGGTGAAGTATCGTCTGATTTATTGTCATTAGTAGTTTCGATGACGTCAATACGACTGGCCAATTCATCACATTTTTCAGTCAGTATTTTTACCTGATCATCGGTTTTAGTGTCATTGGCATTAATCTGGTTTTGCAATTTACGTGTAGTTTCGTTCAGTTTTTTAACATCAGCTTTCACGACATCGGAATTCTGTGTTAGTTCTAATTGTTCGAGTCTATCGGTCACTGTTTGAAAATCTGTTATGTATGTGTCTGTTTTCGATTTCAGATCAGAAATTTCGTCACGTAATTCTGTGTTTGACTGTTCGATGGTATTAATTTTGTCCGAAACTGTGGCAATATTATTGTCTACATACGTTTTTGCCTTCGCAAACATTTTACGTTTGTCTTCTTGTCTCTGTGCAGTGATTGTTTCCATTACCTGGCGTTTTACTTTATTTTGATCATCAATAAATTTACGAAAACGCGTATTACTGTTTTCTATGTGAAGACTAAGACGTTCGTTAATTTGAGTGTTCTGTTGTTCGAATTTCGCGTCAATCTTTTCATCCATTGTGCGCGAAAGTTCTACCGTCATTGCTTTAAACTCGTCGCGTAATTGTGTAGCTTTTTCAGAGCATTGTTTAGCGACTGTACTGATTTCCGCTCTAAGTGTTTCTGTTGCAGCTGTTTGCAATTCCCTTAATTCCTGAGCAACAGACTTAATTTCTTCGCTACTTTTTTTTGAACAAGCCTCGATTTCCTCGCGTAACTGTACCTTAGTGTCATGACATTGCGCGGCAACGGCTCTAATTTGTTCACTAAGTTTGTCTTGTTTGTCATTCTGTTGTTTGAAATTCTCTTTAAATTGTTTGTTATCTTCACTATTTTGTAGCAATATTGCCATAATTTGTTCCAAGGTAACATTACCTACTCCAGTCTCTGTACTGTTTGTCGGTGTATTTGCAATTGTCGCGTTTTCTGTAACCAATTGGTTATTCTGAGATTCACAAAAAGGTTTGTCAGTCGGATGTGTACTGTCAGACATTATTTCGGAATTAAATAAGTCCGGCGTACTTTCCGTACACTGATCATTTTCATTAGACAAATTTGTCTGTTCGTCACGTGAATTTAGTAAACCGGTTGTGTTAGGCTGGGCAGCGCTCATTACAATAGAGCGTCCCGCGTCATTGATTGTCGTCAAATCAACAGAAGACATAACCGAGTTCGTTTGTTCATCATTAAGGTAAAAGTCGTCATTCGCGATTGGAACGCACTGACTGTTAGTGAACACAGCATTGTCATCATTACACTGCGTGTCACTAGTACTATTGGTCACGTTGTTTAAGCCGGTAACTTCATTCACAATACCTCGCGATACACTATTCACAGTCTTTCGCGGCATTTTTACAATAGTCACAATTAATCACAAAACAAATAAGCACAATGCAAAATCAACACACAAATACAACAGAGCAACGAATTGCCGTTGACCTGTAGAAAGAAAGTCACAAGATTAGTAAAAGCGTTACGCCAAATCCTAATTATATCTAAGAAATAAGAGCAGATATCTGACTGTTTTTCAAAAGATTCTCTACGAAATACGATCCTGGACCGGGTGTCGCCAAGTGTAACCTCCCCACAGAAATTTTTGAAAAATGACAATACTTAATGGAAATGGAGCTACAGCTAAGTGTGAACTCCCACAAGAATATTAATGGCAAAGACAATTAAATGAAAGCTCGCTATCTGACTCAAGTACAAGTTCCCATTAAATAATGAACGCTAATCCCATGATAATGAAACTGTAATGATAACCTAAACTCAATTCAACCGAAAGGTCGGTGTTTGCCCTGTGCGAAACGAGAACAAATTTCTTACCTTAGTGAAACTGCATGTCAAAATTCTGCTCTTATTGTTCTCTGGCGCTTGCATGAAAAGCATTGGAAGTACCTTTTAAAAATCTTTGTTAAAAGGAAATGGAAGGAAATTTGAATGATTGTCTCTAAAATTGCTTTTAAATCAAAATTATTATTGGGGGCGATTTTTGAAAGTTAAATTACAATGACTGTTCGTTACATTATCTGATGAGCGCAAAGCTGCATGATTATTTATTTAAATAAATTATACCTCGTCCTGAATCTCGACCATTGCGATGCCGACGCCCGCCGACTGCTCTCCGCTACTGCTAGCAACCGACTCCAAGCACTACTGAGGACTGACTACTGCAGACTGACTACTGCAGACTGACTGACTGCTCGCTACTGCGAGTCGAGCGCAACTGCTCTGGTCAGAGATTCTACAATGTCTCAGCATCGCTGCCGCACAACATACGTGTTTCAACCGTAAGATGACTCAGTTTTCATGTACTTAAGTCGGCGTTGTATCTCTTATATATAATTCCGACGCAATTTCTGATTTTCATCGTCAATGGGAAGGTCCAAGGGATATAGTAAACCTGCAGAGGTGCATCGGAATGTAAAACTGATGACACAGGAAACGCTCAAATCATAGACAGTAGGAAGACTCAGACTTCCTGTACTTAAGTCGGCATTGTGTCTCTTATATTCAATTCCTATGCAATTTCTGTGTTTCATCGTCAATGGGAAGGTCCAAGGGATGCAGTAAACCTGCAGAGGTGTATCGGAATGTAAAACTAATGACTCAGGAAACGCTCAAAACATAGACAGTAGGAAGACTCAGTCTTCCTGTACTGATCGGCATTGTGTCTCTTATATTTAATTCCGATGCAATTTCTGTGTTTCATCGTCAATGGGAAGGTCCAAGGGATACAGAAAACCTGCAGAGGTGCATCAGAATGTAAAACTAGTGACACAGGAAATGCTCAAAACATAGACAGTAGGAAGACTCAGTCTTCCTCTACTTAAGTCGGCATTGTGTCTCTTATATTTAATTTCGATGCAATTTGTGTGTTTTATCGCCAATGGGAAGGTACATGGGATACAGTAAACCTGCAGAGGATCATCGGAATGTGAAACTAGTGACACAGGAAACGCTAAAAACATTGACTGTAAGAAGACTGTTTTCTTAAACTTAAGTCGGCATTGTGTCTCTTATATTTAATTCCGATGCAATTTCTGTGTTTCATCGTCAATGGGAATGTCCAAGGGTAACACTAAACCTGCAGAGGTGCATCAGAATGTTAAACTGGTGACACAGGAAACGCTCAAAACATAGACAGTAGGAAGACTTAGTCTTCCTGTACTTTAGTCGTCATTGTGTCTCTTATATTTAATTCCGATGCAATTTCTGTGTTTCATCGTCAGTGTGAAGGTCCAAGGGATACAGTCAACCTGTAGGGGTGCATCGGAATGTAAAACGGGTGACACAGGAAACGCTCAAATTACAGACAGTAGGAAGACTCAGTCTTCCTGTACTTAAGTCGTCATTGTGTCTCTTATATTTAATTCCGATGCTATTTCTGTGTTTCATCGTCAATCGGAAGGTCCAAGGGGTACAGTAAACCTGCGGAGGTGCATCGGAATGTAAAACTGGTGACACAGGAAACGCTCAAAACATAGACCGTAAGATGACTCAGTTTTCTTGAACTTAAGTCGGCGTTGTGTCTCTTATACTTAATTCCGATGCAATTTCTGTGTTACATCGTCAATGGGAAGGTCCAATGGATACAATAATCCTGCAGAGGTCAATCGGAATGAAAAACTGGTGACACAGGAAACGCTCAAAACAAAGACAGTAGGAAGACTCAGTCTTCCTGTACTTAAGTCGGCATTGTGTCTCTTATAGCTATTTCCGATGACATTTCTGTGTTTCATCGTGAATGGGAAGGTCCAAGGGATATAGTAAACCTGCATAGGTGCATCGGAAAGTAAAACTGATGACACAGGACACGCTCAAAACATAGACAGAAGGAAGACTTAGTCTTCCTGTACTTAAGTCGGCATTGTGTCTCTTATATTTAATTCCGATGCAATTTCTGTGTTTCATCGTCAGTGCGAAGGTCCAAGGGATGCAGTAAACCTGCAGAAGATCATCTGAATGTAAAACTGGTGACACAGGAAACGCTCAAATCATTGACTGTAAGAAGACTGTTTTCTGAAACTTAAGTCGGCATTGTGTCTCTTATATTTAATTCCGATGCAATTTCTGTGTTTCATCGTCAATGGGAAGGTCCAAGGGTAACCCTAAACCTGCAGAGGTGCATCAGAATGTAAAACTGGTGACACAGGAAACGCTCAAAACATAGACAGTAGGAAGACTCAGTCTTCCTGTACTTAAGTCGGCATTGTGTCTCTTATATCTATTTCCGATGACATTTCTGTGTTTCATCGTGAATGGGAAGGTCCAAGGGATATAGTAAACCTGCATAGGTGCATCGGAAAGTAAAACTGATGACACAGGACACGCTCAAAACATAGACAGTAGGAAGACTTAGTCTTCCTGTACTTAAGTCGGCATTGTGTCTCTTATATTTAATTCCGATGCAATTCCTGTGTTTCATCGTCACTGTGAAGGTCCAAGGGATACAGTAAACCTGTAGAGGTGCATCGGAATGTAAAACTGGTGACACAGGAAACGCTCAAATTATTGACAGTAGTAAGACTCAGTCTTCCTGTTCTTATGTCGGCATTCTGTCTCTTATATTTAATTCCGATGCAATTTCTGTGTTTCATCGTCAATGGGAAGGTCCAAGGGATACAGTAAACCTGCAGAGGTGCATCAGAGTGTAAAACTGGTGACACAGGAAACGCTCTAAAGATAGACAGTAGGAAGACTCAGACTTCCTGTACCTAAGTCGGCATTGTGTCTCTTATATTTAATTCCGATGCAATTTCTGTGTTTCATCGTCAATGGAAAGGTCCAAGGGATACAGTAAACCTGCAGAGGTGCATCGGAATGTAAAACTAGTGACACAGGAAACGCTCAAAACATAGACAGTAGGAAAACTGAGTCTTCCTGTTCTTTAGTCCGCATTGTGTCTCTTATATTTATTTCCGATGAAATTTCTGTGTTTCATCGTGAATGGGAAAGTCCAAGGGATATAGTAAACCTGCAGAGGTGCATCGGAATGTAAAACTGGTGACACAGGAAACGCTCAAAACATAGACCGTAAGAAGACTCAGTTTTCTTGTACTTAAGTCGGCGTTGTGTCTCTTATACTTAATTCCGATGCAATTTCTGTGTTATATCGTCAATGGGAAGGTCCAATGGATACAATAATCCTGCAGAGGTCAATCGGAATGAAAAACTGGTGACACAGGAAACGCTCAAAACATAGACAGTAGGAAGACTCAGTCTTCCTCTACTTAAGTAGGCATTGTGTCTCTTATATTTAATTTCGATGCAATTTGTGTGTTTCATCGCCAATGGGAAGGTCCAAGGAATACAGTAAACCTGCAGAGGTGCCTCGGAAAGTAAAACTGATGACACAGGAAACGCTCAAAACATAGACAGTAGGAAGACTTAGTCTTCCTGTACTTAAGTCGGCATTGTGTCTCTTATATTTAATTCCGATGCAATTTCTGTGTTTCATCGTCAGTGTGAAGGTCCAAGGGTTACAGTCTACCTGTAGGGCTGCATCGGAATGTAGAACTGGTGACACAGGAAACGCTCAAATTATAGACAGTAGGAAGACTCAGTCTTCCTGTACTTAAGTCGGCATTGTGTCTCTTATATTTAATTCCTATGCAATTTCTGTGTTTCATCGTCAATGGGAAGGTCCAAGGGATGCAGTAAACCTGCAGAGGTGTATCGTAATGTAAAACTAATGACTCAGGAAACGCTCAATACATAGACAGTAGGAAGATTCAGTCTTCCTGTACTGATCGGCATTGTGTCTCTTATATTTAATTCCGATGCAATTTCTGTGTTTCATCGTCAATGGGAAGGTCCAAGTGATACAGAAAAACCTGCAGAGGTGCATCAGAATGTAAAACTGGAGACACAGGAAACGCTCAAAACATAGACAGTAGGAAGACTCAGTCTTCCTGTACTTAAGTCGGCATTGTGTCTCTTATATCTATTTCCGACGAAATTTCTGTGTTTCATCGTGAATGGGAAGGTCCAAGGGATATAGTAAACCTGCAGAGGTGCATCGGAATGTAAAACTGGTGACACAGGAAACGCTCAAAACATAGACCGTAAGAAGACTCAGTTTTCTTGTACTTAAGTCGGCGTTGTGTCTCTTATACTTAATTCCGATGCAATTTCTGTGTTATATCGACAATGGGAAGGTCCAATGGATACAATAATCCTGCAGAGGTCAATCGGAATGAAAAACTGGTGACACAGGAAACGCTCAAAACATAGACAGTAGGAAGACTAAGTCTTCCTGTACTTAAGTCGGCATTGTGTCTCTTATATTTAATTTCGATGCAATTTGTGTGTTTCATCGCCAATGGGAAGGTCCAAGGAATACAGTATACCTGCAGAGGTGCATCGGAAAGTAAAACTGATGACACAGGAAACGCTCAAAGCATAGACAGTAGGAAGACTCAGTCTTCCTGTACTGATCGGCATTGTGTCTCTTATATTTAATTCCGATGCAATTTCTGTGTTTCATCGTCAATGGGAAGGTCCAAGGGATACAGAAAACCTGCAGAGGTGCATCAGAATGTAAAAGTGGTGACACAGGAAACACTCAAAACATAGACAGTAGGAAGACTCAGTCTTCTTGTACTTAAGTCGGCATTGTGTCTCTTATATTTATTTCCGATGCAATTTCTGTGTTTCATCGTGAATGGGAAGGTCAAAGGGATACAGTAAACCTGCAGAGGTACATCGGAATGTAAAACTGGTGACACAGGAAACGCTCAAAACATAGACCGTAAGAAGACTCAGTTTTCTTGAACTTAAGTCGGCGTTGTGTCTCTTATACTTAATTCCGATGCAATTTCTGTGTTATATCGTCAATGGGAAGGTCCAATGGATGCAATAATCCTGCAGAGGTCAATCGGAATGAAAAACTGGTGACACAGGAAACGCTCAAAACAAAGACAGTAGGAGACTCAGTCTTCCTCTACGTAAGTCGGCATTGTGTCTCTTATATTTAATTTCGATGCAATTTGTGTGTTTCATCGCCAATGGGAAGGTCCATGGGATACAGTAATCCTGCAGAGGATCATCTGAATGTAAAACTGGTGACACAGGAAACGCTGAAAACAAAGACAGTAGGAGACTCAGTCTTCCTCTACGTAAGTCGGCATTGTGTCTCTTATATTTAATTCCGATGCAATTTCTGTGTTTCATCGTCAATGGGAAGGTCCAAGGGTAACCCTAAACCTGCAGAGGTGCATCAGAATGTAAAACTGGTGACACAGGAAACGCTCAAAACATAGACAGTAGGAAGACTCAGTCTTCCTGTACTTAAGTCGGCATTGTGTCTCTTATATCTATTTCCGATGGCATTTCTGTGTTTCATCGTGAATGGGAAGGTCCAAGGGATATAGTAAACCTGCATAGGTGCATCGGAAAGTAAAACTGATGACACAGGACATGCTCAAAACATAGACAGTAGGAAGACTTAGTCTTCCTGTACTTAAGTCGGCATTGTGTCTCTTATATTTAATTCCGATGCAATTTCTGTGTTTCATCGTCAGTGTGAAGGTCCAAGGGATGCAGTAAACCTCTAGAGGTGCATCGGAATGTAAAACTGGTGACACAGGAAACGCTCAAATTATAGACAGTAGGAGGACTCAGTCATCCTGTACTTAAGTCGGCATTGTGTCTCTTATATTTAATTCCGATGCAATTCCTGTGTTTCATCGTCACTGTGAAGGTCCAAGGGATACAGTAAACCTGTAGAGGTGCATCGGAATGTAAAACTGGTGACACAGGAAACGCTCAAATTATTGACAGTAGTAAGACTCAGTCTTCCTGTTCTTATGTCGGCATTCTGTCTCTTATATTTAATTCCGATGCAATTTCTGTGTTTCATCGTCAATGGGAAGGTCCAAGGGATACAGTAAACCTGCAGAGGTGCATCAGAGTGTAAAACTGGTGACACAGGAAACGCTCTAAACATAGACAGTAGGAAGACTCAGACTTCCTGTACCTAAGTCGGCATTGTGTCTCTTATATTTAATTCCGATGCAATTTCTGTGTTTCATCGTCAATGGAAAGGTCCAAGGGATACAGTAAACCTGCAGAGGTGCATCGGAATGTAAAACGAGTGACACAGGAAACGCTCAAAACATAGACAGTAGGAAAACTGAGTCTTCCTGTTCTTTAGTCCGCATTGTGTCTCTTATATTTATTTCCGATGAAATTTCTGTGTTTCATCGTGAATGGGAAAGTCCAAGGGATATAGTAAACCTGCAGAGGTGCATCGGAATGTAAAACTGGTGACACAGGAAACGCTCAAAACATAGACCGTAAGAAGACTCAGTTTTCTTGTACTTAAGTCGGCGTTGTGTCTCTTATACTTAATTCCGATGCAATTTCTGTGTTATATCGTCAATGGGAAGGTCCAATGGATACAATAATCCTGCAGAGGTCAATCGGAATGAAAAACTGGTGACACAGGAAACGCTCAAAACATAGACAGTAGGAAGACTCAGTCTTCCTCTACTTAAGTAGGCATTGTGTCTCTTATATTTAATTTCGATGCAATTTGTGTGTTTCATCGCCAATGGGAAGGTCCAAGGAATACAGTAAACCTGCAGAGGTGCCTCGGAAAGTAAAACTGATGACACAGGAAACGCTCAAAACATAGACAGTAGGAAGACTTAGTCTTCCTGTACTTAAGTCGGCATTGTGTCTCTTATATTTAATTCCGATGCAATTTCTGTGTTTCATCGTCAGTGTGAAGGTCCAAGGGTTACAGTCAACCTGTAGGGCTGCATCGGAATGTAGAACTGGTGACACAGGAAACGCTCAAATTATAGACAGTAGGAAGACTCAGTCTTCCTGTACTTAAGTCGGCATTGTGTCTCTTATATTTAATTCCTATGCAATTTCTGTGTTTCATCGTCAATGGGAAGGTCCAAGGGATGCAGTAAACCTGCAGAGGTGTATCGTAATGTAAAACTAATGACTCAGGAAACGCTCAATACATAGACAGTAGGAAGATTCAGTCTTCCTGTACTGATCGGCATTGTGTCTCTTATATTTAATTCCGATGCAATTTCTGTGTTTCATCGTCAATGGGAAGGTCCAAGTGATACAGAAAAACCTGCAGAGGTGCATCAGAATGTAAAACTGGAGACACAGGAAACGCTCAAAACATAGACAGTAGGAAGACTCAGTCTTCCTGTACTTAAGTCGGCATTGTGTCTCTTATATCTATTTCCGACGAAATTTCTGTGTTTCATCGTGAATGGGAAGGTCCAAGGGATATAGTAAACCTGCAGAGGTGCATCGGAATGTAAAACTGGTGACACAGGAAACGCTCAAAACATAGACCGTAAGAAGACTCAGTTTTCTTGTACTTAAGTCGGCGTTGTGTCTCTTATACTTAATTCCGATGCAATTTCTGTGTTATATCGACAATGGGAAGGTCCAATGGATACAATAATCCTGCAGAGGTCAATCGGAATGAAAAACTGGTGACACAGGAAACGCTCAAAGCATAGACAGTAGGAAGACTCAGTCTTCCTGTACTGATCGGCATTGTGTCTCTTATATTTAATTCCGATGCAATTTCTGTGTTTCATCGTCAATGGGAAGGTCCAAGGGATACAGAAAACCTGCAGAGGTGCATCAGAATGTAAAAGTGGTGACACAGGAAACACTCAAAACATAGACAGTAGGAAGACTCAGTCTTCTTGTACTTAAGTCGGCATTGTGTCTCTTATATTTATTTCCGATGCAATTTCTGTGTTTCATCGTGAATGGGAAGGTCAAAGGGATACAGTAAACCTGCAGAGGTACATCGGAATGTAAAACTGGTGACACAGGAAACGCTCAAAACATAGACCGTAAGAAGACTCAGTTTTCTTGAACTTAAGTCGGCGTTGTGTCTCTTATACTTAATTCCGATGCAATTTCTGTGTTATATCGTCAATGGGAAGGTCCAATGGATACAATAATCCTGCAGAGGTCAATCGGAATGAAAAACTGGTGACACAGGAAACGCTCAAAACAAAGACAGTAGGAGACTCAGTCTTCCTCTACGTAAGTCGGCATTGTGTCTCTTATATTTAATTTCGATGCAATTTGTGTGTTTCATCGCCAATGGGAAGGTCCATGGGATACAGTAAACCTGCAGAGGATCATCTGAATGTAAAACTGGTGACACAGGAAACGCTGAAAACAAAGACAGTAGGAGACTCAGTCTTCCTCTACGTAAGTCGGCATTGTGTCTCTTATATTTAATTCCGATGCAATTTCTGTGTTTCATCGTCAATGGGAAGGTCCAAGGGTAACCCTAAACCTGCAGAGGTGCATCAGAATGTAAAACTGGTGACACAGGAAACGCTCAAAACATAGACAGTAGGAAGACTCAGTCTTCCTGTACTTAAGTCGGCATTGTGTCTCTTATATCTATTTCCGATGACATTTCTGTGTTTCATCGTGAATGGGAAGGTCCAAGGGATATAGTAAACCTGCATAGGTGCATCGGAAAGTAAAACTGATGACACAGGACATGCTCAAAACATAGACAGTAGGAAGACTTAGTCTTCCTGTACTTAAGTCGGCATTGTGTCTCTTATATTTAATTCCGATGCAATTTCTGTGTTTCATCGTCAGTGTGAAGGTCCAAGGGATGCAGTAAACCTCTAGAGGTGCATCGGAATGTAAAACTGGTGACACAGGAAACGCTCAAATTATAGACAGTAGGAGGACTCAGTCATCCTGTACTTAAGTCGGCATTATGTCTCTTATATTTAATTCCGATGCAATTTCTGTGTTTCATAGTCACTGTGAAGGTCCAATGGATACAGTAAACCTGTAGAGGTGCATCGGGATGTGAAACTGGTGACACAGGAAACGCTCAAATTATAGACAGTAGGGAGACTCAGTCTTCCTGTACTTAAGTCGGCATTGTGTCTCTTATATTTAATGACGATGCAATTTCTGTGTTTCATCGTCAATGGGATGGTCCAAGGGATACAGTAAACCTGCAGACGTGCATCGGAATGTAAAACTAGTGACACAGGAAACGCTCAAAACATAGAGAGTAGCAAGACTCAGTCTTCATGTACTTAAGTCGGCATTGTGTCTCTTATATTTAATTCCAATGCAATTTCTGTGTTTCATCGTCAATGGAAAGGTCCAAGGGATACAGTAAACCTGCAGAGGTACATCGGAATGTAAAACTGGTGACACAGGAAACGCTCAAAACATAGACAGTAGGAAGACTAAGTCTTCCTGTACTTAAGTCGGCATTGTGTCTCTTATATTTATTTCCGATGAAATTTCTGTCTTTCATCGTGAATGGGAAGGCCCAAGGGATATAGTAAACCTGCAGAGGTGCATCGGAAAGTAAAACTGATGACACAGGAAACGCTCAAAACATAGACAGTAGGAAGACTTAGTCTTCATGTACTGAAGTCGGCATTGTGTCTCTTGTATTTAATTCCGATGCAATTCCTGTGTTTCATCGTCACCGTGAAGCTCCAAGGGATACAGTAAACCTGTAGAGGTGCATCGGAATGTAAAACTGGTGACACAGGAAACGCTCAAATTATTGACAGTACGAAGACTCAGTCTTCCTGTTCTTATGTCGGCATTCTGTCTCTTATATTTAATTCCGATGCAATTTCTGTGTTTCATCGTCAATGGGAAGGTCCAAGGGATACAGTAAAGCTGCAGAGGTGCATCAGAGTGTAAAACTGGTGACACAGGAAACGCTCTAAACATAGACAGTAGGAAGACTCAGTCTTCCTGTACGTAAGTCGGCATTGTGCCTCTTATATTTAATTCCGATACAATTTCTGTGTTTCATCGTCAATGGAAAGGTCCAAGGGATACAGTAAACTTGCAGAGGTGCATCGGAATGTAAAACTAGTGACACAGGAAACGCTCAAAACATAGACAGTAGGAAAACTGAGTCTTCCTGTACTTAAGTCCGCATTGTGTCTCTTATATTTATTACCGATGAAATTTCTGTGTTTCATCGTGAATGGGAAGGTCCAAGGGATATAGTAAACCTGCAGAGGTGCATCGGAATGTAAAACTGGTGACACAGGAAACGCTCAAATCATAGACCGTAAGAAGACTCAGTTTTCTTGTACTTAAGTCGGCGTTGTGTCTCTTATACTTAATTCCGATGCAATTTCTGTGTTATATCGTCAATGGGAAGGTCCAATGGATACAATAATCCTGCAGAGGTCAATCGGAATGAAAAACTGGTGACACAGGAAACGCTCAAAACATAGACAGTAGGAAGACTCAGTCTTTCTCTACTTAAGTAGGCATTGTGTCTCTTATATTTAATTTCGATGCAATTTGTGTGTTTCATCGCCAATGGGAAAGTCCAAGGAATACAGTAAACCTGCAGAGGTTCCTCGGAAAGTAAAACTGATGACACAGGAAACGCTCAAAACATAGACAGTAGGAAGACTTAGTCTTCCTGTACTTAAGTCGGCATTGTGTCTCTTATATTTAATTCCGATGCAATTTCTGTGTTTCATCGTCAGTGTGAAGGTCCAAGGGTTACAGTCAACCTGTAGGGGTGCATCGGAATGTAGAACTGGTGACACAGGAAACGCTCAAATTATAGACAGTAGGAAGACTCAGTCTTCCTGTACTTAAGTCGGCATTGTGTCTCTTATATTCAATTCCTATGCAGCTTCTGTGTTTCATCGTCAATGGGAAGGTCCAAGGGATGCAGTAAACCTGCAGAGGTGTATCGGAATGTAAAACTAATGACTCAGGAAACGCTCAAAACATAGACAGTAGGAAGACTCAGTCTTCCTGTACTGATCGGCATTGTGTCTCTTATATTTAATTCCGATGCAATTTCTGTGTTTCATCGTCAATGGGAAGGTCCAAGGGATACAGAAAACCTGCAGAGGTGCATCAGAATGTAAAACTGGTGACACAGGAAACGCTCAAAACATAGACAGTAGGAAGACTCAGTCTTCCTGTACTTAAGTCGGCATTGTGTCTCTTATATCTATTTCCGACGAAATTTCTGTGTTTCATCGTGAATGGGAAGGTCCAAGGGATATAGTAAACCTGCAGAGGTGCATCGGAAAGTAAAACTGATGACACAGGACACGCTCAAAACATAGACAGTAGGAAGACTTAGTCTTCCTGTACTTAAGTCGGCATTGTGTCTCTTATATTTAATTCCGATGCAATTTCTGTGTTTCATCGTCAGTGTGAAGGTCCAAGGGATACAGTAAACCTCTAGAGGTGCATCGGAATGTAAAACTGGTGACACAGGAAACGCTCAAATTATAGACAGTAGGAAGACTCAGTCATCCTGTACTTAAGTCGGCATTATGTCTCTTATATTTAAATCCGATGCAATTTCTGTGTTTCATAGTCACTGTGAAGGTCCAAGGGATACAGTAAGCCTGTAGAGGTGCATCGGAATGTGAAACTGGTGACACAGGAAACGCTCAAATTATAGACAGTAGGGAGACTCAGTCTTTCTGTACTTAAGTCGGCATTGTGTCTCTTATATTTAATGCCGATGCAATTTCTGTGTTTCATCGTCAATGGGATGGTCCAAGGGATACAGTAAACCTGCAGACGTGCATCGGAATGTAAATCTAGTGACACAGGAAACGCTCAAAACATAGAGAGTAGGAAGACTCAGTCTTGCTGTACTTAAGACGGCATTGTGTCTCTTATATTTAATTCCGATACAATTTCTGTGTTTCATCGTCAATGGAAAGGTCCAAGGGATACAGTAAACCTGCAGAGGTACATCGGAATGTAAAACTGGTGACACAGGAAACGCTCAAAACATAGACAGTAGGAAGACTAAGTCTTCCTGTACTTAAGTCGGCATTGTGTCTCGTATATTTATTTCCGATGAAATTTCTGTCTTTCATCGTCAATGGGAAGGTCCAAGGGATATAGTAAACCTGCAGAGGTGCATCGGAATGTAAAACTGATGACACAGGAAACGCTCAAAACATAGACAGTAGGAAGACTTAGTCTTCCTGTACTTAAGTCGGCATTGTGTCTCTTATATTTATTTCCGATGAAATTTCTGTGTTTCATCGTGAATGGGAAGGTCCAAGGGATATAGTAAACCTGCAGAGGTGCATCGGCATGTAAAACTGGTGACACAGGAAACGCTCAAAACATAGACCGTAAGAAGACTCAGTTTTCTTGTACTTAAGTCGGCGTTGTGTCTCTTATACTTAATTCCGATGCAATTTCTGTGTTATATCGTAAATGGGAAAGTCCAATGGATACAATAATCCTGCAGAGGTCAATCGGAATGAAAAACTGGTGACACAGGAAACGCTCAAAACATAGACAGTAGGAAGACTCAGTCTTCCTCTACTTAAGTAGGCATTGTGTCTCTTATATTTAATTCCGATGCAATTTCTGTGTTTCATCGTCAATGGGAAGGTCCAAGGGATACAGAAAACCTGCAGAGGTGCATCAGAATGTAAAAGTGGTGACACAGGAAACACTCAAAACATAGACAGTAGGAAGACTCAGTCTTCCTGTACTTAAGTCGGCATTGTGTCTCTTATATTTATTTCCGATGCAATTTCTGTGTTTCATCGTGAATGGAAAGGTCAAAGGGATACAGTAAACCTGCAGAGGTACATCGGAATGTAAAACTGGTGACACAGGAAACGCTCAAAACATAGACAGTAGGAAGACTCAGTCTTCCTGTACTTAAGTCGGCATTGTGTCTCTTATATTTAATTCCGATGCAATTTCTGTGTTTCATCGTCAATGGGAAGGTCCAAGGGATACAGTAAACCTGCAGACGTGCATCGGAATTTAAAACTAGTGACACAGGAAACGCTCAAAACATAGAGAGTAGGAAGACTCAGTCTTCCTGTTCTTAAGTCGGCATTGTGTCTCTTATATTTAATTCCGATGCAATTTCTGTGTTTCATCGTCAATGGAAAGGTCAAAGGGATACAGTAAACCTGCAGAGGTACATCGGAATTTAAAACTGGTGACACAGGAAACGCTCAAAACATAGACAGTAGGAAGACTCAGTCTTCCTGTACTTAAGTCGGCATTGTGTCTCTTATATTTATTTCCGATGAAATTTCTGTGTTTCATCGTGAATGGGAAGGTCCAAGGGATATAGTAAACCTGCAGAGGTGCATCGGAAAGTAAAACTGATGACACAGGAAACGCTCAAAACATAGACAGTAGGAAGACTTAGTCTTCCTGTACTTAAGTCGGCATTGTGTCTCTTACATTTAATTCCGATCAATTCCTGTGTTTCATCGTCACTGTGAAGGTCCAAGGGATACAGTAAACCTGCAGAGGTGCATCGGAATGTAAAACTGGTGACACAGGAAACGCTCAAATTATAGACAGTAGGAAGACTCAGTCTTCCTGTACTGAAGTCCGCATTGTGTCTCTTATATTTAATTCCGATGCAATTTCAGTGTTTCATCGTCAATGGGAAGGTCCAAGGGATACAGTAAACCTGCAGAGGTGCATCAGAAAGTAAAACTGGTGACACAGGAAACGCTCTAAACATAGACAGTAGGAAGACTCAGTCTTCCTGTACCTAAGACGGCATTGTGTCTCTTATATTTAATTCCGATACAATTTCTGTGTTTCATAGTCATAGGAAAGGTCCAAGGGATACAGTAAACCTGCAGAGGTGCATCGGAATGTAAAACTAGTGACACAGGAAACGCTCAAAACATAGACAGTAGGAAGGCTCAGTCTTCCTGTACTTAAGTCCGCATTGTGTCTCTTATATTTAATTCCGATGCACTTTCTGTGTTTCATCGTCAATGGGAAGGTCCAAGGGATACAGTAAACCTGCAGAGGTACATCGGAATGTAAAACTGGTGACACAGGAAACGCTCAAAACATAGACAGTAGGAAGACTCTGTCTTCCTCTACTTAAGTCGGCATTGTGTCTCTTATATTTAATTTCGATGCAATTTGTGTGTTTCATCGCCAATGGGAAGGTACATGGGATACCGTAAACCTGCAGAGGATCATCGGAATGTGAAACTGGTGACACAGGAAACGCTAAAATCATTGACTGTAAGAAGACTGTTTTCTTAAACTTAAGTCGGCATTGTGTCTCTTATATTTAATTCCGATGCAATTTCTGTGTTTCATCGTCAATGGGAATGTCCAAGGGTAACACTAAACCTGCAGAGGTGCATCAGAATGTTAAACTGGTGACACAGGAAACGCTCAAAACATAGACAGTAGGAAGACTCAGTCTTCCTGTACTTAAGTCGGCATTGAGTCTCTTATATTTATTTCCGATGAAATTTCTGTGTTTCATCGTGAATATGAAGGTCCAAGGGATATAGTAAACCTGCAGAGGTGCATCAGAATGTAAAACTGGTGACACAGGAAACGCTCTAAACATAGACAGTAGGAAGACTCAGTCTTCCTGTACCTAAGTCGGCATTGTGTCTCTTATTTTTAATTCGATACAATTTCTGTGTTTCATCGTCAATGGAAAGGTCCAAGGGATACAGTAAACCTGTTGAAGTGCATCGGAATGTAAAACTGGTGACACAGGAACCGCTCAAATCATTGACAGTAGGAAAACTCAGTCTTCCTGTACTTAAGTCGGCATTGTGTCTCTTATATTTATTTCCGATGAAATTTCTGTGTTTCATCGTGAATGGGAAGGTCCAAGGGAAATAGTAAACCTGCAGAGGTGCATTGCAATGTAAAACTGGTGACACAGGAAACGCTCAAAACATAGACCGTAAGAAGACTCAGTTTTCTTGTACTTAAGTCGTTGTTGTGTCTCTTATACTTAATTCCGATGCAATTTCTGTGTTATATCGTCAATGGCAAGGTCCAATGGATACAATAATCCTGCAGAGGTCAATCGGAATGAAAAACTGGTGGCACAGGAAACGCTCAAAACATAGACAGTAGGAAGACTCAGTCTTCCTCTACTTAAGTAGGCATTGTGTCTCTTATATTTAATTTCGATGCAATTTGTGTGTTTCATCGCCAATGGAAAGTCCAAGGGATACAGTAAACCTGCAGAGGTACTTCGGAAAGTAAAACTGATGACACAGGAAACGCTCAAAACATAGACAGTAGGAAGACTTAGTCTTCCTGTTCTTAAGTCGGCATTGTGTCTCTTATATTTAATTCCGATGCAATTTCTGTGTTCCATCGTCAGTGTGAAGGTCCAAGGGTTACAGTCAACCTGTAGGGGTGCATCGGAATGTAAAACTGGTGACACGGAAACGTTCAAATTATAGACAGTAGGAAGACTCAGTCTTCCTGTACTTAAGTCGGCATTGTGTCTCTTATATTTAATTCCGATGCAATTTCTGTGTTTCATCGTCAATGGGAAGGTCCAAGGGATACAGTAAACCTGCAGAGGTGCATCGGAATGTAAAACTGGTGACACAGGAACCGCTCAAAACATTGACAGTAGGAAAACCCAGTCTTCCTGTACTTAAGTCGGCATTGTGTCTCTTATATTTATTTCCGATGACATTTCTGTGTTTCATCGTGAATGGGAAGGTCCAAGGGATATAGTAAACCTGCAGAGGTGCATCGGAAAGTAAAACTGATGACACAGGACACGCTCCAAACATAGACAGTAGGATGACTTAGTCTTCCTGTACTTAAGTCGGCATTGTGTCTCTTATATTTAATTCCGATGTAATTTCTGTGTTTCATCGTCAGTGTGAAGGTCCAAGGGATGCAGTAAACCTGCAGAGGTGTATCGGAATGTAAAACTAATGACACAGGAAACGCTCAAAACATAGACAGTAGGAAGACTCAGTCTTCCTGTACTGATCGGCATTGTGTCTGTTATATTTAATTCCGATGCAATTTCTGTGTTTCATCGTCAATGGGAAGGTCCAAGGGATAAAAAAAACCTGCAGAGGTGCATCAGAATGTAAAACTGGTGACACAGGAAACGCTCAAAGCATAGACAGTAGGAAGACTCAGTCGTCCGGTACGTAAGTCGGCATTGTGTCTCTTATATTTATTTCCGATGAAATTTCTGTGTTTCATCGTGAATGGGAAGGTCAAAGGGATACAGTAAACCTGCAGAGGTACATCGGAATGTAAAACTGGTGACACAGGAAACGCTCAAAACATAGACAGTAGGAAGACTCAGTCTTCGTATACTTAAGTCGGCATTGTGTCTCTTATATTTATTTCCGATGAAATTTCTGTCTTTCATCGTGAATGGGAAGGTCCAAGGGATATAGTAAACCTGCAGAGGTGCATCGGAAAGTAAAACTGGTGACACAGGAAACGCCCAAAACATAGACAGTAGGAAGAATTAGTCTTCCTGTACTTAAGTCGGCATTGTGTCTCTTATATTTAATTCCGAAGCAATTCCTGTGTTTCATCGTCACTGTGAAGGTCCACGGGATACAGTAAACCTGTAGAGGTGCATCGAAATGTAAAACTGGTGACACAGGAAACGCTCAAATTATAGACAGTAGGAAGACTCAGTCTTCCTGTACTTAAGTCGGCATTGTGTCTCTTATATTTAATTCCGATGCAATTTCTGTGTTTCATCGTCAATGGGAAGGTCCAAAGGATACAGTAAACCTGCAGAGGTGCATCAGAATGTAAATCTGGTGACACAGGAAACGCTCTAAACATAGACAGTAGGAAGACTCAGTCTTCCTGTACCTAAGACGGCATTGTGTCTCTTATATTTAATTCCGATACAATTTCTGTGTTTCATCGTCAATGGAAAGGTCCAAGGGATACAGTAAACCTGCAGAGGTGCATCGGAATGTAAAACTAGTGACACAGGAAACGCTCAAAACATAGACAGTAGGAAGACTCAGTCTTCCTGTACTTAAGTCCGCATTGTGTCTCTTATTTTTATTTCCGAGGAAATTTCTGTGTTTCATCGTGAATGGGAAGGTCCAAGGGATATAGCAAACCTGCAGAGGTGCATCGGAATGTAAAACTGGTGACACATGAAACGCTCAAAACATAGACCGTAAGAAGACTTAATTTTCTTGTACTTAAGTCGGCGTTGTGTCTCTTATACTTAATTCCGATGCAATTTCTGTGTTATATCGTCAATGGGAAGGTCCAATGGATACAATAATCCTGCAGAGGTCAATCGGAATGAAAAACTGGTGACACAGGAAACGCTCTAAACATAGACAGTAGGAAGACTCAGTCTTCCTATACTTAAGTAGGCATTGTGTCTCTTATATTTAATTTCGATGCAATTTGTGTGTTTCATCGCCAACGGGAAGGTCCAAGGAATACAGTAAACCTGCAGAGGTGCATCGGAAAGTAAAACTGATGACACAGGAAACGCTCAAAACATAGACAGTAGGAAGACTCAGTCTTCCTGTACTGATCGGCATTGTGTCTCTTATATTTAATTCCGATGCAATTTCTGTGTTTCATCGTCAATGAGAAGGTCCAAGGGATACAGAAAACCTGCAGAGGTGCATCAGAATGTAAAAGTGGTGACACAGGAAACGCTCAAAACATAGACAGTAGGAAGACTCAGTCTTCCTGTACTTAAGTCGGCATTGTGTCTCTTATATTTATTTCCGATGCAATTTCTGTGTTTCATCGTCAATGGAAAGGTCCAAGGGATGCAGTAAACCTGTAGAGGTACATCGGAATGTAAAACTGGTGACACAGGAAACGCTCAAAACATAGACAGTAGGAAGACTCAGTCTTCCTGTACTTAAGTCGGCATTGTGTCTCTTATATTTAATTCCGATGCAATTTCCGTGTTTCATCGTCAATGGGAAGGTCCAAGGGATACAGTAAACCTGCAGACGTGCATCGGAATGTAAAACTAGTGACACAGGAAACGCTCAAAACATAGAGAGTAGGAAGACTCAGTCATCCTGTACTTAAGTCGGCATTGTGTCTCTTATATTTAATTCCGATGCAATTTCTGTGTTTCATCGTCAATGGAAAGGTCAAAGGGATGCAGTAAACCTGCAGAGGTACATCGGAATGTAAAACTGGTGACACAGGAAACGCTCAAAACATAGACAGTAGAAAGACTCAGTCTTCCTGTACTTATGTCGGCATTGTGTCTCTTATATTTATTTCCGATGAAATTTCTGTGTTTCATCGTGAATGGGAATGTCCAAGGGATATAGTAAACCTGCAGAGGTGCATCGGAAAGTAAAACTGATGACACAGGAAACGCTCAAAACATAGACAGTAGGAAGACTTAGTCTTCCTGTACTTAAGTCGTCATTGTGTCTCTTATATTTAATTCCGATGCAATTCCTGTGTTTCATCGTCACTGTGAAGGTCCAAGGGATACAGTAAACCTGTAGAGTAGCATCGGAATGTAAATCTGGTGACACAGGAAACGCTCAAATTATAGACAGTAGGAAGACTCAGTCTTCCTGTACTGAAGTCCGCATTGTGTCTCTTATATTTAATTCCGATGCAATTTCTGTGTTTCATCGTCTATGGGAAGGTCCAAGGGATACAGTAAACCTGCAGAGGTGCATCAGAATGTAAAACTGGTGACACAGGAAACGCTCTAAACATAGACAGTAGGAAGACTCAGTCTTCCTGTACCTAAGTCGGCATTGTGTCTCTTATATTTAATTCCGATACAATTTCTGTGTTTCATAGTCAATGGAAAGGTCCAAGGGATACAGTAAACCTGCAGAGGTGCATCGGAATGTAAAACTAGTGACACAGGAAACGCTCAAAACATAGACAGTAGGAAGGCTCAGTCTTCCTGTACTTAAGTCCGCATTGTGTCTCTTATATTTAATTCCGATGCAATTTCTGTGTTTCATCGTCAATGGGAAGGTCCAAGGGATACAGTAAACCTGCAGAGGTGCATCGGAATGTAAAACTGGTGCCACAGGAACCGCTCAAAACATTGACAGTAGGAAAACTCAGTCTTCCTGTACTTAAGTCGGCATTGTGTCTCTTATATTTATTTCCGATGAAATTTCTGTGTTTCATCGTGAATGGGAAGGTCCAAGGGATATAGTAAACCTGCAGAGGTGCATCGGAATGTAAAACTGGTGACACAGGAAACGCTCAAAACATAGACCGTAAGAAGACTCAGTTTTCTTGTACTTAAGTCGGCGTTGTGTCTCTTATACTTAATTCCGATGCAATTTCTGTGTCATATCGTCAATGGAAAGGTCCAATGGATAAAATAATCCTGCAGAGGTCAATCGGAATGAAAAACTGGTGACACAGGAAACGCTCAAAACATAGACAGTAGGAGGACTCAGTCTTCCTCTACTTAAGTCGGCATTGTGTCTCTTATATTTAATTTCGATGCAATTTGTGTGTTTCATCGCCAATGGGAAGGTACATGGGATACCGTAAACCTGCAGAGGATCATCGGAATGTGAAACTGGTGACACAGGAAACGCTAAAAACATTGACTGTAAGAAGACTGTTTTCTTAAACTTAAGTCGGCATTGTGTCTCTTATATTTATTTCCGATGAAATTTCTGTGTTTCATCCTGAATGGGAAGGTCCAAGGGAAATAATAAACAGGCAGATGTGCATCGGAAAGTAAAACTGATGACACAGGAAACGCTCAAAACATAGGCAGTAGGAAGACTTAGACCTCCTGTACTTAAGTCTGCATTGTGTCTCTTATATTTAATTCCGATGCAATTTCTGTGTTTCGTCGTCAATGGGAAGGTCCAAGGGATACAATAAACCTGCAGAGGTGCATCAGAATGTAAAACTGGTGACACAGGAACCGCTCAAATCATTGACAGTAGCAAAACTAAGTCTTCCTGTACTTAAGTCGGCATTGTGTCTCTTATATTTATTTCCGATGAAATTTCTGTGTTTCATCGTGAATGGGAATGTCCAAGGGAAATAGTAAACCTGCAGAGGTGCATTGCAATGTAAAACTGGTGACACAGGAAACGCTCAAAACATAGACCGTAAGGAGACTCAGTTTCCTTGTACTTAAGTCGTTGTTGTGTCTCTTATACTTAATTCCGATGCAATTTCTGTGTTATATCGTCAATGGCAAAGTCCAATGGATACAATAATCCTGCAGAGGTCAATCGGAATGAAAAACTGGTGACACAGGAAACGCTCAAAACATAGACCGTAGGAAGACTCAGTTTTCTTGTACTTAAGTCGTTGTTGTGTCTCTTATACTTAATTCCGATGCAATTTCTGTGTTATATCGTCAATGGCAAGGTCCAATGGATACAATAATCCTGCAGAGGTCAATCGGAATGAAAAACTGGTGACACAGGAAACGCTCAAAACATAGACAGTAGGAAGAATCAGTCTTCCTCTACTTAAGTAGGCATTGTGTCTCTTATATTTAATTTCGATGCAATTTGTGTGTTTCATCGCCAATGGGATGGTCCAAGGGATACAGTAAACCTGCAGAGGTACATCGGAAAGTAAAACTGATGACACAGGAAACGCTCAAAACATAGACAGTAGGAAGACTTAGTCTTCCTGTTCTTAAGTCGGCATTGTGTCTCTTATATTTAATTCCGATGCAATTTCTGTGTTTCATCGTCAGTGTGAAGGTCCAAGGGTTACAGTCAACCTGTAGGGGTGCATCGGAACGTAAAACTGGTGACACGGAAACGCTCAAATTATAGACAGTAGGAAGACTCAGTCTTCCTGTACTTAAGTCGGCATTGTGTCTCTTATATTTAATTCCTATGCAATTTCTGTGTTTCATCGTCAATGGGAAGGTCCAAGGGATGCAGCAAACCTGCAGAGGTATATCGGAATGTAAAACTAATGACACAGGAAACGCTCAAAACGTAGACAGTAGGAAGACTCAGTCTTCCTGTACTGATCGGCATTGTGTCTGTTATATTTAATTCCGATGCAATTTCTGTGTTTCATCGTCAATGGGAAGGTCCAAGGGATAAAAAAAAAACCTGCAGAGGTGCATCAGAATGTAAAACTGGTGACACAGGAAACGCTCAAAACATAGACAGTAGGAAGACTCAGTCGTCCAGTACGTAAGTCGGCATTGTGTCTCTTATTTTGTATTTCCGATGAAATTTCTGTGTCTCATCGTGAATGGGAAGGTCAAAGGGATACAGTAAACCTGCAGAGGTACATCGGAATGTAAAACTGGTGACACAGGGAACGCTCAAAACATAGACAGTAGGAAGACTCAGTCTTCGTATACTTAAGTCGGCATTGTGTCTCTTATATTTATTTCCGATGAAATTTCTGTGTTTCATCGTGAATGGCAAGGTCCAAGGGATATAGTAAACCTGCAGAGGTGCATCGGAAAGTAAAACTGGTGACACAGGAAACGCCCAAAACATAGACAGTAGGAAGACTTAGTCTTCCTGTACTTAAGTCAAAATTGTGTCTCTTATATTTAATTCCGAAGCAATTCCTGTGTTCCATCGTCACTGTGAAGGTCCACGGGATACAGTAAACCTGTAGAGGTGCATCGGAATGTAAAACTGGTGACACAGGAAACGCTCAAATTATAGACAGTAGGAAGACTCAGTCTTCCTGTACTTAAGTCGGCATTGTGTCTCTTATATTTAATTCCGATGCAATTTCTGTGTTTCATCGTCAATGGGAAGGTCCAAGGGATACAGTAAACCTGCAGAGGTGCATCAGAATGTAAAACTGGTGACACAGGAAACGCTCTAAACATAGACAGTAGGAAGACTCAGTCTTCCTGTACCTAAGTCGGCATTGTGTCTCTTATATTTAATTCCGATACAATTTCTGTGTTTCATCGTCAATGGAAAGGTCCAAGGGATACAGTAAACCTGCAGAGGTGCATCGGAATGTAAAACTAGTGACACAGGAAACGCTCAAAACATAGACAGTAGGAAGACTCAGTCTTCCTGTACTTAAGTCCGCATTGTGTCTGTTATATTTAATTCCGATGCAATTTCTGTGTTTCATCGTCAATGGGAAGGTCCAAGGGATACAGTAAACCTGCAGAGGTGCATCGGAATGTAAAACTGGTGACACAGGAACCGCTCAAAACATTGACAGTAGGAAAACTCAGTCTTCCTGTACTTAAGTCGGCATCGTGACTCTTATATTTATTTCCGAGGAAATTTCTGTGTTTCATCGTGAATGGGAAGGTCCAAGGGATATAGTAAACCTGCAGAGGTGCATCGGAATGTAAAACTGGTGCCACAGGAAACGCTCCAAACATAGACAGTAGGAAGACTCAGTCTTCCTGTACCTAAGTCGGCATTGTGTCTCTTATATTTAATTCCGATACAATTTCTGTGTTTCATCGTCAATGGAAAGGTCCAAGGGATACAGTAAACCTGCAGAGGTGCGTCGGAATGTAAAACTAGTGACACAGGAAACGCTCAGAACATAGACAGTAGGAAGACTCAGTCTTACTGTACTTAAGTCCGCATTCTGTCTCTTATATTTAATTCCGATGCAATTTCTGTGTTTCATCGTCAATGGGAAGGTCCAAGGGATACAGTAAACCTGCAGAGGTGCATCGGAATGTAAAACTGGAGACACAGGAACCGCTCAAAACATTGACAGTAGGAAAACTCAGTCTTCCTGTACTTAAGTCGGCATTGTGTCTCTTATATTTATTTCCGATGAAATTTCTGTGTTTCATCGTGAATGGGAAGGTCCAAGGGATATAGAAAACCTGCAGAGGTGCATCGGAATGTAAAACTGGTGACACAGGAAACGCTCAAAGCATAGACCGTTAGAAGACTCAGTTTTCTTGTACTTAAGTCGGCGTTGTGTCTCCTATACTTAATTCCGATGCAATTTCTGTGTTATATCGTCAATGGGAAGGTCCAATGGATACAATAATCCTGCAGAGGTCAATCGGAATGAAAAACTGGTGACACAGGAGACGCTCAAAACATAGACAGTAGGCAGACTCAGTCTTCCTCTAGTTAAGTAGGCATTGTGTCTCTTATATTTAATTTCGATCCAATTTGTGTGTTTCATCGCCAATGGGAAGGTCCATGGGATACAGTAAACCTGCAGAGGTGCATCGGAAAGTAAAACTGATGACACAGGAAACGCTCAAAACATAGACAGTAGGAAGACTTAGTCTTCCTGTACTTAAGTCGGCATTGTGTCTCTTATATTTAGTTCCGATGCAATTTCTGTGTTTCATCGTCACTGTGAAGGTCCAAGGGTTACAGTCAACCTGTAGGGGTGCATCGGAATGTAAAACTGGTGACACAGGAAACGCTCAAATTATAGACAGTAGGAAGACTCAGTCTTCCTGTACTTAAGTCGGCATTGTGTCTCTTATATATAATTCCGATGCAATTTCTGTGTTTTATCGTCAATGGGAAGGTCCAAGGGATACAGTAAACCTCCAGAGGTGCATCGGAATGTAAAACTAGTGACACAGGAAACGCTCTAAACATAGACAGTAGGAAGACTCAGTCTTCCTGTACTTAAGTCGGCATTGCGTCTCTTATATTTATTTCCGATGAAATTTCTGTCTTTCATCGTGAATGGGAAGGTCCAAGAGATATAGTAAACCTGCAGAGGTGCATCGGAAAGTAAAACTGATGACACAGGAAACGCCCAAAACATTGGCAGTAGGAAGACTTAGTCTTCCTGTACGTAAGTCGGCATTGTGTCTCTTATATTTAATTCCGATGCAATTCCTGTGTTTCATCGTCACTGTGAAGGTCCAAGGGATACAGTAAACCTGTAGAGGTGCATCGGAATGTAAAACTGGTGACACAGAAAACGCTCAAATTATAGACAGTAGGAAGACTCAGTCTTCCTGTTCTTATGTCGGCATTGTGTTTCTTATATTTAATTCCGATGCAATTTCTGTGTTTCATCGTCAATGGGAAGGTCCAAGGGATACAGTAAACCTGCAGAGGTGCATCAGAATGTAAAACTGGTGACACAGGAAACGCTCTAAACATAGACAGTAGGAAGACTCAGTCTTCCTGTACCTAAGTCGGCATTGTGTCTCTTATATTTAATTCCGATACAATTTCTGTGTTTCATCGTCAATGGAAAGGTCCAAGGGATACAGTAAACCTGCAGAGGTGCATCGGAATGTAAAACTAGTGACACAGGAAACGCTCAAAACATAGACACTAGGAAGACTCAGTCTTCCTGTACTTAAGTCCGCATTGTGTCTCTTATATTTAATTCCGATGCAATTTCTGTGTTTCATCGTCAATGGGAAGGTCCAAGGGATACAGTAAACCTGCAGAGGTGCATCGGAATGTAAAACTGGTGACACGGGAACCGCTCAAAACATTGACAGTAGGAAAACCCAGTCTTCCTGTACTTAAGTCGGCATTGTGTCTCTTATATTTGTTTCCGATGAAATTTCTGTGTTTCATCGTGAATGGGAAGGTCCAAGGGATATAGTAAACCTGCAGAGGTGCATCGGAATGTAAAACTGGTGACACAGGAAACGCTCAAAACATAGACCGTAAGAAGACTCAGTTTTCTTGTACTTACGTCGGCGTTGTGTCTCTTATACTTAATTCCGATGCAATTTCTGTGTTATATCGTCAATGGGAAGGTCCAATGGATACAATAATCCTGCAGAGGTCAATCGGAATGAAAAACTGGTGACACAGGAGACGCTCCAAACATAGGCAGTAGGCAGACTCAGTCTTCCTCTAGTTAAGTAGGCATTGTGTCTCTTATATTTAATTTCGATGCAATTTGTGTGTTTCATCGCCGATGGGAAGGTCCAAGGGATACAGTAAACCTGCAGAGGTGCATCGGAAAGTAAAACTGATGACACAGGAAACGCTCAAAACATATACAGTAGGAAGACTTAGTCTTCCTGTACTTAAGTCGGCATTGTGTCTCTTATATTTAGTTCCGATGCAATTTCTGTGTTTCATCGTCAGTGTGAAGGTCCAAGGGTTACAGTCAACCTGTAGGGGTGCATCGGAATGTAAAACTGGTGACACAGGAAACGCTCAAATTATAGACAGTAGGAAGACTCAGTCTTCCTGTACTTAAGTAGGCATTGTGTCTCTTATATATAATTCCGATGCAATTTCTGTGTTTCATCGTCAATGGGAAGGTCCAAGGGATACAGTAAACCTCCAGAGGTGCATCGGAATGTAAAACTAGGGACACAGGAAACGCTCAAAACATAGACAGTAGGAAGACTCAGTCTTCCTGTACTTAAGTCGGCATTGTGTCTCTTATATTTATTTCCGATGAAATTTATGTGTTTCATCGTAACTGTGAAGGTCCAAGGGATACAGTAAACCGCTAGAGGTGCATCGGAATGTAAAACTGGTGACACAGGAAACGCTCAAATTATGGACAGTAGGAAGACTCAGTCATCCTGTACTTAAGTCGGCATTATGTCTCTTATATTTAATTCCGATGCAATTTCTGTGTTTCATAGTCACTGTGAAGGTCCAATGGATACAGTAAACCTGTAGAGGTGCATCGGAATGTAAAACTGGTGACACAGGAAATGCTCAAAACACAGACCGTAAGAAGACTCAGTTTTCTTGTGCTTAAGTCGGCGTTGTGTCTCTTATATTTAATTCCGATGCAGTTTCTGTGTTTCATCGTCAATGGGAAGGTCCAATGGATACAGTAAACCTGCAGAGGCACATCGGAATGTAAAACTGGTGACACAGGCAACGCTCAAAAAATAGACAGTAAGAAGACTCAGTTTTCCTGTACTTAAGTCGGCATTGTGTCTCTTATATTTAACTCCGATGCAATTTCTGTGTTTCATGGTCAATGGGAAGGTCCAAGGGATACAATAAACCTGCAGAGGTGCATCGGAATCTAAAACTATTGACACAGGAAACGCTCAAACATAGACAGTAGGAAGCCTCAGTATTCCTGTACTTAAGTCGGCATTGTGTCTCTTATATTTAATTCCGATGCGATTTCTGTGTTTCATCGTGAATGGGAAGATCCAAGGGATACAGTAAACCTGCACAGGTGCATCGGAATGTAAAACTGATGACGCAGGAATCGCTCAAAACATAGACAGTAGGGAGACTTAGTCTTCCTGTACATAAGTCAGCATTGTGTCTCTTATTTTTAACTCCGATGCAATTTCTGTGTTTCACCGTCAATGGGAAGGTCCAAGGGATACAGTAAACCTGCAGAGGCGCAATGGAATTTAAACCTGGTGACACAGGAAACGCTCAAAACATAGACCGTAAGAAGACTCAGTTTTCATGTACTTAAGTCGGCGTTGTGTCTCTTATATATAATTCCGATGCAATTTCTGATTTTCATCGTCAATGGGAAGGTCCAAGGGATACAGTAAACCTGCAGAGGTGCATCGGAATGTAAAACTGATGACACAGGAAACGCTCAAATCATAGACAGTAGGAAGACTCAGTCTTCCTGTACTTAAGTCGGCATTGTGTCTCTTATATATTAATTTCGATGCAATTTGTGTGTTTCATCGCCAATGGGATGGTCCAGGGGATACAGTAAACCTGCAGATGTGCATCGGAATGTAAAACTGGTGACACAGGAAACGCTCAAAGCATTGACTGTAAGAAGACTATTTTCTTGTACTGAAGTCCGCATTGTGTCTCTTATATATAATTCCGATGCAATTTCTGTGTTTCATCGTCAATGGGATGGTCCAAGGGATACAGTAAATCTGCAGAGGTGCATCAGAATGTAAAACTGGTGACACAGGAAACGCTCAAATCATAGACAGTAGGAAGACACAGTCTTCCTGTACTTAAGTCGGCACTGTGTCTCTTATATTTAATTTCGATGCGATTTCTGTGTTTCATCGACAATGGGAAAGTGCAAGGGATACAGTAAACCGGCAGAGGTGCATCGGATTGTAAAACTGGTGACACAGGAAACGCTCAAAACATAGACAGTAGGAAGACTCAGTCTTCCTGTACTTAAGTCGGCATTGTGTCTCTTATATTTAATTCCGATGCAATTTCTGTGTTTCATCGTTAATGGGAAGGTCCAAGTGATACAGTTAACCTGCAGAGGTGCATCGGAATGTAAAACTAGTGACACAGGAAACGCTCAAAACATAGACAGTAGGAAGACTCAGTCATGCTGTACTTAAGTCGGCATTGTGTCTCTTATATTAATTCCGATGCAATTTCTGTGTTTCGTCGTCAATGGGACGGTCCAAGGGATACAGTAAACCTGCAGAGGTGCATCGGAATGTAAAACTGGTGACACAGGAAACGCTCATAACATAGACAGTAGGAAGACTCAGTTTTGCTGTACTTAAGTCGGCATTGTGTCTCTTATATTTAATTCCGATGCTATTTCTGTGTTTCATCGTCACTGTGATGGTCCAAGGGATACAGTAAACCTGCAGAGGTGCATCGGTATGTAAAGCTGGTGACACAGGATACGCTCAAAACATAGACAGTAGGAAGACTCAGTCTTCCTGTTCTTATGTCGGCATTGTGACTCTTATATTTAATTCCAAAGCAATTTCTGTGTTTCATCGTCAATGGGAAGGTCCAAGGGATACAGTAAACCTGCAGAGGCACATCGGAATGTAAAACTGGTGACACAGGCAACGCTCAAAAAATAGACAGTAGGAAGACTCAGTCTTCCTGTACTTAAGTCGGCATTGTGTCTCTTATATTTAACTCCGATGCAATTTCTGTGTTTCATGGTCAATGGGAAGGTCCAAGGGATACAAGAAACCAGCAGAGGTACATCGGAATCTAAAACTAGTGACACAGGAAACGCTCAAACATAGACAGTAGGAAGACTCAGTCTTCCTGTACTTAAGTCGGCATTGTGTCTCCCATATTTAATTCCGGTGCAATTTCTGTGTTTCATCGACAATGGGAAGGTCAAAGGGATACAGTAAACCGGCAGAGGTGCATCGGAATGTAAAACTGGTGACACAGGAAACGCTCAAAACATAGACCGTAAGAAGACTCAGTTTTCTTGTGCTTAAGTCGGCGTTGTGTCTCTTATATTTAATTCCGATGCAATTTCTGTGTTTCGTCGTCAATGGGACGGTCCAAGGGATACAGTAAACCTGCAGAGGTGCATCGGAATGTAAAACTGGTGACACAGGAAACGCTCAAAACATAGACAGTAGGAAGACTCAGTTTTGCTGTACTTAAGTCGGCATTGTGTCTCTTATATTTAATTCCGATGCTATTTCTGTGTTTCATCGTCACTGTGATGGTCCAAGGGATACAGTAAACCTGCAGAGGTGCATCGGTATGTAAAACTGGTGACACAGGATACGCTCAAAACATAGACAGTAGGAAGACTCAGTCTTCCTGTTCTTATGTCGGCATTGTGACTCTTATATTTAATTCCAATGCAATTTCTGTGTTTCATCGTCAATGCGAAGGTCCAAGGGATACAGTAAACCTGCAGAGGTGCATCAGAATGTAAAACTGGTGACACAGGAAACGATCAAAACATAGACAGTAGGAAGAGTCAGTCTTACTGTACTTAAGTCGGCATTGTGTCTCCCATATTTAATTCCGGTGCGATTTCTGTGTTTCATCGACAATGGGAAGGTCCAAGGGATACAGTAAACCGGCAGAGGTGCATCGGAATGTAAAACTGGTGACACAGGAAACGCTCAAAACATAGACCGTAAGAAGACTCAGTTTTCTTGTACTTAAGTCGGCGTTGTGTCTCTTATATTTAATTCCGATGCAATTTCTGTGTTTCATCGTCAATGGGAAGGTCCAATGGATACAGTAAACCTGCAGAGGCACATCGGAATGTAAAACTGGTGACACAGGATACGCTCAAAACATAGACAGTAGGAAGACTCAGTCTTCCTGTTCTTATGTCGGCATTGTGACTCTTATATTTAATTCCAATGCAATTTCTGTGTTTCATCGTCAATGGGAAGGTCCAAGGGATACAGTAAACCTGCAGAGGTACATCGGAATGTAAAAGTGGTGACACAGGAAACGCTCAAAACATAGACAGTACCCGGGTTCCCGGGTTGGATTCCCGGCGGGGTCAGGGATTTTCTCTGCCTCGTGATGGCTGGGTGTTGTGTGCTGTCCTTAGGTTTAAGTAGTTCTAAGTTCTAGGGGACTGATGACCACAGATGTTAAGTCCCATAGTGCTCAGAGCCAGAGCCATAGACAGTAGGAAGACTCAGTCTTCCTGTACTTAAGTCGGCATTGTGTCTCTTATATTTATTTCCGATATCATTTCTGTGTTTCATCGTGAATGGGAAGGTCCAAGGGATATAGTAAACCTGCAGCGGTGCATCGGAAATTAAAACTGATGACACAGGAAACGCTTAAACATAGACAGTGGGAAGACTTATTCATATTGTACTTAAGTCGGCATTGTTCTCTTATATTTAATTCCGATGCAATTCCTGTGTTTCATCGTGAATGGGAAGGTCTAAGTGATATAGTAAACCTGCAGAGGTGCATCGGAAAGTAAAACTGATGACACAGGAAACGCTCAAATCATAGACAGTAGGAAGACTCAGTCTTCCTGTACTTAAGTCGGCATTGTGTCTCTTATATTTAATTCCGATGCAATTTCTGTGTTTCATCGTCAATGGGAAGGTCCAAGGGATACAGTAAACCTGCAGAGGTGCATCGGAATGTAAAACTGGTGACACAGGAACCGCTCAAAACATTGACAGTAGGAAAACTCAGTCTTCCTGTACTTAAGTCGGCATTGTGTCTCTTGTATTTATTTCCGATAAAATTTCTGTGTTTCATCGTGAATGGGAAGGTCCAAGGGATACAGTAAACCTGCAGAGGTGCATCGGAATGTAAAACTGGTGACACAGGAAACGTTCAAAACATAGACCGTAAGGAGACTCAGTTTTCTTGTACTTAAGTCGGCGTTGTGTCTCTTATACTTAATTCCGATGCAATTTCTGTGTTATATCGTCAATGGGAAGGTCCAATGGATAGAATAATCCTGCAGACGTCAATCGGAATGAAAAACTGGAGACACAGGAGACGCACAAAACATAGACAGTAGGAAGACTCAGTCTTCCTCTAGTTAAGTAGGCATTGTGTCTCTTATATATAATTTCGATGCAATTTGTGTGTTTCATCGCCAATGGGAAGGTCCAAGGGATACAGTAAACCTGCAGACGTGCATCGGAATGTAAAAGTAGTGACACAGGAAACGCTCAAAACATAGAGAGTAGGAAGACTCAGTCTTCCTGAACTTAAGTCGGCATTGTGTCTCTTATATTTTATTCCGATGCAATTTCTGTGTTTCATCGTCAATGGAGAGGTCAAAGGGATACAGTAAACCTGCAGAGGTACATCTGAATGTAAAACTGGTGACACAGGAAACGCTCAAACATAGACAGTAGGAAGACTCAGTCTTCCTGTACTTAAGTCGGCATTGTGTCTCTTATATTTATTTCCGATGAAATTTCTGTGTTTCATCGTGAATGGGAAGGTCCAAGGGATATAGTAAACCTGCAGAGGTGCATCGGAAAGTAAAACTGATGACACAGGAAACGCCCAAAACATAGACAGTAGGCAGACTTAGTCTTCCTGTACTTAAGTCGGCATTGTGTCTCTTATATATAATTCCGATGCAATTCCTGTGTTTCATCGTCACTGTGAAGGTCCAAGGGATACAGTAAACCTGTAGAGGTGCATCGGAATGTAAAACTGGTGACACAGGAAACGCTCAAATTATAGACAGTAGGAAGACTCAGTCTTCCTGTCCTTATGTCGGCATTGTGTCTCTTATATTTAATTCCGATGCAATTTCTGTGTTTCATCGTCAATGGGAAGGTCCAAGGGATACAGTTAACCTGCAGAGGTGCATCAGAATGTAAAACTGGTGACACAGGAAACGCTCTAAACATAGACATTAGGAAGACTCAGTCTTCCTGTACCTAAGTCGGCATTGTGTCTCTTATATTTAATTCCGATACAATTTCTGTGTTTCATCGTCAATGGAAAGGTCCAAGGGATACAGTAAACCTGCAGAGGTGCATCGGAATGTAAAACTGGTGACACAGGAAACGCTCTAAACATAGACAGTAGGAAGACTCAGTCTTCCTGTACCTAAGTCGACATTGTGTCTCTTATATTTAATTCCGATGCAATTTCTGTGTTTCATCGTCAATGGAAAGGTCCAAGGGATACAGTAAACCTGCAGAGGTTCATCGGAATGTAAAACTAGTGACACAGGAAACGCTCAAAACATAGACAGTAGGAAGAGTCAGTCTTCCTGTACTTAAGTCCGCATTGTGTCTCTTATATTTAATGCCGATGCAATTTCTGTTTTTCATCGTCAATGGGAAGGTCCAAGGGATACAGTAAACCTGCAGAGGTGCATCGGAATGTAAAACTGGAGACACAGGAACCGCTCAAAACATTAACATTAGGAAAACTCAGTCTTCCTGTATTTAAGTCGGCATTGTGTCTCTTATATTTATTTCCGGTGAAATTTCTGTGTTTCATCGTGAATGGGAAGATCCAAGGGATATACTAAACCTGCAGAGGTGCATCGGAAATTAAAACTGATGACACAGGAAACGCTCAAACATAGACAGTGGGAAGAATTATTCATATTGTACTTAAGTCGGCATTGTTCTCTTATATTTAATTCCGATGCAATTCCTGTGTTTCATCGTCACTGTGAAGGTGCAAGGGATACAGTAAACCTGTAGAGGTGCTTCGGAATGTAAAACTGGTGACACAGGAAACGCTCAAATTATAGACAGTAGGAAGACTCAGTCTTCCTGTACTTAAGTCGGCATTGTGTCTCTTATATATAATTCCGATGCAATTTCTGTGTTTCATCGTCAATGGGAAGATCCAAGGGATACAGTAAACCTGCAGAGGTGCATCGGAATGTAAAACTGGTGACACAGGAACCGCTCAAAACATTGACAGTAGGAAAACTCAGTCTTCCTGTACTTAAGTCGGCATTGTGTCTCTTATATTTATTTCCGATGAAATTTCTGTGTTTCATCGTGAATGGGAAGGTCCAAGGGATATAGTAAACCTGCAGAGGTGCATCGGAATGAAAAACTGGTGACACAGGAAACGCTCAAAACATAGACCGTAAGGAGACTCAGTTTTCTTGTACTTAAGTCGGCGTTGTGTCTCTTATACTTAATTCCGATGCAATTTCTGTGTTATATCGTCAATGGGAAGGTCCAATGGATAGAATAATCCTGCAGACGTCAATCGGAATGAAAAACTGGAGACACAGGAGACGCACAAAACATAGACAGTAGGAAGACTCAGTCTTCCTCTAGTTAAGTCTGCATTGTGTCTCTTATATATAATTTCGATGCAATTTGTGTGTTTCATCGCCAATGGGAAGGTCCAGGGGGTACAGTAAACCTGCAGACGTGCATCGGAATGTAAAAGTAGTGACACAGGAAACGCTCAAAACATAGAGAGTAGGAAGACTCAGTCTTCCTGAACTTAAGTCGGCATTGTGTCTCTTATATTTTATTCCGATGCAATTTCTGTGTTTCATCGTCAATGGAAAGGTCAAAGGGATACAGTAAACCTGCAGAGGTACATCGGAATGTAAAACTGGTGACACAGGAAACGCTCAAACATAGACAGTAGGAAGACTCAGTCTTCCTGTACTTAAGTCGGCATTGTGTCTCTTATATTTATTTCCGATGAAATTTCTGTGTTTCATCGTGAATGGGAAGGTCCAAGGGATATAGTAAACCTGCAGAGGTGCATCGGAAAGTAAAACTGATGACACAGGAAACGCCCAAAACATAGAAAGTAGGAAGACTTAGTCTTCCTGTACTTAAGTCGTCATTGTGTCTCTTATATTTAATTCCGATGCAATTCCTGTGTTTCATCGTCACTGTGAAGGTCCAAGGGATACAGTAAACCTGTAGAGGTGCATCGGAATGTAAAACTGGTGACACAGGAAACGCTCAAATTATAGACAGTAGGAAGACTCAGTCTTCCTGTCCTTATGTCGGCATTGTGTCTCTTATATTTAATTCCGATGCAATTTCTGTGTTTCATCGTCAATGGGAAGGTCCAAGGGATACAGTTAACCTGCAGAGGTGCATCAGAATGTAAAACTGGTGACACAGGAAACGCTCTAAACATAGACATTAGGAAGACTCAGTCTTCCTGTACCGAAGTCGGCATTGTGTCTCTTATATTTAATTCCGATACAATTTCTGTGTTTCATCGTCAATGGAAAGGTCCAAGGGATACAGTAAACCTGCAGAGGTGCATCGGAATGTAAAACTGGTGACACAGGAAACGCTCAAAACATAGACAGTAGGAAGACTCAGTCTTCCTGTACTTAATTCGGCATTGTGTCTCTTATATTTATTTCCGATGAAATTTCTGTGTTTCATCGTGAATGGGAAGGTCTAAGTGATATAGTAAACCTGCAGAGGTGCATCGGAAAGTAAAACTAATGACACAGGAAACGCTCAAATAATAGACAGTAGGAAGACTCAGTCTTCCTGTACTTAAGTCGGCATTGTGTCTCTTATATTTAATTCCGATGCAATTTCTGTGTTTCATCGTCAATGGGAAGGTCCAAGGGATACAGTAAACCTGCAGAGGTGCATCGGAATGTAAAACTGGTGACACAGGAACCGCTCAAAACATTGACAGTAGGAAAACTCAGTCTTCCTGTACTTAAGTCGGCATTGTGTCTCTTATATTTATTTCCGATGAAATTTCTGTGTTTCATCGTCAATGGGAAGGTCCAAGGGATATAGTAAACCTGCAGAGGTGCATCGGAATGTAAAACTGGTGACACAGGAAACGCTCAAAACATACACCGTAAGGAGACTCAGTTTTCTTGTACTTAAGTCGGCGTTGTGTCTCTTATACTTAATTCCGATGCAATTTCTGTGTTATATCGTCAATGGGAAGGTCCAATGGATGGAATAATCCTGCAGACGTCAATCGGAATGAAAAACTGGAGACACAGGAGACGCACAAAACATAGACAGTAGGAAGACTCAGTCTTCCTCTAGTTAAGTAGGCATTGTGTCTCTTATATATAATTTCGATGCAATTTGTGTGTTTCATCACCAATGGGAAGGTCCAAGGGATACAGTAAACCTGCAGACGTGCATCGGAATGTAAAAGTAGTGACACAGGAAACGCTCAAAACATAGAGAGTAGGAAGACTCAGTCTTCCTGAACTTAAGTCGGCATTGTGTCTCTTATATTTTATTCCGATGCAATTTCTGTGTTTCATCGTCAATGGAAAGGTCAAAGGGATACAGTAAACCTGCAGAGGTACATCGGAATGTAAAACTGGTGACACAGGAAACGCTCAAATTATAGACAGTAGGAAGACTCAGTCTTCCTGTCCTTATGTCGGCATTGTGTCTCTTATTTTTAATTCCGATGCAATTTCTGTGTTTCATCGTCAATGGGAAGGTCCAAGGGATACAGTTAACCTGCAGAGGTGCATCAGAATGTAAAACTGGTGACACAGGAAACGCTCTAAACATAGACATTAGGAAGACTCAGTCTTCCTGTACCAAAGTCGGCGTTGTGTCTCTTATATTTAATTCCGATACAATTTCTGTGTTTCATCGTCAATGGAAAGGTCCAAGGGATACAGTAAACCTGCAGAGGTGCATCGGAATGTAAAACTGGTGACACAGGAAACGCTCTAAACATAGACAGTAGGAAGACTCAGTCTTCCTGTACCTAAGTCGACATTGTGTCTCTTATATTTAATTCCGATGCAATTTCTGTGTTTCATCGTCAATGGAAAGGTCCAAGGGATACAGTAAACCTGCAGAGGTTCATCGGAATGTAAAACTAGTGACACAGGAAACGCTCAAAACATAGACAGTAGGAAGAGTCAGTCTTCCTGTACTTAAGTCCGCATTGTGTCTCTTATATTTAATGCCGATGCAATTTCTGTTTTTCATCGTCAATGGGAAGGTCCAAGGGATACAGTAAACCTGCAGAGGTGCATCGGAATGTAAAACTGGAGACACAGGAACCGCTCAAAACATTAACATTAGGAAAACTCAGTCTTCCTGTACTTAAGTCGGCATTGTGTCTCTTATATTTATTTCCGATGAAATTTCTGTGTTTCATCGTGAATGGGAAGGTCCAAGGGATATAGTAAACCTGCAGAGGTGCATCGGAAATGAAAACTGATGACACAGGAAACGCTCAAACATAGACAGTGGGAAGACTTATTCATATTGTACTTAAGTCGGCATTGTTCTCTTATATTTAATTCCGATGCAATTCCTGTGTTTCATCGTCACTGTGAAGGTGCAAGGGATACAGTAAACCTGTAGAGGTGCTTCGGAATGTAAAACTGGTGACACAGCAAACGCTCAAATTATAGACAGTAGGAAGACTCAGTCTTCCTGTACTTAAGTCGGCATTGTGTCTCTTATATATAATTCCGATGCAATTTCTGTGTTTCATCGTCAATGGGAAGGTCCAAGGGATACAGTAAACCTCCAGAGGTGCATCGGAATGTAAAACTGGTGACACAGGAAACGCTCAAAACATAGACAGTAGGAAGACTCAGTCTTCCTGTACTTAATTCGGCATTGTGTCTCTTATATTTATTTCCGATGAAATTTCTGTGTTTCATCGTGAATGGGAAGGTCTAAGTGATATAGTAAACCTGCAGAGGTGCATCGGAAAGTAAAACTGATGACACAGGAAACGCTCAAATCATAGACAGTAGGAAGACTCAGTCTTCCTGTACTTAAGTCGGCATTGTGTCTTTTATATTTAATTCCGATGCAATTTCTGTGTTTCATCGTCAATGGGAAGGTCCAAGGGATACAGTAAACCTGCAGAGGTGCATCGGAATGTAAAACTGGTGACACAGGAACCGCTCAAATCATAGACAGTAGGAAGACTCAGTTTTCCTGTACTTAAGTCGGCATTGTGTCTCTTATATTTAATTCCGATGCAATTTCTGTGTTTCATCGTCAATGGGAAGGTCCAAGGGATACAGTAAACCTGCAGAGGTGCATCGGAATGTAAAACTGGTGACACAGGAACCGCTCAAAACATTGACAGTAGGAAAACTCAGTCTTCCTGTACTTAAGTCGGCATTGTGTCTCTTATATTTATTTCCGATGAAATTTCTGTGTTTCATCGTGAATGGGAAGGTCCAAGGGATATAGTAAACCTGCAGAGGTGCATCGGAATGTAAAACTGGTGACACAGGAAACGCTCAAAACATAGACCGTAAGGAGACTCAGTTTTCTTGTACTTAAGTCGGCGTTGTGTCTCTTATACTTAATTCCGATGCAATTTCTGTGTTATTTCGTCAATGGGAAGGTCCAATGGATAGAATAATCCTGCAGACGTCAATCGGAATGAAAAACTGGAGACACAGGAGACGCACAAAACATAGACAGTAGGAAGACTCAGTCTTCCTCTAGTTAAGTAGGCATTGTGTCTCTTATATATAATTTCGATGCAATTTGTGTGTTTCATCGCCAATGGGAAGGTCCAAGGGATACAGTAAACCTGCAGACGTGCATCGGAATGTAAAAGTAGTGACACAGGAAACGCTCAAAACATAGAGAGTAGGAAGACTCAGTCTTCCTGTACTTAAGTCGTCATTGTGTCTCTTATATTTAATTCCGATGCAATTCCTGTGTTTCATCGTCACTGTGAAGGTCCAAGGGATACAGTAAACCTGTAGAGGTGCATCGGAATGTAAAACTGGTGACACAGGAAACGCTCAAATTATAGACAGTAGGAAGACTCAGTCTTCCTGTCCTTATGTCGGCATTGTGTCTCTTATATTTAATTCCGATGCAATTTCTGTGTTTCATCGTCAATGGGAAGGTCCAAGGGATACAGTTAACCTGCAGAGGTGCATCAGAATGTAAAACTGGTGTCACAGGAAACGCTCAAAACATAGACATTAGGAAGACTCAGTCTTCCTGTACCTATGTCGGCATTGTGTCTCTTATATTTAATTCCGATACAATTTCTGTGTTTCATCGTCAATGGAAAGGTCCAAGGGATACAGTAAACCTGCAGAGGTGCATCGGAATGTAAAACTGGTGACACAGGAAACGCTCTAAACATAGACAGTAGGAAGACTCAGTCTTCCTGTACCTAAGTCGACATTGTGTCTCTTATATTTAATTCCGATGCAATTTCTGTGTTTCATCGTCAATGGAAAGGTCCAAGGGATACAGTAAACCTGCAGAGGTTCATCGGAATGTAAAACTAGTGACACAGGAAACGCTCAAAACATAGACAGTAGGAAGAGTCAGTCTTCCTGTACTTAAGTCGGCATTGGGTCTCTTATATTTAATTCCGATGCAATTCCTGTGTTTCATCGTCACTGTGAAGGTCCAAGGGATACAGTAAACATGTAGAGGTGCATCGGAATGTAAAACTGGTGACACAGGAAACGCTCAAATTATAGACAGTAGGAAGACTCCGTCTTCCTGTACTTAACTCGGCATTGTGTCTCTTATATTTATTTCCGATGCAATTTCTGTGTTTCATCGTCAATGGGAAGTTCCAAGGGATACAGTAAACCTGCAGAGGTGCATCGGAATGTAAAACTAGTGACACAGGAAACGCTCAAAACATAGACAGTAGGAAGACTCAGTCTTCCTGTACTTAAGTCGGCATTGTGTCTCTTATATTTAATTCTGATGCAATTTCTATGTTTCATCGTCAATGGGATGGTCCAAGGGATATAGTAAACCTGCAGAGGTGCATCGGAAATTAAAACTGATGACACAGGAAACGCTCAAACATAGACAGTGGGAAGACTTATTCATATTGTACTTAAGTCGGCATTGTGTCTCTTATATTTAATTCCGATGCAATTCCTGTGTTTCATCGTCACTGTGAAGGTCCAAGGGATACAGTAATCCTGTAGAGGTGCTTCGGAATGTAAAACTGGTGACACAGGAAACGCTCAAATTATAGACAGTAGCAAGACTCAGTCTTCCTGTACATAAGTCGGCATTGTGTCTCTTATATATAATTCCGATGCAATTTCTGTGTTTCATCGTCAATGGGAAGGTCCAAGGGATACAGTAAACCTCCAGAGGTGCATCGGAATGTAAAACTGGTGACACAGGAAACGCTCAAAACATAGACAGTAGGAAGACTCAGTCTTCCTGTACTTATTTCGGCATTGTGTCTCTTATATTTATTTCCGATGAAATTTCTGTGTTTCATCTTGAATGGGAAGGTCTAAGTGATATAGTAAACCTGCAGAGGTGCATCGGAAAGTAAAACTGATGACACAGGAAACGCTCAAATCATAGACAGTAGGAAGACTCAGTCTTCCTGTACTTAAGTCGGCATTGTGTCTCTTATATTTAATTCCGATGCAATTTCTGTGTTTCATCGTCAATGGGAAGGTCCAAGGGATACAGTAAACCTGCAGAGGTGCATCGGAATGTAAAACTGGTGACACAGGAACCGATCAAAACACTGACAGTAGGAAAACTCAGTCTTCCTGTACTTAAGACGGCATTGTGTCTCTTATATTTATTTCCGATGAAATTTCTGTGTTTCATCGTGAATGGGAAGGTCCAAGGGATATAGTAAACCTGCAGAGGTGCATCGGAATGTAAAACTGCTGACACAGGAAACGCTCAAAACATAGACCGTTAGGAGACTCAGTTTTCTTGTACTTAAGTCGGCGTTGTGTCTCTTATACTTAATTCCGATGCAATTTCTGTGTTATATCGTCAATGGGAAGGTCCAATGGATAGAATAATCCTGCAGAGGTCAATCGGAATGAAAAACTGGAGACACAGGAGACGCACAAAACATAGACAGTAGGAAGACTCAGTCTTCCTCTAGTTAAGTAGGCATTATGTCTCTTATATATAATTTCGATGCAATTTGTGTGTTTCATCGCCAATGGGAAGGTCCAAGGGATACAGTAAACTTGCAGACGTGCATCGGAATGTAAAACTAGTGACACAGGAAACGCTCAAAACATAGAGAGTAGGAAGACTCAGTCTTCCTGAACTTAAGTCGGCATTGTGTCTCTTATATTTATTTCCGATGCAATTTCTGTGTTTCATCGTGAATGGGAAGGTCCAAGGGATATAGTAAACCTGCAGAGGTGCATCGGAAAGTAAAACTGATGACACAGGAAACGCCCAGAACATAGACAGTAGGAAGACTTAGTCTTCCTGTACTTAAGTCGGCATTGTGTCTCTTATATTTAATTCCGATGCAATTCCTATGTTTCATCGTCACTGTGAAGGTCCAAGGGATACAGTAAACCTGTAGAGGTGCATCGGAATGTAAAACTGGTGACACAGGAAACGCTCAAATTATAGACAGTAGGAAGACTCAGTCTTCCTGTCCTTATGTCGGCATTGTGTCTCTTATATTTAATTCCGATGCAATTTCTGTGTTTCATCGTCAATGGGAAGGTCCAAGGGATACAGTTAACCTGCAGAGGTGCATCAGAATGTAAAACTGGTGACACAGGAAACGCTCTAAACATAGACATTAGGAAGACTCAGTCTTCCTGTACTTAAGTCGGCATTGTGTACCTTATATTTAATTCCGATGCAATTTCTGTGTTTCATCGTCAATGGGAAGGTCCAATGGATACAGAAAACCTGCAGAGGTGCATCAGAATGTAAAACTGGTGACACAGGAAACGCTCAAAACATAGACAGTAGGAAGACTCAGTCTTCCTGTACTTAAGTCGGCATTGTGTCTCTTATATTTAATTCCGATGCAATTCCTATGTTTCATCATCACTGTGAAGGTCCAAGGGATACAGTAAACCTGTAGAGGTGCATCGGAATGTAAAACTGGTGACACAGGAAACGCTCAAATTATAGACAGTAGGAAGACTCAGTCTTCCTGTCCTTATGTCGGCATTGTGTCTCTTATATTTAATTCCGATGCAATTTCTGTGTTTCATCGTCAATGGGAAGGTCCAAGGGATACAGTTAACCTGCAGAGGTGCATCAGAATGTAAAACTGGTGACACAGGAAACGCTCTAAACATAGACATTAGGAAGACTCAGTCTTCCTGTACTTAAGTCGGCATTGTGTACCTTATATTTAATTCCGATGCAATTTCTGTGTTTCATCGTCAATGGGAAGGTCCAATGGATACAGAAAACCTGCAGAGGTGCATCAGAATGTAAAACTGGTGACACAGGAAACGCTCAAAACATAGACAGTAGGAAGACTCAGTCTTCCTGTTCTTAAGTCGGCATTGTGTCTCTTAAATTTAATTCCGATGCAATTTCTGTGTTTCATCGTCAATGGGAAGGTCCAATGGATACAGAAAACCTGCAGAGGTGCATCAGAATGTAAAACTGGTGACACAGGAAACGCTCAAAACATAGAGAGTAGGAAGACTCAGTCTTCCTGTACTTAAGTCGGCATTGTGTCTCTTATATTTAATTTCGATGCGATTTCTGTGTTTCATCGACAATGGGAAGGTCCAAGGGATACAGCAAACAGGCAGAGGTGCATCGGAATGTAGAACTGGTGACACAGGAAACGCTCAAACATTGACCGTACGAAGACTGTTTTCTTGTACTTAAGCCGGCATTGTGTCTCATATATTTCATTTCGATGCAATTTCTGTGTTTCATCGTCAATGGGAAGGTCCAAGGGATACAGGAAACCTGCAGAGGTGCATCGGAATGTAAAACTGGTGACACAGCAAACGCTCAAAACATAGACAGTAGGAAGACTCAGTCTTCCCGTACTTAAGTCGGCATTGTGTCTCTTATATTTAATTCCGATGCCATTTCTGTGTTTCATCGTCAATGGGAAGGTCCAAGGGATACAGTAAACCTGCAGAGGTGCATCGGAATGTAAAACTGGTGACACAGGAACCGCTCAAAACATAGACACTAGGAAGACTTAGTCTTCCTGTACGTAAGTCGGCATTGTGTTTCTTATATTTAATTCCGATGCAATTCCTGTGTTTCATCGTCACTGTGAAGGTCACAGGGATACAGTAAACCTGTAGAGGTGCATCGGAATGTAAAACTGGTGACACAGAAAACGCTCAAAACATAGACCGTAGGAAGACTTAGTCTTCCTGTACTTAAGTCGGCATTGTGTCTCTTATATTTAATTCCGATGCAATTTCTGTGTTTCATCGTCAATGGGAAGGTCCAAGGGATACACTAAACCTGCAAGGTGCATCAGAATGTAAAACTGGTGACACAGGAAACGCTCAACACATAGACAGTAGGAAGACTAATTCTTCCTGTACTTAAGTCGGCATTGTGTCTCTTATATTTAATTCCGATGCAATTTCTGTGTTTCATCGTCAATGGGAAGGTCCAAGGGATACAGTAAACCTGCAGAGGTGCATCGGAATGTAAAACTAGTGACACAGGAAACGCTCAAAACATAGACCGTAGGAAGACTCAGTCTTCCTGTACTTAAGTCGGCATTATGTCTCTTATATTTAATTCCGATGCAATTTCTGTGTTTCATCGTCAATGGAAAGGTCCAAGGGATACAGTAAACCTGCAGAGGTGCATCGGAATGTAAAACTGGTGGCACAGGAAACGCTCTAAACATAGACAGTAGGAAGACTCAGTCTTCCTGTACCTAAGTCGACATTGTGTCTCTTATATTTAATTCCGATGCAATTTCTGTGTTTCATCGTCAATGGAAAGGTCCAAGGGATACAGTAAACCTGCAGAGGTTCATCGGAATGTAAAACTAGTGACACAGGAAACGCTCAAAACATAGACATTAGGAAGACTCAGTCTTCCTGTACCTATGTCGGCATTGTGTCTCTTATATTTAATTCCGATACAATTTCTGTGTTTCATCGTCAATGGAAAGGTCCAAGGGATACAGTAAACCTGCAGAGGTGCATCGGAATGTAAAACTGGTGACACAGGAAACGCTCTAAACATAGACAGTAGGAAGACTCAGTCTTCCTGTACCTAAGTCGACATTGTGTCTCATATATTTAATTCCGATGCAATTTCTGTGTTTCATCGTCAATGGAAAGGTCCAAGGGATACAGTAAACCTGCAGAGGTTCATCGGAATGTAAAACTAGTGACACAGGAAACGCTCAAAACATAGACAGTAGGAAGAGTCAGTCTTCCTGTACTTAAGTCGGCATTTGGTCCCTTATATTTAATTCCGATGCAATTCCTGTGTTTCATCGTCACTGTGAAGGTCCAAGGGATACAGTAAACATGTAGAGGTGCATCGGAATGTAAAACTGGTGACACAGGAAACGCTCAAATTATAGACAGTAGGAAGACTCCGTCTTCCTGTACTTAACTCGGCATTGTGTCTCTTATATTTATTTCCGATGCAATTTCTGTGTTTCATCGTCAATGGGAAGTTCCAAGGGATACAGTAAACCTGCAGAGGTGCATCGGAATGTAAAACTAGTGACACAGGAAACGCTCAGAACATAGACAGTAGGAAGACTCAGTCTTCCTGTACTTAAGTCGGCATTGTGTCTCTTATATTTAATTCCGATGCAATTTCTGTGTTTCATCGTCAATGGGATGGTCCAAGGGATACAGTAAACCTGCAGAGGTGCATCGGAATGTAAAAGTGGTAACACAGGAAACGCTCAAAACATAGACAGTAGGAAGACTCAGTCTTCCTGTACTTAAGTCGGCTTGTGTCTCTTATATTTATTTCCGATGACATTTCTGTGTTTCATCGTGAATGGGAAGGTCCAAGGGATATAGTAAACCTGCAGAGGTGCATCGGAAATTAAAACTGATGACACAGGAAACGCTCAAACATAGACAGTGGGAAGACTTATTCATATTGTACTTAAGTCGGCATTGTGTCTCTTATATTTAATTCCGATGCAATTCCTGTGTTTCATCGTCACTGTGAAGGTCCAAGGGATACAGTAAACCTGTAAAGGTGCTTCGGAATGTAAAACTGGTGACACAGGAAACGCTCAAATTATAGACAGTAGGAAGACTCAGTCTTCTTGTACTTAAGTCGGCATTGTGTCTCTTATATATAATTCCGATGCAATTTCTGTGTTTCATCGTCAATGGGAAGGTCCAAGGGATACAGTAAACCTCCAGAGGTGCATCGGAATGTAAAACTGGTGACACAGGAAACGCTCAAAACATAGACAGTAGGAAGACTCAGTCTTCATGTACTTAAGTCGGCATTGTGTCTCTTATATTTAATTCCGATGCAATTTCTGTGTTTCATCGTCAATGGGAAGGTCCAAGGGATACAGTAAACCTGCAGAGGTGCATCGGAATGTAAAACTGGTGACACAGGAACCGATCAAAACACTGACAGTAGGAAAACTCAGTCTTCCTGTACTTAAGACGGCATTGTGTCTCTTATATTTATTTCCGATGAACTTTCTGTGTTTCATCGTGAATGGGAAGGTCCAAGGGATATAGTAAACCTGCAGAGGTGCATCGGAATGTAAAACTGCTGACACAGGAAACGCTCAAAACATAGACCGTTAGGAGACTCAGTTTTCTTGTACTTAAGTCGGCGTTGTGTCTCTTATACTTAATTCCGATGCAATTTCTGTGTTATATCGTCAATGGGAAGGTCCAATGGATAGAATAATCCTGCAGAGGTCAATCGGAATGAAAAACTGGAGACACAGGAGACGCACAAAACATAGACAGTAGGAAGACTCAGTCTTCCTCTAGTTAAGTAGGCATTGTGTCTCTTATATATAATTTCGATGCAATTTGTGTGTTTCATCGCCAATGGGAAGGTCCAAGGGATACAGTAAACTTGCAGACGTGCATCGGAATGTAAAACTAGTGACACAGGAAACGCTCCAAGCATAGAGAGTAGGAAGACTCAGTCTTCCTGAACTTAAGTCGGCATTGTGTCTCTTATATTTATTTCCGATGCAATTTCTGTGTTTCATCGTGAATGGGAAGGTCCAAGGGATATAGTAAACCTGCAGAGGTGCATCGGAAAGTAAAACTGATGACACAGGAAACGCCCAGAACATAGACAGTAGGAAGACTTAGTCTTCCTGTACTTAAGTCGGCATTGTGTCTCTTATATTTAATTCCGATGCAATTCCTATGTTTCATCGTCACTGTGAAGGTCCAAGGGATACAGTAAACCTGTAGAGGTGCATCGGAATGTAAAACTGGTGACACAGGAAACGCTCAAATTATAGACAGTAGGAAGACTCAGTCTTCCTGTTCTTATGTCGGCATTGTGTCTCTTATATTTAATTCCGATGCAATTTCTGTGTTTCATCGTCAATGGGAAGGTCCAAGGGATACAGTTAACCTGCAGAGGTGCATCAGAATGTAAAACTGGTGACACAGGAAACGCTCTAAACATAGACATTAGGAAGACTCAGTCTTCCTGTACCTAAGTCGGCATTGTGTCTCTTATATTTAATTCCGATACAATTTCTGTGTTTCATCGTCAATGGAAAGGTCCAAGGGATACAGTAAACCTGCAGAGGAGCATTAGAATGTAAAACTGGTGACACAGGAAACGCTCAAAACATAGACAGTAGGAAGACTCAGTCTTCCTGTACTTAAGTCGGCATTGTGTACCTTATATTTAATTCCGATGCAATTTCTGTGTTTCATCGTCAATGGGAAGGTCCAATGGATACAGAAAACCTGCAGAGGTGCATCAGAATGTAAAACTGGTGACACAGGAAACGCTCAAAACATAGACAGTAGGAAGACTCAGTCTTCCTGTTCTTAAGTCGGCATTGTGTCTCTTAAATTTAATTCCGATGCAATTTCTGTGTTTCATCGTAAATGGGAAGGTCCAATGGATACAGAAAACCTGCAGAGGTGCATCAGAATGTAAAACTGGTGACACATTAAACGGTCAAAACATAGAGAGTAGGAAGACTCAGTCTTCCTGTACTTAAGTCGGCATTGTGTCTCTTATATTTAATTTCGATGCGATTTCTGTGTTTCATCGACAATGGGAAGGTCCAAGGGATACAGCAAACAGGCAGAGGTGCATCGGAATGTAGAACTGGTTTCACAGGAAACGCTCAAACATTGACCGTACGAAGACTGTTTTCTTGTACTTAAGCCGGCATTGTGTCTCATATATTTCATTTCGATGCAATTTCTGTGTTTCATCGTCAATGGGAAGGTCCAAGGGATACAGGAAACCTGCAGAGGTGCATCGGAATGTAAAACTGGTGACACAGCAAACGCTCAAAACATAGACAGTAGGAAGACTCAGTCTTCCCGTACTTAAGTCGGCATTGTGTCTCTTATATTTAATTCCGATGCCATTTCTGTGTTTCATCGTCAATGGGAAGGTCCAAGGGATACAGTAAACCTGCAGAGGTGCATCGGAATGTAAAACTGGTGACACAGGAACCGCTCAAAACATAGACACTAGGAAGACTCAGTCTTCCTGTACTTAAGTCGGCATTATGTCTCTTATATTTAATTCCGATGCAATTTCTGTGTTTCATCGTCAATGGGAAGGTCCAAGGGATACAGTAAACCTGCAGAGGTGCATCGGAATGTAAAACTAGTGACACAGGAAACGCTCAAAACATAGACCGTAGGAAGACTCAGTCTTCCTGTACTTAAGTCGGCATTATGTCTCTTATATTTAATTCCGATGCAATTTCTGTGTTTCATCGTCAATGGGAAGGTCCAAGGGATACAGTAAACCTGCAGAGGTGCATCGGAATGTAAAACTAGTGACACAGGAAACGCTCAAAACATAGACCGTAGGAAGACTCAGTCTTCCTGTACTTAAGTCGGCATTGTGTTTCTTATATTTAATTCCGATACAATTCCTGTGTTTCATCGTCACTGTGAAGGTCCAAGGGATACAGTAAACCTGTAGAGGTGCATCGGAATGTAAAACTGGTGACACAGAAAACGCTCAAATTATAGACAGTAGGAAGACTTAGTCTTCCTGTACTTAAGTCGGCATTGTGTCTCTTATATTTATTTCCGATGCAATTTCTGTGTTTCATCGTCAATGGGAAGGTCCAAGGGATACAGTAAACCTGCAAGGTGCATCAGAATGTAAATCTGGTGACACAGGAAACGCTCAACACATAGACAGTAGGAAGACTAATTCTTCCTGTACTTAAGTCGGCATTGTGTCTCTTATATTTAATTCCGATGCAATTTCTGTGTTTCATCGTCAATGGGAAGGTCCCAGGGATACAGTAAACCTGCAGTGGTGCATCGGAATGTAAAACTAGTGACACAGGAAACGCTCAAAACATAGACCGTAGGAAGACTCAGTCTTCCTGTACTTAAGTCGGCATTATGTCTCTTATATTTAATTCCGATGCAATTTCTGTGTTTCATCGTCAATGGGAAGGTCCAAGGGATACAGTAAACCTGCAGAGGTGCATCGGAATGTAAAACTGGTGACACAGGAAACGCTCAAAACATAGACAGTAGTAAGACTCAGTCTTCCTGTACTTAAGTCGGCATTGTGTCTCTTATATTTAATTCCGATGAAATTTCTGTGTTTCATCGTGAATGGGAAGGTCCAAGGGATACAGTAAACCTGTAGAGGTGCATCGGAATGTAAAACTGGTGACACAGAAAACGCTCAAATTATAGACAGTAGGAAGACTTACTCTTCCTGTACTTAAGTCGGCATTGTGTCTCTTATATTTAATTCCGATGCAATTTCTGTGTGTCATCGTCAATGGGAAGGTCCAAGGGATACAGTAAACCTGCAGAGGTGCATCAGAATGTAAAACTGGTGACACAGGAAACGCTCAACACATAGACAAGAGGAAGACTCATTCTTCCTGTACTTAAGTCGGCATTGTGTCTCTTATATTTAATTCCGATGCAATTTCTGTGTTTCATCGTCAATGGGAAGGTCCAATGGATACAGAAAACCTGCAGAGGTGCATCAGAATGTAAAACAGGTGACACAGGAAACGCTCAAAACATAGACAGTAGGAAGACTCAGTCTTCCTGTATTTAAGTCGGCATTGTGTCTCTTATATTTAATTCCGATGCGATTTCTGTGTTTCATCGACAATGGGAAGGTCCAAGGGATACAGCAAACCGGCAGAGGTGCATCGGAATGTAGAACTGGTGACACAGGAAACGCACAAACATTGACCGTACGAAGACTGTTTTCTTGTACTTAAGTCGGCATTGTGTCTCATATATTTCATTTCGATGCAATTTCTGTATTTCATCGTCATTGGGAAGGTCCAAGGGATACAGGAAACCTGCAGAGTTGCATCGGAATGTAAAACTGGTGACACAGGAAACGCTCAAAACATAGAGAGTAGGAAGACTCAGTCTTCCTGTACTTAAGTCGGCATTGTGTCTCTTATATTTAATTCCGATGCAATTTCTGTGTTTCATCGTCAATGGGAAGGTCCAAGGGATACAGTAAACCTGCAGAGGTGCATCGGAATGTAAAACTGGTGACACAGGAAACGCTCAAAACATACACAGCAGGAAGACTCAGTCTTCCTATACTTAATTCGGCATTGTGTCTCTTATATTTATTTCCGATGAAATTTCTGTGTTTCATCGTGAATGGGAAGGTCCAAGGGATATAGTAAACCTGCGGAGGTGCATCGGAAAGTAAAACGCATGACACAGGAAACGCTCAAAACATAGACAGTAGGAAGACTTAGTCTTCCTGTACTTAAGTCGGCATTGTGTCTCTTATATTTAATTCCGATGCAATTTCTGTGTTTCATCGTCACTGTGAAGGTCCAAGGGATACAGTAAACCTGTAGAGGTGCATCGGAATGTAAAACTGGTGACACAGGAAACGCTCAAATTATAGACAGTAGGAAGACTCAGTCTTCCTGTACTTAAGTCGGCATTGTGTCTCTTATATTTAATTCCGATGCAATTTCTGTGTTTCATCGTCAATGGGAAGGTCCAAGGGATACAGTGAAACTGCAGAGGTGCATCAGAATGTAAAACTGGTGACACAGGAAACGCTCAAAACATAGAGAGTAGGAAGACTCAGTCTTCCTGTTTTTAAGTCGGCATTGTGTCTCTTATATTTAATTCCGATGCAATTTCTGTGTTTCATCGTCAATGGGTAGGTCCAAGGGATACAGTAAACCTGCAGAGGTGCATCGGAATGTAAAACTAGTGACACAGGAAACGCTCAAAACATAGACAGTAGGAAGACTCAGTCTTCCTGTACTTAAGTCGGCTTGTGTCTCTTATATTTATTTCCGATGACATTTCTGTGTTTCATCGTGAATGGGAAGGTCCAAGGGATATAGTAAACCTGCAGAGGTGCATCGGAAATTAAAACTGATGACACAGGAAACGCTCAAACATAGACAGTGGGAAGACTTATTCATATTGTACTTAAGTCGGCATTGTGTCTCTTATATTTAATTCCGATGCAATTCCTGTGTTTCATCGTCACTGTGAAGGTCCAAGGGATACAGTAAACCTGTAGAGGTGCTTCGGAATGTAAAACTGGTGACACAGGAAACGCTCAAATTATAGACAGTAGGAAGACTCAGTCTTCTTGTACTTAAGTCGGCATTGTGTCTCTTATATATAATTCCGATGCAATTTCTGTGTTTCATCGTCAATGGGAAGGTCCAAGGGATACAGTAAACCTCCAGAGGTGCATCGGAATGTAAAACTGGTGACACAGGAAACGCTCAAAACATAGACAGTAGGAAGACTCAGTCTTCATGTACTTAAGTCGGCATTGTGTCTCTTATATTTAATTCCGATGCAATTTCTGTGTTTCATCGTCAATGGGAAGGTCCAAGGGATACAGTAAACCTGCAGAGGTGCATCGGAATGTAAAACTGGTGACACAGGAACCGATCAAAACACTGACAGTAGGAAAACTCAGTCTTCCTGTACTTAAGACGGCATTGTGTCTCTTATATTTATTTCCGATGAACTTTCTGTGTTTCATCGTGAATGGGAAGGTCCAAGGGATATAGTAAACCTGCAGAGGTGCATCGGAATGTAAAACTGCTGACACAGGAAACGCTCAAAACATAGACCGTTAGGAGACTCAGTTTTCTTGTACTTAAGTCGGCGTTGTGTCTCTTATACTTAATTCCGATGCAATTTCTGTGTTATATCGTCAATGGGAAGGTCCAATGGATAGAATAATCCTGCAGAGGTCAATCGGAATGAAAAACTGGAGACACAGGAGACGCACAAAACATAGACAGTAGGAAGACTCAGTCTTCCTCTAGTTAAGTAGGCATTGTGTCTCTTATATATAATTTCGATGCAATTTGTGTGTTTCATCGCCAATGGGAAGGTCCAAGGGATACAGTAAACTTGCAGACGTGCATCGGAATGTAAAACTAGTGACACAGGAAACGCTCCAAGCATAGAGAGTAGGAAGACTCAGTCTTCCTGAACTTAAGTCGGCATTGTGTCTCTTATATTTATTTCCGATGCAATTTCTGTGTTTCATCGTGAATGGGAAGGTCCAAGGGATATAGTAAACCTGCAGAGGTGCATCGGAAAGTAAAACTGATGACACAGGAAACGCCCAGAACATAGACAGTAGGAAGACTTAGTCTTCCTGTACTTAAGTCGGCATTGTGTCTCTTATATTTAATTCCGATGCAATTCCTATGTTTCATCGTCACTGTGAAGGTCCAAGGGATACAGTAAACCTGTAGAGGTGCATCGGAATGTAAAACTGGTGACACAGGAAACGCTCAAATTATAGACAGTAGGAAGACTCAGTCTTCCTGTTCTTATGTCGGCATTGTGTCTCTTATATTTAATTCCGATGCAATTTCTGTGTTTCATCGTCAATGGGAAGGTCCAAGGGATACAGTTAACCTGCAGAGGTGCATCAGAATGTAAAACTGGTGACACAGGAAACGCTCTAAACATAGACATTAGGAAGACTCAGTCTTCCTGTACCTAAGTCGGCATTGTGTCTCTTATATTTAATTCCGATACAATTTCTGTGTTTCATCGTCAATGGAAAGGTCCAAGGGATACAGTAAACCTGCAGAGGAGCATTAGAATGTAAAACTGGTGACACAGGAAACGCTCAAAACATAGACAGTAGGAAGACTCAGTCTTCCTGTACTTAAGTCGGCATTGTGTACCTTATATTTAATTCCGATGCAATTTCTGTGTTTCATCGTCAATGGGAAGGTCCAATGGATACAGAAAACCTGCAGAGGTGCATCAGAATGTAAAACTGGTGACACAGGAAACGCTCAAAACATAGACAGTAGGAAGACTCAGTCTTCCTGTTCTTAAGTCGGCATTGTGTCTCTTAAATTTAATTCCGATGCAATTTCTGTGTTTCATCGTAAATGGGAAGGTCCAATGGATACAGAAAACCTGCAGAGGTGCATCAGAATGTAAAACTGGTGACACATTAAACGGTCAAAACATAGAGAGTAGGAAGACTCAGTCTTCCTGTACTTAAGTCGGCATTGTGTCTCTTATATTTAATTTCGATGCGATTTCTGTGTTTCATCGACAATGGGAAGGTCCAAGGGATACAGCAAACAGGCAGAGGTGCATCGGAATGTAGAACTGGTTTCACAGGAAACGCTCAAACATTGACCGTACGAAGACTGTTTTCTTGTACTTAAGCCGGCATTGTGTCTCATATATTTCATTTCGATGCAATTTCTGTGTTTCATCGTCAATGGGAAGGTCCAAGGGATACAGGAAACCTGCAGAGGTGCATCGGAATGTAAAACTGGTGACACAGCAAACGCTCAAAACATAGACAGTAGGAAGACTCAGTCTTCCCGTACTTAAGTCGGCATTGTGTCTCTTATATTTAATTCCGATGCCATTTCTGTGTTTCATCGTCAATGGGAAGGTCCAAGGGATACAGTAAACCTGCAGAGGTGCATCGGAATGTAAAACTGGTGACACAGGAACCGCTCAAAACATAGACACTAGGAAGACTCAGTCTTCCTGTACTTAAGTCGGCATTATGTCTCTTATATTTAATTCCGATGCAATTTCTGTGTTTCATCGTCAATGGGAAGGTCCAAGGGATACAGTAAACCTGCAGAGGTGCATCGGAATGTAAAACTAGTGACACAGGAAACGCTCAAAACATAGACCGTAGGAAGACTCAGTCTTCCTGTACTTAAGTCGGCATTATGTCTCTTATATTTAATTCCGATGCAATTTCTGTGTTTCATCGTCAATGGGAAGGTCCAAGGGATACAGTAAACCTGCAGAGGTGCATCGGAATGTAAAACTAGTGACACAGGAAACGCTCAAAACATAGACCGTAGGAAGACTCAGTCTTCCTGTACTTAAGTCGGCATTGTGTTTCTTATATTTAATTCCGATACAATTCCTGTGTTTCATCGTCACTGTGAAGGTCCAAGGGATACAGTAAACCTGTAGAGGTGCATCGGAATGTAAAACTGGTGACACAGAAAACGCTCAAATTATAGACAGTAGGAAGACTTAGTCTTCCTGTACTTAAGTCGGCATTGTGTCTCTTATATTTATTTCCGATGCAATTTCTGTGTTTCATCGTCAATGGGAAGGTCCAAGGGATACAGTAAACCTGCAAGGTGCATCAGAATGTAAATCTGGTGACACAGGAAACGCTCAACACATAGACAGTAGGAAGACTAATTCTTCCTGTACTTAAGTCGGCATTGTGTCTCTTATATTTAATTCCGATGCAATTTCTGTGTTTCATCGTCAATGGGAAGGTCCCAGGGATACAGTAAACCTGCAGAGGTGCATCGGAATGTAAAACTAGTGACACAGGAAACGCTCAAAACATAGACCGTAGGAAGACTCAGTCTTCCTGTACTTAAGTCGGCATTATGTCTCTTATATTTAATTCCGATGCAATTTCTGTGTTTCATCGTCAATGGGAAGGTCCAAGGGATACAGTAAACCTGCAGAGGTGCATCGGAATGTAAAACTGGTGACACAGGAAACGCTCAAAACATAGACAGTAGTAAGACTCAGTCTTCCTGTACTTAAGTCGGCATTGTGTCTCTTATATTTAATTCCGATGAAATTTCTGTGTTTCATCGTGAATGGGAAGGTCCAAGGGATACAGTAAACCTGTAGAGGTGCATCGGAATGTAAAACTGGTGACACAGAAAACGCTCAAATTATAGACAGTAGGAAGACTTACTCTTCCTGTACTTAAGTCGGCATTGTGTCTCTTATATTTAATTCCGATGCAATTTCTGTGTGTCATCGTCAATGGGAAGGTCCAAGGGATACAGTAAACCTGCAGAGGTGCATCAGAATGTAAAACTGGTGACACAGGAAACGCTCAACACATAGACAAGAGGAAGACTCATTCTTCCTGTACTTAAGTCGGCATTGTGTCTCTTATATTTAATTCCGATGCAATTTCTGTGTTTCATCGTCAATGGGAAGGTCCAATGGATACAGAAAACCTGCAGAGGTGCATCAGAATGTAAAACAGGTGACACAGGAAACGCTCAAAACATAGACAGTAGGAAGACTCAGTCTTCCTGTATTTAAGTCGGCATTGTGTCTCTTATATTTAATTCCGATGCGATTTCTGTGTTTCATCGACAATGGGAAGGTCCAAGGGATACAGCAAACCGGCAGAGGTGCATCGGAATGTAGAACTGGTGACACAGGAAACGCACAAACATTGACCGTACGAAGACTGTTTTCTTGTACTTAAGTCGGCATTGTGTCTCATATATTTCATTTCGATGCAATTTCTGTATTTCATCGTCATTGGGAAGGTCCAAGGGATACAGGAAACCTGCAGAGTTGCATCGGAATGTAAAACTGGTGACACAGGAAACGCTCAAAACATAGAGAGTAGGAAGACTCAGTCTTCCTGTACTTAAGTCGGCATTGTGTCTCTTATATTTAATTCCGATGCAATTTCTGTGTTTCATCGTCAATGGGAAGGTCCAAGGGATACAGTAAACCTGCAGAGGTGCATCGGAATGTAAAACTGGTGACACAGGAAACGCTCAAAACATACACAGCAGGAAGACTCAGTCTTCCTATACTTAATTCGGCATTGTGTCTCTTATATTTATTTCCGATGAAATTTCTGTGTTTCATCGTGAATGGGAAGGTCCAAGGGATATAGTAAACCTGCGGAGGTGCATCGGAAAGTAAAACGCATGACACAGGAAACGCTCAAAACATAGACAGTAGGAAGACTTAGTCTTCCTGTACTTAAGTCGGCATTGTGTCTCTTATATTTAATTCCGATGCAATTTCTGTGTTTCATCGTCACTGTGAAGGTCCAAGGGATACAGTAAACCTGTAGAGGTGCATCGGAATGTAAAACTGGTGACACAGGAAACGCTCAAATTATAGACAGTAGGAAGACTCAGTCTTCCTGTACTTAAGTCGGCATTGTGTCTCTTATATTTAATTCCGATGCAATTTCTGTGTTTCATCGTCAATGGGAAGGTCCAAGGGATACAGTGAAACTGCAGAGGTGCATCAGAATGTAAAACTGGTGACACAGGAAACGCTCAAAACATAGAGAGTAGGAAGACTCAGTCTTCCTGTTTTTAAGTCGGCATTGTGTCTCTTATATTTAATTCCGATGCAATTTCTGTGTTTCATCGTCAATGGGTAGGTCCAAGGGATACAGTAAACCTGCAGAGGTGCATCGGAATGTAAAACTAGTGACACAGGAAACGCTCAAAACATAGACAGTAGGAAGACTCAGTCTTCCTGTACTTAAGTCGGCACTGTGTCTCTTATATTTAATTCCGATGCAATTTCTGTGTTTCATCGTCAATGGGAAGGTCCAAGGGATACAGTAAACCTGTACAGGTGCATCGGAATGTAAAACTGGTGACACAGGAAACGCTCAAATTATAGACAGTAGGAAGTCTCAGTCTTCCTGTACTTAAGTCGGCATTGTGTCCCTTATATTTAATTCCGATGCAATTTCTGTGTTTCATCGTCAATGGGAAGGTCCATGGGATACAGTAAACCTGCAAAGGTGCATCAGAATGTAAAACTAGTGACACAGGAAACGCTCAAAACATTGACAGTAGGAAGACTCAGTCTTCCTGTACTTAAGTCGGAATTGTGTCTCTTATATTTAATTCCGATGCAATTTCTGTGTTTCATCGTCAATGGGAAGGTCCAACGGATACAGCGAACCGGCAGAGGTGCATCGGAATGTAGAACTGGTGACACAGGAAACGCTCAAAAATTGACCGTACGAAGACTGTTTTCTTGTACTTAAGCCGGCATTGTGTCTCATATATTTCATTTCGATGCAATTTCTGTGTTTCATCGTCAATGGGAAGGTCCAAGGGATACAGGAAACCTGCAGAGGTGCATCGGAATGTAAAACTGGTGACACAGCAAACGCTCAAAACATAGACAGTAGGAAGACTCAGTCTTCCCGTACTTAAGTCGGCATTGTGTCTCTTATATTTAATTCCGATCCAATTTCTGTGTTTCATCGTCAATGGGAAGGTCCAAGGGATACAGTAAACCTGCAGAGGTGCATCGGAATGTAAAACTGGTGACACAGGAACCGCTCAAAACATAGACAGTAGGAAGACTCAGTCTTCCTGTACTTAAGACGGCCTTGTTTCTCTTATATTTATTTCCGATGAAATTTCTGTGTTTCATCGTGAATGGGAAGGTCCAAGGGATGTAGTAAACCTGCAGAGGTGCATCGGAAAGTAAAACTGGTGACACAGGAAACGCTGAAAACATAGACACTAGGAAGACTTAGTCTTCCTGTACTTAAGTCGGCATTGTGTTTCTTATATTTAATTCCGATGCAATTCCTGTGTTTCATCGTCACTGTGAAGGTCCAAGGGATACAGTAAACCTGTAGAGGTGCATCGGAATGTAAAACTGGTGACACAGAAAACGCTCAAATTATAGACAGTAGGAAGACTTAGTCTTCCTGTACTTAAGTCGGCATTGTGTCTCTTATATTTAATTCCGATGCAATTTCTGTGTTTCATCGTCAATGGGAAGGTCCAAGGGATACAGTAAACCTGCAAGGTGCATCAGAATGTAAAACTGGTGACACAGGAAACGCTCAACACATAGACAGTAGGAAGACTCATTCTTCCTGTACTTAAGTCGGCATTGTGTCTCTTATATTTAATTCCGATGCAATTTCTGTGTTTTATCGTCAATGGGAAGGTCCAAGGGATACAGTAAACCTGCAGAGGTGCATCGGAATGTAAAACTAGTGACACAGGAAACGCTCAAAACATAGACAGTAGGAAGACTCAGTCTTCCTGTACTTAAGTCGGCATTATGTCTCTTATATTTAATTCCGATGCAATTTCTGTGTTTCATCGTCAATGGGAAGGTCCAAGGGATACAGTAAACCTGCAGAGGTGCATCGGAATGTAAAACTGGTGACACAGGAAACGCTCAAAACATAGACAGTAGGAAGACTCAGTCTTCCTGTACTTAAGTCGGCATTGTGTCTCTTATATTTATTTCCGATGAAATTTCTGTGTTTCATCGTGAATGGGAAGGTCCAAGGGATATAGTAAACCTGCAGAGGTGCATCGGAAAGTAAAACTGATGACACAGGAAACGCTCAAAACATAGACACTAGGAAGACTTAGTCTTCCTGTACTTAAGTCGGCATTGTGTTTCTTATATTTAATTCCGATGCAATTCCTGTGTTTCATCGTCACTGTGAAGGTCCAAGGGATACAGTAAACCTGTAGAGGTGCATCGGAATGTAAAACTGGTGACACAGAAAACGCTCAAATTATAGACAGTAGGAAGACTTATTCTTCCTGTACTTAAGTCGGCATTGTGTCTCTTATATTTAATTCCGATGCAATTTCTGTGTTTCATCGTCAATGGGAAGGTCCAAGGGATACAGTAAACCTGCAGAGGTGCATCAGAATGTAACACTGGTGACACAGGAAACGCTCAACACATAGACAAGAGGAAGACTCATTCTTCCTGTACTTAAGTCGGCATTGTGTCTCTTATATTTAATTCCGATGCAATTTCTGTGTTTCATCGTCAATGGGAAGGTCCAATGGATACAGAAAACCTGCAGAGGTGCATCAGAATGTAAAACTGGTGACACAGGAAACGCTCAAAACATAGACAGTAGGAAGACTCAGTCTTCCTGTACTTAAGTCGGCATTGTGTCTCTTATATTTAATTCCGATGCGATTTCTGTGTTTCATCGACAATGGGAAGGTCCAAGGGATACAGCAAACCGGCAGAGGTGCATCGGAATGTAGAACTGGTGACACAGGAAACGCTCAATCATTGACCGTACGAAGACTGTTTTCTTGTACTTAAGTCGGCATTGTGTCTCATATATTTCATTTCGATGCAATTTCTGTATTTCATCGTCAATGGGAAGGTCCAAGGGATACAGGAAACCTGCAGAGGTGCATCGGAATGTAAAACTGGTGACACAGGAAACGCTCAAAACATAGAGAGTAGGAAGACTCAGTATTCCTGTACTTAAGTCGGCATTGTGTCTCTTATATTTAATTCCGATGCAATTTCTGTGTTTCATCGTCAATGGGAAGGTCCAAGGGATACAGTAAACCTGCAGAGGTGCATCGGAATGTAAAACTGGTGACACAGGAAACGCTCAAAACATAGACAGCAGGAAGACTCAGTCTTCCTGTACTTAATTCGGCATTGTGTCTCTTATATTTATTTCCGATGAAATTTCTGTGTTTCATCGTGAATGGGAAGGTCCAAGGGATATAGTAAACCTGCAGAGGTGCATCGGAAAGTAAAACTGGTGACACAGGAAACGCTCAAAACATAGACACTAGGAAGACTTAGTCTTCCTGTACTTAAGTCGGCATTGTGTTTCTTATATTTAATTCCGATGCAATTCCTGTGTTTCATCGTCACTGTGAAGGTCCAAGGGATACAGTAAACCTGTAGAGGTGCATCGGAATGTAAAACTGGTGACACAGAAAACGCTCAAATTATAGACAGTAGGAAGACTTAGTCTTCCTGTACTTAAGTCGGCATTGTGTCTCTTATATTTAATTCCGATGCACTTTCTGTGTTTCATCGTCAATGGGAAGGTCCAAGGGATACAGTAAACCTGCAAGGTGCATCAGAATGTAAAACTGGTGACACAGGGAACGCTCAACACATAGACAGTAGGAAGACTCATTCTTCCTGTACTTAAGTCGGCATTGTGTCTCTTATATTTAATTCCGATGCAATTTCTGTGTTTCATCGTCAATGGGAAGGTCCAAGGGATACAGTAAACCTGCAGAGGTGCATCGGAATGTAAAACTAGTGACACAGGAAACGCTCAAAACATCGACAGTAGGAAGATTCAGTCTTCCTGTACTTAAGTCGGCATTATGTCTCTTATATTTAATTCCGATGCAATTTCTGTGTTTCATCGTCAATGGGAAGGTCCAAGGGATACAGTAAACCTGCAGAGGTGCATCGGAATGTAAAACTGGTGACACAGGAAACGCTCAAAACATAGACAGTAGGAAGACTCAGTCTTCCTGTACTTAAGTCGGCATTGTGTCTCTTATATTTATTTCCGATGAAATTTCTGTGTTTCATCGTGAATGGGAAGGTCCAAGCGATATAGTAAACCTGCAGAGGTGCATCGGAAAGTAAAACTGATGACACAGGAAACGCTCAAAACATAGACACTAGGAAGACTTAGTCTTCCTGTACTTAAGTCGGCATTGTGTTTCTTATATTTAATTCCGATGCAATTCCTGTGTTTCATCGTCACTGTGAAGGTCCAAGGGATACAGACAACCTGTAGAGGTGCATCGGAATGTAAAACTGGTGACACAGAAAACGCTCAAATTATAGACAGTAGGAAGACTTAGTCTTCCTGTACTTAAGTCGGCATTGTGTCTCTTATATTTAATTCCGATGCAATTTCTGTGTTTCATCGTCAATGGGAAGGTCCAAGGGATACAGTAAACCTGCAGAGGTGCATCAGAATGTAAAACTGGTGACACAGGAAACGCTCAACACATAGACAAGAGGAAGACTCATTCTTCCTGTACTTAAGTCGGCATTGTGTCTCTTATATTTAATTCCGATGCAATTTCTGTGTTTCATCGTCAATGGGAAGGTCCAATGGATACAGAAAACCTGCAGAGGTGCATCAGAATGTAAAACTGGTGACACAGGAAACGCTCAAAACATAGACGGTAGGAAGACTCATTCTTCCTGTATTTAAGTCGGCATTGTGTCTCTTATATTTAATTCCGATGCAATTTCTGTGTTTCATCGTCAATGGGAAGGTCCAAGGGATACAGTAAACCTGCAGAGGTGCATCAGAATGTAACACTGGTGACACAGGAAACGCTCAACACATAGACAAGAGGAAGACTCATTCTTCCTGTACTTAAGTCGGCATTGTGTCTCTTATATTTAATTCCGATGCAATTTCTGTGTTTCATCGTCAATGGGAAGGTCCAATGGATACAGAAAACCTGCAGAGGTGCATCAGAATGTAAAACTGGTGACACAGGAAACGCTCAAAACATAGACAGTAGGAAGACTCAGTCTTCCTGTACTTAAGTCGGCATTGTGTCTCTTATATTTAATTCCGATGCGATTTCTGTGTTTCATCGACAATGGGAAGGTCCAAGGGATACAGCAAACCGGCAGAGGTGCATCGGAATGTAGAACTGGTGACACAGGAAACGCTCAATCATTGACCGTACGAAGACTGTTTTCTTGTACTTAAGTCGGCATTGTGTCTCATATATTTCATTTCGATGCAATTTCTGTATTTCATCGTCAATGGGAAGGTCCAAGGGATACAGGAAACCTGCAGAGGTGCATCGGAATGTAAAACTGGTGACACAGGAAACGCTCAAAACATAGAGAGTAGGAAGACTCAGTATTCCTGTACTTAAGTCGGCATTGTGTCTCTTATATTTAATTCCGATGCAATTTCTGTGTTTCATCGTCAATGGGAAGGTCCAAGGGATACAGTAAACCTGCAGAGGTGCATCGGAATGTAAAACTGGTGACACAGGAAACGCTCAAAACATAGACAGCAGGAAGACTCAGTCTTCCTGTACTTAATTCGGCATTGTGTCTCTTATATTTACTTCCGATGAAATTTCTGTGTTTCATCGTGAATGGGAAGGTCCAAGGGATACAGTAAACCTGCAGAGGTGCATCGGAATGTAAAACTGGTGACACAGGAAACGCTCAAAACATAGACAGTAGGAAGACTCAGTCTTCCTGTACTTAAGTCGGCATTGTGTCTCTTATATTTATTTCCGATGAAATTTCTGTGTTTCATCGTGAATGGGAAGGTCCAAGGGATATAGTAAACCTGCAGAGGTGCATCGGAAAGTAAAACTGATGACACAGGAAACGCTCAAAACATAGACACTAGGAAGACTTAGTCTTCCTGTACTTAAGTCGGCATTGTGTTTCTTATATTTAATTCCGATGCAATTCCTGTGTTTCATCGTCACTGTGAAGGTCCAAGGGATACAGACAACCTGTAGAGGTGCATCGGAATGTAAAACTGGTGACACAGAAAACGCTCAAATTATAGACAGTAGGAAGACTTAGTCTTCCTGTACTTAAGTCGGCATTGTGTCTCTTATATTTAATTCCGATGCAATTTCTGTGTTTCATCGTCAATGGGAAGGTCCAAGGGATACAGTAAACCTGCAGAGGTGCATCAGAATGTAAAACTGGTGACACAGGAAACGCTCAACACATAGACAAGAGGAAGACTCATTCTTCCTGTACTTAAGTCAGCATTGTGTCTCTTATATTTAATTCCGATGCAATTTCTGTGTTTCATCGTCAATGGGAAGGTCCAATGGATACAGAAAACCTGCAGAGGTGCATCAGAATGTAAAACTGGTGACACAGGAAACGCTCAAAACATAGACAGTAGGAAGACTCAGTCTTCCTGTACTTAAGTCTGCATTGTGTCTCTTACATTTAATTCCGATGCGATTTCTGTGTTTCATCGACAATGGGAAGGTCCAATGGATACAGCAAACCGGCAGAGGTGCATCGGAATGTAGAACTGGTGACACAGGAAACGCTCAATCATTGACCGTACGAAGACTGTTTTCTTGTACTTAAGTCGGCATTGTGTCTCATATATTTCATTTCGATGCAATTTCTGTATTTCATCGTCAATGGGAAGGGCCAAGGGATACAGGAAACCTGCAGAGGTGCATCGGAATGTAAAACTGGTGACACAGGAAACGCTCAAAACATAGAGAGTAGGAAGACTCAGTCTTCCTGTACTTAAGTCGGCATTGTGTCTCTTATATTTAATTCCGATGCAATTTCTGTGTTTCATCGTCAATGGGAAGGTCCAAGGGATACAGTAAACCTGCAGAGGTGCATCGGAATGTAAAACTGGTGACACAGGAAACGCTCAAAACATAGACAGCAGGAAGACTCAGTCTTCCTGTACTTAATTCGGCATTGTGTCTCTTATATTTATTTCCGATGAAATCTCTGTGTTTCATCGTGAATGGGAAGGTCCAAGGGATATAGTAAACCTGCGGAGGTGCATCGGAAAGTAAAACGCATGACACAGGAAACGCTCAAAGCATAGACAGTAGGAAGACTTAGTCTTCCTGTACTTAAGTCGGCATTGTGTCTCTTATATTTAATTCCGATGCAATTTCTGTGTTTCATCGTGAATGGGAAGGTCCAAGGGATACAGTAAACCTGTAGAGGTGCATCGGAATGTAAAACTGGTGACACAGGAAACGCTCAAATTATAGACAGTAGGAAGACTCAGTCTTCCTGTACTTAAGTCGGCATTGTGTCTCTTATATTTAATTCCGATGCAATTTCTGTGTTTCATCGTCAATGGGAAGGTCCAAGGGATACAGTAAACCTGTACAGGTGCATCGGAATGTAAAACTGGTGACACAGGAAACGCTCAGATTATAGACAGTAGGAAGTCTCAGTCTTCCTGTTTTTAAGTCGGCATTGTGTCTCTTATATTTAATTCCGATGCAAATTCTGTGTTTCATCGTCAATGGGAAGGTCCATGGGATACAGTAAACCTGCTAAGGTGCATCAGAATGTAAAACTAGTGACACAGGAAACGCTCAAAACATTGACAGTAGCAAGACTCAGTCTTCCTGTACTTAAGTCGGAATTGTGTCTCTTATATTTAATTCCGATGCAATTTCTGTGTTTCATCGTCAATGGGAAGGTCCAAGGGATACAGTAAACCTACAGAGCTGCATCGGAATGTGAAACTAGTGTTACAGGAAACGCTCAAAACATAGACAGTAGGAAGACTCAGTCTTCCTGCACTTAAGTCGGCATTGTGGCTCTTATATTTAATTCCGATGCAATTTCTGTGTTTCATCGTCAATGGGAAATTCCAAGGGATACAGTAAACCTGCAGTGGTGCATCGGAATGTATAACTGGTGACACAGGAAACGCTCAAAACATAGACAGTAGGAAGACTCAATCTTCCTGTATTTAAGTCGGCATTGTGTCTCTTATATTTATTTCCGATGAAATTTCTGTGTTTCATCGTGAATGGGAAGGTCCAAGGGATATAGAAAACCTGCAGAGGTGCATCGGAAAGTAAAACTGATGACACAGGAAACGCTCAAAACACAGACAGTAGAAAGACTCAGTCTTCCTGTACTTAAGTCGGCATGGTGTCTCTTATATTTAAATTCGATGCAATTTGTGTGTTTCATCGCCAATGCGAAGGTCCAAGGGATACAGTAAACCTGCAAAGGTGAATCGGAATGTAGAACTGGTGACACAGGAAACGCTCAAACATAGACAGTAGGATGACTCAGTCTTCCTGTACATAAGTCGGCATTGTGTCTCTTATATTTAATTCCGATGCAATTTCTGTGTTTCATCGTCAATGGGAACTTCCAAGGGATACAGTAAACCTGCAGAGGTGCATCAGAATGTAAAACTGGTGACACAGGAAACGCTCAAAGCATAGACAGTAGGAAGACTCAGTCTTCCTGTACTTAAGTCGGCATTGTGTCTCTTATATTTAATTCCGATGCAATTTCTGTGTTTCATCGTCAATGGGAAGGTCCAATGGATACAGAAAACCTGCAGAGGTGCATCAGAATGTAAAACTGGTGACACAGGAAACGCTCAAAACATAGACAGTAGGAAGACTCAGTCTTCCTGTACTTAAGTCAGCATTGTGTCTCTTAAATTTAATTCCGATGCAATTTCTGTGTTTCATCGTCAATGGGAAGGTCCAATGGATACAGAAAACCTGCTGAGGTGCATCAGAATGTAAAACTGGTGACACAGGAAACGATCAAAACATAGACAGTTGGAACACTCAGTCTTCCTGTACTTAAGTCGGCATTGTGTCTCTTATATTTAATTCCGATGCGATTTCTGTGTTTCATCGACAATGGGAAGGTCCAAGGGATACAGCAAACCGGCAGAGGTGCATCGGAATGTAGAACTGGTGACACAGGAAACGCTCAAACATTGACCGTACGAAGACTGTTTTCTTGTACTTAAGTCGGCATTGTGTCTCATATATTTCATTTCGATGCAATTTCTGTGTTTCATCGTCAATGGGAAGGTCCAAGGGATACAGGAAACCTGCAGAGGTGCATCGGAATGTAAAACTGGTGACACAGCAAACGCTCAAAACATAGACAGTAGGAAGACTCAGTCTTCCCGTACTTAAGTCGGCATTGTGTCTCTTATATTTAATTCCGATGCAATTTCTGTGTTTCATCGTCAATGGGAAAGTCCAAGGGATACAGGAAACCTGCAGAGGTGCATCGGAATGTAAAACTGGTGACACAGGAAACGCTCAAAACATAGACAGCAGGAAGACTCAGTCTTCCTATACTTAATTCGGCATTGTGTCTCTTATATTTATTTCCGATGTAATTTCTGTGTTTCATCGTGAATGGGAAGGTCCAAGGGATATAGTAAACCTGCGGAGGTGCATCGGAAAGTAAAACGCATGACACAGGAAACGCTCAAAACATAGACAGTAGGAAGACTTAGTCTTCCTGTACTTAAGTCGGCATTGTGTCTCTTATATTTATTTCCGATGCAATTTCTGTGTTTCATCGTCACTGTGAAGGTCCAAGGGATACAGTAAACCTGTAGAGGTGCATCGGAATGTGAAACTGGTGACACAGGAAACGCTCAAATTATAGACAGTAGGAAGACTCAGTCTTCCTGTACTTAAGTCGGCATTGTGTCTCTTATATTTAATTCCGATGCAATTTCTGTGTTTCATCGTCAATGGGAAGTTCCAAGGGATACAGTGAAACTGCAGAGGTGCATCAGAATGTAAAACTGGTGACACAGGAAACGCTCAAAACATAGAGAGTAGGAAGACTCAGTCTTCCTGTTTTTAAGTCGGCATTGTGTATCTTATATCTAATTCCGATGCAATTTCTGTGTTTCATCGTCCATGGGTAGGTCCAAGGGATACAGTAAACCTGCAGAGGTGAATCGGAATGTAAAACTAGTGACACAGGAAACGCTCAAAACATAGACAGTAGGAAGACTCAGTCTTCCTGTTCTTAAGTCGGCACTGTGTCTCTTATATTTAATTCCGATGCAATTTCTGTGTTTCATCGTCAATGGGAAGGTCCAAGGGATACAGTAAACCTGTACAGGTGCATCGGAATGTAAAACTGGTGACACAGGAAACGCTCAAATTATAGATAGTAGGAAGTCTCAGTCTTCCTGTACTTAAGTCGGCATTGTGTCTCTTATATTTAATTCCGATGCAATTTCTGTGTTTCATCGTCAATGGGAAGGTCCATGGGATACAGTAAACCTGCAAAGGTGCATCAGAATGTAAAACTAGTGACACAGGAAACGCTCAAAACATTGACAGTAGGAAGACTCAGTCTTCCTGTACTTAAGTCGGAATTGTGTCTCTTATATTTAATTCCGATGCAATTTCTGTGTTTCATCGTCAATGGGAAGGTCCAAGGGATACAGTAAACCTACAGAGCTGCATCGGAATGTGAAACTAGTATTACAGGAAACGCTCAAAACATAGACAGTAGGAAGACTCAGTCTTCCTGCACTTAAGTCGGCATTGTGTCTCTTATATTTAATTCCGATGCAATTTCTGTGTTTCATCGTCAATGGGAAATTCCAAGGGATACAGTAAACCAGCAGAGGTGCATCGGAATGTATAACTGGTGACACAGGAAACGCTCAAAGCATAGACAGTAGGAAGACTCAATCTTCCTGTATTTAAGTCGGCATTGTGTCTCTTATATTTATTTCCGATGAAATTTCTGTGTTTCATCGTGAATGGGAGGGTCCAAGGGATATAGTAAACCTGCAGAGGTGCATCGGAAAGTAAAACTGATGACACAGGAAACGCTCAAAACATAGACAGTAGGAAGACTCAGTCTTCCTGTACTTAAGTCGGCATTGTGTCTCTTATATTTAAATTCGATGCAATTTGTGTGTTTCATCGCCAATGGGAAGGTCCAAGGGATACAGTAAACCTGCAAAGGTGAATCGGAATGTAAAACTGGTGACACAGGAAACGCTCAAACATAGACAGTAGGATGACTCAGTCTTCCTGTACATAAGTCGGCATTGTGTCTCTTATATTTAATTCCGATGCAATTTCTGTGTTTCATCGTCAATGGGAACTTCCAAGGGATACAGTAAACCTGCAGAGGTGCATCAGAATGTAAAACTGGTGACACAGGAAACGCTCTAAACATAGACAGTAGGAAGACTCAGTCTTCCTGTACTTAAGTCGGCATTGTGTCTCTTATATTTAATTCCGATGCAATTTCTGTGTTTCATCGTCAATGGGAAGGTCCAATGGATACAGAAAACCTGCAGAGGTGCATCAGAATGTAAAACTGGTGACACAGGAAACGCTCAAAACATAGACAGTAGGAAGACTCAGTCTTCCTGTACTTAAGTCGGCATTGTGTCTCTTAAATTTAATTCCGATGCAATTACTGTGTTTCATCGTCAATGGGAAGGTCCAATGGATACAGAAAACCTGCAGAGGTGCATCAGAATGTAAAACTGGTGACACAGGAAACGCTCAAAACATAGACAGTTGGAAGACTCAGTCTTCCTGTTCTTAAGTCGCCATTGTGTCTCTTATATTTAATTCCGATGCGATTTCTGTGTTTCATCGACAATGGGAAGGTCCAAGGGATACAGCAAACCGGCAGAGGTGCATCGGAATGTAGAACTGGTGACACAGGAAACGCTCAAACATTGACCGTACGAAGACTGTTTTCTTGTACTTAAGTCGGCATTGTGTCTCATATATTTCATTTCGATGCAATATCTGTGTCTCATCGTCAATGGGAAGGTCCAAGGGATACAGGAAACCTGCAGAGGTGCATCGGAATGTAAAACTGGTGACACAGCAAACGCTGAAAACATAGACAGTAGGAAGACTCAGTCTTCCCGTACTTAAGTCGGCAATGTGTCTCTTATATTTAATTCCGATGCAATTTCTGTGTTTCATCGTCAATGGGAAGGTCCAAGGGATACAGTAAACCTGTAGAGGTGCATCGGAATGTAAAACTGGCGACACAGGAAACGCTCAGATTATAGACAGTAGGAAGTCTCAGTCTTCCTGTTTTTAAGTCGGCATTGTGTCTCTTATATTTAATTCCGATGCAAATTCTGGGTTTCATCGTCAATGGGAAGGTCCATGGGATACAGTAAACCTGCAAAGGTGCATCAGAATGTAAAACTAGTGACACAGGAAACGCTCAAAACATTGACAGTAGCAAGACTCAGTCTTCCTGTACTTAAGTCGGAATTGTGTCTCTTATATTTAATTCCGATGCAATTTCTGTGTTTCATCGTCAATGGGAAGGTCCAAGGGATACAGTAAACCTACAGAGCTGCATCGGAATGTGAAACTAGTGTTACAGGAAACGCTCAAAACATAGACAGTAGGAAGACTCAGTCTTCCTGCACTTAAGTCGGCATTGTGTCTCTTATATTTAATTCCGATGCAATTTCTGTGTTTCATCGTCAATGGGAAATTCCAAGGGATACAGTAAACCTGCAGTGGTGCATCGGAATGTATAACTGGTGACACAGGAAACGCTCAGAACATAGACAGTAGGAAGACTCAATCTTCCTGTATTTAAGTCGGCATTGAGTCTCTTATATTTATTTCCGATGAAATTTCTGTGTTTCATCGTGAATGGGAAGGTCCAAGGGATATAGAAAACCTGCAGAGGTGCATCGGAAAGTAAAACTGATGACACAGGAAACGCTCAAAACACAGACAGTAGGAAGACTCAGTCTTCCTGTACTTAAGTCGGCATGGTGTCTCTTATATTTAAATTCGATGCAATTTGTGTGTTTCATCGCCAATGCGAAGGTCCAAGGGATACAGTAAACCTGCAAAGGTGAATCGGAATGTAAAACTGGTGACACAGGAAACGCTCAAACATAGACAGTAGGATGACTCAGTCTTCCTGTAGATAAGTCGGCATTGTGTCTCTTATATTTAATTCCGATGCAATTTCTGTGTTTCATCGTCAATGGGAACTTCCAAGGGATACAGTAAACCTGCAGAGGTGCATCAGAATGTAAAACTGGTGACACAGGAAACGCTCAAAACATAGACAGTAGGAAGACTCAGTCTTCCTGTACTTAAGTCGGCATTGTGTCTCTTATATTTAATTCCGATGCAATTTCTGTGTTTCATCGTCAATGGGAAGGTCCAATGGATACAGAAAACCTGCAGAGGTGCATCAGAATGTAAAACTGGTGACACAGGAAACGCTCAAAACATAGACAGTAGGAAGACTCAGTCTTCCTGTACTTAAGTAGGCATTGTGTCTCTTAAATTTAATTCCGATGCAATTTCTGTGTTTCATCGTCAATGGGAAGGTCCAATGGATACAGAAAACCTGCTGAGGTGCATCAGAATGTAAAACTGGTGACACAGGAAACGATCAAAACATAGACAGTTGGAAGACTCAGTCTTCCAGTTCTTAAGTCGCCATTGTGTCTCTTATATTTAATTCCGATGCGATTTCTGTGTTTCATCGACAATGGGAAGGTCCAAGGGATACAGCAAACCGGCAGAGGTGCATCGGAATGTAGAACTGGTGACACAGGAAACGCTCAAACATTGACCGTACGAAGACTGTTTTCTTGTACTTAAGTCGGCATTGTGTCTCATATATTTCATTTCGATGCAATTTCTGTGTCTCATCGTCAATGGGAAGGTCCAAGGGATACAGGAAACCTGCAGAGGTGCATCGGAATGTAAAACTGGTGACACAGCAAACGCTGAAAACATAGACAGTAGGAAGACTCAGTCTTCCCGTACTTAAGTCGGCAATGTGTCTCTTATATTTAATTCCGATGCAATTTCTGTGTTTCATCGTCAATGGGAAGGTCCAAGGGATACAGTAAACCTGTAGAGGTGCATCGGAATGTAAAACTGGTGACACAGGAAACGCTCAGATTATAGACAGTAGGAAGTCTCAGTCTTCCTGTTTTTAAGTCGGCATTGTGTCTCTTATATTTAATTCCGATGCAAATTCTGTGTTTCATCGTCAATGGGAAGGTCCATGGGATACAGTAAACCTGCAAAGGTGCATCAGAATGTAAAACTAGTGACACAGGAAACGCTCAAAACATTGACAGTAGCAAGACTCAGTCTTCCTGTACTTAAGTCGGCATTGTGTCTCTTATATTTAATTCCGATGCAATTTCTGTGTTTCATCGTCAATGGGAAGGTCCAAGGGATACAGTAAACCTACAGAGCTGCATCGGAATGTGAAACTAGTGTTACAGGAAACGCTCAAAACATAGACAGTAGGAAGACTCAGTCTTCCTGCACTTAAGTCGGCATCGTGTCTCTTATATTTAATTCCGATGCAATTTCTGTGTTTCATCGTCAATGGGAAATTCTAAGGGATACAGTAAACCTGCAGTGGTGCATCGGAATGTATAACTGGTGACACAGGAAACGCTCAGAACATAGACAGTAGGAAGACTCAATCTTCCTGTATTTAAGTCGGCATTGTGTCTCTTATATTTATTTCCGATGAAATTTCTGTGTTTCATCGTGAATGGGAAGGTCCAAGGGATATAGAAAACCTGCAGAGGTGCATCGGAAAGTAAAACTGATGACACAGGAAACGCTCAAAACACAGACAGTAGGAAGACTCAGTCTTCCTGTACTTAAGTCGGCATGGTGTCTCTTATATTTAAATTCGATGCAATTTGTGTGTTTCATCGCCAATGCGAAGGTCCAAGGGATACAGTAAACCTGCAAAGGTGAATCGGAATGTAAAACTGGTGACACAGGAAAAGCTCAAACATAGACAGTAGGATGACTCAGTCTTCCTGTACATAAGTCGGCATTGTGTCTCTTATATTTAATTCCGATGCAATTTCTGTGTTTCATCGTCAATGGGAACTTCCAAGGGATACAGTACACCTGCAGAGGTGCATCAGAATGTAAAACTGGTGACACAGGAAACGCTAAAATCATAGACAGTAGGAAGACTCAGTCTTCCTGTACTTAAGTCGGCATTGTGTCTCTTATATTTAATTCCGATGCAATTTCTGTGTTTCATCGTCAATGGGAAGGTCCAATGGATACAGAAAACCTGCAGAGGTGCATCAGAATGTAAAACTGGTGACACAGGAAACGCTCAAAACATAGACAGTAGGAAGACTCAGTCTTCCTGTACTTAAGTAGGCATTGTGTCTCTTAAATTTAATTCCGATGCAATTTCTGTGTTTCATCGTCAATGGGAAGGTCCAATGGATACAGAAAACCTGCTGAGGTGCATCAGAATGTAAAACTGGTGACACAGGAAACGATCAAAACATAGACAGTTGGAACACTCAGTCTTCCTGTACTTAAGTCGGCATTGTGTCTCTTATATTTAATTCCGATGCGATTTCTGTGTTTCATCGACAATGGGAAGGTCCAAGGGATACAGCAAACCGGCAGAGGTGCATCGGAATGTAGAACTGGTGACACAGGAAACGCTCAAACATTGACCGTACGAAGACTGTTTTCTTGTACTTAAGTCGGCATTGTGTCTCATATATTTCATTTCGATGCAATTTCTGTGTTTCATCGTCAATGGGAAGGTCCAAGGGATACAGGAAACCTGCAGAGGTGCATCGGAATGTAAAACTGGTGACACAGCAAACGCTCAAAACATAGACAGTAGGAAGACTCAGTCTTCCCGTACTTAAGTCGGCATTGTGTCTCTTATATTTAATTCCGATGCAATTTCTGTGTTTCATCGTCAATGGGAAGGTCCAAGGGATACAGGAAACCTGCAGAGGTGCATCGGAATGTAAAACTGGTGACACAGGAAACGCTCAAAACATAGACAGCAGGAAGACTCAGTCTTCCTATACTTAATTCGGCATTGTGTCTCTTATATTTATTTCCGATGTAATTTCTGTGTTTCATCGTGAATGGGAAGGTCCAAGGGATATAGTAAACCTGCGGAGGTGCATCGGAAAGTAAAACGCATGACACAGGAAACGCTCAAAACATAGACAGTAGGAAGACTTAGTCTTCCTGTACTTAAGTCGGCATTGTGTCTCTTATATTTAATTCCGATGCAATTTCTGTGTTTCATCGTCACTGTGAAGGTCCAAGGGATACAGTAAACCTGTAGAGGTGCATCGGAATGTGAAACTGGTGACACAGGAAACGGTCAAATTATAGACAGTAGGAAGACTCAGTCTTCCTGTACTTAAGTCGGCATTGTGTCTCTTATATTTAATTCCGATGCAATTTCTATGTTTCATCGTCAATGGGAAGGTCCAAGGGATACAGTGAAACTGCAGAGGTGCATCAGAATGTAAAACTGGTGACACAGGAAACGCTCAAAACATAGAGAGTAGGAAGACTCAGTCTTCCTGTTTTTAAGTCGGCATTGTGTATCTTATATTTAATTCCGATGCAATTTCTGTGTTTCATCGTCAATGGGTAGGTCCAAGGGATACAGTAAACCTGCAGAGGTGAATCGGAATGTAAAACTAGTGACACAGGAAACGCTCAAAACATAGACAGTAGGAAGACTCAGTCTTCCTGTTCTTAAGTCGGCACTGTGTCTCTTATATTTAATTCCGATGCAATTTCTGTGTTTCATCGTCAATGGGAAGGTCCAAGGGATACAGTAAACCTGTACAGGTGCATCGGAATGTAAAACTGGTGACACAGGAAACGCTCAAATTATAGATAGTAGGAAGTCTCAGTCTTCCTGTACTTAAGTCGGCATTGTGTCTCTTATATTTAATTCCGATGCAATTTCTGTGTTTCATCGTCAATGGGAAGGTCCATGGGATACAGTAAACCTGCAAAGGTGCATCAGAATGTAAAACTAGTGACACAGGAAACGCTCAAAACATTGACAGTAGGAAGACTCAGTCTTCCTGTACTTAAGTCGGAATTGTGTCTCTTATATTTAATTCCGATGCAATTTCTGTGTTTCATCGTCAATGGGAAGGTCCAAGGGATACAGTAAACCTACAGAGCTGCATCGGAATGTGAAACTAGTGTTACAGGAAACGCTCAAAACATAGACAGTAGGAAGACTTAGTCTTCCTGCACTTAAGTCGGCATTGTGTCTCTTATATTTAATTCCGATGCAATTTCTGTGTTTCATCATCAATGGGAAATTCCAAGGGATACAGTAAACTTGCAGAGGTGCATCGGAATGTATAACTGGTGACACAGGAAACGCTCAAAGCATAGACAGTAGGAAGACTCAATCTTCCTGTATTTAAGTCGGCATTGTGTCTCTTATATTTATTTCCGATGAAATTTCTGTGTTTCATCGTGAATGGGAGGGTCCAAGGGATATAGTAAACCTGCAGAGGTGCATCGGAAAGTAAAACTGATGACACAGGAAACGCTCAAAACATAGACAGTAGGAAGACTCAGTCTTCCTGTACTTAAGTCGGCATTGTGTCTCTTATATTTAAATTCGATGCAATTTGTGTGTTTCATCGCCAATGGGAAGGTCCAAGGAATACAGTAAACCTGCAAAGGTGAATCGGAATGTAAAACTGGTGACACAGGAAACGCTCAAACATAGACAGTAGGATGACTCAGTCTTCCTGTACTTAAGTCGGCATTGTGTCTCTTATATTTAATTCCGATGCAATTTCTGTGTTTCATCGTCAATGGGAACTTCCAAGGGATACAGTAAACCTGCAGAGGTGCATCAGAATGTAAAACTGGTGACACAGGAAACGCTCTAAACATAGACAGTAGGAAGACTCAGTCTTCCTGTACTTAAGTCGGCATTGTGTCTCTTATATTTAATTCCGATGCAATTTCTGTGTTTCATCGTCAATGGGAAGGTCCAATGGATACAGAAGACCTGCAGAGGTGCATCAGAATGTAAAACTGGTGACACAGGAAACGCTCAAAACATAGACAGTAGGAAGACTCAGTCTTCCTGTACTTAAGTCGGCATTGTGTCTCTTAAATTTAATTCCGATGCAATTACTGTGTTTCATCGTCAATGGGAAGGTCCAATGGATACAGAAAACCTGCAGAGGTGCATCAGAATGTAAAACTGGTGACACAGGAAACGCTCAAAACATAGACAGTTGGAAGACTCAGTCTTCCTGTTCTTAAGTCGCCATTGTGTCTCTTATATTTAATTCCGATGCGATTTCTGTGTTTCATCGACAATGGGAAGGTCCAAGGGATACAGCAAACCGGCAGAGGTGCATCGGAATGTAGAACTGGTGACACAGGAAACGCTCAAACATTGACCGTACGAAGACTGTTTTCTTGTACTTAAGTCGGCATTGTGTCTCATATATTTCATTTCGATGCAATTTCTGTGTTTCATCGTCAATGGGAAGGTCCAAGGGATACAGGAAACCTGCAGAGGTGCATCGGAATGTAAAACTGGTGACACAGCAAACGCTGAAAACATAGACAGTAGGAAGACTCAGTCTTCCCGTACTTAAGTCGGCAATGTGTCTCTTATATTTAATTCCGATGCAATTTCTGTGTTTCATCGTCAATGGGAAGGTCCAAGAGATACAGTAAACCTGCAGAGGTGCATCGGAATGTAAAACTGGTGACACAGGAACCGCTCAAAACATAGACAGTAGGAAGACTCAGTCTTCCTGTACTTAAGTCGGCATTGTTTCTCTTATATTTATTTCCGATGAAATTTCTGTGTTTCATCGTGAATGGGAAGGTCCAAGGGATATAGTAAACCTGCAGAGGTGCATCGGAAAGTAAAACTGGTGACACAGGAAAGGCTCAAAACATAGACACTAGGAAGACTTAGTCTTCCTGTACTTAAGTCGGCATTGTGTTTCTTATATTTAATTCCGATGCAATTCCTGTGTGTCATCGTCACTGTGAAGGTCCAAGGGATACAGTAAACCTGTAGAGGTGCATCAGAATGTAAAACTGGTGACACAGGAACCGCTCAAAACATAGACAGTAGGAAGACTCAGTCTTCCTGTACTTAAGTCGGCATTGTTTCTCTTATATTTAATTCCGATGCAATTTCTGTGTTTCATCGTCAATGGGAAGGTCCAAGGGATACGGTAAACCTGCAGAGGTGCATCAGAATGTAAAACTGGTGACACAGGAAACGCTCAACACATAGACAGTAGGAAGACTCATTCTTCCTGTACTTAAGTCGGCATTGTGTCTCTTATATTTAATTCCGATGCAATTTCTGTGTTTCATCGTCAATGGGAAGGTCCAAGGGATACAGTAAAAATGCAGAGGTACATCGGAATGTAAAACTAGTGACACAGGAAACGTTCAAAACATAGACAGTAGGAAGACTCAGTCTTCCTGTACTTAAGTCGGCATTATGTCTCTTATATTTAATTCCGATGCAATTTCTGTGTTTCATCGTCAATGGGAAGGTCCAAGGGATACAGTAAACCTGCAGAGGTGCATCGGAATGTAAAACTGGTGACACAGGAAACGCTCAAAACATAGACAGTAGGAAGACTCAGTCTTCCTGTACTTAAGTCGGCATTGTGTCTCTTAAGTTTATTTCCGATGAAATTTCTGTGTTTCATCGTGAATGGGAAGGTCCAAGGGATATAGTAAACCTGCAGAGGTGCATCGGAAAGTAAAACTGATGACACAGGAAACGCTCAAAACATAGACACTAGGAAGACTTAGTCTTCCTGTACTTAAGTCGGCATTGTGTTTCTTATATTTAATTCCGATGCAATTCCTGTGTTTCATCGTCACTGTGAAGGTCCAAGGGATACAGTAAACCTGCAGAGGTGCATCGGAATGTAAAACTAGTGACACAGGAAACGCTCAAATTATAGACAGTAGGAAGACTCAGTCTTCCTGTACTTAAGTCGGCTTTGTGTCTCTTATATTTAATTCCGATGCAATTTCTGTGTTTCATCGTCAATGGGAATGTCCAAGGGATACAGTAAACCTGCAGAGGTGCATCGGAAAGTAAAACTGGTGACACAGCAAACGCGCAAAACATAGACAGTAGGAAGACTCAGTCTTCCCGTACTTAAGTCGGCATTGTGTCTCTTATATTTAATTCCGATGCAATTTCTGTGTTTCATCGTCAATGGGATGGTCCAAGGGATACAGTAAACCTGTAGAGGTGCATCGGAATGTAAAACTGGTGACACAGAAAACGCTCAAATTATAGACAGTAGGAAGACTTAGTCTTCCTGTACTTAAGTCGGCATTGTGTTTCTTATATTTAATTCCGATGCAATTTCTGTGTTTCATCGTCAATGGGAAGGTGCAAGGGATACAGTAAACCTGTAGAGGTGCATCGGAATGTAAAACTGGTGACACAGAAAACGCTCAAATTATAGACAGTAGGAAGACTTAGTCTTCCTGTACTTAAGTCGGCATTGTGTCTCTTATATTTGATTCCGATGCAATTTCTGTGTTTCATCGTCAATGGGAAGGTCCAAGGGATACAGTAAACCTGCAGAGGTGCATCAGAATGTAAAACTGGTGACACAGGAAACGCTCAAAACATAGACAGTAGGAAGACTCAGTCTTCCTGTACTTAAGTCGGCATTGTGTCTCTTATATTTAAATTCGATGCAATTTGTGTGTTTCATCGCCAATGGGAAGGTCCAATGGATACAGAAAACCTGCAGAGGTGCATCAGAATGTAAAACTGGTGACACAGGAAACGCTCAAACATAGACAGTAGGATGACTCAGTCTTCCTGTACATAAGTCGGCATTGTGTCTCTTATATTTAATTCCGATGCAATTTCTGTGTTTCATCGTCAATGGGAACTTCCAAGGGATACAGTAAACCTGCAGAGGTGCATCAGAATGTAAAACTGGTGACACAGGAAACGCTCTAAACATAGACAGTAGGAAGACTCAGTCTTCCTGTACTTAAGTCGGCATTGTGTCTCTTATATTTAATTCCGATGCAATTTCTGTGTTTCATCGTCAATGGGAAGGTCCAATGGATACAGAAAACCTGCAGAGGTGCATCAGAATGTAAAACTGGTGACACAGGAAACGCTCAAAACATAGACAGTCGGAAGACTCAGTGTTCCTGTTCTTAAGTCGCCATTGTGTCTCTTATATTTAATTCCGATGCGATTTCTGTGTTTCATCGACAATAGGAAGGTCCAAGGGATACAGCAAACCGGCAGAGGTGCATCGGAATGTAGAACTGGTGACACAGGAAACGCTCAAACATTGACCGTACGAAGACTGTTTTCTTGTACTTAAGTCGGCATTGTGTCTCATATATTTCATTTCGATGCAATTTCTGTGTTTCATCGTCAATGGGAAGGTCCAAGGGATACAGGAAACCTGCAGAGGTGCATCGGAATGTAAAACTGGTGACACAGCAAACGCTGAAAACATAGACAGTAGGTAGACTCAGTCTTCCCGTACTTAAGTCGGCATTGTGTCTCTTATATTTAATTCCGATGCAATTTCTGTGTTTCATCGTCAATGGGAAGGTCCAAGGGATACAGTAAACCTGCAGAGGTGCATCGGAATGTAAAACTGGTGACACAGGAACCGCTCAAAACATAGACAGTAGGAAGACTCTGTCTTCCTGTACTTAAGTCGGCATTGTTTCTCTTATATTTATTTCCGATGAAATTTCTGTGTTTCATCGTTAATGGGAAGGTCCAAGGGATATAGTAAAACTGCAGAGTGCATCGGAAAGTAAAACTGGTGACACAGGAAAGGCTCAAAACATAGACACTAGGAAGACTTAGTCTTCCTGTACTTAAGTCGGCATTGTGTTTCTTATATTTAATTCCGATGCAATTCCTGTGTGTCATCGTCACTGTGAAGGTCCAAGGGATACAGTAAACCTGTAGAGGTGCATCGGAATGTAAAACTGGTGACACAGAAAACGCTCAAATTATAGACAGTAGGAAGACTTAGTCTTCCTGTACTTAAGTCGGCATTGTGTCTCTTATATTTAATTCCGATGCAATTTCTGTGTTTCATCGTCAATGGGAAGGTCCAAGGGATACAGTAAACCTGCAGAGGTGCATCAGAATGTAAAACTGGTGACACAGGAAACGCTCAACACATAGACAGTAGGAAGACTCATACTTCCTGTACTTAAGTCGGCATTGTGTCTCTTATATTTAATTCCGATGCAATTTCTGTGTTTCATCGTCAATGGGAAGGTCCAAGGGATACAGTAAACCTGCAGAGGTGCATCGGAATGTAAAACTAGTGACACAGGAAACGCTCAAATTATAGACAGTAGGAAGACTCAGTCTTCCTGTACTTAAGTCGGCTTTGTGTTTCTTATATTTAATTCCGATGCAATTTCTGTGTTTCATCGTCAATGGGAAGGTCCAAGGGATACAGTAAACCTGCAGAGGTACATCGGAATGTAAAACTAGTGACACAGGAAACGTTCAGAACATAGACAGTAGGAAGACTCAGTCTTCCTGTACTTAAGTCGGCATTATGTCTCTTATATTTAATTCCGATGCAATTTCTGTGTTTCATCGTCAATGGGAAGGTCCAAGGGATACAGTAAACCTGCAGAGGTGCATCAGAATGTAAAACTGGTGACACAGGGAACGCTCAAAACATAGACAGTAGGAAGACTCAGTCTTCCTGTACTTAAGTCGGCATTGTGTCTCTTATATTTAATTCCGATGCGATATCTGTGTTTCATCGACAATGGGAAGGTCCAAGGGATACAGCAAACCAGCAGAGGTGCATCGGAATGTAGAACTGGTGACACAGGAAAAGCTCAAACATTGACCGTACGAAGACTGTTTTCTTGTACTTAAGTCGGCATTGTGTCTCATATATTTCATTTCGATGCAATTTCTGTGTTTCATCGTCAATGGGAAGGTCCAAGGGATACAAGAAACCTGCAGAGGTGCATCGGAATGTAAAACTGGTGACACAGCAAACGCTCAAAACATAGACAGTAGGAAGACTCAGTCTTCCCGTACTTAAGTCGGCATTGTGTCTCTTATATTTAATTCCGATGCAATTTCTGTGTTTCATCGTCAATGGGAAGGTCCAAGGGATACAGTAAACCTGCAGAGGTGCATCGGAATGTAAAACTGGTGACACAGGAACCGCTCAAAACATAGACAGTAGGAAGACTCAGTCTTCCTGTACTTAAGTCGGCATTGTTTCTCTTATATTTATTTCCGATGAAATTTCTGTGTTTCATCGTGAATGGGAAGGTCCAAGGGATATAGTAAACCTGCAGAGGTGCATCGGAAAGTAAAACTGGTGACACAGGAAACGCTCAAAACATAGACACTAGGAAGACTTAGTCTTCCTGTACTTAAGTCGGCATTGTGTTTCTTATATTTAATTCCGATGCAATTCCTGTGTTTCATCGTCACTGTGAAGCACCAAGGGATACAGTAAACCTGTAGAGGTGCATCGGAATGTAAAACTGGTGACACAGAAAACGCTCAAATTATAGACAGTAGGAAGACTTAGTCTTCCTGTACTTAAGTCGGCATTGTGTCTCTTATATTTAATTGCGATGCAATTTCTGTGTTTCATCGTCAATGGGAAGGTCCAAGGGATACAGTAAACCTGCAGAGGTGCATCAGAATGTAAAACTGGTGACACAGGAAACGCTCAACACATAGACAGTAGGAAGACTCATTCTTCCTGTACTTAAGTCGGCATTCTGTCTCTTATATTTAATTCCGATGCAATTTCTGTGTTTCATCGTCAATGGGAAGGTCCAAGGGATACAGTAAACCTGGAGAGGTGTATCGGAATGTAAAACTAGTGACACAGGAAACGCTCAAAACATAGACAGTAGGAAGACTCAGTCTTCCTGTACTTAAGTCGGCATTATGTCTCTTATATTTAATTCCGATGCAATTTCTGTGTTTCATCGTCAATGGGAAGGTCCAAGGGATACAGTAAACCTGCAGAGGTGCATCGGAATGTAAAACTGGTGACACAGGAAACGCTCAAAACATAGACAGTAGGAAGACTCAGTCTTCCTGTACTTAAGTCGGCATTGTGTCTCTTATATTTATTTCCGATGAAATTTCTGTGTTTCATCGTGAATGGCAAGGTCCAAGGGATATAGTAAACCTGCAGAGGTGCATCGGAAAGTAAAACTGATGACACAGGAAACGCTCAAAACATAGACACTAGGAAGACTTAGTCTTCCTGTACTTAAGACGGCATTGTGTTTCTTATATTTAATTCCGATGCAATTCCTGTGTTTCATCGTCACTGTGAAGGTCCAAGGGATACAGTAAACCTGAAGAGGTGCATCGGAATGTAAAACTGGTGACACAGAAAACGCTGAAATTATAGACAGTAGGAAGACTTAGTCTTCCTGTACTTAAGTCGGCATTGTGTCTCTTATATTTAATTCCGATGCAATTTCTGTATTTCATCGTCAATGGGAAGGTCCAAGGGTTACAGTAAACCTGCAGAGGTGCATCAGAATGTAAAACTGGTGACACAGGAAACGCTCAACACATAGACAGTAGGAAGACTCATTCTTCCTGTACTTAAGTCGGCATTGTGTCTCTTATATTTAATTCCGATGCAATTTCTGTGTTTCATCGTCAATGGGAAGGTCCAACGGATACAGTAAACCTGCAGAGGTGCATCGGAATGTAAAACTAGTGACACAGGAAACGCTCAAAGCATAGACAGTAGGAAGACTCAGTCTTCCTGTACTTAAGTCGGCATTGTGTCTCTTATATTTAATTCCGATGCAATTTCTGTGTTTCATCGTCAATGGGAAGGTCCAAGGGATACAGTAAACCTGCAGATGTGCATCAGAATGTAAAACTGGTGACACAGGAAACGCTCAACACATAGACAGCAGGAAGACTCATTCTTCCTGTACTTAAGTCGGCATTGTGTCTCTTATATTTAATTCCGATGCAATTTCTGGGTTTCATCGTCAATGGGAAAGTCCAAGGGATACAGTAAACCTGCAGAGGTGCATCGGAATGTAAAACTAGTGACACAGGAAACGCTCAAATTATAGACAGTAGGAAGACTCAGTCTTCCTGTACTTAAGTCGGCTTTGTGTCTCTTATATTTAATTCCGATGCAATTTCTGTGTTTCATCGTCAATGGGAAGGTCCAAGGGATACAGTAAACCTGCAGAGGTGCATCGGAAAGTAAAACTGGTGACACAGCAAACGCTCAAAACATAGACAGTAGGAAGACTCAGTCTTCCCGTACTTAAGTCGGCATTGTGTCTCTTATATTTAATTCCGATGCAATTTCTGTGTTTCATCGCCAATGGGAAGGTCCAAGGGATACAGTAAACCTGCAGAGGTGCATCGGAATGTAAAACTAGTGACACAGGAAACGCTCAAAACATAGACAGTAGGAAGACTCAGTCTTCCTGTACTTAAGTCGGCATTGTCTCTCTTATATTTAATTCCGATGCAATTCGTGTGTTTCATCGTCAATGGTAAGGTCCAAGGGATACAGTAAACCTGCAGAGCTGCATCGGAATGTGCAACTATGTTACAGGAAACGCTCAAATCATAGACAGTAGGAAGACTCAGTCTTCCTGCACTTAAGTCGGCATTGTGTCTCTTATATTTAATTCGGATGCAATTTCTGTGTTTCATCGTCAATGGGAAATTCCAAGGGATACAGTAAACCTGCAGAGGTGCATCGGAATGTAAAACTGGTGACACAGCAAACGCTCAAAACATAGACAGTAGGAAGACTCAGTCTTCCCGTACTTAAGTCGGCATTGTGTCTCTTATATTTAATTCCGATGCAATTTCTGTGTTTCATCGTCAATGGGAAGGTCCAAGGGATACAGTAAACCTGCGGAGGTGCATCAGAATGTAAAACTGGTGACACAGGAAACGCTCAAAACATAGGCAGTAGGAAGACTCAGTCTTCCTGTACTTAAGTCGGCATTGTGTCTCTTATATTTAATTCCGATGCAATTTCTGTGTTTCATCGTCAATGGGAAGGTCCAATTGATACAGAAAACCTGCAGAGGTGCATCAGAATGTAAAACTGGTGACACAGGAAACGCTCAAAACATAGACAGTAGGAAGACTCAGTCTTCCTGTACTTAAGTCGGCATTGTGTCTCTTAAATTTAATTCCGATGCAATTTCTGTGTTTCATAGTCAATGGGAAGGTCCAATGGATACAGAAAACCTGCAGAGGTGCATCGGAATGTAAAACTGGTGACACAGGAAACGCTCAAAACATAGACAGTAGGAAGACTCAGTCTTCCTGTACTTAAGTCGGCATTGTGTCTCTTATATTTATTTCCGATGAAATTTCTGTGTTTCATCGTGAATGGGAAGGTCCAAGGGATATAGTAAACCTGCAGAGGTGCATCGGAATGTAAAACTGATGACACAGGAAAAGCTCAAAACATAGACACAAGGAAGACTTAGTCTTCCTGTACTTAAGTCGGCATTGTGTTTCTTATATTTAATTCCGATGCAATTCCTGCGTTTCATCGTCACTGTGAAGGTCCAAGGGATACAGTAAACCTGTAGAGGTGCATCGGAATGTAAAACTGGTGACACAGAAAACGCTCAAATTATAGACAGTAGGAAGACTTAGTCTTCCTGTACTTAAGTCGGCATTGTGTTTCTTATATTTAATTCCGATGCAATTTCTGTGTTTCATCGTCAATGGGAAGGTGCAAGGGATACAGTAAACTTGTAGAGGTGCATCGGAATGTAAAACTGGTGACACAGAAAACGCTCAAATTATAGACTGTAGGAAGACTTAGTCTTCCTGTACTTAAGTCGGCATTGTGTCTCTTATATTTAATTCCGATGCAATATCTGTGTTTCATCGTCAATGGGAAGGTCCAAGGGATACAGTAAACCTGCAGAGGTGCATCAGAATGTAAAACTGGTGACACAGGAAACGCTCAACACATAGTCAGTAGGAAGACTCATTCTTCCTGTACTTAAGTCGGCATTCTGTCTCTTATATTTAATTCCGATGCAATTTCTGTGTTTCATCGTCAATGGGAAGGTCCAATGGATACAGAAAACCTGCAGAGGTGCATCAGAATGTAAAACTGGTGACACAGGGAACGCTCAAAACATAGACAGTAGGAAGACTCAGACTTCCTGTACTTAAGTCGGCATTGTGTCTCTTATATTTAATTCCGATGCGATTTCTGTGTTTCATCGACAATGGGAAGGTCCAAGGGATACAGCAAACCGGCAGAGGTGCATCGGAATGTAGAACTAGTGACACAGGAAACGCTCAAACATTGACCGTACGAAGACTGTTTTCTTGTACCTAAGTCGGCATTGTGTCCCATATATTTCATTTCGATGCAATTTCTGTGTTTCATCGTCAATGGGAAGGTCCAAGGGATACAGGAAACCTGCACAGGTGCATCGGAATGTAAAACTGGTGACACAGCAAACGCTCAAAACATAGACAGTAGGAAGACTCAGTCTTCCCGTACTTAAGTCGGCATTGTGTCTCTTATATTTAATTCCGATGCAATTTCTGTGTTTCATCGTCAATGGGAAGGTCCAAGGGATACAGTAAACCTGCAGAGGTGCATCGGAATGTAAAACTGGTGACACAGGAACCGCTCAAAACATAGACAGTAGGAAGACTCAGTCTTCCTGTACTTAAGTCGGCATTGTTTCTCTTATATTTATTTCCGATGAAATTTCTGTGTTTCATCGTGAATGGGAAGGTCCAAGGGATATAGTAAACCTGCAGAGGTGCATCGGAAAGTAAAACTGGTGACACAGGAAACGCTCAAAACATAGACAGTAGGAAGACTTAGTCTTCCTGTACTTAAGTCGGCATTGTGTTTCTTATATTTAATTCCGATGCAATTCCTGTGTTTCATCGTCACTGTGAAGGTCCAAGGGATACAGTAAACCTGTAGAGGTGCATCGGAATGTAAAACTGGTGACACAGAAAACGCTCAAATTATAGACAGTAGGAAGACTTAGTCTTCCTGTACTTAAGTCGGCATTGTGTCTCTTATATTTAATTCCGATGCAATTTCTGTGTTTCATCGTCAATGGGAAGGTCCAAGGGATACCGTAAACCTGCAGAGGTGCATCAGAATGTAAAACTGGTGACACAGGAAACGCTCAACACATAGACAGTAGGAAGACTCATTCTTCCTGTACTTAAGTCGGCATTGTGTCTCTTATATTTAATTCCGATGCAATTTCTGTGTTTCATCGTCAATGGGAAGGTCCAAGGGATACAGTAAACCTGCAGAGGTGCATCGGAATGTAAAACTAGTGACACAGGAAACGCTCAAAACATAGACAGTGGGAAGACTCAGTCTTCCTGTACTTAAGTCGGCATTGTGTCTCTTATATTTAATTCCGATGCAATTTCTGTGTTTCATCGTCAATGGGAAGGTCCAAGGGATACAGTAAACCTGCAGAGGTGCATCGGAATGTAAAACTGGTGACACAGGAAACGCTCAAAACATAGACAGTAGGAGGACTCAGTCTTCCTGTACTTACGTCGGCATTGTGTCTCTTATATTTATTTCCGATGAAATTTCTGTCTTTCATCGTGAATGGGAAGGTCCAAGGGATATAGTAAACCTGCAGAGGTGCATCGGAAAGTAAAACTGATGACACAGGAAACGCTCAAAACATAGACACTAGGAAGACTTAGTCTTCCTGTACTTGAGACGGCATTGTGTTCCTTATATTTAATTCCGATGCAATTCCTGTGTTTCATCGTCACTGTGAAGGTCCAAGGGATACAGTAAACCTGTAGAGGTGCATCGGAATGTAAAACTGGTGACACAGAAAACGCTCAAATTATAGACAGTAGGAAGACTTAGTCTTCCTGTACTTAAGTCGGCATTGTGTCTCTTATATTTAATTCCGATGCAATTTCTGTATTTCATCGTCAATGGGAAGGTCCAAGGGATACAGTAAACCTGCAGAGGTGCATCAGAATGTAAAACTGGTGACACAGGAAACGCTCAACACATAGACAGTAGGAAGACTCATTCTTCCTTTACTTAAGTCGGCAATGTGTCTCTTATATTTAATTCCGATGCAATTTCTGTGTTTCATCGTCAATGGGAAGGTCCAAGGGATACAGTAAACCTGCAGAGGTGCATCGGAATGTAAAATTAGTGACACAGGAAACGCTCAAAACATAGACAGTAGGAAGACTCAGTCTTCCTGTACTTAAGTCGGCATTGTGTCTCTTATATTTAATTCCGATGCAATTTCTGTGTTTCATCGTCAATGGGAAGGTCCAAGGGATACAGTAAACCTGCAGAGGTGCATCGGAATGTAAAACTAGTGACACAGGAAACGCTCAAAACATAGACAGTAGGATGACTCAGTCTTCCTGTACTTAAGTCGGCATTATGTCTCTTATATTTAATTCCGATGCAATTTCTGTGTTTCATCGTCAATGGGAAGGTCCAAGGGATACAGTAAACCTGCAGAGGTGCATCGGAAAGTAAAACTGGTGACACAGGAAACGCTCAAAACATAGACAGTAGGAAGACTCAGTCTTCCTGTACTTAAGTCGGCATTATGTCTCTTATATTTAATTCCGATGCAATTTCTGTGTTTCATCGTCAATGGGAAGGTCCAAGGGATACAGTAAACCTGCAGAGGTGCATCGGAAAGTAAAACTGGTGACACAGGAAACGCTCAAAACATAGACAGTAGGAAGACTCAGTTTTCCTGTACTTAAGTCTGCATTGTGTCTCTTATATTTATTTCCGATGAAATTTCTGTGTTTCATCTTGAATGGGAAGGTCCAAGGGATATAGTAAACCCGCAGAGGTGCATCGGAAAGTAAAACTGATGACACAGGAAACGCTCAAAACATAGACACTAGGAAGACTTAGACTTCCTGTACTTAAGTCGGCATTGTGCTTCTTATATTTAATTCCGATGCAATTCCTGTGTTTCATCGTCACTGTGAAGGTCCAAGGGATACAGTAAACCTGTAGAGGTGCATCGGAATGTAAAACTGGTGACACAGAAAACGCTCAAATTATAGACAGTAGGAAGACATAGTCTTCCTGTACTTAAGTCGCCATTGTGTCTCTTATATTTAATTCCGATGCAATTTCTGTGTTTCATCGTCAATGGGAAGGTCCAAGAGATACAGTAAACTTGCAGAGGTGCATCAGAATGTAAAACTGGTGACACAGGAAACGCTCAACCCATAGACAGTAGGAAGACTCATTCTTCCTGTACTTAAGTCGGCATTGTGTCTCTTATATTTAATTCCGATGCAATTTCTGTGCTTCATCGTCTATGGGAAGGTCCAAGGGATACAGTAAACCTGCAGATGTGCATCAGAATGTAAAACTGGTGACACAGGAAACGCTCAACACATAGACAGTAGGAAGACTCATTCTTCCTGTACTTAAGTCAGCATTGTGTCTCTTATATTTAATTCCGATGCAATTTCTGTGTTTCATCGTCAATGGGAAGGTCCAAGGGATACAGTAAACCTGCAGAGGTGCATCGGAATGTAATACTAGTGACACAGGAAACGCTCAAATAATAGACAGTAGGAAGACTCAGTCTTCCTGTACTTAAGTTGGCTTTGTGTCTCTTATATTTTATTCCGATGCAATTTCTGTGTTTCATCGTCAATGGGAAGGTCCTAGGGATTCAGTAAACCTGCAGAGGTGCATCGGAAAGTAAAACTGGTGACACAGCAAACGCTCAAAACATAGACACTAGGAAGACTTAGTCTTCCTGTACTTAAGTCGGCATTGTGTTTCTTATATTTAATTCCGATGCAATTCCTGTGTTTCATCGTCACTGTGAAGGTCCAAGGGATACAGTAAATCTGTAGAGGTGCATCGGAATGTAAAACTGGTGACACAGAAAACGCTCAAATTATAGACAGTAGGAAGACTTAGTCTTCCTGTACTTAAGTCGGCATTGTGTCTCTTATATTTAATTCCGATGCAATTTCTGTGTTTCATCGTCAATGGGAAGGTCCAAGGGATACAGTAAACCTGCAGAGGTGCATCAGAATGTAAAACTGGTGACACAGGAAACGCTCAACACATAGACTGTAGGAAGACTCATTCTTCCTGTACTTAAGTCGGCATTGTGTCCCTTATATTTAATTCCGATGCAATTTCTGTGTTTCATCGTCAATGGGAAGGTCCAAGGGATACAGTAAACCTGCAGAGGTGCATCGGAATGTAAAACTAGTGACACAGGAAACGCTCAAAACATAGACAGTAGGAAGACTCAGTCTTCCTGTACTTAAGTCGGCATTGTATCTCTTATATTTAATTCTGATGCAATTTCTGTGCTTCATCGTCTATGGGAAGGTCCAAGGGATACAGTAAACCTGCAGATGTGCATCAGAATGTAAAACTGGTGACACAGGAAACGCTCAACACATAGACAGTAGGAAGACTCATTCTTCCTGTACTTAAGTCAGCATTGTGTCTCTTATATTTAATTCCGATGCAATTTCTGTGTTTCATCGTCAATGGGAAGGTCCAAGGGATACAGTAAACCTGCAGAGGTGCATCGGAATGTAATACTAGTGACACAGGAAACGCTCAAATAATAGACAGTAGGAAGACTCAGTCTTCCTGTACTTAAGTCGGCTTTGTGTCTCTTATATTTTATTCCGATGCAATTTCTGTGTTTCATCGTCAATGGGAAGGTCCTAGGGATTCAGTAAACCTGCAGAGGTGCATCGGAAAGTAAAACTGGTGACACAGCAAACGCTCAAAACATAGACACTAGGAAGACTTAGTCTTCCTGTACTTAAGTCGGCATTGTGTTTCTTATATTTAATTCCGATGCAATTCCTGTGTTTCATCGTCACTGTGAAGGTCCAAGGGATACAGTAAATCTGTAGAGGTGCATCGGAATGTAAAACTGGTGACACAGAAAACGCTCAAATTATAGACAGTAGGAAGACTTAGTCTTCCTGTACTTAAGTCGGCATTGTGTCTCTTATATTTAATTCCGATGCAATTTCTGTGTTTCATCGTCAATGGGAAGGTCCAAGGGATACAGTAAACCTGCAGAGGTGCATCAGAATGTAAAACTGGTGACACAGGAAACGCTCAAAACATAGAGAGTAGGAAGACTCAGTCTTCCTGTACTTAAGTCGGCATTGTGTCTCTTATATTTAATTCCGATGCAATTTCTGTGTTTCATCGTCAATGGGAAGGTCCAAGGGATACAATAAACCTGCAGAGGTGCATCGGAATGTAAAACTGGTGACACAGGAAACGCTCAAAACATAGACAGCAGGAAGACTCAGTCTTCTTATACTTAATTCGGCATTGTGTCTCTTATATTTATTTCCGATGAAATTTCTGTGTTTCATCGTGAATGGGAAGGTCCAAGGGATATAGTAAACCTGCGGAGGTACATCGGAAAGTAAAACGCATGACACAGGAAACGCTCAAAACACAGACAGTAGGAAGACTTAGTCTTCCTGTACTTAAGTCGGCATTGTGTCTCTTATATTTAATTCCGATGCAATTTCTGTGTTTCATCGTCAATGGGAAGGTCCAAGGGATACAGTAAACCAGCAGAGGTGCATCAGAATGTAAAACTGGTGACACAGGAAACGCTCAACACATAGACAGTAGGAAGACTCATTCTTCCTGTACTTAAGTCGGCATTGTGTCTCTTATATTTAATTCCGATGCAATTTCTGTGTTTAATCGTCAATGGGAAGGTCCAAGGGATACAGTAAACCTGGAGATGTGCATCAGAATGTAAAACTGGTGACACAGGAAACGCTCAACACATAGACCGTAGGAAGACTCATTCTTCCTGTACTTAAGTCGGCATTGTGTCTCTTATATTTAATTCCGATGCAATTTCTGTGTTTCATCGTCAATGGGAGGTCCAAGGGATACAGTAAACCTGCAGAGGTGCATCGGAATGTAAAACTAGTGACACAGGAAACGCTCAAATTATAGACAGTAGGAAGACTCAGTCTTCCTGTACTTAAGTCGGCTTTGTGTCTCTTATATTTAATTCCGATGCAATTTCTGTGTTTCATCGTCAATGGGAAGGTCCAAGGGATACAGTAAACCTGCAGAGGTGCATCGGAATGTAAAACTAGTGACACAGGAAACGCTCAAACCATAGACAGTAGGAAGACTCAGTCTTCCTGTACTTAAGTCGGCATTGTGTCTCTTATATTTAATTCCGATGCAATTTCTGTGTTTCATCGTCAATGGGAAGGTCCAAGGGATACAGTAAACCTGCAGAGGTGCATCGGAATGTAAAACTGGTGACACAGGAACCGCTCAAAACATAGACAGTAGGAAGACTCAGTCTTCCTGTACTTAAGTCGGCATTGTTTATCTTATATTTATTTCCGATGAAATTTCTGTGTTTCATCGTGAATGGGAAGGTCCAAGGGATATAGTAAACCTGCAGAGGTGCATCGGAAAGTAAAACTGATGACACAGGAAACGCTCAAAACATAGACACTAGGAAGACTTAGTCTTCCTGTACTTAAGTCGGCATTGTGTTTCTTATATTTAATTCCGATGCAATTTCTGTGTTTCATCGTCACTGTGAAGGTCCAAGGGATACAGTAAACCTGTAGAGGTGCATCGGAATGTAAAACTGGTGACACACGAAACGCTCAAATTACAGACTGTAGGAAGACTCAGTCTTCCTTTACTTAAGTCGGCATTGTGTCTGTTATATTTAATTCCGATGCAATTTCTGTGTTTCATCGTCAATGGGAAGGCCCAAGGGATACAGGAAAACTGCAGAGGTGCATCAGAATGTAAAACTGGTGACACAGGAAACGCTCAAAACATAGAGAGTAGGAAGACTCAGTCTTCCTGTTTTTAAGTCGGCATTGTGTCTCTTATATTTAATTCCGATGCAATTTCTGTGTTTCATCGTCAATGGGTAGGTCCAAGGGATACAGTAAACCTGCAGAGGTGCATCGGAATGTAAAACTAGTGACACAGGAAACGCTCAAAACATAGACAGTAGGAAGACTCAGTCTTCCTGTACTTAAGTCGGCACTGTGTCTCTTATATTTAATTCCGATGCAATTTCTGTGTTTCATCGTCAATGGGAAGGTCCAAGGGATACAGTAAACCTCTACAGGTGCATCGGAATGTAAAACTGGTGACACAGGAAACGCTCAAATTATAGACAGTAGGAAGTCTCAGTCTTCCTGTACTTAAGTCGGCATTGTGTGTCTTATATTTAATTCCGATGCAATTTCTGTGTTTCATCGTCAATGGGAAGGTACATGGGATACAGTAAACCTGCAAAGGTGAATCAGAATGTAAAACTAGTGACACAGGAAACGCTCAAAACATTGACAGTAGGAAGACTCAGTCTTCCTGTACTTAAGTCGGAATTGTGTCTCTTATATTTAATTCCGATGCAATTTCTGTGTTTCATCGTCAATGGGAAGGTCCAAGGGATACAGTAAACCTACAGAGCTGCATCGGAATGTGAAACTAGTGTTACAGGAAACGCTCAAAACATAGAGAGTAGGAAGACTCAGTCTTCCTGCACTTAAGTCGGCATTGTGTCTCTTATATTTAATTCCGATGCAATTTCTGTGTTTCATCGTCAATGGTAAATTCCAAGGGATACAGTAAACCTGCAGAGGTGCATCGGAATGTATAACTGATGACACAGGAAACGCTCAAAACATAGACAGCAGGAAGACTCAGTCTTCCTATACTTAATTCGGCATTGTGTCTCTTATATTTATTTCCGATGAAATTTCTGTGTTTCATCGTGAATGGGAAGGTCCAAGGGATATAGTAAACCTGCGGAGGTACATCGGAAAGTAAAACGCATGACACAGGAAACGCTCAAAACACAGACAGTAGGAAGACTTAGTCTTCCTGTACTTAAGTCGGTATTGTGTCTCTTATATTTAATTCCGATGCAATTTCTGTGTTTCATCGTCACTGTGAAGGTCCAAGGGATACAGTAAACCTGTAGAGGTGCATCGGAATGTAAAACTGGTGACACACGAAACGCTCAAATTACAGACAGTAGGAAGACTCAGTCTTCCTGTACTTAAGTCGGCATTGTGTCTCTTATATTTAATTCCGATGCAATTTCTGTGTTTCATCGTCAATGCGAAGGTCCAAGGGATACAGTAAAGCTGCAGAGGTGCATCAGAATGTAAAACTGGTGACACAGGAAACGCTCAAAGCATAGTGAGTAGGAAGACTCAGTCTTCCTGTTTTTAAGTCGGCATTGTGTCTCTTATATTTAATTCCGATGCAATTTCTGTGTTTCATCGTCAATGGGAAGGTCCAAGGGATAGCGTAAACCTGCAGAGGTGCATCTGAATGTAAAACTAGTGACACAGGAAACGCTCAAAACATAGACAGTAGGAAGACTCAGTCTTCCTGCACTTAAGTCGGCATTGTGTCTCTTATATTTAATTCCGATGCAATTTCTGTGTTTCATCGTCAATGGGAATGTCCAAGAGATACAGTAAACCTGCAGAGGTGCATCAGAATGTAAAACTGGTGACACAGGAAACGCTCAACCCATAGACAGTAGGAAGACTCATTCTTCCTGTACTTAAGTCGGCATTGTGTCTCTTATATTTAATTCCGATGCAATTTCTGTGCTTCATCGTCTATGGGAAGGTCCAAGGGATACAGTAAACCTGCAGATGTGCATCAGAATGTAAAACTGGTGACACAGGAAACGCTCAACACATAGACAGTAGGAAGACTCATTCTTCCTGTACTTAAGTCAGCATTGTGTCTCTTATATTTAATTCCGATGCAATTTCTGTGTTTCATCGTCAATGGGAAGGTCCAAGGGATACAGTAAACCTGCAGAGGTGCATCGGAATGTAATACTAGTGACACAGGAAACGCTCAAATAATAGACAGTAGGAAGACTCAGTCTTCCTGTACTTAAGTCGGCTTTGTGTCTCTTATATTTTATTCCGATGCAATTTCTGTGTTTCATCGTCAATGGGAAGGTCCTAGGGATTCAGTAAACCTGCAGAGGTGCATCGGAAAGTAAAACTGGTGACACAGCAAACGCTCAAAACATAGACACTAGGAAGACTTAGTCTTCCTGTACTTAAGTCGGCATTGTGTTTCTTATATTTAATTCCGATGCAATTCCTGTGTTTCATCGTCACTGTGAAGGTCCAAGGGATACAGTAAATCTGTAGAGGTGCATCGGAATGTAAAACTGGTGACACAGAAAACGCTCAAATTATAGACAGTAGGAAGACTTAGTCTTCCTGTACTTAAGTCGGCATTGTGTCTCTTATATTTAATTCCGATGCAATTTCTGTGTTTCATCGTCAATGGGAAGGTCCAAGGGATACAGTAAACCTGCAGAGGTGCATCAGAATGTAAAACTGGTGACACAGGAAACGCTCAAAACATAGAGAGTAGGAAGACTCAGTCTTCCTGTACTTAAGTCGGCATTGTGTCTCTTATATTTAATTCCGATGCAATTTCTGTGTTTCATCGTCAATGGGAAGGTCCAAGGGATACAATAAACCTGCAGAGGTGCATCGGAATGTAAAACTGGTGACACAGGAAACGCTCAAAACATAGACAGCAGGAAGACTCAGTCTTCCTATACTTAATTCGGCATTGTGTCTCTTATATTTATTTCCGATGAAATTTCTGTGTTTCATCGTGAATGGGAAGGTCCAAGGGATATAGTAAACCTGCGGAGGTACATCGGAAAGTAAAACGCATGACACAGGAAACGCTCAAAACACAGACAGTAGGAAGACTTAGTCTTCCTGTACTTAAGTCGGCATTGTGTCTCTTATATTTAATTCCGATGCAATTTCTGTGTTTCATCGTCAATGGGAAGGTCCAAGGGATACAGTAAACCTGCAGAGGTGCATCAGAATGTAAAACTGGTGACACAGGAAACGCTCAACACATAGACAGTAGGAAGACTCATTCTTCCTGTACTTAAGTCGGCATTGTGTCTCTTATATTTAATTCCGATGCAATTTCTGTGTTTCATCGTCAATGGGAAGGTCCAAGGGATACAGTAAACCTGCAGAGGTGCATCGGAATGTAAAACTAGTGACACAGGAAACGCTCAAAACATAGACAGCAGGAAGACTCAGTCTTCCTATACTTAATTCGGCATTGTGTCTCTTATATTTATTTCCGATGAAATTTCTGTGTTTCATCGTGAATGGGAAGGTCCAAGGGATATAGTAAACCTGCGGAGGTACATCGGAAAGTAAAACGCATGACACAGGAAACGCTCAAAACACAGACAGTAGGAAGACTTAGTCTTCCTGTACTTAAGTCGGCATTGTGTCTCTTATATTTAATTCCGATGCAATTTCTGTGTTTCATCGTCAAGGGGAAGGTCCAAGGGATACAGTAAACCAGCAGAGGTGCATCAGAATGTAAAACTGGTGACACAGGAAACGCTCAACACATAGACAGTAGGAAGACTCATTCTTCCTGTACTTAAGTCGGCATTGTGTCTCTTATATTTAATTCCGATGCAATTTCTGTGTTTCATCGTCAATGGGAAGGTCCAAGGGATACAGTAAACCTGCAGAGGTGCATCGGAATGTAAAACTAGTGACACAGGAAACGCTCAAAACATAGACAGTAGGAAGACTCAGTCTTCCTGTACTTAAGTCGGCATTGTGTCTCTTATATTTAATTCCGATGCAATTTCTGTGTTTAATCGTCAATGGGAAGGTCCAAGGGATACAGTAAACCTGGAGATGTGCATCAGAATGTAAAACTGGTGACACAGGATACGCTCAACACATAGACCGTAGGAAGACTCATTCTTCCTGTACTTAAGTCGGCATTGTGTCTCTTATATTTAATTCCGATGCAATTTCTGTGTTTCATCGTCAATGGGAGGTCCAAGGGATACAGTAAACCTGCAGAGGTGCATCGGAATGTAAAACTAGTGACACAGGAAACGCTCAAATTATAGACAGTAGGAAGACTCAGTCTTCCTGTACTTAAGTCGGCTTTGTGTCTCTTATATTTAATTCCGATGCAATTTCTGTGTTTCATCGTCAATGGGAAGGTCCAAGGGATACAGTAAACCTGCAGAGGTGCATCGGAATGTAAAACTAGTGACACAGGAAACGCTCAAACCATAGACAGTAGGAAGACTCAGTCTTCCTGTACTTAAGTCGGCATTGTGTCTCTTATATTTAATTCCGATGCAATTTCTGTGTTTCATCGTCAATGGGAAGGTCCAAGGGATACAGTAAACCTGCAGAGGTGCATCGGAATGTAAAACTGGTGACACAGGAACCGCTCAAAACATAGACAGTAGGAAGACTCAGTCTTCCTGTACTTAAGTCGGCATTGTTTCTCTTATATTTATTTCCGATGAAATTTCTGTGTTTCATCGTGAATGGGAAGGTCCAAGGGATATAGTAAACCTGCAGAGGTGCATCGGAAAGTAAAACTGATGACACAGGAAACGCTCAAAACATAGACACTAGGAAGACTTAGTCTTCCTGTACTTAAGTCGGCATTGTGTTTCTTATATTTAATTCCGATGCAATTTCTGTGTTTCATCGTCACTGTGAAGGTCCAAGGGATACAGTAAACCTGTAGAGGTGCATCGGAATGTAAAACTGGTGACACACGAAACGCTCAAATTACAGACTGTAGGAAGACTCAGTCTTCCTTTACTTAAGTCGGCATTGTGTCTGTTATATTTAATTCCGATGCAATTTCTGTGTTTCATCGTCAATGGGAAGGCCCAAGGGATACAGGAAAACTGCAGAGGTGCATCAGAATGTAAAACTGGTGACACAGGAAACGCTCAAAACATAGAGAGTAGGAAGACTCAGTCTTCCTGTTTTTAAGTCGGCATTGTGTCTCTTATATTTAATTCCGATGCAATTTCTGTGTTTCATCGTCAATGGGTAGGTCCAAGGGATACAGTAAACCTGCAGAGGTGCATCGGAATGTAAAACTAGTGACACAGGAAACGCTCAAAACATAGACAGTAGGAAGACTCAGTCTTCCTGTACTTAAGTCGGCACTGTGTCTCTTATATTTAATTCCGATGCAATTTCTGTGTTTCATCGTCAATGGGAAGGTCCAAGGGATACAGTAAACCTCTACAGGTGCATCGGAATGTAAAACTGGTGACACAGGAAACGCTCAAATTATAGACAGTAGGAAGTCTCAGTCTTCCTGTACTTAAGTCGGCATTGTGTGTCTTATATTTAATTCCGATGCAATTTCTGTGTTTCATCGTCAATGGGAAGGTCCATGGGATACAGTAAACCTGCAAAGGTGAATCAGAATGTAAAACTAGTGACACAGGAAACGCTCAAAACATTGACAGTAGGAAGACTCAGTCTTCCTGTACTTAAGTCGGAATTGTGTCTCTTATATTTAATTCCGATGCAATTTCTGTGTTTCATCGTCAATGGGAAGGTCCAAGGAATACAGTAAACCTACAGAGCTGCATCGGAATGTGAAACTAGTGTTACAGGAAACGCTCAAAACATAGAGAGTAGGAAGACTCAGTCTTCCTGCACTTAAGTCGGCATTGTGTCTCTTATATTTAATTCCGATGCAATTTCTGTGTTTCATCGTCAATGGTAAATTCCAAGGGATACAGTAAACCTGCAGAGGTGCATCGGAATGTATAACTGATGACACAGGAAACGCTCAAAACATAGACAGCAGGAAGACTCAGTCTTCCTATGCTTAATTCGGCATTGTGTCTCTTATATTTATTTCCGATGAAATTTCTGTGTTTCATCGTGAATGGGAAGGTCCAAGGGATATAGTAAACCTGCGGAGGTACATCGGAAAGTAAAACGCATGACACAGGAAACGCTCAAAACACAGACAGTAGGAAGACTTAGTCTTCCTGTACTTAAGTCGGTATTGTGTCTCTTATATTTAATTCCGATGCAATTTCTGTGTTTCATCGTCACTGTGAAGGTCCAAGGGATACAGTAAACCTGTAGAGGTGCATCGGAATGTAAAACTGGTGACACACGAAACGCTCAAATTACAGACAGTAGGAAGACTCAGTCTTCCTGTACTTAAGTCGGCATTGTGTCTCTTATATTTAATTCCGATGCAATTTCTGTGTTTCATCGTCAATGCGAAGGTCCAAGGGATACAGTAAAGCTGCAGAGGTGCATCAGAATGTAAAACTGGTGACACAGGAAACGCTCAAAGCATAGTGAGTAGGAAGACTCAGTCTTCCTGTTTTTAAGTCGGCATTGTGTCTCTTATATTTAATTCCGATGCAATTTCTGTGTTTCATCGTCAATGGGTAGGTCCAAGGGATACAGTAAACCTGCAGAGGTGCATCTGAATGTAAAACTAGTGACACAGGAAACGCTCAAAACATAGACAGTAGGAAGACTCAGTCTTCCTGCACTTAAGTCGGCATTGTGTCTCTTATATTTAATTCCGATGCAATTTCTGTGTTTCATCGTCAATGCGAAGGTCCAAGGGATACAGTAAACCTGCAGAGGTGCATCGCAATGTATAACTGGTGACACAGGAAACGCTCAAAACATAGACAGTAGGAAGACTCAATCTTCCTGTATTTAAGTCGGCATTGTGTCTCTTATATTTATTTCCGATGAAATTTCTGTGTTTCATCGCGAATGGGAAGGTCCAAGGGATACAGTAAACCTGCAGAGGTGCATCGGAAAGTAAAACTGATGACACAGGAAACGCTCAAAACATAGACAGTAGGAAGACTTAGTCTTCCTGTACTTAAATCGGCATTGTGTCTCTTATATTCAATTACGATGCAATTTGTGTGTTTCATCGCCAATGGGAAGGTCCACGGGATACAGTAAACCTGCAGAGGTGCATCGGAATGTAAAACTGGTGACACAGGAAACGCTCAAAACATTGACTGTAAGAAGACTGTTTTCCTGTACTTAAGTCGGCATTGTGTCTCTTATATTTAAATCCGATGCAATTTCTGTGTTTTATCGTCACTGTGAAGGTCCAAGGGATACAGAAAACCTGTAGAGGAGCATCGGAATGTAAAACTGGTTATACAGGAAACGCTCAAATTATAGACAGTAGGAAGACTCAGCCTTCCTGTACTTAAGTCGGCATTGTGTCGCTTATATTTAATTCCGATGGAATTTCTGTGTTTCATCGTCAATGGGAATGTCCAAAGGATACAGTAAACCTGCAGAGTTGCATCGGAATATAAAACTAGTGACACAGGAAACGTTAAAAACATAGACAGTAGGAGGACTCAGTCTTCTTGTACTTAAGTCGGCATTGTGTCTCTTATATTTAATTCCGATTAAATTTCTGTGTTTCATCGGGAATGGGAAGGTCCAAGGGATACTGTAAAACTGCAGAAGTGCATCGGAGTGTAAAACTGGTGACACAGGAAACGCTCAAAACATAGCCAGTAGGAAGACTCAGTCATCCTGTACTTAAGTCGGCATTGTGTCTCTTTTATTTAATTCCGATGCAATTTCTGTGTTTCATCGTCAATGGGAAGGTCCAAGGGATACAGTAAACCTGCAGAGGTGCATCGGAATGTATAACTAGTGACACAGGAAACGCTCAAAACATAGACAGTAGGAAGACTCGGTCTTCCTGTACTTAAGTCGGCATTGTGTCTCTTATATTTAATTCCGATGCAATTTCTGTGTTTCATCGTCAATGGGAAGGTCCAAGGGATACAGTAAACCTGCAGAGCTGCATCGGAGTGTAAAACTGGTGACACAGGAAACGCTCAAAACATAGAGAGTAGGAAGACTCAGTCTTCCTGTACTTAAGTCGGCATTGTGTCGCTTATATTTAATTCCGTGGAATTTCTGTGTTTCATCGTCAATGGGAATGTCCAAGGGATACAGTAAACCTGCAGAGGTGCATCGGAATATAAAACTAGTGACACAGGAAATGTTAAAAACATAGACAGTAGGAGGACTCAGTCTTCTTGTACTTAAGTCGGCATTGTGTCTCTTATATTTAATTCCGATTAAATTTCTGTGTTTCATCGTGAATGGGAAGGTCCAAGGGATACGGTAAACCTGCAGAAGTGCATCGGAGTGAAAACTGGTGACACAGGAAACGCTCAAAACATAGCCAGTAGGAAGCCTCAGTCATCCTGTACTTAAGTCGGCATTGTGTCTCTTTTATATAATTCCGATGCAATTTCTGTGTTTCATCGTCAATGGGAAGGTCCAAGGGATACAGTAAACCTGCAGAGGTGCATCGGAATGTATAACTAGTGACACAGGAAACGCTCAAAACATAGACAGTAGGAAGACTCGGTCTTCCTGTACTTAAGTCGGCATTGTGTCTCTTATATTTAATTCCGATGCAATTTCCGTGTTTCATCGTCAATGGGAAGGTCCAAGGGATACAGTAAACCTGCAGAGCGGCATCGGAGTGTAAAACTGGTGACACAGGAAACGCTCAAAACATAGACAGTAGGAAGACTCTGTCTTCCTGTACTTAAGTCGGCATTGTGTCTCTTAAATTTAATTCCGATGCAATTTCTGTGTTTCATCGTCAATGTGAAGGTCCAATGGATACAGAAAACCTGCAGAGGTTCATCAGAATGTAAAACTGGTGACACAGGAAACGCTCAAAACATAGACAGTAGGAAGACTCAGTCTTCCTGCACTTAAGTCGGCATTGGGTCTCTTATATTTAACTCCGATGCGATTTCTGTGTTTCATCGACAATGGGAAGGTCCAAGGGATACAGCAAACCGGCAGAGGTGCATCGGAATGTAGAACTGGTGACACAGGAAACGCTCAAACATTGACCGTAGAAGACTGTTTTCTTGTACTTAAGTCGGCATTGTGTTTCATATATTTCATTTCGATGCAATTTCTGTGTTTCATCGTCAATGGGAAGGTCCAAGGGATACAGGAAACCTGCAGAGGTGCATCGGAATGTAAAACTGGTGACACAGGAAACGCTCAAAACATAGAGAGTAGGAAGACTCAGTCTTCCTGTACTTAAGTCGGCATTGTGTCTCTTATATTTAATTCCGATGCAATTTCTGTGTTTCATCGTCTATGGGAAGGTCCAAGGGATACAATAAACCTGCAGAGGTGCATCGGAATGTAAAACTGGTGACACAGGAAACGCTCAAAACATAGACAGCAGGAAGACTCAGTCTTCCTATACTTAATTCGGCATTGTGTCTCTTATATTTATTTCCGATGAAATTTCTGTGTTTCATCGTGAATGGGAAGGTCCAAATGATATAGCAAACCTGCGGAGGTACATCGGAAAGTAAAACGCATGACAGAGGAAACGCTCAAAACATAGACAGTAGGAAGACTTAGTCTTCCTGTACTTAAGTCGGCATTGTGTCTCTTATATTTAATTCCGATGCAATTTCTGTGTTTCATCGTCACTGTGAAGGTCCAAGGGATACAGTAAACCTGTAGAGGTGCATCGGAATGTAAAACTGGTGACACACGAAACGCTCAAATTACAGACAGTAGGAAGACTCTGTCTTCCTGTACTTAAGTCGGCATTGTGTCTCTTAGATTTAATTCCGATGCAATTTCTGTGTTTCATCGTCAATGCGAAGGTCCAAGGGATACAGTAAAACTGCAGAGGTGCATCAGAATCTAAAACTGGTGAAACAGGAAACGCTCCAAACATAGACAGTAGGAAGATTCAGTCTTCCTGTTTTTAAGTCGGCATTGTGGCTCTTATATTTAATTCCGATGCAATTTCTGTGTTTCATCGTCAATGGGTAGGTCCAAGGGATACAGTAAACCTGCAGAGGTGCATCGGAATGTAAAACTAGAGACACAGGAAACGCTCAAAACATAGACAGTAGGAAGACTCAGTCTTCCTGTACTTAAGTCGGCACTGTGTCTCTTATATCTAATTCCGATGCAATTTCTGTGTTTCATCGTCAATGGGAAGGTCCAAGGGATACAGTAAACCTGCAGAGATGCATCGGAATCTAAAACTGATGACACAGGAAACGCTCAAATCATAGACAGTAGGAAGACTCAGTCATGCTGTACTTAAGTCGGCATTGTGTCTCTAATATTTATTTCCGATTAAATTTCTGTGTTTCATCGTCAATGGGAAGGCCAAGGGATATAGTAAACCTGCAGAGCTGCATCGGAAAGTAAAACTGATGACACAGGAAACGCTCAAAACATAGACAGTAGGAAGACTCAGTCTTCCTGTACTTAAGTCGGCATTGTGTCTCTTATATTTAATTCCGATGCAATTTCTGTGTTTCATCGTCACTGTGAAGGTCCAAGGGATACAGCAAACCTGTACAGGTGCATCGGAATGTAAAACTGGTGACACAGGAAACGCTCAAATTATAGACAGTAGGAAGTCTCAGTCTTCCTATACTTAAGTCGGCATTGTGTCTCTTATATTTATTCCGATGCAATTTCTGTGTTTCATCGTCAATGGGAAGGTCCATGGGATACAATAAACCTGCAAAGTTGCATCAGAATGTAAAACTAGTGACACAGGAAACGCTCAAAACGCTGACAGTAGGAAGACTCAGTCTGCCTGTACTTAAGTCGGCATTGTGTCTCTTATATTTAATTCCGATGCAATTTCTGTGTTTCATCGTCAATGGGATGGTCCAAGGGATACAGTAAACCTGCAGAGGTGCATCGGAATGTATAACTGGTGACACAGGAAACGCTCAAAACATAGACAGTAGGAAGACTCAATCTTCCTGTATTTAAGTCGGCAATGTGTCTCTTATATTTATTTCCGATGAAATCTCTGTGTTTCATCGTGAATGGGAAGGTCCAAGGGATATAGTAAACCTGCAGAGGTGCATCGGAAAGTAAAACTGATGACACAGGAAACGCTCAAATCATAGACAGTAGGAAGACTTAGTCTTCCTGTACTTAAGTCGGCATTGTGTCTCTTATATTCAATTACGATGCAATTTCTGTTTTTCATCGTTAATGGGAAGGTCCAATGGATACAGTAAACCTGCAAAGGTGAATCGGAATGTAAAACTGGTGACACAGGAAACGCTCAAAACATAGACAGTAGGAAGACTCAGTCTTCCTGTACTTAAGTCGGCATGGTGTCTCTTATATTTAAATTCGATGCAATTTGTGTGTTTCATCGCCAATGGGAAGGTCCAAGGGATACAGTAAACCTGCAGAGGTGCGTCGGAATGTAAAACTGGTGACACAGGAAACGCTCAAAACATTGACTGTAAGAAGACTGTCTTCTTGTACTTAAGTCGGCATTGTGTCTCTTATATTTAATTCCGATGCAATTTTTGTGTTTCATCGTCACTGTGAAGGTCCAAGGGATACAGAAAACCTGTAGAGGAGCATCGGAATGTAAAACTGGTTATACAGGAAACGCTCAAATTATAGACAGTAGGAAGACTCAGCCTTCCTGTACTTAAGTCGGCATTGTGTCGCTTATATTTAATTCCGATGAAATTTCTGTGTTTCATCATCAATGGGAATGTCCAAGGGATACAGTAAACCTGCAGAGGTGCATCGGAATATAAAACTAGTGACACAGGAAACGTTAAAAACATAGACAGTAGGAAGACCCAGTCTTCTTGTACTTAAGTCGGCATTGTGTCTCTTATATATAATTCCGATGAAATTTCTGTGTTTCATCGTGAATGGGAAGGTCCAAGGGATACAGTAAACCTGCAGAAGTTCATCGGAATGTATAACTAGTGACACAGGAAACGCTCAAAACATAGACTGTAGGAAGACTCGGTCTTCCTCTACTTAAGTCGGCATTGTGTCTCTTATATTTATTTCCGATGAAATTTCTGTGTTTCATCGCGAATGGGAAGGTCCAAGGGATACAGTAAACCTGCAGAGGTGCTTCGGAAAGTAAAACTGATGACACAGGAAACGCTCAAAACATAGACAGTAGGAAGACTTAGTCTTCCTGTACTTAAGTCGGCATTGTGTCTCTTATATTCAATTACGATGCAATTTGTGTGTTTCATCGCCAATGGGAAGGTCCACGGGATACAGTAAACCTGCAGAGGTGCATCGGAATGTAAAACTGGTGACACAGGAAACGCTCAAAACATTGACTGTAAGAAGACTGTTTTCCTGTACTTAAGTCGGCATTGTGTCTCTTATATTTAATTCCGATGCAATTTCTGTGTTTCATCGTCACTGTGAAGGTCCAAGGGATACAGAAAACCTGTAGAGGAGCATCGGAATGTAAAACTGGTTATACAGGAAACGCTCAAATTATAGACAGTAGGAAGACTCAGCCTTCCTGTACTTAAGTCGGCATTGTGTCGCTTATATTTAATTCCGATGGAATTTCTGTGTTTCATCGTCAATGGGAATGTCCAAGGGATACAGTAAACCTGCAGAGGTGCATCGGAATATAAAACTAGTGACACAGGAAACGTTAAAAACATAGACAGTAGGAGGACTCAGTCTTCTTGTATTTAAGTCGGCATTGTGTCTCTTATATTTAATTCCGATTAAATTTCTGTGTTTCATCGTGAATGGGAAGGTCCAAGGGATACGGTAAACCTGCAGAAGTGCATCGGAGTGTAAAACTGGTGACACAGGAAACGCTCAAAACATAGCCAGTAGGAAGACTCAGTCATCCTGTACTTAAGTCGGCATTGTGTCTCTTTTATTTAATTCCGATGCAATTTCTGTGTTTCATCGTCAATGGGAAGGTCCAAGGGATACAGTAAACCTGCAGAGGTGCATCGGAATGTATAACTAGTGACACAGGAAACGCTTAAAACATAGAGAGTGGGAAGACTCGGTCTTCCTGTACTTAAGTCGGCATTGTGTCTCTTATATTTTATTCCGATGCAATTTCTGTGTTTCATCGTCAATGGGAAGGTCCAAGGGATACAGTAAACCTGCAGAGCTGCATCGGAGTGTAAAACTGGTGACACAGGAAACGCTCAAAACATAGACAGTAGGAAGACTCAGTCTTCCTGTACTTAAGTCGGCATTGTGTCTCTTAAATTTAATTCCGATGCAATTTCTGTGTTTCATCGTCAATGTGAAGGTCCTATGGATACAGAAAACCTGCAGAGGTTCATCAGAATGTAAAACTGGTGACACAGGAAACGCTCAAAACATAGACAGTAGGAAGACTCAGTCTTCCTGTACTTAAGTCGGCATTGTGTCTCTTAAATTTAATTCCGATGCGATTTCTGTGTTTCATCGACAATGGGAAGGTCCAAGGGATACAGCAAACCGGCAGAGGTGCATCGGAATGTAGAACTGGTGACACAGGAAACGCTCAAACATTGACCGTAGAAGACTGTTTTCTTGTACTTAAGTCAGCATTGTGTCTCATATATTTCATTTCGATGCAATTTCTGTGTTTCATCGTCATTGGGAAGGTCCAAGGGATACAGGAAACCTGCAGAGGTGCATCGGAATGTAAAACTGGTGACACAGGAAACGCTCAAAACATAGAGAGTAGGAAGACTCAGTCTTCCTGTACTTAAGTCGGCATTGTGTCTCTTATATTTAATTCCGATGCAATGTCTGTGTTTCATCGTCAATGGGAAGGTCCAAGGGATACAATAAACCTGCAGAGGTGCATCGGAATGTAAAACTGGTGACACAGGAAACGCTCAAAACATAGACAGCAGGAAGACTCAGTCTTCCTATACTTAATTCGGCATTGTGTCTCTTATATTTATTTCCGATGAAATTTCTGTGTTTCATCGTGAATGGGAAGGTCCAAGAGATATAGTAAACCTGCGGAGGTACATCGGAAAGTAAAACGCATGACACAGGAAACGCTCAAAACATAGACAGTAGGAAGACTTAGTCTTCCTGTACTTAAGTCGGCATTGTGTCTCTTATATTTAATTCCGATGCAATTACTGTGTTTCATCGTCACTGTGAAGGTCCAAGGGATACAGTAAACCTGTAGAGGTGCATCGGAATGTAAAACTGGTGACACACGAAACGCTCAAATTACAGACAGTAGGAAGACTCAGTCTTCCTGTACTTAAGTCGGCATTGTGTCTCTTATATTTAATTCCGATGCAATTTCTGTGTTTCATCGTCAATGCGAAGGTCCAAGGGATACAATAAAACTGCAGAGGTGCATCAGAATGTAAAACTGGTGACACAGGAAACGCTCAAAACATAGAGAGTAGGAAGACTCAGTCTTCGTGTTTTTAAGTCGGCATTGTGTCTCTTATATTTAATTCCGATGCAATTTCAGTGTTTCATCGTCAATGGGTAGGTCCAAGGGATACAGTAAACCTGCAGAGGTGCATCGGAATGTAAAACTAGTGACACAGGAAACGCTCAAAACATAGACAGTAGGAAGACTCAGTCTTCCTGTACTTAAGTCGGCACTGTGTCTCTTATATTTAATTCCGATGCAATTTCTGTGTTTCATCGTCAATGGGAAGGTCCAAGGGATACAGTAAACCTGCAGAGATGCATCGGAATCTAAAACTGATGACACAGGAAACGCTCAAATCATAGACAGTAGGAAGACTCAGTCTTGCTGTACTTAAGTCGGCATTGTGTCTCTTATATTTATTTCCGATGAAATTTCTGTGTTTCATCGTCAATGGGAAGGCCAAGGGATATAGTAAACCTGCAGAGCTGCATCGGAAAGTAAAACTGATGACACAGGAAACGCTCAAAACATAGACAGTAAGAAGACTCAGTCTTCCTGTACTTAAGTCGGCATTGTGTCTCTTATATTTAATTCCGATGCAATTTCTGTGTTTCATCGTCACTGTGAAGGTCCAAGGGATACAGTAAACCTGTACAGGTGCAGCGGAATGTAAAACTGGTGACACAGGAAACGCTCAAATTATAGACAGTAGGAAGTCTCAGTCTTCCTATACTTAAGTCGGCATTGTGTCTCTTATATTTATTCCGATTCAATTTCTGTGTTTTATCGTCAATGGGAAGGTCCATGGGATACAGTAAACCTGCAAAGGTGCATCAGAATGTAAAACTAGTGACACAGGAAACGCTCAAAACGTTGACAGTAGGAAGACTCAGTCTGCCTGTACTTAAGTCGGCATTGTGTCTCTTATATTTAATTCCGATGCAATTTCTGTGTTTCATCGTCAATGGGAAGGTCCAAGGGATACAGTAAACCTGCAGAGGTGCATCGGAATATAAAACTAGTGACACAGGAAACGTTAAAAACATAGACAGTAGGAAGACTCAGTCTTCCTGTACTTAAGTCGGCATTGTGTCTCTTATATTCAATTACGATGTAATTTCTGTTTTTCATCGTTAATGGGAACGTCCAATGGATACAGTAAACCTGCAAAGGTGAATCGGAATGTAAAACTGGTGACAGGAAACGCTCAAAACATAGACAGTAGGAAGACTCAGTCTTCCTGTACTTATGTCGGCATGGTGTCTCTTATATTTAAATTCGATGCAATTTGTGTGTTTCATCGCCAATGGGAAGGTCCAAGGGATACAGTAAACCTGCAGAGGTGCATCGGAATGTAAAACTGGTGACACAGGAAACGCTCAAAACATTGACTGTAAGAAGACTGTCTTCTTGTACTTAAGTCGGCATTGTGTCTCTTACATTTAATTCCGATGCAATTTCTGTGTTTCATCGTCACTGTGAAGGTCCAAGGGATACAGAAAACCTGTAGAGGAGCATCGGAATGTAAAACTGGTTATACAGGAAACGCTCAAATTATAGACAGTAGGAAGACTCAGCCTTCCTGTACTTAAGTCGGCATTGTGTCGCTTATATTTAATTCCGATGCAATTTCTGTGTTTCATCGACAATGGGAAGGTCCAAGGGATACAGCAAACCGGCAGAGGTGCATCGGAATGTAGAACTAGTGACACAGGAAACGCTCAAACATTGACCGTAGAAGACTGTTTTCTTGTACTTAAGTCAGCATTGTGTCTCATATATTTCATTTCGATGCAATTTCTGTGTTTCATCGTCAATGGGAAGGTCCAAGGGATACAGGAAACCTGCAGAGGTGCATCGGAATGTAAAACTGGTGACACAGGAAACGCTCAAAACATAGAGAGTAGGAAGACTCAGTCTTCCTGTACTTAAGTCGGCATTGTGTCTCTTATATTTAATTCCGATGCAATGTCTGTGTTTCATCGTCAATGGGAAGGTCCAAGGGATACAATAAACCTGCAGAGGTGCATCGGAATGTAAAACTGGTGACACAGGAAACGCTCAAAACATAGACAGCAGGAAGACTCAGTCTTCCTATACTTAATTCGGCATTGTGTCTCTTATATTTATTTCCGATGAAATTTCTGTGTTTCATCGTGAATGGGAAGGTCCAAGAGATATAGTAAACCTGCGGAGGTACATCGGAAAGTAAAACGCATGACACAGGAAACGCTCAAAACATAGACAGTAGGAAGACTTAGTCTTCCTGTACTTAAGTCGGCATTGTGTCTCTTATATTTAATTCCGATGCAATTACTGTGTTTCATCGTCACTGTGAAGGTCCAAGGGATACAGTAAACCTGTAGGGGTGCATCGGAATGTAAAACTGGTGACACACGAAACGCTCAAATTACAGACAGTAGGAAGACTCAGTCTTCCTGTACTTAAGTCGGCATTGTGTCTCTTATATTTAATTCCGATGCAATTTCTGTGTTTCATCGTCAATGCGAAGGTCCAAGGGATACAATAAAACTGCAGAGGTGCATCAGAATGTACAACTGGTGACACAGGAAACGCTCAAAACATAGAGAGTAGGAAGACTCAGTCTTCGTGTTTTTAAGTCGGCATTGTGTCTCTTATATTTAATTCCGATGCAATTTCAGTGTTTCATCGTCTATGGGTAGGTCCAAGGGATACAGTAAACCTGCAGAGGTGCATCGGAATGTAAAACTAGTGACACAGGAAACGCTCAAAACATAGACAGTAGGAAGACTCAGTCTTCCTGTACTTAAGTCGGCACTGTGTCTCTTATATTTAATTCCGATGCAATTTCTGTGTTTCATCGTCAATGGGAAGGTCCAAGGGATACAGTAAACCTGCAGAGATGCATCGGAATCTAAAACTGATGACACAGGAAACGCTCAAATCATAGACAGTAGGAAGACTCAGTCTTGCTGTACTTAAGTCGGCATTGTGTCTCTTATATTTATTTCCGATGAAATTTCTGTGTTTCATCGTCAATGGGAAGGCCAAGGGATATAGTAAACCTGCAGAGCTGCATCGGAAAGTAAAACTGATGACACAGGAAACGCTCAAAACATAGACAGTAAGAAGACTCAGTCTTCCTGTACTTAAGTCGGCATTGTGTCTCTTATATTTAATTCCGATGCAATTTCTGTGTTTCATCGTCACTGTGAAGGTCCAAGGGATACAGTAAACCTGTACAGGTGCAGCGGAATGTAAAACTGGTGACACAGGAAACGCTCAAATTATAGACAGTAGGAAGTCTCAGTCTTCCTATACTTAAGTCGGCATTGTGTCTCTTATATTTATTCCGATTCAATTTCTGTGTTTTATCGTCAATGGGAAGGTCCATGGGATACAGTAAACCTGCAAAGGTGCATCAGAATGTAAAACTAGTGACACAGGAAACGCTCAAAACGTTGACAGTAGGAAGACTCAGTCTGCCTGTACTTAAGTCGGCATTGTGTCTCTTATATTTAATTCCGATGCAATTTCTGTGTTTCATCGTCAATGGGAAGGTCCAAGGGATACAGTAAACCTGCAGAGGTGCATCGGAATATAAAACTAGTGACACAGGAAACGTTAAAAACATAGACAGTAGGAAGACTCAGTCTTCCTGTACTTAAGTCGGCATTGTGTCTCTTATATTCAATTACGATGTAATTTCTGTTTTTCATCGTTAATGGGAAGGTCCAATGGATACAGTAAACCTGCAAAGGTGAATCGGAATGTAAAACTGGTGACAGGAAACGCTCAAAACATAGACAGTAGGAAGACTCAGTCTTCCTGTACTTATGTCGGCATGGTGTCTCTTATATTTAAATTCGATGCAATTTGTGTGTTTCATCGCCAATGGGAAGGTCCAAGGGATACAGTAAACCTGCAGAGGTGCATCGGAATGTAAAACTGGTGACACAGGAAACGCTCAAAACATTGAGTGTAAGAAGACTGTCTTCTTGTACTTAAGTCGGCATTGTGTCTCTTATATTTAATTCCGATGCAATTTCTGTGTTTCATCGTCACTGTGAAGGTCCAAGGGATACAGAAAACCTGTAGAGGAGCATCGGAATGTAAAACTGGTTATACAGGAAACGCTCAAATTATAGACAGTAGGAAGACTCAGCCTTCCTGTACTTAAGTCGGCATTGTGTCGCTTATATTTAATTCCGATGCAATTTCTGTGTTTCATCGACAATGGGAAGGTCCAAGGGATACAGCAAACCGGCAGAGGTGCATCGGAATGTAGAACTAGTGACACAGGAAACGCTCAAACATTGACCGTAGAAGACTGTTTTCTTGTACTTAAGTCAGCATTGTGTCTCATATATTTCATTTCGATGCAATTTCTGTGTTTCATCGTCAATGGGAAGGTCCAAGGGATACAGGAAACCTGCAGAGGTGCATCGGAATGTAAAACTGGTGACACAGGAAACGCTCAAAACATAGAGAGTAGGAAGACTCAGTCTTCCTGTACTTAAGTCGGCATTGTGTCTCTTATATTTAATTCCGATGCAATGTCTGTGTTTCATCGTCAATGGGAAGGTCCAAGGGATACAATAAACCTGCAGAGGTGCATCGGAATGTAAAACTGGTGACACAGGAAACGCTCAAAACATAGACAGCAGGAAGACTCAGTCTTCCTATACTTAATTCGGCATTGTGTCTCTTATATTTATTTCCGATGAAATTTCTGTGTTTCATCGTGAATGGGAAGGTCCAAGAGATATAGTAAACCTGCGGAGGTACATCGGAAAGTAAAACGCATGACACAGGAAACGCTCAAAACATAGACAGTAGGAAGACTTAGTCTTCCTGTACTTAAGTCGGCATTGTGTCTCTTATATTTAATTCCGATGCAATTACTGTGTTTCATCGTCACTGTGAAGGTCCAAGGGATACAGTAAACCTGTAGGGGTGCATCGGAATGTAAAACTGGTGACACACGAAACGCTCAAATTACAGACAGTAGGAAGACTCAGTCTTCCTGTACTTAAGTCGGCATTGTGTCTCTTATATTTAATTCCGATGCAATTTCTGTGTTTCATCGTCAATGCGAAGGTCCAAGGGATACAATAAAACTGCAGAGGTGCATCAGAATGTACAACTGGTGACACAGGAAACGCTCAAAACATAGAGAGTAGGAAGACTCAGTCTTCGTGTTTTTAAGTCGGCATTGTGTCTCTTATATTTAATTCCGATGCAATTTCAGTGTTTCATCGTCAATGGGTAGGTCCAAGGGATACAGTAAACCTGCAGAGGTGCATCGGAATGTAAAACTAGTGACACAGGAAACGCTCAAAACATAGACAGTAGGAAGACTCAGTCTTCCTGTACTTAAGTCGGCACTGTGTCTCTTATATTTAATTCCGATGCAATTTCTGTGTTTCATCGTCAATGGGAAGGTCCAAGGGATACAGTAAACCTGCAGAGATGCATCGGAATCTAAAACTGATGACACAGGAAACGCTCAAATCATAGACAGTAGGAAGACTCAGTCTTGCTGTACTTAAGTCGGCATTGTGTCTCTTATATTTATTTCCGATGAAATTTCTGTGTTTCATCGTCAATGGGAAGGCCAAGGGATATAGTAAACCTGCAGAGCTGCATCGGAAAGTAAAACTGATGACACAGGAAACGCTCAAAACATAGACAGTAAGAAGACTCAGTCTTCCTGTACTTAAGTCGGCATTGTGTCTCTTATATTTAATTCCGATGCAATTTCTGTGTTTCATCGTCACTGTGAAGGTCCAAGGGATACAGTAAACCTGTACAGGTGCAGCGGAATGTAAAACTGGTGACACAGGAAACGCTCAAATTATAGACAGTAGGAAGTCTCAGTCTTCCTATACTTAAGTCGGCATTGTGTCTCTTATATTTATTCCGATTCAATTTCTGTGTTTTATCGTCAATGGGAAGGTCCATGGGATACAGTAAACCTGCAAAGGTGCATCAGAATGTAAAACTAGTGACACAGGAAACCCTCAAAACGTTGACAGTAGGAAGACTCAGTCTTCCTGTACTTAAGTCGGCATTGTGTCTCTTATATTTAATTCCGATGCAATTTCTGTGTTTCATCGTCAATGGGAAGGTCCAAGGGATACAGTAAACCTGCAGAGGTGCATCGGAATATAAAACTAGTGACACAGGAAACGTTAAAAACATAGACAGTAGGAAGACTCAGTCTTCCTGTACTTAAGTCGGCATTGTGTCTCTTATATTCAATTACGATGTAATTTCTGTTTTTCATCGTTAATGGGAAGGTCCAATGGATACAGTAAACCTGCAAAGGTGAATCGGAATGTAAAACTGGTGACAGGAAACGCTCAAAACATAGACAGTAGGAAGACTCAGTCTTCCTGTACTTAAGTCGGCATGGTGTCTCTTATATTTAAATTCGATGCAATTTGTGTGTTTCATCGCCAATGGGAAGGTCCAAGGGATACAGTAAACCTGCAGAGGTGCATCGGAATGTAAAACTGGTGACACAGGAAACGCTCAAAACATTGACTGTAAGAAGACTGTCTTCTTGTACTTAAGTCGGCATTGTGTCTCTTATATTTAATTCCGATGCAATTTCTGTGTTTCATCGTCACTGTGAAGGTCCAAGGGATACAGAAAACCTGTAGAGGAGCATCGGAATGTAAAACTGGTTATACAGGAAACGCTCAAATTATAGACAGTAGGAAGACTCAGCCTTCCTGTACTTAAGTCGGCATTGTGTCGCTTATATTTAATTCCGATGCAATTTCTGTGTTTCATCATCAATGGGAATGTCCAAGGGATACAGTAAACCTGCAGAGGTGCATCGGAATATAAAACTAGTGACACAGGAAACGTTAAAAACATAGACAGTAGGAAGACTCAGTCTTCTTGTACTTAAGTCGGCATTGTGTCTCTTATATTTAATTCCGATGAAATTTCTGTGGTTCATCGTGAATGGGAAGGTCCAAGGGATACAGTAAACCTGCAGAGATGCATCGGAATGTATAACTAGTGACACAGGAAACACTCAAAACATAGACTGAAGGAAGACTCGGTCTTCCTGTACTTAAGTCGGCATTGTGTCTCTTAAATTTAATTCCGATGCGATTTCTGTGTTTCATCGTCAATGGGAAGGTCCAAGGGATACAGTAAACCTGCAGAGGTGCATCAGAATGTAAAACTAGTGACACAGGAAACGCTCAAATCATTGACAGTAGGAAGACTCTGTCTTCCTGTACTTAAGTCGGCATTGTGTCTCTTATATTTAATTCCGATTCAATTTCTGTGTTTCATCGAGAATGGGAAGATCCAAGGGATACAGTAAACCTGCAGAGGTGCATCGGAGTGTAAAACTGGTGACACAGGAAACGCTCAAAACATAGCCAGTAGGAAGACTCAGTCTTCCTGTACTTAAGTCGGCATTGTGTCTCTTATATTTATTTCCGATGAAATTTCAGTGTTTCATCGTGAATGGGAATGTCCTAGGGATATAGTAAACCTGCAGAGGTGCATCGGAAAGTAAAACTGATGACACAGGAAACGCTCAAAACATAGACAGTAGGAAGACTTAGTCTTCAAGCACTTAAGTCGGCATTTAGTCTCTTAAATTTAATTCCGATGCAATTTCTTTTTTTCATCGTCAATGGGAAGGTCCAATGGATACAGTAAACCTGCAGAGGAGCATCGGAATGTAAAACTGATATAGTAAACCTGCAGAGGTGCATCGGAAAGTAAAACTGGTGACACAGGAAACGCTCAAACATTGACCGTAGAAGATTGTTTTCTTGTACTTAAGTCGGCATTGTGTCTCATATATTTCATTTCGATGCAATCTCTGTGTTTCATCGTCAATGGGAAGGTCCAAGGGATACAATAAACCTGCAGAGGTGCATCGGAATGTAAAACTGGTGACACAGGAAACGTTCAAAACATAGACAGCAGGAAGACTCAGTCTTCCTATACTTAATTCGGCATTGTGTCTCTTATATTTATTTCCGATGAAATTTCTGTGTTCCATCGTGAATGGGAAGGTCCAAGGGATATAGTAATCCTGCAGAGGTGCATCGGAAAGTAAAACTGCTGACACAGGAAACGCTCAAAACATAGACAGTAGGAAGACTCATTCTTCCTGTACTTAAGTCGGCATTGTGTCTCTTATATTTAATTCCGATGCAATTTCTGTGTTTCATCGTCAATGGGAAGGTCCAATGGATACAGATAACCTGCAGAGGTGCATCAGAATGTAAAACTGGTGACACAGGAAACGCTCAAAACATAGACAGTAGGAAGACTCAGTTTTCCTGTACTTATGTCGGCATTGTGTCTCTTATATTTAATTCCGATGCAATTTCTGTGTTTCATCGGCAATGGGAAGGTCCAATGGATAGAGAAGACCTGCAGAGGAGCATCAAAATGTAAAACTGGTGACACAGGAAACGCTCAAAACATAGACAGTAGGAAGACTCAGTCTTCCTGTACTTAAGTCGGCATTGTGTGTCTTATATTTAATTCCGATGCAATTTCTGTGTTTCATCGCCAATGGGAAGCTCTACGGTATACAGTAAACCTGCAGAGGTGCATCGGAATGTAAATCTGGTGACACAGGAAACGCTCAAATCATAGACAGTAGGAAGACTCAGTCTTCCTATACTTAAGTCGGCATTGTGTCACTTATATTTATTTCCGATGAAATTTCTGTGTTTCATCGTGAATGGGAAGGTCCAAGGGATATAGTAAACCTGCAGAGGTGCATCGGAAAGTAAAACTGATGACACAGGAAACGCTCAAATCATAGACAGTAGGAAGACTTAGTCTTCCTGTACTTAAGTCGGCATTGTATTTCTTATATTTAATTCCGATTTAATTTCTGTGTTTCATCGTCACTGTGAAGGTCCAAGGGATACAGTAAACCTGTAGAGGTGCATCGGAATGTAAAACTGGTGACACAGGAAACGCTCAAATTATAGACAGTAGTAAGACTCAGTCTTCCTGTACTTAAGTCGGCATTGTGTCTCTTATATTTAATTCCGATGCAATTTCTGTGTTTCATCGTCAATGGGAAGGTCCAAGGAATACAGTAAGCCTGCAGAGGTGCATAAGAATGTAAAACTGGTGACACAGGAAACGCTCAAAGCATAGAGAGTAGGAAGACTCAGTCTTCCTGTAATTCAGTCTGCATTGTGTCTCTCATATTTAATTCCGATGCAATTTCTGTTTTTCATCGTCAATGGGAAGGTCCAAGGGATACAGTAAACCTGCAGAGGTGCATCAGAATGTAAAACTGGTGACACAGGAAACGCTCAACACATAGACAGTAGGAAGACTCATTCTTCCTGTACTTAAGTCGGCATTGTGTCTGTTATATTTAATTCCGATTCAATTTCTGTGTTTCATCGTCAATGGGAAGGTCCAAGGGATACAGGAAACCTGCAGTGGTGCATCGGAATTTAAAACTAGTGACACAGGAAACGCTCAAACATAGACAGTAGGAAGACTCTGTCTTCCTGTACTTAAGTCGGCATTGTGTCTCTTATACTTCATTCCGATGCAATTTTTGTGTTTCATCGTCAATGGGAAGGTCCAAGGGAAACAGTAAACCTGCAGAGGTGCATCGGAATGTAAAACTGGTGACACAGGAAACGCTCAAAACATAGACAGTAGGATGACTCAGTCTTCCTGTACTTAAGTCGGCATTGTGTCTCTTATATTTATTTCCGATGAAATTTCTGTGTTTCATCGTCAATGGGAAGGTCCAAGGGAAACAGTAAACCTGCAGAGGTGCATCGGAATGTAAAACTGGTGACACAGGAAACGCTCAAAACATAGACAGTAGTAAGACTCAGTCTTCCTGTACTTAAGTCGGCATTGTGTCTCTTATATTTATTTCCGATGAAATTTCGGTGTTCCATCGTGAATGGGAAGGTCCAAGGGATATAGTAATCCTGCAGAGGTGCATCGGAAAGTAAAACTGATGATACAGGAAACGCTCAAAACATACACAGTAGGAAGACTTAGTCTTCCTGTACTTAAGTCGGCATTGTGTCTCTTATATTTAATTCCGATGCAATATCTGTTTTTCATCGTCAATGGGAGGGTCCAAGGGATACAGTAAACCTGCAGAGGTGCATCTGAATGTAAAACTGATGACACAGAAAACGCTCAAAACATAGAAAGTAGGAAGACTCAGTCTTCCTGTACTTAAGTCGGCATTGTGTCTCTTATATTTAATTCCGATGCAATTTCTGTGTTTCATCGTCAATGGGAAGGTCCAAGGGATACAGTAATCCTGCAGAGGTGCATCAGAATGTAAAACTGCTGACACAGGAAACGCTCAACACATAGACAGTAGGAAGACTCAGTCTTCCTGAACTTAAGTCGGCATTGTGTTTCTTGTATTTAATTCCGATGCAATTTCTGTGTTTCATCGTCAATGGGAAGCTCCAATGGATACAGAAAACCTGCAGAGGTGCATCAGAATGTAAAACTGGTGACACAGGAAACGCTCAAAACATATACAGTAGGAAGACTCAGTCTTCCTGTACTTAAGTCGGCATTGTGTTTCTTATATTTAATTCCGATGCGATTTGAGTGTTTCATCGAGAAAGGGAAGGTGAAAGGGATACAGTAAACCGGTAGAGGTGCATCGGAATGTAAAACTGGTGGCACAGGAAACGCTCAAAACATTGACCGTACGAAGACTGTTTTCTTATACTTAAGTTGGCATTGTGTCTCTTATATTTAATTTCGATGCAATTTCTGTGTTTCATCGTCCATGGGAAGGTCCAAGGGATACAGTAAACCTGCAGAGGTGCATCGGAATGTAAAACTAGTGACACAGGAAACGCTCAAAGCATAGACATTAGGAAGACTCAGTCTTCCTGTACTTAAGTCGGCATTGTGTCTCTTATATTTAATTCCGATGCAATTTCTGTTTTTCATCGTCAATGGGAAGGTCCAAGGGATACAGTAAACCTGCAGAGGTGCATCAGAATGTAAAACTGGTGACACAGGAAACGCTCAACACATAGACAGTAGGAAGACTCATTCTTCCTGTACTTAAGTCGGCATTGTGTCTGTTATATTTAATTTCGATTCAATTTCTGTGTTTCATCGTCAATGGGAAGGTCCAAGGGATACAGGAAACCTGCAGTGGTGCATCGGAATGTAAAACTAGTGACACAGGAAACGCTCAAACATAGACAGTAGGAAGACTCTGTCTTCCTGTACATAAGTCGGCATTGTGTCTCTTATATTTCATTCCGATGCAATTTCTGTGTTTCATCGTCAATGGGAAGGTCCAAGGGAAACAGTAAACCTGCAGAGGTGCATCGGAATGTAAAACTGGTGACACAGGAAACGCTCAAAACATAGACAGTAGGAAGACTCAGTCTTCCTGTACTTACGTCGGCATTGTGTCTCTTATATTTATTTCCGAAGAAATTTCTGTGTTTCATCGTCAATGGGAAGGTCCAAGGGAAACAGAAAACCTGCAGAGGTGCATCGGAATGTAAAACTGGTGACACAGGAAACGCTCAAAACATACACAGTAGGAAGACTCAGTCTTCCTGTACTTATGTCGGCATTGTGTCTCTTATATTTATTTCCGATGAAATTTCTGTGTTCCATCGTGAATGGGAAGGTCCAAGGGATATAGTAATCCTGCAGAGGTGCATCGGAAAGTAAAACTGATGATACAGGAAACGCTCAAAACAGACACAGTAGGAAGACTTAGTCTTCCTGTACTTAAGTCGGCATTGTGTCTCTTATATTTAATTCCGATTCAATATCTGTTTTTCATCGTCAATGGGAAGGTACAAGGGATACAGTAAACCTGCAGAGGTGCATCTGAATGTAAAACTGATGACACAGAAAACGCTCAAAACATAGACAGTAGGAAGACTCAGTCTTCCTGTACTTAAGTCGGCATTGTGTCTCTTATATTTAATTCCGATGCAATTTCTGTGTTTCATCGTCAATGGGAAGGTCCAAGGGATACAGTAATCCTGCAGAGGTGCATCAGAATGTAAAACTGCTGACACAGGAAACGCTCGAAACATAGACAGTAGGAAGACTCAGTCTTCCTGAACTTAAGTCGGCATTGTGTTTCTTGTATTTAATTCCGATGCAATTTCTGTGTTTCATCGTCAATGGGAAGCTCCAATGGATACAGAAAACCTGCAGAGGTGCATCAGAATGTAAAACTGGTGACACAGGAAACGCTCAAAACATAGACAGTAGGAAGACTCAGTCCTCCTGTACTTAAGTCGGCATTGTTTTTCTTATATTTAATTCCGATGCGATTTCTGTGTTTCATCGAGAAAGGGAAGGTCAAAGGGATACAGTAAACCGGTAGAGGTGCATTGGAATGTAAAACTGGTGACACAGGAAACGCTCAAAACATTGACCGTACGAAGACTGTTTTCTTGTACTTAAGTTGGCATTGTGTCTCTTATATTTAATTTCGATGCAATTTCTGTGTTTCATCGTCAATGGGAAGGTCCAAGGGATACAGGAAACCTGCAGAGGTGCATCGGAATGTCAAACTGGTAACACAGGAAACGCTCAAAGCATAGAGACTAGGAAGACTCAGTCTTCCTGTACTTAAGTCGGCATTGTGTTTCTTATATTTAAATTCGATGAAATTTCTGTGTTTCATCGTGAATGGGAAGGTCCAAGGGATATAGTAAACCTGCAGAGGTGCATCGGAAAGTAAAACTGATGACACAGGAAACTCTCAAATAATAGACAGTATTAAGAATTAGTCTTCCTGTACTTAAGTCGGCATTGTGTCCCTTATATGTAATTCCGATGCAATTTCTGTGTTTCATCGTCAATGGGAAGGTCCAAGGGATATAGTAAACCTGCAGAGGTCCTTCGGAAAGTAAAACTGGTGACACAGGAAACGCTCAAAACATAGACAGTAGGAAGACTCAGTCTTCCTGTACTTAAGTCGGCATTGTGTCTCTTATATTTAACTCCGATGCAATTTCTGTGTTTCTTCTTCAATGGGAAGGTCCAAGGGATACAGGAAACCTGCAGAGGTGCATCGGAATGTAAAACTGGTGACACAGGAAAAGCTCAAATCATAGACAGTAGGAAGACTCCGTCTTCCTGTACTTAAGTCAGCATTGTGTGTCTTATATTTAATTCCGATTCAATTTCTGTGTTTCATCGTCAATGGGAAGGTCCAATGGATACAGAAAACCTGCAGAGGTGCATCAGAATGTAAAACTGGTGACACAGGAAACGCTCAAAGCATAGACAGTACGAAGACTCAGTTTTCCTGTACTTAAGTCGGCATTGTGTCTCTTATATTTAATTCCAATGCAATTTCTGTGTTACATCGTCAATGGGAGGGTCCAATGGATACAGAAGGCCTGCAGAGGAGCATCAGAATGTAAAACTGGTGACACAGGAAACGCTCAAAACATAGAAAGCAGGAAGACTCAGTCTTCCTATACTTAAGTCGGCATTGTGTCTCTTATATTTATTTCCGATGCAATTTCTGTGTTTCATCGTGAATGGGAAGGTCCAAGGTATATAGTAAACCTGCGGAGGTTTTTCGGAAAGGAAAACTGTTGACACAGGAAACGCTCAAAACATAGACAGTAGGAAGACCTAGTCTTCCTGTACTTAAGTCGGCATTGTGTCTCTTATATTTAATTCCGATGCAATTTCTGTTTTTCGTCGTCAATGGGAAAGTCCAAGGGATACAGTAATCCTGCAGAGGTGCATCAGAATGTAAAACTGCTGACACCGGAAACGCTCAAAACATAGACATTAGGAAGACTCAGTCTTCCTGTACTTAAGTCGGCATTGTGTTTCTTATATTTAATTCCGATGCAATTTCTGTGCTTCATCGTCAATGGGAAGGTCCAATGGATACAGAAAACCTGCAGAGGTGCATTAGAATGTAAAACTGGTGACACAGGAAACGCTCAAAACATAGACAGTAGGAAGACTCAGTCTTCCTGTACTTATGTCGGCATTGTGTTTCTTGTATTTAATTCCGATGCGATTTCTGTGTTTCATCGAGAAAGGGAAGGTCAAAGGGATACAGTAAACCGGCAGAGGTGCTTCGGAATGTAAAACTGGTGACACAGGAAACGCTCAAAACATTGACCGTACGAAGTCTGTTTTCTTGCACTTAAGTCGGCATTGTGTCTCTTATATTTAATTTCGATGCAATTTCTGTGTTTCATCGTCAATGGGAAGGTCCAAGGGATACAGTAAATCTGCAGAGGTGCATCGGAATGTATAACTAGTGTCACAGGAAACGCTCAAAACATAGACAGTAGGAAGACTCAGTCTTCCTGTACTTAAGTCGGCATTGTGTCTCTTATATTTAATTCCGATGCAATTTCTGTGTTTCATCGTCAATGGGAATGTCCAAGGGATACAGTAAACCTGCAGAGGTGCATCGGAATGTAAAACTGGTGACACAGGAAACGCTCAATACGTAGACAGTAGGAAGACTCATTCTTCCTGTACTTAAGTCGGCATTGTGTCTGTTATATTTAATGCCGATTCATTTTCTGTGTTTCATCGTCAATGGGAAGGTCCAATGGATACAGAAAACCTGCAGAGCTGCATCAGAATGTAAAACTGGTGACACAGGAAACGCTCAACACATAGACAGTAGGAAGACTCATTCTTCCTGTATTTAAGTCGGCATTGTCTCTCTTATATTTAATTCCGATGCAATTTCTGCGTTTCATCGACAATGGGAAGGTCCAAGGGATACAGTAAACCTGCAGTGGTGCATCGGAATGTAAAACTAGTGACACAGGAAACGCTCAAAACATAGAGAGTAGGAAGACTCAGTCTTCCTGTACTTAAGTCGGCATTGTGTCTCTTATATTTATGTCCGATGAAATTTCTGTGTTTCATCGTCAATGGGAAGGTCCAAGGGATACAGTAAGCCTGCAGAGGTGCATCGGAATGTAATACTAGTGTCACAGGAAACGCTCAAAACATAGACAGTAGGAAGACTCAGTCTTCCTGTACTTAAGTCGGCATTGTGTCTCTTATATTTAATTCCGATGCAATTTCTGTGTTTCATCAACACTGTGAAGGTCCAACGGATACAGTAAACATGTAGAGGTGCATCCGAATGTAAAACTGGTGACACAGGAAACGCTCAAAACGTAGACAGTAGGAAGACTCAGTCTTCCTGTACTTAAGTCGGCATTGTGTCTCTTATATTTAATTCCGATGCAATTTCTGTGTTTCATCGTCAACGAGAAGGTCCAACGGATACTGTAAACCAGCAGAGGTGCATCAGAATGTAAAACTGGTGACACAGGAAACGCTCAACACATAGACAGTAGGAAGACTCATTCTTCCTGTATTTAAGTCGGCATTGTGTCTCTTATATTTAATTCCGATGCAAATTCTGTGTTTTATCGTCAATGGGAAGGTCCAAGGGATACAGTAAACCTGCAGTGGTGCATCGGAATGTAAAACTAGTGACACAGGAAACGCTCAAAACATAGACAGTAGGAAGACTCAGTCTTCCTGTACTTAAGTTGGCATTGTGTCTCTTATATTTATTTCCGATGAAATTTCTGTGTTCCATCGTGAATGGGAAGGTCCAAGGGATATAGTAATCCTGCAGAGGTGCATCGGAAAGTAAAACTGATGACACAGGAAAAGCACAAAACATAGACAGGAGAAGGACTTAGTCTTCCTGTACTTAAGTCGGCATTGTGTCTCTTATATTTAATTCCGATGCAATTTCTGTTTTTCATCGTCAATGGGAAGGTCCAAGGGATACAGTAAACCTTCAGAGATGCATCTGAATGTAAAACTGATGACACAGAAAACGCTCAAATCATATACAGTAGGAAGACTCAGTCTTCCTGTACTTAAGTCGGCATTGTGTCTCTTATATTTAATTCCGATGCAATTTCTGTGTTTCATCGTCAATGGGAAGGTCCAAGGGATACAGTAAACCTGCAGAGGTGCATCGGAATATAAAACTAGTGACACAGGAAACGTTAAAAACATAGACAGTAGGAAGACTCAGTCTTCCTGTACTTAAGTCGGCATTGTGTCTCTTATATTCAATTACGATGTAATTTCTGTTTTTCATCGTTAATGGGAAGGTCCAATGGATACAGTAAACCTGCAAAGGTGAATCGGAATGTAAAACTGGTGACAGGAAACGCTCAAAACATAGACAGTAGGAAGACTCAGTCTTCCTGTACTTAAGTCGGCATGGTGTCTCTTATATTTAAATTCGATGCAATTTGTGTGTTTCATCGCCAATGGGAAGGTCCAAGGGATACAGTAAACCTGCAGAGGTGCATCGGAATGTAAAACTGGTGACACAGGAAACGCTCAAAACATTGACTGTAAGAAGACTGTCTTCTTGTACTTAAGTCGGCATTGTGTCTCTTATATTTAATTCCGATGCAATTTCTGTGTTTCATCGTCACTGTGAAGGTCCAAGGGATACAGAAAACCTGTAGAGGAGCATCGGAATGTAAAACTGGTTATACAGGAAACGCTCAAATTATAGACAGTAGGAAGACTCAGCCTTCCTGTACTTAAGTCGGCATTGTGTCGCTTATATTTAATTCCGATGCAATTTCTGTGTTTCATCATCAATGGGAATGTCCAAGGGATACAGTAAACCTGCAGAGGTGCATCGGAATATAAAACTAGTGACACAGGAAACGTTAAAAACATAGACAGTAGGAAGACTCAGTCTTCTTGTACTTAAGTCGGCATTGTGTCTCTTATATTTAATTCCGATGAAATTTCTGTGGTTCATCGTGAATGGGAAGGTCCAAGGGATACAGTAAACCTGCAGAGATGCATCGGAATGTATAACTAGTGACACAGGAAACACTCAAAACATAGACTGAAGGAAGACTCGGTCTTCCTGTACTTAAGTCGGCATTGTGTCTCTTAAATTTAATTCCGATGCGATTTCTGTGTTTCATCGTCAATGGGAAGGTTCAAGGGATACAGTAAACCTGCAGAGGTGCATCAGAATGTAAAACTAGTGACACAGGAAACGCTCAAATCATTGACAGTAGGAAGACTCTGTCTTCCTGTACTTAAGTCGGCATTGTGTCTCTTATATTTAATTCCGATTCAATTTCTGTGTTTCATCGAGAATGGGAAGATCCAAGGGATACAGTAAACCTGCAGAGGTGCATCGGAGTGTAAAACTGGTGACACAGGAAACGCTCAAAACATAGCCAGTAGGAAGACTCAGTCTTCCTGTACTTAAGTCGGCATTGTGTCTCTTATATTTATTTCCGATGAAATTTCAGTGTTTCATCGTGAATGGGAATGTCCAAGGGATATAGTAAACCTGCAGAGGTGCATCGGAAAGTAAAACTGATGACACAGGAAACGCTCAAAACATAGACAGTAGGAAGACTTAGTCTTCAAGCACTTAAGTCGGCATTTAGTCTCTTAAATTTAATTCCGATGCAATTTCTTTTTTTCATCGTCAATGGGAAGGTCCAATGGATACAGTAAACCTGCAGAGGAGCATCGGAATGTAAAACTGATATAGTAAACCTGCAGAGGTGCATCGGAAAGTAAAACTGGTGACACAGGAAACGCTCAAACATTGACCGTAGAAGATTGTTTTCTTGTACTTAAGTCGGCATTGTGTCTCATATATTTCATTTCGATGCAATCTCTGTGTTTCATCGTCAATGGGAAGGTCCAAGGGATACAATAAACCTGCAGAGGTGCATCGGAATGTAAAACTGGTGACACAGGAAACGCTCAAAACATAGACAGCAGGAAGACTCAGTCTTCCTATACTTAATTCGGCATTGTGTCTCTTATATTTATTTCCGATGAAATTTCTGTGTTCCATCGTGAATGGGAAGGTCCAAGGGATATAGTAATCCTGCAGAGGTGCATCGGAAAGTAAAACTGCTGACACAGGAAACGCTCAAAACATAGACAGTAGGAAGACTCATTCTTCCTGTACTTAAGTCGGCATTGTGTCTCTTATATTTAATTCCGATGCAATTTCTGTGTTTCATCGTCAATGGGAAGGTCCAATGGATACAGATAACCTGCAGAGGTGCATCAGAATGTAAAACTGGTGACACAGGAAACGCTCAAAACATAGACAGTAGGAAGACTCAGTTTTCCTGTACTTATGTCGGCATTGTGTCTCTTATATTTAATTCCGATGCAATTTCTGTGTTTCATCGGCAATGGGAAGGTCCAATGGATAGAGAAGACCTGCAGAGGAGCATCAATATGTAAAACTGGTGACACAGGAAACGCTCAAAACATAGACAGTAGGAAGACTCAGTCTTCCTGTACTTAAGTCGGCATTGTGTGTCTTATATTTAATTCCGATGCAATGTCTGTGTTTCATCGCCAATGGGAAGCTCTACGGTATACAGTAAACCTGCAGAGGTGCATCGGAATGTAAATCTGGTGACACAGGAAACGCTCAAATCATAGACAGTAGGAAGACTCAGTCTTCCTATACTTAAGTCGGCATTGTGTCACTTATATTTATTTCCGATGAAATTTCTGTGTTTCATCGTGAATGGGAGGGTCCAAGGGATATAGTAAACCTGCAGAGGTGCATCGGAAAGTAAAACTGATGACACAGGAAACGCTCAAATCATAGACAGTAGGAAGACTTAGTCTTCCTGTACTTAAGTCGGCATTGTATTTCTTATATTTAATTCCGATTCAATTTCTGTGTTTCATCGTCACTGTGAAGGTCCAAGGGATACAGTAAACCTGTAGAGGTGCATCGGAATGTAAAACTGGTGACACAGGAAACGCTCAAATTATAGACAGTAGTAAGACTCAGTCTTCCTGTACTTAAGTCGGCATTGTGTCTCTTATATTTAATTCCGATGCAATTTCTGTGTTTCATCGTCAATGGGAAGGTCCAAGGAATACAGTAAGCCTGCAGAGGTGCATAAGAATGTAAAACTGCTGACACAGGAAACGCTCAACACATAGACAGTAGGAAGACTCAGTCTTCCTGAACTTAAGTCGGCATTGTGTTTCTTGTATTTAATTCCGATGCAATTTCTGTGTTTCATCGTCAATGGGAAGCTCCAATGGATACAGAAAACCTGCAGAGGTGCATCAGAATGTAAAACTGGTGACACAGGAAACGCTCAAAACATATACAGTAGGAAGACTCAGTCTTCCTGTACTTAAGTCGGCATTGTGTTTCTTATATTTAATTCCGATGCGATTTGAGTGTTTCATCGAGAAAGGGAAGGTGAAAGGGATACAGTAAACCGGTAGAGGTGCATCGGAATGTAAAACTGGTGGCACAGGAAACGCTCAAAACATTGACCGTACGAAGACTGTTTTCTTATACTTAAGTTGGCATTGTGTCTCTTATATTTAATTTCGATGCAATTTCTGTGTTTCATCGTCAATGGGAAGGTCCAAGGGATACAGTAAACCTGCAGAGGTGCATCGGAATGTAAAACTAGTGACACAGGAAACGCTCAAAGCATAGACATTAGGAAGACTCAGTCTTCCTGTACTTAAGTCGGCATTGTGTCTCTTATATTTAATTCCGATGCAATTTCTGTTTTTCATCGTCAATGGGAAGGTCCAAGGGATACAGTAAACCTGCAGAGGTGCATCAGAATGTAAAACTGGTGACACAGGAAACGCTCAACACATAGACAGTAGGAAGACTCATTCTTCCTGTACTTAAGTCGGCATTGTGTCTGTTATATTTAATTTCGATTCAATTTCTGTGTTTCATCGTCAATGGGAAGGTCCAAGGGATACAGGAAACCTGCAGTGGTGCATCGGAATGTAAAACTAGTGACACAGGAAACGCTCAAACATAGACAGTAGGAAGACTCTGTCTTCCTGTACTTAAGTCGGCATTGTGTCTCTTATATTTCATTCCGATGCAATTTCTGTGTTTCATCGTCAATGGGAAGGTCCAAGGGAAACAGTAAACCTGCAGAGGTGCATCGGAATGTAAAACTGGTGACACAGGAAACGCTCAAAACATAGACAGTAGGAAGACTCAGTCTTCCTGTACTTAAGTCGGCATTGTGTCTCTTATATTTATTTCCGAAGAAATTTCTGTGTTTCATCGTCAATGGGAAGGTCCAAGGGAAACAGAAAACCTGCAGAAGTGCATCGGAATGTAAAACTGGTGACACAGGAAACGCTCAAAACATACACAGTAGGAAGACTCAGTCTTCCTGTACTTAAGTCGGCATTGTGTCTCTTATATTTATTTCCGATGAAATTTCTGTGTTCCATCGTGAATGGGAAGGTCCAAGGGATATAGTAATCCTGCAGAGGTGCATCGGAAAGTAAAACTGATGATACAGGAAACGCTCAAAACAGACACAGTAGGAAGACTTAGTCTTCCTGTACTTAAGTCGGCATTGTGTCTCTTATATTTAATTCCGATTCAATATCTGTTTTTCATCGTCAATGGGAAGGTCCAAGGGATACAGTAAACCTGCAGAGGTGCATCTGAATGTAAAACTGATGACACAGAAAACGCTCAAAACATAGACAGTAGGAAGACTCAGTCTTCCTGTACTTAAGTCGGCATTGTGTCTCTTATATTTAATTCCGATGCAATTTCTGTGTTTCATCGTCAATGGGAAGGTCCAAGGGATACAGTAATCCTGCAGAGGTGCATCAGAATGTAAAACTGCTGACACAGGAAACGCTCGAAACATAGACAGTAGGAAGACTCAGTCTTCCTGAACTTAAGTCGGCATTGTGCTTCTTGTATTTAATTCCGATGCAATTTCTGTGTTTCATCGTCAATGGGAAGCTCCAATGGATACAGAAAACCTGCAGAGGTGCATCAGAATGTAAAACTGGTGACACAGGAAACGCTCAAAACATAGACAGTAGGAAGACTCAGTCTTCCTGTACTTAAGTCGGCATTGTTTTTCTTATATTTAATTCCGATGCGATTTCTGTGTTTCATCGAGAAAGGGAAGGTCAAAGGGATACAGTAAACCGGTAGAGGTGCATTGGAATGTAAAACTGGTGACACAGGAAACGCTCAAAACATTGACCGTACGAAGACTGTTTTCTTGTACTTAAGTTGGCATTGTGTCTCTTATATTTAATTTCGATGCAATTTCTGTGTTTCATCGTCAATGGGAAGGTCCAAGGGATACAGGAAACCTGCAGAGGTGCATCGGAATGTCAAACTGGTAACACAGGAAACGCTCAAAGCATAGAGACTAGGAAGACTCAGTATTCCTGTACTTAAGTCGGCATTGTGTTTCTTATATTTAATTTCGATGAAATTTCTGTGTTTCATCGTGAATGGGAAGGTCCAAGGGATATAGTAAACCTGCAGAGGTGCATCGGAAAGTAAAACTGATGACACAGGAAACTCTCAAATAATAGACAGTATTAAGAATTAGTCTTCCTGTACTTAAGTCGGCATTGTGTCCCTTATATGTAATTCCGATGCAATTTCTGTGTTTCATCGTCAATGGGAAGGTCCAAGGGATATAGTAAACCTGCAGAGGTCCTTCGGAAAGTAAAACTGGTGACACAGGAAACGCTCAAAACATAGACAGTAGGAAGACTCAGTCTTCCTGTACTTAAGTCGGCATTGTGTCTCTTATATTTAACTCCGATGCAATTTCTGTGTTTCTTCTTCAATGGGAAGGTCCAAGGGATACAGGAAACCTGCAGAGGTGCATCGGAATGTAAAACTGGTGACACAGGAAAAGCTCAAATCATAGACAGTAGGAAGACTCCGTCTTCCTGTACTTAAGTCGGCATTGTGTGTCTTATATTTAATTCCGATTCAATTTCTGTGTTTCATCGTCAATGGGAAGGTCCAATGGATACAGAAAACCTGCAGAGGTGCATCAGAATGTAAAACTGGTGACACAGGAAACGCTCAAAGCATAGACAGTACGAAGACTCAGTTTTCCTGTACTTAAGTCGGCATTGTGTCTCTTATATTTAATTCCAATGCAATTTCTGTGTTACATCGTCAATGGGAGGGTCCAATGGATACAGAAGGCCTGCAGAGGAGCATCAGAATGTAAAACTGGTGACACAGGAAACGCTCAAAACATAGAAAGCAGGAAGACTCAGTCTTCCTATACTTAAGTCGGCATTGTGTCTCTTATATTTATTTCCGATGCAATTTCTGTGTTTCATCGTGAATGGGAAGGTCCAAGGTATATAGTAAACCTGCGGAGGTGTTTCGGAAAGGAAAACTGTTGACACAGGAAACGCTCAAAACATAGACAGTAGGAAGACCTAGTCTTCCTGTACTTAAGTCGGCATTGTGTCTCTTATATTTAATTCCGATGCAATTTCTGTTTTTCGTCGTCAATGGGAAGGTCCAAGGGATACAGTAAACCTGCAGAGGTACATCTGAATGTAAAACTGATGACACAGAAAACGCTCCAAACATAGACAGTAGGAAGACTCAGTCTTAATGTACTTAAGTCGGCATTGTGTCTCTTATATATTTAATTCCGATGCAATTTCTGTGTTTCATCGTCAATGGGAAAGTCAAAGGGATACAGTAATCCTGCAGAGGTGCATCAGAATGTAAAACTGCTGACACCGGAAACGCTCAAAACATAGACATTAGGAAGACTCAGTCTTCCTGTACTTAAGTCGGCATTGTGTTTCTTATATTTAATTCCGATGCAATTTCTGTGCTTCATCGTCAATGGGAAGGTCCAATGGATACAGAAAACCTGCAGAGGTGCATTAGAATGTAAAACTGGTGACACAGGAAACGCTCAAAACATAGACAGTAGGAAGACTCAGTCTTCCTGTACTTATGTCGGCATTGTGTTTCTTGTATTTAATTCCGATGCGATTTCTGTGTTTCATCGAGAAAGGGAAGGTCAAAGGGATACAGTAAACCGGCAGAGGTGCTTCGGAATGTAAAACTGGTGACACAGGAAACGCTCAAAACATTGACCGTACGAAGTCTGTTTTCTTGCACTTAAGTCGGCATTGTGTCTCTTATATTTAATTTCGATGCAATTTCTGTGTTTCATCGTCAATGGGAAGGTCCAAGGGATACAGTAAATCTGCAGAGGTGCATCGGAATGTATAACTAGTGTCACAGGAAACGCTCAAAACATAGACAGTAGGAAGACTCAGTCTTCCTGTACTTAAGTCGGCATTGTGTCTCTTATATTTAATTCCGATGCAATTTCTGTGTTTCATCGTCAATGGGAATGTCCAAGGGATACAGTAAACCTGCAGAGGTGCATCGGAATGTAAAACTGGTGACACAGGAAACGCTCAATACGTAGACAGTAGGAAGACTCATTCTTCCTGTACTTAAGTCGGCATTGTGTCTGTTATATTTAATGCCGATTCAATTTCTGTGTTTCATCGTCAATGGGAAGGTCCAATGGATACAGAAAACCTGCAGAGTTGCATCAGAATGTAAAACTGGTGACACAGGAAACGCTCAACACATAGACAGTAGGAAGACTCATTCTTCCTGTATTTAAGTCGGCATTGTCTCTCTTATATTTAATTCCGATGCAATTTCTGCGTTTCATCGACAATGGGAAGGTCCAAGGGATACAGTAAACCTGCAGTGGTGCATCGGAATGTAAAACTAGTGACACAGGAAACGCTCAAAACATAGAGAGTAGGAAGACTCAGTCTTCCTGTACTTAAGTCGGCATTGTGTCTCTTATATTTATGTCCGATGAAATTTCTGTGTTTCATCGTCAATGGGAAGGTCCAAGGGATACAGTAAGCCTGCAGAGGTGCATCGGAATGTAATACTAGTGTCACGGGAAACGCTCAAAACATAGACAGTAGGAAGACTCAGTCTTCCTGTACTTAAGTCGGCATTGTGTCTCTTATATTTAATTCCGATGCAATTTCTGTGTTTCATCAACACTGTGAAGGTCCAACGGATACAGTAAACATGTAGAGGTGCATCCGAATGTAAAACTGGTGACACAGGAAACGCTCAAAACGTAGACAGTAGGAAGACTCAGTCTTCCTGTACTTAAGTCGGCATTGTGTCTCTTATATTTAATTCCGATGCAATTTCTGTGTTTCATCGTCAACGAGAAGGTCCAAGGGATACTGTAAACCAGCAGAGGTGCATCAGAATGTAAAACTGGTGACACAGGAAACGCTCAACACATAGACAGTAGGAAGACTCATTCTTCCTGTATTTAAGTCGGCATTGTGTCTCTTATATTTAATTCCGATGCAAATTCTGTGTTTTATCGTCAATGGGAAGGTCCAAGGGATACAGTAAACCTGCAGTGGTGCATCGGAATGTAAAACTAGTGACACAGGAAACGCTCAAAACATAGACAGTAGGAAGACTCAGTCTTCCTGTACTTAAGTTGGCATTGTGTCTCTTATATTTATTTCCGATGAAATTTCTGTGTTCCATCGTGAATGGGAAGGTCCAAGGGATATAGTAATCCTGCAGAGGTGCATCGGAAAGTAAAACTGATGACACAGGAAAAGCACAAAACATAGACAGGAGAAGGACTTAGTCTTCCTGTACTTAAGTCGGCATTGTGTCTCTTATATTTAATTCCGATGCAATTTCTGTTTTTCATCGTCAATGGGAAGGTCCAAGGGATACAGTAAACCTTCAGAGATGCATCTGAATGTAAAACTGATGACACAGAAAACGCTCAAATCATATACAGTAGGAAGACTCAGTCTTCCTGTACTTAAGTCGGCATTGTGTCTCTTATATTTAATTCCGATGCAATTTCTGTGTTTCATCGTCAATGGGAAGGTCCAAGGGATACAGTAATCCTGCAGAGGTGCATCAGAATGTAAAACTGCTGACACCGGAAACGCTCAAAACATAGACAGTAGGAAGACTCAGTCTTCCTGTACTTAAGTCGGCATTGTATCTCTTATTTTTAATTCCGATGCAATTTCTGTGTTTCATCGTCAATGGGAAGGTCCAAGGGATACAGTAAACCTGCAGAGGTGCATCAGAATGTAAAACTGGTGACACAGGAAACGCTCAACACATAGACAGTAGGAAGACTCATTCTTCCTGTATTTATGTCGGCATTGTGTCTCTTACATTTAATTCCGATGCAATTTCTGTGTTTCATCGACAATGGGAAGGTCCAAGGGATACAGTAAACCTGCAGTGGTGGATCGGAATGTAAAACTAGTGACACAGGAAACGCTCAAAACATAGAGAGTAGGAAGACTCAGTCTTCCTGTACTTAAGTCGGCATTGTATCTCTTATATTTAATTCCGATGCAATTTCTGTGTTTCATCGTCAATGGGAAGGTCCAAGGGATACAGTAATCCTGCAGAGGTGCATCAGAATGTGAAACTGCTGACACCGGAAACGCTCAATGCATAGACAGTAGGAAGACTCAGTCTTCCTGTACTTAAGTCGGCATTGTGTTTCTTATATTTAATTCCGATGCAATTTCTGTGTTTCATCGTCAATGGGAAGGTCCAATGGATACAAAAAACCTGCAGAGGTGCATCACAATGTAAAACTGGTGAAACAGGAAACGCTCAAAACATAGACAGTAGGAAGACTCAGTCTTCCTGTACTTAAGTCGGCATTGTGTTTCTTATTTTTAATTCCGATGCGATTTCTGTGTTTTATCGAGAAAGGGAAGGTCAAAGGGATACAGTAAACCGGCAGACGTGCATCGGAATGTAAAACTGGTGACACAGGAAACGCTCAAAACATTGACCGTACGAAGACTGTTTTCTTGCACTTAAGTCGGCATTGTGTCTCTTATATTTAATTTCGATGCAATTTCTGTGCTTCATCGTCAATGGGAAGGTCCAAGGGATACAGTAAACCTGCAGAGGTGCATCGGAATGTATAACTAGTGTCACAGGAAACGCTCAAAGCATAGACAGTAGGAAGACTCAGTCTTCCTGTACTTTAGTCGGCATTGTGCCTCTTATATTTAATTCCGATGCAATTTCTGTGTTTCATCGTCAATGGGAAGGTCCAAGGGATACAGTAAACCTGCAGAGGTGCATCGGAATGTAAAACTGATGACACAGGAAACGCTCATAACGTAGACAGTAGGAAGACTCAGTCTTCCTGTACTTAAGTCGGCATTGTGTCTCTTATATTTAATTCCGATGCAATTTCTGTGTTTCATCTTCAATGGGAAGGTCCAAGGGATACAGGAAACCTGCAGAGGTGCATCGGAATGTAAAACTGGTGACACAGGAAAAGCTCAAATCATAGACAGTAGGAAGACTCGGTCTTCCTGTACTTAAGTCAGCATTGTGTGTCTTATATTTAATTCCGATTCAATTTCTGTGTTTCATCGTCGAAGAGAAGGTCCAAGGGATACTGTAAACCTGCAGAGGTGCATCAGAATGTAAAACTGGTGACACAGGAAACGCTCAACACATAGACAGTAGGAAGACTCATTCTTCCTGTATTTAAGTCGGCATTGTGTCTCTTATATTTAATTCCGATGCAAATTCTGTGTTTCATCGTCAATGGGAAGGTCCAAGGGATACAGTAAACCTGCAGTGGTGCATTGGAATGTGAAACTAGTGACACAGGAAACTCTCAAAACATAGACAGTAGGAAGACTCAGTCTTCCTGTACTTAAGTCGGCATTGTGTCTCTTATATTTATTTCCGATGAAATTTCTGTGTTCCATCGTGAATGGGAAGGTCCAAGGGATATAGTAATCCTGCAGAGGTGAATCGGAACGTAAAACTGATGACACAGGAAAAGCACAAAACATAGACAGTAGAAGGACTTAGTCTTCCTGTACTTAAGTCGGCATTGTGTCTCTTATATTTAATTCCGATGCAATTTCTGTTTTTCATCGTCAATGGGAAGGTCCAAGGGATGCAGTAAACCTGCAGAGGTGCATCAGAATGTAAAACTGGAGACACAGGAAACGCTCAACACATAGACAGTAGGAAGACTCATTCTACCTGTACTTAAGTCGGCATTGTGTCTCTTATATTTAATTCCGATGCTATTTCTGTGTTTCATCGTCAATGGGAAGGTCCAATGGATACAGTAAACCTGCAGTGGTGCATCGGAATATAAAACTAGTGACACAGGAAACGCTCAAAACATAGAGAGTAGGAAGACTCAGTCTTCCTGTACTTAAGTAGGCATTGTGTCTCTTATATTTATTTCCGATGAAATTTCTGTGTTCCATCGTGAATGGGAAGGTCCAAGGGATATAGTAATCCTGCAGAGGTGCATCGGAAAGGAAAACTGATGATACAGGAAACGCTCAAAACATAGACAGTAGGAAGACTTAGTCTTCCTGTACTTATGTCGGCATTGTGTCTCTTATATTTAATTCCGATGCAATTTCTGTTTTTCATCGTCAATGGGAAGGTCCAAGGGATACAGTAAACCTGCAGAGGTGCATCTGAATGTAAAACTGATGACACAGAAAACGCTTAAAACATAGACAGTAGGAAGACTGTGTCTTCCTGTACTTAAGTCGGCATTGTGTCTCTTATATTTAATTCCGATGCAATTTCTGTGTTTCATCTTCAATGTTAAGGTCCAAGGGATACAGGAAACCTGCAGAGGTGCATCGGAATGTAAAACTGGTGACACAGGAAAAGCTCAAATCATAGACAGTAGGAAGACTCGGTCTTCCTGTACTTAAGTCGGCATTGTGTGTCTTATATTTAATTCCGATTCAATTTCTGTGTTTCATCGTCAACGAGAAGGTCCAAGGGATACAGTAAACCTGCAGTGGTGCATCGGAATGTAAATCTAGTGACACAGGAACCGCTCAAAACATAGACAGTAGGAAGACTCAGTCTTCCTGTACTTAAGTCGGCATTGTGTCTCTTATATTTATTTCCGATGAAATTTCTGTGTTCCATCGTGAATGGGAAGGTCCAAGGGATATAGTAATCCTGCAGAGGTGCATCGGAAAGTAAAAGTGATGACACAGGAAAAGCACAAAACATAGACAGTAGAAGGACTTAGTCTTCCTGTACTTAAGTCGGCATTGTGTCTCTTATATTTAATTCCGATGCAATTTCTGTTTTTCATCGTCAATGGGAAGGTCCAAGGGATACAGTAAACCTGCAGACATGCATCTGAATGTAAAACTGATGACACAGAAAACGCTCAAATCATATACATTAGGAAGACTCAGTCTTCCTGTACTTAAGTCGGCATTGTGTCTCTTATATTTAATTCCGATGCAATTTCTGTGTTTCATCATCAATGGGAAGGTCCAAGGGATACAGTAATCCTGCATAGGTGCATCAGAATGTAAAACTGCTGACACCGGAAACGCTCAAAACATAGACAGTAGGAAGACTCAGTCTTCCTGTACTTAAGTCGGCATTGTGTTTCTTATATTAAATTCCGATGCAATTTCTGTGCTTCATCGTCAATGGGAAGGTCCAATGGATACAGAAAACCTGCAGAGGTGCATCAGAATGTAAAACTGCCGACACCGGAAACGGTCAAAACATAGACAGTAGGAAGACTCAGTCTTCCTGTACTTAAGTCGGCATTGTGTTTATTATATTTAATTCCGATGCAATTTCTGTGCTTCATCGTAAATGGGAAGGTCCAATGGCTACAGAAAACCTGCAGAGGTGCATTAGAATGTAAAACTGGTGACACAGGAAACGCTCAAAACATAGACAGTAGGAAGACTCAGTCATCCTGTACTTAAGTCGGCATTGTGTTTCTTATATTTAATTCCGATGCGATTTCTGTGTTTCATCGAGAAAGGGAATGTCAAAGGGATACAGTAAACCGGCAGAGGTGCATCGGAATGTAAAACTGGTGACACAGGAAACGCTCAAAACATTGACCGTACGAAGACTGTTTTCTTGCACTTAAGTCGGCATTGTGTCTCTTATATTTAATTTCGATGCAATTTCTGTGTTTCATCGTCAATGGGAAGGTCCAAGGGATACAATAAAACTGCAGAGGTGCATCGGAATGTAAAACTAGTGTCACAGGAAACGCTCAAAACATAGACAGTAGAAAGACTCAGTCTTCCTGTACTTAAGTTGGCATTGTGTCTCTTATATTTAATTCCGATGCAATTTCTGTGTTTCATCGTCAATGGGAAGGTCCAAGGGATACCGTAAACCTGCAGAGGTGCATCAGAATGTAAAACTGGTGACACAGGAAACGCTCAACACATAGACAGTAGGAAGACTCAGTCTTCCTGTACTTAAGTCGGCATTGTGTTTCTTATATTTAATTCCGATGCAATTTCTGTGTTTCATCGTCAATGGGAAGGTCCAATGGATACAGAAAACCTGCAGACGTGCATCAGAATGTAAACCTGGTGAAACAGGAAACGCTCAAAACATAGACAGTAGGAAGACTCAGTCTTCCTGTACTTAAGTCGGCATTGTGTTTCTTATATTTAATTCCGATGCGATTTCTGTGTTTTATCGAGAAAGGGAAGGTCAAAGGGATACAGTAAACCGGCAGACGTGCATCGGAATGTAAAACTGGTGACACAGGAAACGCTCAAAACATTGACCGTACGAAGACTGTTTTCTTGCACTTAAGTCGGCATTGTGTCTCTTATATTTAATTTCGATGCAATTTCTGTGCTTCATCGTCAATGGGAAGGTCCAAGGGATACAGTAAACCTGCAGAGGTGCATCGGAATGTAAAACTAGTGTCACAGGAAACGCTCAAAACATAGACAGTAGGAAGACTCAGTCTTCCTGTACTTAAGTCGGCATTGTGTCTCTTATATTTAATTCCGATGCAATTTCTGTGTTTCATCGTCAATGGGAAGGTCCAAGGGATACAGTAAACCTGCAGTGGTGCATCGGAATGTAAAACTGGTGACACAGGAAACGCTCAAAACGTAGACAGTAGGAAGACTCAGTCTTCCTGTACTTAAGTCGGCATTGTGTCTCTTATATTTAATTCCGATGCAATTTCTGTGTTTCATCGTCAATGGGAAGGTCCAAGGGATGCGGTAAACCTGCAGAGGTGCATCAGAATGTAAAACTGGAGACACAGGAAACGCTCAACACATAGACGGTAGGAAGACTCATTCTTCCTGTACTTAAGTCGGCATTGTGTCTCTTATATTTAATTCCGATGCAATTTCTGTGTTTCATCTTCAATGGGAAGGTCCAAGGGATACAGGAAACCTGCAGAGATGCATCGGAATGTAAAACTGGTGACACAGGAAAAGCTCAAATCATAGAAAGTAGGAAGACTCCGTCATCCTGTACTTAAGTCGGCATTGTGTGTCTTATATTTAATTCCGATTCAATTTCTGTGTTTCATCGTCAATGGGAAGGTCCAATGGATAGAGAAAACCTGCAGAGGTGCAGCAGAATCTAAAACTAGTGGCACAGGAAACGCCCAAAGCATAGACAGTACGAAGACTCAGTTTTCCTGTACTTAAGTCGGCATTGTGCCTCTTATATTTAATTCCGATGCAATTTCTGTGTTACATCGTCAATGGGAAGGTCCAATGGATACAGAAGGCCTGCAGAGGAGCATCAGAATGTAAAACTGGTGACACAGGAGACGCTCAAAACATAGAAAGCAGGAAGACTCAGTCTTCCTATACTTAAGTCGGCATTGTGTCTCTTATATTTATTTCCGATGAAATTTCTGTGTTTCATCGTGAATGGGAAGGTCCAAGGTATATACTAAACCTGCAGAGGTGTATCGGAAAGGAAAACTGATGACACAGGAAACGCTCAAAACATAGACAGTAGGAAGACTTAGTCTTCCTGTACTTAAGTGGGCATTGTGTCTCTTATATTTAATTCCGATGCAATTTCTGTTTTTCGTCGTCAATGGGAAGGTCCAAGGGATACAGTAAACCTGCAGAGGTGCATCTGAATGTAAAACTGATGACACAGAAAACGCTCCAAACATAGACAGTAGGAAGACTCAGTCTTCCTGTACTTAAGACGGCATTGTGTCTCTTATATTTAATTCCGATGCAATTTCTGTGTTTCATCGTCAATGGGAAGGTCCAAGGGATACAGTAATCCTGCAGAGGTGCATCAGAATGTAAAACTGCTGACACCGGAAACGCTCAAAACATAGACATTAGGAAGACTCAGTCTTCCTGTACTTAAGTCGGGATTGTGTTTCTTATATTTAATTCCGATGCAATTTCTGTGCTTCATCGTCAATGGGAAGGTCCAATGGATACAGAAAACCTGCAGAGGTGCATTAGAATGTAAAACTGTTGACACAGGAAACGCTCAAAACATACACAGTAGGAAGACTCAGTCTTCCTGTACTTAAGTCGGCATTGTGTTTCTTATATTTAATTCCGATGCGATTTCTGTGTTTCATCGAGAAAGGGAAGGTCAAAGGGATACAGTAAACCGGCAGAGGTGCATCGGAATGTAAAACTGGTGACACAGGAAACGCTCAAAACATTGACCGTACGAAGACTGTTTTCTTGCACTTAAGTCGGCATTGTGTCTCTTATATTTAATTTCGATGCAATTTCTGTGTTTCATCGTCAATGGGAAGGTCCAAGGGATACAGTAAATCTGCAGAGGTGCATCGGAATGTAAAACTAGTGTCACAGGAAACGCTCAAAACATAGACAGTAGGAAGACTCAGTCTTCCTGTACTTAAGTCGGCATTGTGTCTCTTATATTTAATTCCGATGCAATTCCTGTGTTTCATCGTCAATGGGAAGATCCAAGGGATACAGTAAACCTGCAGAGGTGCATCGGAATGTAAAACTGGTGACACAGGAAACGCTCAAAACGTAGACAGTAGGAAGACTCAGTCTTCCTGTACTTAAGTCGGCATTGTGTCTCTTATATTTAATTCCGATGCAATTTCTGTGTTTCATCGTCAATGGGAAGGTCCAAGGGATACAGTAAACCTGCAGAGGTGCATCAGAATGTAAAACTGGTGACACAGGAAACGCTCAACACATAGACAGTAGGAAGACTCATTCCTCCTGTATTTAAGTCGGCATTGTGTCTCTTATATTTAATTCCGATGAAATTTCTGTGTTTCATCGTCAATGGGAAGGTCCAAGGGATACAGTAAGCCTGCAGAGGTGCATCGGAATGTAATACTAGTGTCACAGGAAAAGCTCAAAACATAGACAGTAGGAAGACTCAGTCTTCCTGTACTTAAGTCGGCATTGTGTGTCTTATATTTAATTCCGATGCAATTTCTGTGTTTGATCGTCACTGTGAAGGTCCAACGGATACAGTAAACATGTAGAGGTGCATCGGAATGTAGAACTGGTGACACAGGAAACGCTCAAATTATAGGAAGACTCAGTCTTCCTGTACTTAAGTCGGCATTGTGTCTCTTATATTTAATTCCGATGCAATTTCTGTGTTTCATCGTCAATGGGAAGGTCCAAGGGATACAGTAAGCCTGCAGTGGTGCATCGGAATGTAAAACTGGTGACACAGGACACGCTCAATACATAGACAGTAGGAAGACTCAGTCTTCCTGTACTTAAGTCGGCATTGTGTCTCTTATATTTAATTCCGATGCAATTTCTGTGTTTCATCGTCAATGGGAAGGTCCAAGGGATACAGTAAAACTGCAGAGGTGCATCGGAATGTAATACTAGTGTCACAGGAAACGCTCAAAACATAGACAGTAGGAAGACTCAGTCTTCCTGTACTTAAGTGGGCATTGTGTCTCTTATATTTAATTCCGATGCAATTTCTGTGTTTCATCGTCAATGGGAAGGTCCAAGGGATACAGTAAACCTGCAGAGGTGCATCGGAATGTAAAACTGGTGACACAGGAAACGCTCAAAAAGTAGACAGTAGGAAGACTCAGTCTTCCTGTACTTAAGTCGGCATTGTGTGTCTTATATTTAATTCCGATGCAATTTCTGTGTTTCATCGTCAACGAGAAGGTCCAAGGGTCACAGTAAACCTGCAGAGGTGCATCAGAATGTAAAACTGGTGACACAGGAAACGCTCAACACATAGACAGTAGGAAGACTCATTCTTCCTGTATGTAAGTCGGCATTGTGTCTCTTATATTTAATTCCGATGCAAATTCTGTGTTTCATCGTCAATGGGAAGGTCCAAGGGATACAGTAAACCTGCAGTGGTGCATCGGAATGTAAAACTAGTGACACAGGAACCGCTCAAAACATAGACAGTAGGAAGACTCAGTCTTCCTGTACTTAAGTCGGCGTTGTGTCTCTTATATTTATTTCCGATGAAATTTCTGTGTTCCATCGTGAATGGGAAGGTCCAAGGGATACAGTAAATCTGCAGAGGTGCATCGGAATGTAAAACTAGTGTCACAGGAAACGCTCAAATCATAGACAGTAGGAAGACTCAGTCTTCCTGTACTTAAGTCGGCATTGTGTCTCTTATATTTAATTCCGATGCAATTTCTGTGTTTCATCGTCAATGGGAAGGTCCAAGGGATACAGTAAACCTGCAGAGGTGCATCAGAATGTAAAACTGGTGACACAGGAAACGCTCAACACATAGACAGTAGGAAGACTCATTCTTCCTGTATTTAAGTCGGCATTGTGTCTCTTATATTTAATTCCGATGAAATTTCTGTGTTTCATCGTCAATGGGAAGGTCCAAGGGATACAGTAAGCCTGCAGAGGTGCATCGGAATGTAATTTTAGTGTCACAGGAAAAGCTCAAAACATAGACAGTAGGAAGACTCAGTCTTCCTTTACTTAAGTCGGCATTGTGTCTCTTATATTTAATTCCGATGCAATTTCTGTGTTTGATCGTCACTGTGAAGGTCCAACGGATACAGTAAACATGTAGAGGTGCATCGGAATGTAAAACTGGTGACACAGGAAACGCTCAAATTATAGGAAGACTCAGTCTTCCTGTACTTAAGTCGGCATTGTGTCTCTTATATTTAATTCCGATGCAATTTCTGTGTTTCATCGTCAATGGGAAGGTCCAAGGGATACAGTAAGCCTGCAGAGGTGCATCGAAATGTAAAACTGGTGACACAGGACACGCTCAATACATAGACAGTAGGAAGACTCAGTCTTCCTGTACTTAAGTCGGCATTGTGTCTCTTATATTTAATTCCGATGCAATTTCTGTGTTTCATCGTCAATGGGAAGGTCCAAGGGATACAGTAAAACTGCAGAGGTGCATCGGAATGTAATACTAGTGTCACAGGAAACGCTCAAAACATAGACAGTAGGAAGACTCAGTCTTCCTGTACTTAAGTGGGCATTGTGTCTCTTATATTTAATTCCGATGCAATTTCTGTGATTCATCGTCAATGGGAAGGTCCAAGGGATACAGTAAACCTACAGAGGTGCATCGGAATGTAAAACTGGTGACACAGGAAACGCTCAAAACGTAGACAGTAGGAAGACTCAGTCTTCCTGTACTTAAGTCGGCATTGTGTGTCTTATATTTAATTCCGATGCAATTTCTGTGTTTCATCGTCAACGAGACGGTCCAAGGGACACAGTAAACCTGCAGAGGTGCATCAGAATGTAAAACTGGTGACACAGGAAACGCTCAACACATAGACAGTAGGAAGACTCAGTCTTCCTGTACTTAAGTCGGCATTGTGTTTCTTATATTTAATTCCGATGCGATTTCTGTGTTTCATCGAGAAAGGGAAGGTCAAAGGGATACAGTAAACCGGCAGAGGTGCATCGGAATGTAAAACTGGTGACACAGGAAACGCTCAAAACATTGACCGTACGAAGACTGTTTTCTTGCACTTAAGTCGGCATTGTGTCTCTTATATTTAATTTCGATGCAATTTCTGTGTTTCATCGTCAATGGGAAGGTCCAAGGGATACAGTAAATCTGCAGAGGTGCATCGGAATGTAAAACTAGTGTCACAGGAAACGCTCAAAACATAGACAGTAGGAAGACTCAGTCTTCCTGTACTTAAGTCGGCATTGTGTCTCTTATATTTATTTCCGATGCAATTTCTGTGTTTCATCGTCAATGGGAAGATCCAAGGGATACAGTAAACCTGCAGAGGTGCATCGGAATGTAAAACTGGTGACACAGGAAACGCTCAAAACGTAGACAGTAGGAAGGCTCAGTCTTCCTGTACTTAAGTCGGCATTGTGTCTCTTATATTTAATTCCGATGCAATTTCTGTGTTTCATCGTCAATGGGAAGGTCCAAGGGATACAGTAAACCTGCAGAGGTGCATCAGAATGTAAAACTGGTGACACAGGAAACGCTCAACACATAGACATTTGGAAGACTCATTCTTCCTGTATTTAAGTCGGCATTGTGTCTCTTATATTTAATTCCGATGAAATTTCTGTGTTTCATCGTCAATGGGAAGGTCCAAGGGATACAGTAAGCCTGCAGAGGTGCATCGGAATGTAATACTAGTGTCACAGGAAAAGCTCAATACATAGACAGTAGGAAGACTCAGTCTTCCTGTACTTAAGTCGGCATTGTGTCTCTTATATTTAATTCCGATGCAATTTCTGTGTTTGATCGTCACTGTGAAGGTCCAACGGATACAGTAAACATGTAGAGGTGCATCGGAATGTAAAACTGGTGACACAGGAAACGCTCAAATTATAGGAAGACTCAGTCTTCCTGTACTTAAGTCGGCATTGTGTCTCTTATATTTAATTCCGATGCAATTTCTGTGTTTCATCGTCAATGGGAAGGTCCAAGGGATACAGTAAGCCTGCAGAGGTGCATCGCAATGTAAAACTGGTAACACAGGACACGCTCAATACATAGACAGTAGGAAGACTCAGTCTTCCTGTACTTAAGTCGGCATTGTGTCTCTTATATTTAATTCCGATGCAATTTCTGTGTTTCATCGTCAATGGGAAGGTCCAAGGGATACAGTAAAACTGCAGAGGTGCATCGGAATGTAATACTAGTGTCACAGGAAACGCTCAAAACATAGACAGTAGGAAGACTCAGTCTTCCTGTACTTAAGTGGGCATTGTGTCTCTTATATTTAAATCTGATGCAATTTCTGTGTTTCATCGTCAATGGGAAGGTCCAAGGGATACAGTAAACCTGCAGAGGTGCATCGGAATGTAAAACTGGTGACACAGGAAACGCTCAAAACGTAGACAGTAGGAAGACTCAGTCTTCCTGTACTTAAGTCGGCATTGTGGTTCAAATGGCTCTGAGCACTATGGGACTCAACTGCTGTGGTTATTAGTCCCCTAGAACTTAGAACTAGTTAAACCTAACTAACCTAAGGACATCACACACATCCATGCCCGAGGCAGGATTCGAACCTGCGACCGTAGCAGTCGCACGGTTCCGGACTGCGCGCCTAGAACCGCGAGACCACCGCGGCCGGCCTAAGTCGGCATTGTGTCTCTTATATTTAATTCCGATGCAATTTCTGTGTTTCATCGTCAACGAGAAGGTCCAAGGGACACAGTAAACCTGCAGAGGTGCATCAGAATGTAAAACTGGTGACACAGGAAACGCTCAACACATAGACAGTAGGAAGACTCATTCTGCCTGTATGTAAGTCGGCATTGTGTCTCATATATTTAATTCCGATGCAAATTCTGTGTTTCATCGTCAATGGGAAGGTCCAAGGGATACAGTAAACCTGCAGTGGTGCATCGGAATGTAAAACTAGTGACACAGGAACCGCTCAAAACATAGACAGTAGGAAGACTCAGTCTTCCTGTACTTAAGTCGGCATTGTGTCTCTTATATTTATTTCCGATGAAATTTCTGTGTTCCATCGTGAATGGGAAGGTCCAAGGGATATAGTAATCCTGCAGAGGTGCATCGGAAAGTAAAACTGATGACACAGGAAAAGCACAAAACATAGAGAGTAGGAAGACTTAGTCTTCCTGTACTTAAGTCGGCATTGTGTCTCTTATATTTAATTCCGATGCAATTTCTGTGTTTCATCGTCAATGGGAAGGTACAAGGGATGCGGTAAACCTGCAGAGGTGCATCAGAATGTAAAACTGGAGACACAGGAAACGCTCAACACATAGACAGTAGGAAGACTCATTCTTCCTGTACTTAAGTCGGCATTGTGTCTCTTATATTTAATTCCGATGCAATTTCTGTGTTTCATCTTCAATGGGAAGGTCCAAGGGATACAGGAAACCTGCAGAGATGCATCGGAATGTAAAACTGGTGACACAAGAAAAGCTCAAATCATAGACAGTAGGAAGACTCCGTCTTCCTGTACTTAAGTCGGCATTGTGTGTCTTATATTTAATTCCGATTCAATTTCTGTGTTTCATCGTCAATGGGAAGGTCCAATGGATACAGAAAACCTGCAGAGGTGCATCAGAATCTAAAACTAATGACACAGGAAACGCTCAAAGCATAGACAGTACGAAGACTCAGTTTTCCTGTACTTAAGTCGGCATTGTGTCTCTTATATTTAATTCCGATGCAATTTCTGTGTTACATCGTCAGTGGGAAGGTCCAATGGATACAGAAGGCCTGCAGAGGAGCATCAGAATGTAAAACTGGTGACACAGGAAACGCTCAAAACATAGAAAGCAGGAAGACTCAGTCTTCCTATACTTAAGTCGGCATTGTGTCTCTTATATTTATTTCCGATGAAATTTCTGTGTTTCATCGTGAATGGGAAGGTCCAAGGTATATACTAAACCTGCAGAGGTGTATCGGAAAGGAAAACTGATGACACAGGAAACGCTCAAAACATAGACAGTAGGAAGACTTAGTCTTCCTGTACTTAAGTCGGCATTGTGTCTCTTATATTTAATTCCGATGCAATTTCTGTTTTTCGTCGTCAATGGGAAGGTCCAAGGGATACAGTAAACCTGCAGAGGTGCATCTGAATGTAAAACTGATGACACAGAAAACGCTCCAAACATAGACAGTAGGAAGACTCAGTCTTCCTGTACTTAAGTCGGCATTGTGTCTCTTATGTTTAATTCCGATGCAATTTCTGTGTTTCATCGTCAATGGGAAGGTCCAAGGGATACAGTAATCCTGCAGAGGTGCATCAGAATGTAAAACTGCTGACACCGGAAACGCTCAAAACATAAACATTAGGAAGACTCAGTCTTCCTGTACTTAAGTCGGCATTGTATTTCTTATATTTAATTCCGATGCAATTTCTGTGCTTCATCGTCAATGGGAAGGTCCAATGGATACAGAAAACCTGCAGAGGTGCATTAGAATGTAAAACTTGTGACACAGGAAACGCTCAAAACATACACAGTAGGAAGACTCAGTCTTCCTGTACTTAAGTCGGCATTGTGTTTCTTATATTTAATTCCGATGCGATTTCTGTGTTTCATCGAGAAAGGGAAGGTCAAAGGGATACAGTAAACCGGCAGAGGTGCATCGGAATGTAAAACTGGTGACACAGGAAACGCTCAAAACATTGACCGTACGAAGACTGTTTTCTTGCACTTAAGTCGGCATTGTGTCTCTTATATTTAATTTCGATGCAATTTCTGTGTTTCATCGTCAATGGGAAGGTCCAAGGGATACAGTAAATCTGCAGAGGTGCATCGGAATGTAAAACTAGTGTCACAGGAAACGCTCAAAACATAGACAGTAGGAAGACTCAGTCTTCCTGTACTTAAGTCGGCATTGTGTCTCTTATATTTAATTCCGATGCAATTTCTGTGTTTCATCGTCAATGGGAAGATCCAAGGGATACAGTAAACCTGCAGAGGTGCATCGGAATGTAAAACTGGTGACACAGGAAACGCTCAAAACGTAGACAGTAGGAAGACTCAGTCTTCCTGTACTTAAGTCGGCATTGTGTCTCTTATATTTAATTCCGATGCAATTTCTGTGTTTCATCGTCAATGGGAAGGTCCAAGGGATACAGTAAACCTGCAGAGGTGCATCAGAATGTAAAACTGGTGACACAGGAAACGCTCAACACATAGACAGTAGGAAGACTCATTCTTCCTGTATTTAAGTCGGCATTGTGTCTCTTATATTTAATTTAGATGAAATTTCTGTGTTTCATCGTCAATGGGAAGGTCCAAGGGATACAGTAAGCCTGCAGAGGTGCATCGGAATGTAATACTAGTGTCACAGGAAACGCTCAAAACATAGACAGTAGGAAGACTCAGTCTTCCTGTACTTAAGTCGGCATTGTGTCTCTTATATTTATTTCCGATGAAATTTCTGTGTTCCATCGTGAATGGGAAGGTCCAAGGGATATAGTAATCCTGCAGAGGTGCATCGGAAAGTAAAACTGATGACAGAGGAAAAGCACAAAACATAGACAGTAGGAAGACTTAGTCTTCCTGTACTTAAGTCGGCATTGTGTATCTTATATTTAATTCCGATGCAATTTCTGTTTTTCATCGTCAATGGGAAGGTCCAAGGGATACCGTAAACCTGCAGAGGTGCATCGGAATGTAAAACTGGTGACACAGGAAACGCTCAAAACGTAGACAGTAGGAAGACTGAGTCTTCCTGTACTTAAGTCGGCATTGTATCTCTTATATTTAATTCCGATGCAATTTCTGTGTTTCATCGTCAATGGGAAGGTCCAAGGGATACAGTAAACCTGCAGAGGTGCATCAGAATGTAAAACTGCTGACACAGGAAGCGCTCAACACATAGACAGTAGGAAGACTCATTCTTCCTGTATTTAAGTCGGCATTGTGTCTCTTACATTTAATTCCGATGCAATTTCTGTGTTTCATCGACAATGGGAAGGTCCAAGCGATACAGTAAACCTGCAGTGGTGCATCGGAATGTAAAACTAGTGACACAGGAAACGCTCAAAACATAGAGAGTAGGAAGACTCAGTCTTCCTGTACTTAAGTCGGCATTGTATCTCTTATATTTAATTCCAATGCAATTTCTGTGTTTCATCGTCAATGGGAAGGTCCAAGGGATACAGTAATCCTGCAGAGGTGCATCAGAATGTAAAACTGCTGACACCGGAAACGCTCAAAGCATAGACACTAGGAAGACTCAGTCTTCCTGTACTTAAGTCGGCATTGTGTTTCTTATATTTAATTCCGATGCAATTTCTGTGTTTCATCGTCAATGGGAAGGTCCAATGGATACAGAAAACCTGCAGAGGTGCATCAGAATGTAAAACTGGTGACACAGGACACGCTCAAAACATAGACAGTAGGAAGACTCAGTCTTCCTGTACTTAAGTCGGCATTGTGTTTCTTATATTTAATTCCGATGCGATTTCTGTGTTTTATCGAGAAAGGGAAGGTCAAAGGGATACAGTAAACCGGCTGAGGTGCATCGGAATGTAAAACTGGTGACACAGGAAACGCTCAAAACATTGACCGTACGAAGACTGTTTTCTTGCACTTAAGTCGGCATTGTGTCTCTTATATTTAATTTCGATGCAATTTCTGTGTTTCATCGTCAATGGGAAGGTCCAAGGGATACAGTAAACCTGCAGAGGTGCATCGGAATGTAAAACTAGTGTCACAGGAAACGCTCAAAACATAGACAGTAGGAAGACTCAGTCTTCCTGTACTTAAGTCGGCATTGTGTCTCTTATATTTAATTCCGCTGCAATTTCTGTGTTTCGTCGTCAATGGGAAGGTCCAAGGGATACAGTAAACCTGCAGTGGTGCATCGGAATGTAAAACTAGTGACACAGGAAACGCTCAAAACATAGAGAGTAGGAAGACTCAGTCTTCCTGTACTTAAGTCGGCATTGTGTCTCTTATATTTATTTCCGATGAAATTTCTGTGTTCCATCGTGAATGGGAAGGTCCAAGGGATACAGTAATCCTGCAGAGGTGCATCGGAAAGGAAAACTGATGATACAGGAAACGCTCAAAACATAGACAGTAGGAAGACTCAGTCTTCCTGTATTTAAGTCGGCATTGTGTCTCTTATATTTAATTCCGATGCAATTTCTGTGTTTCATCGTCAATGGGAAGGTCCTAGGGATATAGTAAACCTGCAGAGGTGCATCGGAATGTAAAACTGGTGACTCAGGAAACGCTCAAAACGTAGACAGTAGGAAGACTCAGTCTTCCTGTACTTAAGTCGGCATTGTGTGTCTTATATTTAATTCCGATGCAATTTCTGTGTTTCATCGTCAACGAGAAGGTCCAAGGGATACAGTAAACCTGCAGAGGTGCATCAGAATGTAAAACTGGTGACACAGGAAACGCTCAACACATAGACAGTAGGAAGACTCATTCTTCCTGTATTTAAGTCGGCATTGTGTCTCTTATATTTAATTCCGATGCAAATTCTGTGTTTGATCGTCAATGGGAAGGTCCAAGGGATACAGTAAACCTGCAGTGTTGCTTCGGAATGTAAAACTAGTGACACAGGAACCGCTCAAAACATAGACAGTAGGAAGACTCAGTCTTCCTGTACTTAAGTCGGCATTGTGTCTCTTATATTTATTTCCGATGAAATTTCTGTGTTCCATCGTGAATGGGAAGGTCCAAGGGATATAGTAATCCTGCAGAGGTGCATCGGAGAGTAAAACTGATGACACAGGAAAAGCACAAATCATAGACATTAGGAAGACTTAGTCTTCCTGTACTTAAGTCGGCATTGTGTATCTTATATTTAATTCCGATGCAATTTCTGTTTTTCATCGTCAATGGGAAGGTCCAAGGGATACAGTAAACCAGCAGGGGTGCATCTGAATGTAAAACTGATGACACAGAAAACGCTCAAATCATAGACAGTAGGAAGACTCTGTCTTCCTGTACTTAAGTCGGCATTGTGTCTCTTATATTTAATTCCGATGCAATTTCTGTGTTTCATCGTCAATGGGAAGGTCCAAGGGATACAGTAATCCTGCATAGGTGCATCAGAATGTAAAACTGCTGACACCGGAAACGCTCAAAACATAGACAGTAGGAAGACTCAGTCTTCCTGTACTTAAGTCGGCATTGTGTTTCTTATATTTAATTCCGATGCAATTTCTGTGCTTCATCGTCAATGGGAAGGTCCAATGGATACAGAAAACCTGCAGAGGTGCATTAGAATGTAAAACTGGTGACACAGGAAACGCTCAAAACATAGACAGTAGGATGACTCAGTCTTCCTGTACTTAAGTCGGCATTGTGTTTCTTATATTTAATTCCGATGCGATATCTGTGTTTCATCGAGAAAGGGAAGGTCAAAGGGATACAGTAAACCGGCAGAGGTGCATCGGAATGTAAAACTGGTGACACAGGAAACGCTCATAACATTGACCGTACGAAGACTGTTTTCTTGCACTTAAGTCGGCATTGTGTCTCTTATATTTAATTTCGATGCAATTTCTGTGTTTCATCGTCAATGGGAAGGTCCAAGGGATACAGTACACCTGCAGAGATGCATCTGAATGTAAAACTGATGACACAGAAAACGCTCAAATCATATACAGTAGGAAGACTCAGTCTTCCTGTACTTAAGTCGGCATTGTGTCTCTTATATTTAATTCCGATGCAATTTCTGTGTTTCATCGTCAATGGGAAGGTCCAAGGGATACAGTAAACCTGCAGAGATGCATCTGAATGTAAAACTGATGACACAGAAAACGCTCAAATCATATACAGTAGGAAGACTCAGTCTTCCTGTACTTAAGTCGGCATTGTGTCTCTTATATTTAATTCCGATGCAATTTCTGTGTTTCATCGTCAATGGGAAGGTCCAAGGGATACAGTAATCCTGCAGAGGTGCATCAGAATGTAAAACTGCTGACACCGGAAACGCTCTAAACATAGACAGTAGGAAGACTCAGTCTTCCTGTACTTAAGTCGGCATTGTGTTTATTATATTTCATTCCGACGCAATTTCTGTGCTTCATCGTAAATGGGAAGGTCCAATGGATACAGAAAACCTGCAGAGGTGCATTAGAATGTAAAACTGGTGACACAGGAAACGCTCAAAACATAGACAGTAGGAAGACTCAGTCTTCCTGTACTTAAGTCGGCATTGTGTTACTTATATTTAATTCCGATGCGATTTCTGTGTTCCATCGAGAAAGGGAATGTCAAAGGGATACAGTAAACCGGCAGAGGTCCATCGGAATGTAAAACTGGTGACACAGGAAACGTCAAAACATTGACCGTACGAAGACTGTTTTCTTGCACTTAAGTCGGCATTGTGTCTCTTATATTTAATTTCGATGCAATTTCTGTGTTTCATCGTCATTGGGAAGGTCCAAGGGATACCGTAAACCTGCAGAGGTGCATCGGAATGTAAAACTGGTGACACAGGAAACGCTCAAAACGTAGACAGTAGGAAGACTGAGTCTTCCTGTACTTAAGTCGGCATTGTATCTCTTGTAATTAATTCCGATGCAATTTCTGTGTTTCATCGTCAATGGGAAGGTCCAAGGGATACAGTAAACCTGCAGAGGTGCATCAGAATGTAAAACTGGTGACACAGGAAACGCTCAACACATAGACAGTAGGAAGACTCAGTCTTCCTGTACTTAAGTCGGCATTGTGTCTCTTATATTTAATTCCGATGCAATTTCTGTGTTTCATCGTCAATGGGAAGGTCCAAGGGATGCGGTAAACCTGCAGAGGTGCATCACAATGTAAAACTGGAGACACAGGAAACGCTCAACACATAGACAGTAGGAAGACTCATTCTTCCTGTACTTAAGTCGGCATTGTGTCTCTTATATCTAATTCCGATGCAATTTCTGTGTTTCATCTTCAATGGGAAGGTCCAAGGGATACAGGAAACCTGCAGAGGTGCATCGGAATGTAAAACTGGTGACACAGGAAAAGCTCAAATCATAGACAGTAGGAAGACTCCGTCTTCCTGTACTTAAGTCGGCATTGTGTGTCTTATATTTAGTTCCGATTCAATTTCTGTGTTTCATCGTCAATGGGAAGGTCCAATGGATACAGAAAACCTGCAGAGGTGCATCAGAATCTAAAACTAGTGACACAGGAAACGCTCAAAGCATAGACAGTACGAAGACTCAGTTTTCCTGTACTTAAGTCGGCATTGTGTCTCTTATATTTAATTCCGATGCAATTTCTGTGTTACATCGTCAATGGGAAGGTCCAATGGATACAGAAGGCCTGCAGAGGAGCATCAGAATGTAAAAGTGGTGACACAGGAAACGCTCAAAACATAGAAAGCAGGAAGACTCAGTCTTCCTGTACTTAAGTCGGCATTGTGTTTCTTATATTTAATTCCGATGCGATTTCTGTGTTTCATCGAGAAAGGGAAGGTCAAAGGGATACAGTAAACCGGCAGAGGTGCATCGGAATGTAAAACTGGTGACACAGGAAACACTCAAAGCATTGACCGTACAAAGACTGTTTTCTTGCACTTAAGTCGGCATTGTGTCTCTTATATTTAATTTCGATGCAATTTCTGTGTTTCATCGTCAATGGGAAGGTCCAAGGGATACAGTAAATCTGCAGAGGTGCATCGGAATGTAAAACTAGTGTCACAGGAAACGCTCAAAACATAGACAGTAGGAAGACTCAGTCTTCCTGTACTTAAGTCGGCATTGTGTCTCTTATATTTAATTCCGATGCAATTTCTGTGTTTCATCGTCAATGGGAAGATCCAAGGGATACAGTAAACCTGCAGAGGTGCATCGGAATGTAAAACTGGTGACACAGGAAACGCTCAAAACGTAGACAGTAGGAAGACTCAGTCTTCCTGTACTTAAGTCGGCATTGTGTCTCTTATATTTAATTCCGATGCAATTTCTGTGTTTCATCGTCAATGGGAAGGTCCAAGGGATACAGTAAACCTGCAGAGGTGCATCGGAATGTAAAACTAGTGACACAGGAAACGCTCAAAGCATAGACATTAGGAAGACTCAGTCTTCCTGTACTTAAGTCGGCATTGTGTCTCTTATATTTAATTCCGATGCAATTTCTGTGTTTCATCGTCAATGGGAAGGTCCAAGGGATACAGTAAGCCTGCAGAGGTGCATCGGAATGTAAAACTGGTGACACAGGACACGCTCAATGCATAGACAGTAGGAAGACTCAGTCTTTCTGTACTTAAGTCGGCATTGTGTCTCTTATATTTAATTCCGATGCGATTTCTGTGTTTTATCGACAATGGGAAGGTCCAAGCGATACAGTAAACCTGCAGTGGTGCATCGGAATGTAAAACTAGTGACACAGGAAACGCTCAAAACATAGAGAGTAGGAAGACTCAGTCTTCCTGTACTTAAGTCAGCATTGTATCTCTTATATTTAATTCCAATGCAATTTCTGTGTTTCATCGTCAATGGGAAGGTCCAAGGGATACAGTAATCCTGCAGAGGTGCATCAGAATGTAAAACTGCTGACACCGGAAACGCTCAAAGCATAGACACTAGGAAGACTCAGTCTTCCTGTACTTAAGTCGGCATTGTGTTTCTTATATTTAATTCCGATGCAATTTCTGTGTTTCATCGTCAATGGGAAGGTCCAATGGATACAGAAAACCTGCAGAGGTGCATCAGAATGTAAAACTGGTGACACAGGAAACGCTCAAAACATAGACAGTAGGAAGACTCAGTCTTCCTGTACTTAAGTCGGCATTGTGTTTCTTATATTTAATTCCGATGCGATTTCTGTGTTTTATCGAGAAAGGGAAGGTCAAAGGGATACAGTAAACCGGCTGCGGTGCATCGGAATGTAAAACTGGTGACACAGGAAACGCTCAAAACATTGACCGTACGAAGACTGTTTTCTTGCACTTAAGTCGGCATTGTGTCTCTTATATTTAATTTCGATGCAATTTCTGTGTTTCATCGTCAATGGGAAGGTCCAAGGGATACAGTAAACCTGCAGAGGTGCATCGGAATGTAAAACTAGTGTCACAGGAAACGCTCAAAACATAGACAGTAGGAAGACTCAGTCTTCCGGTACTTAAGTCGGCATTGTGTCTCTTATATTTAATTCCGCTGCAATTTCTGTGTTTCGTCGTCAATGGGAAGGTCCAAGGGATACAGTAAACCTGCAGTGGTGCATCGGAATGTAAAACTAGTGACACAGGAAACGCTCAAAACATAGAGAGTAGGAAGACTCAGTCTTCCTGTACTTAAGTCGGCATTGTGTCTCTTATATTTATTTCCGATGAAATTTCTGTGTTCCATCGTGAATGGGAAGGTCCAAGGGATACAGTAATCCTGCAGAGGTGCATCGGAAAGGAAAACTGATGATACAGGAAACGCTCAAAACATAGACAGTAGGAAGACTCAGTCTTCCTGTACTTAAGTCGGCATTGTGTCTCTTATATTTAATTCCGATGCAATTTCTGTGTTTCATCGTCAATGGGAAGGTCCAAGGGATACAGTAAACCTGCAGAGGTGCATCGGAATGTAAAACTGGTGACTCAGGAAACGCTCAAAACGTAGACAGTAGGAAGACTCAGTCTTCCTGTACTTCAGTCGGCATTGTGTGTCTTATATTTAATTCCGATGCAATTTCTGTGTTTCATCGTCAACGAGAAGGTCCAAGGGATACAGTAAACCTGCAGAGATGCATCTGAATGTAAAACTGATGACACAGAAAACGCTCAACACATAGACAGTAGGAAGACTCAGTCTTCCTGTACTTAAGTCGGCATTGTGTCTCTTATATTTAATTCCGATGCAATTTCTGTGTTTCATCGTCAATGGGAAGGTCCAAGGGATACAGTAAACCTGCAGAGATGCATCTGAATGTAAAACTGATGACACAGAAAACGCTCAAATCATATACAGTAGGAAGACTCAGTCTTCCTGTACTTAAGTCGGCATTGTGTCTCTTATATTTAATTCCGATGCAATTTCTGTGTTTCATCGTCAATGGGAAGGTCCAAGGGATACAGTAATCCTGCAGAGGTGCATCAGAATGTAAAACTGCTGACACCGGAAACGCTCTAAACATAGACAGTAGGAAGACTCAGTCTTCCTGTACTTAAGTCGGCATTGTGTTTATTATATTTCATTCCGACGCAATTTCTGTGCTTCATCGTAAATGGGAAGGTCCAATGGATACAGAAAACCTGCAGAGGGGCATTAGAATGTAAAACTGGTGACACAGGAAACGCTCAAAACATAGACAGTAGGAAGACTCAGTCTTCCTGTACTTAAGTCGGCATTGTGTTACTTATATTTAATTCCGATGCGATTTCTGTGTTCCATCGAGAAAGGGAATGTCAAAGGGATACAGTAAACCGGCAGAGGTGCATCGGAATGTAAAACTGGTGACACAGGAAACGCTCAAAACATTGACCGTACGAAGACTGTTTTCTTGCACTTAAGTCGGCATTGTGTCTCTTATATTTAATTTCGATGCAATTTCTGTGTTTCATCGTCAATGGGAAGGTACAAGGGATACAGTAAAACTCCAGAGGTGCATCGGAATGTAAAACTAGTGTCACAGGAAACGCTCAAAACATAGACAGTAGGAAGACTCAGTCTTCCTGTACTTAAGTCGGCATTGTGTCTCTTGTATTTAATTCCGATGCAATTTCTGTGTTTCATCGTCAATGGGAAGGTCCAAGGGATACCGTAAACCTGCAGAGGTGCATCGGAATGTAAAACTGGTGACACAGGAAACGCTCAAAACGTAGACAGTAGGAAGACTGAGTCTTCCTGTACTTAAGTCGGCATTGTATCTCTTGTAATTAATTCCGATGCAATTTCTGTGTTTCATCGTCAATGGGAAGGTCCAAGGGATACAGTAAACCTGCAGAGGTGCATCAGAATGTAAAACTGGTGAAACAGGAAACGCTCAAAACATAGACAGTAGGAAGACTCAGTCTTCCTGTACTTAAGTCGGCATTGTGTTTCTTATATTTAATTCCGATGCGATTTCTGTGTTTTATCGAGAAAGGGAAGGTCAAAGGGATACAGTAAACCGGCAGACGTGCATCGGAATGTAAAACTGGTGACACAGGAAACGCTCAAAACATTGACCGTACGAAGACTGTTTTCTTGCACTTAAGTCGGCATTGTGTCTCTTATATTTAATTTCGATGCAATTTCTGTGCTTCATCGTCAATGGGAAGGTCCAAGGGATACAGTAAACCTGCAGAGGTGCATCGGAATGTAAAACTAGTGTCACAGGAAACGCTCAAAACATAGACAGTAGGAAGACTCAGTCTTCCTGTACTTAAGTCGGCATTGTGTCTCTTATATTTAATTCCGATGCAATTTCTGTGTTTCATCGTCAATGGGAAGGTCCAAGGGATACAGTAAACCTGCAGAGGTGCATCGGAATGTAAAACTGGTGACACAGGAAACGCTCAAAACGTAGACAGTAGGAAGACTCAGTCTTCCTGTACTTAAGTCGGCATTGTGTCTCTTATATTTAATTCCGATGCAATTTCTGTGTTTCATCGTCAATGGGAAGGTCCAAGGGATGCGGTAAACCTGCAGAGGTGCATCAGAATGTAAAACTGGAGACACAGGAAACGCTCAACACATAGACAGTAGGAAGACTCATTCTTCCTGTACTTAAGTCGGCATTGTGTCTCTTATATTTAATTCCGATGCAATTTCTGTGTTTCATCTTCAATGGGAAGGTCCAAGGGATACAGGAAACCTGCAGAGGTGCATCGGAATGTAAAACTGGTGACACAGGAAAAGCTCAAATCATAGACAGTAGGAAGACTCCGTCTTCCTGTACTTAAGTCGGCATTGTGTGTCTTATATTTAATTCCGATTCAATTTCTGTGTTTCATCGTCAATGGGAAGGTCCAATGGATACAGAAAACCTGCAGAGGTGCATCAGAATCTAAAACTAGTGACACAGGAAACGCTCAAAGCATAGACAGTACGAAGACTCAGTTTTCCTGTACTTAAGTCGGCATGGTGTCTCTTATATTTAATTCCGATGCAATTTCTGTGTTACATCGTCAATGGGAAGGTCCAATGGATACAGAAGGCCTGCAGAGGAGCATCAGAATGTAAAAGTGGTGACACAGGAAACGCTCAAAACATAGAAAGCAGGAAGACTCAGTCTTCCTGTACTTAAGTCGGCATTGTGTTTCTTATATTTAATTCCGATGCGATTTCTGTGTTTCATCGAGAAAGGGAAGCTCAAAGGGATACAGTAAACCGGCAGAGGTGCATCGGAATGTAAAACTGGTGACACAGGAAACGCTCAAAGCATTGACCGTACAAAGACTGTTTTCTTGCACTTAAGTCGGCATTGTGTCTCTTATATTTAATTTCGATGCAATTTCTGTGTTTCATCGTCAATGGGAAGGTCCAAGGGATACAGTAAATCTGCAGAGGTGCATCGGAATGTAAAACTAGTGTCACAGGAAACGCTCAAAACATAGACAGTAGGAAGACTCAGTCTTCCTGTACTTAAGTCGGCATTGTGTCTCTTATATTTAATTCCGATGCAATTTCTGTGTTTCATCGTCAATGGGAAGATCCAAGGGATACAGTAAACCTGCAGAGGTGCATCGGAATGTAAAGCTGGTGACACAGGAAACGCTCAAAACGTAGACAGTAGGAAGACTCAGTCTTCCTGTACTTAAGTCGGCATTGTGTCTCTTATATTTAATTCCGATGCAATTTCTGTGTTTCATCGTCAATGGGAAGGTCCAAGGGATACAGTAAACATGTAGAGGTGCATCGGAATGTAAAACTGGTGACACAGGAAACGTTCAAATTATAGGAAGACTCAGTCTTCCTGTACTTAAGTCGGCATTGTGTCTCTTATTTTTAATTCCGATGCAATTTCTGTGTTTCATCGTCAATGGGAAGGTCCAAGGGATACAGTAAGCCTGCAGAGGTCCATCGGAATGTAAAACTGGTGACACAGGACACGCTCAATACATAGACAGTAGGAAGACTCAGTCTTCCTGTACTTAAGTCGGCATTGTGTCTCTTATATTTAATTCCGATGCGATTTCTGTGTTTTATCGAGAAAGGGAAGGTCAAAGGGATACAGTAAACCGGCAGACGTGCATCGGAATGTAAAACTGGTGACACAGGAAACGCTCAAAACATTGACCGTACGAAGACTGTTTTCTTGCACTTAAGTCGGCATTGTGTCTCTTATATTTAATTTCGATGCAATTTCTGTGCTTCATCGGCAATGGGAAGGTCCAAGGGATACAGTAAACCTGCAGAGGTGCATCGGAATGTAAAACTAGTGTCACAGGAAACGCTCAAAACATAGACAGTAGGAAGACTCAGTCTTCCTGTACTTAAGTCGGCATTGTGTCTCTTATATTTAATTCCGATGCAATTTCTGTGTTTCATCGTCAATGGGAAGGTCCAAGGGATACAGTAAACCTGCAGAGGTGCATCGGAATGTAAAACTGGTGACACAGGAAACGCTCAAAACGTAGACAGTAGGAAGACTCAGTCTTCCTGTACTTAAGTCGGCATTGTGTCTCTTATATTTAATTCCGATGCAATTTCTGTGTTTCATCGTCAATGGGAAGGTCCAAGGGATGCGGTAAACCTGCAGAGGTGCATCAGAATGTAAAACTGGAGACACAGGAAACGCTCAACACATAGACAGTAGGAAGACTCATTCTTCCTGTACTTAAGTCGGCATTGTGTCTCTTATATTTAATTCCGTTGCAATTTCTGTGTTTCATCTTCAATGGGAAGGTCCCAGGGATACAGGAAACCTGCAGAGGTGCATCGGAATGTAAAACTGGTGACACAGGAAAAGCTCAAATCATAGACAGTAGGAAGACTCCGTCTTCCTGTACTTAAGTCGGCATTGTGTGTCTTATTTTTAATTCCGATTCAATTTCTGTGTTTCATCGTCAATGGGAAGGTCCAATGGATACAGAAAACCTGCAGAGGTGCATCAGAATCTAAAACTAGTGACACAGGAAACGCTCAAAGCATAGACAGTACGAAGACTCAGTTTTCCTGTACTTAAGTCGGCATTGTGTCTCTTATATTTAATTCCGATGCAATTTCTGTGTTACATCGTCAATGGGAAGGTCCAATGGATACAGAAGGCCTGCAGAGGAGCATCAGAATGTAAAACTGGTGACACAGGAAACGCTCAAAACATAGAAAGCAGGAAGACTCAGTCTTCCTATACTTAAGTCGGCATTGTGTCTCTTATATTTATTTCCGATGAAATTTCTGTGTTTCATCGTGAATGGGAAGGTCCAAGGTATACAGTAAACCTGAAGAGGTGTATCGGAAAGGAAAACTGATGACACAGGAAACGCTCAAAACATAGACAGTAGGAAGACTTAGTCTTCCTGTACTTAAGTCGGCACTGTGTCTCTTATGTTTAATTCCGATGCAATTTCTGTTTTTCGTCGTCAATGGGAAGGTAAAAGGGATACAGTAAACCTGCAGAGGTGCATCTGAATGTAAAACTGATGACACAGAAAACGCTCCAAACATAGACAGTAGGAAGACTCAGTCTTCCTGTACTTAAGTCGGCATTGTGTCTCTTATATTTAATTCCGATGCAATTTCTGTGTTTCATCGTCAATGGGAAGGTCCAAGGGATACAGTAAACATGTAGAGGTGCATCAGAATGTAAAACTGGTGACACAGGAAACGCTCAAATTATAGGAAGACTCAGTCTTCCTGTACTTAAGTCGGCATTGTGTTTCTTATATTTAATTCCGATGCAATTTCTGTGCTTCATCGTCAATGGGAAGGTCCAAGGGATACAGTAAGCCTGCAGAGGTGCATTAGAATGTAAAACTGGTGACACAGGAAACGCTCAAAACATAGACAGTAGGATGACTCAGTCTTCCTGTACTTAGGTCGGCATTGTGTTTCTTATATTTAATTCCGATGCGATTTCTGTGTTTCATCGAGAAAGGGAAGGTCAAAGGGATACAGTAAACCGGCAGAGGTGCATCGGAATGTAAAACTGGTGACACAGGAACCGCTCAAAACATTGACCGTACGAAGACTGTTTTCTTGCACTTAAGTCGGCATTGTGTCTCTTATATTTAATTTCGACGCAATTTCTGTGTTTCATCGTCAATGGGAAGGTCCAAGGGATACAGTAAATCTGCAGAGGTGCATCGGAATGTAAAACTAGTGTCACAGGAAACGCTCAAAACATAGACAGTAGGATGACTTAGTCTTCCTGTACTTAAGTCGGCATTGTGTCTCTTATATTTAATTCCGATGCATTTTCTGTGTTTCATCGTCAATGGGAACGTCCAAGGTATACCGTAAACCTGCAGAGGTGCATCGGAATGTAAAACTGGTGACACAGGAAACGCTCAAAACGTAGACAGTAGGAAGACTCAGTCTTCCTGTACTTAAGTCGGCATTGTGTCTCTTACATTTAATTCCGATGCAATTTCTGTGTTTCATCGTCAATGGGAAGGTCCAAGGGAAACAGTAATCCTGCAGAGGTGCATCAGAATGTAAAACTGCTGACACCGGAAACGCTCAAAACATAGACAGTAGGAATACTCAGTCTTCCTGTACTTAAGTCGGCATTGTGTTTCTTATATTTAATTCCGATGCAATTTCTGTGCTTCATCGTCAATGGGAAGGTCCAATGGATACAGAAAACCTGCAGAGGTGCATTAGAATGTAAAACTGGTGACACAGGAAACGCTCAAAACATAGACAGTAGGATGACTCAGTCTTCCTGTACTTAAGTCGGCATTGTGTTTCTTATATTTATTTCCGATGCGATTTCTGTGTTTCATCGAGAAAGGGAAGGTCCAAGGGAAACAGTAATCCTGCAGAGGTGCATCAGAATGTAAAACTGCTGACACCGGAAACGCTCAAAACATAGACAGTAGGAAGACTCAGTCTTCCTGTACTTAAGTCGGCATTGTGTTTCTTATATTTAATTCCGATGCAATTTCTGTGCTTCATCGTCAATGGGAAGGTCCAATGGATACAGAAAACCTGCAGAGGTGCATTAGAATGTAAAACTGGTGACACAGGAAACGCTCAAAACATAGACAGTAGGATGACTCAGTCTTCCCTTACTTAAGTCGGCATTGTGTTTCTTATATTTAATTCCGATGCGATTTCTGTGTTTCATCGAGAAAGGGAAGGTCAAAGGGATACAGTAAACCGGCAGAGGTGCATCGGAATGTAAAACTGGTGACACAGGAAACGCTCAAAACATTGACCGTACGAAGACTGTTTTCTTGCACTTAAGTCGGCATTGTGTCTCTTATATTTAATTTCGATGCAATTTCTGTGTTTCATCGTCAATGGGAAGGTCCAAGGGATACAGTAAAACTGCAGAGGTGCATCGGAATGTAAAACTAGTGTCACAGGAAACGCTCAAAACATAGACAGTAGGATGACTCAGTCTTCCTGTACTTAAGTCGGCATTGTGTCTCTTATATTTAATTCCGATGCAATTTCTGTGTTTCATCGTCAATGGGAAGGTCCAAGGGATACCGTAAACCTGCAGAGGTGCATCGGAATGTAAAACTGGTGACACAGGAAACGCTCAAAACATAGACAGTAGGAAGACTGAGTCTTCCTGTACTTAAGTCGGCATTGTATCTCTTATATTTAATTCCGATGCAATTTCTGTGTTTCATCGTCAATGGGAAGGTCCAAGGGATACAGTAAACCTGCAGAGGTGCATCAGAATGTAAAACTGGTGACACAGGAAACGCTCAACACATAGACAGTAGGAAGACTCATTCTTCCTGTATTTAAGTCGGCATTGTGTCTCTTACATTTAATTCCGATGCAATTTCTGTGTTTCATCGACAATGGGAAGGTCCAAGCGATACAGTAAACCTGCAGTGGTGCATCGGAATGTAAAACTAGTGACACAGGAAACGCTCAAAACATAGAGAGTAGGAAGACTCAGTCTTCCTGTACTTAAGTCGGCATTGTAACTCTTATATTTAATTCCGATGCAATTTCTGTGTTTCATCGACAATGGGAAGGTCCAAGGGATACAGTAATCCTGCAGAGGTGCATCAGAATGTAAAACTGCTGACACCGGAAACGCTCAAAACATAGACAGTAGGAAGACTCAGTCTTCCTGTACTTAAGTCGGCATTGTGTTTCTTATATTTAATTCCGATGCAATTTCTGTGTTTCATCGTCAATGGGAAGGTCCAATGGATACAGAAAACCTGCAGAGGTGCATCAGAATGTAAAACTGGTGACACAGGAAACGCTCAAAACATAGACAGTAGGAAGACTCAGTCTTCCTGTACTTAAGTCGGCATTGTGTTTCTTATATTTAATTCCGATGCGATTTCTGTGTTTTATCGAGAAAGGGAAGGTCAAAGGGATACAGTAAACCGGCTGAGGTGCATCGGAATGTAAAACTGGTGACACAGGAAACGCTCAAAACATTGACCGTACGAAGACTGTTTTCTTGCACTTAAGTCGGCATTCTGTCTCTTATATTTAATTTCGATGCAATTTCTGTGTTTCATCGTCAATGGGAAGGTCCAAGGGATACAGTAAACCTGCAGAGGTGCATCGGAATGTAAAACTAGTGTCACAGGAAACGCTGAAAACATAGACAGTAGGAAGACTCAGTCTTCCTGTACTTAAGTCGGCATTGTGTCTCTTATAATTAATTCCGCTGCAATTTCTGTGTTTCATCGTCAATGGGAAGGTCCAAGGGATACAGTAAACCTGCAGTGGTGCATCGGAATGTAAAACTAGTGACACAGGAAACTCTCAAAACATAGAGAGTAGGAAGACTCTGTCTTCCTGTACATAAGTCGGCATTGTGTCTCTTATATTTATTTCCGATGACATTTCTGTGTTCCATCGTGAATGGGAAGGTCCAAGGGATATAGTAATCCTGCAGAGGTGCATCGGAAAGGAACACTGATGATACAGGAAACGCTCAAAACATAGACAGTAGGAAGACTCAGTCTTCCTGTACTTAAGTCGGCATTGTGTCTCTTACATTTAATTCCGATGCAATTTCTGTGTTTCATCGTCAATGGGAAGGTCCAAGGGATACAGTAAACCTGCAGAGGTGCATCTGAATGTAAAACTGATGACACAGAAAACGCTCAAATCATAGACAGTAGGAAGACTCAGTCTTCCTGTACTTAAGTCGGCATTGTGTCTCTTACATTTAATTCCGATGCAATTTCTGTGTTTCATCGTCAATGGTAAGGTCCAAGGGAAACAGTAATCCTGCAGAGGTGCATCAGAATGTAAAACTGCTGACACCGGACGGTCAAAACATAGACAGTAGGAAGACTCAGTCTTCCTGTACTTAAGTCTGCATTGTGTTTCTTATATTTAATTCCGATGCAATTTCTGTGCTTCATCGTCAATGGGAAGGTCCAATGGATACAGAAAACCTGCAGAGGTGCATTAGAATGTAAAACTGGTGACACAGGAAACGCTCAAAACATAGACTGTAGGATGACTCAGTCTTCCTGTACTTAAGTCGGCATTGTGTTTCTTATATTTAATTCCGATGCGATTTCTGTGTTTCATCGTGAAAGGGAAGGTCCAAGGGAAACAGTAAACCGGCTGCGGTGCATCGGAATGTAAAACTGGTGACACAGGAAACGCTCAAAACATTGACCGTACGAAGACTGTTTTCTTGCACTTAAGTCGGCATTGTGTCTCTTATATTTAATTTCGATGCAATTTCTGTGTTTCATCGTCAATGGGAAGGTCTAAGGGATACAGTAAACCTGCAGAGGTGCATCGGAATGTAAAACTAGTGTCACAGGAAACGCTCAAAACATAGACAGTAGGAAGACTCAGTCTTCCTGTACTTAAGTCGGCATTGTGTCTCTTATATTTAATTCCGCTGCAATTTCTGTGTTTCGTCGTCAATGGGAAGGTCCAAGGGATACAGTAAACCTGCAGTGGTGCATCGGAATGTAAAACTAGTGACACAGGAAACGCTCGAAACATAGAGAGTAGGAAGACTCAGTCTTCCTGTACTTAAGTCGGCATTGTGTCTCTTATATTTATTTCCGATGAAATTTCTGTGTTCCATCGTGAATGGGAAGGTCCAAGGGATACAGTAATCCTGCAGAGGTGCATCGGAAAGGAAAACTGATGATACAGGAAACGCTCAAAACATAGACAGTAGGAAGACTCAGTCTTCCTGTACTTAAGTCGGCATTGTGTCTCTTATATTTAATTCCGATGCAATTTCTGTGTTTCATCGTCAATGGGAAGGTCCAAGGGATACAGTAAACCTGCAGAGGTGCATCGGAATGTAAAACTGGTGACTCAGGAAACGCTCAAAACGTAGACAGTAGGAAGACTCAGTCTTCCTGTACTTAAGTCGGCATTGTGTGTCTTATATTTAATTCCGATGCAATTTCTGTGTTTCATCGTCAACGAGAAGGTCCAAGGGATACAGTAAACCTGCAGAGGTGCATCAGAATGTAAAACTGGTGACACAGGAAACGCTCAACACATAGACAGTAGGAAGACTCATTCTTCCTGTATTTAAGTCGGCATTGTGTCTCTTATATTTAATTCCGATGCAAATTCTGTGTTTGATCGTCAATGGGAAGGTCCAAGGGATGCAGTAAACCTGCAGTGTTGCTTCGGAATGTAAAACTAGTGACACAGGAACCGCTCAAAACATAGACAGTAGGAAGACTCAGTCTTCCTGTACTTAAGTCGGCATTGTGTCTCTTATATTTATTTCCGATGAAATTTCTGTGTTCCATCGTGAATGGGAAGGTCCAAGGGATATAGTAATCCTGCAGAGGTGCATCGGAGAGTAAAACTGATGACACAGGAAAAGCACAAAACATAGACATTAGGAAGACTTAGTCTTCCTGTACTTAAGTCGGCATTGTGTATCTTATATTAAATTCCGATGCAATTTCTGTGTTTCATCGTCAATGGGAAGGTCCAAGGGATACAGTAAACCTGCAGAGATGCATCTGAATGTAAAACTGATGACACAGAAAACGCTCAAATCATATACAGTAGGAAGACTCAGTCTTCCTGTACTTAAGTCGGCATTGTGTCTCTTATATTTAATTCCGATGCAATTTCTGTGTTTCATCGTCAATGGGAAGGTCCAAGGGATACAGTAAACCTGCAGAGATGCATCTGAATGTAAAACTGATGACACAGAAAACGCTCAAATCATATACAGTAGGAAGACTCAGTCTTCCTGTACTTAAGTCGGCATTGTGTCTCTTATATTTAATTCCGATGCAATTTCTGTGTTTCATCGTCAATGGGAAGGTCCAAGGGATACAGTAATCCTGCAGAGGTGCATCAGAATGTAAAACTGCTGACACCGGAAACGCTCTAAACATAGACAGTAGGAAGACTCAGTCTTCCTGTACTTAAGTCGGCATTGTGTTTATTATATTTCATTCCGATGCAATTTCTGTGCTTCATCGTAAATGGGAAGGTCCAATGGATACAGAAAACCTGCAGAGGTGCATTAGAATGTAAAACTGGTGACACAGGAAACGCTCAAAACATAGACAGTAGGAAGACTCAGTCTTCCTGTACTTAAGTCGGCATTGTGTTACTTATATTTAATTCCGATGCGATTTCTGTGTTCCATCGAGAAAGGGAATGTCAAAGGGATACAGTAAACCGGCAGAGGTGCATCGGAATGTAAAACTGGTGACACAGGAAACGCTCAAAACATTGACCGTACGAAGACTGTTTTCTTGCACTTAAGTCGGCATTGTGTCTCTTATATTTAATTTCGATGCAATTTCTGTGTTTCATCGTCAATGGGAAGGTACAAGGGATACAGTAAAACTCCAGAGGTGCATCGGAATGTAAAACTAGTGTCACAGGAAACGCTCAAAACATAGACAGTAGGAAGACTCAGTCTTCCTGTACTTAAGTCGGCATAGTGTCTCTTATATTTAATTCCGATGCAATTTCTGTGTTTCATCGTCAATGGGAAGGTCCAAGGGATACCGTAAACCTGCAGAGGTGCATCGGAATGTAAAACTGGTGACACAGGAAACGCTCAAAACGTAGACAGTAGGAAGACTGAGTCTTCCTGTACTTAAGTCGGCATTGTATCTCTTGTAATTAATTCCGATGCAATTTCTGTGTTTCATCGTCAATGGGAAGGTCCAAGGGATACAGTAAACCTGCAGAGGTGCATCAGAATGTAAAACTGGTGACACAGGAAACGCTCAACACATAGACTGTAGGAAGACTCATTCTTCCTGTATTTAAGTCGGCATTGTGTCTCTTACATTTAATTCCGATGCAATTTCTGTGTTTCATCGACAATGGGAAGGTCCAAGGGATACAGTAAACCTGCAGTGGTGCATCGGAATGTAAAACTAGTGACACAGGAAACGCTCAAAACATAGAGAGTAGGAAGACTCAGACTTCCTGTACTTAAGTCGGCATTGTATCTCTTATATTTAATTCCGATGCAATTTCTGTGTTTCATCGTCAATGGGAAGGTCCAATGGATACAGAAAACCTGCAGAGGTGCATCAGAATGTAAAACTGGTGAAACAGGAAACGCTCAAAACATAGACAGTAGGAAGACTCAGTCTTCCTGTACTTAAGTCGGCATTGTGTTTCTTATATTTAATTCCGATGCGATTTCTGTGTTTTATCGAGAAAGGGAAGGTCAAAGGGATACAGTAAACCGGCAGACGTGCATCGGAATGTAAAACTGGTGACACAGGAAACGCTCAAAACATTGACCGTACGAAGACTGTTTTCTTGCACTTAAGTCGGCATTGTGTCTCTTATATTTAATTTCGATGCAATTTCTGTGCTTCATCGTCAATGGGAAGGTCCAAGGGATACAGTAAACCTGCAGAGGTGCATCGGAATGTAAAACTAGTGTCACAGGAAACGCTCAAAACATAGACAGTAGGAAGACTCAGTCTTCCTGTACTTAAGTCGGCATTGTGTCTCTTATATTTAATTCCGATGCAATTTCTGTGTTTCATCGTCAATGGGAAGGTCCAAGGGATACAGTAAACCTGCAGAGGTGCATCGGAATGTAAAACTGGTGACACAGGAAACGCTCAAAACGTAGACAGTAGGAAGACTCAGTCTTCCTGTACTTAAGTCGGCATTGTGTCTCTTATATTTAATTCCGATGCAATTTCTGTGTTTCATCGTCAATGGGAAGGTCCAAGGGATGCGGTAAACCTGCAGAGGTGCATCAGAATGTAAAACTGGAGACACAGGAAACGCTCAACACATAGACAGTAGGAAGACTCATTCTTCCTGTACTTAAGTCGGCATTGTGTCTCTTATATTTAATTCCGATTCAATTTCTGTGTTTCATCTTCAATGGGAAGGTCCAAGGGATACAGGAAACCTGCAGATGTGCATCGGAATGTAAAACTGGTGACACAGGAAAAGCTCAAATCATAGACAGTAGGAAGACTCCGTCTTCCTGTACTTAAGTCGGCATTGTGTGTCTTATATTTAATTCCGATTCAATTTCTGTGTTTCATCGTCAATGGGAAGGTCCAATGGATACAGAAAACCTGCAGAGGTGCATCAGAATCTAAAACTAGTGACACAGGAAACGCTCAAAGCATAGACAGTACGAAGACTCAGTTTTCCTGTACTTAAGTCGGCATGGTGTCTCTTATATTTAATTCCGATGCAATTTCTGTGTTACATCGTCAATGGGAAGGTCCAATGGATACAGAAGGCCTGCAGAGGAGCATCAGAATGTAAAAGTGGTGACACAGGAAACGCTCAAAACATAGAAAGCAGGAAGACTCAGTCTTCCTGTACTTAAGTCGGCATTGTGTTTCTTATATTTAATTCCGATGCGATTTCTGTGTTTCATCGAGAAAGGGAAGCTCAAAGGGATACAGTAAACCGGCAGAGGTGCATCGGAATGTAAAACTGGTGACACAGGAAACGCTCAAAGCATTGACCGTACAAAGACTGTTTTCTTGCACTTAAGTCGGCATTGTGTCTCTTATATTTAATTTCGATGCAATTTCTGTGTTTCATCGTCAATGGGAAGGTCCAAGGGATACAGTAAATCTGCAGAGGTGCATCGGAATGTAAAACTAGTGTCACAGGAAACGCTCAAAACATAGACAGTAGGAAGACTCAGTCTTCCTGTACTTAAGTTGGCATTGTGTCTCTTATATTTAATTCCGATGCAATTTCTGTGTTTCATCGTCAATGGGAAGATCCAAGGGATACAGTAAACCTGCAGAGGTGCATCGGAATGTAAAACTGGTGACACAGGAAACGCTCAAAACGTAGACAGTAGGAAGACTCAGTCTTCCTGTACTTAAGTCGGCATTGTGTCTCTTATATTTAATTCCGATGCAATTTCTGTGTTTCATCGTCAATGGGAAGGTCCAAGGGATACAGTAAACATGTAGAGGTGCATCGGAATGTAAAACTGGTGACACAGGAAACGTTCAAATTATAGGAAGACTCAGTCTTCCTGTACTTAAGTCGGCATTGTGTCTCTTATTTTTAATTCCGATGCAATTTCTGTGTTTCATCGTCAATGGGAAGGTCCAAGGGATACAGTAAGCCTGCAGAGGTCCATCGGAATGTAAAACTGGTGACACAGGACACGCTCAATACATAGACAGTAGGAAGACTCAGTCTTCCTGTACTTAAGTCGGCATTGTGTCTCTTATATTTAATTCCGATGCGATTTCTGTGTTTTATCGAGAAAGGGAAGGTCAAAGGGATACAGTAAACCGGCAGACGTGCATCGGAATGTAAAACAGGTGACACAGGAAACGCTCAAAACATTGACCGTACGAAGACTGTTTTCTTGCACTTAAGTCGGCATTGTGTCTCTTATATTTAATTTCGATGCAATTTCTGTGCTTCATCGTCAATGGGAAGGTCCAAGGGATACAGTAAACCTGCAGAGGTGCATCGGAATGTAAAACTAGTGTCACAGGAAACGCTCAAAACATAGACAGTAGGAAGACTCAGTCTTCCTGTACTTAAGTCGGCATTGTGTCTCTTATATTTAATTCCGATGCAATTTCTGTGTTTCATCGTCAATGGGAAGGTCCAAGGGATACAGTAAACCTGCAGAGGTGCATCGGAATGTAAAACTGGTGACACAGGAAACGCTCAAAACGTAGACAGTAGGAAGACTCAGTCTTCCTGTACTTAAGTCGGCATTGTGTCTCTTATATCTAATTCCGATGCAATTTCTGTGTTTCATCGTCAATGGGAAGGTCCAAGGGATGCGGTAAACCTGCAGAGGTGCATCAGAATGTAAAACTGGAGACACAGGAAACGCTCAACACATAGACAGTAGGAAGACTCATTCTTCCTGTACTTAAGTCGGCATTGTGTCTCTTATATTTAATTCCGTTGCAATTTCTGTGTTTCATCTTCAATGGGAAGGTCCCAGGGATACAGGAAACCTGCAGAGGTGCATCGGAATGTAAAACTGGTGACACAGGAAAAGCTCAAATCATAGACAGTAGGAAGACTCCGTCTTCCTGTACTTAAGTCGGCATTGTGTGTCTTATTTTTAATTCCGATTCAATTTCTGTGTTTCATCGTCAATGGGAAGGTCCAATGGATACAGAAAACCTGCAGAGGTGCATCAGAATCTAAAACTAGTGACACAGGAAACGCTCAAAACATAGACAGTACGAAGACTCAGTTTTCCTGTACTTAAGTCGGCATTGTGTCTCTTATATTTAATTCCGATGCAATTTCTGTGTTACATCGTCAATGGGAAGGTCCAATGGATAAAGAAGGCCTGCAGAGGAGCATCAGAATGTAAAACTGGTGACACAGGAAACGCTCAAAACATAGAAAGCAGGAAGACTCAGTCTTCCTATACTTAAGTCGGCATTGTGTCTCTTATATTTATTTCCGATGAAATTTCTGTGTTTCATCGTGAATGGGAAGGTCCAAGGTATACAGTAAACCTGAAGAGGTGTATCGGAAAGGAAAACTGATGACACAGGAAACGCTCAAAACATAGACAGTAGGAAGACTTAGTCTTCCTGTACTTAAGTCGGCACTGTGTCTCTTATATTTAATTCCGATGCAATTTCTGTTTTTCGTCGTCAATGGGAAGGTAAAAGGGATACAGTAAACCTGCAGAGGTGCATCTGAATGTAAAACTGATGACACAGAAAACGCTCCAAACATAGACAGTAGGAAGACTCAGTCTTCCTGTACTTAAGTCGGCATTGTGTCTCTTATATTTAATTCCGATGCAATTTCTGTGTTTCATCGTCAATGGGAAGGTCCAAGGGATACAGTAATCCAGCAGAGGTGCATCAGAATGTAAAACTGCTGACCCCGGAAACGCTCAAAACATAGACATTAGGAAGACTCAGTCTTCCTGTACTTAAGTCGGCATTGTGTTTCTTATATTTAATTCCGATGCAATTTCTGTGCTTCATCGTCAATGGGAAGGTCCAATGGATACAGAAAACCTGCAGAGGTGCATTAGAATGTAAAACTGGTGACACAGGAAACGCTCAAAACATAGACAGTAGGAAGACTCAGTCTTCCTGTACTTAAGTCGGCATTGTGTTTCTTATATTTAATTCCGATGCGATTTCTGTGTTTCATCGAGGAAGGGGAGGTCAAAGGGATACAGTAAACCGGCAGAGGTGCATCGGAATGTAAAACTGGTGACACAGGAAACGCTCAAAGCATTGACCGTACGAAGACTGTTTTCTTGCACTTAAGTCGGCATTGTGTCTCTTATATTTAATGTCGATGCAATTTCTGTGTTTCATCGTCAATGGGAAGGTCCAAGGGATACAGTAAATCTGCAGAGGTGCATCGGAATGTAAAACTAGTGTCACAGGAAACGCTCAAAACATAGACAGTAGGAAGACTCAGTCTTCCTGTACTTAAGTCGGCATTGTGTCTCTTATATTTAATTCCGATGCAATTTCTGTGTTTCTTCGTCAATGGGAAGATCCAAGGGATACAGTAAACCTGCAGAGGTGCATCGGAATGTAAAACTGGTGACACAGGAAACGCTCAAATCGTAGACAGTAGGAAGACTCAGTCTTCCTGTACTAAAGTCGGCATTGTGTCTCTTATATTTAATTCCGATGCAATTTCTGTGTTTCATCGTCAATGGGAAGGTCCAAGGGATACAGTAAACCTGCAGAGGTGCATCAGAATGTAAAACTGGTGACACAGGAAACGCTCAACACATAGACAGTAGGAAGACTCAGTCTTCCTGTACTTAAATCGGCGTTGTGTCTCTTATTTTTAATTCCGATGAAATTTCTGTGTTTCATCGTCAATGGGAAGGTCCAAGGGATACAGTAAGCCTGCAGAGGTGCATCGGAATGTAATACTAGTGTCACAGGAAACGCTCAAAACATAGACAGTAGGAAGACTCAGTCTTCCTGTACTTAAGTCGGCATTGTGTCTCTTATATTTAATTCCGATGCAATTTCTGTGTTTCATCGTCACTGTGAAGGTCCAACGGATACAGTAAACATGTAGAGGTGCATCGGAATGTAAAACTGGTGACACAGGAAACGCTCAAATTATAGGAAGACTCAGTCTTCCTGTACTTAAGTCGGCATTGTGTCTCTTATATTTAATTCCGATGCAATTTCTGTGTTTCATCGTCAATGGGAAGGTCCAAGGGATACAGTAAGCCTGCAGAGGTGCATCGGAATGTAAAACTGGTGACACAGGTCACGCTCAATACATAGACAGTAGGAAGACTCAGTCTTCCTGTACTTAAGTCGGCATTGTGTCTCTTATATTTAATTCCGATGCAATTTCTGTGTTTCATCGTCAATGGGAAGCTCCAAGGGATACAGTAAAACTGCAGACGTGCATCGGAATGTAATACTAGTGTCACAGGAAACGTTCAAAACATAGACAGTAGGAAGACTCAGTCTTCCTGTACTTAAGTCGGCATTGTGTCTCTTATATTTAATTCCGATGCAATTTCTGTGTTTCATCGTCAATGGGAAGGTCCAAGGGATACAGTAAATCTGCAGAGGTGCATCGGAATGTAAAACTGGTGACACAGCAAACGCTCAAAACGTAGACAGTAGGAAGACTCAGTCTTCCTGTACTTAAGTCGGCATTGTGTGTCTTATATTTAATTCCGATGCAATTTCTGTGTTTCATCGTCAACGAGAAGGTCCAAGGGATACAGTAAACCTGCAGAGGTGCATCAGAATGTAAAACTGGTGACACAGGAAACGCTCAACACATAGACAGTAGGAAGACTCAGACAGTAGGAAGACTCATTCTTCCTGTATTTAAGTCGGCATTGTGTCTCTTATATTTAATTCCGATGCAATTTCTGTGTTTCATCGTCAATGGGAAGGTCCAAGGGATACAGTAAATCTGCAGAGGTGCATCGGAATGTTAAACTAGTGTCACAGGAAACGCTCAAAACATAGACAGTAGGAAGACTCAGTCTTCCTGTACTTAAGTCGGCATTGTGTCTCTTATATTTAATTCCGATGCAATTTCTGTGTTTCATCGTCAATGGGAAGATCCAAGGGATACAGTAAACCTGCAGAGGTGCATCGGAATGTAAATCTGGTGACACAGGAAACGCTCAAAACGTAGACGGTAGGAAGACTCAGTCTTCCTGTACTTAAGTCGGTATTGTGTCTCTTATATTTAATTCCGATGCAATTTCTGTGTTTCATCGTCAATGGGAAGGTCCAAGGGATACAGTAAACCTGCAGAGGTGCATCAGAATGTAAAACTGGTGACACAGGAAACGCTCAACACATAGACAGTAGGAAGACTCAGTCTTCCTGTACTTAAGTCGGCGTTGTGTCTCTTATATTTAATTCCGATGAAATTTCTGTGTTTCATCGTCAATGGGAAGGTCCAAGGTATACAGTAAGCCTGCAGAGGTGCATCGGAATGTAATACTAGTGTCACAGGAAACGCTCAAAACATAGACAGTAGGAAGACTCAGTCTTCCTGTACTTAAGTCGGCATTGTGTCTCTTATATTTAATTCCGATGCAATTTCTGTGTTTCATCGTCACTGTGAAGGTCCAACGGATACAGTAAACTTGTAGAGGTGCATCAGAATGTAAAACTGGTGACACAGGAAACGCTCAAATTATAGGAAGACTCAGTCTTCCTGTACTTAAGTCGGCATTGTGTTTCTTATATTTAATTCCGATGCAATTTCTGTGCTTCATCGTCAATGGGAAGGTCCAAGGGATACAGTAAGCCTGCAGAGGTGCATTAGAATGTAAAACTGGTGACACAGGAAACGCTCAAAACATAGACAGTAGGATGACTCAGTCTTCCTGTACTTAGGTCGGCATTGTGATTCTTATATTTAATTCCGATGCGATTTCTGTGTTTCATCGAGAAAGGGAAGGTCAAAGGGATACAGTAAACCGGCAGAGGTGCATCGGAATGTAAAACTGGTGACACAGGAAACGCTCAAAACATTGACCGTACGAAGACTGTTTTCTTGCACTTAAGTCGGCATTGTGTCTCTTATATTTAATTTCGATGCAATTTCTGTGTTTCATCGTCAATGGGAAGGTCCAAGGGATACAGTAAATCTGCAGAGGTGCATCGGAATGTAAAACTAGTGTCACAGGAAACGCTCAAAACATAGACAGTAGGATGACTTAGTCTTCCTGTACTTAAGTCGGCATTGTGTCTCTTATATTTAATTCCGATGCATTTTCTGTGTTTCATCGTCAATGGGAACGTCCAAGGTATACCGTAAACCTGCAGAGGTGCATCGGAATGTAAAACTGGTGACACAGGAATCGCTCAAAACGTAGACAGTAGGAAGACTCAGTCTTCCTGTACTTAAGTCGGCATTGTGTCTCTTACATTTAATTCCGATGCAATTTCTGTGTTTCATCGTCAATGGGAAGGTCCAAGGGAAACAGTAATCCTGCAGAGGTGCATCAGAATGTAAAACTGCTGACACCGGAAACGCTCAAAACATAGACAGTAGGAAGACTCAGTCTTCCTGTACTTAAGTCGGCATTGTGTTTCTTATGTTTAATTCCGATGCAATTTCTGTGCTTCATCGTCAATGGGAAGGTCCAATGGATACAGAAAACCTGCAGAGGTGCATTAGAATGTAAAACTGGTGACACAGGAAACGCTCAAAACATAGACAGTAGGATGACTCAGTCTTCCCTTACTTAAGTCGGCATTGTGTTTCTTATATTTAATTCCGATGCGATTTCTGTGTTTCATCGAGAAAGGGAAGGTCAAAGGGATACAGTAAACCGGCAGACGTGCATCGGAATGTAAAACTGGTGACACAGGAAACGCTCAAAACATTGACCGTACGAAGACTGTTTTCTTGCACTTAAGTCGGCATTGTGTCTCTTATATTTAATTTCGATGCAATTTCTGTGTTTCATCGTCAATGGGAAGGTCCAAGGGATACAGTAAAACTGCAGAGGTGCATCGGAATGTAAAACTAGTGTCACAGGAAACGCTGAAAACATAGACAGTAGGATGACTCAATCTTCCTGTACTTAAGTCGGCATTGTGTCTCTTATATTTAATTCCGATGCAATTTCTGTGTTTCATCGTCAATGGGAAGGTCCAAGGGATACCGTAAACCTGCAGAGGTGCATCGGAATGTAAAACTGGTGACACAGGAAACGCTCAAAACATAGACAGTAGGAAGACTGAGTCTTCCTGTACTTAAGTCGGCATTGTATCTCTTATATTTAATTCCGATGCAATTTCTGTGTTTCATCGTCAATGGGAAGGTCCAAGGGATACAGTAAACCTGCAGAGGTGCATCAGAATGTAAAACTGGTGACACAGGAAACGCTCAACACATGGACAGTAGGAAGACTCATTCTTCCTGTATTTAAGTCGGCATTGTGTCTCTTACATTTAATTCCGATGCAATTTCTGTGTTTCATCAACAATGGGAAGGTCCAAGCGATACAGTAAACCTGCAGTGGTGCATCGGAATGTAAAACTAGTGACACAGGAAACGCTCAAAACATAGAGAGTAGGAAGACTCAGTCTTCCTGTACTTAAGTCGGCATTGTAACTCTTATATTTAATTCCGATGCAATTTCTGTGTTTCATCGACAATGGGAAGGTCCAAGGGATACAGTAATCCTGCAGAGGTGCATCAGAATGTAAAACTGCTGACACCGGAAACGCTCAAAACATAGACAGTAGGAAGACTCAGTCTTCCTGTACTTAAGTCGGCATTGTGTTTCTTATATTTAATTCCGATGCAATTTCTGTGTTTCATCGTCAATGGGAAGGTCCAATGGATACAGAAAACCTGCAGAGGTGCATCAGAATGTAAAACTGGTGACACAGGAAACGCTCAAATCATAGACAGTAGGATGACTCAGTCTTCCTGTACTTAAGTCGGCATTGTGTTTCTTATATTTAATTCCGATGCGATTTCTGTGTTTTATCGAGAAAGGGAAGGTCAAAGGGATACAGTAAACCGGCTGAGGTGCATCGGAATGTAAAACTGGTGACACAGGAAACGCTCAAAACATTGACCGTACGAAGACTGTTTTCTTGCACTTAAGTCGGCATTCTGTCTCTTATATTTAATTTCGATGCAATTTCTGTGTTTCATCGTCAATGGGAAGGTCCAAGGGATACAGTAAACCTGCAGAGGTGCATCGGAATGTAAAACTAGTGTCACAGGAAACGCTCAAAACATAGACAGTAGGAAGACTCAGTCTTCCTGTACTTAAGTCGGCATTGTGTCTCTTATAATTAATTCCGCTGCAATTTCTGTGTTTCATCGTCAATGGGAAGGTCCAAGGGATACAGTAAACCTGCAGTGGTGCATCGGAATGTAAAACTAGTGACACAGGAAACTCTCAAAACATAGAGAGTAGGAAGACTCTGTCTTCCTGTACTTAAGACGGCATTGTGTCTCTTACATTTAATTCCGATGCAATTTCTGTGTTTCATCGTCAATGGGAAGGTCCAAGGGATACAGTAAACCTGCAGAGGTGCATCTGAATGTAAAACTGATGACACAGAAAACGCTCAAATCATAGACAGTAGGAAGACTCAGTCTTCCTGTACTTAAGTCGGCATTGTGTCTCTTACATTTAATTCCGATGCAATTTCTGTGTTTCATCGTCAATGGTAAGGTCCAAGGGAAACAGTAATCCTGCAGAGGTGCATCAGAATGTAAAACTGCTGACACCGGACGGTCAAAACATAGACAGTAGGAAGACTCAGTCTTCCTGTACTTAAGTCGGCATTGTGTTTCTTATATTTAATTCCGATGCAATTTCTGTGCTTCATCGTCAATGGGAAGGTCCAATGGATACAGAAAACCTGCAGAGGTGCATTAGAATGTAAAACTGGTGACACAGGAAACGCTCAAAACATAGACTGTAGGATGACTCAGTCTTCCTGTACTTAAGTCGGCATTGTGTTTCTTATATTTAATTCCGATGCGATTTCTGTGTTTCATCGTGAAAGGGAAGGTCCAAGGGAAACAGTAATCCTGCAGAGGTGCATCAGAATGTAAAACTGCTGACACCGGAAACGCTCAAAACAATGACAGTAGGAAGACTCAGTCTTCCTGTACTTAAGTCGGCATTGTGTTTCTTATATTTAATTCCGATGCAATTTCTGTGCTTCATCGTCAATGGGAAGGTCCAATGGATACAGAAAACCTGCAGAGGTGCATTAGAATGTAAAACTGGTGACACAGGAAACGCTCAAAACATAGACAGTAGGATGACTCAGTCTTCCTGTACTTAAGTCGGCATTGTGTTTCTTATATTTAATTCCGATGCGATTTCTGTGTTTCATCGAGAAAGGGAAGGTCAAAGGGATACAGTAAACCGGCAGAGGTGCATCGGAATGTAAAACTGGTGACACAGGAAACGCTCAAAACATTGACCGTACGAAGACTGTTTTCTTGCACTTAAGTCGGCATTGTGTCTCTTATATTTAATTTCGATGCAATTTCTGTGTTTCATCGTCAATGGGAAGGTCCAAGGGATACAGTAAAACTGCAGAGGTGCATCGGAATGTAAAACTAGTGTCACAGGAAACGCTCAAAACATAGACAGTAGGATGACTCAGTCTTCCTGTACTTAAGTCGGCATTGTGTCTCTTACATTTAATTCCGATGCAATTTATGTGTTTCATCGTCAATGGGAAGGTCCAAGGGATACCGTAAACCTGCAGAGGTGCATCGGAATGTAAAACTGGTGACACAGGAAACGCTCAAAACATAGACAGTAGGAAGACTGAGTCTTCCTGTACTTGAGTCGGCATTGTATCCCTTATATTTAATTCCGATGCAATTTCTGTGTTTCATCGTCAATGGGAAGGTCCAAGGGATACAGTAAACCTGCAGAGGTGCATCAGAATGTAAAACTGGTGACACAGGAAACGCTCAACACATAGACAGTAGGAAGACTCATTCTTCCTGTATTTAAGTCGGCATTGTGTCTCTTACATTTAATTCCGATGCAATTTCTGTGTTTCATCGACAATGGGAAGGTCCAAGCGATACAGTAAACCTGCAGTGGTGCATCGGAATGTAAAACTAGTGACACAGGAAACGCTCAAAACATAGAGAGTAGGAAGACTCAGTCTTCCTGTACTTAAGTCGGCATTGTAACTCTTATATTTAATTCCGATGCAATTTCTGTGTTTCATCGACAATGGGAAGGTCCAAGGCATACAGTAATCCTGCAGAGGTGCATCAGAATGTAAAACTGCTGACACCGGAAACGCTCAAAACATAGACAGTAGGAAGACTCAGTCTTCCTGTACTTAAGTCGGCATTGTGTTTCTTATATTTAATTCCGATGCAATTTCTGTGTTTCATCGTCAATGGGAAGGTCCAATGGATACAGAAAACCTGCAGAGGTGCATCAGAATGTAAAACTGGTGACACAGGAAACGCTCAAAACATAGACAGTAGGAAGACTCAGTCTTCCTGTACTTAAGTCGGCATTGTGTTTCTTATATTTAATTCCGATGCGATTTCTGTGTTTTATCGAGAAAGGGAAGGTCAAAGGGATACAGTAAACCGGCTGAGGTGCATCGGAATGTAAAACTGGTGACACAGGAAACGCTCAAAACATTGACCGTACGAAGACTGTTTTCTTGCACTTAAGTCGGCATTCTGTCTCTTATATTTAATTTCGATGCAATTTCTGTGTTTCATCGTCAATGGGAAGGTCCAAGGGATACAGTAAACCTGCAGAGGTGCATCGGAATGTAAAACTAGTGTCACAGGAAACGCTCAAAACATAGACAGTAGGAAGACTCAGTCTTCCTGTACTTAAGTCGGCATTGTGTCTCTTATAATTAATTCCGCTGCAATTTCTGTGTTTCATCGTCAATGGGAAGGTCCAAGGGATACAGTAAACCTGCAGTGGTGCATCGGAATGTAAAACTAGTGACACAGGAAACGCTCAAAACATAGAGAGTAGAAAGACTCTGTCTTCCTGTACTTAAGTCGGCATTGTGTCTCTTATATTTATTTCCGATGAAATTTCTGTGTTCCATCGTGAATGGGAAGGTCCAAGGGATATAGTAATCCTGCAGAGGTGCATCGGAAAGGAAAACTGATGATACAGGAAACGCTCAAAACATAGACAGTAGGAAGACTCAGTCTTCCTGTACTTAAGTCGGCATTGTGTCTCTTATATTTAATTCCGATGCAATTTCTGTGTTTCATCGTCAATGGGAAGGTCCAAGGGATACAGTAAACCTGCAGAGGTGCATCGGAATGTAAAAATGGTGACACAGGAAACGCTCAAAACGTAGACAGTAGGAAGACTCAGTCTTCCTGTACTTAAGTCGGCATTGTGTGTGTTATATTTAATTCCGATGCAATTTCTGTGTTTCATCGTCAACGAGAAGGTCCAAGGGATACAGTAAATCTGCAGAGGTGCATCAGAATGTAAAACTGGTGACACAGGAAACGCTCAACACATAGACAGTAGGAAGACTCATTCTTCCTGTATTTAAGTCGGCATTGTGTCTCTTATATTTAATTCCGATGCAAATTCTGTGTTTCATCGTCAATGGGAAGGTCCAAGGGATACAGTAAACCTGCAGTGTTGCTTCGGAATGTAAAACTAGTGACACAGGAACCGCTCAAAACATAGACAGTAGGAAGACTCAGTCTTCCTGTACTTAAGTCGGCATTGTGTCTCTTATATTTATTTCCGATGAAATTTCTGTGTTCCATCGTGAATGGGAAGGTCCAAGGGATATAGTAATCCTGCAGAGGTGCATCGGAAAGTAAAACTGATGACACAGGAAAAGCACAAAACATAGACAGTAGGAAGACTTAGTCTTCCTGTACTTAAGTCGGCATTGTGTATCTTATATTTAATTCCGATGCAATTTCTGTTTTTCATCATCAATGGGAAGGTCCAAGGGATACAGTAAACCTGCAGAGGTGCATCTGAATGTAAAACTGATGACACAGAAAACGCTCAAATCATAGACAGTAGGAAGACTCAGTCTTCCTGTACTTAAGTCGGCATTGTGTCTCTTACATTTAATTCCGATGCAATTTCTGTGTTTCATCGTCAATGGGAAGGTCCAAGGGAAACAGTAATCCTGCAGAGGTGCATCAGAATGTAAAACTGCTGACACCGGAAACGCTCAAAACATAGACAGTTGGAAGACTCAGTCTTCCTGTACTTAAGTCGGCATTGTGTTTCTTATATTTAATTCCGATGCAATTTCTGTGCTTCATCGTCAATGGGAAGGTCCAATGGATACAGAAAACCTGCAGAGGTGCATTAGAATGTAAAACTGGTGACACAGGAAACGCTCAAAACATAGACAGTAGGATGACTCAGTCTTCCTGTACTTAAGTCGGCATTGTGTTTCTTATATTTAATTCCGATGCGATTTCTGTGTTTCATCGAGAAAGGGAAGGTCCAAGGGATACAGTAATCCTGCAGAGGTGCATCAGAATGTAAAACTGCTGACACCGGAAACGCTCAAAACATAGACAGTAGGAAGACTCAGTCTTCCTGTACTTAAGTCGGCATTGTGTTTCTTATATTTAATTCCGATGCAATTTCTGTGCTTCATCGTCAATGGGAAGGTCCAATGGATACAGAAAACCTGCAATGGTGCATTAGAATGTAAAACTGGTGACACAGGAAACGCTCAAAACATAGACAGTAGGATGACTCAGTCTTCCTGTACTTAAGTCGGCATTGTGTTTCTTATATTTAATTCCGATGCGATTTCTGTGTTTCATCGAGAAAGGGAAGGTCAAAGGGATACAGTAAACCGGCAGAGGTGCATCGGAATGTAAAACTGGTGACACAGGAAACGCTCAAAACATTGACCGTACGAAGACTGTTTTCTTGCACTTAAGTCGGCATTGTGTCTCTTATATTTAATTTCGATGCAATTTCTGTGTTTCATCGTCAATGGGAAGGTCCAAGGGATACAGTAAAACTGCAGAGGTGCATCGGAATGTAAAACTAGTGTCACAGGAAACGCTCAAAACATAGACAGTAGGATGACTCAGTCTTCCTGTACTTAAGTCGGCATTGTGTCTCTTATATTTAATTCCGATGCAATTTCTGTGTTTCATCGTCAATGGGAAGGTCCAAGGGATACCGTAAACCTGCAGAGGTGCATCGGAATGTAAAACTGGTGACACAGGAAACGCTCAAAACATAGACAGTAGGAAGACTGAGTCTTCCTGTACTTAACTCGGCATTGTATCTCTTATATTTAATTCCGATCAATTTCTGTGTTTCATCGTCAATGGGAAGGTCCAAGGGATACAGTAAACCTGCAGAGGTGCATCAGAATGTAAAACTGGTGACACAGGAAACGCTCAACACATAGACAGTAGGAAGACTCATTCTTCCTGTATTTAAGTCGGCATTGTGTCTCTTACATTTAATTCCGATGCAATTTCTGTGTTTCATCGACAATGGGAAGGTCCAAGCGATACAGTAAACCTGCAGTGGTGCATCGGAATGTAAAACTAGTGACACAGGAAACGCTCAAAACATAGAGAGTAGGAAGACTCAGTCTTCCTGTACTTAAGTCGGCATTGTAACTCTTATATTTAATTCCGATGCAATTTCTGTGTTTCATCGACAATGGGAAGGTCCAAGGGATACAGTAATCCTGCAGAGGTGCATCAGAATGTAAAACTGCTGACACCGGAAACGCTAAAAACATAGACAGTAGGAAGACTCAGTCTTCCTGTACTTAAGTCGGCATTGTGTTTCTTATATTTAATTCCGATGCAATTTCTGTGTTTCATCGTCAATGGGAAGGTCCAATGGATACAGAAAACCTGCAGAGGTGCATCAGAATGTAAAACTGGTGACACAGGAAACGCTCAAAACATAGACAGTAGGAAGACTCAGTCTTCCTGTACTTAAGTCGGCATTGTGTCTCTTATATTTAAATCCGATGCAATTTCTGTGTTTCATCGTCAATAGGAAGGTCCAAGGGATACAGTAAGCCTGCAGAGGTGCATCGGAATGTAAAACTGGTGACACAGGACACGCTCAATACATAGACAGTAGGAAGACTCAGTCTTCCTGTACTTAAGTCGGCATTGTGTCTCTTATATTTAATTCCGATGCAATTTCTGTGTTTCATCGTCAATGGGAAGGTCCAAGGGATACAGTAAACCTGCAGAGGTGCATCGGAATGTAATACTAGTGTCACAGGAAACGCTCAAAACATAGACAGTAGGAAGACTCAGTCTTCCTGTACTTAAGTCGGCATTGTGTCTCTTATATTTAATTCCGATGCAATATCTGTGTTTCATCGTCAATGGGAAGGTCCAAGGGATACAGTAAACCTGCAGAGGTGCATCGGAATGTAAAACTGGTGACACAGGAAACGCTCAAAACGTAGACAGTAGGAAGACTCAGTCTTCCTGTACTTAAGTCGGCATTGTGTGTCTTATATTTAATTCCGATGCAATTTCTGTGTTTCATCGTCAACGAGAAGGTCCACGGGATACAGTAAACCTGCAGAGGTGCATCAGAATGTAAAACTGGTGACACAGGAAACGCTCAACACATTGACAGTAGGAAGACTCATTCTTCCTGTATTTATGTCGGCATTGTGTCTCTTATATTTAATTCCGATGCAAATTCTGTGTTTCATCGTCAATGGGAAGGTCCAAGGGATACAGTAAACCTGCAGTGGTGCATCGGAATGTAAAACTAGTGACACAGGAACCGCTCAAAACATAGACAGTAGGAAGACTCAGTCTTCCTGTACTTAAGTCGGCATTGTGTCTCTTATATTTATTTCCGATGAAATTTCTGTGTTCCATCGTGAATGGGAAGGTCCAAGGGATATAGTAATCCTGCAGAGGTGCATCGGAAAGTAAAACTGATGACACAGGAAAAGCACAAAACATAGACAGTAGGAAGACTTAGTCTTCCTGCACTTAAGTCGGCATTGTGTATCTTATATTTAATTCCGATGCAATTTCTGTATTTCATCGTCAATGGGAAGGTCCAAGGGATACAGTAATCCTGCAGAGGTGCATCAGAATGTAAAACTGCTGACACCGGAAACGCTCAAAACATAGACAGTAGGAAGACTCGCTCTTCCTGTACTTAAGTCGGCATTGTGTTTCTTATATTTAATTCCGATGCAATTTCTGTGCTTCATCGTCAATGGGAAGGTCCAATGGATACAGAAAACCTGCAGAGGTGCATTAGAATGTAAAACTGGTGACACAGGAAACGCTCAAAACATAGACAGTAGGAAGACTCAGTCTTCCTGTACTTAAGTCGGCATTGTGTCTCTTATATTTAATTCCGCTGCAATTTCTGTGTTTCATCGTCAATGGGAAGGTCCAATGGATACAGAAAACCTGCAGAGGTGCATCAGAATGTAAAACTGTTGACACAGGAAACGCTCAAAACATAGACAGTAGGAAGACTCAGTCTTCCTGTACTTAAGTCGGCATTGTGTTTCTTATATTTAATTCCGATGCGATTTCTGTGTTTTATCGAGAAAGGGAAGGTCAAAGGGATACAGTAAACCGGCTGAGGTGCATCGGAATGTAAAACTGGTGACACAGGAAACGCTCAAAACATTGACCGTACGAAGACTGTTTTCTTGCACTTAAGTCGGCATTGTGTCTCTTATATTTAATTTGGATGCAATTTCTGTGTTTCATCGTCAATGGGAAGGTCCAAGGGATACAGTAAACCTGCAGAGGTGCATCGGAATGTAAAACTAATGTCACAGGAAACGCTCAAAACATAGACAGTAGGAAGACTCAGTCTTCCTGTACTTAAGTCGGCATTGTGTCTCTTATATTTAATTCCGCTGCAATATCTGTGTTTCATCGTCAATGGGAATTTCCAAGGGATACAGTAAACCTGCAGTGGTGCATCGGAATGTAAAACTAGTGACACAGGAAACGCTCAAAACATAGAGAGTAGGAAGACTCAGTCTTCCTGTACTTAAGTCGGCGTTGTGTCTCCTATATTTATTTCCGATGAAATTTCTGTGTTCCATCGTGAATGGGAAGGTCCAAGGGATATAGTAATCCTGCAGAGGTGCATCGGAAAGGAAAACTGATGATACAGGAAACGCTCAAAACATAGACAGTAGGAAGACTTAGTCTTCCTGTACTTAAGTCGGCATTGTGTCTCTTTTATTTAATTCCGATGCAATTTCTGTTTTTCATCGTCAATGGGAAGGTCCAAGGGATACAGTAAACCTGCAGAGGTGCATCTGAATGTAAAAATGATGACACAGAAAACGCTCAAAACATAGACAGTAGGAAGACTCTGTCTTCCTGTACTTAAGTCGGCATTGTGTCTCTTATATTTAATTCCGATGCAATTTCTGTGTTTCATCGTCAATGGGAAGGTCCAAGGGATACAGTAAGCCTGCAGAAGTGCATCGGAATGTAAAACTGGTGACACAGGACACGCTCAATACATAGACAGTAGGAAGGCTCAGTCTTCCTGTACTTAAGTCGGCATTTGTCTCTTATATTTAATTCCGATGCAATTTCTGTGTTTCATCGTCAATGGGAAGGTCCAAGGGATACAGTAAACCTGCAGAGGTGCATCGGAATGTAATACTAGTGTCACAGGAAACGCTCAAAACATAGACATTAGGAAAACTCAGTCTTCCTGTACTTAAGTCGGCATTGTGTCTCTTATATTTAATTCCGATGCAATTTCTGTGTTTCATCGTCAATGGGAAGGTCCAAGGGATACAGTAAACCTGCAGAGGTTCATCGGAATGTAAAACTGGTGACACAGGGAACGCTCAAAACGTAGACAGTAGGAAGACTCAGTCTTCCTGTACTTAAGTCGGCATTGTGTCTCTTATATTTAATTCCGATGCAATTTCTGTGTTTCATCGTCATTGAGAAGGTCCAAGGGATACAGTAAACCTGCAGACGTGCATCAGAATGTAAAACTGGTGACACAGGAAACGCTCAACACATAGACAGTAGGAAGACTCATTCTTCCTGTATTTAAGTCGGCATTGTGTCTCTTATATTTAATTCCGATGCAAATTATGTGTTTCATCGTCAATGGGAAGGTCCAAGGGATACAGTAAACCTGCAGTGGTGCATCGGAATGTAAAACTAGTGTCACAGGAAACGCTCAAAACATAGACAGTAGGAAGACTCAGTCTTCCTGTACTTAAGTCGGCATTGTGTATCTTATATTTAATTCCGATGCAATTTCTGTGTTTCATCGTCAATGGGAAGGTCCAAGGGATACAGTAATCCTGCAGAGGTGCATCAGAATGTAAAACTGCTGACACCGGAAACGCTCAAAACATAGACAGTAGGAAGACTCAGTCTTCCTGTACTTAAGTCGGCATTGTGTTTCTTATATTTAATTCCGATGCAATTTCTGTGCTTCATCGTGAATGGGAAGGTCCAATGGATACAGAAAACCTGCAGAGGTGCATTAGAATGTAAAATTGGTGACACAGGAAACGCTCAAAACATAGACAGTAGGATGACTCAGTCTTCCTGTACTTAAGTCGGCATTGTGTTTCTTATATTTAATTCCGATGCGATTTCTGTGTTTCATCGAGAAAGGGAAGGTCAAAGGGATACAGTAAACCGGCAGAGGTGCATCGGAATGTAAAACTGGTGACACAGGAAACGCTCAAAACATTGACCATACGAAGACTGTTTTCTTGCACTTAAGTCGGAGTTGTGTCTCTTATATTTAATTTCTATGCAATTTCTGTGTTTCATCGTCAATGGGAAGGTCCAAGGGATAAAGTAAAACTGCAGAGGTGCATCGGAATGTAAAACTAGTGTCACAGGAAACGCTCAAAACATAGACAGTAGGATGACTCAGTCTTCCTGTACTAAAGACGGCATTGTGTCTCTTATATTTAATTCCGATGCAATTTCTGTGATTCATCGTCAATGGGAAGGTCCAAGAGATACCGTAAACCTGCAGAGGTGCATCGGAATGTAAAACTGGTGACACAGGAAACGCTCAAAACGTAGACAGTAGGAAGACTGGGTCTTCCTGTACTTAAGTCGGCATTGTATCTCTTATATTTAATTCCGATGCAATTTCTGTGTTTCATCGTCAATGGGAAGGTCCAAGCGATACAGTAAACCTGCAGTGTTGCATCGGAATGTAAAACTTGTGACACAGGAAACGCTCAAAACATAGAGAGTAGGAAGACTCAGTCTTCCTGTACTTAAGTCGGCATTGTATCTCTTATATTTAATTCCGATGCAATTTCTGTGTTTCATCGTCAATGGGAAGGTCCAAGGGATACAGTAATCCTGCAGAGGTGCATCAAAATGTAAAACTGCTGACACCGGAAACGCTCAAAACATAGACAGTAGGAAGACTCAGTCTTCCTGTACTTAAGTCGGCATTGTGTTTCTTATATTTAATTCCGATGCAATTTCTGTGTTTCATCGTCAATGGGAAAGTCCAATGGATACAGAAAACCTGCAGAGGTGCATCAGAATGCAAAACTGGTGACACAGGAAACGCTCAAAACATAGACAGTAGCAAGACTCAGTCTTCCTGTACTTAAGTCGGCATTGTGTTTCTTATATTTAATTCCGATGCGATTTCTGTGTTTTATCGAGAAAGGGAAGGTCAAAGGGATACAGTACACCGGCTGAGGTGCATCGGAATGTAAAACTGGTGACACAGGAAACGCTCAAAACATTGACCGTACGAAGACTGTTTTCTTGCACTTAAGTCGGCATTGTGTCTCTTATATTTAATTTCGATGCAATTTCTGTGTTGCATCGTCAATGGGAAGGTCCACGGGATACAGTAAACCTGCAGAGGTGCATCGGAATGTAAAACTAGTGTCACAGGAAACGCTCAAAACATAGACAGTAGGAAGACTCAGTCTTCCTGTACTTAAGTCGGCATTGTGTCTCTTATATTTAATTCCGCTGCAATTTCTGTTTTTCATCGTCAATGGGAAGGTCCAAGGGATACAGAAAACCTGCAGTGGTGCATCGGAGTGTAAAACTAGTGACACAGGAAACGCTCAAAACATTGAGAGTAGGAAGACTCAGTCTTCCTGTACCTAAGTTGGCATTGTATCTCTTATATTTAATTCCGATGCAATTTCTGTGTTTCATCGTCAATGGGAAGGTCCAAGGGATACAGTAATCCTGCAGAGGTGCATCAGAATGTAAAACTGCTGACACAGGAAACGCTCAAAACATAGACAGTAGGAAGACTCAGTCTTCCTCTACTTAAGTCGGAATTGTGTTTCTTATATTTAATTCCGATGCAATTTCTGTGTTTCATCGTCAATGGGAAGGTCCAATGGATAAAGAAAACCTGCAGAGGTGCATCAGAATGTAAAACTGGTGACACAGGAAACGCTCAAAACATAGACGGTAGGAAGACTCAGTCTTCCTGTACTTAAGTCGGCATTGTGTCTCTTATATTTAATTGCGATGCGATTTCTGTGTTTCATCGAGAAAGGGAAGGTCAAAGGGATACAGTAAACCGGCAGAGGTGCATCGGATTGTAAAACTGGTGACACAGGAAACGCTCAAAACATTGACCGTACGAAGACTGTTTTCCTGCACTTAAGTCGGCATTGTGTCTCTTATATTTAATTTCGATGCAATTTCTGTGTTTCATCGTCAATGGGATGGTCCAAGGGATACAGTAAACGTGCAGAGGTGCATCGGAATGTAAAACTAGTGTCACAGGAAACGCTCGAAACATAGACAGTAGGAAGACTCAGTCTTCCTGTACTTAAGTCGGCATTGTGTGTCTTATATTTAATTCCGATGCAATTTCTGTGTTTCATCGTCAATGGGAAGGTCCAAGGGATACAGTAAACCTGCAGAGGTGCATCGGAATGTAAAACTGGTGACACAGGAAACGCTCAAAACGTAGACAGTAGGAAGACTGAGTCTTCCTGTACTTAAGTCGGCATTGTGTCTCTTATATTTAATTCCGATGCAATTTCTGTGTTTCATCGTCAATGGGAAGGTCCAAGGGATACAGTAAACCTGCAGAGGTGCATCAGAATGTAAAACTGGTGACACAGGAAACGCTCAACACATAGACAGTAGGAAGACTCATTCTTCCTGTATTTAAGTCGGCATTGTGACTCTTACATTTAATTCCGATGCAATTTCTGTGTTTCATCGACAATGGGAAGGTCCAAGGGATACAGTAAACCTGCAGTGGTGCATCGGAATGTAAAACTAGTGACACAGGAAACGCTCAAAACATTGAGAGTAGGAAGACTCAGTCTTCCTGTACTTAAGTCGGCATTGTATCTCTTATATTTAATTCCGATGCAATTTCTGTGTTTCATCGTCAATGGGAAGGTCCAAGGCATACAGTAATCCTGCAGAGGTGCATCAGAATGTAAAACTGCTGACACCGGAAACGCTCAAAACATAGACAGTAGGAAGACTCAGTCTTCCTGTACTTAAGTCGGCATTGTGTTTCTTATATTTAATTCCGATGCAATTTCTGTGTTTCATCGTCAATGGGAAGGTCCAATGGATACAGAAAACCTGCAGAGGTGCATCAGAATGTAAAACTGGTGACACAGGAAACGCTCAAAACATAGACAGTAGAAAGACTCAGTCTTCCTGTACTTAAGCCGCATTGTGTTTCTTACATTTAATTCCGATGCGATTTCTGTGTTTTATCAAGAAAGGGAAGGTCAAAGGGATACAGTAAACCGGCTGAGGTGCATCGGAATGTAAAACTGGTGACACAGGAAACGCTCAAAACATTGACCGTACGAAGACTGTTTTCTTGCACTTAAGTCGGCATTGTGTCTCTTATATTTAATTTCGACGCAATTTCTGTGTTTCATCGTCAATGGGAAGATCCAAGGGATACAGTAAACCTGCAGAGGTGCATCGGAATGTAAAACTAGTGTCACAGGAAACGCTCAAAACATAGACAGTAGGAAGACTCAGTCTTCCTGTACTTAAGTCGGCATTGTGTCTCTTATATTTAATTCCGCTGCAATTTCTGTGTTCCATCGTGAATGGGAAGGTCCAAGGGATACAGTAAACCTGCAGTGGTGCATCGGAATGTAAAACTAGTGACACAGGAAACGCTCAAATCATAGAGAGTAGGAAGACTCAGTCTTCCTGTACTTAAGTCGGCATTGTGTCTCTTATATTTATTTCCAATGAAATATCTGTGTTCCATCGTGAATGGGAAGGTCCAAGGGATATAGTAATCCTGCAGAGGTGCATCGGAAAGGAAAACTGATGATACAGGAAACGCTCAAAACATAGACAGTAGGAAGACTTAGTCTTCCTGTACTTAAGTCGGCATTGTGTCTCTTATATTTATTTCCGATGCAATTTCTGTTTTTCATCGTCAATGGGAAGGTCCAAGGGATACAGTAAACCTGCAGAGGTGCATCTGAATGTAAAACTGATGACACAGAAAACGCTCAAAACATAGACAGTAGGAAGACTCATTCTTCCTGTATTTAAGTCGGCATTGTGTCTCTTATATTTAATTCCGGTACAATTTCTGTGTTTCATCGACAATGGGAAGGTCCAAGGGATACAGTAAACCTGCTGTGGTGCATCGGAATGTAAAACTAGTGGCACAGGAAACGCTCAAAACATAGAGAGTAGGAAGACTCAGTCTTCCTGTACTTAAGTCGGCATTGTGTTTCTTATATTTAATTCCGATGCAATTTCTGTGTTTCATCGTCAATCGGAAGGTCCAAGGGATACCGTAAACCTGCAGAGGTGCATCGGAATGTAAAACTGGTGACACAGGAAACACTCAATACGTAGACGGTAGGAAGACTGAGTCTTCCTGTACTTAAGTCGGCATTGTATCTCTTATATTTAATTCCGATGCAATTTCTGTGTTTCATCGTCAATGGGAAGGTCCAAGGGATACAGTAAACCTGCAGATGTGCATCAGAATGTAAAACTGGTGACACAGGAAACGCTCAACACATAGACAGTAGGAAGACTCATTCTTCCTGTATTTAAGTCGGCATAGTGTCTCTTACATTTAATTCCGATGCAATTTCTGTGTTTCATCGACAATGGGAAGGTCCAAGGGATACAGTAAACCTGCAGTGGTGCATCGGAATGTAAAACTAGTGACACAGGAAACGCTCAAAACATAGAGAGTAGGAAGACTCAGTCTTCCTGTACTTAAGTCGGCATTGTATCTCGTATATTTAATTCCGATGCAATTACTGTGTTTCATCGTCAATGGGAAGGTCCAAGGGATACAGTAATCCTGCAGAGGTGCATCAGAATGTAAAACTGCTGTCACCGGAAACGCTCAAAACATAGACAGTAGGAAGACTCAGTCTTCCTCTACTTAAGTCGGCATTGTGTCTCTTATATTTAATTCCGATGCAATTTCTGTGTTTCATTGTCAATGGGAAGGTCCAAGGGATACAGTAAACCTGCAGAGGTGCATCGGAATGTAAAACTGGTGACACAGGAAACGCTCAAAACGTAGACAGTAGGAAGACTCAGTCTTCCTGTACCTAAGTGGGCATTGTGTCTCTTATATTTAATTCCGATACAATTTCTGTGTTTCATCGTCAATGGGAAGGTCCAAGGGATACAGTAGACCTGCAGAGGTGCATCAGAATGTAAAACTGGTGACACAGGAAACGCTCAACACATAGACAGTAGGAAGACTCATTCTTCCTGTATTTAAGTCGGCATTGTGTCTCTTATATTTAATTCCGATGCAATTTCTGTTTTTCATCGTCAATGGGAAGGTCCAAGGGATACAGTAAACCTGCAGAGGTGCATCTGAATGTAAAACTGATGACACAGAAAACGCTCAAAACATAGACAGTAGGAAGACTCATTCTTCCTGTATTTAAGTCTGCATTGTGCTCTTATATTTAATTCCGATACAATTTCTGTGTTTCATCGACAATGGGAAGGTCCAAGGGATACAGTAAACCTGCTGTGGTGCATCGGAATGTAAAACTAGTGAAACAGGAAACGCTCAAAACATAGAGAGTAGGAAGACTCAGTCTTCCTGTACTTAAGTCGGCATTGTGTCTCTTATATTTAATTCCGATGCAATTTCTGTGTTTCATCGTCAATGGGAAGGTCCAATGGATACAGAAAACCTGCAGAGGTGCATCAGAATGAAAAACTGGTGACACAGGAAACGCTCAAAACATAGACGGTAGGAAGACTCAGTCTTCCTGTACTTAAGTCGGCATTGTATCTCTTATATTTAATTCCGATGCAATATCTGTGTTTCATCGTCAATGGGAAGGTCCATGGGATACAGTAAACCTGCAGAGGTGCATCAGAATGTAAAACTTGTGACACAGGAAATGCTCAACACATAGACAGTAGGAAGACTCATTCTTCCTGTATTTATGTCGGCATTGTGTCTCTTACATTTAATTCCGATGCAATTTCTGTGTTTCATCGACAATGGGAAGGTCCAAGGGATACAGTAAACCTGCAGTGGTGCATCGGAATGTAAAACTAGTGACACAGGAAACGCTCAAAACATAGACAGTAGGAAGACTCATTCTTCCTGTACTTAAATCGGCATTGTGTTTCTTATATTTAATTCCGATGCAATTTCTGTGTTTCATCGTCAATGGGAAGGTCCAATGGATACAGAAAACCTGCAGAGGTGCATCAGAATGTAAAACTGGTGACACAGGAAACGCTCAAAACATAGACAGTAGGAAGACTCAGTCTTCCTGTACTTAAGTCGGCATTGTGTTTCTTATATTTAATTCCGATGCGATTTCTGTGTTTTATCGAGAAAGGGAAGGTCAAAGGGATACAGTAAACCAGCAGAGGTGCGTCGGAATGTAAAACTGGTGACACAGGAAACGCTCAAAACATTGACCGTACGAAGACTGTTTTCTTGCACTTAAGTCGGCATTGTGTCTCTTATATTTAATTTCGATGCAATTTCTGTGTTTCATCGTCAATGGGAAGGTCCAAGGGATACAGTAAACCTGCAGAGGTGCATCGGAATGTAAAACTAGTGTCACAGGAAACGCTCAAAACATAGACAGTAGGAAGACTCAGTCTTCCTGTACTTAAGTCGGCATTGTGTCTCTTATATTTAATTCCGATGCAATTTCTGCGTTTCATCGTCAATGGGAAGGTCCAAGGGATACAGTAAACCTGCAGAAGTGCATCAGAATGTAAAACTGGTGACACAGGAAACGCTCAAACATAGACAGTAGGTAGACTCTGTCTTCCTGTACTTAAGTCGGCATTGTGTCTCTTATATTTAATTCCGATGCAATTTCTGTGTTTCATCGTCAATGGGAAGGTCCAAGGGATACAGTAAACCTGCAGAGGTGCATCAGAATGTAAAACTGGTGACACAGGAAACGCTCAACACATAGACAGTAGGAAGACTCATTCTTCCTGTACTTAAGTCGGCATTGTGTCTCTTATATTTAATTCCGATGCAATTTCTGTGTTTCATCGTCAATGGGAAGGTCCAAGGGATACAGTAAACCTGCAGTGGTGCATCGGAATGTAAAACTAGTGACACAGGAAACGCTCAAAACATAGAGAGTAGGAAGACTCAGTCTTCCTGTACTTAAGTCGGCATTGTGTCTCTTATATTTAATTCCGATGCAATTTCTATGTTTCATCGTCAATGGGAAGGTCCAATGGATACAGAAAACCTGCAGAGGTGCATCAGAATGAAAAACTGGTGACACAGGAAACGCTCAAAACATAGACGGTGTGAAGACTCAGTCTTCCTGTACTTAAGTCGGCATTGTATCTCTTATATTTAATTCCGATGCAATTTCTGTGCTTCATCGTCAATGGGAAGGTCCAAGGGATACAGTAAACCTGCAGAGGTGCATCAGAATGTAAAACTGGTGACACAGGAAACGCTCAACACATAGACAGTAGGAAGACTCATTCTTCCTGTACTTAAGTCGGCATTGTGTCTCTTATATTTAATTCCGATGCAATTTCTGTGTTTCATCGTCAATGGGAAGGTCCAAGGGATACAGTAAACCTGCAGTGGTGCATCGGAATGTAAAACTAGTGACACAGGAAACGCTCAAAACATAGAGAGTAGGAAGACTCAGTCTTCCTGTACTTAAGTCGGCATTGTGTCTCTTATATTTAATTCCGATGCAATTTCTATGTTTCATCGTCAATGGGAAGGTCCAATGGATACAGAAAACCTGCAGAGGTGCATCAGAATGAAAAACTGGTGACACAGGAAACGCTCAAAACATAGACGGTAGGAAGACTCAGTCTTCCTGTATTTAAGTCGGCATTGTGACTCTTACATTTAATTCCGATGCAATTTCTGTGTTTCATCGACAATGGGAAGGTCCAAGGGATACAGTAAACCTGCAGTGGTGCATCGGAATGTAAAACTAGTGACACAGGAAACGCTCAAAACATAGAGAGTAGGAAGACTCAGTCTTCCTGTACTTAAGTCGGCATTGTATCTCTTATATTTAATTCCGATGCAATTTATGTGTTTCAGCGTCAATGGGAAGGTCCAAGGGATACAGTAATCCTGCAGAGGTGCATCAGAATGTAAAACTGCTGACACCGGAAACGCTCAAAACATAGACAGTAGGAAGACTCAGTCTTCCTGTATTTAAACGGCATTGTGTTTCTTATATTTAATTCCGATGCAATTTCTGTGTTTCATCGTCAATGGGAAGGTCCAATGGATACAGAAAACCTGCAGAGGTGCATCAGAATGTAAAACTGGTGACACAGGAAACGCTCAAAACATAGACAGTAGGAAGACTCAGTCTTCCTGTACTTAAGTCGGCATTGTGTTTCTTATATTTAATTCCGATGCGATTTCTGTGTTTTATCGAGAAAGGGAAGGTCAAAGGGATACAGTAAACCAGCAGAGGTGCGTCGGAATGTAAAACTGGTGACACAGGAAACGCTCAAAACATTGACCGTACGAAGACTGTTTTCTTGCACTTAAGTTGGCACTGTGTCTCTTATATTTAATTTCGATGCAATTTCTGTGTTTCATCGTCAATGGGAAGGTCCAAGGGATACAGTATACCTGCAGAGAGGCATCGGAATGTAAAACTAGTGTCACAGGAAACGCTCAAAACATAGACAGTAGGAAGACTCAGTCTTCCTGTACTTAAGTCGGCATTGTGTCTCTTATATTTAATTCCGATGCAATTTCTGTGTTTCATCGTCAATGGGAAGGTCCAAGGGATACAGTAAACCTGCAGAGGTGCATCGGAATGTAAAACTGGTGACACAGGAAACGCTCAAACATAGACAGTCGGAAGACTCTGTCTTCCTGTACTTAAGTCGGCATTGTGTCTCTTATATTTAATTCCGATGCAATTTCTGTGTTTCATCGTCAATGGGAAGGTCCAAGGGATACAGTAAACCTGCAGAGGTGCATCAGAATGTAAAACTGGTGACACAGGAAACGCTCAACACATAGACAGTAGGAAGACTAATTCTTCCTGTACTTAAGTCGGCATTGTGTCTCTTATATTTAATTCCGATGCAATTTCTGTGTTTCATCGTCAATGGGAAGGTCCAAGGGATACAGTAAACCTGCAGCGGTGCATCGGAATGTAAAACTAGTGACACAGGAAACGCTCAAAACATAGAGAGTAGGAAGACTCAGTCTTCCTGTACTTAAGTCGGCATTGTGTCTCTCATATTTATTTCCGATGAAATATCTGTGTTCCATCGTGAATGGGAAGGTCCAAGGGATATAGTAATCCTGCAGAGGTGCATCGGAAAGGAAAACTGATGATACAGGAAACGCTCAAAACATAGACTGTAGGAAGACTTAGTCTTCCTGTACTTAAGTCGGCATTGTGTCTCTTATATTTAATTCCGATGCAATTTCTGTTTTTCATCGTCAATGGGAAGGTCCAAGGGATACAGTAAACCTGCAGAGGTGCATCTGAATGTAAAACTGATGACACAGAAAACGCTCAAAACATAGACAGTAGGAAGACTCTGTCTTCCTGTACTTAAGTCGGCATTGTGTCTCTGATATTTAATTCCGATGCAATTTCTGTGTTTCATCGTCAATGGGAAGGTCCAAGGGATACAGTAATCCTGCAGAGGTGCATCAGAATGTAAAACTGGTGACACAGGAAACGCTCAAAACATAGACAGTAGGAAGACTCAGTCTTCCTCTACTTAAGTCGGAATTGTGTTTCTTATACTTAATTCCGATGCAATTTCTGTGTTTCATCGTCAATGGGAAGGTCCAATTGATAAAGAAAGCCTGCAGAGGTGCATCAGAATGTAAAACTGGTGACACAGGAAACGCTCAAAACATTGACCGTACGAAGACTGTTTTCTTGCACTTAAGTCGGCACTGTGTCTCTTATATTTAATTTCGATGCAATTTCTGTGTTTCATCGTCAATGGGATGGTCCAAGGGATACAGTAAACCTGCAGAGTTGCATCGGAATGTAAAAATAGTGTCACAGGAAACGCCCAAAACATAGACAGTAGGAAGACTCAGTCTTCCTGTACTTAAGTCGGCATTGTGTCTCTTATATTTAATTCCGATGCAATTTCTGTGTTTCATTGTCAATGGGAAGGTCCAAGGGATACAGTAAACCTGCAGAGGTGCATCGGAATGTAAAACTGGTGACACAGGAAACGCTCAAAACGTAGACAGTAGGAAAACTCAGTCTTCCTGTACTTAAGTCGGCATTGTGTCTCTTATATTTAATTCCGATACAATTTCTGTGTTTCATCGACAATGGGAAGGCCAAGGGATACAGTAAACCTGCTGTGGTGCATCGGAAGGTAAAACTAGTGACACAGGAAACGCTCAAAACATAGAGAGTAGGAAGACTCAGTCTTCCTGTACTTAAGTCGGCATTGTGTCTCTTATATTTAATTCCGATGCAATTTCTGTGTTTCATCGTCAATGGGAAGGCCCAATGGATACAGAAAACCTGCAGAGGTGCATCAGAATGAAAAACTGGTGACACAGGAAACGCTCAAAACATAGACGGTAGGAAGACTCAGTCTTCCTGTACTTAAGTCGGCTTTGTGTTTCTTATATTTAATTCCGATGCAATATCTATGTTTCATCGTCAATCGGAAGGTCCAAGGGATACCGTAAACCTGCAGAGGTGCATCGGAATGTAAAACTGGTGACACAGGAAACGCTCAAAACGTAGACAGTAGGAAGACTGAGTCTTCCTGTACTTAAGTCGGCATTGTATCTCTTATATTTAATTCCGATGCAATTTCTGTGTTTCATCGTCAATGGGAAGGTCCAAGGGATACAGTAATCCTGCAGAGGTGCATCAGAATGTAAAACTGCTGACACCGGAAACGCTGAAAACATAGACAGTACGAAGACTCAGTCTTCCTGTACTTAAATCGGCATTGTGTTTCTTATATTTAATTCCGATGCGATTTCTGTGTTTCATCGTCAATGGGAAGGTCCAATGGATACAGAAAACCTGCAGAGGTGCATCAGAATGTAAAACTGGTGACACAGGAAACGCTCAAAACATAGACAGTAGGAAGACTCAGTCTTCCTGTACTTAAGTCGGCATTGTGTCTCTTATATTTAATTCCGATGCAATTTCTGTGTTTCATCGTCAATGGGAAGGTCCAAGGGATACAGTAAACCTGCAGAGGTGCATCGGGATGTAAAACTGGTGACACAGGAAACGCTCAAACATAGACAGTAGGAAGACTCTGTCTTCCTGTACTTAAGTCGGCATTGTGTCTCTTATATTTAATTCCGATGCAATTTCTGTGTTTCATCGTCAATGGGAAGGTCCAAGGGATACAGTAAACCTGCAGAGGTGCATCAGAATGTAAAACTGGAGACACAGGAAACGCTCAACACATAGACCGTACGAAGACTGTTTTCTTGCACTTAAGTCGGCATTGTGTCTCTTATATTTAATTTCGATGCAATTTCTGTTTTCATCGTCAATGGGAAGGTCCAAGGGATACAGTAAACCTGCAGAGGTGCATCGGAATGTAAAACTAGTGTCACAGGAAACGCTCAAAACATAGAGAGTAGGAAGACTCAGTCTTCCTGTACTTAAGTCGTCATTGTGTCTCTTATATTTAATTCCGATGCGATTTCTGTGTTTCATCGAGAAAGGGAAAGTCAAAGGGATACAGTAAACCGGCAGAGGTGCATCGGAATGTAAAACTGGTGACACAGGAACGCTCAAAGCATTGACCGTACGAAGACTGTTTTCTTGCACTTAAGTCGGCATTGTGTCTCTTATATTTAATTCCGATGCAATTTCTGTGTTTCATCGTCAATGGGAAGGTCCAAGGGATACAGTAAACCTGCAGAGGTGCATCAGAATGTAAAACTGGTGACACAGGAAACGCTCAACCCATAGACAGTAGGAAGACTCATTCTTCCTGTATTTAAGTCGGCATTGTGTCTCTTATATTTAATTCCGATACAATTTCTGTGTTTCATCGACAATGGGAAGGTCCAAGGGATACAGTAAACCTGCAGTATTGCATCGGAATGTAAAACTAGTGACACAGGAAACGCTCAAAACATAGAGAGTAGGAAGACTCAGTCTTCCTGTACTTAAGTCGGCATTGCGTCTCTTATATTTATTTCCGATGAAATTTCTGTGTTCCATCGTGAATGGGAAGTTCCAAGGGATATAGTAATCCTGCAGAGGTGCATCGGAAAGTAAAACTGATGATACAGGAAACGCTCAAAACATAGACAGTAGGAAGACTTAGTCTTCCTGTACTTAAGTCGGCATTGTGTCTCTTATATTTAATTCCGATGCAATTTCTGTTTTTCGTCGTCAATGGGAAGGTCCAAGGGATACAGTAAACCTGCAGAGGTGCATCTGAATGTAAAACTGATGACACAGAAAACGCTCAAAACATAGACAGTAGGAAGACTCATTCTTCCTGTATTTAAGTCGGCATTGTGTCTCTTATATTTAATTCCGATACAATTTCTGTGTTTCATCGACAATTGGAGGGCCAAGGGATACAGTAAACCTGCTGTGGTGCATCGGAATGTAAAACTAGTGACACAGGAAACGCTCAAAACATAGAGAGTAGGAAGACTCAGTCTTCCTGTACTTAAGTCGGCATTGTGTCTCTTATATTTAATTCCGATGCAATTTCTGTGTTTCATCGTCAATGGGAAGGCCCAATGGATACAGAAAACCTGCAGAGGTGCATCAGAATGAAAAACTGGTGACACAGGAAACGCTCAAAACATAGACGGTAGGAAGACTCAGTCTTCCTGTACTTAAGTCGGCTTTGTGTTTCTTATATTTAATTCCGATGCAATATCTATGTTTCATCGTCAATCGGAAGGTCCAAGGGATACCGTAAACCTGCAGAGGTGCATCGGAATGTAAAACTGGTGACACAGGAAACGCTCAAAACGTAGACAGTAGGAAGACTGTACTTAAGTCGGCATTGTATCTCTTATATTTAATTCCGATGCAATTTCTGTGTTTCATCGTCAATGGGAAGGTCCAAGGGATACAGTAATCCTGCAGAGGTGCATCAGAATGTAAAACTGCTGACACCGGAAACGCTGAAAACATAGACAGTACGAAGACTCAGTCTTCCTGTACTTAAATCGGCATTGTGTTTCTTATATTTAATTCCGATGCGATTTCTGTGTTTCATCGTCAATGGGAAGGTCCAATGGATACAGAAAACCTGCAGAGGTGCATCAGAATGTAAAACTGGTGACACAGGAAACGCTCAAAACATAGACAGTAGGAAGACTCAGTCTTCCTGTACTTAAGTCGGCATTGTGTCTCTTATATTTAATTCCGATGCAATTTCTGTGTTTCATCGTCAATGGGAAGGTCCAAGGGATACAGTAAACCTGCAGAGGTGCATCGGGATGTAAAACTGGTGATACAGGAAACGCTCAAACATAGACAGTAGGAAGACTGAGTCTTCCTGTACTTAAGTCGGCATTGTGTCTCTTATATTTAATTCCGATGCAATTTCTGTGTTTCATCGTCAATGGGAAGGTCCAAGGGATACAGTAAACCTGCAGAGGTGCATCAGAATGTAAAACTGGAGACACAGGAAACGCTCAACACATAGACCGTACGAAGACTGTTTTCTTGCACTTAAGTCGGCATTGTGTCTCTTATATTTAATTTCGATGCAATTTCTGTTTTCATCGTCAATGGGAAGGTCCAAGGGATACAGTAAACCTGCAGAGGTGCATCGGAATGTAAAACTAGTGTCACAGGAAACGCTCAAAACATAGAGAGTAGGAAGACTCAGTCTTCCTGTACTTAAGTCGTCATTGTGTCTCTTATATTTAATTCCGATGCGATTTCTGTGTTTCATCGAGAAAGGGAAAGTCAAAGGGATACAGTAAACCGGCAGAGGTGCATCGGAATGTAAAACTGGTGACACAGGAAACGCTCAAAGCATTGACCGTACGAAGACTGTTTTCTTGCACTTAAGTCGGCATTGTGTCTCTTATATTTAATTCCGATGCAATTTCTGTGTTTCATCGTCAATGGGAAGGTCCAAGGGATACAGTAAACCTGCAGAGGTGCATCAGAATGTAAAACTGGTGACACAGGAAACGCTCAACCCATAGACAGTAGGAAGGCTCATTCTTCCTGTATTTAAGTCGGCATTGTGTCTCTTATATTTAATTCCGATACAATTTCTGTGTTTCATCGACAATGGGAAGGTCCAAGGGATACAGTAAACCTGCAGTATTGCATCGGAATGTAAAACTAGTGACACAGGAAACGCTCAAAACATAGAGAGTAGGAAGACTCAGTCTTCCTGTACTTAAGTCGGCATTGCGTCTCTTATATTTATTTCCGATGAAATTTCTGTGTTCCATCGTGAATGGGAAGTTCCAAGGGATATAGTAATCCTGCAGAGGTGCATCGGAAAGTAAAACTGATGATACAGGAAACGCTCAAATCATAGACAGTAGGAAGACTTAGTCTTCCTGTACTTAAGTCGGCATTGTGTCTCTTATATTTAATTCCGATGCAATTTCTGTTTTTCGTCGTCAATGGGAAGGTCCAAGGGATACAGTAATCCTGCAGAGGTGCATCAGAATGTAAAACTGCTGACACCGGAAACGCTGAAAACATAGACAGTACGAAGACTCAGTCTTCCTGTACTTAAATCGGCATTGTGTTTCTTATATTTAATTCCGATGCGATTTCTGTGTTTCATCGTCAATGGGAAGGTCCAATGGATACAGAAAACCTGCAGAGGTGCATCAGAATGTAAAACTGGTGACACAGGAAACGCTCAAAACATAGACAGTAGGAAGACTCAGTCTTCCTGTACTTAAGTCGGCATTGTGTCTCTTATATTTAATTCCGATGCAATTTCTGTGTTTCATCGTCAATGGGAAGGTCCAAGGGATACAGTAAACCTGCAGAGGTGCATCGGGATGTAAAACTGGTGACACAGGAAACGCTCAAACATAGACAGTAGGAAGACTCTGTCTTCCTGTACTTAAGTCGGCATTGTGTCTCTTATATTTAATTCCGATGCAATTTCTGTGTTTCATCGTCAATGGGAAGGTCCAAGGGATACAGTAAACCTGCAGAGGTGCATCAGAATGTAAAACTGGAGACACAGGAAACGCTCAACACATAGACCGTACGAAGACTGTTTTCTTGCACTTAAGTCGGCATTGTGTCTCTTATATTTAATTTCGATGCAATTTCTGTTTTCATCGTCAATGGGAAGGTCCAAGGGATACAGTAAACCTGCAGAGGTGCATCGGAATGTAAAACTAGTGTCACAGGAAACGCTCAAAACATAGAGAGTAGGAAGACTCAGTCTTCCTGTACTTAAGTCGTCATTGTGTCTCTTATATTTAATTCCGATGCGATTTCTGTGTTTCATCGAGAAAGGGAAAGTCAAAGGGATACAGTAAACCGGCAGAGGTGCATCGGAATGTAAAACTGGTGACACAGGAAACGCTCAAAGCATTGACCGTACGAAGACTGTTTTCTTGCACTTAAGTCGGCATTGTGTCTCTTATATTTAATTCCGATGCAATTTCTGTGTTTCATCGTCAATGGGAAGGTCCAAGGGATACAGTAAACCTGCAGAGGTGCATCAGAATGTAAAACTGGTGACACAGGAAACGCTCAACCCATAGACAGTAGGAAGACTCATTCTTCCTGTATTTAAGTCGGCATTGTGTCTCTTATATTTAATTCCGATACAATTTCTGTGTTTCATCGACAATGGGAAGGTCCAAGGGATACAGTAAACCTGCAGTATTGCATCGGAATGTAAAACTAGTGACACAGGAAACGCTCAAAACATAGAGAGTAGGAAGACTCAGTCTTCCTGTACTTAAGTCGGCATTGAGCCTCTTATATTGAAATTCGATGCAATTTGTGTGTTTCATCGCCAATGGGAAGATCCAAGGGATACAGTAAACCTGCAGAGGTGCATCGGAATGTAAAACTGGTGACACAGGAAACGCTCAAAACATTGACTGTAAGAAGACTGTTTTCTTGTACTTAAGTCGGCATTGTGTCTCTTATATTTAATTCCGATGCAATTTCTGTGTTTCATCGTCACTGTGAAGGTCCAATGGATACAGAAAACCTGTAGATGTGCATCGGAATGTAAAACTGGTGATTCAGGAAACGCTCAAATTATAGACAGTAGGAAGACTCAGTCTTCCTGTACTTAAGTCGGCATTGTGTCTCTTATATTTAATTCCGTTGCAATTTCTGTGTTTCATCGTCAATGGGAAGGTCCAAGGGATACAGTAAACCTGCAGAGGTGCATCGGAATGTAAAGCTAGTGACACAGGAAACGTTAAAAACATAGACAGTAGGAAGACTCAGTCTTCCTGTACTTAAGTCGGCGTTGTGCCTCTTATATTTATTTCCGATGAAATTTGTGTGTTTCATCGTGAATGGGAAGGTCCAAGGGATATTGTAAACCTGCAGAGGTGCATCGGAAAGTAAAACTGATACACAGGAAACGCTCAAAACATAGATAGTGGGAAGACTTAGTCTTCCTGTACTTAAGTCGGCATTGTGTCCCTTAAATTTAATTCCGATGCAATTTCTGTTTTTCATCGTCAATGGGAACGTCCAAGGGATACAGTAAACCCTCAGAGGTGCATCGGAATGTAAAACTGATGACACAGGAAACGCTCAAAACATAGACAGAAGGAAGACTCAGTCTTTCTGTACCTGAGTCGGCATTGTGTCTCTTATATTTAACTCCGATGCAATTTCTGTGTTTCATCTTCAATAGGAAGGTCCAATGGTTACAGTAAACCTGCAGAGGTGCATCAGAATGTAAAACTGGTGACACAGGAAACGCTCAAAACATAGACAGTAGGAAGACTCAGTCTTTCTGTACATAAGTCGGCATTGTGTCTCTGATATTTAATTTTGATGCGAATTCTGTGTTTCATCGACAATGGGAAGGTCCAAGGGATACAATAAACCGGCAGAGGTGCATCGGAATGTAAAATTGGTGACACAGGAAACGCTCAAAACATTGACCGTACGAAGACTGTTTTCTTTTACTTAAGTCGGCATTGTGTCTCTTATATTTAATTCCGATGCAATTTCTGTGTTTCATCGTCAATGGGAAGGTCCAAGGGATACAGTAAACCTGCAGAGGTGCATCAGAATGTAAAACTGGTGACACAGGAAACGCTCAACCCATAGACAGTAGGAAGGCTCATTCTTCCTGTATTTAAGTCGGCATTGTGTCTCTTATATTTAATTCCGATACAATTTCTGTGTTTCATCGACAATGGGAAGGTCCAAGGGATACAGTAAACCTGCAGTATTGCATCGGAATGTAAAACTAGTGACACAGGAAACGCTCAAAACATAGAGAGTAGGAAGACTCAGTCTTCCTGTACTTAAGTCGGCATTGCGTCTCTTATATTTATTTCCGATGAAATTTCTGTGTTCCATCGTGAATGGGAAGTTCCAAGGGATATAGTAATCCTGCAGAGGTGCATCGGAAAGTAAAACTGATGATACAGGAAACGCTCAAATCATAGACAGTAGGAAGACTTAGTCTTCCTGTACTTAAGTCGGCATTGTGTCTCTTATATTTAATTCCGATGCAATTTCTGTTTTTCGTCGTCAATGGGAAGGTCCAAGGGATACAGTAAACCTGCAGAGGTGCATCTGAATGTAAAACTGATGACACAGAAAACGCTCAAATCATAGACAGTAGGAAGACTCATTCTTCCTGTATTTAAGTCGGCATTGTGTCTCTTATATTTAATTCCGATACAATTTCTGTGTTTCATCGACAATGGGAAGGCCAAGGGATACAGTAAACCTGCTGTGGTGCATCGGAATGTAAAACTAGTGACACAGGAAACGCTCAAAACATAGAGAGTAGGAAGACTCAGTCTTCCTGTACTTAAGTCGGCATTGTGTCTCTTATATTTAATTCCGATGCAATTTCTGTGTTTCATCGTCAATGGGAAGGCCCAATGGATACAGAAAACCTGCAGAGGTGCATCAGAATGAAAAACTGGTGACACAGGAAACGCTCAAAACATAGACGGTAGGAAGACTCAGTCTTCCTGTACTTAAGTCGGCTTTGTGTTTCTTATATTTAATTCCGATGCAATATCTATGTTTCATCGTCAATCGGAAGGTCCAAGGGATACCGTAAACCTGCAGAGGTGCATCGGAATGTAAAACTGGTGACACAGGAAACGCTCAAAACGTAGACAGTAGGAAGACTGAGTCTTCCTGTACTTAAGTCGGCATTGTATCTCTTATATTTAATTCCGATGCAATTTCTGTGTTTCATCGTCAATGGGAAGGTCCAAGGGATACCGTAATCCTGCAGAGGTGCATCAGAATGTAAAACTGCTGACACCGGAAACGCTGAAAACATAGACAGTACGAAGACTCAGTCTTCCTGTACTTAAATCGGCATTGTGTTTCTTATATTTAATTCCGATGCGATTTCTGTGTTTCATCGTCAATGGGAAGGTCCAATGGATACAGAAAACCTGCAGAGGTGCATCAGAATGTAAAACTGGTGACACAGGAAACGCTCAAAACATAGACAGTAGGAAGACTCAGTCTTCCTGTACTTAAGTCGGCATTGTGTCTCTTATATTTAATTCCGATGCAATTTCTGTGTTTCATCGTCAATGGGAAGGTCCAAGGGATACAGTAAACCTGCAGAGGTGCATCGGGATGTAAAACTGGTGACACAGGAAACGCTCAAACATAGACAGTAGGAAGACTCTGTCTTCCTGTACTTAAGTCGGCATTGTGTCTCTTATATTTAATTCCGATGCAATTTCTGTGTTTCATCGTCAATGGGAAGGTCCAAGGGATACAGTAAACCTGCAGAGGTGCATCAGAATGTAAAACTGGAGACACAGGAAACGCTCAACACATAGACCGTACGAAGACTGTTTTCTTGCACTTAAGTCGGCATTGTGTCTCTTATATTTAATTTCGATGCAATTTCTGTTTTCATCGTCAATGGGAAGGTCCAAGGGATACAGTAAACCTGCAGAAGTGCATCGGAATGTAAAACTAGTGTCACAGGAAACGCTCAAAACATAGAGAGTAGGAAGACTCAGTCTTCCTGTACTTAAGTCGTCATTGTGTCTCTTATATTTAATTCCGATGCGATTTCTGTGTTTCATCGAGAAAGGGAAAGTGAAAGGGATACAGTAAACCGGCAGAGGTGCATCGGAATGTAAAACTGGTGACACAGGAAACGCTCAAAGCATTGACCGTACGAAGACTGTTTTCTTGCACTTAAGTCGGCATTGTGTCTCTTATATTTAATTCCGATGCAATTTCTGTGTTTCATCGTCAATGGGAAGGTCCAAGGGATACAGTAAACCTGCAGAGGTGCATCAGAATGTAAAACTGGTGACACAGGAAACGCTCAACCCATAGACAGTAGGAAGACTCATTCTTCCTGTATTTAAGTCGGCATTGTGTCTCTTATATTTAATTCCGATACAATTTCTGTGTTTCATCGACAATGGGAAGGTCCAAGGGATACAGTAAACCTGCAGTATTGCATCGGAATGTAAAACTAGTGACACAGGAAACGCTCAAAACATAGAGAGTAGGAAGACTCAGTCTTCCTGTACTTAAGTCGGCATTGAGCCTCTTATATTGAAATTCGATGCAATTTGTGTGTTTCATCGCCAATGGGAAGATCCAAGGGATACAGTAAACCTGCAGAGGTGCATCGGAATGTAAAACTGGTGACACAGGAAACGCTCAAAACATTGACTGTAAGAAGACTGTTTTCTTGTACTTAAGTCGGCATTGTGTCTCTTATATTTAATTCCGATGCAATTTCTGTGTTTCATCGTCACTGTGAAGGTCCAATGGATACAGAAAACCTGTAGATGTGCATCGGAATGTAAAACTGGTGATTCAGGAAACGCTCAAATTATAGACAGTAGGAAGACTCAGTCTTCCTGTACTTAAGTCGGCATTGTGTCTCTTATATTTAATTCCGTTGCAATTTCTGTGTTTCATCGTCAATGGGAAGGTCCAAGGGATACAGTAAACCTGCAGAGGTGCATCGGAATGTAAAGCTAGTGACACAGGAAACGTTAAAAACATAGACAGTAGGAAGACTCAGTGTTCCTGTACTTAAGTCGGCGTTGTGCCTCTTATATTTATTTCCGATGAAATTTGTGTGTTTCATCGTGAATGGGAAGGTCCAAGGGATATTGTAAACCTGCAGAGGTGCATCGGAAAGTAAAACTGATACACAGGAAACGCTCAAAACATAGATAGTGGGAAGACTTAGTCTTCCTGTACTTAAGTCGGCATTGTGTCCCTTAAATTTAATTCCGATGCAATTTCTGTTTTTCATCGTCAATGGGAACGTCCAAGGGATACAGTAAACCCTCAGAGGTGCATCGGAATGTAAAACTGATGACACAGGAAACGCTCAAAACATAGACAGAAGGAAGACTCAGTCTTTCTGTACCTGAGTCGGCATTGTGTCTCTTATATTTAACTCCGATGCAATTTCTGTGTTTCATCTTCAATAGGAAGGTCCAATGGTTACAGTAAACCTGCAGAGGTGCATCAGAATGTAAAACTGGTGACACAGGAAACGCTCAAAACATAGACAGTAGGAAGACTCAGTCTTTCTGTACATAAGTCGGCATTGTGTCTCTGATATTTAATTTTGATGCGAATTCTGTGTTTCATCGACAATGGGAAGGTCCAAGGGATACAATAAACCGGCAGAGGTGCATCGGAATGTAAAATTGGTGACACAGGAAACGCTCAAAACATTGACCGTACGAAGACTGTTTTCTTTTACTTAAGTCGGCATTGTGTCTCTTATATTTAATTTCGATACAATTTCTGTGATTCATCGTCAATGGGAAGGTCCAAGGGATACAGGAAACCTGCAGAGGTGCATCGAAATGTAAAACTGGTGACACAGGAAAAGCTCAAATCACAGACAGTAGGAAGACTCCGTCTTCCTGTACTTAAGTCGGCATTGTGTGACTTATATTTAATTCCGATGCAATTTCTGTGTTTAATCGTCAATGGGAAGCTCCACGGGATACAGTAAACCTGCAGAGGTGCATCGGAATGTAAATCTGGTGACACAGGAAACGCTCTAATCATAGACAGTAGGAAGACTCAGTCTTCCTATACTTAAGTCGGCATTGTGTCTCTTATATTTATTTCCGATGAAATTTCTGTGTTTCATCGTGAATGGGAAGGTCCAAGGGATATAGTAAACCTGCAGAGGTGCATCGGAAAGTAAAACTGATGACACAGGAAACGCTCAAAACATAGACAGTATGATGACTTAGTCTTCCTGTACGTAAGTCGGCATTGTGTCTCTCATATTTAATTCCGATTCAATTTCTGTGTTTCATCGTCAATGGGAAGGTCCAATGGATACAGAAAACTTGCAGAGGTGCATCAGAATGTAAAACTGGTGACACAGGAAACGCTCAAAACATAGACAGTAGGAAGACTCAGTTTTCCTGTACTTAAGTCGGCATTGTGTCTCTTATATTTAATTCCGATGCAATTTCTGTGTTTCATCGTCAATGGGAAGGTCCAATGGATACAGAAGACCTGCAGAGGAGCATCAGAATGTAAAACTGGTGACACAGGAAACGCTCAAAACATAGACAGTAGGAAGACTCATTCTTCCTGTATTTAAGTCGGCATTGTGTCTCTTATATTTAATTCCGATGCAATTCCTGTGTTTCATCGTCAATGTGAAGGTCCAAGGGATACAGTAAACCTGCAGATGTGCACCGGAATGTAATACTAGTGTCACAGGAAACGCTCAAAACATAGACAGTAGGAAGACTCAGTCTTCCTGTACTTAAGTCGGCATTGTGTCTCTAATATTTAATTCCGATGCAATTTCTGTGTTTCATCGTCATTGGGAAGGTCCAAGGGATACAGTAAACCTGCACAGGTGCATCAGAATGTAAAACTCCTGACACAGGAAACGCTCAAAACGTAGACAGTAGGAAGACTCAGTCTTCCTGTACTTAAGTCGGCATTGTGTCTCTTATATTTAATTCCGATGCAATTTCTGTGTTTCATCGTCAACGAGAAGGTCCAAGGGATACAGTACACCTGCAGAGGTGCATCAGAATGTAAAACTGGTGACACAGGAAACGCTCAACACATAGACAGTAGGAAGACTCATTCTTCCTGTATTTAAGTCGGCATTGTGTCTCTTATATTTAATTCCGATGCAAATTCTGTGTTTCATCGTCAATGGGAAGGTCCAAGGGATACAGTAAACCAGCAGTGGTGCATCGGAATGTAAAACTAGTGACCCAGGAAACGCTCAAAACATAGACAGTAGGTAGACTCAGTCTTCCTGTACTTATGTCGGCATTGTGTCTCTTATATTTATTTCCGATGAAATTTCTGTGTTCCATCGTGAATGGGAAGGTCCAAGGGATATAGTAATCCTGCAGGTGTGCATCGGAAAGTAAAACTGATGACACAGGAAAAGCTCAAAACATAGACAGTAGGAAGACTTAGTCTCCCTGTACTTAAGTCGGCATTGTGTCTCTTATATTTAATTCCGATGCAATTTCTGTTTTTCATCGTCAATGGGAAGGTCCAAGGGATACAGTAATCCTGCAGAGGTGCATCAGAATGTAAAACTGCTGACACCGGAAACGCTGAAAACATAGACAGTAGGAAGACTCACTGTTCCTGTACTTAAGTCGGCATTGTGTTTCTTATATTTAATTCCGATGCAATTTCTTTGCTTCATCGTCAATGGGAAGGTCCAATGGATACAGAAAACCTGCAGAGATGCATCAGAATGTAAAACTGGTGACACAGGAAACGCTCAAAACATAGACAGTAGGAAGACTCAGTCTTCCTGTACTTAAGTCGGCATTGTGTTTCTTATATTTAATTCCGGTGCGATTTATGTGTTTCATCGAGAAAGGGAAGGTCAAAGGGATACAGTAAACCGGCAGAGTTGCATCGGAATGTAAAACTGGTGACACAGGAAACGCTCAAAACATTGACCGTATGGAGACTGTTTTCTTGCACTTAAGTCGGCATTGTGTCTCTTATATTTAATTTCGATGCAAATTCTGTGTTTCATCGTCAATGGAAAGGTCCCAGGGATACAGTAAATCTGCAGAGGTGCATCGGAATGTAAAACTAGTGTCACAGGAAACGCTCAAAACATAGACAGTAGGAAGACTCAGTCTTCCTGTACTTAAGTTGGCATTGTGTCTCTTATATTTAATTCCGATGCAATTTCTGTGTTTCATCGTCAATGGGAAGGTCCGAGGGATACAGTAATCCTGCAGAGGTGCATCGGAATGTAAAACTGGTGACACAGGAAACGATCAAATCGTAGACAGTAGGAAGACTCAGTCTTCCTGTACTTAAGTCGGCAGTGTGTCTCTTATATTTAATTCCGATGCAATCTCTGTGTTTCATCGTCAATGGGAAGGTCCAAGGGATACAGTAAACCTGCAGAGGTGCATCAGAATTTAAAACTGGTGACACAGGAAACGCTCAACACATAGACAGTAGGAAGACTCATCCTTCCTGTATTTAAGTCGGCATTGTGTCTCTTATATTTAATTCCGATGCAATTTCTGTGTTCCATCGACAATGGGAAGGTCCAAGGGATACAGTAAACCTGCAGTGGTGCATCGGAATGTAAAACTAGTGACACAGGAAACGCTCAAAACATACAGAGTAGGAAGACTCAGTCTTCCTGTACTTAAGTCGGCATTGTGTCTCTTATATTTAATTCCGATGCAATTTCTTTGTTTCATCGTCAATGGGAAGGTCCAAGGGATACAGTAAACCTGCAGAGGTGCATCGTAATGTAAAACTGGTGACACAGGAAACGCTCAAAACGTAGACTGTAGGAAGACTCAGTCCTCCTGTACTTAAGTCGGCATTGTGTCTCTTATATTTAATTCCGATGCAATCTCTGCGTTTCATCATCAATGGGAAGGTCCAAGGGATACAGTAAACCTGCAGAGGTGCATCAGAATGTAAAACTGGTGACACAGGAAACGCTCAACACATAGACAGTAGGAAGACTCATTTTTCCTGTATTATGTCGGCATTGTGTCTCTTATATTTAATTCCGATGTAATTTCTGTGCTTCATCGTCAATGGGAAGGTCCAAGGGATACAGTAAACCTGCAGAGGTGCATCGGAATGTAATACTAGTGTCACAGGAAACGCTCAAAACATAGACAGTAGGAAAACTCAGTCTTGCTGAACTTAAGTCGGCATTGTGTCTCTTATATTTAATTCCGATGCAATATCTGTGTTTCATCGTCAATGGGAAGGTCCAAGGAATACAGTAAGCCTGCAGAGGTGCATCGGAATGTAAAACTGGTGACACAGGAAACGCTCAAAACGTAGACAGTAGGAAGACTCTGTCTTCCTGTACTTAAGTCGGCATTGTGTCTCTTATATTTAATTCCGATGCAATTTCTGTGTTTCATCGTCAACGAGAAGGTCCAAGGGATACAGGTAACCTGCAGAGGTGCATCAGAATGTAAAACTGGTGACACAGGAAACGCTCAAATCGTAGACAGTAGGAAGACTCAGTCTTCCTGTACTTGAGTCGGCATTGTGTCTCTTATATTTAATTCCGATGCAAATTCTGTGTTTCATCGTCAATGGGAAGGTCCAAGGGATACAGTAAACCTGCAGTGGTGCATCGGAATGTAAAACTAGTGACACAGGAAACGCTCAAAACATAGACAGTAGGAAGACTCAGTCTTCCTGTACTTAAGTCGGCATTGTGTCTCTTATATTTATTTCGGATGAAATTTCTGTGTTCCATCGTGAATGGGAAAGTCCAAGGGATATAGTAATCCTGCAGAGGTGCATCGGAAAGTAAAACTGATGTCACAGGAAAAGCTCAAAACATAGACAGTAGAAAGACTTAGTCTTCCTGTACTTAAGTCGGCATTGTGTCTCTTATATTTAATTCCGATGCAATTTCTGTTTTTCATCGTCAATGGGAAGGTCCAAGGGATACAGTAAACCTGCAGAGGTGCATCTGAATGTAAAACTGATGACACAGAAAACGCTCAAAACATAGACAGTAGGAAGACTCAGTCTTCCTGTACATAAGTCGGCATTGTGTCTCTTATATTTAATTACGATGCAATTTCTGTGTTTCATCGTCAATGGAAAGGTCCAAGGGATACAGTAATCCTGCAGAGGTGCATCAGAATGTAAAACTGCTGACACCGGAAACGCTCAAAACATAGACAGTAGGAAGACTCAGTCTTCCTGTACTTAAGTCGGCATTGTGTTTCTTATATTTAATTCCGATGCAATTTCTGTGCTTCATCGTCAATGGGAAGGTCCAATGGATACAGAAAACCTGCAGAGGTGCATTAGAATGTAAAACTGGTGACACAGGAAACGCTCAAATCATAGACAGTAGGAAGACTCAGTCTTCCTGTACTTAAGTCGGCATTGTGTTTCTTATATTTAATTCCGATGCGATTTCTGTGTTTCATCGAGAAAGGGAAGGTCAAAGGGATACAGTAAACCAGCAGAGGTGCATCGGAATGTAAAACTGGTGACACAGGAAACGCTCAAAACATTGACCGTACGAAGACTGTTTTCTTGCACTTAAGTCGGCATTGTGTCTCTTATATTTAATTCCGATGCAATTTCTGTGTTTCATCGTCAATGGGAAGGTCCAAGGGATACAGTAAATCTGCAGAGGTGCATCGGAATGTAAAACTAGTGTCACAGGAAACGCTCAAAACATAGACAGTAGGAAGACCTAGTCTTCCTGTACTTAAGTCGGCATTGTGTCTCTTATATTTAATTCCGATGCAATTTCTGAGTTTCATCGTCAATGGAAAGGTCCAAGGGATACAGTAAACCTGCAGAGGTGCATCGGAATGTAAAACTGGTGACACAGGAAACGCTCAAAACGTAGACAGTAGGAAGACTCAGTCTTCCTGTACTTAAGTCGGCATTGTGTCTCTTATATTTAATTCCGATGGAATCTCTGTGTTTCATCGTCAATGGGAAGGTCCAAGGGATACAGTAAACCTGCAGAGGTGCATCAGAATTTAAAACTGGTGACACAGGAAACGCTCAACACATAGACAGTAGGAAGACTCATTCTTCCTGTATTTAAGTCGGCATTGTGTCTCTTATATTTAATTCCGATGCAATTTCTGTGTTCCATCGACAATGGGAAGGTCCAAGGGATACAGTAAACCTGCAGTGGTGCATCGGAATGTAAAACTAGTGACACAGGAAACGCTCAAAACATACAGAGTAGGAAGACTCAGTCTTCCTGTACTTAAGTCGGCATTGTGTCTCTTATATTTAATTCCGATGCAATTTCTTTGTTTCATCGTCAATGGGAAGGTCCAAGGGATACAGTAAACCTGCAGAGGTGCATCGGAATGTAAAACTGGTGACACAGGAAACGCTCAAAACGTAGACAGTAGGAAGACTCAGTCTTCCTGTACTTAAGTCGGCATTGTGTCTCTTATATTTAATTCCGATGCAATCTCTGTGTTTCATCGTCAATGGGAAGGTCCAAAGAGATACAGTAAACCTGCAGAGGTGCATCAGAATGTAAAACTGGTGACACAGGAAACGCTCAACACATAGACAGTAGGAAGACTCATTCTTCCTGTATTTAAGTAGGCATTGTGTCTCTTATATATAATTCCGATGCAATTTCTGTGTTTCATCGTCAATGGGAAGGGCCAAGGGATACAGTAAACCTGCAGAGGTGCATCGGAATGTAATACTAGTGTCACAGAAAACGCTCAAAACATAGACAGTAGGAAGACTCAGTCTTCCTGTACTTAAGTCGGCATTGTGTCTCTTATATTTAATTCCGATGCAATTTCTGTGTTTCATCGTCAATGGGAAGGTCCAAGGGATACAGTAAACCTGCAGAGGTGCATCGGAATGTAAAACTGGTGACACAGGGAACGCTCAAAACGTAGACAGTAGGAAGACTCAGTCTTCCTGTACTTAAGTCGGCATTGTGTCTCTTATATTTAATTCCGATGCAATTTCTGTGTTTCATCGTCAATGGGAAGGTCCAAGGGATACAGTAAACCTGCAGAGGTGCATCAGAATGTAAAACTGGTGACACAGGAAACGCTCAACACATAGACAGTAGGAAGACTCATTTTTCCTGTATTATGTCGGCATTGTGTCTCTTATATTTAATTCCGATGTAATTTCTGTGCTTCATCGTCAATGGGAAGGTCCAAGGGATACAGTAAACCTGCAGAGGTGCATCGGAATGTAATACTAGTGTCACAGGAAACGCTCAAAACATAGACAGTAGGAAAACTCAGTCTTGCTGAACTTAAGTCGGCATTGTGTCTCTTATATTTAATTCCGATGCAATATCTGTGTTTCATCGTCAATGGGAAGGTCCAAGGAATACAGTAAGCCTGCAGAGGTGCATCGGAATGTAAAACTGGTGACACAGGAAACGCTCAAAACGTAGACAGTAGGAAGACTCTGTCTTCCTGTACTTAAGTCGGCATTGTGTCTCTTATATTTAATTCCGATGCAATTTCTGTGTTTCATCGTCAACGAGAAGGTCCAAGGGATACAGGTAACCTGCAGAGGTGCATCAGAATGTAAAACTGGTGACACAGGAAACGCTCAAATCGTAGACAGTAGGAAGACTCAGTCTTCCTGTACTTGAGTCGGCATTGTGTCTCTTATATTTAATTCCGATGCAAATTCTGTGTTTCATCGTCAATGGGAAGGTCCAAGGGATACAGTAAACCTGCAGTGGTGCATCGGAATGTAAAACTAGTGACACAGGAAACGCTCAAAACATAGACAGTAGGAAGACTCAGTCTTCCTGTACTTAAGTCGGCATTGTGTCTCTTATATTTATTTCCGATGAAATTTCTGTGTTCCATCGTGAATGGGAAAGTCCAAGGGATATAGTAATCCTGCAGAGGTGCATCGGAAAGTAAAACTGATGTCACAGGAAAAGCTCAAAACATAGACAGTAGAAAGACTTAGTCTTCCTGTACTTAAGTCGGCATTGTGTCTCTTATATTTAATTCCGATGCAATTTCTGTTTTTCATCGTCAATGGGAAGGTCCAAGGGATACAGTAAACCTGCAGAGGTGCATCTGAATGTAAAACTGATGACACAGAAAACGCTCAAAACATAGACAGTAGGAAGACTCAGTCTTCCTGTACATAAGTCGGCATTGTGTCTCTTATATTTAATTACGATGCAATTTCTATGTTTCATCGTCAATGGGAAGGTCCAAGGGATACAGTAATCCTGCAGAGGTGCATCAGAATGTAAAACTGCTGACACCGGAAACGCTCAAAACATAGACAGTAGGAAGACTCAGTCTTCCTGTACTTAAGTCGGCATTGTGTTTCTTATATTTAATTCCGATGCAATTTCTGTGCTTCATCGTCAATGGGAAGGTCCAATGGATACAGAAAACCTGCAGAGGTGCATTAGAATGTAAAACTGGTGACACAGGAAACGCTCAAATCATAGACAGTAGGAAGACTCAGTCTTCCTGTACTTAAGTCGGCATTGTGTTTCTTATATTTAATTCCGATGCGATTTCTGTGTTTCATCGAGAAAGGGAAGGTCAAAGGGATACAGTAAACCAGCAGAGGTGCATCGGAATGTAAAACTGGTGACACAGGAAACGCTCAAAACATTGACCGTACGAAGACTGTTTTCTTGCACTTAAGTCGGCATTGTGTCTCTTATATTTAATTCCGATGCAATTTCTGTGTTTCATCGTCAATGGGAAGGTCCAAGGGATACAGTAAATCTGCAGAGGTGCATCGGAATGTAAAACTAGTGTCACAGGAAACGCTCAAAACATAGACAGTAGGAAGACCTAGTCTTCCTGTACTTAAGTCGGCATTGTGTCTCTTATATTTAATTCCGATGCAATTTCTGAGTTTCATCGTCAATGGAAAGGTCCAAGGGATACAGTAAACCTGCAGAGGTGCATCGGAATGTAAAACTGGTGACACAGGAAACGCTCAAAACGTAGACAGTAGGAAGACTCAGTCTTCCTGTACTTAAGTCGGCATTGTGTCTCTTATATTTAATTCCGATGGAATCTCTGTGTTTCATCGTCAATGGGAAGGTCCAAGGGATACAGTAAACCTGCAGAGGTGCATCAGAATTTAAAACTGGTGACACAGGAAACGCTCAACACATAGACAGTAGGAAGACTCATTCTTCCTGTATTTAAGTCGGCATTGTGTCTCTTATATTTAATTCCGATGCAATTTCTGTGTTCCATCGACAATGGGAAGGTCCAAGGGATACAGTAAACCTGCAGTGGTGCATCGGAATGTAAAACTAGTGACACAGGAAACGCTCAAAACATACAGAGTAGGAAGACTCAGTCTTCCTGTACTTAAGTCGGCATTGTGTCTCTTATATTTAATTCCGATGCAATTTCTTTGTTTCATCGTCAATGGGAAGGTCCAAGGGATACAGTAAACCTGCAGAGGTGCATCGGAATGTAAAACTGGTGACACAGGAAACGCTCAAAACGTAGACAGTAGGAAGACTCAGTCTTCCTGTACTTATGTCGGCATTGTGTCTCTTATATTTAATTCCGATGCAATCTCTGTGTTTCATCGTCAATGGGAAGGTCCAAAGAGATACAGTAAACCTGCAGAGGTGCATCAGAATGTAAAACTGGTGACACAGGAAACGCTCAACACATAGACAGTAGGAAGACTCATTCTTCCTGTATTTAAGTAGGCATTGTGTCTCTTATATATAATTCCGATGCAATTTCTGTGTTTCATCGTCAATGGGAAGGGCCAAGGGATACAGTAAACCTGCAGAGGTGCATCGGAATGTAATACTAGTGTCACAGAAAACGCTCAAAACATAGACAGTAGGAAGACTCAGTCTTCCTGTACTTAAGTCGGCATTGTGTCTCTTATATTTAATTCCGATGCAATTTCTGTGTTTCATCGTCAATGGGAAGGTCCAAGGGATACAGTAAACCTGCAGAGGTGCATCGGAATGTAAAACTGGTGACACAGGGAACGCTCAAAACGTTGACAGTAGGAAGACTCAGTCTTCCTGTACTTAAGTCGGCATTGTGTCTCTTATATTTAATTCCGATGCAATTTCTGTGTTTCATCGTCACCGAGAAGGTCCAAGGGATACAGTAAACCTGCAGAGGTACATCAGAATGTAAAACTGGTGACACAGGAAACGCTCAACACATAGACAGTAGGAAGACTCATTCTTCCTGCATTTAAGTCGGCATTGTGTCTCTTATATTTAATTCCGATGCAAATTCTGTGTTTCATCGTCAATGGGAAGGTCCAAGGGATACAGTAAACCTGCAGTGGTGCATCGGAATGTAAAACTAGTGACACAGGAAACGCTCAAAACATAGACAGTAGGAAGACTCAGTCTTCCTGTACTTAAGTCGGCATTGTGTCTCTTATATTTATTTCCGATGAAATTTCTGTGTTCCATCGTGAATGCGAAGGTCCAATGGATATAGTAATCCTGCAGAGGTGCATCGGAAAGTAAAACAGATGACACAGGAAAAGCTCAAAACATAGACAGTAGGAAGACTTAGTCTTCCTGTACATAAATCGGCATTGTGTCTCTTATATTTAATTCCGATGCAATTTCTGTGTTTCATCGTCAATGGGAAGGTCCAAGGGATACAGTAAACCTGCAGAGGTGCATCGGAATGTAAAACTGGTGACACAGGGAACGCTCAAAACGTAGACAGTAGGAAGACTCAGTCTTCCTGTACATAAGTCGGCATTGTGTATCTTATATTTAATTCCGATGCAATTTCTGTGTTTCATCGTCAACGAGATGGTCCAAGGGATACAGTAAACCTGCAGAGGTGCATCAGAATGTAAAACTGGTGACACAGGAAACGCTCAACACATAGACAGTAGTAAGACTCATTCTTCCTGTATTTAAGTCGGCATTGTGTCTCTTATATTTAATTCCGATGCAAATTCTGTGTTCCATCGTCAATGGGAAGGTCCAAGGGATACAGTAAACCTGCAGTGGTGCATCGGAATGTAAAACTACTGACACAGGAAACGCTCAAAACATACAGAGTAGGAAGACTCAGTCTTCCTGTACTTAAGTCGGCATTGTGTCTCTTATATTTAATTCCGATGCAATTTCTTTGTTTCATCGTCAATGGGAAGGTCCAATGGATACAGAAAACCTGCAGAGGTGCATTAGAATGTAAAACTGGTGACACAGGAAACGCTCAAAACATAGACAGTAGGAAGACTCAGTCTTCCTGTACTTAAGTCGGCATTGTGTTTCTTATATTTAATTCCGATGAGATTTCTGTGTTTCATCGAGAAAGGGAAGGTCAAAGGGATACAGTAAACCAGCAGAGGTGCATCGGAATGTAAAACTGGTGACACAGGAAACGCTCAAAACATTGACCGTACGAAGACTGTTTTCTTGCACTTAAGTTGGCATTGTGTCTCTTATATTTAATTTCGATGCAATTACTGTGTTTCATCGTCAATGGGAAGGTCCAAGGGATACAGTAAATCTGCAGAGGTGCATCGGAATGTAAAACTAGTGTCACAGGAAACGCTAAAAACATAGACAGTAGGAAGACTCAGTCTTCCTGTACTTAAGTCGGCATTGTGTCTCTTATATTTAATTCCGATGCAATTTCTGAGTTTCATCGTCAATGGGAAGGTCCAATGGATACAGAAAACTTGCAGAGGTGCATCAGAATGTAAAACTGGTGACACAGGAAACGCTCAAAACATAGACAGTAGGAAGACTCATTCTTCCTGTATTTAAGTCGGCATTGTGTCTCTTATATTTAATTCCGATGCAATTCCTGTGTTTCATCGTCAATGGGAAGGTCCAAGGGATACAGTAAACCTGCAGAGGTGCATCGGAATGTAATACTAGTGTCACAGGAAACGCTCAAAACATAGACAGTAGGAAGACTCAGTCTTCCTGTACTTAAGTCGGCATTGTATTTCTAATATTTAATTCCGATGCAATTTCTGTGTTTCATCGCCATTGGGAAGGTCCAAGGGATACAGTAAACCTGCACAGGTGCATCGGAATGTAAAACTGCTGACACAGGAAACGCTCAAAACGTAGACAGTAGGAAGACTCAGTCTTCCTGTACTTAAGTCGGCATTGTGTCTCTTATATTTAATTCCGATGCAATTTCTGTGTTTCATCGTCAGCGAGAAGGTCCAAGGGATACAGTACACCTGCAGAGGTGCATCAGGATGTAAAACTGGTGACACAGGAAACGCTCAACACATAGACAGTAGGAAGACTCAATCTTCCTGTATTTAAGTCGGCATTGTGTCTCTTATATTTAATTCCGATGCAAATTCTGTGTTTCATCGTCAATGGGAAGGTCCAAGGGATACAGTAAACCTGCAGTGGTGCATCGGAATGTAAAACTAGTGACACAGGAAACGCTCAAAACATAGACAGTAGGAAGACTCAGTCTTCCTGTACTTATGTCGGCATTGTGTCTCTTATATTTATTTCCGATGAAATTTCTGTGTTCCATCGTGAATGGGAAGGTCCAAGGGATATGGTAATCCTGCTGGTGTGCATCGGAAAGTAAAACTGATGACACAGGAAAAGCTCAAAACATAGACAGTAGGAAGACTTAGTCTCCCTGTACTTAAGTCGGCATTGTGTCTCTTATATTTAATTCCGATGCAATTTCTGTTTTTCATCGTCAATGGGAAGGTCCAAGGGATACAGTAATCCTGCAGAGGTGCATCAGAATGTAAAACTGCTGACACCGGAAGCGCTGAAAACATAGACAGTAGGAAGACTCACTCTTCCTGTACTTAAGTCGGCATTGTGTTTCTTATATTTAATTCCGATGCAATTTCTGTGCTTCATCGTCAATGGGAAGGTCCAATGGATACAGAAAACCTGCAGAGGTGCATTAGAATGTAAAACTGGTGACACAGGAAACGCTCAAAACGTAGACAGTTGGAAGACTCAGTCCTCCTGTACTTAAGTCGGCATTGTGTCTCTTATATTTAATTCCGATGCAATCTCTGCGTTTCATCATCAATGGGAAGGTCCAAGGGATACAGTAAACCTGCAGAGGTGCATCAGAATGTAAAACTGGTGACACAGGAAACGCTCAACACATAGACAGTAGGAAGACTCATATTTCCTGTATTTAAGTCGGCATTGTGTCTCTTATATTTAATTCCGATGCAATTTCTGTGCTTCATCGTTAATGGGAAGGTCCAAGGGATACAGTAAACCTGCAGAGGTGCATCAGAATGTAAAACTGGTGACACAGGAAACGCTCAACACATAGACAGTAGGAAGACTCATTCTTCCTGCATTTAAGTCGGCATTGTGTCTCTTATATTTAATTCCGATGCAAATTCTGTGTTTCATCGTCAATGGGAAGGTCCAAGGGATACAGTAAACCTGCAGTGGTGCATCGGAATGTAAAACTAGTGACACAGGAAACGCTCAAAACATAGACAGTAGGAAGACTCAGTCCTCCTGTACTTAAGTCGGCATTGTGTCTCTTATATTTAATTCCGATGCAATCTCTGCGTTTCATTATCAATGGGAAGGTCCAAGGGATACAGTAAACCTGCAGAGGTGCATCAGAATGTAAAACTGGTGACACAGGAAACGCTCAACACATAGACAGTAGGAAGACTCATATTTCCTGTATTTAAGTCGGCATTGTGTCTCTTATATTTAATTCCGATGCAATTTCTGTGCTTCATCGTCAATGGGAAGGTCCAAGGGATACAGTAAACCTGCAGAGGTGCATCAGAATGTAAAACTGGTGACACAGGAAACGCTCAACACATAGACAGTAGGAAGACTCATACTTCCTGCATTTAAGTCGGCATTGTGTCTCTTATATTTAATTCCGATGCAAATTCTGTGTTTCATCGTCAATGGGAAGGTCCAAGGGATACAGTAAACCTGCAGTGGTGCATCGGAATGTAAAACTAGTGACACAGGAAACGCTCAACACATAGACAGTAGGAAGACTCATATTTCCTGTATTTAAGTCGGCATTGTGTCTCTTATATTTAATTCCGATGCAATCTCTGCGTTTCATCATCAATGGGAAGGTCCAAGGGATACAGTAAACCTGCAGAGGTGCATCGGAATGTAAAACTGGTGACACAGGGAACGCTCAAAACGTAGACAGTAGGAACACTCAGTCTTCCTGTACTTAAGTCGGCATTGTGTCTCTTATATTTAATTCCGATGCAAATTCTGTGTTTCATCGTCAATGGGAAGGTCCAAGGGATACAGTAAACCTGCAGTGGTGCATCGGAATGTAAAACTAGTGACACAGGAAACGCTCAAAACATAGACAGTAGGAAGACTCAGTCTTCCTGTACTTATGTCGGCATTGTGTCTCTTATATTTATTTCCGATGAAATTTCTGTGTTCCATCGTGAATGGGAAGGTCCAAGGGATATGGTAATCCTGCTGGTGTGCATCGGAAAGTAAAACTGATGACACAGGAAAAGCTCAAAACATAGACAGTAGGAAGACTTAGTCTCCCTGTACTTAAGTCGGCATTGTGTCTCTTATATTTAATTCCGATGCAATTTCTGTTTTTCATCGTCAATGGGAAGGTCCAAGGGATACAGTAATCCTGCAGAGGTGCATCAGAATGTAAAACTGCTGACACCGGAAGCGCTGAAAACATAGACAGTAGGAAGACTCACTCTTCCTGTACTTAAGTCGGCATTGTGTTTCTTATATTTAATTCCGATGCAATTTCTGTGCTTCATCGTCAATGGGAAGGTCCAATGGATACAGAAAACCTGCAGAGGTGCATTAGAATGTAAAACTGGTGACACAGGAAACGCTCAAAACGTAGACAGTAGGAAGACTCAGTCCTCCTGTACTTAAGTCGGCATTGTGTCTCTTATATTTAATTCCGATGCAATCTCTGCGTTTCATCATCAATGGGAAGGTCCAAGGGATACAGTAAACCTGCAGAGGTGCATCAGAATGTAAAACTGGTGACACAGGAAACGCTCAACACATAGACAGTAGGAAGACTCATATTTCCTGTATTTAAGTCGGCATTGTGTCTCTTATATTTAATTCCGATGCAATTTCTGTGCTTCATCGTTAATGGGAAGGTCCAAGGGATACAGTAAACCTGCAGAGGTGCATCAGAATGTAAAACTGGTGACACAGGAAACGCTCAACACATAGACAGTAGGAAGACTCATTCTTCCTGCATTTAAGTCGGCATTGTGTCTCTTATATTTAATTCCGATGCAAATTCTGTGTTTCATCGTCAATGGGAAGGTCCAAGGGATACAGTAAACCTGCAGTGGTGCATCGGAATGTAAAACTAGTGACACAGGAAACGCTCAAAACATAGACAGTAGGAAGACTCAGTCCTCCTGTACTTAAGTCGGCATTGTGTCTCTTATATTTAATTCCGATGCAATCTCTGCGTTTCATTATCAATGGGAAGGTCCAAGGGATACAGTAAACCTGCAGAGGTGCATCAGAATGTAAAACTGGTGACACAGGAAACGCTCAACACATAGACAGTAGGAAGACTCATATTTCCAGTATTTAAGTCGGCATTGTGTCTCTTATATTTAATTCCGATGCAATTTCTGTGCTTCATCGTCAATGGGAAGGTCCAAGGGATACAGTAAACCTGCAGAGGTGCATCAGAATGTAAAACTGGTGACACAGGAAACGCTCAACACATAGACAGTAGGAAGACTCATACTTCCTGCATTTAAGTCGGCATTGTGTCTCTTATATTTAATTCCGATGCAAATTCTGTGTTTCATCGTCAATGGGAAGGTCCAAGGGATACAGTAAACCTGCAGTGGTGCATCGGAATGTAAAACTAGTGACACAGGAAACGCTCAACACATAGACAGTAGGAAGACTCATATTTCCTGTATTTAAGTCGGCATTGTGTCTCTTATATTTAATTCCGATGCAATCTCTGCGTTTCATCATCAATGGGAAGGTCCAAGGGATACAGTGAACCTGCAGAGGTGCATCGGAATGTAAAACTGGTGACACAGGGAACGCTCAAAACGTAGACAGTAGGAACACTCAGTCTTCCTGTACTTAAGTCGGCATTGTGTCTCTTATATTTAATTCCGATGCAATTTCTGTGTTTCATCGTCAACGAGATGGTCCAAGGGATACAGTAAACCTGCAGAAGTGCATCAGAATGTAAAACTGGTGACACAGGAAACGCTCAACACATAGACAGTAGTAAGACTCATTCTTCCTGTATTTAAGTCGGCATTGTGTCTCTTATATTTAATTCCGATGCAAATACTGTGTTTCATCGTCAATGGGAAGGTCCAAGGGATACAGTAAACCTGCAGTGGTGCATCGGAATGTAAAACTAGTGACACAGGAAACGCTCAAAACATACAGAGTAGGAAGACTCAGTCTTCCTGTACTTAAGTCGGCATTGTGTCTCTTATATTTAATTCCGATGCAATTTCTGCGTTCCATCGTGAATGGGAAAGTCCAAGGGATATAGTAATCCTGCAGAGGTGCATCGGAAAGTAAAACTGATGTCACAGGAAAAGCTCAAAACATAGACAGTAGAAAGACTTAGTCTTCCTGTACTTAAGTCGGCATTGTGTCTCTTATATTTAATTCCGATGCAATTTCTGTTTTTCATCGTCAATGGGAAGGTCCAAGGGATACAGTAAACCTGCAGAGGTGCATCTGAATGTAAAACTGATGACACAGAAAACGCTCAAAACATAGACAGTAGGAAGACTCAGTCTTCCTGTACATAAGTCGGCATTGTGTCTCTTATATTTAATTACGATGCAATTTCTGTGTTTCATCGTCAATGGGAAGGTCCATGGGATACAGTAATCCTGCAGAGGTGCATCACAATGTAAAACTGCTGACACCGGAAACGCTCAAAACATAGACAGTAGGAAGACTCAGTCTTCCTGTACTTAAGTCGGCATTGTGTTTCTTATATTTAATTCCGATGCAATTTCTGTGCTTCATCGTCAATGGGAAGGTCCAATGGATACAGAAAACGTGCAGAGGTGCATTAGAATGTAAAACTGGTGACACAGGAAACGCTCAAATCATAGACAGTAGGAAGACTCAGTCTTCCTGTACTTAAGTCGGCATTGTGTTCCTTATATTTAATTCCGATGCGATTTCTGTGTTTCATCGAGAAAGGGAAGGTCAAAGGGATACAGTAAACCAGCAGAGGTGCATCGGAATGTAAAACTGGTGACACAGGAAACGCTCAAAACATTGACCGTACGAAGACTGTTTTCTTGCACTTAAGTCGGCATTGTGTCTCTTATATTTAATTCCGATGCAATTTCTGTGTTTCATCGTCAATGGGAAGGTCCAAGGGATACAGTAAATCTGCAGAGGTGCATCGGAATGTAAAACTAGTGTCACAGGAAACGCTGAAAACGTAGACAGTAGGAAGACCTAGTCTTCCTGTACTTAAGTCGGCATTGTGTCTCTTATATTTAATTCCGATGCAATTTCTGAGTTTCATCGTCAATGGAAAGGTCCAAGGGATACAGTAAACCTGCAGAGGTGCATCGGAATGTAAAACTGGTGACACAGGAAACGCTCAAAACGTAGACAGTAGGAAGACTCAGTCTTCCTGTACTTAAGTCGGCATTGTGTCTCTTATATTTAATTCCGATGCAATCTCTGTGTTTCATCGTCAATGGGAAGGTCCAAGGGATACAGTAAACCTGCAGAGGTGCATCAGAATTTAAAACTGGTGACACAGGAAACGCTCAACACATAGACAGTAGGAAGACTCATTCTTCCTGTATTTAAGTCGGCATTGTGTCTCTTATATTTAATTCCGATGCAATTTCTGTGTTCCATCGACAATGGGAAGGTCCAAGGGATACAGTAAACCTGCAGTGGTGCATCGGAATGTAAAACTAGTGACACAGGAAACGCTCAAAACATACAGATTAGGAAGACTCAGTCTTCCTGTACTTAAGTCGGCATTGTGTCTCTTATATTTAATTCCGATGCAATTTCTTTGTTTCATCGTCAATGGGAAGGTCCAAGGGATACAGTAAACCTGCAGAGATGCATCGGAATGTAAAACTGGTGACACAGGAAACGCTCAAAACGTAGACAGTAGGAAGACTCAGTCTTCCTGTACTTAAGTCGGCATTGTGTCTCTTATATTTAATTCCGATGCAATCTCTGTGTTTCATCGTCAATGGGAAGGTCCAAAGAGATACAGTAAACCTGCAGAGGTGCATCAGAATGTAAAACTGGTGACACAGGAAACGCTCAACACATAGACAGTAGGAAGACTCATTCTTCCTGTATTTAAGTCGGCATTGTGTCTCTTATATATAATTCCGATGCAATTTCTGTGTTTCATCGTCAATGGGAAGGTCCAAGGGATACAGTAAACCTGCAGAGGTGCATCGGAATGTAAAACTGGTGACACAGGGAACGCTCAAAACGTAGACAGTAGGAAGACTCAGTCTTCCTGTACTTAAGTCGGCATTGTGTCTCTTATATTTAATTCCGATGCAATTTCTGTGTTTCATCGTCAACGAGATGGTCCAAGGGATACAGTAAACCTGCAGAAGTGCATCAGAATGTAAAACTGGTGACACAGGAAACGCTCAACACATAGACAGTAGTAAGACTCATTCTTCCTGTATTTAAGTCGGCATTGTGTCTCTTATATTTAATTCCGATGCAAATTCTGTGTTTCATCGTCAATGGGAAGGTCCAAGGGATACAGTAAACCTGCAGTGGTGCATCGGAATGTAAAACTAGTGACACAGGAAACGCTCAAAACATACAGAGTAGGAAGACTCAGTCTTCCTGTACTTAAGTCGGCATTGTGTCTCTTATATTTAATTCCGATGCAATTTCTTTGTTTCATCGTCAATGGGAAGGTCCAATGGATACAGAAAACCTGCAGAGGTGCATTAGAATGTAAAACTGGTGACACAGGAAACGCTCAAAACATAGACAGTAGGAAGACTCAGTCTTCCTGTACTTAAGTCGGCATTGTGTTTCTTATATTTAATTCCGATGCGATTTCTGTGTTTCATCGAGAAAGGGAAGGTCAAAGGGATACAGTAAACCAGCAGAGGTGCATCGGAATGTAAAACTGGTGACACAGGAAACGCTCAAAACATTGACCGTACGAAGACTGTTTTCTTGCACCTAAGTCGGCATTGTGTCTCTTATATTTAATTTCGATGCAATTACTGTGTTTCATCGTCAATGGGAAGGTCCAAGGGATACAGTAAATCTGCAGAGGTGCATCGGAATGTAAAACTAGTGTCACAGGAAACGCTAAAAACATAGACAGTAGGAAGACTCAGTCTTCCTGTACTTAAGTCGGCATTGTGTCTCTTATATTTAATTCCGATGCAATTTCTGAGTTTCATCGTCAATGGGAAGGTCCAATGGATACAGAAAACTTGCAGAGGTGCATCAGAATGTAAAACTGGTGACACAGGAAACGCTCAAAACATAGACAGTAGGAAGACTCATTCTTCCTGTATTTAAGTCGGCATTGTGTCTCTTATATTTAATTCCGATGCAATTTCTGTGTTTCATCGTCAACGAGATGGTCCAAGGGATACAGTAAACCTGCAGAAGTGCATCAGAATGTAAAACTGGTGACACAGGAAACGCTCAACACATAGACAGTAGTAAGACTCATTCTTCCTGTATTTAAGTCGGCATTGTGTCTCTTATATTTAATTCCGATGCAAATTCTGTGTTTCATCGTCAATGGGAAGGTCCAAGGGATACAGTAAACCTGCAGTGGTGCATCGGAATGTAAAACTAGTGACACAGGAAACGCTCAATACATACAGATTAGGAAGACTCAGTCTTCCTGTACTTAAGTCGGCATTGTGTCTCTTATATTTAATTCCGATGCAATTTCTTTGTTTCATCGTCAATGGGAAGGTCCAAGGGATACAGTAAACCTGCAGAGGTGCATCGGAATGTAAAACTGGTGACACAGGAAACGCTCAAAACGTAGACAGTAGGAAGACTCAGTCTTCCTGTACTTAAGTCGGCATTGTGTCTCTTATATTTAATTCCGATGCAATCTCTGTGTTTCATCGTCAATGGGAAGGTCCAAAGAGATACAGTAAACCTGCAGAGGTGCATCAGAATGTAAAACTGGTGACACAGGAAACGCTCAACACATAGACAGTAGGAAGACTCATTCTTCCTGTATTTAAGTCGGCATTGTGTCTCTTATATATAATTCCGATGCAATTTCTGTGTTTCATCGTCAATGGGAAGGTCCAAGGGATACAGTAAACCTGCAGAGGTGCATCGGAATGTAATACTAGTGTCACAGAAAACGCTCAAAACATAGACAGTAGGAAGACTCAGTCTTCCTGTACTTAAGTCGGCATTGTGTCTCTTATATTTAATTCCGATGCAATTTCTGTGTTTCATCGTCAACGAGAAGGTCCAAGGGATACAGTAAACCTGCAGAGGTGCATCAGAATGTAAAACTGGTGACACAGGAAACGCTCAACACATAGACAGTAGGAAGACTCATTCTTCCTGCATTTAAGTCGGCATTGTGTCTCTTATATTTAATTCCGATGCAAATTCTGTGTTTCATCGTCAATGGGAAGGTCCAAGGGATACAGTAAACCTGCAGTGGTGCATCGGAATGTAAAACTAGTGACACAGGAAACGCTCAAAACATAGACAGTAGGAAGACTCAGTCTTCCTGTACTTAAGTCGGCATTGTGTCTCTTATATTTATTTCCGATGAAATTTCTGTGTTCCATCGTGAATGGGAAGGTCCAATGGATATAGTAATCCTGCAGAGGTGCATCGGAAAGTAAAACAGATGACACAGGAAAAGCTCAAAACATAGACAGTAGGAAGACTTAGTCTTCGTGTACATAAGTCGGCATTGTGTCTCTTATATTTAATTCCGATGCAATTTCTGTGTTTCATCGTCAATGGGAAGGTCCAAAGAGATACAGTAAACCTGCAGAGGTGCATCAGAATGTAAAACTGGTGACACAGGAAACGCTCAACACATAGACAGTAGGAAGACTCATTCTTCCTGTATTTAAGTCGGCATTGTGTCTCTTATATATAATTCCGATGCAATTTCTGTGTTTCATCGTCAATGGGAAGGTCCAAGGGATACAGTAAACCTGCAGAGGTGCATCGGAATGTAAAACTGGTGACACAGGGAACGCTCAAAACGTAGACAGTAGGAAGACTCAGTCTTCCTGTACTTAAGTCGGCATTGTGTCTCTTATATTTAATTCCGATGCAATTTCTGTGTTTCATCGTCAACGAGATGGTCCAAGGGATACAGTAAACCTACAGAAGTGCATCAGAATGTAAAACTGGTGACACAGGAAACGCTCAACACATAGACAGTAGTAAGACTCATTCTTCCTGTATTTAAGTCGGCATTGTGTCTCTTATATTTAATTCCGATGCAAATTCTGTGTTTCATCGTCAATGGGAAGGTCCAAGGGATACAGTAAACCTGCAGTGGTGCATCGGAATGTAAAACTAGTGACACAGGAAACGCTCAAAACATACAGAGTAGGAAGACTCAGTCTTCCTGTACTTAAGTCGGCATTGTGTCTCTTATATTTAATTCCGATGCAATTTCTTTGTTTCATCGTCAATGGGAAGGTCCAATGGATACAGAAAACCTGCAGAGGTGCATTAGAATGTAAAACTGGTGACACAGGAAACGCTCAAAACATAGACAGTAGGAAGACTCAGTCTTCCTGTACTTAAGTCGGCATTGTGTTTCTTATATTTAATTCCGATGCGATTTCTGTGTTTCATCGAGAAAGGGAAGGTCAAAGGGATACAGTAAACCAGCAGAGGTGCATCGGAATGTAAAACTGGTGACACAGGAAACGCACAAAACATTGACCGTACGAAGACTGTTTTCTTGCACCTAAGTCGGCATTGTGTCTCTTATATTTAATTTCGATGCAATTACTGTGTTTCATCGTCAATGGGAAGGTCCAAGGGATACAGTAAACCTGCAGAGGTGCATCGGAATGTAAAACTAGTGTCACAGGAAACGCTAAAAACATAGACAGTAGGAAGACTCAGTCTTCCTGTACTTAAGTCGGCATTGTGTCTCTTATATTTAATTCCGATGCAATTTCTGAGTTTCATCGTCAATGGGAAGGTCCAATGGATACAGAAAACTTGCAGAGGTGCATCAGAATGTAAAACTGGTGACACAGGAAACGCTCAAAACATAGACAGTAGGAAGACTCATTCTTCCTGTATTTAAGTCGGCATTGTGTCTCTTATATTTAATTCCGATGCAATTCCTGTGTTTCATCGTCAATGGGAAGGTCCAAGGGATACAGTAAACCTGCAGAGGTGCATCGGAATGTAATACTAGTGTCACAGGAAACGCTCAAAACATAGACAGTAGGAAGACTCAGTCTTCCTGTACTTAAGTCGGCATTGTGTCTCTAATATTTAATTCCGATGCAATTTCTGTGTTTCATCGTCATTGGGAAGGTCCAAGGGATACAGTAAACCTGCACAGGTGCATCGGAATGTAAAACTGCTGACACAGGAAACGCTCAAAACGTAGACAGTAGGAAGACTCAGTCTTCCTGTACTTAAGTCGGCATTGTGTCTCTTATATTTAATTCCGATGCAATTTCTGTGTTTCATCGTCTACGAGAAGGTCCAAGGTATACAGTAAACCTGCAGAGGTGCATCAGAATGTAAAACTGGTGACACAGGAAACGCTCAACACATAGACAGTAGGAAGACTCAGTCTTCCTGTATTTAAGTCGGCATTGTGTCTCTTATATTTAATTCCGATGCAAATTCTGTGTTTCATCGTCAATGGGAAGGTCCAAGGGATACAGTAAACCTGCAGTGGTGCATCGGAATGTAAAACTAGTGACACAGGAAACGCTCAAAACATAGACTGTAGGAAGACTCAGTCTTCCTGTACTTAAGTCGGCATTGTGTCTCTTATATTTATTTCCGATGAAATTTCTGTGTTCCATCGTGAATGGGAAGGTCCAAGGGATATAGTAATCCTGCAGGTGTGCATCGGAAAGTAAAACTGATGACACAGGAAAAGCTCAAAACATAGACAGTAGGAAGACTTAGTCTCCCTGTACTTAAGTCGGCATTGTGTCTCTTATATTTAATTCCGATGCAATTTCTGTTTTTCATCGTCAATGGGAAGGTCCAAGGGATACAGTAATCCTGCAGAGGTGCATCAGAATGTAAAACTGCTGACACCGGAAACGCTGAAAACATAGACAGTAGGAAGACTCACTCTTCCTGTACTTAAGTCGGCATTGTGTTTCTTATATTTAATTCCGATGCAATTTCTGTGCTTCATCGTCAATGGGAAGGTCCAATGGATACAGAAAACCTGGAGAGGTGCATTAGAATGTAAAACTGGTGACACAGGAAACGCTCAAAACATAGACAGTAGGAAGACTCAGTCTTCCTGTACTTAAGTCGGCATTGTGTTTCTTATATTTAATTCCGATGCGATTTATGTGTTTCATCGAGAAAGGGAAGGTCAAAGGGATACAGTAAACCGGCAGAGTTGCATCGGAATGTAAAACTGGTGACACAGGAAACGCTCAAAACATTGACCGTACGAAGACTGTTTTCTTGCACTTAAGTCGGCATTGTGTCTCTTATATTTAATTTCGATGCAAATTCTGTGTTTCATCGTCAATGGGAAGGTCCAAGGGATACAGTAAATCTGCAGAGGTGCATCGGAATGTAAAACTAGTGTCACAGGAAACGCTCAAAACATAGACAGTAGGAAGACTCAGTCTTCCTGTACTTAAGTCGGCATTACGTCTCTTATATTTAATTCCGATGCAATTTCTGTGTTTCATCGTCAATGGGAAGGTCCGAGGGATACAGTAAACCTGCAGAGGTGCATCGGAATGTAAAACTGGTGACACAGGAAACGCTCAAAACGTAGACAGTAGGAAGACTCAGTCCACCTGTACTTAAGTCGGCATTGTGTCTCTTATATTTAGTTCCGATGCAATCTCTGCGTTTCATCATCAATGGGAAGGTCCAAGGGATACAGTAAACCTGCAGAGGTGCATCAGAATGTAAAACTGGTGACACAGGAAACGCTCAACACATAGACAGTAGGAAGACTCATTTTTCCTGTATTTAAGTCGGCATTGTGTCTCTTATATTTAATTCCGATGCAATTTCTGTGTTTCATCGTCAATGGGAAGGTCCAAGGGATACAGTAAACCTGCAGAGGTGCATCAGAATGTAAAACTGGTGACACAGGAAACGCTCAAATCGTAGACTGTAGGAAGACTCAGTCTTCCTGTACTTGAGTCGGCATTGTGTCTCTTATATTTAATTCCGATGCAAATTCTGTGTTTCATCGTCAATGGGAAGGTCCAAGGGATACAGTAAACCTGCAGTGGTGCATCGGAATGTAAAACTGGTGACACAGGGAACGCTCAAAACGTAGACAGTAGGAAGACTCAGTCTTCCTGTACTTAAGTCGGCATTGTGTCTCTTATATTTAATTCCGATGCAATTTCTGTGTTTCATCGTCAACGAGATGGTCCAAGGGATACAGTAAACCTGCAGAGGTGCATCAGAATGTAAAACTGGTGACACAGGAAACGCTCAACACATAGACAGTAGTAAGACTCATTCTTCCTGTATTTAAGTCGGCACTGTGTCTCTTATATTTAATTCCGATGCAAATTCTGTGTTTCATCGTCAATGGGAAGGTCCAAGGGATACAGTAAACCTGCAGTGGTGCATCGGAATGTAAAACTAGTGACACAGGAAACGCTCAAAACATACAGAGTAGGAAGACTCAGTCTTCCTGTACTTAAGTCGGCATTGTGTCTCTTATATTTAATTCCGATGCAATTTCTTTGTTTCATCGTCAATGGGAAGGTCCAATGGATACAGAAAACCTGCAGAGGTGCATTAGAATGTAAAACTGGTGACACAGGAAACGCTCAAAACATAGACAGTAGGAAGACTCAGTCTTCCTGTACTTAAGTCGGCACTGTGTTTCTTATATTTAATTCCGATGCGATTTCTGTGTTTCATCGAGAAAGGGAAGGTCAAAGGGATACAGTAAACCAGCAGAGGTGCATCGGAATGTAAAACTGGTGACACAGGTAACGCTCAAAACATTGACCGTACGAAGACTGTTTTCTTGCACTTAAGTCGGCATTGTGTCTCTTATATTTAATTTCGATGCAATTACTGTGTTTCATCGTCAATGGGAAGGTCCAAGGGATACAGTAAATCTGCAGAGCTGCATCGGAATGTAAAACTAGTGTCACAGGAAACGCTAAAAACATAGACAGTAGGAAGACTCAGTCTTCCTGTACTTAAGTCGGCATTGTGTCTCTTATATTTAATTCCGATGCAATTTCTGAGTTTCATCGTCAATGGGAAGGTCCAATGGATACAGAAAACTTGCAGAGGTGCATCAGAATGTAAAACTGGTGACACAGGAAACGCTCAAAACATAGACAGTAGGAAGACTCATTCTTCCTGTATTTAAGTCGGCATTGTGTCTCTTATATTTAATTCCGATGCAATTCCTGTGTTTCATCGTCAATGGGAAGGTCCAAGGGATACAGTAAACCTGCAGAGGTGCATCGGAATGTAATACTAGTGTCACAGGAAACGCTCAAAACATAGACAGTAGGAAGACTCAGTCTTCCTGTACTTAAGTCGGCATTGTGTCTCTAATATTTAATTCCGATGCAATTTCTGTGTTTCATCGTCATTGGGAAGGTCCAAGGGATACAGTAAACCTGCACAGGTGCATCGGAATGTAAAACTGCTGACACAGGAAACGCTCAAAACGTAGACAGTAGGAAGACTCAGTCTTCCTGTACTTAAGTCGGCATTGTGTCTCTTATATTTAATTCCGATGCAATTTCTGTGTTTCATTGTCAACGAGAAGGTCCAAGGGATACAGTACACCTGCAGAGGTGCATCAGAATGTAAAACTGGTGACACAGGAAACGCTCAACACATAGACAGTAGGAAGACTCAATCTTCCTGTATTTAAGTCGGCATTGTGTCTCTTATATTTAATTCCGATGCAAATTCTGTGTTTCATCGTCAATGGGAAGGTCCAAGGGATACAGTAAACCTGCAGTGGTGCATCGGAATGTAAAACTAGTGACACAGGAAACGCTCAAAACATAGACTGTAGGAAGACTCAGTCTTCCTGTACTTAAGTCGGCATTGTGTCTCTTATATTTATTTCCGATGAAATTTCTGTGTTCCATCGTGAATGGGAAGGTCCAAGGGATATAGTAATCCTGCAGGTGTGCATCGGAAAGTAAAACTGATGACACAGGAAAAGCTCAAAACATAGACAGTAGGAAGACTTAGTCTCCCTGTACTTAAGTCGGCATTGTGTCTCTCATATTTAATTCCGATGCAATTTCTGTTTTTCATCGTCAATGGGAAGGTCCAAGGGATACAGTAATCCTGCAGAGGTGCATCAGAATGTAAAACTGCTGACACCGGAAACGCTGAAAACATAGACAGTAGGAAGACTCACTCTTCCTGTACTTAAGTCGGCATTGTGTTTCTTATATTTAATTCCGATGCAATTTCTGTGCTTCATCGTCAATGGGAAGGTCCAATTGATACAGAAAACCTGGAGAGGTGCATTAGAATGTAAAACTGGTGACACAGGAAACGCTCAAAACATAGACAGTAGGAAGACTCAGTCTTCCTGTACTTAAGTCGGCATTGTGTTTCTTATATTTAATTCCGATGCGATTTATGTGTTTCATCGAGAAAGGGAAGGTCAAAGGGATACAGTAAACCGGCAGAGTTGCATCGGAATGTAAAACTGGTGACACAGGAAACGCTCAAAACATTGACCGTACGAAGACTGTTTTCTTGCACTTAAGTCGGCATTGTGTCTCTTATATTTAATTTCGATGCAAATTCTGTGTTTCATCGTCAATGGGAAGGTCCAAGGGATACAGTAAATCTGCAGAGATGCATCGGAATGTAAACCTAGTGTCACAGGAAACGCTCAAAACATAGACAGTAGGAAGACTCAGTCTTCCTGTACTTAAGTCGGCATTATGTCTCTTATATTTAATTCCGATGCAATTTCTGTGTTTCATCGTCAATGGGAAGGTCCGAGGGATACAGTAAACCTGCAGAGGTGCATCGGAATGTAAAACTGGTGACACAGGAAACGCTCAAAACGTAGACAGTAGGAAGACTCAGTCCTCCTGTACTTAAGTCGGCATTGTGTCTCTTATATTTAATTCCGATGCAATCTCTGCGTTTCATCATCAATGGGAAGGTCCAAGGGATACAGTAAACCTGCAGAGGTGCATCAGAATGTAAAACTGGTGACACAGGAAACGCTCAAGACATAGACAGTAGGAAGACTCATTTTTCCTGTATTTAAGTCGGCATTGTGTCTCTTATATTTAATTCGATGCAATTTCTGTGCTTCATCGTCAATGGGAAGGTCCAAGGGATACAGTAAACCTGCAGAGGTGCATCGGAATGTAATACTCGTGTCACAGGAAACGCTCAAAACATAGACAGTAGGAAGACTCAGTCTTTCTGTACTTAAGTCGGCATTGTGTCTCTTATATTTAATTCCGATGCAATATCTGTGTTTCATCGTCAATGGGAAGGTCCAAGGGATACAGTAAGCCTGCAGAGGTGCATCGGAATGTAAAACTGGTGACACAGGAAACGCTCAAAACGTAGACAGTAGGAAGACTCTGTCTTCCTGTACTTAAGTTGGCATTGTGTCTCTTATATTTAATTCCGATGCAATTTCTGTGTTTCATCGTCAACGAGAAGGTCCAAGGGATACAGTTAACCTGCAGAGGTGCATCAGAATGTAAAACTGGTGACACAGGAAACGCGCAAATCGTAGACAGTAGGAAGACTCAGTCTTCCTGTACTTGAGTCGGCATTGTGTCTCTTATATTTAATTCCGATGCAAATTCTGTGTTTCATCGTCAATGGGAAGGTCCAAGGGATACAGTAAACCTGCAGTGGTACATCGGAATGTAAAACTGGTGACACAGGGAACGCTCAAAACGTAGACAGTAGGAAGACTCAGTCTTCCTGTACTTAAGTCGGCATTGTGTCTCTTATATTTAATTCCGATGCAATTTCTGTGTTTCATCGTCAACGAGATGGTCCAAGGGATACAGTAAACCTGCAGAGGTGCATCAGAATGTAAAACTGGTGACACAGGAAACGCTCAACACATAGACAGTAGTAAGACTCATTCTTCCTGTATTTAAGTCGGCATTGTGTCTCTTATATTTAATTCCGATGCAAATTCTGTGTTTCATCGTCAATGGGAAGGTCCAAGGGATACAGTAAACCTGCAGTGGTGCATCGGAATGTAAAACTAGTGACACAGGAAACGCTCAAAACATACAGAGTAGGAAGACTCAGTCTTCCTGTACTTAAGTCGGCATTGTGTCTCTTATATTTAATTCCGATGCAATTTCTTTGTTTCATCGTCAATGGGAAGGTCCAATGGATACAGAAAACCTGCAGAGGTGCATTAGAATGTAAAACTGGTGACACAGGAAACGCTCAAAACATAGACAGTAGGAAGACTCTGTCTTCCTGTACTTAAGTCGGCATTGTGTTTCTTACATTTAATTCCGATGCGATTTCTGTGTTTCATCGAGAAAGGGAAGGTCAAAGGGATACAGTAAACCAGCAGAGGTGCATCGGAATGTAAAACTGGTGACACAGGAAACGCTCAAAACATTGACCGTACGAAGACTGTTTTCTTGCACTTAAGTCGGCATTGTGTCTCTTATATTTAATTTCGATGCAATTACTGTGTTTCATCGTCAATGGGAAGGTCCAAGGGATACAGTAAATCTGCAGAGGTGCATCGGAATGTAAAACTAGTGTCACAGGAAACGCTAAAAACATAGACAGTAGGAAGACTCAGTCTTCCTGTACTTAAGTCGGCATTGTGTCTCTAATATTTAATTCCGATGCAATTTCTGTGTTTCATCGTCATTGGGAAGGTCCAAGGGATACAGTAAACCTGCACAGGTGCATCGGAATGTAAAACTGCTGACACAGGAAACGCTCAAATCGTAGACAGTAGGAAGACTCAGTCTTCCTGTACTTAAGTCGGCATTGTGTCTCTTATATTTAATTCCGATGCAATTTCTGTGTTTCATCATAAACGAGAAGGTCCAAGGGATACAGTACACCTGCAGAGGTGCATCAGAATGTAAAACTGGTGACACAGGAAACGCTCAACACATAGACAGTAGGAAGACTCAATCTTCCTGTATTTAAGTCGGCATTGTGTCTCTTATATTTAATTCCGATGCAAATTCTGTGTTTCATCGTCAATGGGAAGGTCCAAGGGATACAGTAAACCTGCAGTGGTGCATCGGAATGTAAAACTAGTGACACAGGAAACGCTCAAAACATAGACAGTAGGAAGACTCAGTCTTCCTGTACTTAAGTCGGCATTGTGTCTCTTATATTTATTTCCGATGAAATTTCTGTGTTCCATCGTGAATGGGAAGGTCCAAGGGATATAGTAATCCTGCAGGTGTGCATCGGAAAGTAAAACTGATGACACAGGAAAAGCTCAAAACATAGACAGTAGGAAGACTTAGTCTCCCTGTACTTAAGTCGGCATTATGTCTCTTATATTTAATTCCGATGCAATTTCTGTTTTTCATCGTCAATGGGAAGGTCCAAGGGATACAGTAATCCTGCAGAGGTGCATCAGAATGTAAAACTGCTGACACCGGAAACGCTGAAAACATAGACAGTAGGAAGACTCACTCTTTCTGTACTTAAGTCGGCATTGTGTTTCTTATATTTAATTCCGATGCAATTTCTGTGCTTCATCGTCAATGGGAAGGTCCAATGGATACAGAAAACCTGGAGAGGTGCATTAGAATGTAAAACTGGTGACACAGGAAACGCTCAAATCATAGACAGTAGGAAGACTCAGTCTTCCTGTACTTAAGTCGGCATTGTGTTTCTTATATTTAATTCCGATGCGATTTATATGTTTCATCGAGAAAGGGAAGGTCAAAGGGATACAGTAAACCGGCAGAGTTGCATCGGAATGTAAAACTGGTGACACAGGAAACGCTCAAAACATTGAACGTACGAAGACTGTTTTCTTGCACTTAAGTCGGCATTGTGTCTCTTATATTTAATTTCGATGCAAATTCTGTGATTCATCGTCAATGGGAAGGTCCAAGTCATACAGTAAATCTGCAGAGGTGCATCGGAATTTAAAACTAGTGTCACAGGAAACGCTCAAAACATAGACAGTAGGAAGACTCAGTCTTCCTGTACTTAAGTCGGCATTAAGTCTCTTATATTTAATTCCGATGCAATTTCTGTGTTTCATCGTCAATGGGAAGGTCCGAGGGATACAGTAAACCTGCAGAGGTGCATCGGAATGTAAAACTGGTGACACAGGAAACGCTCAAAACGTAGACAGTAGGAAGACTCAGTCCTCCTGTACATAAGTCGGCATTGTGTCTCTTATATTTAATTCCGATGCAATCTCTGCGTTTCATCATCAATGGGAAGGTCCAAGGGATACAGTAAACCTGCAGATTTGCATCAGAATGTAAAACTGGTGACACAGGAAACGCTCAACACATAGACAGTAGGAAGACTCATTTTTCCTGTATTTAAGTCGGCATTGTGTCTCTTATATTTAATTCCGATGCAATTTCTGTGCTTCATCGTCAATGGGAAGATTCAAGGGATACAGTAAACCTGCAGAGGTGCATCGGAATGTAATACTCGTGTCACAGGAAACGCTCAAAACGTAGACAGTAGGAAGACTTAGTCTTTCTGTACTTAAGTCGGCATTGTGTCTCTTATATTTAATTCCGATGCAATATCTGTGTTTCATCGTCAATGGGAAGGTCCAAGGGATACAGTAAGCCTGCAGAGGTGCATCGGAATGTAAAACTGGTGACACAGGAAACGCTCAAAACGTAGACAGTAGGAAGACTCTGTCTTCCTGTACTTAAGTCGGCATTGTGTCTCTTATATTTAATTCCGATGCAATTTCTGTGCTTCATCTTCATCGAGAAGGTCCAAGGGATACAGTTAACCTGCAGAGGTGCATCAGAATGTAAAACTGGTGACACAGGAAACGCTCAAATCGTAGACAGTAGGAAGACTCAGTCCTCCTGTACTTGAGTCGGCATTGTGTCTCTTATATTTAATTCCGATGCATATTCTGTGTTTCATCGTCAATGGGAAGGTCCAAGGGATACAGTAAACCTGCAGTGGTGCATCGGAATGTAAAACTAGTGACACAGGAAACGCTCAAAACATAGACAGTAGGAAGACTCAGTCTTCCTGTACTTAAGACGGCATTGTGTCTCTTATATTTATTTCGGATGAAATTTCTGTGTTCCATCGTGAATGGGAAGGTCCAAGGGATATAGTAATCCTGCAGAGGTGCATCGGAAAGTAAAACTGATGTCACAGGAAAAGCTCAAAACATAGACAGTAGAAAGACTTAGTCTTCCTGTACTTAAGTCGGCATTGTGTCTCTTATATTTAATTCCGATGCAATTTCTGTGTTTCATCGTCAATGGGAAGGTCCAAGGGATACAGTAATCCTGCAGAGGTGCATCAGAATGTAAAACTGCTGACACCGGAAACGCTCAAAACATAGACAGTAGGAAGACTCAGTCTTCTTGTACTTAAGTCGGCATTGTGTTTCTTATATTTAATTCCGATGCAATTTCTGTGCTTCATCGTCAATGGGAAGGTCCAATTGATACAGAAAACCTGCAGAGGTGCATTAGAATGTAAAACTGGTGACACAGGAAACGCTCAAAACATAGACAGTAGGAAGACTCAGTCTTCCTGTACTTAAGTCGGCATTGTGTTTCTTATATTTAATTCCGATGCGATTTCTGTGTTTCATCGAGAAAGGGAAGGTCAAAGGGATACAGTAAACCAGCAGAGGTGCATCGGAATGTAAAACTGGTGACACAGGAAACGCTCAAAACATTGACCGTACGAAGACTGTTTTCTTGCACTTAAGTCGGCATTGTGTCTCTTATATTTAATTTCGATGCAATTACTGTGTTTCATCGTCAATGGGAAGGTCCAAGGGATACAGTAAATCTGCAGAGGTGCATCGGAATGTAAAACTAGTGTCACCGGAGACGCTCAAAGCATAGACAGTAGGAAGACCTAGTCTTCCTGTACTTAAGTCGGCATTGTGTCTCTTATATTTAATTCCGATGCAATTTCTGAGTTTCATCGTCAATGGAAAGGTCCAAGGGATACAGTAAACCTGCAGAGGTGCATCGGAATGTAAAACTGGTGACACAGGAAACGCTCAAAACGTAGACAGTAGGAAGACTCAGTCTTCCTGTACTTAAGTCGGCATTGTGTCTCTTATATATAATTCCGATGCAATCTCTGTGTTTCATCGTCAATGGGAAGGTCCAAGGGATACAGTAAACCTGCAGAGGTGCATCAGAATCTAAAACTGGTGACACAGGAAACGCTCAACACATAGACAGTAGGAAGACTCATTCTTCCTGTATTTAAGTCGGCATTGTGTCTCTTATATTTAATTCCCATGCAATTTCTGTGTTCCATCGACAATGGGAAGATCCGAGGGATACAGTAAACCTGCAGTGGTGCATCGGAATGTAAAACTAGTGACACAGGAAACGCTCAAAACATACAGAGTAGGAAGACTCAGTCTTCCTGTACTTAAGTCGGCATTGTGTCTCTTATATTTAATTCCGATGCAATTTCTTTGTTTCATCGTCAATGGGAAGGTCCAAGGTATACAGTAAACCTGCAGAGGTGCATCGGAATGTAAAACTGGTGACACAGGAAACGCTCAAAACATAGACAGTAGGAAGACTCATTCTTCCTGTATTTAAGTCGGCATTGTGTCTCTTATATTTAATTCCGATGCAATTCCTGTGTTTCATCGTCAATGGGAAGGTCCAAGGGATACAGTAAACCTGCAGAGGTGCATCGGAATGTAATACTAGTGTCACAGGAAACGCTCAAAACATAGACAGTAGGAAGACTCAGTCTTCCTGTACTTAAGTCGGCATTGTGTCTCTAATATTTAATTCCGATGCAATTTCTGTGTTTCATCGTCATTGGGAAGGTCCAAGGGATACAGTAAACCTGCACAGGTGCATCGGAATGTAAAACTGCTGACACAGGAAACGCTCAAAACGTAGACAGTAGGAAGACTCAGTCTTCCTGTACTTAAGTCGGCATTGTGTCTCTTATATTTAATTCCGATGCAATTTCTGTGTTTCATCGTCAATGGGAAGGTCCAAGGGATACAGTAATCCTGCAGAGGTGCATCAGAATGTAAAACTGCTGACACCGGAAACGCTCAAAACATAGACAGTAGGAAGACTCAGTCTTCTTGTACTTAAGTCGGCATTGTGTTTCTTATATTTAATTCCGATGCAATTTCTGTGCTTCATCGTCAATGGGAAGGTCCAATTGATACAGAAAACCTGCAGAGGTGCATTAGAATGTAAAACTGGTGACACAGGAAACGCTCAAAACATAGACAGTAGGAAGACTCAGTCTTCCTGTACTTAAGTCGGCATTGTGTTTCTTATATTTAATTCCGATGCGATTTCTGTGTTTCATCGAGAAAGGGAAGGTCAAAGGGATACAGTAAACCAGCAGAGGTGCATCGGAATGTAAAACTGGTGACACAGGAAACGCTCAAAACATTGACCGTACGAAGACTGTTTTCTTGCACTTAAGTCGGCATTGTGTCTCTTATATTTAATTTCGATGCAATTACTGTGTTTCATCGTCAATGGGAAGGTCCAAGGGATACAGTAAATCTGCAGAGGTGCATCGGAATGTAAAACTAGTGTCACCGGAGACGCTCAAAGCATAGACAGTAGGAAGACCTAGTCTTCCTGTACTTAAGTCGGCATTGTGTCTCTTATATTTAATTCCGATGCAATTTCTGAGTTTCATCGTCAATGGAAAGGTCCAAGGGATACAGTAAACCTGCAGAGGTGCATCGGAATGTAAAACTGGTGACACAGGAAACGCTCAAAACGTAGACAGTAGGAAGACTCAGTCTTCCTGTACTTAAGTCGGCATTGTGTCTCTTATATATAATTCCGATGCAATCTCTGTGTTTCATCGTCAATGGGAAGGTCCAAGGGATACAGTAAACCTGCAGAGGTGCATCAGAATCTAAAACTGGTGACACAGGAAACGCTCAACACATAGACAGTAGGAAGACTCATTCTTCCTGTATTTAAGTCGGCATTGTGTCTCTTATATTTAATTCCGATGCAATTTCTGTGTTCCATCGACAATGGGAAGATCCGAGGGATACAGTAAACCTGCAGTGGTGCATCGGAATGTAAAACTAGTGACACAGGAAACGCTCAAAACATACAGAGTAGGAAGACTCAGTCTTCCTGTACTTAAGTCGGCATTGTGTCTCTTATATTTAATTCCGATGCAATTTCTTTGTTTCATCGTCAATGGGAAGGTCCAAGGTATACAGTAAACCTGCAGAGGTGCATCGGAATGTAAAACTGGTGACACAGGAAACGCTCAAAACATAGACAGTAGGAAGACTCATTCTTCCTGTATTTAAGTCGGCATTGTGTCTCTTATATTTAATTCCGATGCAATTCCTGTGTTTCATCGTCAATGGGAAGGTCCAAGGGATACAGTAAACCTGCAGAGGTGCATCGGAATGTAATACTAGTGTCACAGGAAACGCTCAAAACATAGACAGTAGGAAGACTCAGTCTTCCTGTACTTAAGTCGGCATTGTGTCTCTAATATTTAATTCCGATGCAATTTCTGTGTTTCATCGTCATTGGGAAGGTCCAAGGGATACAGTAAACCTGCACAGGTGCATCGGAATGTAAAACTGCTGACACAGGAAACGCTCAAAACGTAGACAGTAGGAAGACTCAGTCTTCCTGTACTTAAGTCGGCATTGTGTCTCTTATATTTAATTCCGATGCAATTTCTGTGTTTCATCGTCAACGAGAAGGTCCAAGGGATACAGTACACCTGCAGAGGTGCATCAGAATGTAAAACTGGTGACACAGGAAACGCTCAACACATAGACAGTAGGAAGACTCAATCTTCCTGTATTTAAGTCGGCATTGTGTCTCTTATATTTAATTCCGATGCAAATTCTGTGTTTCATCGTCAATGGGAAGGTCCAAGGGATACAGTAAACCTGCAGTGGTGCATCGGAAAGTAATACTAGTGACACAGGAAACGCTCAAAACATAGACTGTAGGAAGACTCAGTCTTCCTGTACTTAAGTCGGCATTGTGTCTCTTATATTTATTTCCGATGAAATTTCTGTGTTCCATCGTGAATGGGAAGGTCCAAGGGATATAGTAATCCTGCAGGTGTGCATCGGAAAGTAAAACTGATGACACAGGAAAAGCTCAAAACATAGACAGTAGGAAGACTTAGTCTCCCTGTACTTAAGTCGGCATTGTGTCTCTTATATTTAATTCCGATGCAATTTCTGTTTTTCATCGTCAATGGGAAGGTCCAAGGGATACAGTAATCCTGCAGAGGTGCATCAGAATGTAAAACTGCTGACATCGGAAACGCTGAAAACATAGACAGTAGGAAGACTCACTCTTCCTGTACTTAAGTCGGCATTGTGTTTCTTATATTTAATACCGATGCAATTTCTGTGCTTCATCGTCAATGGGAAGGTCCAATGGATACAGAAAACCTGGAGAGGTGCATTAGAATGTAAAACTGGTGACACAGGAAACGCTCAAAACATAGACAGTAGGAAGACTCAGCCTTCCTGTACTTAAGTCGGCATTGTGTTTCTTATATTTAATTCCGATGCGATTTATGTGTTTCATCGAGAAAGGGAAGGTCAAAGGGATACAGTAAACCGGCAGAGTTGCATCGGAATGTAAAACTGGTGACACAGGAAACGCTCAAATCATTGACCGTACGAAGACTGTTTTCTTGCACTTAAGTCGGCATTGTGTCTCTTATATTTAATTTCGATGCAATTTCTGTGTTTCATCGTCAATGGGAAGGTCCAAGGGATACAGTAAACCTGCAGTGGTGCATCGGAATGTAAAACTGGTGACACAGGAAACGCGCAAATCGTAGACAGTAGGAAGACTCACTCTTCCTGTACTTAAGTCGGCATTGTGTTTCTTATATTTAATACCGATGCAATTTCTGTGCTTCATCGTCAATGGGAAGGTCCAATGGATACAGAAAACCTGGAGAGGTGCATTAGAATGTAAAACTGGTGACACAGGAAACGCTCAAAACATAGACAGTAGGAAGACTCATTCTTCCTGTATTTAAGTCGGCATTGTGTCTCTTATATTTAATTCCGATGCAATTCCTGTGTTTCATCGTCAATGGGAAGGTCCAAGGGATACAGTAAACCTGCAGAGGTGCATCGGAATGTAATACTAGTGTCACAGGAAACGCTCAAAACATAGACAGTAGGAAGACTCAGTCTTCCTGTACTTAAGTCGGCATTGTGTCTCTTATATTTAATTTCGATGCAAATTCTGTGTTTCATCGTCAATGGGAAGGTCCAAGGGATACAGTAAATCTGCAGAGGTGCATCGGAATGTAAAACTAGTGTCACAGGAAACGCTCAAAACATAGACAGTAGGAAGACTCAGTCTTCCTGTACTTAAGTCGGCATTAAGTCTCTTATATTTAATTCCGATGCAATTTCTGTGTTTCATCGTCAATGGGAAGGTCCGAGGGATACAGTAAACCTGCAGAGGTGCATCGGAATGTAAAACTGGTGACACAGGAAACGCTCAAAACGTAGACAGTAGGAAGACTCAGTCCTCCTGCACTTAAGTCGGCATTGTGTCTCTTATATTTAATTCCGATGCAATCTCTGCGTTTCATCATCAATGGGAAGGTCCAAGGGATACAGTAAACCTGCAGAGGTGCATCAGAATGTAAAACTGGTGACACAGGAAACGCTCAACACATAGACAGTAGGAAGACTCATTTTTCCTGTATTTAAGTCGGCATTGTGTCTCTTATATTTAATTCCGATGCAATTTCTGTGCTTCATCGTCAATGGGAAGGTCCAAGGGATACAGTAAACCTGCAGAGGTGCATCAGAATGTAAAACTGGTGACACAGGAAACGCTCAAATCGTAGACAGTAGGAAGACTCAGTCTTCCTGTACTTGAGTCGGCATTGTGTCTCTTATATTTAATTCCGATGCAAATTCTGTGTTTCATCGTCAATGGGAAGGTCCAAGGGATACAGTAAACCTGCAGTGGTGCATCGGAATGTAAAACTGGTGACACAGGGAACGCTCAAAACGTAGACAGTAGGAAGACTCAGTCTTCCTGTACTTAAGTCGGCATTGTGTCTCTTATATTTAATTCCGATGCAATTTCTGTGTTTCATCGTCAACGAGATGGTCCAAGGGATACAGTAAACCTGCAGAGGTGCATCAGAATGTAAAACTGGTGACACAGGAAACGCTCAACACATAGACAGTAGTAAGACTCATTCTTCCTGTATTTAAGTCGGCATTGTGTCTCTTATATTTAATTCCGATGCAAATTCTGTGTTTCATCGTCAATGGGAAGGTCCAAGGGATACAGTAAACCTGCAGTGGTGCATCGGAATGTAAAACTAGTGACACAGGAAACGCTCAAAACATACAGAGTAGGAAGACTCAGTCTTCCTGTACTTAAGTCGGCATTGTGTCTCTTATATTTAATTCCGATGCAATTTCTTTGTTTCATCGTCAATGGGAAGGTCCAATGGATACAGAAAACCTGCAGAGGTGCATTAGAATGTAAAACTGGTGACACAGGAAACGCTCAAAACATAGACAGTAGGAAGACTCAGTCTTCCTGTACTTAAGTCGGCATAGTGTTTCTTATATTTAATTCCGATGCGATTTCTGTGTTTCATCGAGAAAGGGAAGGTCAAAGGGATACAGTAAACCAGCAGAGGTGCATCGGAATGTAAAACTGGTGACACAGGAAACGCTCAAAACATTGACCGTACGATGACTGTTTTCTTGCACTTAAGTCGGCATTGTGTCTCTTATATTTAATTTCGATGCAATTACAGTGTTTCATCGTCAATGGGAAGGTCCAAGGAATACAGTAAATCTGCAGAGGTGCATCGGAATGTAAAACTAGTGTCACAGGAAACGCTAAAAACATAGACAGTAGGAAGACTCAGTCTTCCTGTACTTAAGTCGGCATTGTGTCTCTTATATTTAATTCCGATGCAATTTCTGAGTTTCATCGTCAATGGGAAGGTCCAATGGATACAGAAAACTTGCAGAGGTGCATCAGAATGTAAAACTGGTGACACAGGAAACGCTCAAAACATAGACAGTAGGAAGACTCATTCTTCCTGTATTTAAGTCGGCATTGTGTCTCTTATATTTAATTCCGATGCAATTCCTGTGTTTCATCGTCAATGGGAAGGTCCAAGGGATACAGTAAATCTGCAGAGGTGCATCGGAATGTAAAACTAGTGTCACAGGAAACGCTCAAAACATAGACAGTAGGAAGACTCAGTCTTCCTGTACTTAAGTCGGCATTATGTCTCTTATATTTAATTCCGATGCAATTTCTGTGTTTCATCGTCAATGGGAAGGTCCGAGGGATACAGTAAACCTGCAGAGGTGCATCGGAATGTAAAACTGGTGACACAGGAAACGCTCAAAACGTAGACAGTAGGAAGACTCATTCCTCCTGTACTTAAGTCGGCATTGTGTCTCTTATATTTAATTCCGATGCAATCTCTGCGTTTCATCATCAATGGGAAGGTCCAAGGGATACAGTAAACCTGCAGAGGTGCATCAGAATGTAAAACTGGTGACACAGGAAACGCTCAACACATAGACAGTAGGAAGACTCATTTTTCCTGTATTTAAGTCGGCATTGTGTCTCTTATATTTAATTCGATGCAATTTCTGTGCTTCATCGTCAATGGGAAGGTCCAAGGGATACAGTAAACCTGCAGAGGTGCATCGGAATGTAATACTCGTGTCACAGGAAACGCTCAAATCATAGACAGTAGGAAGACTCAGTCTTTCTGTACTTAAGTCGGCATTGTGTCTCTTATATTTAATTCCGATGCAATATCTGTGTTTCATCGTCAATGGGAAGGTCCAAGGGATACAGTAAGCCTGCAGAGGTGCATCGGAATGTAAAACTGGTGACACAGGAAACGCTCAAAACGTAGACAGTAGGAAGACTCTGTCTTCCTGTACTTAAGTCGGCATTGTGTCTCTTATATTTAATTCCGATGCAATTTCTGTGTTTCATCGTCAACGAGAAGGTCCAAGGGATACAGTTAACCTGCAGAGGTGCATCAGAATGTAAAACTGGTGACACAGGAAACGCGCAAATCGTAGACAGTAGGAAGACTCAGTCTTCCTGTACTTGAGTCGGCATTGTGTCTCTTATATTTAATTCCGATGCAAATTCTGTGTTTCATCGTCAATGGGAAGGTCCAAGGGATACAGTAAACCTGCAGTGGTGCATCGGAATGTAAAACTGGTGACACAGGGAACGCTCAAAACGTAGACAGTAGGAAGACTCAGTCTTCCTGTACTTAAGTCGGCATTGTGTCTCTTATATTTAATTCCGATGCAATTTCTGTGTTTCATCGTCAACGAGATGGTCCAAGGGATACAGTAAACCTGCAGAGGTGCATCAGAATGTAAAACTGGTGACACAGGAAACGCTCAACACATAGACAGTAGTAAGACTCATTCTTCCTGTATTTAAGTCGGCATTGTGTCTCTTATATTTAATTCCGATGCAAATTCTGTGTTTCATCGTCAATGGGAAGGTCCAAGGGATACAGTAAACCTGCAGTGGTGCATCGGAATGTAAAACTAGTGACACAGGAAACGCTCAAAACATACAGAGTAGGAAGACTCAGTCTTCCTGTACTTAAGTCGGCATTGTGTCTCTTATATTTAATTCCGATGCAATTTCTTTGTTTCATCGTCAATGGGAAGGTCCAATGGATACAGAAAACCTGCAGAGGTGCATTAGAATGTAAAACTGGTGACACAGGAAACGCTCAAAACATAGACAGTAGGAAGACTCAGTCTTCCTGTACTTAAGTCGGCATTGTGTTTCTTATATTTAATTCCGATGCGATTTCTGTGTTTCATCGAGAAAGGGAAGGTCAAAGGGATACAGTAAACCAGCAGAGGTGCATCGGAATGTAAAACTGGTGACACAGGAAACGCTCAAAACATTGACCGTACGAAGACTGTTTTCTTGCACTTAAGTCGGCATTGTGTCTCTTATATTTAATTTCGATGCAATTTCTGAGTTTCATCGTCAATGGGAAGGTCCAATGGATACAGAAAACTTGCAGAGGTGCATCAGAATGTAAAACTGGTGACACAGGAAACGCTCAAAACATAGACAGTAGGAAGACTCATTCTTCCTGTATTTAAGTCGGCATTGTGTCTCTTATATTTAATTCCGATGCAATTCCTGTGTTTCATCGTCAATGGGAAGGTCCGAGGGATACAGTAAACCTGCAGAGGTGCATCGGAATGTAATACTAGTGTCACAGGAAACGCTCAAAACATAGACAGTAGGAAGACTCAGTCTTCCTGTACTTAAGTCGGCATTGTGTCTCTAATATTTAATTCCGATGCAATTTCTGTGTTTCATCGTCATTGGGAAGGTCCAAGGGATACAGTAAACCTGCACAGGTGCATCGGAATGTAAAACTGCTGACACAGGAAACGCTCAAAACGTAGACAGTAGGAAGACTCAGTCTTCCTGTACTTAAGTCGGCATTGTGTCTCTTATATTTAATTCCGATGCAATTTCTGTGTTTCATCGTCAATGGGAAGGTCCGAGGGATACAGTAAACCTGCAGAGGTGCATCGGAATGTAAAACTGGTGACACAGGAAACGCTCAAAACGTAGACAGTAGGAAGACTCATTCCTCCTGTACTTAAGTCGGCATTGTGTCTCTTATATTTAATTCCGATGCAATCTCTGCATTTCATCATCAATGGGAAGGTCCAAGGGATACAGTAAACCTGCAGAGGTGCATCAGAATGTAAAACTGGTGACACAGGAAACGCTCAACACATAGACAGTAGGAAGACTCATTTTTCCTGTATTTAAGTCGGCATTGTGTCTCTTATATTTAATTCGATGCAATTTCTGTGCTTCATCGTCAATGGGAAGGTCCAAGGGATACAGTAAACCTGCAGAGGTGCATCGGAATGTAATACTCGTGTCACAGGAAACGCTCAAATCATAGACAGTAGGAAGACTCAGTCTTTCTGTACTTAAGTCGGCATTGTGTCTCTTATATTTAATTCCGATGCAATATCTGTGTTTCATCGTCAATGGGAACGTCCAAGGGATACAGTAAGCCTGCAGAGGTGCATCGGAATGTAAAACTGGTGACACAGGAAACGCTCAAAACGTAGACAGTAGGAAGACTCTGTCTTCCTGTACTTAAGTCGGCATTGTGTCTCTTATATTTAATTCCGATGCAATTTCTGTGTTTCATCGTCAACGAGAAGGTCCAAGGGATACAGTTAACCTGCAGAGGTGCATCAGAATGTAAAACTGGTGACACAGGAAACGCGCAAATCGTAGACAGTAGGAAGACTCAGTCTTCCTGTACTTGAGTCGGCATTGTGTCTCTTATATTTAATTCCGATGCAAATTCTGTGTTTCATCGTCAATGGGAAGGTCCAAGGGATACAGTAAACCTGCAGTGGTGCATCGGAATGTAAAACTGGTGACACAGGGAACGCTCAAAACGTAGACAGTAGGAAGACTCAGTCTTCCTGTACTTAAGTCGGCATTGTGTCTCTTATATTTAATTCCGATGCAATTTCTGTGTTTCATCGTCAACGAGATGGTCCAAGGGATACAGTAAACCTGCAGAGGTGCATCAGAATGTAAAACTGGTGACACAGGAAACGCTCAACACATAGACAGTAGTAAGACTCATTCTTCCTGTATTTAAGTCGGCATTGTGTCTCTTATATTTAATTGCGATGCAAATTCTGTGTTTCATCGTCAATGGGAAGGTCCAAGGGATACAGTAAACCTGCAGTGGTGCATCGGAATGTAAAACTAGTGACACAGGAAACGCTCAAAACATACAGAGTAGGAAGACTCAGTCTTCCTGTACTTAAGTCGGCATTGTGTCTCTTATATTTAATTCCGATGCAATTTCTTTGTTTCATCGTCAATGGGAAGGTCCAATGGATACAGAAAACCTGCAGAGGTGCATTAGAATGTAAAACTGGTGACACAGGAAACGCTCAAAACATAGACAGTAGGAAGACTCAGTCTTCCTGTACTTAAGTCGGCATTGTGTTTCTTATATTTAATTCCGATGCGATTTCTGTGTTTCATCGAGAAAGGGAAGGTCAGAGGGATACAGTAAACCAGCAGAGGTGCATCGGAATGTAAAACTGGTGACACAGGAAACGCTCAAAACATTGACCGTACGAAGACTGTTTTCTTGCACTTAAGTCGGCATTGTGTCTCTTATATTTAATTTCGATGCAATTTCTGAGTTTCATCGTCAATGGGAAGGTCCAATGGATACAGAAAACTTGCAGAGGTGCATCAGAATGTAAAACTGGTGACACAGGAAACGCTCAAAACATAGACAGTAGGAAGACTCATTCTTCCTGTATTTAAGTCGGCATTGTGTCTCTTATATTTAATTCCGATGCAATTCCTGTGTTTCATCGTCAATGGGAAGGTCCGAGGGATACAGTAAACCTGCAGAGGTGCATCGGAATGTAATACTAGTGTCACAGGAAACGCTCAAAACATAGACAGTAGGAAGACTCAGTCTTCCTGTACTTAAGTCGGCATTGTGTCTCTAATATTTAATTCCGATGCAATTTCTGTGTTTCATCGTCATTGGGAAGGTCCAAGGGATACAGTAAACCTGCACAGGTGCATCGGAATGTAAAACTGCTGACACAGGAAACGCTCAAAACGTAGACAGTAGGAAGACTCAGTCTTCCTGTACTTAAGTCGGCATTGTGTCTCTTATATTTAATTCCGATGCAATTTCTGTGTTTCATCATCAACGAGAAGGTCCAAGGGATACAGTACACCTGCAGAGGTGCATCAGAATGTAAAACTGGTGACACAGGAAACGCTCAACACATAGACAGTAGGAAGACTCAATCTTCCTGTATTTAAGTCGGCATTGTGTCTCTTATATTTAATTCCGATGCAAATTCTGTGTTTCATCGTCAATGGGAAGGTCCAAGGGATACAGTAAACCTGCAGTCGTGCATCGGAATGTAAAACTAGTGACACAGGAAACGCTCAAAACATAGACAGTAGGAAGACTCAGTCTTCCTGTACTTAAGTCGGCATTGTGTCTCTTATATTTATTTCCGATGAAATTTCTGTGTTCCATCGTGAATGGGAAGGTCCAAGGGATATAGTAATCCTGCAGGTGTGCATCGGAAAGTAAAACTGATGACACAGGAAAAGCTCAAAACATAGACAGTAGGAAGACTTAGTCTCCCTGTACTTAAGTCGGCATTGTGTCTCTTATATTTAATTCCGATGCAATTTCTGTTTTTCATCGTCAATGGGAAGGTCCAAGGGATACAGTAATCCTGCAGAGGTGCATCAGAATGTAAAACTGCTGACACCGGAAACGCTGAAAACATAGACAGTAGGAAGACTCACTCTTCCTGTACTTAAGTCGGCATTGTGTTTCTTATATTTAATTCCGATGCAATTTCTGTGCTTCATCGTCAATGGGAAGGTCCAATGGATACAGAAAACCTGGAGAGGTGCATTAGAATGTAAAACTGGTGACACAGGAAACGCTCAAATCATAGACAGTAGGAAGACTCAGTCTTCCTGTACTTAAGTCGGCATTGTGTTTCTTATATTTGATTCCGATGCGATTTATGTGTTTCATCGAGAGAGGGAAGGTCAAAGGGATACAGTAAACCGGCAGAGTTGCATCGGAATGTAAAACTGGTGACACAGGAAACGCTAAAAACATTGACCGTACGAAGACTGTTTTCTTGCACTTAAGTCGGCATTGTGTCTCTTATATTTAATTTCGATGCAAATTCTGTGTTTCATCGTCAATGGGAAGGTCCAAGGGATACAGTAAATCTGCAGAGGTGCATCGGAATTTAAAACTAGTGTCACAGGAAACGCTCAAAACATAGACAGTAGGAAGACTCAGTCTTCCTGTACTTAAGTAGGCATTAAGTCTCTTATATTTAATTCCGATGCAATATCTGTGTTTCATCGTCAATGGGAAGGTCCAAGGGATACAGTAAGCCTGCAGAGGTGCATCGGAATGTAAAACTGGTGACACAGGAAACGCTCAAAACGTAGACAGTAGGAAGACTCTGTCTTCCTGTACTTATGTCGGCATTGTGTCTCTTATATTTAATTCCGATGCAATTTCTGTGTTTCATCGTCATCGAGAAGGTCCAAGGGATACAGTTAACCTGCAGAGGTGCATCAGAATGTAAAACTGGTGACACAGGAAACGCTCAAATCGTAGACAGTAGGAAGACTCAGTCTTCCTGTACTTGAGTCGGCATTGTGTCTCTTATATTTATTTCCGATGCAAATTCTGTGTTTCATCGTCAATGGGAAGGTCAAAGGGATACAGTAAACCTGCAGTGGTGCATCGGAATGTAAAACTAGTGACACAGGAAACGCTCAAAACATAGACAGTAGGAAGACTCAGTCTTCCTGTACTTAAGTCGGCATTGTGTCTCTTATATTTATTTCGGATGAAATTTCTGTGTTCCATCGTGAATGGGAAGGTCCAAGGGATATAGTAATCCTGCAGAGGTGCATCGGAAAGTAAAACTGATGTCACAGGAAAAGCTCAAAACATAGACAGTAGAAAGACTTAGTCTTCCTGTACTTAAGTCGGCATTGTGTCTCTTATATTTAATTCCGATGCAATTTCTGTTTTTCATCGTCAATGGGAAGGTCCAAGGGATACAGGAAACCTGCAGAGGTGCATCTGAATGTAAAACTGATGACACAGAAAACGCTCAAAACATAGACAGTAGGAAGACTCAGTCTTCCTGTACATAAGTCGGCATTGTGTCTCTTATATTTCATTCCAATGCAATTTCTGTGTTTCATCGTCAATGGGAAGGTCCAAGGGATACAGTAATCCTGCAGAGGTGCATCAGAATGTAAAACTGCTGACATCGGAAACGCTCAAAACATAGACAGTAGGAAGACTCAGTCTTCTTGTACTTAAGTCGGCATTGTGTTTCTTATATTTAATTCCGATGCAATTTCTGTGCTTCATCGTCAATGGGAAGGTCCAATGGATACAGAAAACCTGCAGAGGTGCATTAGAATGTAAAACTGGTGACACAGGAAACGCTCATAACATAGACAGTAGGAAGACTCAGTCTTCCTGTACTTAAGTCGGCATTGTGTTTCTTATATTTAATTCCGATGCGATTTCTGTGTTTCATCGAGAAAGGGAAGGTCAAAGGGATACAGTAAACCAGCAGAGGTGCATCGGAATGTAAAACTGGTGACACAGGAAACGCTCAAAACATTGACCGTACGAAGACTGTTTTCTTGCACTTAAGTCGGCATTGTGTCTCTTATATTTAATTTCGATGCAATTACTGTGTTTCATCGTCAATGGGAAGGTCCAAGGGATACAGTAAATCTGCAGAGGTGCATCGGAATGTAAAACTAGTGTCACCGGAGACGCTCAAAGCATAGACAGTAGGAAGACCTAGTCTTCCTGTACTTAAGTCGGCATTGTGTCTCTTATATTTAATTCCGATGCAATTTCTGAGTTTCATCGTCAATGGAAAGGTCCAAGGGATACAGTAAACCTGCAGAGGTGCATCGGAACGTAAAACTGGTGACACAGGAAACGCTCAAAACGTAGACAGTAGGAAGACTCAGTCTTCCTGTACTTAAGTCGGCATTGTGTCTCTTATATATAATTCCGATGCAATCTCTGTGTATCATCGTCAATGGGAAGGTCCAAGGGATACAGTAAACCTGCAGAGGTGCATCAGAATCTAAAACTGGTGACACAGGAAACGCTCAACACATAGACAGTAGGAAGACTCATTCTTCCTGTATTTAAGTCGGCATTGTGTCTCTTATATTTAATTCCGATGCAATTTCTGTGTTCCATCGACAATGGGAAGGTCCGAGGGATACAGTAAACCTGCAGTGGTGCATCGGAATGTAAAACTAGTGACACAGGAAGCGCTCAAAACATACAGAGTAGGAAGACTCAGTCTTCCTGTACTTAAGTCGGCATTGTGTCTCTTATATTTAATTCCGATGCAATTCCTTTGTTTCATCGTCAATGGGAAGGTCCAAGGTATACAGTAAACCTGCAGAGGTGCATCGGAATGTAAAACTGGTGACACAGGAAACGCTCAAAACGTAGACAGTAGGAAGACTCAGTCTTCCTGTACTTAAGTCGGCATTGTGTCTCTTATATTTATTTCCGATGAAATTTCTGTGTTCCATGGTGAATGGGAAGGTCCAATGGATATAGTAATCCTGCAGAGGTGCATCGGAAAGTAAAACAGATGACACAGGAAAAGCTCAAAACATAGACAGTACTAAGACTTAGTCTTCCTGTACATAAGTCGGCATTGTGTCTCTTATATTTAATTCCGATGCAATTTCTGTGTTTCATCGTCAATGGGAAGGTCCAAGGGATACAGTAAACCTGCAGAGGTGCATCGGAATGTAAAACTGGTGACACAGGAAACGCTCAAAACAATGACCGTACGAAGACTGTTTTCTTGCACTTAAGTCGGCATTGTGTCTCTTATATTTAATTTCGATGCAATTACTGTGTTTCATCGTCAATGGGAAGGTCCAAGGGATACAGTAAATCTGGAGAGGTGCATCGGAATGTAAAACTAGTGTCACAGGAAACGCTCAAAACATAGACAGTAGGAAGACTCAGTCTTCCTGTACTTAAGTCGGCATTGTGTCTCTTATATTTAATTCCGATGCAATTTCTGAGTTTCATCGTCAATGGAAAGGTCCAAGGGATACAGTAAACCTGCAGAGGTGCATCGGAATGTAAAACTGGTGACACAGGAAACGCTCAAAACGTAGACAGTAGGAAGACTCAGTCTTCCTGTACTTAAGTCGGCATTGTGTCTCTTATATTTAATTCCGATGCAATCTCTGTGTTTCATCGTCAATGGGAAGGTCCAAGGGATACAGTAAACCTGCAGAGGTGCATCAGAATTTAAAACTGGTGACACAGGAAACGCTCAACACATAGACAGTAGGAAGACTCATTCTTCCTGTATTTAAGTCGGCATTGTGTCTCTTATATTTAATTCCGATGCAATTTCTGTGTTCCATCGACAATGGGAAGGTCCAAGGGATACAGTAAACCTGCAGTGGTGCATCGGAATGTAAAACTAGTGACACAGGAAACGCTCAAAACATACAGAGTAGGAAGACTCAGTCTTCCTGTACTTAAGTCGGCATTGTGTCTCTTATATTTAATTCCGATGCAATTTCTTTTTTTCATCGTCAATGGGAAGGTCCAAGGGATACAGTAAACCTGCAGAGGTGCATCAGAATGTAAAACTGGTGACACAGGAAACGCTCAAAACGTAGACAGTAGGAAGACTCAGTCTTCCTGTGCTTAAGTCGGCATTGTGTCTCTTATATTTAATTCCGATGCAATCTCTGTGTTTCATCGCCAATGGGAAGGTCCAAGGGATACAGTAAACCTGCAGAGGTGCATCAGAATGTAAAACTGGTGACACAGGAAACGCTCAACACATAGACAGTAGGAAGACTCATTCTTCCTGTATTTAAGTCGGCATTGTGTCTCTTATATTTAATTCCGATGCAATTTCTGTGTTTCATCGTCAATGGGAAGGTCCAAGGGATACAGTAAACCTGCAGAGGTGCATCGGAATGTAATACAAGTGTCACAGAAAACGCTCAAAACATAGACAGTAGGAAGACTCAGTCTTCCTGTACTTAAGTCGGCATTGTGTCTGTTATATTTAATTCCGATGCAATTTCTGTGTTTCATCGTCAATGGGAAGGTCCAAGGGATACAGTAAACCTGCAGAGGTGCATCGGAATGTAAAACTGGTGACACAGGGAACGCTCAAAACGTAGACAGTAGGAAGACTCAGTCTTCCTGTACTTAAGTCGGCATTGTGTCTCTTATATTTAATTCCGATGCAATTTCTGTGTTTCATCGTCAACGAGAAGGTCCAAGGGATACAGTAAACCTGCAGAGGTGCATCAGAATGTAAAACTGGTGACACAGGAAACGCTCAACACATAGACAGTAGGAAGACTCATTCTTCCTGCATTTAAGTCGGCATTGTGTCTCTTATATTTAATTCCGATGCAAATTCTGTGTTTCATCGTCAATGGGAAGGTCCAAGGGATACAGTAAACCTGCAGTGGTGCATCGGAATGTAAAACTAGTGACACAGGAAACGCTCAAAACATAGACAGTAGGAAGACTCAGTCTTCCTGTACTTAAGTCGGCATTGTGTCTCTTATATTTATTTCCGATGAAATTTCTGTGTTCCATCGTGAATGGGAAGGTCTAATGGATATAGTAATCCTGCAGAGGTGCATCGGAAAGTAAAACAGATGACACAGGAAAAGCTCAAAACATAGACAGTAGGAAGACTTAGTCTTCCTGTACATAAGTCGGCATTCTGTCTCTTATATTTAATTCCGATGCAATTTCTGTGTTTCATCGTCAATGGGAAGGTCCAAGGGATACAGTAAACCTGCAGAGGTGCAATGGAATGTAAAACTGGTGACACAGGGAACGCTCAAAACGTAGACAGTAGGAAGACTCAGTCTTCCTGTACTTAAGTCGGCAATGTGTCTCTTATATTTAATTCCGATGCAATTTCTGTGTTTCATCGTCAACGAGATGGTCCAAGGGATACAGTAAACTTGCAGAGGTGCATCAGAATGTAAAACTGGTGACACAGGAAACGCTCAACACATAGACAGTAGGAAGACTCATTCTTCCTGTATTTAAGTCGGCATTGTGTCTCTTATATTTAATTCCGATGCAAATTCTGTGTTTCATCGTCAATGGGAAGGTCCAAGGGATACAGTAAACCTGCAGTGGTGCATCGGAATGTAAAACTAGTGACACAGGATACGCTCAAAACATAGACAGTAGTAAGACTCAGTCTTCCTGTACTTAAGTCGGCATTGTGTCTCTTATATTTAATTCCGATGCAATATCTGTTTTTCATCGTCAATGGGAAGGTCCAAGGGATACAGTAAACCTGCAGAGGTGAATCTGAATGTAAAACTGATGACACAGAAATGCTCAAAACATAGACATTAGGAAGACTCAGTCTTCCTGTACATAAGTCGGCATTGTGTCTCTTATATTTAATTCCGATGCAATTTCTGTGTTTGATCGTCAATGGGAAGCTCCAAGGGATACAGTAAACCTGCAGAGGTGCATCGGAATGTAAAACTGGTGACACAGGAAACGCTCAAAACATTAAACCGTACGAAGACTGTTTTCTTGCACTTAAGTCGGCATTGTGTCTCTTATATTTAATTTCGATGCGATTTCTGTGTTTCATCGTCAATGGGAAGGTCCAAGGGATACAGTACATCTGCAGAGGTGCATCGGAATGTAAAACTAGTGTCACAGGAAACGCTCAAAACATAGACAGTAGGAAGACTCAGTCTTCCTGTACTTAAGTCGGCATTGTGTCTCTTACATTTAATTCCGATGCAATTTCTGTGTTTCATCGTCAATGGGAAGCTCCAAGGGATACAGTAAACCTGCAGAGGTGCATCGGAATGTAAAACTGGTGACACAGGAAACGCTCAAAACGTAGACAGTAGGAAGACTCAGTCTTCCTGTACTTAAGTCGGCATTGTGTCTCTTATATTTAATTCCGATGCAATCTCTGTGTTTCATCGTCAATGGGAAGGTCCAAGGGATACAGTAAACCTGCAGAGGTGCATCAGAATGTAAAACTGGTGACACAGGAAACGCTCAACACATAGACAGTAGGAAGACTCATTCTTCTTGTATTTAAGTCGGCATTGTGTCTCTTATATTTAATTCCGATGCAATTTCTGTGTTTCATCGACAATGGGAAGGTCCAAGGGATACAGTTAACCTGCAGTGGTGCATCGGAATGTAAAACTAGTGACACAGGAAACGCTCAAAACATAGAGAGTAGGAAGACTCAGTCTTGCTGTACTTAAGTCGGCATTGTGTCTCTTATATTTATTTCCGATGAAATTTCTGTGTTTCATCGTCAATGGGAAGGTCCAAGGGATACAGTAAGCCTGCAGAGGTGCATCGGAATGTACTACTAGTGTCACAGGAAACGCTCAAAACATAGACAGTAGGAAGACTCAGTCTTCCTGTACTTAAGTCGGCATTGTGTTTCTTATATTTAATTCCGATGCAATTTCTGTGTTTCATCGTCAATGGGAAGGTCCAATGGATACAGAAAACCTGCAGAGGTGCATCAGAATGTAAAACTCGTGACACAGGAAACGCTCAAAACATAGACAGTAGGAAGACTCAGTCTTCCTGTACTTAAGTCGGCATTGTGTTTCTTATATTTAATTCCGATGCGATTTCTGTGTTTCATCGAGATAGGGAAGGTCAAAGGGATACAGTAAACCGGCAGAGGTGCATCGGAATGTAAAACTGGTGACACAGGAAACGCTCAAAACATTGACCGTACGAAGACTGTTTTCTTGCACTTAAGTCGGCATTGTGTCTCTTATATTTAATTTCGATGCAATTTCTGTGTTTCATCGTCAATGGGAAGGTCCAAGGGATACAGTAAACCTGCAGAGGTGCATCGGAATGTAAAACTAGTGTCACAGGAAACGCTCAAAACATAGACAGTAGGAAGACTCAGTCTTCCTGTACTTAAGTCGGCATTGTGTCTCTTATATTTAATTCCGATGCAATTTCTGTGTTTCATAGTCAATGGGAAGGTCCAAGGGATACAGTAAACCTGCAGAGGTGCATCGGAATGTAAAACTGGTGACACAGGAAACGCTCAAAACATACAGAGTAGGAAGACTCAGTCTTCCTGTACTTGAGTCGGCATTATGTCTCTTATATTTAATTCCGATGCAATTTCTGTGTTTCATCGTCAATGGGAAGGTCCAAGGGATACAGTAAACCTGCAGAGGTGCATCAGAATGTAAAACTGGTGACACAGGAAACGCTCAACACATAGACAGTAGGAAGACTCATTCTTCCTGTATTTAAGTCGGCATTGTGTCTCTTATATTTAATTCCGATGCAATTTCTGTGTTTCATCGTCACTGTGAAGGTCCAACGGATACAGTAAACATGTAGAGGTGCATCGGAATGTAAAACTGGTGACACAGGAAACGCTCAAATTATAGGAAGACTCAGTCTTCTTGTACTTAAGTCGGCATTGTGTCTCTTATATTTAATTCCGATGCAATTTCTGTGTTTCATCTTCAATGGGAATGTCCAAGGGATACAGTAAACCTGCAGAGGTGCATCGGAATGTAAAACTGGTGACACAGGACACGCTCAAAACATAGACAGTAGGAAGACTCAGTCTTCCTGTACTTAAGTTGGCCTTGTGTCTCTTATATTTAATTCCGATGCAATTTCTGCGTTTCATCGTCAATGGGAAGGTCCAAGGGATACAGTAAACTTGCAGAGGTGCATCGGAATGTAATACTAGTGTCACAGGAAACGCTCAAAACATAGACTGTAGGAAGACTCAGTCTTCCTGTACTTAAGTCGGCATTGTGTCTCTTATATTTATTTCCGATGAAATTTCTGTGTTCCATCGTGAATGGGAAGGTCCAAGGGATATAGTAATCCTGCAGAGGTGCATCGGAAAGTAAAACTGATGACACAGGAAAAGCTCAAGACATAGACAGTAGGAAGACTTAGTCTTCCTGTACTTAAGTCGGCATTGTGTCTCTTATATTTAATTCCGATGCAATTTCTGTTTTTCATCGTCAATGGGAAGGTCCAAGGGATACAGTACACCTGCAGAGGTGCATCTGAATGTAAAACTGATGACACAGAAAACGCTCAAAACATAGACAGTAGGAAGACTCAGTCTTCCTGTACTTAAGTCGGCATTGTGTCTCTTATATTTAATTCCGATGCAATTTCTGTGTTTCATCGTCAATGGGAAGGTCTAAGGGATACAGTAATCCTGCAGAGGTGCATCAGAATGTAAAACTGCTGACCCCGGAAACGCTCAAAACATAGACAGTAGGAAGACTCAGTCTTCCTGTACTTAAGTCGGCATTGTGTTTCTTATATTTAATTCCGATGCGATTTCTGTGTTTCATCGAGAAAGGGAAGGTCAAAGGGATACAGTAAACCGGCAGAGGTGCATCGGAATGTAAAACTGGTGACACAGGAAACGCTCAAAACATTGACCGTACGAAGACTGTTTTCTTGCACTTAAGTCGGCATTGTGTCTCTTATATTTAATTTTGATGCAATATCTGTGTTTCATCGTCAATGGGAAGGTCCAAGGGATACAGTAAATCTGCAGAGGTGCATCGGAATGTAAAACTAGTGTCACAGGAAACGCTCAAAACATAGACAGTAGGAAGACTCAGTCTTCCTGTACTTAAGTCGGCATTGTGTCTCTTATATTTAATTCCGATGCAATTTCTGTGTTTCATCGACAATGGGAAGGTCAAAGGGATACAGTAAACCTGCAGTGGTGCATCGGAATGTAAAACTAGTGACACAACAAACGCTCAAACCATAGAGAGTAGGAAGACTCAGTCTTCCTGTACTTAAGTCGGCATTGTGTCTCTTATATTTAATTCCCATGCAATTTCTGTTTTTCATCGTCAATGGGAAGGTCCAAGGGATACAGTAAACCTGCAGAGGTGCATCTGAATGTAAAACCGATGACACAGAAAACGCTCAAAACATGACAGTAGGAAGTCACAGTCTTCCTGTACTTAAGTCGGCATTGTGTTTCTTATATTTAATTCCGATCCAATTTCTGTGTTTCATCGTCAATGGGAAGGTCCAAGGGATACAGTAAACCTGCAGAGGTGCATCGGAATGTAAAACTAGTGTCACAGGAAACGCTCAAAACATAGACAGTAGGAAGACTCAGTCTTCCTGAACTTAAGTCGGCATTGTGTCTCTTATATTTAATTCCGATGCAATTTCTGTGTTTCATAGTCAATGGGAAGGTCCAAGGGATACAGTAAACCTGCAGAGGTGCATCGGAATGTAAAACTGGTGACACAGGAATCGCTCAAATCGTAGACAGTAGGAAGACTCAGTCTTCCTGTACTTGAGTCGGCTTTGTGTCTCTTATATTCAATTCCGATGCAATTTCTGTGTTTCATCGTCAAAGGGAAGGTCCAAGGGATACAGGAAACCTGCAGAGGTGCATCGGAATGTAAAACTGGTGACACAGGAAAAGCTCAAATCACAGACAGTAGGAAGACTCAGTCTTCCTGTATTTAAGTCGGCATTGTGTCTCTTATATTTAATTCCGATGCAATTTCTGTGTTTCATCGTCAATGGGAAGGTCCAATGGATACAGAAAACCTGCAGAGGTGCATCAGAATGTAAAACTGGTGACACAGGAAACGCTCAAAACATAGACAGTAGAAAGACTCAGTCTTCCTGTACTTAAGTCGGCATTGTGTTTCTTATATTTAATTCCGATGCGATTTCTGTGTTTCGTCGAGATAGGGAAGCTCCAAGGGATACAGTAAACCTGCAGAGGTGCATCGGAATGTAAAACTGGTGACACAGGAAACGCTTAAAACATTGACTGTAAGAAGACTGTTTTCTTGTACTTAAGTCGGCATTGTGTCTCTTATATTTAACTCCGATGCAATTTCTGTGATTTATCTTCAATGGGAAGGTCCAATGATTACAGTAAACCTGCAGAGGTGCATCAGAATGTAAAACTGGTGACACAGGAAACGCTCAAAACATAGACAGTAGGAAGACTCAGTCTTTCTATACATAGGTCGGCATTGTGTCTCTGATATTTAACTCCGATGCGAATTCTGTGTTTCATCGACAATGGGAAGGTCCAAGGGATACAATAACCCGGCAGAGGTGCATCGGAATGTAAAACTGGTGACACAGGAAACGCTCAAAACATTGACCGTACGAAGACTGTTTTCTTGTACTTAAGTCGGCATTGTGTCTCTTATATTTAATTTCGATACAATTTCTGTGTTTCATCGTCAATGGGAAGGTCCAAGGGATACAGGAAACCTGCAGAGGTGCATCGGAATGTAAAACTGGTGACACAGGAAAAGCTCAAATCACAGACAGTAGGAAGACTCCGTCTTCCTGTACTTAAGTCGGCATTGTGTGTCTTATATTTAATTCCGATGCAATTTCTGTGTTTCATCGTCAATGGGAAGCTCCACGGGATACAGTAAACCTGCAGAGGTGCATCGGAATGTAAATCTCGTGACACAGGAAACGCTCAAATCATAGACAGTAGGAAGACTCAGTCTTCCTATACTTAAGTTGGCAATGTGTCTCTTATATTTATTTCCGATGAAATTTCTGTGTTTCATCGTGAATGGGAAGGTCCAAGGGATATAGTAAACCTGCAGAGGTGCATCGGAAAGTAAAACTGATGACACAGGAAACGCTCAAAACATAGACAGTGAGATGACTTAGTCTTCCTGTACGTAAGTCGGCATTGTGTCTCTCATATTTAATTTCGATTCAATTTCTGTGTTTCATCGTCAACGGGAAGGTCCAATGGATACAGAAAACCTGCAGAGGTGCATCAGAATGTAAAACTGATGACACAGGAAACGCTCAAAACATAGACAGAAGGGAGACTCAGTCTTTTTGTACTTAAGTCGGCATTGTGTCTCTTATATTTAATTCCGATGCAATTTCTGTGTTTCATCGTCAATGGGAAGGTCCAAGGGATACAGTAAACCTGCAGAGGTGCATCGGAATGTAAAACTAGTGTCACAGGAAACGCTCAAAACATAGACAGTAGGAAGACTCAGTCTTCCTGTACTTAAGTCGGCATTGTGTCTCTTATATTTAATTCCGATGCAATTTCTGTGTTTCATAGTCAATGGGAAGGTCCAAGGGATACAGTAAACCTGCAGAGGTGCATCGGAATGTAAAACTGGTGACACAGGAAACGCTCAAAACATACAGAGTAGGAAGACTCAGTCTTCCTGTACTTGAGTCGGCATTATGTCTCTTATATTTAATTCCGATGCAATTTCTGTGTTTCATCGTCAATGGGAAGGTCCAAGGGATACAGTAAACCTGCAGAGGTGCATCAGAATGTAAAACTGGTGACACAGGAAACGCTCAAAACATAGACAGTAGGAAGACTTAGTCTTCCTGTGCTTAAGTCGGCATTGTGTCCCTTAAATTTAATTCCGATGCAATTTCTGTTTTTCATCGTCAATGGGAACGTCCAAGGGATACAGTAAACCCTCAGATGTGCATCGGAAGGTAAAACTGATGACACAGGAAACGCTCAAAACATAGACAGAAGGAAGACTCAGTCTTTTTGTACTTAATTCGGCATTGTGTCTCTTATATTTAATTCCAATGCAATTTCTGTGTTTCATCGTCAATGCGAAGGTCCAAGGGATCCAGTAAACCTGCAGAGGTGCATCAGAATGTAAAACTGGTGACACAGGAAACGCTCAAAACATAGACAGTAGGAAGACTCAGTTTTCCTGTACTTAAGTCGGCATTGTGTCTCTTATATTTAACTGCGGGGCATTTTCTGTGTTTCATCGTCAATGGGAAGGTCCAATGGATACAGAAAACCTGCAGAGGTGCATCAGAATGTAAAACTGGTGACACAGGAAACGCTCAAAACATAGACAGTAGGAAGACTCAGTCTTCCTGTATTTAAGTCGGCATTGTGTTTCTTATATTTAATTCCGATGCGATTTCTGTGTTTCATCGAGATAGGGAAGGTCCAAGGGATACAGTAAACCTGCAGAGGTGCATCGGAATGTAAAACTGGTGACACAGGAAACGCTCAAAACATTGACTGTAAGAAGACTGTTTTCTTGTACTTAAGTCGGCATTGTGTCTCTTATATTTAACTCCGATGCAATTTCTGTGTTTTATCTTCAATGGGAAGGTCCAATGGTTACAGTAAACCTGAAGAAGTGCATCAGAATGTAAAACTGGTGACACAGGAAACGCTCAAAACATAGACAGTAGGAAGACTCATTCTTCCTGTACTTAAGTCGGCATTGTGTCTCTGATATTTAATTCCGATGCGAATTCTGTGTTTCATCGACAATGGGAAGGTCCAAGGGATACAATAAACCGGCAGAGGTGCATCGGAATGTAAAACTGGTGACACAGGAAACGCTCAAACATTGACCGTACGAAGACTGTTTTCTTGTACTTAAGTCGGCATTGTGTCTCTTATATTTAATTCCGATGCGAATTCTGTGTTTCATCGTCAATGGGAAGGTCCAAGGGATACAGGAAACCTGCAGAGGTGCATCGGAATGTAAAACTGGTGACACAGGAAAAGCTCAAATCACTGACAGTAGGAAGACTCCGTCTTCCTGTACTTAAGTCGGCATTGTGTGTCTTATATTTAATTCCGATGCAATTTCTGTGTTTCATCGTCAATGGGCAGCTCCACGGGATACACTAAACCTGCAGAGGTGCATCGGAATGTAAATCTCGTGACACAGGAAACGCTCAAATCATAGACAGTAGGAAGACTCAGTCTTCCTATACTTAAGTCGGCATTGTGTCTCTTATATTTATTTCCGATGAAATTTCTGTGTTTCATCGTGAATGGGAAGGTCCAAGGGATATAGTAAACCTGCAGAGGTGCATCGGAAAGTAAAACTGATGACACAGGAAACGCTCAAAACATAGACAGTGAGATGACTTAGTCTTCCTGTACGTAAGTCGGCATTGTGTCTCTCATATTTAATTTCGATTCAATTTCTGTGTTTCATCGTCAATGGGAAGGTCCAATGGATACAGAAAACCTGCAGAGGTGCATCAGAATGTAAAACTGGTGACACAGGAAACGCTCAAAACATAGACAGTAGGGAGTCTCAGTTTTCCTGTACTTAAGTCGGCATTGTGTCTCTTATATTTAATTCCGATGCAATTTCTGTGTTTCATCGTCAATGGGAAGGTCCAATGGATACATAAGACCTGTAGATGTGCATCGGAATGTAAAACTGGTGATACAGGAAACGCTCAAATTATAGACAGTAGGAAGACTCAGTCTTCCTGTACTTAAGTCGGCATTATGTCTCTTATATTTAATTCCGATGCAATTTCTGTGTTTCATCGTCAATGGGAAGGTCCAAGGGATACAGTAAACCTGCAGAGGTGCATCGGAATTTAAAGCTAGTGGCACAGGAAACGTTAAAAACATAGACAGTAGGAAGATTCAGTCTTCCTGTATTTAAGTCGGCATTGTGCCTCTTACATTTATTTCCGATTCAAATTTCTGTGTTTCATCGTGAATGGGAAGGTCCAAGAGATGTAGTAAACCTGCAGAGGTGCATCGGAAATTAAAACTGATGACACAGGAAACGCTCAAAACATAGACAGTAGGAAGACTTAGTCTTCCTGTGCTTAAGTCGGCATTGTGTCCCTTAAATTTAATTCCGATGCAATTTCTGTTTATCATCGTCAATGGGAACGTCCAAGGGATACAGTAAACCCTCAGATGTGCATCGGAATGTAAAACTGATGACACAGGAAACGCTCAAAACATAGACAGAAGGAAGACTCAGTCTTTTTGTACTTAAGTCGGCATTGTGTCTCTTATATTTAATTCCAATGCAATTTCTGTGTTTCCTCGTCAATGCGAAGGTCCAAGGGATACAGTAAACCTGCAGAGGTGCATCAGAATGTAAAACTGGTGACACAGGAAACGCTCAAAACATAGACAGTAAGAAGACTCAGTCTTCCTGTACTTAAGTCGGCATTGTGTCTCTTATATTTAACTCCGATGCAATTTCTGTGTTTCATCTTCAATGGGAAAGTCCAATGGTTACAGTAAACCTGCAGAGGTGCATCAGAATGTAAAACTGGTGACACAGGAAACGCTCAAAACATAGACAGTAGGAAGACTCAGTCTTTCTGTACATAAGTCGGCATTGTGTCTCTTATATTTAATTCCGTTGCGAATTCTGTGTTTCATCGACAATGGGAAGGTCCAAGGGATACAATAAACCGGCAGAGGTGCATCGGAATGTAAAACTGGTGACACAGGAAACGCTCAAAACATTGACCGTACGAAGACTGTTTTCTTGTACTTATGTCGGCATTGTTTCTCTCATATTTAATTTCGATACAATTTCTGTGTTTCATCGTCAATGGGAAGGTCCAAGGGATACAGGAAACCTGCAGAGGTGCATCGGAATGTAAAACTGGTGACACAGGAAAAGCTCAAATCAAAGACATTATCAAGACTCCGTCTTCCTGTACTTAAGTCGGCATTCTGTGTCTTATATTTATTTCCGATGAAATTTCTGCGTTTCATCGTGATTGGGAAGGTCCAAGGGATATAGTAAACCTGCAGAGGTGCATCGGAAAGTAAAACTGATGACACAGGAAACGCTCAAAACATAGACAGTATGATGACTTAGTCTTCCTGTACGTAAGTCGGCATTGTGTGTCTTATATTTAATTCCGATTCAATTCCTGTGTTTCATCGTCAATGGGAAGGTCCAATGGATACAGAAAACCTGCAGAGGTGCATCAGAATCTAAAACTGGTGACACAGGAAACGCCCAAACATAGACAGTAGGAAGACTCAGTTTTCCTGTACTTAAGTCGTCATTGTGTCTCTTATATTTAATTCCGATGCAATTTCTGTGTTTCATCGTCAATGGGAAGGTCCAATGGATACAGAAGACCTGCAGAGGAGCATCAGAATGTAAAACTGGTGACACAGGAAACGCTCAAAACATTGACAGCAGGAAGACTCAGTCTTCCTATACTTAAGTCGGCATTGTGTGTCTTATATTTATTTCCGATGAAATTTCTTTGTTTCATCGTGTATGGGAAGGTCCAACGGATACAGTAAGCATGTAGAGGTGCATCGGAATGCAAAACTGGTGACACAGGAAACGCTCAAATTATAGGAAGACTCAGTCTTCCTGTACTTAAGTCGGCATTGTGTCTCTTATATTTAATTCCGATGCAATTTCTGTGTTTCATCGTCAAGGGGAAGGTCCAAGGGATACAGTAAACCTGCAGAGGTGCATAGGAATGTGAAACTGGTGACACAGGAAACGCTCAAAACGTAGACAGTAGGAAGACTCAGTCTTCCTGTACTTAAGTCTGCATTGTGTCCCTTATACTTAATTCCGATGCATTTTCTGTGTTTCATCGTCAATGGGAAGGTCCAAGGGATACAGTAAACCTGCAGAGGTGCATCGGAATGCAAAACTGGTGACACAGGAAACGCTCAAATTATAGGAAGACTCAGTCTTCCTGTACTTAGGTCTGCATTGTGTCCCTTATACTTAATTCCGATGCATTTTCTGTGTTTCATCGTCAATGGGAAGGTCCAAGGGATACAGTAAACCTGCAGAAGTGCATCAGAATGTAAAACTGGTGACACAGGAAACGCTCAAAACATAGACAGCAGGAAGACTATGTCTTCTTATACTTAAGTCGGCATTGTGTCTCTTATATTTATTTCCGATGAAATATCTGTGTTTCATCGTGAATGGGAAGGTCCAAGGGATATAGTAAACCTGCAGAGGTGCATCGGAAAGGAAAACGGATGACACAGGAAACGCTCAAAACATAGACAGTAGTAAGACTTAGTCTTCCTGTACTTAAGTCGGCATTGTGTCTCTTATATTTAATTCCGATGCAATTTCTGTGTTTCATCGTCACTGTGAAGGTCCAGCGGATACAGTGAACATGTAGAGGTGCATCGGAATGTAAAACTGGTGACACAGGAAACGCTCAAATTATAGGAAGACTCAGTCTTCCTGTACTTAAGTCGGCATTGTGTCTCTTATATTTAATTCCGATGCAATTTCTGTGTTTCATCGTCAATGGGAAGGTCCAAGGGATACAGTAAACCTGCAGAGGTGCATCGGAATGTAAAACTGGTGACACAGGAAACGCTCAAAACGTAGACAGTAGGAAGACTCAGTCTTCCTGTACTTAAGTCTGCATTGTGTCTATTATATTTAATTCCGATGCAATTTCTGTGTTTCATCATCAATGGGAAGGTCCAAGGGATACAGTAAACCTGCAGTGGTGCATCTTAATGTAAATCTAGTGACACAGGAAACGCTCAAAACATAGACAGTAGGAAGACTCTGTCTTCCTTGTACTTAAGTCGGCATTGTGTCTCTTATATTTAATTCCGATGCAATTTCTGTGTTTCATCGTCAATGGGAAGGTCCAAGGGAAACAGTGAACCTGCAGAGGTGCATCGGAATGTAAAACTGGTGACACAGGAAACGCTCAAAACATAGACAGTAGGAAGACTCAGTCTTCCTGTACTTAAGTCGGCATTGTGTCTCTAATATTTATTTCCGATGAAATTTCTGTGTTTCATCGTGAATGGGAAGGTCCAAGGGACATAGTAATCCTGCAGAGGTGCATCGGAAAGTAAAACTGATGACACAGGAAACGCTCAAGACATAGACAGTAGAAAGACTCATTCTTCCTGTAGTTAAGTCGGCATTGTGTCTCTTATATTTAATTCCGATGCAATTTCTGTGTTTCATCGTCAATGGGAAGGTCCAAGGTGTGCAGTAAACCTGCAGAGGTGCATCGGAATGTAAAACTAGTGACACAGGAAACGCTCAGAACATAGACAGTAGGAAGACTCAGTCTTCCTGTACTTAAGTCGGCATTGTGTCTCTTATATTTAATTCCGATGCAATTTCTGTGTTTCATTGTCAATGGGAAGGTCCAATGGATACAGAAGACCTGCAGAGGAGCATCAGAATGTAAAACTGGTGACACAGGAAACGCTCAAAACATAGACAGTAGGAAGACTCAGTCTTCCTATACTTAAGTCGGCATTGTGTCTCTTATATTTATTTCCGATGAAATTTCTGTGTTTCATCGTGAATGGGAAGGTCCAAGGGATATAGTAAACCTGCCGAAGTGCATCGGAAAGGAAAACTGATGACACAGGAAACGCTCAAAACATAGACAGTATGAAGACTTAGTCTTCCTGTACTTAAGTCGGCATTGTATCTCTTATATTTAATTCCAATGCAATTTCTGTGTTTCGTCGTCACTGTGAAGGTCCAACGGATACAGTAAACCTGTAGCGGTGCATCGGAATGTAAAACTGGTGACACAGGAAACGCTCAAATTATAGACAGTAGGAAGACTCAGTCTTCCTGTACTTAAGTCGGCATTGTGTCTCTTATATTTCATTCCGATGCAATTTCTGAATTTCATCGTCAATGGGAAGGTCCAAGGGATACAGTAAACCTGTAGAGGTGCATCGGAATGTAAAACTGGTGACACAGGAAACGCTCAAATTATAGACAGTAGGAAGACTCCGTCTTCCTGTACTTAAGTCGGCATTGTGTCTCTTTATTTCATTCCGATGCAATTTCTGTGTTTCATCGTCAATGGGAAGGTCCAAGGGATACAGTAAACCTGCAGAGGTGCATCGGAATGTAAAACTAGTGTCACAGGAAACGCTCAAAACATGGACAGTAGGAAGACTCAGTCTTCCTGTACTTAAGTCGGCATTGTGTCTCTTATATTTAATTCCGATGCAGTTTCTGTGTTTCATCGTCAATGGGAAGGTCCAAGGGATACAGTAAACCTGCAGAGGTGCATCGGAATGTAAAACTAGTGTCACAGGAAACGCTCAAAACATGGACAGTAGGGAGACTCAGTCTTCCTGTACTTAAGTCGGCATTGTGTCTCTTATATTTAATTCCGATGCATTTTCTGTGTTTCATCGTCAATGGGAAGGTCCAAGGGATACAGTAAACCTGCAGAGGTGCATCAGAATGTAAAACTTATGACACAGGAAACGCTCAACACATAGACAGTAGGAAGACTCATTCTTCCTGTACTGAAGTCGGCATTGTGTCTCTTATATTTAATTCCGATGCAATTTCTGTGTTTCATCGTCAATGGGAAGGTCCAATGGATACAGAAGACCTGCAGAGGAGCATCAGAATGTAAAACTGGTGACACAGGAAACGCTCAAAACGTAGACAGCAGGAAGACTCAGTCTTCCTATACTTAAGTCGGCATTGTGTCTCTTATATTTATTTCCGATGAAATTTCTGTGTTTCATCGTGAATGGGAAGGTCCAAGGGATATAGTAAACCTGCCGAGGTGCATCGGAAAGGAAAACTGATGACACAGGAAACGCTCAAAACATAGACAGTAGGAAGACTTAGTCTTCCTGTACTTAAGTCGGCATTGTGTCTCTTATATTTAATTCCGATGCAATATCTGTGTTTCATCGTCACTGTCAAGGTCCAACGGATACAGTAAACATGTAGAGGTGCATCGGAATGTAAAACTGGTGACACAGGAAACGCTCAAATTATAGGAAGACTCAGTCTTCCTGTACTTAAGTCGGCATTGTGTCTCTTATATTTAATTCCAATGCAATTTCTGTGTTCCATCGCCAATGGGAAGGTCCAAGGGATACAGTAAGCCTGCAGAGCTGCATCAGAATGTAAAACTGGTGACACAGGAAACGCTCAAAACATAGAGAGTAGGAAGACTCAGTCTTCCTGTACTTAAGTCGGCATTGTTTCCCTTATATTTAATTCCGATGCAATTTCTGTGTTTCATCGTCAATGGGAAGGTCCAAGGGATACAGTAAACCTGCAGGGGTGCTTTGGAATGTAAAACTAGTGTCACAGGAAACGCTCAAACATAGACAGTAGGAAGACTCAGTCTTCCTGTACTTAAGTCGGCATTGTGTCTCTTATATTTATTTCCGATGAAATTTCTGTGTTTCATCGTGAATGGGAAGGTCCAAGGGATATAGTAATCCTGTAGAGGTGCATCGGAAAGTAAAACTGATGACACAGGAAACGCTTAAAACATAGACAGTTGGAAGACTCAGTCTTCCTTTACTTAAGTCGGCATTGTGTCTCTTATATTTAATTCCGATGCAATTTCTGTTTTTCATCGTCAATGGGAAATTCCAACGGATACAGTAAACCAGCAGAGGATCATCAGAATGTAAAACTGGTGACACAGGAAACGCTGAAAACATAGACAGTAGGAAGACTCAGTCTTCCTATACTTAAGTCGGCATTGTGTCTCTTATATTTGTTTACGATGAAATTTCTGTGTTTCATCGTGAATGGGAAGGTCCAAGGGTTACAGGAAACCTGCAGAAGTGCATCGGAATGTAAAACTGGTGACACAGGAAACGCTCATCACATAGACAGTAGGAAGACTCATTCTTCCTGTACTTAAGTCGGTATTGTGTCTCTTATATTTAATTCCGATGCAATTTCTGTGTTTCATCGTCAATGGGAAGGTCCAAGGGATGCAGTAAACCTGCAGAGGTGCATCGGAATGTAAAACTGGTGACACAGGAAACGCTCAAAACGTAGACAGTGTGAGGACTCAGTCTTCCTGTACTTAAGTCTGCATTGTGTCTCTTATACTTAATTCCGATACATTTTCTGTGTTTCATTGTCAATGGGAAGGTCCAAGGGATACAGTAAACCTGCAGAGGTGCATCAGAATGTAAAACTAGTGACACAGGAAACGCTCAACACATAGACAGTAGGAAGACTCATTCTTCCTGTATTTAAGTCGGCATTGTGTCTCTTATATTTACTTCCGATGCAATTTCTGTGTTTCATCATCAATGGGAAGGTCCAAGGGATACAGTAAACCTGCAGTGGTGCATCGTAATGTAAATCTAGTGACACAGGAAACGCTCAAAACATAGACAGTAGGAAGACTCTGTCTTCCTGTACTTAAGACGGCATTGTGTCTCTTATATTTATTTCCGATGAAATTTCTGTGTTTCATCGTGAATGGGAAGGTCCAAGCGATATAGTAATCCTGCAGAGGTGCATCGGAAAGTAAAACTGATGACACAGGAAACGCTCAAAACATAGACAGTAGGAAGACTCACTCTTCCTGTACTTAAGTCGGCATTGTGTCTCTTATATTTAATTCCGATGCAATTTCTGTTTTTCATCGTCAATGGGAAGGTCCAAGGGATACAGTAAACCAGCAGAGGAGCATCAGAATGTAAAACTGGTGACACAGTTAACGCTCAACACATAGACAGTGGGAAGACTCATTCTTCCTGTACTTAAGTCGGCATTGTGTCTCTTATATTTAATTCCGATGCAATTTCTGTGTTTCATCGTCAATGGGAAGGTCCAAGGGATGCAGTAAACCTGCAGAGGTGCTTCGGAATGTAAAACTAGTGACACAGGAAACGCTCAAAACATAGACAGCAGGAAGACTCAGTCTTCCTGTACTTAAGTCGGCATTGTGTCTCTTATATTTAATTCCGATGCAATTTCTGTGTTTCATCGTCAATGGGAAGGTCCAATGGATACAGAAGACCTGCAGGGGAGCATCAGAATGTAAAACTGGTGACACAGGAAACGCTCAAAACATAGACAGTAGGAAGACTCAGTCTTCCTATACTTAAGTCGGCATTGTGTCTCTTATATATATTTCCGATGAAATTTCTGTGTTTCATCGTGAATGGAAAGGTCCAAGGGATATAGTAAACCTGCAGAGTTGCATCTGAAAGTAAAACTGATGACACAGGAAACGCTCAAAACATAGACAGTATGAAGACTTAGTCTTCCTGTACTTAAGTCGGCATTGTGTCTCTTATATTTCATTCCAATGCAATTTCTGTGTTTCGTCGTCAATTTGAAGGTCCAACGGATACAGTAAACCTGTAGAGGTGCATCGGAATGTAAAACTGGTGACACAGGAAACGCTCAAATTATAGACAGTAGAAGACTCAGTCTTCCTGTACTTAAGTCGGCATTGTGTCTCTTATATTTCATTCCGGTGCAATTTCTGTGTTTCATCGTCAATGGGAAGGTCCAATGGATACAGTAAACCCTTAGAGGTGCATCGGAATGTAAGACTGGTGACACAGGAAACGCTCAAATTATAGACAGTGGGAAGACTCAGTCTTCCTGTACTTAAGTCGGCATTGTGTCTCTTATATTTCATTCCGATGCAATTTCTGTGTTTCATCGTCAATGGGAAGGTCCAAGGGATACAGTAAGCCTGCAGAGGTGCATCAGAATGTAAAACTGGTGACACAGGAAACGCTCAAAACATAGAGAGTAGGAAGACTCAGTCTTCCTGTACTTAAGTCGGCATTGTGTCTCTTATATTTAATTCCGATGCAATTTCTGTGTTTCATCGTCAATGGGAAGAACCAAGGGATACAGTAAACCTGCAGAGGTGCATCGGAATGTAAAACTAGTGTCACAGGAAACGCTCAAAACATAGATAGTAGGAAGACTCTGTCTTCCTGTACTTAAGTCGGCATTGTGTCTCTTATATTTAATTCCGATGCATTTTCTGTGTTTCATCGTCAATGGGAAGGTCCCAGGGATACAGTAAACCTGCAGAGGTGCATCAGAATGTAAAACTTATGACACAGGAAACGCTCAACACATAGACAGTAGGAAGACTCATTCTTCCTGTACTTAAGTCGGCATTGTGTCTCTTATATTTAATTCCGATGCAATTTCAGTGTTTGATCGTCAATGGGAAGGTCCAATGGATACAGAAGACCTGCAGAGGAGCATCAGAATGTAAAACTGATGACACAGGAAACGCTCAAAACATAGACAGCAGGAAGACTAAGTCTTCCTATACTTAAGTCGGCATTGTGTCTCTTATATTTATTTCCGATGAAATTTCTGTGTTTCATCGTGAATGGGAAGGTCCAAGGGATATAGTAAACCTGCAGCGGTGCATCGGAAAGGAAAACTGATGACAAAGGAAGCGCTCAAAACATAGACAGTAGGAAGACTTAGTCTTCCTGTACTTAAGTCGGCATTGTGTCTCTTATATTTAATTCCGATGCAATTTCTGTGTTTCATCGTCACTGTGAAGGTCCAACGGATACAGTAAACATGTAGAGGTGCATCGGAATATAAAACTGGTGACACAGGAAGCGCTCAAATTATAGGAAGACTCAGTCTTCCTGTACTTAAGTCGGCATTGTGTCTCTTATATTTAATTCCGATGCAATTTCTGTGTTTCATCGTCAATGGGAAGGTCCAAGGGATACAGTAAGCCTGCAGAGGTGCATCAGAATGTATAACTGGTGACACAGGAAACGCTCAAAACATAGAGAGTAGGAAGACTCAGTCTTCCTGTACTTAAGTCGTCATTGTGTCCCTTATATTTAATTCCGATGCAATTTCTGTGTTTCATCGTCAATGGGAAGGTCCAAGGGATACAGTAAACCTGCAGAGGTGCATCGGAATGTAAAACTAGTGTCACAGGAAACGCTCAAACATAGACAGTAGGAAGACTCAGTCTTCCTGTACTTAAGTCGGCATTGTGTCTCTTATATTTAATTCCGATGCAATTTCTATGTTTCATCGTCAATGGGAAGGTCCAAGGGATACAGTAAACCTGCAGAGGTGCATCGGAATGTAAAACTGGTGACACAGGAAACGCTCAAAACGTAGACAGTAGGAAGACTCAGTCTTCCTGTACTTAAGTCTGCATTGTGTCTCTTATACTTAATTCCGATGCATTTTCTGTGTTTCATCGTCAATGGGAAGGTCCAAGGGATACATTAAACCTGCAGAGGTGCATCAGAATGTAAAACTGGTAACACAGGAAACGCTCAACACATAGACAGTAGGAAGACTCATTCTTCCTGTATTTAAGTCGGCATTCTGTCTCTTATATTTAATTCCGATGCAATTTCTGTGTTTCATCATCAATGGGAAGGTCCAAGAGATACAGTAAACCTGCAGTGGTGCATCTTAATGTAAATCTAGTGACACAGGAAACGCTCAAAACATAGACAGTAGGAAGACTCTGTCTTCCTGTACTTAAGTCGGCATTGTGTCTCTTATATTTAATTCCGATGCAATTTCTGTGTTTCATCGTCAATGGGAAGGTCCAAGGGAAACAGTGAACCTGCAGAGGTGCATCGGAATGTAAAACTGGTGACACAGGAAACGCTCAAAACATAGACAGTATGAAGACTTAGTCTTCCTGTACTTAAGTCGGCATTGTATCTCTTATATTTAATTCCAATGCAATTTCTGTGTTTCGTCGTCACTGTGAAGGTCCAACGGATACAGTAAACCTGTAGAGGTGCATCGGAATGTAAAACTGGTGACACAGCAAACGCTCAAATTATAGACAGTAGGAAGACTCAGTCTTCCTGTACTTAAGTCGGCATTGTGTCTCTTATATTTAATTCCGATGCAATTTCTGTGTTTCATCGTCAATGGGAAGGTCCAAGGGAAACAGTGAACCTGCAGAGGTGCATCGGAATGTAAAACTGGTGACACAGGAAACGCTCAAAACATAGACAGTAGGAAGACTCAGTCTTCCTGTACTTAAGTCGGCATTGTGTCTCTTATATTTATTTCCGATGAAATTTCTGTGTTTCATCGTGAATGGGAAGGTCCAAGGGACATAGTAATCCTGCAGAGGTGCATCGGAAAGTAAAACTGATGACACAGGAAACGCTCAAAACATAGACAGCAGGAAGACTCAGTCTTCCTATACTTAAGTCGGCATTGTGCCTCTTATATTTATTTCCGATGAAATATCTATGTTTCATCGTGAATGGGAAGGTCCAAAGGATATAGTAAACCTGCAGCGGTGCATCGGAAGGGAAAACTGATGACACAGGAAACGCTCAAAACAGAGACAGTAGGAAGACTTAGTCGTCCTGTACTTAAGTCGGCGTTGTGTCTCTTATATTTAATTCCGATGCAATTTCTGTGTTTCATCGTCACTGTGAAGGTCCAACGGATACAGTAAACATGTAGAGGTGCATCGGAATATAAAACTGGTGACACAGGAAACGCTCAAATTATAGGAAGACTCGGTCTTCCTGTATTTAAGTGGGCATTGTGTCTCTTATAATTAATTCCGATGCAATTTCTGTGTTTCATCGTCAATGGGAAGGTCCAAGGGATACAGTAAGCCTGCAGAGGTGCATCAGAATGTATAACTGGTGACACAGGAAACGCTCAAAAGCATAGAGAGTAGGAAGACTTAGTCTTCCTGTACTTAAGTCGTCATTGTGGCCCCTATATTTAATTCCGATGCAATTTCTGTGTTTCATCGTCAATGGGAAGGTCCAAGGGATACAGTAAACCTGCAGAGGTGCATCGGAATGTAAAACTAGTGTCACAGGAAACGCTCAAACATAGACAGTAGGAAGACTCAGTCTTCCTGTACTTAAGTCGGCATTGTGTCTCTTATATTTAATTCCGATGCAATTTCTATGTTTCATCGTCAATGGGAAGGTCCAAGGGATACAGTAAACCTGCAGAGGTGCATCGGAATGTAAAACTGGTGACACAGGAAACGCTCAAAACGTAGACAGTAGGAAGACTCAGTCTTCCTGTACTTAAGTCTGCATTGTGTCTCTTATACTTAATTCCGATGCATTTTCTGTGTTTCATCGTCAATGGGAAGGTCCAAGGGATACATTAAACCTGCAGAGGTGCATCAGAATGTAAAACTGATGACACAGGAAACGCTCAAAACATAGACAGTAGGAAGACTTAGTCTTCCAGTACTTAAGTCGGCATTGTGTCTCTTATATTTAATTCCGATGCAATTTCTGTGTTTCATCGTCACTGTGAAGGTCCAACGGATACAGTAAACTTGTAGAGGTGCATCGGAATGTAAAACTGGTGACACAGGAAACGCTCAAATAATAGGAAGACTCAGTCTTCCTGTACTTAAGTCGGCATTGTGTCTCTTATATTTAATTCCGATGCAATTTCTGTGTTTCATCGTCAATGGGAAGGTCCAAGGGATACAGTAAGCCTGCAGAGGTGCATCAGAATGTAAAACTGGTGACACAGGAAACGCTCAAAACATAGAGAGTAGGAAGACTCAGTCTTCCTGTCCTTAAGTCGGCATTGTGTCCCTTATATTTAATTCCGATGCAACTTCTGTGTTTCATCGTCAATGGGAATGTCCAAGGGATACAGTAAACCTGCAGAGGTGCATCGGAATGTAAAACTAGTGTCACAGGAAACGCTCAAACATAGACAGTAGGAAGACTCAGTCTTCCTGTACTTAAGTCGGCATTGTGTCTCTTATATTTAATTCCGATGCAATTTCTTTGTTTCATCGTCAATGGGAAGGTACAAGGGATACAGTTTAACCCGCAGAGGTGCATCGGAATGTAAAACTGGTGACACAGGAAACGCTCAAAACGTAGACAGTAGGAAGACTCAGTCTTCCTGTACTTAAGTCTGCATTGTGTCTCTTATACTTAATTCCGATGCAATTTCTGTGTTTCATCGTCAATGGGAAGGTCCAAGGGAAACAGTGAACCTGCAGAGGTGCATCGGAATGTAAAACTGGTGACACAGGAAACGCTCAAAACATAGACAGTAGGAAGACTCAGTCTTCCTGTACTTAGGTCGCATTGTGTCTCTTATATTTATTTCCGATGAAATTTCTGTGTTTCATGGTGAATGGGATGGTCTAAGGGATATAGTAATCCTGCAGAGGTGCATCGGAAAGTAAAACTGATGACACAGGAAACGCTCAAAACATAGACAGTAGGAAGACTCAGTCATCCTTTACTTATGTCGGCATTGTGTCACTTAAATTTAATTCCGATGCAATTTCTGTTTTTCGTCGTCAATGGGAACGTCCAAGGGATACAGTAAACCCTCAGAGGTGCATCGGAATGTAAAACTGATGACACAGGAAACGCTCAAAACATAGACAGAAGGAAGACTCAGTCTTTCTGTACTTAAGTCGGCATTGTGTCTCTTATATTTAATTCCAATGCAATTTCTGTGTTTCATCGTCAATGCGAAGGTCCAAGGGATACAGTAAACCTGCAGAGGTGCATCAGAATGTAAAACTGGTGACACAGGAAACGCTCAAAACATAGACAGTAGAAAGACTCAGTCTTCCTGTACTTAAGTCGGCATTGTGTCTCTTATATTTAACTCCGATGCAATTTATGTGTTTCATCTTCAATGGGAAGGTCCAATGGTTACAGTAAACCTGCAGAGGTGCTTCAGAATGTAAAACTGGTGACACAGGAAACGCTCAAAACATAGACAGTAGGAAGACTCAGTCTTTCTGTACATAAGTCGGCATTGTGTTTCTTATATTTAATTCCGTTGCGAATTCTGTGTTTCATCGACAATGGGAAGGTCCAAGGGATACAATAAACCGGCCGAGGTGCATCGGAATGTAAAACTGGTGACACAGGAAACGCTCAAATCATTGACAGTAGGAAGACTCCGTCTTTCTGTACTTAAGTCGGCATTGTGTGTCTTATATTTAATTCCGATGCAATTTCTGTGTTTCATCGTCAATGGGAAGCTCCACGGGATACAGTAAACCTGCAGAGGTGCATCGGAATGTAAATCTGGTGACACAGGAAACGCTCAAATCATAGACAGTAGGAAGACTCAGTCTTCCTATACTTAAGTCGGCATTGTGTCTCTTATATTTATTTCCGATGATATTTCTGTGTTTCATCGTGAATGGGAAGGTAAAAGGGATATAGTAAACCTGCAGAGGTGCATCTGAAAGTAAAACAGATGACACAGGAAACGCTCAAAACATAGACAGTATGAAGACTTAGTCTTCCTGTACTTAAGTCGGCATGGTATCTCTTATATTTAATTCCAATGCAATTTCTGTGTTTCGTCGTCACTGTGAAGGTCCAAGGGATACAGTAAACCTGTAGAGGTGCATCGGAATGTAAAACTGGTAACACAGGAAACGCTCAAATTATAGACAGTAGGAAGACTCAGTCTTCCTGTACTTAAGTCGGCATTGTGTCTCTTATATTTCATTCCGAAGGAATTTCTGAATTTCATCGTCAATGGGAAGGGCCAAGGGATACAGTAAACCTGTAGAGGTGCATCGGAATGTAAAACTGGTGACACAGGAAACACTCAAATTATAGACAGTAGGAGGACTCAGTCTTCCTGTACTTAAGTCGGCATTGTGTCTCTTTATTTCATTCCGATGCAATTTCTGTGTTTCATCTTCAATGGGAAGGTCCAAGGGATACAGTAAACCTGCAGAGGTGCATCGGAATGTAAAACTGGTGACAGAGGAAGCGCTCAAATTATAGGAAGACTCAGTCTTCCTGTACTTAAGTCGGTATTGTGTCTCTTATATTTAATTCCGATGCAATTTCTGTGTTTCATCGTCAATGGGAAGGTCCAAGGGATACAGTAAGCCTGCAGAGGTGCATCACAATGTAAAACTGGTGACACAGGAAACGCTCAAAACATAGAGAGTAGGAAGACTCAGTCTTCCTATACTTAAGTCGGCATTGTGTCTCTTATATTTAATTCCGATGCAATTTCTGTGTTTCATCGTCAATGGGAAGGTCCAAGGGATACAGTAAACCTGCAGAGGTGCATCGGAATGTAAAACTGGTGACACAGGAAACGCTCAAAACGTAGACAGTAGGAAGACTCAGTCTTCCTGTGCTTAAGTCTGCATTGTGTCTCTTATACTTAATTCCGATGCATTTTCTGTGTTTCATCGTCAATGGGAAGGTCCAAGGGATACAGTAAACCTGCATAGGTGCATCAGAATGTAAAACTGGTGACACAGGAAACGCTCAACACATAGACAGTAGGAAGACTCATTCTTCCTGTATTTATGTCGGCATTGTGTCTCTTATATTTAATTCCGATGCAATTTCTGTGTTTCATCGTCATTGGGAAGGTCCAAGGGATGCAGTGAACCTGCAGAGGTGCATCGGAATGTAAAACTAGTGACACAGGAAACGCTCAAAACATAGAGAGTAGGAAGACTAAGTCTTCCTGTACTTAAGTCGGCATTGTGTCTCTTATATTTAATTCCGATGCAATTTCTGTGTTTCATCGTCTATGGGAAGGTCCAGTGGATACAGAAGACCTGCAGAGGAGCATCAGAATGTAAAACTGGTGACACAGGAAACGCTCAAAACGTAGACAGTAGGAAGACTCAGTCTTCCTGTACTTAAGTCGGCATTGTGTCTCTTATATTTCATTCTGATGCAATTTCTGTGTTTCATCGTCAATGGGAAGGTCCAAGGGATACAGTAAACCTGTAGAGGTGCATCGGAATGTAAAACTGGTGACACAGAAACGCTCAAATTATAGACAGTAGGAAGACTCAGTCTTCCTGTACTTAAGTCGGCATTGTGTCTCTTATATTTCATTCCGATGCAATTTCTGTGTTTCATCGTCAATGGGAAGGTCCAAGGGATACAGTAAGCCTGCAGAGGTGCATCAGAATGTAAAACTGGTGACACAGGAAACGCTCAAAACATAGAGAGAAGGAAGACTCAGTCTTCCTGTACTTAAGTCGGCATTGTGTCTCTTATATTTAATTCCGATGCATTTTCTGTGTTTCATCGTCAATGGGAAGGTCCAAGGGATACAGTAAACCTGCAGAGGTGCATCAGAATGTAAAACTTATGACACAGGAAACGCCCAACACATAGACAGTAGGAAGATTCATTCTTCCTGTACTTAAGTCGGCATTGTGTCTCTTATATTTAATTCCGATGCAATTTCTGTGTTTCATCGCCAATGGGAAGGTCCAAGGGAAACAGTGAACCTGCAGAGGTGCATCGGAATGTAAAACTGGTGACACAGGAAACGCTCAAAACATAGACAGTAGGAAGACTCAGTCTTCCTGTACTTAAGTCGGCATTGTGTCTCTTATATTTATTTCCGATGAAATTTCTGTGTTTCATCGTGAATGGGAAGGTCCAAGGGATATAGTACTCCTACAGAGGTGCATCGGAATGTAAAACTGATGACACTGGAAACGCTCAAAACATAGACAGTAGGAAGACTCAGTCTTCCTGTACTTAAGTCGGCATTGTGTCTCTTATATTTAATTCCGATGCAATTTCTGTTTTTCATCGTCATTGGGAAGGTCCAAGGGATACAGTAAACCAGCAGAGGAGCATCAGAATGTAAAACTGGTGACACAGGAAACGCTCAACACATAGACAGTAGGAAGACTCATTCTTCCTGTACTTAAGTCGGCATTGTGTTTCTTATATTTAATTCCGATGCAATTTCTGTGTTTCATCGTCATTGGGAAGGTCCAAGGGATGCAGTGAACCTGCAGAGGTGCATCGGAATGTAAAACTAGTGACACAGGAAACGCTCAAAACATAGACAGTAGGAAGACTAAGTCTTCCTGTACTTAAGTCGGCATTGTGTCTCTTATATTTAATTCCGATGCAATTTCTGTGTTTCATCGTCAATGGGAAGGTCCAATGGATACAGAAGACCTGCAGAGGAGCATCAGAATGTAAAACTGGTGACACAGGAAACGTTCAAAACATAGACAGTAGGAAGACTCAGTCTTCCCATACTTAAGTCGGCATTGTGTCTCTTATATTTATTTCCGATGAAATTTCTGTGTTTCATCGTGAATGGGAAGGTCCAAGGTATATAGTAAACCTGCAGAGGTGCATCTGAATGTAAAACTGATGACACAGGAAACGCTCAAAACATAGACAGTATGAAGACTTAGTCTTCCTGTACTTAAGTCGGCATTGTGTCTCTTATAGTTAATTCCAATGCAATTTCTGTGTTTCGTCGTCACTGTGAAGGTACAACGGATACAGTAAACCTGTAGAGGTGCATCGGAATGTAAAAATGGTGACACAGGAAACGCTCAAATTATAGACAGTAGGAAGACTCAGTCTTCCTGTACTTAAGTCGGCATTGTGTCTCTTATATTTCATTCTGATGCAATTTCTGTGTTTCATCGTCAATGGGAAGGTCCAAGGGATACAGTTAACCTGTGGAGGTGCATCGGAATGTAAAACTGGTGACACAGGAAACGCTCAAATTATAGAAAGTAGGAAGACTCAGTCTTCCTGTTCTTAAGTCGGCATTGTGTCTCTTTATTTCATTCCGATGCAATTTCTGTGTTTCATCGTCAATGGGAAGGTCCAAGGGATACAGTAAACCTGCAGAGGTGCATCGGAATGTAAAACTAGTGTCACAGGAAACGCTCAAAACATAGACAGTAGGAAGACTTAGTCTTCCTGTATTTAAGTCGGAATTGTGTATCTTATATTTAATTCCGATGAAATTTCTGTGTTTCATCGTCACTGTGAAGGTCCAACGGATACAGTAAACATGTAGAGGTGCATCGGAATGTAAAACTGGTGACAGAGGAAACGCTCAAATTATAGGAAGACTCAGTCTTCCTGTACTTAAGTCGGTATTGTGTCTCTTATATTTAATTCCGATGCAATTTCTGTGTTTCATCGTCAATGGGAAGGTCCAAGGGATACAGTAAGCCTGCAGAGGTGCATCAGAATGTAAAACTGGTGACACAGGAAACGCTCAAAACATAGAGAGTAGGAAGACTCAGTCTTCCTATACTTAAGTCGGCATTGTGTCTCTTATATTTAATTCCGATGCAATTTCTGTGTTTCATCGTCAATGGGAAGGTCCAAGGGATACAGTAAACCTGCAGAGGTGCATCGGAATGTAAAACTGGTGACACAGGAAACGCTCAAAACGTAGACAGTAGGAAGACTCAGTCTTCCTGTGCTTAAGTCTGCATTGTGTCTCTTATACTTAATTCCGATGCATTTTCTGTGTTTCATCGTCAATGGGAAGGTCCAAGGGATACAGTAAACCTGCATAGGTGCATCAGAATGTAACACTGGTGACACAGGAAACGCTCAACGCATAGACAGTAGGAAGACTCATTCTTCCTGTATTTATGTCGGCATTGTGTCTCTTATATTTAATTCCGATGCAATTTCTGTGTTTCATCATCAATGGGAAGGGCCAAGGGATACAGTAAACCTGCAGTGGTGCATCTTAATGTAAATCTAGTGACACAGGAAACGCTTAAAACATAGACAGTAGGAAGACTCTGTCTTCCTGTACTTAAGTCGGCATTGTGTCTCTTATATTTAATTCCGATGCAATTTCTGTGTTTCATCGTCAATGGGAAGGTCCAAGGGAAACAGTGAACCTGCAGAGGTGCATCGGAATGTAAAACTGGTGACACAGGAAACGCTCAAAACATAGACAGTAGGAAGACTCAGTCTTCCTGTACTTAAGTCGGCATTGTGTCTCTTATATTTATTTCCGATGAAATTTCTGTGTTTCATCGTGAATGGGAAGGTCCAAGGGATATAGTAATCCTACAGAGGTGCATCGGAAAGTAAAACTGATGACACTGGAAACGCTCAAAACATAGACAGTAGGAAGACTCAGTCTTGTTGTACTTAAGTCGGCATTGTGTCTCTTATATTTAATTCCGATGCAATTTCTGTTTTTCATCGTCATTGGGAAGGTCCAAGGGATACAGTACACCAGCAGAGGAGCATCAGAATGTAAAACTGGTGACACAGGAAACGCTCAACACATATACAGTAGGAAGACTCATTCTTCCTGTACTTAAGTCGGCATTGTGTCTCTTATATTTAATTCCGATGCAATTTCTGTGTTTCATCGTCATTGGGAAGGTCCAAGGGATGCAGTGAACCTGCAGAGGTGCATCGGAATGTAAAACTAGTGACACAGGAAACGCTCAAAACATAGACAGTAGGAAGACTAAGTCTTCCTGTACTTAAGTCGGCATTGTGTCTCTTATATTTAATTCCGATGCAATTTCTGTGTTTCATCGTCAATGGGAAGGTCCAATGGATACAGAAGACCTGCAGAGGAGCATCAGAATGTAAAACTGGTGACACAGGAAACGCTCAAAACATAGACAGTAGGAAGACTCAGTCTTCCCATACTTAAGTCGGCATTGTGTCTCTTATATTTATTTCCGATGAAATTTCTGTGTTTCATCGTGAATGCGAAGGTCCAAGGGATATAGTAAACCTGCAGAGGTGCATCTGAATGTAAAACTGATGACACAATAAACGCTCAAAACATAGACAGTATGAAGACTTAGTCTTCCTGTACTTAAGTCGGCATTGTGTCTCTTATATTTAATTCCAATGCAATTTCTGTGTTTCGTCGTCACTGTGAAGGTCCAACGGATACAGTAAACCTGTAGAGGTGCATCGGAATGTAAAAATGGTGACACAGGAAACGCTCAAATTATAGACAGTAGGAAGACTCAGTCTTCCTGTACTTAAGTCGGCATTGTGTCTCTTATATTTCATTCCGATGCAATTTCTGTGTTTCATCGTCAATGGGAAGGTCCAAGGGATACAGTAAGCCTGCAGAGGTGCATCAGAATGTAACACTGGTGACACAGGAAACGCTCAAAACATAGGGAGAAGGAAGACTCAGTCTTCCTGTACTTAAGTCGGCATTGTGTCTCTTATATTTAATTCCGATGCATTTTCTGTGTTTCATCGTCAATGGGAAGGTCCAAGGGATACAGTAAACCTGCAGAGGTGCATCAGAATGTAAAACTTATGACACAGGAAACGCCCAACACATAGACAGTAGGAAGATTCATTCTTCCTGTACTTAAGTCGGCATTGTGTCTCTTATATTTAGTTCCGATGCAATTTCTGTGTTTCATCGTCAATGGGAAGGTCGAATGGATACAGAAGACCTGCAGAGGAGCATCAGAATGTAAAACTGTTGACACAGGAAACGCTCAAAACATAGACAGCAGGAAGACTCAGTCTTCCTATACTTAAGTCGGCATTGTGTCTCTTATATTTATTTCCGATGAAATTTCTGTGTTTCATCGTGAATGGGAAGGTCCAAGGGATATAGTAAACCTGCAGAGGTGCATCGGAAAGGAAAACTGGACACAGGATACGCTCAAAACATAGACAGTAGGAAGACTCAGTCTTCCTGTACTTAAGTCGGCATTGTGTCTCTTATATTTAATTTCGATGCAATTTCTGTGTTTCATCGTCACTGTGAAGGTCCAACGGATACAGTAAACATGTAGAGGTGCATCGGAATGTACAACTGGTGACACAGGAAACGCTCAAATTATAGGAAGACTCAGTCTTCCTGTACTTAAGTCGGCATTGTGTCTCTTATATTTAATTCCGATGCAATTTCTGTGTTTCATCGTCAATGGGAAGGTCCAAGGGATACAGTAAGCCTGCAGAGGTGCATCAGAATGTAAAACTGGTGACACAGGAAACGCTCAAAACATACAGAGTAGGAAGACTCAGTCTTCCTGTACTTAAGTCGGCATTGTGTCCCTTATATTTAACTCCGATGCAATTTCTGTGTTTCATCGTCAATGGGAAGGTCCAAGGGATACAGTAAACCTGCAGAGGTGCATCGGAATGTAAAACTAGTGTCACAGGAAACGCTCAAACATAGACAGTAGGAAGACTCAGTCTTCCTGTACTTAAGTCGGCATTGTGCCTCTTATATTAAAGTCCGATGCAATTTCTGTGTTTCATCGTCAATGGGAAGGTCCAAGGGATACAGTAAAACTGCAGAGTTGCATCGAAATGTAAAACTGGTGGCACAGGAAACGCTCAAAACGTAGACAGTAGGAAGACTCAGTCTTCCTGTACTTAAGTCTGCATTGTGTCTCTTATACTTAATTCCGATGCAATTTCTGTGTTTCATCGTCAATGGGAAGGTCCAAGGGATACAGTAAACCTGCAGAGGTGCATCAGAATGTAAAACTGGTGACACAGGAAACGCCCAACACATAGACAGTAGGAAGACTCATTCTTCCTGTTTTTAAGTCGGCATTGTGTCTCTTATATTTAATTACGATACAATTTCTGTGTTTCATCGTCAATGGGATGGTCCAAGCGATACACTAAACCTGCAGTGGTGCATCTTAAGGTAAATCTAGTGACACAGGAAACGCTCAAAACATAGACAGTAGGAAGACTCTGTCTTCCTGTACTTAAGTCGGCATTGTGTCTCTTATATTTAATTCCGATGCAATTTCTGTGTTTCATCGTCAATGGGAAGGTCCAAGGGAAACAGTGAACCTGCAGAGGTGCATCTGAATGTAAAACTGGTGACACAGGAAACGCTCAAAACATAGACAGTAGGAAGACTCAGTCTTCCTGTACTTAAGTCGGCATTGTGTCTCTTATATTTATTTCCGATGAAATTTCTGTGTTTCATCGTGAATGGGAAGGTCCAAGGGATATAGTAATCCTGCAGAGGTGCATCGGAAAGTAAAACTGATGACACAGGAAACGCTCAAAACATAGACAGTAGGAAGACTCAGTCTTCCTGTACTTAAGTCGGCATTGTGTCTCTTATATTCAATTCCGATGCAATTTCTGTTTTTCATCGTCAATGGGAAGGTCCAAGGGATACAGTAAACCAGCAGAGGATCATCAGAATGTAAAACTGATGACAAGGGAAACGCTCAACACATAGACAGTAGGAAGACTCATTCTTCCTGTACTTAAGTCGGCATTGTGTCTCTTTTATTTAATTCCGATGCAATTTCTGTGTTTCATCGTCAATGGGAAGGTCCAAGGGATGCAGTAAACCTGCAGAAGTGCATCGGAATGTAAAACTGGTGACACAGGAAAAGCTCAAATTATAGGAAGACTCAGTCTTCCTGTACTTAAGTCGGCATTGTGTCTCTTACATTTAATTCCGATGCAATTTCTGTGTTTCATCGTCAATGGGAAGGTCCAAGGGATACAGTAAGCCTGCAGAGGTGCATCAGAATGTAAAACTGGTGACACAGGAAACGCTCAAAACATACAGAGTAGGAAGACTCAGTCTTCCTGTACTTAAGTCGGCATTGTGTCCCTTATATTTAACTCCGATGCAATTTCTGTGTTTCATCGTCAATGGGAAGGTCCAAGGGATACACTAAACCTGCAGAGGTGCATCGGAATGTAAAACTAGTGTCACAGGAAACGCTCAAACATAGACAGTAGGAAGACTCAGTCTTCCTGTACTTAAGTCGGCATTGTGCCTCTTATATTAAAGTCCGATGCAATTTCTGTGTTTCATCGTCAATGGGAAGGTCCAAGGGATACAGTAAAACTGCAGAGTTGCATCGGAATGTAAAACTGGTGGCACAGGAAACGCTCAAAACGTAGACAGTAGGAAGACTCAGTCTTCCTGTACTTAAGTCGGCATTGTGTCTCTTATATTTAATTCCGATGCAATTTCTGTGTTTCATCGTCAATGGGAAGGTCCAAGGGAAACAGTGAACCTGCAGAGGTGCATCTGAATGTAAAACTGGTGACACAGGAAACGCTCAAAACATAGACAGTAGGAAGACTCAGTCTTCCTGTACTTAAGTCGGCATTGTGTCTCTTATATTTATTTCCGATGAAATTTCTGTGTTTCATCGTGAATGGGAAGGTCCAACGGATATAGTAATCCTGCAGAGGTGCATCGGAAAGTAAAACTGATGACACAGGAAACGCTCAAAACATAAGCAGTAGGAAGACTCAGTCTTCCTGTACTTAAGTCGGCATTGTGTCTCTTATATTCAATTCCGATGCAATTTCTGTGTTTCATCGTCAATGGGAAGGTCCAATGGATACAAAAGACCTGCAGAGGAGCATCAGAATGTAAAACTGGTGACACAGGAAACGCTCAAAACATAGACAGTAGGAAGACTCAGTCTTCCGATACTTAAGTCGGCATTGTGTCTCTTATATTTATTTCCGATGAAATTTCTGTGTTTCATCGTGAATGGGAAGTTCCAAGGGATATAGTAAACCTTCAGAGGTGCATCTGAAAGTAAAACTGATGACACAGGAAACGCTCAAAACATAGACAGTATGAAGACTTAGTCTTCCTGTACTTAAGTCGGCATTGTGTCTCTTATATTGAATTCCAATGCAATTTCTGTGTTTCGTCGTCACTGTGAAGGACCAACGGATACAGTTAGCCTTTAGAGGTGCATCGGAATGTAAAACTGGTGACACAGGAAACGCTCAAATTGTAGGAAGACTCAGTCTTCCTGTACTTAAGTCGACATTATGTCTCTTATATTTCATTCCGATGCAATTTCTGTGTTTCATCGTCAATGGGAAGGTCCAAGGGATACAGTAAACCTGCAGAGGTGCATCGGAATGTAAAACTAGTGTCACAGGAAACGCTCAAACATAGACAGTAGGAAGACTCAGTCTTCCTGTACTTAAGTCTGCATTGTGTCTCTTATATTTAATTCCGATGCATTTTCTGTGTATCATCGTAAATGGGAAGGTCCAAGGTATACAGTAAACCTGCAGAGGTGCATCAGAATGTAAAACTATTGTCACAGGAAACGCTCAACACATAGACAGTAGGAAGACTCATTCTTCCTGTACTTAAGTCGGCATTGTGTCTCTTATATTTAATTCCGATGCAATTTCTGTGTTTCATCGTCAATGGGAAGGTCCAAGGGATAAGGTAAACCTGCAGTGATGCATCGGAATGTAAAACTAGTGACACAGGAAACGCTCAAAACATAGACAGTAGGAAGACTCTGTCTTCCTGTGCTTAAGTCGGCATTGTGTCTCTTATATTTAATTCCGATGCAATTTCTGTGTTTCATCGTCAATGGGAAGGTCCAAGGGAAACAGTAAACCTGCAGAGGTGCATCGAATGTAAAACTGGTGACACAGGTAACGCTCAAAACATAGACAGTAGGAAGACTCAGTCTTCCTGTACGTAAGTCGGCATTGTGTCTCTTATACTTATTTCCGATGCAATTTCTGTGTTTCATCGTGAATGGGAAGGTCCAAGGGATATAGTAATCCTGCAGAGGTGCATCGGAATGTAAAACTGGTGAAACAGGAAACGCTCAAAATATAGACCGTAAGAAGAATGTTTTCTGGTACTTAAGTCGGCATTGTGTCTCTTATATTGAATTCCGATGCAATTTCTGTGTTTCATCGTCAATGGGAAGGTCCAAGGGATACAGTAAACCTGCAGAGGTGCATCTGAATGAAAAACTGATGACACAGAAAACGCTCAAAACATAGACAGTAGGAAGACTCAGTCTTCCTGTACTTAAGTCGGCATTGTGTCTCTTATATTTAATTCCGATGCAATTTCTGTGTTTCATCGTCAATGGGAAGGTCCAAGGGATACAGTAATCCTGCAGAGGTGCATCAGAATGTAAAACTGCTGACACAGGAAACGCTCAAAACATAGACAGTAGGAAGACTCTGTCTTCCTGTGCTTAAGTCGGCATTGTGTCTCTTATATTTAATTCCGATGCAATTTCTGTGTTTCATCGTCAATGGGAAGGTCCAAGGGAAACAGTAAACCTGCAGAGGTGCATCGAATGTAAAACTGGTGACACAGGAAACGCTCAAAACATAGACAGTAGGAAGACTCAGTCTTCCTGTACTTAAGTCGGCATTGTGTCTCTTATACTTATTTCCGATGCAATTTCTGTGTTTCATCGTGAATGGGAAGGTCCAAGGGATATAGTAATCCTGCAGAGGTGCATCGGAATGTAAAACTGGTGAAACAGGAAACGCTCAAAATATAGACCGTAAGAAGAATGTTTTCTGGTACTTAAGTCGGCATTGTGTCTCTTATATTGAATTCCGATGCAATTTCTGTGTTTCATCGTCACTGTGAAGGTCCAACGGATACAGTAAACCTGTAGAGGTGCATCGGAATGTAAAACTGGTGACACAGGAAACTCTCAAATTATAGGAAGACTCAGTCTTCCTGTACTTAAGTCAGCATTGTGTCTCTTATATTTCATTCCGATGCAATTTCTGTGTTTCATCGTCAATAGGAAGGTCCAAGGGATACACTAAACCTGCAGAGGTGCATCGGAATGTAAAACTAGTGTCACAGGAAACGCTCAAAACATAGACAGTAGGAAGACTCAGTCTTCCTGTACTTAAGTCGGCATTGTGTCTCTTATATTTAATTCCGATGCATTTTCTGTGTTTCATCGTCAATGGGAAGGTCCAAGGGATACAGTAAACCTGCAGAGGTGCATCAGAATGTAAAACTGGTGACACAGGAAACGCTCAACACATAGACAGTAGGAAGACCCATTCTTCCTGTACTTAAGTCTGCATTGTGTCTCTTATATTTAATTCCGATGCATTTTCTGTGTTTCATCGTCAATGGGAAGGTCCAAGGTATACAGTAAACCTGCAGAGGTGCATCAGAATGTAAAACTGGTGACACAGGAAACGCTCAACACATAGACAGTAGGGAGACTCATTCTTCCTGTACTTAAGTCGGCATTGTGTCTCTTATATTGAATTCCGATGCAATTTCTGTGTTTCATCGTCAATGGGAAGGTCCAAGGGATAAGGTAAACCTGCAGTGATGCATCGGAATGTAAAACTAGTGACACAGGAAACGCTCAAAACATAGACAGTAGGAAGACTCTGTCTTCCTGTGCTTACGTCGGCATTGTGTCTCTTATATTTAATTCCGATGCAATTTCTGTGTTTCATCGTCAATGGGAAGGTCCAAGGGAAACAGTAAACCTGCAGAGGTGCATCGAATGTAAAACTGGTGACACAGGAAACGCTCGAAACATAGACAGTAGGAAGACTCAGTCTTCCTGTACGTAAGTCGGCATTGTGTCTCTTATACTTATTTCCGATGCAATTTCTGTGTTTCATCGTGAATGGGAAGGTCCAAGGGATACAGTAATCCTGCAGAGGTGCATCGGAATGTAAAACTGGTGAAACAGGAAACGCTCAAAATATAGACCGTAAGAAGAATGTTTTCTGGTACTTAAGTCGGCAATGTGTCTCTTATATTGAATTCCGATGCAATTTCTGTGTTTCATCGTCAATGGGAAGGTCCAAGGGATACAGTAAACCTGCAGAGGTGCATCTGAATGAAAAACTGATGACACAGAAAACGCTCAAAACATAGACAGTAGGAAGACTCAGTCTTCCTGTACTTAAGTCGGCATTGTGTCTCTTATATTTAATTCCGATGCAATTTCTGTGTTTCATCGTCAATGGGAAGGTCCAAGGGATACAGTAATCCTGCAGAGGTGCATCAGAATGTAAAACTGGTGACACAGGAAACGCTCAAAACATAGACAGTAGGAAGACTCTGTCTTCCTGTGCTTAAGTCGGCATTGTGTCTCTTATATTTAATTCCGATGCAATTTCTGTGTTTCATCGTCAATGGGAAGGTCCAAGGGAAACAGTAAACCTGCAGAGGTGCATCGAATGTAAAACTGGTGACACAGGAAACGCTCAAAACATAGACAGTAGGAAGACTCAGTCTTCCTGTACTTAAGTCGGCATTGTGTCTCTTATACTTATTTCCGATGCAATTTCTGTGTTTCATCGTGAATGGGAAGGTCCAAGGGATATAGTAATCCTGCAGAGGTGCATCGGAATGTAAAACTGGTGAAACAGGAAACGCTCAAAATATAGACCGTAAGAAGAATGTTTTCTGGTACTTAAGTCGGCATTGTGTCTCTTATATTGAATTCCGATGCAATTTCTGTGTTTCATCGTCACTGTGAAGGTCCAACGGATACAGTAAACCTGTAGAGGTGCATCGGAATGTAAAACTGGTGACACAGGAAACTCTCAAATTATAGGAAGACTCTGTCTTCCTGTACTTAAGTCGGCATTGTGTCTCTTATATTTCATTCCGATGCAATTTCTGTGTTTCATCGTCAATGGGAAGGTCCAAGGGATACACTAAACCTGCAGAGGTGCATCAGAATGTAAAACTGGTGACACAGGAAACGCTCAACACATAGAGAGTAGGAAGACCCATTCTTCCTGTACTTAAGTCTGCATTGTGTCTCTTATATTTAATTCCGATGCATTTTCTGTGTTTCATCGTCAATGGGAAGGTCCAAGGTATACAGTAAACCTGCAGAGGTGCATCGGAATGTAAAACTGGTGACACAGGAAACGCTCAACACATAGACAGTAGGGAGACTCATTCTTCCTGTACTTAAGTCGGCATTGTGTCTCTTATATTTAATTCCGATGCAATTTCTGTGTTTCATCGTCAATGGGAAGGTCCAAGGGATAAAGTAAACCTGCAGTGATGCATCGGAATGTAAAACTGGTGAAACAGGAAACGCTCAAAACATAGACAGTAGGAAGACTCAGTATTCATGTACGTAAGTCGGCATTGTGTCTCTTATACTTATTTCCGATGCAATTTCTGTGTTTCAACGTGAATGGGAAGGTCCAAGGGATATAGTAATCCTGCAGAGGTGCATCGAATGTAAAACTGGTGACACAGGAAACGCTCAAAACATAGACAGTAGGAAGACTCAGTATTCATGTACGTAAGTCGGCATTGTGTCTCTTATACTTATTTCCGATGCAATTTCTGTGTTTCAACGTGAATGGGAAGGTCCAAGGGATATAGTAATCCTGCAGAGGTGCATCGGAATGTAAAACTGGTGAAACAGGAAACGCTCAAAATATAGACCGTAAGAAGAATGTTTTCTGGTACTTAGGTCGGCATTGTGTCTCTTATATTGAATTCCGATGCAATTTCTGTGTTTCATCGTCAATGGGAAGGTCCAAGGGATACAGTAAACCTGCAGAGGTGCATCTGAATGAAAAACTGATGACACAGAAAACGCTCAAAACATAGACAGTAGGAAGACTCAGTCTTCCTGTACTTAAGTCGGCATTGTGTCTCTTATATTTAATTCCGATGCAATTTCTGTGTTTCATCGTCAATGGGAAGGTCCAAGGGATACAGTAATCCTGCAGAGGTGCATCAGAATGTAAAACTGGTGACACAGGAAACGCTCAAAACATAGACAGTAGGAAGACTCTGTCTTCCTGTGCTTAAGTCGGCATTGTGTCTCTTATATTTAATTCCGATGCAATTTCTGTGTTTCATCATCAATGGGAAGGTCCAAGGGAAACAGTAAACCTGCAGAGGTGCATCGAATGTAAAACTGGTGACACAGGAAACGCTCAAAACATAGACAGTAGGAAGACTCAGTCTTCCTGTACTTAAGTCGGCATTGTGTCTCTTATACTTATTTCCGATGCAATTTCTGTGTTTCATCGTGAATGGGAAGGTCCAAGGGATATAGTAATCCTGCAGAAGTGCATCGGAATGTAAAACTGGTGAAACAGGAAACGCTCAAAATATAGACCGTAAGAAGAATGTTTTCTGGTACTTAAGTCGGCATTGTGTCTCTTATATTGAATTCCGATGCAATTTCTGTGTTTCATCGTCACTGTGAAGGTCCAACGGATACAGTAAACCTGTAGAGGTGCATCGGAATGTAAAACTGGTGACACAGGAAACTCTCAAATTATAGGAAGACTCTGTCTTCCTGTACTTAAGTCGGCATTGTGTCTCTTATATTTCATTCCGATGCAATTTCTGTGTTTCATCGTCAATGGGAAGGTCCAAGGGATACACTAAACCTGCAGAGGTGCATCAGAATGTAAAACTGGTGACACAGGAAACGCTCAACACATAGAGAGTAGGAAGACCCATTCTTCCTGTACTTAAGTCTGCATTGTGTCTCTTATATTTAATTCCGATGCATTTTCTGTGTTTCATCGTCAATGGGAAGGTCCAAGGTATACAGTAAACCTGCAGAGGTGCATCGGAATGTAAAACTGGTGACACAGGAAACGCTCAACACATAGACAGTAGGGAGACTCATTCTTCCTGTACTTAAGTCGGCATTGTGTCTCTTATATTTAATTCCGATGCAATTTCTGTGTTTCATCGTCAATGGGAAGGTCCAAGGGATAAAGTAAACCTGCAGTGATGCATCGGAATGTAAAACTAGTGACACAGGAAACGCTCAAAACATAGACAGTAGGAAGACTCTGTCTTCCTGTGCTTAAGTCGGCATTGTGTCTCTTATATTTAATTCCGATGCAATTTCTGTGTTTCATCGTCAATGGGAAGGTCCAAGGGAAACAGTAAACCTGCAGAGGTGCATCGAATGTAAAACTGGTGACACAGGAAACGATCAAAACATAGACAGTAGGAAGACTCAGTCTTCCTGTACGTAAGTCGGCATTGCGTCTCTTATACTTATTTCCGATGCAATTTCTGTGTTTCATCGTGAATGGGAAGGTCCAAGGGATATAGTAATCCTGCAGAGGTGCATCGGAATGTAAAACTGGTGAAACAGGAAACGCACAAAATATAGACCGTAATAAGAATGTTTTCTGGTACTTAAGTCGGCATTGTGTCTCTTATATTGAATTCCGATGCAATTTCTGTGTTTCATCGTCAATGGGAAGGTCCAAGGGATACAGTAAACCTGTAGAGGTGCATCTGAACGAAAAACTGATGACACAGAAAACGCTCAAAACATAGACAGTAGGAAGACTCAGTCCTCCTGTACTTAAGTCGGCATTGTGTCTCTTATATTTAATTCCGATGCAATTTCTGTGTTTCATCGTCAATGGGAAGGTCCAAGGGATACAGTAATCCTGCAGAGGTGCATCAGAATGTAAAACTGCTGACACAGGAAACGCTCAAAACATAGACAGTAGGAAGACTCTGTCTTCCTGTGCTTAAGTCGGCATTGTGTCTCTTATATTTAATTCCGATGCAATTTCTATGTTTCATCGTCAATGGGAAGGTCCAAGGGAAACAGTAAACCTGCAGAGGTGCATCGAATGTAAAACTGGTGACACAGGAAACGCTCAAAACATAGACAGTAGGAAGACTCAGTCTTCCTGTACTTAAGTCGGCATTGTGTCTCTTATACTTATTTCCGATGCAATTTCTGTGTTTCATCGTGAATGGGAAGGTCCAAGGGATATAAAAATCCTGCAGAGGTGCATCGGAATGTAAAACTGGTGAAACAGGAAACGCTCAAAATATAGACCGTAAGAAGAATGTTTTCTGGTACTTAAGTCGGCATTGTGTCTCTTATATTTAATTCCGATGCAATTTCTGTGTTTCATCGTCACTGTGAAGGTCCAACGGATACAGTAAACCTGTAGAGGTGCATCGGAATGTAAAACTGGTGACACAGGAAACTCTCAAATTATAGGAAGACTCAGTCTTCCTGTACTTAAGTCGGCATTGTGTCTCTTATATTTCATTCCGATGCAATTTCTGTGTTTCATCGTCAATGGGAAGGTCCAAGGGATACACTAAACCTGCAGAGGTGCATCGGAATGTAAAACTAGTGTCACAGGAAACGCTCAAAACATAGACAGTAGGAAGACTCAGTCTTCCTGTACTTAAGTCGACATTGTGTCTTTTATATTTAATTCCGATGCATTTTCTGTGTTTCATCGTCAATGGGAAGGTCCAAGGTATACAGTAAACCTGCAGAGGTGCATCAGAATGTAAAACTGGTGACACAGGAAACGCTCAACACATAGACATTAGGGAGACTCATTCTTTCTGTACTTAAGTCGGCATTGTGTCTCTTATATTTAATTCCGATGCAATTTCTGTGTTTCATCGTCAATGGGAAGGTCCAAGGGATGAGGTAAACCTGCAGTGATGCATCGGAATGTAAAACTAGTGACACAGGAAACGCTCAAAACATAGACAGTAAGAAGACTCTGTCTTCCTGTGCTTAAGTCGGCATTGTGTCTCTTATATTTAATTCCGATGCAATTTCTGTGTTTCCTCGTCAATGGGAAGGTCCAAGGGAAACAGTAAACCTGCAGAGGTGCATCGAATGTAAAACTGGTGACACAGGAAACGCTCAAAACATAGACAGTAGGAAGACTCAGTCTTCCTGTACGTAAGTCGGCATTGTGTCTCTTATACTTATTTCCGATGCAATTTCTGTGTTTCATCGTGAATGGGAAGGTCCAAGGGATATAGTAATCCCTCAGAGGTGCATCGGAATGTAAAACTGGTGAAACAGGAAACGCTCAAAATATAGACCGTAATAAGAATGTTTTCTGGTACTTAAGTCGGCATTGTGTCTCTTATATTGAATTCCGATGCAATTTCTGTGTTTCATCGTCAATGGGAAGGTCCAAGGGATACAGTAAACCTGCAGAGGTGCATCTGAATGAAAAACTGATGACACAGAAAACGCTCAAAACATAGACAGTAGGAAGACTCAGTCTTCCTGTACTAAAGTCGGCATTGTGTCTCTTATATTTAATTCCGATGCAATTTCTGTGTTTCATCGTCAATGGGAAGGTCCAGGGGATACAGTAATCCTGCAGAGGTGCATCAGAATGTAAAACTGCTGACACAGGAAACGCTCAAAACATAGACAGTAGGAAGCCTCAGTCTTCCTGTGCTTAAGTCGGAATTGTGTCTCTTATATTTAATTCCGATGCAATTTCTGTGTTTCATCGTCAATGGGAAGGTCCAAGGGAAACAGTAAACCTGCAGTGATGCATCGGAATGTAAAACTAGTGACACAGGAAACGCTCATAACATAGACAGTAGGAAGACTCTGTCTTCCTGTGCTTAAGTCGGCATTGTGTCTCTTATATTTAATTCCGATGCAATTTCTGTGTTTCATCGTCAATGGGAAGGTCCAAGGGAAACAGTAAACCTGCAGAGGTGCATCGAATGTAAAACTGGTGACACAGGAAACGCTCAAAACATAGACAGTAGGAAGACTCAGTCTTCCTGTACTTAAGTCGGCATTGTGTCTCTTATATTTAATTCCAATGCAATTTCTGTGTTTCGTCGTCACTGTGAAGGACCAACGGATACAGTAAACCTGTAGAGGTGCATCGGAATGTAAAACTGGTGACACAGGAAACGCTCAAATTGTAGGGAGACTCAGTCTTCCTGTACTTAAGTCGGCATTGTGTCTCTTATATTTCATTCCGATGCAATTACTGTGTTTCATCGTCAATGGGAAGGTCCAAGGGATACAGTAAACCTGCAGAGGTGCATCGGAATGTAAAACTAGTGTCACAGGAAACGCTCAAAACATAGACAGTAGGAAGACTCAGTCTTCCTGTACTTAAGTCTGCATTGTGTCTCTTATATTTAATTCCGATGCAATTTCTGTGTTTCATCGTAAATGTGAAGGTCCAAGGTATACAGTAAACCTGCAGAGGGGCATCAGAATGTAAAACAGGTGACACAGGAAACGCTCAACACATAGACAGTAGGAAGACTCATTCTTCCTGTACTTAAGTCGGCATTGTGTCTCTTATATTTAATTCCGATTCAATTTCTGTGTTTCATCGACAATGGGAAGGTCCAAGGGATAAGGTAAACCTGCAGTGATGCATCGGAATGTAAAACTAGTGGCACAGGAAACGCTCAAAACATAGACAGTAGGAAGACTCAGTCTTCCTGTGCTTAAGTCGGCATTGTGTCTCTTATATTTAATTCAGATGCAATTTCTGTGTTTCATCGTCAATGGGAAGGTCCAAGGGAAACAGTAAACCTGCAGAGGTGCATCGAATGTAAAACTGGTGACACAGGAAACGCTCAAAACATAGACAGTAGGAAGACTCAGTCTTCCTGTACGTAAGTCGGCATTGTGTCTCTTATACTTATTTCCGATGCAATTTCTGTGTTTCATCGTGAATGGGAAGGTCCAAGGGATATAGTAATCCTGCAGAGGTGCATCGGAATGTAAAACTGGTGAAACAGGAAACGCTCAAAATATAGACCGTAAGAAGAATGTTTTCTGGTACTTAAGTCGGCATTGTGTCTCTTATATTGAATTCCGATGCAATTTCTGTGTTTCATCGTCAATGGGAATGTCCAAGGGATACAGTAAACCTGCAGAGGTGCATCTGAATGAAAAACTGATGACACAGGAAACGCTCAAAACATAGACAGTAGGAAGACTCTGTCTTCCTGTACTTAAGTCGGCATTGTGTCTCTTATATTTAATTCCGATGCAATTTCTGTGTTTCATCGTCAATGGGAAGGTCCAAGGGATACAGTAATCCTGCAGAGGTGCATCAGAATGTAAAACTGCTGACACAGGAAACGCTCAAAACATAGACAGTAGGAAGACTCTGTCTTCCTGTGCTTAAGTCGGCATTGTGTCTATTATATTTAATTCCGATGCAATTTCTGTGTTTCATCGTCAATGGGAAGGTCCAAGGGAAACAGTAAACCTGCAGAGGTGCATCGAATGTAAAACTGGTGACACAGGAAACGCTCAAAACATAGACAGTAGGAAGACTCAGTCTTCCTGTACTTAAGTCGGCATTGTGTCTCTTATACTTATTTCCGATGCAATTTCTGTGTTTCATCGTGAATGGGAAGGTCCAAGGGATATAGTAATCCTGCAGAGGTGCATCGGAATGTAAAACTGGTGAAACAGGAAACGCTCAAAATATAGACCGTAAGAAGAATGTTTTCTGGTACTTAAGTCGGCATTGTGTCTCTTATATTGAATTCCGATGCAATTTCTGTGTTTCATCGTCACTGTGAAGGTCCAACGGATACAGTAAACCTGTAGAGGTGCATCGGAATGTAAAACGGGTGACACAGGAAACTCTCAAATTATAGGAAGACTCTGTCTTCCTGTACTTAAGTCGGCATTGTGTCTCTTATATTTCATTCCGATGCAATTTCTGTGTTTCATCGTCAATGGGAAGGTCCAAGGGATACACTAAACCTGCAGAGGTGCATCAGAATGTAAAACTGGTGACACAGGAAACGCTCAACACATAGAGAGTAGGAAGACCCATTCTTCCTGTACTTAAGTCTGCATTGTGTCTCTTATATTTAATTCCGATGCATTTTCTGTGTTTCATCGTCAATGGGAAGGTCCAAGGTATACAGTAAACCTGCAGAGGTGCATCGGAATGTAAAACTGGTGACACAGGAAACGCTCAACACATAGACAGTAGGGAGACTCATTCTTCCTGTACTTAAGTCGGCATTGTGTCTCTTATATTTAATTCCGATGCAATTTCTGTGTTTCATCGTCAATGGGAAGGTCCAAGGGATAAAGTAAACCTGCAGTGATGCATCGGAATGTAAAACTAGTGACACAGGAAACGCTCAAAACATAGACAGTAGGAAGACTCTGTCTTCCTGTGCTTAAGTCGGCATTGTGTCTCTTATATTTAATTCCGATGCAATTTCTGTGTTTCATCGTCAATGGGAAGGTCCAAGGGAAACAGTAAACCTGCAGAGGTGCATCGAATGTAAAACTGGTGACACAGGAAACGATCAAAACATAGACAGTAGGAAGACTCAGTCTTCCTGTACGTAAGTCGGCATTGCGTCTCTTATACTTATTTCCGATGCAATTTCTGTGTTTCATCGTGAATGGGAAGGTCCAAGGGATATAGTAATCATGCAGAGGTGCATCGGAATGTAAAACTGGTGAAACAGGAAACGCACAAAATATAGACCGTAATAAGAATGTTTTCTGGTACTTAAGTCGGCATTGTGTCTCTTATATTGAATTCCGATGCAATTTCTGTGTTTCATCGTCAATGGGAAGGTCCAAGGGATACAGTAAACCTGTAGAGGTGCATCTGAACGAAAAACTGATGACACAGAAAACGCTCAAAACATAGACAGTAGGAAGACTCAGTCTTCCTGTACTTAAGTCGGCATTGTGTCTCTTATATTTAATTCCGATGCAATTTCTGTGTTTCATCGTCAATGGGAAGGTCCAAGGGATACAGTAATCCTGCAGAGGTGCATCAGAATGTAAAACTGCTGACACAGGAAACGCTCAAAACATAGACAGTAGGAAGACTCTGTCTTCCTGTGCTTAAGTCGGCATTGTGTCTCTTATATTTAATTCCGATGCAATTTCTGTGTTTCATCGTCAATGGGAAGGTCCAAGGGATACACTAAACCTGCAGAGGTGCATCGGAATGTAAAACTAGTGTCACAGGAAACGCTCAAAACATAGACAGTAGGAAGACTCAGTCTTCCTGTACTTAAGTCGACATTGTGTCTTTTATATTTAATTCCGATGCATTTTCTGTGTTTCATCGTCAATGGGAAGGTCCAAGGTATACAGTAAACCTGCAGAGGTGCATCAGAATGTAAAACTGGTGACACAGGAAACGCTCAACACATAGACATTAGGGAGACTCATTCTTTCTGTACTTAAGTCGGCATTGTGTCTCTTATATTTAATTCCGATGCAATTTCTGTGTTTCATCGTCAATGGGAAGGTCCAAGGGATGAGGTAAACCTGCAGTGATGCATCGGAATGTAAAACTAGTGACACAGGAAACGCTCAAAACATAGACAGTAAGAAGACTCTGTCTTCCTGTGCTTAAGTCGGCATTGTGTCTCTTATATTTAATTCCGATGCAATTTCTGTGTTTCCTCGTCAATGGGAAGGTCCAAGGGAAACAGTAAACCCGCAGAGGTGCATCGAATGTAAAACTGGTGACACAGGAAACGCTCAAAACATAGACAGTTGGAAGACTCAGTCTTCCTGTACGTAAGTCGGCATTGTGTCTCTTATACTTATTTCCGATGCAATTTCTGTGTTTCATCGTGAATGGGAAGGTCCAAGGGATATAGTAATCCCTCAGAGGTGCATCGGAATGTAAAACTGGTGAAACAGGAAACGCTCAAAATATAGACCGTAATAAGAATGTTTTCTGGTACTTAAGTCGGCATTGTGTCTCTTATATTGAATTCCGATGCAATTTCTGTGTTTCATCGTCAATGGGAAGGTCCAAGGGATACAGTAAACCTGCAGAGGTGCATATGAATGAAAAACTGATGACACAGAAAACGCTCAAAACATAGACAGTAGGAAGACTCAGTCTTCCTGTACTAAAGTCGGCATTGTGTCTCTTATATTTAATTCCGATGCAATTTCTGTGTTTCATCGTCGATGGGAAGGTCCAGGGGATACAGTAATCCTGCAGAGGTGCATCAGAATGTAAAACTGCTGACACAGGAAACGCTCAAAACATAAACAGTAGGAAGACTCAGTCTTCCTGTGCTTAAGTCGGAATTGTGTCTCTTATATTTAATTCCGATGCAATTTCTGTGTTTCATCGTCAATGGGAAGGTCCAAGGGAAACAGTAAACCTGCAGTGATGCATCGGAATGTAAAACTAGTGACACAGGAAACGCTCAAAACATAGACAGTAGGAAGACTCCGTCTTCCTGTGCTTAAGTCGGCATTGTGTCTCTTATATTTAATTCCGATGCAATTTCTGTGTTTCATCGTCAATGGGAAGGTCCAAGGGAAACAGTAAACCTGCAGAGGTGCATCGAATGTAAAACTGGTGACACAGGAAACGCTCAAAACATAGACAGTAGGAAGACTCAGTCTTCCTGTACTTAAGTCGGCATTGTGTCTCTTATATTTAATTCCAATGCAATTTCTGTGTTTCGTCGTCACTGTGAAGGACCAACGGATACAGTAAACCTGTAGAGGTGCATCGGAATGTAAAACTGGTGACACAGGAAACGCTCAAATTGTAGGGAGACTCAGTCTTCCTGTACTTAAGTCGGCATTGTGTCTCTTATATTTCATTCCGATGCAATTACTGTGTTTCATCGTCAATGGGAAGGTCCAAGGGATACAGTAAACCTGCAGAGGTGCATCGGAATGTAAAACTAGTGTCACAGGAAACGCTCAAAACATAGACAGTAGGAAGACTCAGTCTTCCTGTACTTAAGTCTGCATTGTGTCTCTTATATTTAATTCCGATGCAATTTCTGTGTTTCATCGTAAATGTGAAGGTCCAAGGTATACAGTAAACCTGCAGAGGGGCATCAGAATGTAAAACTGGTGACACAGGAAACGCTCAACACATAGACAGTAGGAAGACTCATTCTTCCTGTACTTAAGTCGCCATTGTGTCTCTTATATTTAATTCCGATTCAATTTCTGTGTTTCATCGACAATGGGAAGGTCCAAGGGATAAGGTAAACCTGCAGTGATGCATCGGAATGTAAAACTAGTGGCACAGGAAACGCTCAAAACATAGACAGTAGGAAGACTCAGTCTTCCTGTGCTTAAGTCGGCATTGTGTCTCTTATATTTAATTCAGATGCAATTTCTGTGTTTCATCGTCAATGGGAAGGTCCAAGGGAAACAGTAAACCTGCAGAGGTGCATCGAATGTAAAACTGGTGACACAGGAAACGCTCAAAACATAGACAGTAGGAAGACTCAGTCTTCCTGTACGTAAGTCGGCATTGTGTCTCTTATATTGAATTCCGATGCAATTTCTGTGTTTCATCGTCAATGGGAATGTCCAAGGGATACAGTAAACCTGCAGAGGTGCATCTGAATGAAAAACTGATGACACAGGAAACGCTCAAAACATAGACAGTAGGAAGACTCTGTCTTCCTGTACTTAAGTCGGCATTGTGTCTCTTATATTTAATTCCGATGCAATTTCTGTGTTTCATCGTCAATGGGAAGGTCCAAGGGATACAGTAATCCTGCAGAGGTGCATCAGAATGTAAAACTGCTGACACAGGAAACGCTCAAAACATAGACAGTAGGAAGACTCTGTCTTCCTGTGCTTAAGTCGGCATTGTGTCTATTATATTTAATTCCGATGCAATTTCTGTGTTTCATCGTCAATGGGAAGGTCCAAGGGAAACAGTAAACCTGCAGAGGTGCATCGAATGTAAAACTGGTGACACAGGAAACGCTCAAAACATAGACAGTAGGAAGACTCAGTCTTCCTGTACTTAAGTCGGCATTGTGTCTCTTATACTTATTTCCGATGCAATTTCTGTGTTTCATCGTGAATGGGAAGGTCCAAGGGATATAGTAATCCTGCAGAGGTGCATCGGAATGTAAAACTGGTGAAACAGGAAATGCTCAAAATATAGACCGTAAGAAGAATGTTTTCTGGTACTTAAGTCGGCATTGTGTCTCTTACATTGAATTCCGATGAAATTTCTGTGTTTCATCGTCACTGTGAAGGTCCAACGGATACAGTAAACCTGTAGAGGTGCATCGGAATGTAAAACTGGTGACACAGGAAACTCTCAAATTATAGGAAGACTCTGTCTTCCTGTACTTAAGTCGGCATTGTGTCTCTTATATTTCATTCCGATGCAATTTCTGTGTTTCATCGTCAATGGGAAGGTCCAAGGGATACACTAAACCTGCAGAGGTGCATCAGAATGTAAAACTGGTGACACAGGAAACGCTCAACACATAGAGAGTAGGAAGACCCATTCTTCCTGTACTTAAGTCTGCATTGTGTCTCTTATATTTAATTCCGATGCATTTTCTGTGTTTCATCGTCAATGGGAAGGTCCAAGGTATACAGTAAACCTGCAGAGGTGCATCGGAATGTAAAACTGGTGACACAGGAAACGCTCAAAATATAGACCGTAATAAGAATGTTTTCTGGTACTTAAGTCGGCATTGTGTCTCTTATATTGAATTCCTATGCAATTTCTGTGTTTCATCGTCAATGGGAAGGTCCAAGGGATACAGTAAACCTGCAGAGGTGCATCTGAATGAAAAACTGATGACACAGAAAACGCTCAAAACATAGACAGTAGGAAGACTCAGTCTTCCTGTACTAAAGTCGCCATTGTGTCTCTTATATTTAATTCCGATGCAATTTCTGTGTTTCATCGTCAATGGGAAGGTCCAGGGGATACAGTAATCCTGCAGAGGTGCATCAGAATGTAAAACTGGTGACACAGGAAACGCTCAAAACATAGACAGTAGGAAGACTCAGTCTTCCTGTGCTTAAGTCGGAATTGTGTCTCTTATATTTAATTCCGATGCAATTTCTGTGTTTCATCGTCAATGGGAAGGTCCAAGGGAAACAGTAAACCTGCAGTGATGCATCGGAATGTAAAACTAGTGACACAGGAAACGCTCAAAACATAGACAGTAGGAAGACTCTGTCTTCCTGTGCTTAAGTCGGCATTGTGTCTCTTATATTTAATTCCGATGCAATTTCTGTGTTTCATCGTCAATGGGAAGGTCCAAGGGAAACAGTAAACCTGCAGAGGTGCATCGAATGTAAAACTGGTGACACAGGAAACGCTCAAAACATAGACAGTAGGAAGACTCAGTCTTCCTGTACTTAAGTCGGCATTGTGTCTCTTATATTTAATTCCAATGCAATTTCTGTGTTTCGTCGTCACTGTGAAGGACCAACGGATACAGTAAACCTGTAGAGGTGCATCGGAATGTAAAACTGGTGACACAGGAAACGCTCAAATTGTAGGGAGACTCAGTCTTCCTGTACTTAAGTCGGCATTGTGTCTCTTATATTTCATTCCGATGCAATTACTGTGTTTCATCGTCAATGGGAAGGTCCAAGGGATACAGTAAACCTGCAGAGGTGCATCGGAATGTAAAACTAGTGTCACAGGAAACGCTCAAAACATAGACAGTAGGAAGACTCAGTCTTCCTGTACTTAAGTCTGCATTGTGTCTCTTATATTTAATTCCGATGCAATTTCTGTGTTTCATCGTAAATGTGAAGGTCCAAGGTATACAGTAAACCTGCAGAGGGGCATCAGAATGTAAAACAGGTGACACAGGAAACGCTCAACACATAGACAGTAGGAAGACTCATTCTTCCTGTACTTAAGTCGGCATTGTGTCTCTTATATTTAATTCCGATTCAATTTCTGTGTTTCATCGACAATGGGAAGGTCCAAGGGATAAGGTAAACCTGCAGTGATGCATCGGAATGTAAAACTAGTGACACAGGAAACGCTCAAAACATAGACAGTAGGAAGACTCAGTCTTCCTGTGCTTAAGTCGGCATTGTGTCTCTTATATTTAATTCCGATGCAATTTCTGTGTTTCATCGTCAATGGGAAGGTCCAAGGGAAACAGTAAACCTGCAGAGGTGCATCGAATGTAAAACTGGTGACACAGGAAACGCTCAAAACATAGACAGTAGGAAGACTCAGTCTTCCTGTACGTAAGTCGGCAGTGTGTCTCTTATACTTATTTCCGATGCAATTTCTGTGTTTCATCGTGAATGGGAAGGTCCAAGGGATATAGTAATCCTGCAGAGGTGCATCGGAATGTAAAACTTGTGAAACAGGAAACGCTCAAAATATAGACCGTAAGAAGAATGTTTTCTGGTACTTAAGTCGGCATTGTGTCTCTTATATTGAATTCCGATGCAATTTCTGTGTTTCATCGTCAATGGGAATGTCCAAGGGATACAGTAAACCTGCAGAGGTGCATCTGAATGAAAAACTGATGACACAGGAAACGCTCAAAACATAGGCAGTAGGAAGACTCTGTCTTCCTGTACTTAAGTCGGCATTGTGTCTCTTATATTTAATTCCGATGCAATTTCTGTGTTTCATCGTCAATGGGAAGGTCCAAGGGATACAGTAATCCTGCAGAGGTGCATCAGAATGTAAAACAGCTGACACAGGAAACGCTCAAAACTTAGACAGTAGGAAGACTCTGTCTTCCTGTGCTTAAGTAGGCATTGTGTCTCTTATATTTAATTCCGATGCAATTTCTGTGTTTCATCGTCAATGGGAAGGTCCAAGGGAAACAGTAAACCTGCAGATGTGCATCGAATGTAAAACTGGTGACACAGGAAACGCTCAAAACATAGACAGTAGGAAGACTCAGTCTTCCTGTACTTAAGTCGGCATTGTGTCTCATATACTTATTTCCGATGCAATTTCTGTGTTTCATCGTGAATGGGAAGGTCCAAGGGATATAGTAATCCTGCAGATGTGCATCGGAATGTAAAACTGGTGAAACAGGAAACACTCAAAATATAGACCGTAAGAAGAATGTTTTCTGGTACTTAAGTCGGCATTGAGTCTCTTATATTGAATTCCGATGCAATTTCTGTGTTTCATCGTCACTGTGAAGGTCCAACGGATACAGTAAACCTGTAGAGGTGCATCGGAATGTAAAACTGGTGACACAGGAAACTCTCAAATTATAGGAAGACTCAGTCTTCCTGTACTTAAGTCGGCATTGTGTCTCTTATATTTCATTCCGATGCAATTTCTGTGTTTCATCGTCAATGGGAAGGTCCAAGGGATACACTAAACCTGCAGAGGTGCATCGGAATGTAAAACTAGTGTCACAGGAAACGCTCAAAACATAGACAGTAGGAACAATCAGTCTTCCTGTACTTAAGTCGGCATTGTGTCTCTTATATTTAATTCCGTTGCATTTTCTGTGTTTCATCGTCAATGGGAAGGTCCAAGGGATACAGTAAACCTGCAGAGGTGCATCAGAATGTAAAACTGGTGACACAGGAAACGCTCAACACATAGACAGTAGGAAGACCCATTCTTCCTGTACTTAAGTCTGCATTGTGTCTCTTATATTTAATTCCGATGCATTTTCTGTGTTTCATCGTCAATGGGAAGGTCCAAAGGATACAGTAAACCTGCAGAGGTGCATCAGAATGTAAAACTGGTGACACAGGAAACGCTCAACACATAGACAGTAGGAAGACCCATTCTTCCTGTACTTAAGTCGGCATTGTGTCTCTTATATTTAATTCCGATGCAATTTCTGTGTTTCATCGTCAGTGGGAAGGTCCAAGGGATAAGGTAAACCTGCAGTGATGCATCGGAATGTAAAACTAGTGACACAGGAAACGCTGAAAACATAGACAGTAGGAAGACTCTGTCTTCCTGTGCTTAAGTCGGCATTGTGTCTCTTATATTTAATTCCGATGCAATTTCTGTGTTTCATCGTCAATGGGAAGGTCCAAGGGAAACAGTAAACCTGCAGAGGTGCATCGAATGTAAAACTGGTGACACAGGAAACGCTCAAAACATAGACAGTAGGAAGACTCAGTCTTCCTGTACTTAAGTCGGCATTGTGTCTCTTATATTTAATTCCAATGCAATTTCTGTGTTTCGTCGTCACTGTGAAGGACCAACGGATACAGTAAACCTGTAGAGGTGCATCGGAATGTAAAACTGGTGACACAGGAAACGCTCAAATTGTAGGAAGACTCAGTCTTCCTGTACTTAAGTCGGCATTGTGTCTCTTATATTTCATTCCGATGCAATTACTGTGTTTCATCGTCAATGGGAAGGTCCAAGGGATACAGTGAACCTGCAGAGGGGCATCGGAATGTAAAACTAGTGTCACAGGAAACGCTCAAAACATAGACAGTAGGAAGCCTCAGTCTTCCTGTACTTAAGTCTGCATTGTGTCTCTTATATTTAATTCCGATGTATTTTCTGTGTTTCATCGTAAATGTGAAGGTCCAAGGTATACAGTAAACCTGCAGAGGGGCATCAGAATGTAAAACTGGTGACACAGGAAACGCTCAACACATAGACAGTAGGAAGACTCATTCTTCCTGTACTTAAGTCGGCATTGTGTCTCTTATATTTAATTCCGATGCAATTTCTGTGTTTCATCGACAATGGGAAGGTCCAAGGGATAAGGTAAACCTGCAGTGATGCATCGGAATGTAAAACTAGTGACACAGGAAACGCTCAAAACATAGACAGTAGGAAGACTCTGTCTTCCTGTGCTTAAGTCGGCATTGTGTCTCTTATATTTAATTCCGATGCAATTTCTGTGTTTTATCGTCAATGGGAAGGTCCAAGGGAAACAGTAAACCTGCAGAGGTGCATCGAATGTAAAACTGGTGACACAGGAAACGCTCAAAACATAGACAGTAGGAAGACTCAGTCTTCCTGTACGTAAGTCGGCATTGTGTCTCTTATACTTATTTCCGATGCAATTTCTGTGTTTCATCGTGAATGGGAAGGTCCAAGGGATATAGTAATCCTGCAGAGGTGCATCGGAATGTAAAACTGGTGAAACAGGAAACGCTCAAAATATAGACCGTAAGAAGAATGTTTTCTGGTACTTAAGTCGGCATTGTGTCTCTTATATTGAATTCCGATGCAATTTCTGTGTTTCATCGTCAATGGGAAGGTCCAAGGGATACAGTAAACCTGCAGAGGTGCATCTGAATGAAAAACTGATGACACAGGAAACGCTCAAAACATAGACAGTAGGAAGACTCTGTCTTCCTGTACTTAAGTCGGCATTGTGTCTCTTATATTTAATTCCGATGCAATATCTGTTTTGCATCGTCAATGGGAAGGTCCAAGGGATACACTAAACCTGCAGAGGTGCATCGGAATGTAAAACTGGTGAAACAGGAAACGCTCAAAATATAGACCGTAAGAAGAATGTTTTCTGGTACTTAAGTCGGCATTGTGTCTCTTATATTGAATTCCGATGCAATTTCTGTGTTTCATCGTCAATGGGAAGGTCCAAGGGATACACTAAACCTGCAGAGGTGCATCGGAATGTAAAACTAGTGTCACAGGAAACGCTCAAAACATAGACAGTAGGAAGACTCAGTCTTCCTGTTCTTAAGTCGGCATTGTGTCTCTTATATTTAATTCCGATGCATTTTCTGTGTTTCATCGTCAATGGGAAGGTCCAAGGGATACAGTAAACCTGCAGAGGTGCATCAGAATGTAAAACTGGTGACACAGGAAACGCTCAACACATAGACAGTAGGAAGACCCATTCTTCCTGTACTTAAGTCTGCATTGTGTCTCTTATATTTAATTCCGATGCATTTTCTGTGTTTCATCGTCAATGGGAAGGTCCAAGGTATACAGTAAACCTGCAGAGGTGCATCGAATGTAAAACTGGTGACACAGGAAACGCTCAAAACATAGACAGTAGGAAGATGCAGTCTTCCTGTTCGTAAGTCGGCATTGTGTCTCTTATACTTATTTCCGATGCAATATCTGTGTTTCATCGTGAATGGGAAGGTCCAAGGGATATAGTAATCCTGCAGAGGTGCATCGGAATGTAAAACTGGTGAAACAGGAAACGCTCAAAATATAGACCGTAAGAAGAATGTTTTCTGGTACTTAAGTCGGAATTGTGTCTCTTATATTGAATTCCGATGCAATTTCTGTGTTTCATCGTCAATGGGAAGGTCCAAGGGATACAGTAAACCTGCAGAGGTGCATCTGAATGAAAAACTGATGACACAGAAAACGCTCAAAACATAGACAGTAGGAAGACTCAGTCTTCCTGTACTTAAGTCGGCATTGTGTCTCTTATATTTAATTCCGATGCAATTTCTGTGTTTCATCGTCAATGGGAAGGTCCAAGGGATACAGTAATCCTGCAGAGGTGCATCAGAATGTAAAACTGGTGACACATGAAACGCTCAAAACATAGACAGTAGGAAGACTCAGTCTTCCTGTACTTAAGTCGGCATTGTGTCTCTAATACTTATTTCCGATGCAATTTCTGTGTTTCATCGTGAATGGGAAGGTCCAAGGGATATAGTAATCCTGCAGAGGTGCATCGGAATGTAAAACTGGTGAAACAGGAAACGCTCAAAATATAGACCGTAAGAAGAATGTTTTCTGGTACTTAAGTCCGCATTGTGTCTCTTATATTTAATTCCGATGCATTTTCTGTGTTTCATCGTCAATGGGAAGTCCAAGGGATACAGTAAACCTGCAGAGGGGCATCGGAATGTAAAACTAGTGTCACAGGAAACGCTCAAAACATAGACAGTAGGAAGACTCAGTCTTCCTGTACTTAAGTCTGCATTGTGTCTCTTATATTTAATTCCGATGCATTTTCTGTGTTTCATCGTAAATGTGAAGGTCCAAGGTATACAGTAAACCTGCAGAGGGGCATCAGAATGTAAAACTGGTGACACAGGAAACGCTCAACACATAGACAGTAGGAAGACTCATTCTTCCTGTACTTAAGTCGGCATTGTGTCTCTTATATTTAATTCCGATGCAATTTCTGTGTTTCATCGACAATGGGAAGGTCCAAGGGATAAGGTAAACCTGCAGTGATGCATCGGAATGTAAAACTAGTGACACAGGAAACGCTCAAAACATAGACAGTAGGAAGACTCTGTCTTCCTGTGCTTAAGTCGGCATTGTGTCTCTTATATTTAATTCCGATGCAATTTCTGTGTTTTATCGTCAATGGGAACGTCCACGGGAAACAGTAAACCTGCAGAGGTGCATCGAATGTAAAACTGGTGACACAGGAAACGCTCAAAACATAGACAGTAGGAAGACTCAGTCTTCCTGTACGTAAATCGGCATTGTGTCTCTTATACTTATTTCCGATGCAATTTCTGTGTTTCATCGTGAATGGGAAGGTCCAAGGGATATAGTAATCCTGCAGAGGTGCATCGGAATGTAAAACTGGTGAAACAGGAAACGCTTAAAATATAGACCGTAAGAAGAATGTTTTCTGGTACTTAAGTCGGCATTGTGTCTCTTATATTGAATTCCGATGCAATTTCTGTGTTTCATCGTCAATGGGAAGGTCCAAGGGATACAGTAAACCTGCAGAGGTGCATCTGAATGAAAAACTGATGACACAGGAAACGCTCAAAACATAGACAGTAGGAAGACTCTGTCTTCCTGTACTTAAGTCGGCATTGTGTCTCTTATATTTAATTCCGATGCATTTTCTGTGTTTCATCGTCAATGGGAAGGTCCAAGGGATACAGTAAACCTGCAGAGGTGCATCAGAATGTAAAACTGGTGACACAGGAAACGCTCAACACATAGACAGTAGGAAGACCCATTCTTCCTGTACTTAAGTCTGCATTGTGTCTCTTATATTTAATTCCGATGCATTTTCTGTGTTTCATCGTCAATGGGAAGGTCCAAGGTATACAGTAAACCTGCAGAGGTGCATCAGAATGTAAAACTGGTGACACAGGAAACGCTCAACACATAGACAGTAGGGAGACTCATTCTTCCTGTACTTAAGTCGGCATTGTGTCTCTTATATTTAATTCCGATGCAATTTCTGTGTTTCATCGTCAATGGGAAGGTCCAAGGGATAAGGTAAACCTGCAGTGATGCATCAGAATGTAAAACTAGTGACACAGGAAACGCTCAAAACATAGACAGTAGGAAGACTCTGTCTTCCTGTGCTTAAGTCGGCATTGTGTCTCTTATATTTAATTCCGATGCAATTTCTGTGTTTCATCGTCAATGGGAAGGTCCAAGGGAAACAGTAAACCTGCAGAGGTGCATCGAATGTAAAACTGGTGACACAGGAAACGCTCAAAACATAGACAGTAGGAAGATGCAGTCTTCCTGTTCGTAAGTCGGCATTGTGTCTCTTATACTTATTTCCGATGCAATTTCTGTGTTTCATCGTGAATGGAAAGGTCCAAGGGATATAGTAATCCTGCAGAGGTGCATCGGAATATAAAACTGGTGAAACAGGAAACGCTCAAAATATAGACCGTAAGAAGAATGTTTTCTGGTACTTAAGTCGTCATTGTGTCTCTTATATTGAATTCCGATGCAATTTCTGTGTTTCATCATCAATGGGAAGGTCCAAGGGATACAGTAAACCTGCAGAGGTGCATCTGAATGAAAAACTGATGACACAGAAAACGCTCAAAGCATAGACAGTAGGAAGACTCAGTCTTCCTGTACTTAAGTCGGCATTGTGTCTCTTATATTTAATTCCGATGCAATTTCTGTGTTTCATCGTCAATGGGAAGGTCCAAGGGATACAGTAATCCTGCAGAGGTGCATCAGAATGTAAAACTGGTGACACAGGAAACGCCCAAAACATAGACAGTAGGAAGACTCAGTCTTCCTGTACTTAAGTCGGCATTGTGTCTCTAATACTTATTTCCGATGCAATTTCTGTGTTTCATCGTGAATGGGAAGGTCCAAGGGATATAGTAATCCTGCAGAGGTGCATCGGAATGTAAAACTGGTGAAACAGGAAACGCTCAAAATATAGACCGTAAGAAGAATGTTTTCTGGTACTTAAGTCGGCATTGTGTCTCTTATATTGAATTCCGATGCATTTTCTGTGTTTCATCGTCAATGGGAAGTCCAAGGGATACAGTAAACCTGCAGAGAGGCATCGGAATGTAAAACTAGTGTCACAGGAAACGCTCAAAACATAGACAGTAGGAAGACTCAGTCTTCCTGTACTTAAGTCTGCATTGTGTCTCTTATATTTAATTCCGATGCATTTTCTGTGTTTCATCGTAAATGTGAAGGTCCAAGGTATACAGTAAACCTGCAGAGGGGCATCAGAATGTAAAACTGGTGACACAGGAAACGCTCAACACATAGACAGTAGGAAGACTCATTCTTCCTGTACTTAAGTCGGCATTGTGTCTCTTATATTTAATTCCGATGCAATTTCTGTGTTTCATCGACAATGGGAAGGTCCAAGGGATAAGGTAAACCTGCAGTGATGCATCGGAATATAAAACTAGTGACACAGGAAACGCTCAAAACATAGACAGTAGGAAGACTCTGTCTTCCTGTGCTTAAGTCGGCATTGTGTCTCTTATATTTAATTCCGATGCAATTTCTGTGTTTTATCGTCAATGGGAAGGTCCAAGGGAAACAGTAAACCTGCAGAGGTGCATCGAATGTAAAACTGGTGACACAGGAAACGCTCAAAACATAGACAGTAGGAAGACTCAGTCTTCCTGTACGTAAATCGGCATTGTGTCTCTTATACTTATTTCCGATGCAATTTCTGTGTTTCATCGTGAATGGGAAGGTCCAAGGGATATAGTAATCCTGCAGAGGTGCATCGGAATGTAAAACTGGTTAAACAGGAAACGCTTAAAATATAGACCGTAAGAAGAATATTTTCTGGTACTTAAGTCGGCATTGTGTCTCTTATATTGAATTCCGATGCAATTTCTGTGTTTCATCGTCAATGGGAAGGTCCAAGGGATACAGTAAACCTGCAGAGGTGCATCTGAATGAAAAACTGATGACACAGGAAACGCTCAAAACATAGACAGTAGGAAGACTCTGTCTTCCTGTACTTAAGTCGGCATTGTGTCTCTTATATTTAATTCCGATGCAATTTCTGTGTTTCATCGTCAATGGGAAGGTCCAAGGGATACACTAAACCTGCAGAGGTGCATCGGAATGTAAAACTAGTGTCACAGGAAACGCTCAAAACATAGACAGTAGGAAGACTCAGTCTTCCTGTACTTAAGTCGGCATTGTGTCTCTTATATTTAATTCCGATGCATTTTCTGTGTTTCATCGTCAATGGGAAGGTCCAAGGGATACAGTAAACCTGCAGAGGTGCATCAGAATGTAAAACTGGTGACACAGGAAACGCTCAACACATAGACAGTAGGAAGACCCATTCTTCCTGTACTTAAGTCTGCATTGTGTCTCTTATATTTAATTCCGATGCATTTTCTGTGTTTCATCGTCAATGGGAAGGTCCAAGGTATACAGTAAACCTGCAGAGGTGCATCAGAATGTAAAACTGGTGACACAGGAAACGCTCAACACATAGACAGTAGGGAGACTCATTCTTCCTGTACTTAAGTCGGCATTGTGTCTCTTATATTTAATTCCGATGCAATTTCTGTGTTTCATCGTCAATGGGAAGGTCCAAGGGATAAGGTAAACCTGCAGTGATGCATCGGAATGTAAAACTAGTGACACAGGAAACGCTCAAAACATAGACAGTAGGAAGACTCTGTCTTCCTGTGCTTAAGTCGGCATTGTGTCTCTTATATTTAATTCCGATGCAATTTCTGTGTTTCATCGTCAATGGGAAGGTCCAAGGGAAACAGTAAACCTGCAGAAGTGCATCGAATGTAAAACTGGTGACACAGGAAACGCTCAAAACATAGACAGTAGGAAGACTCAGTCTTCCTGTTCGTAAGTCGGCATTGTGTCTCTTATATTTAATTCCGATGCAATTTCTGTGTTTCATCGTCAATTGGAAGGTCCAAGGGATACAGTAATCCAGCAGAGGTGCATCAGAATGTAAAACTGGTGACACAGGAAACGCTCAAAACATAGACAGTAGGACGACTCAGTCTTCCTGTACTTAAGTCGGCATTGTGTCTCTAATACTTATTTCCGATGCAATTTCTGTGTTTCATCGTGAATGGGAAGGTCCAAGGGATATAGTAATCCTGCAGAGGTGCATCGGAATGTAAAACTGGTGAAACAGGAAACGCTCAAAATATAGACCGTAGGAAGAATGTTTTCTGGTACTTAAGTCGGCATTGTGTCTCTTATATTGAATTCCGATGCAATTTCTGTGTTTCATCGTCACTGTGAAGGTCCAACGGATACAGAAAACCTGAAGAGGTGCATCGGAATGTAAAACTGGTGACTCAGTCTTCCTGTACTTATGTCGGCATTGTGTCTCTTATATTTCATTCCGATGCAATTTCTGTGTTTCATCGTCAATGGGAAGGTCCAAGGGATACACTAAACCTGCAGAGGTGCATCGGAATGTAAAACTAGTGTCACAGGAAACGCTCAAAACATAGACAGTAGGAAGACTCAGTCTTCCTGTACTTAAGTCGGCATTGTGTCTCTTATATTTAATTCCGATGCATTTTCTGTGTTTCATCGTCAATGGGAAGTCCAAGGGATACAGTAAACCTGCAGAGGTGCATCAGAATGTAAAACTGGTGACACAGGAAACGCTCAACACATAGACAGTAGGAAGACTCAGTCTTCCTATACTTAAGTCATCATTGTGTCTCTTATATTTCTGTCCGATGAAATTTCTGTGTTTCATCGTGAATGGGAAGGTCCAAGGTATACAGTAAACCTGCAGAGGTGCATCAGAATGTAAAACTGGTGACACAGGAAACGCTCAACACATAGACAGTAGGGGGACTCATTCTTCCTGTACTTAAGTCGGCATTGTGTCTCTTATATTTAATTCCGATGCAATTTCTGTGTTTCATCGTCAATGGGAAGGTCTAAGGGATAAGGTAAACCTGCAGTGATGCATCGGAATGTAAAACTAGTGACACAGGAAACGCTCAAAACATAGACAGTAGGAAGACTCTGTCTTCCTGTGCTTAAGTCGGCATTGTGTCTCTTATATTTAATTCCGATGCAACTTCTGTGTTTCATCGTCAATGGGAAGGTCCAAGGGAAACAGTAAACCTGCAGAGGTGCATCGAATGTAAAACTGGTGACACAGGAAACGCTCAAAACATAGACAGTAGGAAGACTCAGTCTTCCTGTACGTAAGTCGGCATTGTGTCTCTTATACTTATTGCCGATGCAATTTCTGTGTTTCATCGTGAATGGGAAGGTCCAAGGGATATAGTAATCCTGCAGAGGTGCATCGGAATGTAAAACTGGTGAAACAGGAAACGCTCAAAATGTAGACCGTAAGAAGAATGTTTTCTGGTACTTAAGTCGGCATTGTGTCTCTTATATTGAATTCCGATGCAATTTCTGTGTTTCATCGTCAATGGGAAGGTCCAAGGGATACAGTAAACCTGCAGAGGTGCATCTGAATGAAAAACTGATGACACAGAAAACGCTCAAAACAAAGACAGTAGGAAGACTCTGTCTTCCTGTGCTTAAGTCGGCATTGTGTCTCTTATATTTAATTCCGATGCAATTTCTGTGTTTCATCGTCAATGGGAAGGTCCAAGGGAAACAGTAAACCTGCAGAAGTGCATCGAATGTAAAACTGGTGACACAGGAAACGCTCAAAACATAGACAGTAGAAGACTAGGTCTTCCTGTACTTAAGTCGGCATTGTGTCTCTTATACTTATTTCCGATGCATTTTCTGTGTTTCATCGTGAATGGGAAGGTCCAAGGGATATAGTAATCCTGCAGAGGTGCATCGGAATGTAAAACTGGTGAAACAGGAAACGCTCAAAATATAGACCGTAAGAAGAATGTTTTCTGGTACTTAAGTCGGCATTGTGTCTCTTATATTGAATTCCGATGCAATTTCTGTGTTTCATCGTCACTGTGAAGGTCCAACGGATACAGTAAACCTGTAGAGGTGCATCGGAATGTAAAACTGGTGACACAGGAAACTCTCAAATTATAGGAAGACTCAGTCTTCCTGTACTTAAGTCGGCATTGTGTCTCTTATATTTCATTCCGATGCAATTTCTGTGTTTCATCGTCAATGGGAAGGTCCAAGGGATACACTAAACCTGCAGAGGTGCATCGGAATGTAAAACTAGTGTCACAGGAAACGCTCAAAACATAGACAGTAGGAAGACTCAGTCTTCCTGTACTTAAGTCGGCATTGTGTCTCTTATATTTAATTCCGATGCATTTTCTGTGTTTCATCGTCAATGGGATGGTCCAAGGGATACAGTAAACCTGCAGAGGTGCATCAGAATGTAAAACTGGTGACACAGGAAACGCTCAACACATAGACAGTAGGAAGACCCATTCTTCCTGTACTTAAGACGGCACTGTGTCTCTTATATTTAATTCCGATGCAATTTCTGTGTTTCATCGTCAATGGGAAGGTCCAAGGGATAAGGTAAACCTGCAGTGATGCATCGGAATGTAAAACTAGTGACACAGGAAACGCTCAAAACATAGACAGTAGGAAGACTCTGTCTTCCTGTGCTTAAGTCGGCATTGTGTCTCTTATATTTAATTCCGATGCAATTTCTGTGTTTCATCGTCAATGGGAAGGTCCAAGGGAAACAGTAAACCTGCAGAGGTGCATCGAATGTAAAACTGGTGGCACAGGAAACGCTCAAAACATAGACAGTAGGAAGACTCAGTCTTCCTGTACGTAAGTCGGCATTGTGTCTCTTATACTTATTTCCGATGCAATTTCTGTGTTTCATCGTGAATGGGAAGGTCCAAGGGATATAGTAATCCTGCAGAGGTGCATCGAAATGTAAAACTGGTGAAACAGGAAACGCTCAAAATATAGACCGTAAGAAGAATGTTTTCTGGTACTTAAGTCGGCATTGTGTCTCTTATATTGAATTCCGATGCAATTTCTGTGTTTCATCGTCAATGGGAAGGTCCAAGGGATACAGTAAACCTGCAGAGGTGCATCTGAATGAAAAACTGATGATACAGAAAACGCTCAAAACATAGACAGTAGGAAGACTCAGTCTTCCTGTACTTAAGTCGGCATTGTGTCTCTTATATTTAATTCCGATGCAATTTCTGTGTTTCATCGTCAATGGAAAGGTCCAAGGGATACAGTAATCCTGCAGAGGTGCATCAGAATGTAAAACTGCTGACACAGGAAACGCTCAAAACATAGACAGTAGGAAGACTCTGTCTTCCTGTGCTTAAGTCAGCATTGTGTCTCTTATATTTAATTCCGATGCAATTTCTGTGTTTCATCGTCAATGGGAAGGTCCAAGGGAAACAGTAAACCTGCAGAGGTGCATCGAATGTAAAACTGGTGACACAGGAAACGCTCAAAACATAGACAGTAGGAAGACTCAGTCTTCCTGTACTTAAGTCGGCATTGTGTCTCTTATACTTATTTCCGATGCAATTTCTGTGTTTCATCGTGAATGGGAAGGTCCAAGGGATATAAAAATCCTGCAGAGGTGCATCGGAATGTAAAACTGGTGAAACAGGAAACGCTCAAAATATAGACCGTAAGAAGAATGTTTTCTGGTACTTAAGTCGGCATTGTGTCTCTTATATTGAATTCCGATGCAATTTCTGTGTTTCATCGTCACTGTGAAGGTCCAACGGATACAGTAAACCTGTAGAGGTGCATCGGAATGTAAAACTGGTGACACAGGAAACTCTCAAATTATAGGAAGACTCAGTCTTCCTGTACTTAGGTCGGCATTGTGTCTCTTATATTTCATTCCGATGCAATTTCTGTGTTTCATCGTCAATGGGAAGGTCCAAGGGATACACTAAACCTGCAGAGGTGCATCGGAATGTAAAACTAGTGTCACAGGAAACGCTCAAAACATAGACAGTAGGAAGACTCAGTCTTCCTGTACTGAAGTCGACATTGTGCCTTTTATATTTAATTCCGATGCATTTTCTGTGTTTCATCGTCAATGGGAAGGTCCAAGGTATACAGTAAACCTGCAGAGGTGCATCGAATGTAAAACTGGTGACACAGGAAACGCTCAACACATAGACAGTAGGGAGACTCATTCTTCCTGTACTTAAGTCGGCATTGTGTCTCTTATATTTAATTCCGATGCAATTTCTGTGTTTCATCGTCAATGGGAAGGTCCAAGTGATGAGGTAAACCTGCAGTGATGCATCGGAATGTAAAACTAGTGACACAGGAAACACTCAAAACATAGACAGTAGGAAGACTCTGTCTTCCTGTGCTTAAATCGGCATTGTGTCTCTTATATTTAATTCCGATGCAATTTCTGTGTTTCATCGTCAATGGGAAGGTACAAGGGAAACAGTAAACCTGCAGAGGTGCATCGAATGTAAAACTGGTGACACAGGAAACGCTCAAAACATAGACAGTAGGAAGACTCAGTCTTCCTGTATGTAAGTCGGCATTGTGTCTCTTATACTTATTTCCGATGCAATTTCTGTGTTTCATCGTGAATGGGAAGGTCCAAGGGATATAGTAATCCTGCAGAGGTGCATCGGAATGTAAAACTGGTGAAACAGGAAACGCTCAAAATATAGATCGTAAGAAGAATGTTTTCTGGTACTTAAGTCGGCATTGTGTCTCTTATATTGAATTCCGATGCAATTTCTGTGTTTCGTCGTCAATGGGAAGGTCCAAAGGATACAGTAAACCTGCAGAGGTGCATCTGAATGAAAAACTGATGACACAGAAAACGCTCAAAACATAGACAGTAGGAAGACTCAGTCTTCCTGTACTTAAGTCGGCATTGTGTCTCTTATATTTAATTCCGATGCAATTTCTGTGTTTCATCGTCAATGGGAAGGTCCAAGGGATACAGTAATCCTGCAGAGGTGCATCAGAATGTAAAACTGCTGACACAGGAAACGCTCAAAACATAGACAGTAGGAAGACTCTGTCTTCCTGTGCTTACGTCGGCATTGTGTCTCTTATATTTAATTCCGATGCAATTTCTGTGTTTCATCGTCAATGGGAAGGTCCAAGGGAAACAGTAAACCTGCAGAAGTGCATCGCATGTAAAACTGTTGACACAGGAAACGCTCAAAACATAGACAGTAGGAAGACTCAGTCTTCCTGTACTTAAGTCGGCATTGTGTCTCTTATACTTATTTCCGATGCAATTTCTGTGTTTAATCGTGAATGGGAAGGTCCAAGGGATATAGTAATCCTGCAGAGGTGCATCGGAATGTAAAACTGGTGAAACAGGAAACGCTCAAAATATAGACCGTAAGAAGAATGTTTTCTGGTACTTAAGTCGGCATTGTGTCTCTTATATTGAATTCCGATGCAATTTCTGTGTTTCATCGTCACTGTGAAGGTCCAACGGATACAGTAAACCTGTAGAGGTGCATCGAAATGTAAAACTGGTGACACAGGAAACTCTCAAATTATAGGAAGACTCAGTCTTCCTGTACTTAAGTCGGTATTGTGTCTCTTATATTTCATTCCGATGCAATTTCTGTGTTTCATCGTCAATGGGAAGGTCCAAGGGATACACTAAACCTGCAGAGGTGCATCGGAATGTAAAACTAGTGTCACAGGAAACGCTCAAAACATAGACAGTAGGAAGACTCAGTCTTCCTGTACTTAAGTCGGCATTGTGTCTCTTATATTTAATTCCGATGCATTTTCTGTGTTTCATCGTCAATGGGAAGGTCCAAGGGATACAGTAAACCTGCAGAGGTGCATCAGAATGTAAAACTGGTGACACAGGAAACGCTCAACACATAGACAGTAGGAAGACCCATTCTTCCTGTACTTAAGTCGGCATTGTGTCTCTTATATTTAATACCGATGCAATTTCTGTGTTTCATCGTCAATGGGAAGGTCCAAGGGATAAGGTAAACCTGCAGTGATGCATCGGAATGTAAAACTAGTGACACAGGAAACGCTCAAAACATAGAGAGTAGGAAGACTCTGTCTTCCTGTGCTTAAGTCGGCATTGTGTCTCTTATTTTTAATTCCGATGCAATTTCTGTGTTTCATCGTCAATGGGAAGGTCCAAGGGAAACAGTAAACCTGCAGAGGTGCATCGAATGTAAAACTGGTGACACAGGAAACGCTCAAAACATAGACAGTAGGAAGACTCAGTCTTCCTGTACTTAAGTCGGCATTGTGTCTCTTATATTTAATTCCAATGCTATTTCTGTGTTTCGTCGTCACTGTGAAGGACTTACGGATACAGTAAACCTGTAGAGGTGCATCGGAATGTAAAACTGGTGACACAGGAAACGCTCAAATTGTAGGAAGACTCAGTCTTCCTGAACTTAAGTCGGCATTGTGTCTCTTATATTTCATTCCGATGCAATTTCTGTGTTTCATCGTCAATGGGAAGGTCCAAGGGATACAGTAAACCTGCAGAGGTGCATCGGAATGTAAAACTAGTGTCACAGGAAACGCTCAAAACATAGACAGTAGGAAGACTCAGTCTTCCTGTACTTAAGTCTGCATTGTGTCTCTTATATTTAATTCCGATGCATTTTCTGTGTTTCATCGTAAATGGGAAGGTCCAAGGTATACAGTAAACCTGCAGAGGTGCATCAGAATGAAAAACTGGTGACACAGGAAACGCTCAACACATAGACAGTAGGAAGACTCATTCTTCCTGCACTTAAGTCGGCATTGTGTCTCTTATATTTAATTCCGATGCAATTTCTGTGTTTCATCGTCAATGGGAAGGTCCAAGGGATAAGGTACACATGCAGTGATGCATCGGAATGTAAAACTAGTGACACAGGAAACGCTCAAAACATAGACAGTAGGAAGACTCTGTCTTCCTGTGCTTAAGTCGGCATTATGTCTCTTATATTTAATTCCGATGCAATTTCTGTGTTTCATCGTCAATGGGAAGGTCCAAGGGAAACAGTAAACCTGCAGAGGTGCATCGAATGTAAAACTGGTGACACAGGAAACGCTCAAAACATAGACAGTAGGAAGACTCAGTCTTCCTGTACGTAAGTCGGCATTGTGTCTCTTATACTTATTTCCGATGCAATTTCTGTGTTTCATCGTGAATGGGAAGGTCCAAGGGATATAGTAATCCTGCAGAGGTGCATCGGAATGTAAAACTGGTGAAACAGGAAACGCTCAAAATATAGACTGTAAGAAGAATGTTTTCTGGTACTTAAGTCGGCATTGTGTCTCTTATATTGAGTTCCGATGCAATTTCTGTGTTTCATCGTCAATGGGAAGGTCCAAGAGATACAGTAAACCTGCAGAGGTGCATCGGAATGAAAAACTGATGACACAGAAAACGCTCAAAACATAGACAGTAGGAAGACTCAGTCTTCCTGTACTTAAGTCGGCATTGTGTCTCTTATATTTAATTCCGATGCAATTTCTGTGTTTCATCGTCAATGGGAAGGTCCAAGGGATACAGTAATCCTGCAGAGGTGCATCAGAATGTAAAACTGCTGACACAGGAAACGCTCAAAACATAGACAGTAGGAAGACTCTGTCTTCCTGTGCTTAAGTCGGCATTGTGTCTCTTATATTTAATTCCGATGCAATTTCTGTGTTTCATCGTCAATGGGAAGGTCCAAGGGAAACAGTAAACCTGCAGAGGTGCATCGAATGTAAAACTGGTGACACAGGAAACGCTCAAAACATAGACAGTAGGAAGACTCAGTCTTCCTGTACTTAAGTCGGCATTGTGTCTCTTATACTTATTTCCGATGCAATTTCTGTGTTTCATCGGAATGGGAAGGTCCAAGGGATATAGTAACCCTGCAGATGTGCATCGGAATGTAAAACTGGTGAAACAGGAAACGCTCAAAATATAGACCGTAAGAAGAATGTTTTCTGGTACTTAAGTCGGCATTGTGTCTCTTATATTGAATTCCGATGCAATTTCTGTGTTTCATCGTCACTGTGAAGGTCCAACGGATACAGTAAACCTATAGAGGTGCATCGGAATGTAAAACTGGTGACACAGGAAACTCTCAAATTATAGGAAGACTCAGTCTTCCTGTACTTAAGTCGGCATTGTGTCTCTTATATTTCATTCCGATGCAATTTCTGTGTTTCATCGTCAATGGGAAGGTCCAAGGGATACACTAAACCTGCAGAGGTGCATCGGAATGTAAAACTAGTGTCACAGGAATCGCTCAAAACATAGACAGTAGGAAGACTCAGTCTTCCTGTACTTAAGTCGGCATTGTGTCTCTTATATTTAATTCCGATGCATTCTCTGAGTTTCATCGTCAATGGGAAGGTCCAAGGGATACAGTAAACCTGCAGAGGTGCATCAGAATGTAAAACTGGTGACACAGGAAACGCTCAACACATAGACAGTAGGAAGACCCATTCTTCCTGTACTTAAGTCTGCATTGTGTCTCTTATATTTAATTCCGATGCATTTTCTGTGTTTCATCGTCAATGGGAAGGTCCAAGGTATACAGTAAACATGCAGAGGTGCATCAGAATGTAAAACTGGTGACACAGGAAACGCTCAACACATAGACAGTAGGGAGACTCATTCTTCCTGTACTAAACTCGGCATTGTGTCTCTTATATTTAATTCCGATGCAATTTCTGTGTTTCATCGTCAATGGGAAGGTCCAAGGGATAAGGTAAACCTGCAGTGATGCATCGGAATGTAAAACTAGTGACACAGGAAACGCTCAAAACATAGACAGTAGGAAGACTCTGTCTTACTGTGCTTAAGTGGGCATTGTGACTCTTATATTTAATTCCGATGCAATTTCTGTGTTTCATCGTCAATGGGAAGGTCCAAGGGAAACAGTAAACCTGCAGAGGTGCATCGAATGTAAAACTGGTGACACAGGAAACGCTCAAAACATAGACAGTAGGAAGACTCAGTCTTCCTGTGTTTCATCGTGAATGGGAAGGTCCAAGGGATATAGTAATCCTGCAGAGGTGCATCGGAATAAAAAACTGGTGAAACAGGAAACGCTCAAAATATAGACCGTAAGAAGAATGTTTTCTGGTACTTAAGTCGGCATTGTGTCTCTTATATTGAATTCCGATGCAATTTCTGTGTTTCATCGTCACTGTGAAGGTCCAACGGATACAGTAAACCTATAGAGGTGCATCGGAATGTAAAACTGGTGACACAGGAAACTCTCAAATTATAGGAAGACTCAGTCTTCCTGTACTTAAGTCGGCATTGTGTCTCTTATATTTCATTCCGATGCAATTTCTGTGTTTCATCGTCAATGGGAAGGTCCAAGGGATACACTAAACCTGCAGAGGTGCATCGGAATGTAAAACTAGTGTCACAGGAAACGCTCAAAACATAGACAGTAGGAAGACTCAGTCTTCCTGTACTTAAGTCGGCATTGTGTCTCTTATATTTAATTCCGATGCATTTTCTGTGTTTCATCGTCAATGGGAAGGTCCAAGGGATACAGTAAACCTGCAGAGGTGCATCAGAATGTAAAACTGGTGACACAGGAAACGCTCAACACATAGACAGTAGGAAGACCCATTCCTCCTGTACTTAAGTCGGCATTGTGTCTCTTATATTTAATTCCGATGCAATTTCTGTGTTTCATCGTCAATGGGAAGGTCCAAGGGATACAGTAAACCTGCAGAGGTGCATCGGAATGTAAAACTAGTGACACAGGAAACGCTCAAAACATAGACAGTAGGAAGACTCAGTCTTCCTGTACTTAAGTCGGCATTGTGTCTCTTATATTTAATTCCGATTCAATTTCTGTTTTTCATCGTCAATGGGAAGGTCCAAGGGATACAGTAAACCTGCAGAGGTGCATCTGAATGAAAAACTGCTGACACAGGAAACGCTCAAAACATAGACAGTAGGAAGACTAACTCTTCCTGTACTTAAGTCGGCATTGTGTCTCTTATATTTAATTCCGATGCAATTTCTGTGTTTCATCGTCAATGGGAAGGTCCAATGGATACAGAAGACCTGCAGAGGAGCATCAGAATGTAAAACTGGTGACCCAGGAAACGCTCAAAACATAGACAGTAGGAAGACTCAGTCTTCCTATACTTAAGTCATCATTGTGTCTCTTATATTTCTTTCCGATGAAATTTCTGTGTTTCATCGTGAATGGGTAGGTCCAAGGGATATAGTAAACCTGCAGTGGTGCATCGGAAAGTAAAACTGATGACACAGGAAACGCTCAAAACATAGACAGTAGGAAGACTCTGTCTTCCTGTGCTTAAGTCGGCATTGTGTCTCTTATATTTAATTCCGATGCAATTTCTGTGTTTCATCGTCAATGGGAAGGTCCAAGGGAAACAGTAAACCTGCAGAGGTGCATCGAATGTAAAACTGGTGACACAGGAAACGCTCAAAACATAGACAGTAGGAAGACTCAGTCTTCCTGTACGTAAGTCGGCATTGTGTCTCTTATACTTATTTCCGATGCAATTTCTGTGTTTCATCGTGAATGGGAAGGTCCAAGGGATATAGTAATCCTGCAGAGGTGCATCGGAATGTAAAACTGGTGAAACAGGAAACGCTCAAAATATAGACTGTAAGAAGAATGTTTTCTGGTACTTAAGTCGGCATTGTGTCTCTTATATTGAGTTCCGATGCAATTTCTGTGTTTCATCGTCAATGGGAAGGTCCAAGGGATACAGTAAACCTGCAGAGGTGCATCGGAATGAAAAACTGATGACACAGAAAACGCTCAAAACATAGACAGTAGGAAGACTCAGTCTTCCTGTACTTAAGTCGGCATTGTGTCTCTTATATTTAATTCCGATGCAATTTCTGTGTTTCATCGTCAATGGGAAGGTCCAAGGGATACAGTAATCCTGCAGAGGTGCATCAGATGTAAAACTGCTGACACAGGAAACGCTCAAAACATAGACAGTAGGAAGACTCTGTCTTCCTGTGCTTAAGTCGGCATTGTGTCTCTTATATTTAATTCCGATGCAATTTCTGTGTTTCATCGTCAATGGGAAGGTCCAAGGGAAACAGTAAACCTGCAGAGGTGCATCGAATGTAAAACTGGTGACACAGGAAACGCTCAAAACATAGACAGTAGGAAGACTCAGTCTTCCTGTACTTAAGTCGGCATTGTGTCTCTTATACTTATTTCCGATGCAATTTCTGTGTTTCATCGGAATGGGAAGGTCCAAGGGATATAGTAATCCTGCAGATGTGCATCGGAATGTAAAACTGGTGAAACAGGAAACGCTCAAAATATAGACCGTAAGAAGAATGTTTTCTGGTACTTAAGTCGGCATTGTGTCTCTTATATTGAATTCCGATGCAATTTCTGTGTTTCATCGTCACTGTGAAGGTCCAACGGATACAGTAAACCTATAGAGGTGCATCGGAATGTAAAACTGGTGACACAGGAAACTCTCAAATTATAGGAAGACTCAGTCTTCCTGTACTTAAGTCGGCATTGTGTCTCTTATATTTCATTCCGATGCAATTTCTTTGTTTCATCGTCAATGGGAAGGTCCAAGGGATACACTAAACCTGCAGAGGTGCATCGGAATGTAAAACTAGTGTCACAGGAAACGCTCAAAACATAGACAGTAGGAAGACTCAGTCTTCCTGTACTTAAGTCGGCATTGTGTCTCTTATATTTAATTCCGATGCATTCTCTGTGTTTCATCGTCAATGGGAAGGTCCAAGGGATACAGTAAACCTGCAGAGGTGCATCAGAATGTAAAACTGGTGACACAGGAATCGCTCAACACATAGACAGTAGGAAGACCCATTCTTCCTGTACTTAAGTCTGCATTGTGTCTCTTATATTTAATTCCGATGCATTTTCTGTGTTTCATCGTCAATGGGAAGGTCCAAGGTATACAGTAAACATGCAGAGGTGCATCAGAATGTAAAACTGGTGACACAGGAAACGCTCAACACATAGACAGTAGGGAGACTCAATCTTCCTGTACTAAACTCGGCATTGTGTCTCTTATATTTAATTCCGATGCAATTTCTGTGTTTCATCGTCAATGGGAAGGTCCAAGGGATAAGGTAAACCTGCAGTGATGCATCGGAATGTAAAACTAGTGACACAGGAAACGCTCAAAACATAGACAGTAGGAAGACTCTGTCTTACTGTGCTTAAGTCGGCATTGTGTCTCTTATATTTAATTCCGATGCAATTTCTGTGTTTCATCGTCAATGGGAAGGTCCAAGGGAAACAGTAAACCTGCAGAGGTGCATCGAATGTAAAACTGGTGACACAGGAAACGCTCAAAACATAGACAGTAGGAAGACTCAGTCTTCCTGTGTTTCATCGTGAATGGGAAGGTCCAAGGGATATAGTAATCCTGCAGAGGTGCATCGGAATAAAAAACTGGTGAAACAGGAAACGCTCAAAATATAGACCGTAAGAAGAATGTTTTCTGGTACTTAAGTCGGCATTGTGTCTCTTATATTGAATTCCGATGCAATTTCTGTGTTTCATCGTCACTGTGAAGGTCCAACGGATACAGTAAACCTATAGAGGTGCATCGGAATGTAAAACTGGTGACACAGGAAACTCTCAAATTATAGGAAGACTCAGTCTTCCTGTACTTAAGTCGGCATTGTGTCTCTTATATTTCATTCCGATGCAATTTCTGTGTTTCATCGTCAATGGGAAGGTCCAATGGATACAGAAGACCTGCAGAGGAGCATCAGAATGTAAAACTGGTGACCCAGGAAACGCTCAAAACATAGACAGTAGGAAGACTCAGTCTTCCTATACTTAAGTCATCATTGTGTCTCTTATATTTCTTTCCGATGAAATTTCTGTGTTTCATCGTGAATGGGTAGGTCCAAGGGATATAGTAAACCTGCAGTGGTGCATCGGAAAGTAAAACTGATGACACAGGAAACGCTCAAAACATAGACAGTAGGAAGACTTAGTCTTCCTGTACTTAAGTCGGCATTGTGTCTCCTATATTTAATTCCGATGCAATTTCTGTGTTTCATCGTCACTGTGAAGGTCCAACGGATACAGTAAACCTGTAGAGGTGCATCGGAATGTAAAACTGGTGACACAGGAAACGCTCAAATTATAGACAGTAGGAAGACTCAGTCTTCCTGTACTTAAGTCGGCATTGTGTCTCTTATATTTAATTCCGATGCAATTTCTGTGTTTCGCGTCAGTGGGAATGTCCAAAGGAATACAGTAAGCCTGCAGAGGTGCATCAGAATGTAAAACTGGTGACACAGGAAACGCTCAAAACATAGAGAGTAGGAAGACTGAGTCTTCCTGTACTTAAGTCGGCATTGTGTGTCTTATATTTAATTCCGATGCAATTTCTGTGTTTCATCGTCAATGGGAAGGTCCAAGGGATACAGTAAACCTGCAGTGGTGCATCGGAATGTAAAACTAGTGTACAGGATGGCGGGTATGGGCAGGCGGTGGGCGTTATGGAATAATAGAGTAATTTTTAGAGAAAGGCCATTTATTGGCTAAAGCATGTTGAACGGGGCTACATAGGCCTAGGGAGGTGAGGGCGAGCCAGAGCTTGCAATTTGGCGAACATTGTTCGCGAAGCTACCGAAAGTGGTTGTCTGCCAAAACTAAGTCCGCAGTGCCGTAGCACCGGGAGAAGCGGTAGATGTTCAATGCTACAGGGCGCGCATCCGACTCGCGGGTGAGCAAGAATACAAGAGAGCGGGCCCGGCGACGGGCGGCCGGGAATATTCGACGCACCACGCGGCTTCCTGATTGGTCAGGACCGAGCAAACCGTGCGGGCGGCAAGGAACTTTCCAGAGCGTTGCCTGCTAAGCGACGCCTGGGACGGCGTTACCTCGTCAGCACACGAGAGAGGCGCGTGAACAAGGTGCCCTTCCTCGGTGCTGACTTCCTGTTACTAGACCGTGGGACGAAAGAATTTACAGACAGCTAACACTGCCGGCCGTGGCTTGGCCGTAATGGAAAAATGAAGTTACCGGTTGGAGGCTCATATAATAAAGTAAAATCCCTTATTGTCTGGCTCATCCTTTACATTCCTCCCCCTTCCGTGGGAGCGGAGAACGTACGTGAATTCGCTCAATGTAATTATTATTTGAATGTAAAGAAATTTATCTTGCAAAAGAAAGTGAACATTGGCTCTCACGGAAGACGGCAGGGGTCTTAATCTATGGGACGGTATAGAGACTCTAAAGACCTCCTAAGGGTCGCAAGGGGACTTACACATGTCAACAATATTGTGTGTATACAAGAATCATCTTAAAACATCAAAACATAGTAAAACATCTGAACATCATAAAATATCACAAAATTAGAACAAAACATACAGTGTGAGTTAGGTAAACATGTCAAGTGTTCTTGTTGCTAAGTTGAAGTAAAAATATTTTTTTTTCTTTTGTTAGAATAAGTTGAAAATATAAACATATCACCACTGATGAGTCACGGCGAGGGCGAGTGGCACGAGGCGGCGTGGTGTGTTGTCCTCAGCGGGCAGCGCGCAGGCTGCCGGCGGGAAGGGGGCGTGGCCGTGGCCAGGTCCGTGCACTGCAACTCAGCGCAGGGGGGGTATGAGGGGAGGTCCACATGTTTCAAAACACAGTTGAAAAGGGAGTTATCACTAAGGGAACACTTCACTACACTACACTAGTTTTTCCACATTAATTGATATCTCAGTTTCACTCTTAAAACTAAGGGAGGGCACATGCCTGATAGGTTTTTGTTTTCTCTTTTTTTTTAGGTCCATATTAGTATAATAATAATAAGAAGAAGAATAATAGTGACCGGCGTTATCTTGGTACTGGGTATGATGGTTGTATGGCATTCAGTGGCGGTTTGCCATTAATTTAGGTGTGCTAACAGGCGAACGTAAGAAATTTGTCCCTTTTTCATTTTTTAGCAAATCATCAATTGACGATAGGTGATCATTTGATTGATTAGATAAAGCTGGCAAGTTAGCTGACAGAGGAATCATGAAATGGCTTTCAGGTATAAAAAAACATAATTAAAGGGGCGCGAATAGTAATTTAGTAAGCCATAGTGGCATGAAAGGTTATTAATGGTGTTCCAACAGGAACCGTTTGCTGAAGATCTGCGCGGAGGCTACGTCAGAGTGGCAGCTGACTGCAAGGCCAATCTCGCGCTACGTCAGAAAGGCGCGCGGCAGATAACTTCAAAAGGCAGCGCCGCGTCAGAGCTGCACGCGGCAGCTGAGAAGCGAAGTGCGCACGTGCGCGGCGCAGGAAGCATGCGTCAGATGTAAGAGCGAGAGAGAGCGATGAAGCCTACCGACGCTGTTCACTGCGCTGTCTGTATTTTACATTATCTCCAAAGGGAAATAGATATGCGTAATCGATATGGTTTATTCACTGACGACAAACAAAATAGAAGTGGGATTACGCGTGTCATCACGCTAGACGCGTTGTTACCGTAGGTTCTGTTTAAAATTACATAAACATACATAAATGTAGAAATGAGGCACACAAGTATCATATCAAATTGTTGCAAATGCCATATCAATAACAAACAAAAAAGTTAAATGTCTCCTTGGGCTAACCATCCAAGTGTAATAACATTCACATTTTGAGAAGAAATTTCTCGTAACTCAATATATTTGCTGAACACCATAAATGGAGACTGACCAAGAAAAATGACACCAGTTTGGTGCAGGTGGGGCGTAGATTGTGTCGTTGGAAGTCAAGGCTGTTGCTAACGAGAGGGGGGAAACAAAACTCGACAAGAATCTAGAGATTTCCATAGTGGAAACAGAAAGCGTAAGGAATTGGATAAGAAAAGACTAAGTTGAGCGTAATTTCTGAAGGACTTTCCCTTTATGAAGGTACAGTGCATGGCGCATCGTTGACACGACGTTTTCGCCTACTTAACTGTGTATATGACAATTCTGCGATTCCAAGATAGCTACTTCATACTTCTTCTTCAAACTCGACTTCTCTCACCTAAAACAAAACTTTACTGCGCGACAAAATTCGTCGTCTTTATCCTCTGAACATATTGCGACTAAACTTTACTTTGCGGCCAAATTCGCCGTCTTCATAACTCCGTAGTGCTGGCCTCCTCGGGCCCAACTGGTTGCTTAAAACTCCGTCTATCCTTGCTTGTATCGCAGTGTCCTGGGACACGTCATACAGTTAAATGCTACTACTTCAATAATCGGTATTCCTTCGGAAAATACAATGGGGAAACAAAGAAGGCTCAAGGTTTTGAACAGAGATTTCCGCTTACTGGCGTTTAGCTGCGGGCTAGACGCGGTTCGCGTCTGACGTTGCCTGATCAGCTGTCGTCAGAGAGCACGGAACACTGTTCTCGTGAACTCTTCTTCGACATGGAAGATCAAAGTCTGGGCTGAATAGTTTTGTGTCTGTTGAAAGTTGACAGATGAAAGTGGTTAGAACAGACTATGCCGCGAAGATGAAAAGTGAAGAAACGGCATAGACAGCTAGGGTTCCGCGCGATCGCCATTCGCGTCACGTCAGGTACGTGCCCCTGCGGGTGTGGTTCTCTTGTTCATCCAGATAAACATTCAAATACAAATCAAAATAAAGCATGGTTACATCCTAAACTACTCTTCCAAAACAATTTATCACCTAAGACATCATTATTATTACACAAATAATTGGCAGTACTCGGGAACTTACTCTAGCATACTTGAAATCCTACAAAATGATTATCCTCATCAGTATAGTAACACAGCGACACATGGAAACACTAGGTTGATACAAATACTAAATTACTGGGGCTTGCAAAACTTTAGCAAAATTCTCTAAATAGATAGTAATAAAACAGTCAAAATGAACAACAATAATACATGGACTTAAGTAATTGGACACAAGTAATTAGACATAAGTAATTGGCAACTCGTCATAGTGATACTACAAGACATGGCAAAACCGCAACAAAGCAAAAGTTTAAAATATTATTTCTTTCAAACAAAACTTCCTTATCCTCCAGTTACATTTCGTAGCAAAATGAATGTAAGCATCCCTTGGTATTCCTTTATGCTCTCGTTTGCATCTCCATACCAACTGATCTTTGGTACTTCTACCCACAAGAAAACTGTCATTAAGTAATGGCAATGTTGTGTGTAATGCTGTGGAGTAGTGTGATGTCACGTTAATACTCCCTTTAACAAGACTCTGATGAAAAATGATTTTATGTCTCCTTCAATGGACAGACCAATAATTATTAAACGTGTGATAAACCGTTTCCTGTGTTGATTTGCTTTTGCAAATATTTGTGATTATCAGTCACCCAGTCAATCGTTCCGGTGTGTATTGGTTCTTCCTTTTGTTAATTCTCTCACTTACCTGCTTCCATATAATCAATATTGGCGGCTCGACGAAGCTGGCTGCATCTCGAAGACGTCGATATGACTTACCTGTCGGTGCTTTGGTTTTTAATAAAGTTCATGTGTCATATAAAAAGTGTGTAGGGAGCAAAGTAAGTTCCTGACTATTGAGAATGTGCATAAAGTTATTCAAAGGGTTCGTTATACAATGGTTAAGTATTTTTGTGTTGAGATTCAGTGCAGCTTGAGGTGCTAAGGTGCGACACGCGTCGCGCTCGTGAGATTGTAAGTTGCTGACAGTACAGCTGACAGTACGGCTGCGTCCGGTTTCACTGGCTCGGCAGCATAACTGGCGTTCACGCTCGGTCCGTCCTCTTGTTACGCGTGGAGTTAATCTCTCGGTACAGTCACAAAATTTCCTTCCAGAGTTATCTTATGTTGTTCACGACAGTTCTGCATGGAGGATGTTCTTTTCTAATGGACTCTAATAACTTAAATCGCTAGAGGTCACAAAACTATCGGGTTCCAATTATTTTACTTAAACACTCTGTTCTTCTAAAATTTAGGTAACTGGCAGGTGTTAGGCTTCTAGATAAACTGTATTTTTGCGATGGCATTCCAAACCCAACTCCTTGGCTAACGCGTTTCCCACACAGCGGTCGTTTACAGGACAGATATAGCGGCAAGTGCCGGCTTCCTTGACACCATATACATCCGTTTATTAACCGTGGTGGTGATACAACATAGCCGGAGATCGATCTGAAATTCCAACGTTTGCTAATCCTGATGGTTTAGACAATACGTACCAGGAAAAAGTTCTCTCTCCGACAAAACAAATAGATTTCCATCGTTAGATCGGACTAGTAAAATCTGTAGGACAATATTAAGCTGGTGAATTTATTTCTATAACTATCCATTTAGGTTTGCTATTTAAGCTGCAACGTACGAATGTACGAAGGTGTAGCGTGGCTGACGCACGTGGCGTGCAGGGCGAAGGATGGGTGAAGAGGAGGGGCGAGGGGAGAGGTGCAGATGCTGTATGCGCCAAAGACAGAGGCGGTGGGTGGGGGAGTGGGAACTGCAATGGCCGCTCTCTCGGCAGGCCGGTGAGAGGGAAGGGAAGGGGGCCGCGTCGCCAGCTGACAGGGAGGGGCGGGACTCGGCGCATGTAAACAGCTGTAGACAACAGCGGCGGTATTTACGCGACTCCTTCCGTGGCATTTAATATACAGAAATACGTGGTACCAAGAAAACTTACCTTGTCTGTTCACATCGCATCATGAAAACAATAAAATAGCACTCGAGGAAGACTCCTTTTACTTTAGAGTAGCCTATTTGTTGTTTAACTTGGACGTAATTATTCTTGTTATTATCGTTGTGTGATCATTTAGCAAAACATACATGTAATTGGGCGTATTTCAAAGGACAGGTAGACGGCAGCATGTAGTCACTGATCTACTGGTAGTTACGAAGGCGTGTTACTATCATGCTTTTATGGTAAAGCTTTAATAGCTGTTTTTGTTCACTATACACTAAATCAACAAGTGAAATGTGAATCCCTTTGAAATATACAAGATTAACTGATTCTTTCTCTACGTGTTCTTTTGACAAGGACAACTGTCCCCTTACTTCCATGATTAAAGAATGTTTGTGTTTTTAATTCTCGACTGCTACGATAACGTTACTGGAGACGTTAAATGACAAGACAAAATGATTACATAACTTTCATCTCTTCCATTAACATGTGACATCATAAATTCTATTACCAGTTACCAATGGTTGCCAATTCTTATGTCTACTTATAACTAACATGCACAATTTAATTAAATGTATAGTAACTACGGTGTTTTCCGTCAATTAATTCTCTTGCTGCATGCAGGACTTTTCCAACTGTTTACATACCATTCCAGACCTACTTTCAGGAACGCAAATCATAGGGGTTTGACCTTAGAGCATATCTACGTTGCTGTCTAGGCGGTTGTATTACCTTCTTTCTTGCTTTTTTGGGTGGAACTACTGGCTTAATAGGCCCGGTTTCACTATTAGGTGGGGGTGGCTCGGGTCCTTTATACAGTTTCAATCTGTCAAAATGAACGATCACTGTCCGTTCCGCTAACTGAATTTCCGCATTTACTGGTGAAGTAAGCCGGATGATACGGTACGGTCCTTCGTAAGTAGGTGTAAACTTTTTGGTTCTTCCCTTTTTTACGACTGGATTGCTCAACATAACTAGGTCTCCTACTTTGTACTCTGGCATTTTTGTTTTTTGATTACTTCTCTTTAACTGTTGGGCGGTGGCTCGGGCATTGTTCCCTCTTACTTTTTTCCAAATGGATTTTAGACGTCGAGCTAGACCTTTCACATCTTTGGATTTAATTCCAGGGGGCAGTTTGTCAATTTCAAAAGGCGAATTCATAGGGCGGCCATATACTGCTTCATAAGGTGAGTACCCTGTAGCTTCATGGACACGGCTGTTATATGCTGACGTAACGTATTGAACATACTTATCCCAGTCAGAGTGATGTTTATTAACATAGTAAGACAGCATGCGCATAACGGTGCGGTGGACTCGCTCCAGGCGACCGTTTGCTTTTGGGTGGAACGGCGTCGTTCGCCACTTTTTAATTCGCAATAACCGACAAACTTCGGTAAATACCGCAGACATGAAATTCGTACCCTGGTCTGTGAGTACAGCTTCAGGGCTTCCGTATGGTAACACCAAATGGGTGACAAAAGCACGCGCTACTGTTTCAGCGGACATATCTGGTATAGGAATGAGAATCAAGAACCTAGAGAAATGATCTATAAGGGACAGAATATACCGATTATTTTGGGGGCTCACAGGGAAAGGACCGACAATATCTGCTGCTACTACTGCCCAGGGATAAGTGGCTTCTGGTACCTGCTGTAAAGGCACTTTCGTTCGAGGTGGTAATGACCTCTTAACGCAAGGTAGACAATTTTGTATATACTTTTGCACGTCTTTCCGTCTTCCTGCCCAGAAATAACGGGCGGCTATTCGGCAATTTGTGGCGCGAAGGCCGTTATGACATGCCTGCAGGCTATCGTGACACTGTGCGATAATCTTGGAACGTAATTCTTTCAGGATTACTGCCTGTTTACCCAAGTGGGTCTTTCGATATAAAATTCCATCTTCAACGGAAAATTCAGGCAAAGCCACATATTTCTGACATTCGACGTCTCTTTGCTGTGCCTCCCTTAATTCTTCAATAGAAACGTCATTAGCTACGATCACTCTGACTTTTCGGCTTAATGCGTCGGCGTTTTGATGTAACTTGCCCGGTTTGTGTTTCACCTCATACTCAAATTCGCTCAATTTCAAAGCCCAACGAGTTAGCCTACTACTAGGGTCTTTTAAGCTCAACATCCACTGTAACGCGGCGTGATCAGTGATGACAGTGAATTTTCTCCCATACAAATAACATCGGAAATAAGTTACACCAAACATGAGTGCTAGTAGTTCCTTCTCAGTTGTGCTGTAATTTGACTCTGCTTTATTTAGCTGTCGAGACGCATAACCAATTGGTCGTTCTTCGCCATCTAGCTCTTGTGACAGGATGGCTCCTACAGCATAATCTGAGGCGTCCACTGACAGTATGAATGGTTTTTCAAAATCCGGGTACGCTAGTACAGGGGCTCTAGTTAAAACATGTTGAATTTGTTGCATAGCTTTATCACATTCTTTGGTCCAAATAAAACTAACTCCTTTTTTCAATAAATTAGTCAGGGGCTTAGCAAGGGTGGCATATTTATTCACAAAACGTCTGTAGTAGTTTGCAAGGCCTAAAAATGACTGTAGTTCCTTGACATTTGTCGGTGTTGGAAATTCCTTTACTGCGGTGGTCAAACGGGGGTCCGGTTTGACACCTTCTCCACTTATTATATGACCTAAATATTGTACTTGTGACTGGGCGAAAGCACACTTTTCTAATTTTACACTCAAATGAGCTCCTTTTAACCTTTGCAAAACATCCCTCAGTCTTTCTGCATGTTCTTTTATCGTTTTAGAAAAAATAATAATGTCATCTAAATACACCAAGCATGTTGTAGGTTTCAACCCACGCAGCAGCAAGTCTGCAAATCTTTGAAAAGTAGCAGGGGCGTTTCTCAATCCAAACGGCATCCTTACAAATTCATACAATCCTGTAGGTACAACAAAAGCAGTTTTATGGCGGTCCTGGGGTGCAACAGGGATTTGATGGTACCCAGAACGCAAATCAAGGGTGGTAAAATACTTACAGTTGCCCAATCGGTCCAATGTTTCATCAATGCGCGGTAACGGATATGTGTCTGGTGTCGTTACCTGATTTACTGCCCGCATATCGACACATAGGCGATAGGCTTTCTCCCCATTTACTGATTTCTTTGGCACAACGACCACGGGGGACGCCCACGCACTCGAGGAGGTTTGTATGATTCCTGCAGCTAATTGCTGCTGAATCGTATCTTCAGCTACAGACTGCAAATGATATGGTATACGGTAAGGTTTTTGTGCAATTGGCCGAGCTTCTCCGGTCGGAATTTCGTGCTGAACCAAATCCGTAGCCGGTAGAAACTGCCTCTCTTCAAACAACCACGAAAATTCCTCTAATACTGGCTGCAACATTCTTTTCTCCTCACTGTTTAAATGACCTAACTTCTCTGCTAACTTACTCCTTAACGTCGACGCGACATATCGCACTTCCCTAACTGAACATTTCTTTCCTTTCCTTCCTTTCTCATCTTTATCTCGCTGCTTCTCAGCTCCTCTTATTTCCTCAAAAATTTCCTGACCACTGGCAACAATAGTACCCTTCGGTATCACAACATCTTCTACACCAAAATCATCTATACTCACTGGTATCGCAAAACCCTTCTGTCTCCTTTCCGGTCGGCAGATACTTCTCTTTATAAGTACTGACTGACGATCTAAAACATCATTCTGGGTGAGCGGGTCAACCAGAGTGTCTGTCTTGGGCTGTTCTTGATTTTTGACATCTATCCAGAGAATCTTTCCACTTCCGCCTTTTATCCTCACAGGGTCAGTGGTTTTTATCGCCCCCATCTGCGGTTTTATGGGAGACTGCGAATGGCGCCTTTCGCAGCTCCCTCGCGTCTGACGGGGGTGCGCACTGCCAAATCGATGAATTGCTTCGCCGAACTGCACAGTTCGCGTTCGATAATCCACTATCCCCTGATAACGGTGCAGGAAGTCCTAGTATGATGTCAAATTCACCCTTCTTTAGCCTTACTACCTCCATCCTCTGACTGTATTTACCCTCGTCGATTTGCAGATTCACTACACACGAACCTGCAGGGACAATTACTTCCTCTCCAAGGCCACTGATATGGTACCGGGGTGGCTGTAACACCCTTCGATCATTTTTCTCCACAAACAGTACACTAACTTCAGCACCAGTATCAACTAAAATTCTAACTAATTTGTTCCCGAGTACGCCAAATAGACTAACGTGTTCCACCTCTTTACATTTTTCGGTCCTAACCGGGTGTATTACTTTTGTCGGGGGCGCGGGTGGGTGGCGGAACCTGCCCCCCAAGCGTTTCCCTGATTCGACCCCGCGTTGCGGCGGTGGCCGCGCATCTGATTTGAAAATGGTGACTTTGTGGGGCAAACATTATTAGGATGACCTACTGTCTGGCAAATGGTGCAATACGGCGCGCGACAGCGCATTGCCGTATGGTTGGGCTTCCCACAACGCTGACAAAATACTTCTTTTCCTGGGACCGGTACTGGGTCCGGCGGGCGCGGTGCGGCAGCGCAAAAGCGCAACACCTCTTCGCGAAGCATTGCCAAACGAACAGCTTCAAACAGAGAAGTGGGGGAGGCTGCTTTGACTTCTCCTCCGATGCGGGGGTCAATACCGCGAACAAATGCATCAATTGCACGCGCTTCCGCTTCTGAGCGCAAAATTCTGTTTTCACTGGCATTTTCACCTAGCTTATATGTACGACAGGATACTGCTCGTATGCGATCTGCAAAGGCATCAAAATCCTCGTTAGGCTTCTGCCTAAGGGTTGATAATTGATCTCTGTAATATGCGGTACCTCTGGTATCGGAATAACGCGTAGACAATCCGCGGGCCAATACTTCAAATTCGTGCGTGTCACGCAATTCGTCCACCGTTTCTATGAACATTCGGGCTTCCCCTGTCAACTTCAGTCTGGCTACATTGACCAGTAGATCATCCGGCCAGGCACACGTGCGACCCACATCACGAATATTTTCTAAAAACATAGCCACATTTTCGTGGGACTTCCCAGAAAAGGTGGGAATGAAATCAGCCGCAGGAAAATTGCTTACAGTCGCCATGTTAGCAGAAATTGTGGCGTTTGTATTAGAGACAGAATTAGTGTTAGTTGTCTCTGTTTGAGCATTTGTTACAGGGGCGGAGCTAGCCACAGGTATGGAAGTTCGCGCACTAGCTTCCAGCGTCTGTTTCAAGACGCGGTTTTGCTCAAGTAGCTCCTGATTTTGTGCGAATAACTGGCGCGTTTGTGCATTTATGGCCTCGAGCGGGTCTTGTGCGACAGGTGCCTCTGCGGGGGTATCCCGTTCCGTCGCTCGTGTCCCTATCGGCATGTTTACAATTTTATGGGACGCTAGTGACCAGAAAAAAGTAATGATTGTTACAAAAAAAGGACGGCCACAAAGATTCTCAATCCAGCGGCGGAAGATCGTCGAAGCTATAGTTGTAAGCATCGCGGCGACTTACATGGCGATGGACGCGGTGCGACGCAGTGGTGGCGGCGACGGCGTGGAGCAGTGGCTGCGGCGGCGGTGGTCGGTGGTCGGTGGGCGGCAGCGGGCGGCGGCGGCGGCGTCCGGACCCTCGGGCGGCGGCAGATGTGTTGGCGGCGGGCGACGGTGGGCGGCGCGGCGGCGGCGGCTGGCGCGGCGGCGGCTGGCGCGGCGGCGGATGACGGCGGCCCGGCCGGTCGCGCAGCGCAGCGCTGGCCCCTCGAACTCAGGCAGCGGGCAGCGCGGCGGCGTCCGGCTCACGTGGCTGACTAACGTGGGCTGCCTCGCTGCAGCGCGCGCCCTGTGCGTGTTTAGTGGAGCAGCCACGGCCCACGTGGAGCAAACGTGGCGGCCGGTTGGCGCATTCCATGCGCGAAGTGTACGGCGTCTTGCCGGGAGAAATTTAGTGTAGCGACAAAGTCACTACGGGAACGGAATCCCACTTCTGACACCAATTTGTACAGGATGGCGGGTATGGGCAGGCGGTGGGCGTTATGGAATAATAGAGTAATTTTTAGAGAAAGGCCATTTATTGGCTAAAGCATGTTGAACGGGGCTACATAGGCCTAGGGAGGTGAGGGTGAGCCAGAGCTTGCAATTTGGCGAACATTGTTCGCGAAGCTACCGAAAGTGGTTGTCAGCCAAAACTAAGTCCGCAGTGCCGTAGCACCGGGAGAAGCGGGAGATGTTCAATGCTACAGGGCGCGCATCCGACTCGCGGGTGAGCAAGAATACAAGAGAGCGGGCCCGGCGACGGGCGGCCGGGTATATTCGACGCAACACGCGGCTTCCTGATTGGTCAGGACCTAGCAAACCGTGCGGGCGGCAAGGAACTTTCCAGAGCGTTGCCTGCTAAGCGACGCCTGGGACGGCGTTACCTCGTCAGCACACGAGAGAGGCGCGTGAACAAGGTGCCCTTCCTCGGTGCTGACTTCCTGTTACTAGACCGTGGGACGAAAGAATTTACAGGCAGCTAACACTGCCGGCCGTGGCTTGGCCGTAATGGAAAAATGAAGTTACCGGTTGGAGGCTCATATAATAAAGTAAAATCCCTTATTGTCTGGCTCATCCTTTACACTAGTGACACAGGAAACGCTCAAAACATAGACAGTAGGAAGACTCTGTCTTCCTATACTTAAGTCGGCATTGTGTCTCTTATATTTATTTCCGATGAAATTTCTGTGTTTCATCGTGAATGGGAAGGTCCAAGGGATATAGTAAACCAGCAGAGGTGCATCGGAAAGTAAAACTGATGACACAGGAAACGCTCAAAACATAGACAGTAGGAAGACTTAGTCTTCCTGTACTTAAGTCGGCATTGTGTCTCTTATATTTAATTCCGATGCAATTTCTGTGTTTCATCGTCACTGTGAAGGTCCAACGGATACAGTAAACCTGTAGAGGTGCATCGGAATGTAAAACTGGTGACACAGGAAACGCTCAAATTATAGACAGTAGGAAGACTCAGTCTTCCTGTACTTAAGTCGGCATTGTGTCTCTTATATTTAATTCCGATGCAATTTCTGTGTTTCGCGTCAATGGGAAGGTCCAAGGGATACAGTAAACCTGCAGAGGTGCTTCGGAATGTAAAACTGGTGACACAGGAAACGCTCAAAACATAGACAGTAGGAAGACACAGTCTTCCTGTACTTAAGTCGGCTTTGTGTCTCTTATATTTAATTCAGATGCAATTTCTGTGTTTCATCGTCTATGGGAAGGTCCAAGGGATACAGTAAACCTGCAGAGGTGCATCAGAATGTAAAACTGGTGACACAGGAAACGCTCAACACATAGACCGTAGGAAGACACATTCTTCCTGTACTTAAGTCGGCATTGTGTCTCTTATATTTAATTCCGATGCAATTTCTGTGTTTCATCGTCAATGGGAAGGTCCAAGGGACACAGTAAACCTGCAGTGGTGCGTCGGAAAGTAAAACTAGTGACACAGGAAACGCTCAAAACATAGACATTAGGAAGACTCTGTCTCCCTGTACTTAAGTCGGCATTGTGTCTCTTATATTTAATTCCGATGCAATTTCTGTGTTTCATCGTCAATGGGAAGGTCCAAGGGAAACAGTAAAGCTGCAGAGGTGCATCGGAATGTAAAACTGGTGACACAGAAAACGCTCAAATTATAGACAGTAGGAAGACTTAGTCTTCCTGTACTTAAGTCGGCATTGTGTCTCTTATATTTAATTCCGATGCAATTTCTGTTTTTCATCGTCAATGGGAAGGTCCAAGGGATACAGTAAACCTGCAGAGGTGCATCTGAATGTAAAACTGATGACACAGAAAACGCTCAAAGCATACACAGTAGGAAGACTCTGTCTTCCTGTACTTAAGTCGGCATTGTGTCTCTTATATTTAATTCAGATGCAATTTCTGTGTTTCATCGTCTATGGGAAGGTCCAAGGGATACAGTAATCCTGCAGAGGTGCATCAGAATGTAAAACTGCTGACACAGGAAACGCTCAAAACATAGACAGTAGGAAGACTCAGTCTTCCTGTACTTAAGTCGGCATTGTGTCTCTTATATTTAATTCCGATGCAATATCTGTGTTTCATCGTCAATGGGAAGGTCCAAGGGATACTGTAAACCTGCAGTGGTGCATCGGAATGTAAAACTAGTGACACAGGAAACGCTCAAAACATAGACAGTAGGAAGACTCTGTCTCCCTGTACTTAAGTCGGCATTGTGTCTCTTATTTTTAATTCCGATGCAATTTCTGTGTTTCACCGTCAATGGGAAGGTCCAAGGGAAACAGTAAACCTGCAGAGGTGCATCGGAATGTAAAACTGGTGACACATGAAACGCTCAAAACATAGACAGTAGGAAGACTCAGTCTTCCTGTACTTAAGTCTTCATTGTGTCTCTTATATTTATTTCCGATGAAATTTCTGTGTTTCATCGTGAATGGGAAGGTCCAAGGGATATAGTAATCCTGCAGAGGTGCATCGGAAAGTAAAACTGATGACACAGGAAACGCTCAAATCATAGACAGTAGGAAGACTCAGTCTCCCTGTACTTAAGTCGGCATTGTGTGTCTTATATTTAATTCCGATGCAATTTCTGTGTTTCATCGTCAATGGGAAGGTCCAAGGGATACAGTAAACCTGTAGACGTGCATCAGAATGTAAAATTGGTGACACAGGAAACGCTCAACACATAGACAGTAGGAAGACTCATTCTTCCTGTACTTAAGTCGGCATTGTGTCTCTTATATTTAATTCTGATGCAATTTCTGTGTTTCATCGTCAATGGGAAGGTCCAAGGCATATAGTAAACCTGCAGAGGTGCATCGGAATGTAAAACTAGTGACACAGGAAACGCTCAAAACATAGACAGTAGGAAGACACAGTCTTCCTGTACTTAAGTCGGCATTGTGTCTCTTATATTTAATTCCGATGCAATTTCTGTGTTTCATCGTCAATGGGAAGGTCCAAGGGAAACAGTAAACCTGCAGAGGTGCATCGGAATGTAAAACTGGTGACACAGGAAACGCTCAAAACATAGACAGTAGGAAGACTCAGTCTTCCTGTACCTAAGTCGGCATTGTGTCTCTTATATTTATTTCCGATGAAATTTCTGTGTTTCATCGTGAATGGGAAGGTCCAAGGGATATAGTAATCCTGCAGAGGTGCAGCGGAAAGTAAAACTGATGACACAGGAAACGCTCAAAACATAGACAGTAGGAAGACTTAGTCTTCCTGTACTTAAGTCGGCATTGTGTCTCTTATATTTAATTCCGATGCAATTTCTGTTTTCATCGTCAATGGGAAGGTCCATGGGATACAGTAAACCTGCAGAGGTGCATCTGAATGTAAAACTGATGACACAGAAAACGCTCAAAGCATAGACAGTAGGAAGACTCAGTCTTCCTGTACTTAAGTCGGCATTGTGTCTCTTGTATTTAATTCAGTTGCAATTTCTATGTTTCATCGTCAATGGGAAGGTCCAAGGGATACAGTAATCCTGCAGAGGTGCATCAGAATGTAAAACTGCTGACACAGGAAACGCTCAAAACATAGACAGTAGGAAGACTCAATCTTCCTGTACTTAAGTCGGCATTGTACCTCTTATATTTAATTCCGATGCAATTTCTGTGTTTCATCGTCAATGGGAAGGTCCAAGGGATACAGTAAACCTGCAGTGGTGCATCGGAATGTAAAACTAGTGACACAGGAAACGCTCAAAACATAGACAGTAGGAAGACTCTGTCTCCCTGTACTTAAGTCGGCATTGTGTCTCTTATATTTAATTCCGATGCAATTTCTGTGTTTCATCGTCAATGGGAAGGTCCAAGGGAAACAGTAAACCTGCAGAGGTGCATCGGAATGTAAAACTGGTGACACAGGCAACGCTCAAAACATAGACAGTAGGAAGACTCAGTCTTCCTGTACTTAAGTTTTCATTGTGTCTCTTATATTTATTTCCGATGAAATTTCTGTGTTTCATCGTGAATGGGAAGGTCCAAGCGATATAGTAATCCTGCAGAGGTGCATCGGAAAGTAAAACTGATGACACAGGAAACGCTCAAATCATAGACAGTAGGAAGACTCAGTCTTCCTGTACTTAAGTCGGCATTGTGTCTCTTATATTTAATTCCGATGCCATTTCTGTGTTTCATCGTCAATGGGAAGGTCCAATGGATACAGAAAACCTGCAGAGGTGCATCAGAATGTAAAACTGGTGACACAGGAAACGCTCAAAACATAGACAGTAGGAAGACTCAGTTTTCCTGTACTTAAGACGCCATTGTGTCTCTTATATTTAATTCCGATGCAATATCTGTGTTTCATCGTCCATGGGAAGGTCCAATGGATACAGAAGACCTGCAGAGGAGCATCAGAATGTAAAACTGGTGACACAGGAAACGCTCAAATCATAGAGAGTAGGAAGACTCAGTCTTCCTATACTTAAGTCGGCATTGTGTCTCTTATATTTAATTCCGATGCGATTTCTGTGTTTCATCGACAAGGGGAAGGTCCAATGGATACAGTAAATCGGCAGAGGTGCATCGGAATGTAAAACTGGTGACACAGGAAACTCTCAAAACATTGACCGTACGAAGACTGTTTTCTTGTACTTAAGTCGGCATTGTGTCTCTTATATTTAATTTCGATGCAATTTCTGTGTTTCATCGTCACTGTGAAGGTCCAAGGGATACAGTAAACCTGTAGAGGTGCATCGGAATGTAAAACTGGTGACACAGGAAACGCTCAAATTATAGACACTAGGAAGACTCAGTCTTCCTGTACTTAAGTCGGCATTGTGTCTCTTATATTTAATTCCGATGCAATTTCTGTGTTTCATCGTCAATGGGAAGGTCCAAGGGATACAGTAAACCTGCAGAATGGCATCAGAATGTAAAACTGGTGACACAGGAAACGCTCAAAACATAGACTGTAGGAAGACTCAGTCTTCGTGTACTTAAGACGGCATTGTGTCTCTTATATTTAATTCCGATGCAATTTCTGTGTTTCATCGTCAATGGGAAGGTCCAAGGGATACAGTAAACCTGCAGATTTGCATCGGAATGTAAAACTGGTGACACAGGAAACGCTCAAAACATAGACAGTAGGAAGACTCAGTCTTCGTATATTTAAGTCGTCATTGTGTCTCTTATATTTAATTCCGATGCGATATCTGTGTTTCATCGTCAATGGGAAGGTCCAAGGGACACAGTAATCTTGCAGAGGTGCATCAGAATGTAAAACTGCTGACACAGGAAACGCTCAAAACATAGACAGTAGGAAGACTCAGTCTTCCTGTACTTAAGACGGCATTGTGTCTCTTAAATTTAATTCCGATGCAATATCTGTGTTTCATCGTCCATGGGAAGGTCCAGTGGATACAGAAGACCTGCAGAGGAGCATCAGAATGTAAAACTGGTGACACAGGAAACGCTCAAAACATAGACAGTAGGAAGACTCAGTCTTCCTATACTTAAGTCGGCATTGTGTCTCTTATATTTAATTCCGATGCGATTTCTGTGTTTCATCGACAAGGGGAAGGTCCAAGGGATACAGTAAACCGGCAGAGGTGCATCGGAATGTAAAACTGGTGACACAGGAAACGCTCAAAACATTGACCGTACGAAGACTGTTTTCTTGTACTTAAGTCGGCATTGTGTCTCTTATATTTAATTTCGATGCAATTTCTGTGTTTCATCGTCAATGGGAAGGTCCAAGGGATACAGTAAACCTGCAGAGGTGCATCGGAATGTAAAACTGGTGACACAGGAAACGCTCAAAACATAGAGAGTGGGAAGACTCTGTCTTCCTGTACTTAAGTTGGCATTGTGACTCTTATATTTAATTCCGATGCAATTTCTGTGTTCATCGTCAATGGGAAGGTCCAAGGGAAACTGTAAACCTGCAGAGTTGCATCGGAATGTAAAACTGGTGACACAGGAAACGCTCAAAACATAGACAGAGGAAGACTCAGTCTTCCCATACTTAAGTCGGCATTGTGTGTCTTATATTGATTTCCGATGGAATGTCTGTGTTTCATCGTGAATGGGAAGGTCCAAGGGATATAGTAAACCTGCAGAGGTGCGTCAGAAAGTAAAACTTATGACACAGGAAACGCTCAAAACATAGACAGTAGGAGGACTTAGTCTTCCTGTACTTAAGTCGGCATTGTGTCTCTTATATTTAATTCCGATGCAATTTCTGTGTTTCATCGTCACTGTGAAGGTCCAAGGGATACAGTAAACCTGTAGAGGTGCATCGGAATGTAAAACTGGTGACACAGGAAACGCTCAAATTACAGACACTAGGAAGACTCAGTTTTCCTGTACTTAAGTCGGCATTGTGTCTCTTATATTTAATTCCGATGCAATTTCTGTGTTTCATCGTCAATGGGAAGGGCCAAGGGATACAGTAAACCTGCAGAGTGGCTTCAGAATGTAAAACTGGTGACACAGGAAACGCTCAAATCATAGACTGTAGGAAGACTCAGTCTTCCTGTACTTAAGACGGCATTGTGTCTCTTTTATTTAATTCCGATGCAATTTCTGTGTTTCATCGTCAATGAGAAGGTCCAAGGGATACAGTAAACCTGCAGATTTGCATCGGAATGTAAAACTAGTGACACAGGAAACGCTCAAAACATAGACAGTAGGAAGACTCAGTCTTGCTGTACTTAAGTCGGCATTGTGTCTCTTATATTTTATTCCGATGCAATTTCTGTGTTTCATCGTCAATGGGAAGGTCCAAGGGATACAGTAAACCTGCAGAGGTGCATCGTAATGTAAAACTGGTGACACAGGAAACGCTCAAGACATTGACCGTACGAAGACTGTTTTCTTGTACCTAAGTCGGCATTGTGTCTCTTATATTTAATTCCCATGCGATTTTTGTGTTCAGCGACAAGGGGAAGGTCCAAGGGATACAGTAAACCGGCAGAGGTGCATCGGAATATAAAACTGGTGACACAGGAAACGCTCAAGACATTGACCGTACGAAGACTGTTTTCTTGTACCTAAGTCGGCATTGTGTCTTATATTTAATTCCGATGCAATTCCTTTGTTTCATCGTCAATGGGAAGGTCTAAGGGATACAGTAAACCTGCAGAGTTGCATCGGAATGTAAAACTGGTGACACAGGAAACGCTCAAAACAAGGACAGAGGAAGACTCAGTCCTGCAGGGGTGCATCGGAATGTCAAATTGGTAACACAGGAAACGCTCAAAACATAGAGAGTAGGAAGACTCAGTCTTCCTGTACTTAAGTTGGCATTGTGACTCTTATATTTAATTCCGATGTAATTTCTGTGTTTCATCGTCAATGGGAAGGTCCAAGGGATACAGTAAACCTGCAGAGTTGCATCGGAATGTAAAACTGGTGACACAGGAAACGCTCAAAGCATAGACAGAGGAACACTCAGTCTTCCCCTACTTAAGTTGGAATTGTGTCTCTTATATTTATTTCCGATGAAATGTCTGTGTTTCATCGTGAATGGGAAGGTCCAAGGGATATAGTAAACCTGCATAGGTGCATGGGAAAGTAAAACTGATGACACAGGAAACGCTCAAAACATAGACAGTAGGAAGGCTTAGTCTTCCTGTACTTAAGTCGGCATTGTGTCTCTTAAATTTAAGTCCGATGCAATTTCTGTGTTTCATCGTCAATGGGAAGGTCCAAGGAATACAGTAAACCTGCAGAGGTGCATCGGAATGTAAAACTAGTGACATAGGAAACGCTCAAAACATAGACAATAGGAAGACTCTGTCTTCCTGTACTTAAGTCGGCATTGTGTCTCTTATATTTAATTCCGATGCAATTTCTGTGTTTCATTGTCAATGGGAAGGTTCAAGGGATACAGTAAGCCGGCAGAGGTGCATCAGAATGTAAAACTGGTGACACAGGAAACGCTCAAAGCATAGAGTGTAGGAAGACTCAGTCTTCCTGTACTTCAGTCGGCATTGTGTCTCTTATATTTAATTCCGATGCAATTTCTGTGTTTCATCGTCAATGGGAAGGTCCAAGGGATACAGTAAACCTGCAGAGGTACATCGGAATGTAAAACTAGTGACACAGGAAACGCTCAAAACATAGACAGTAGGAAGACTCTGTCTTCCTGTACTTAAGTCGGCATTTTGTCTCTTATATTTAATTCCGATGCAATTTCTGTGTTTCATCGTCAATGGGAATGTCCAAGGGAAACAGTAAACCTGCAGAGGTGCATCGGAATGTAAAACTGGTGACACAGGAAACGCTCAAAATATAGACAGTAGGAAGACTCAGTCTTCCTCTACTTAAGTCGGCATTGTGTCTCTTATATTTATTTCCGTGAAATTTCTATGTTTCATCGTCAATGGGAAGGTCCAAGGGATACAGTAAACCTGCAGAGGAGCATCAGAATGTAAAACTGGTGATACAGGAAACGCTCAACGCATAGACAGTAGGAAGACTCATTCTTCCAGTACTTAAGTCGGCATTGTGTCTCTTATATTTAATTCCGATGCAATTTCTGTGTTTCATCGTCAATGGGAAGGTCCAAGGAATACAGTAAACCTGCAGAGGTGCATCGGAATGTAAAACTAGTGACACAGGAAACGCTCAAAACATAGACAGTAGGAAGACTCAGTCTTCCTGTACTTATGTCGGCATTGTGTCTCTTATATTTAATTCCGATGCGGTTTCTGTGTTTCATCGTCAATGGGAAGGTCCAAGGGAAACAGTAAACCTGCAGAGGTGCATCGGAATGTAAAACTGGTGACACAGGAAACGCTCAAAACATAGACAGTAGGAAGACTCAGTCTTCCTGTACTTAAGTCGGCATTGTGTCTCTTATATTTATTTCCGATGAAATTTCAATGTTTCATCGTCAATGGGAAGGTCCAAGGGAAACAGTAAACCTGCAGAGGTGCATCGGAATGTAAAACTGGTGACACAGGAAACGCTCAAAATATAGACAGTAGGAAGACTCAGTCTTCCTCTACTTAAGTCGGCATTGTGTCTCTTATATTTATTTCCGTGAAATTTCTATGTTTCATCGTCAATGGGAAGGTCCAAGGGATACAGTAAACCTGCAGAGGTGCATCAGAATGTAAAACTGGTGATACAGGAAACGCTCAACGCATAGACAGTAGGAAGACTCATTCTTCCAGTACTTAAGTCGGCATTGTGTCTCTTATATTTAATTCCGATGCAATTTCTGTGTTTCATCGTCAATGGGAAGGTCCAAGGAATACAGTAAACCTGCAGAGGTGCATCGGAATGTAAAACTAGTGACACAGGAAACGCTCAAAACATAGACAGTAGGAAGACTCAGTCTTCCTGTACGTAAGTCGGCATTGTGTCTCTTATACTTATTTCCGATGCAATTTCTGTGTTTCATCGTGAATGGGAAGGTCCAAGGGATATAGTAATCCTGCAGAGGTGCATCGGAATGTAAAACTGGTGAAACAGGAAACGCTCAAAATATAGACCGTAAGAAGAATGTTTTCTGGTACTTAAGTCGGCATTGTGTCTCTTATATTGAATTCCGATGCAATTTCTGTGTTTCATCGTCAATGGGAAGGTCCAAGGGATACAGTAAACCTGCAGAGGTGCATCAGAATGTAAAACTGTTGACAAAGGAAACGCTTAACACATAGACAGTAGGAAGACTCTGTCTTCCTGTACTTAAGTCGGCATTGTGTCTCTTATATTTAATTCCGATGCAATTTCTGTGTTTCATCGTCAATGGGAAGGACCAAGTGATACAGTAGGCCTGCAGAGGTGCATCAGAATGTAAAACTGGTGACACAGGAGACGCTCAAAGCATAGAGTGTAGGAAGACTCAGTCTTCCTGTACTTCAGTCGGCATTGTGTCTCTTATATTTAATTCCGATGCAATTTCTGTGTTTCATCGTCAATGGGAAGGTCCAAGGGATACAGTAAACCTGCAGAGGTGCATCGGAATGTAAAACTAGTGACACAGGAAACGCTCAAAACAGAGACAGTAGGAAGACTCAGTCTTCTTGTACTTAAGCCGGCATTGTGTCTCTTATATTTAATTCCGATGCAATTTCTGAGTTTCATCGTCAGTGGGAAGGTCCAAGGGAAACAGTAAACCTGCAGAGGTGCATCGGAATGTAAAACTGGTGACACAGGAAACGCTCAAAACATAGACAGTAAGAAGACTCAGTCTTCCTGTACTTAAGTCGGCATTGTGTCTCTTATATTTATTTACGTGAAATTTCTATGTTTCATCGTCAATGGGAAGGTCCAAGGGATACAGTAAACCTGCAGAGGTGCATGAGAATGTAAAACTGGTGACACAGGAAACGCTCAACACATAGACAGTAGGAAGACTCATTCTTCCAGTACTTAAGTCGGCATTGTGTCTCTTATATTTAATTCCGATGCAATTTCTGTGTTTCATCGTCAATGGGAAGGTCCAAGGAATACAGTAAACCTGCAGAGGTGCATCGGAATGTAAAACTAGTGACACAGGAAACGCTCAAAACATAGACAGTAGGAAGACTCAGTCTTCCTGTACTTAAGTCAGCATTGTGTCTCTTATATTTAATTCCGATGCGATTTCTGTGTTTCATCGTCAATGGGAAGGTCCAAGGGAAACACTAAACCTGCAGAGGTGCATCGGAATGTAAAACTGGTGACACAGGAAACGCTCAAAACATAGACAGTAGGAAGACTCAGTCTTCCTGTACTTAAGTCGGCATTGTGTCTCTTATATTTATTTCCGATGAAATTTCAATGTTTCATCGTCAATGGGAAGGTCCAAGGGATACAGTAAACCTGCAGAGGTGCATCAGAATGTAAAACTGTTGACAAAGGAAACGCTCAACACATAGACAGTAGGAAGACTCATTCTTCCTGTACTTAAGTCGGCATTGTGTCTCTTATATTTAATTCCGATGCAATTTCTGTGTTTCATCGTCAATGGGAAGGTCCAAAGAATACAGTAAACCTGCAGAGGTGCATCGGAATGTAAAACTAGTGACACTGGAAACGCTCAAAACATAGACAGTAGGAAGACTCTGTCTTCCTGTACTTATGTCGGCATTGTGTCTTTTATATTTAATTCCGATGCAATTTCTGTGTTTCATCGTCAATGGGAAGATCCAAGAGATACAGTAAGCCTGCAGAGGTGCATCAGAATGTAAAACTGGTGACACAGGAAACGCTCAAAGCATAGAGTGTAGGAAGACTCAGTCTTCCTGTACTTCAGTCAGCAGTATGTCTCTTATATGTAAATCGGATGCAATTTCTGTGTTTCATCGTCAATGGGAAGGTCCAACGGAAACGGTAAACCTGCAGAGGTGCATCGGAATGTAAAACTGGTGACACAGGAAACGCTCAAAACATAGTAGGAAGACTCAGTCTTCCTGTACTTAAGTCGGCATTGTGTCTCTTATATTTATTTCCGTGAAATTTCTGTGTTTCATCGTCAATGGGAAGGTCCAAGGGATACAGTAAACCTGCAGAGGTGCATCAGAATGGAAAACTGGTGACACAGGAAACCCTGAACACATAGACAGTAGGAAGACTCATTCTTCCAGTACTTAAGTCGGCATTGTGTCTCTTATATTTAATTCCGATGCAATTTCTGTGTTTCATCGTCAATGGGAAGGTCCAAGGAATACAGTAAACCAGCAGAGGTGCATCGGAATGTAAAACTAGTGACCCAGGAAACGCTCAAAACATAGACAGTAGAAAGACTCAGTCTTCCTGTACTTAAGTCGGCATTGTGTCTCTTATATTTAATTCCGATGCAATTTCTGTGTTTCATCGTCAATGGGAAGGTCCAAGGGAAACAGTAAACCTGCAGAGGTGCATCGGAATGTAAAACTGGTGACACAGGAAACGCTCATAACATAGACAGTAGGAAGACTCAGTCTTCCTGTACTTAAGTCGGCATTGTGTCTCTTGTATTTAATTCCGATGAAATTTCAGTGTTTCATCGTGAATGGGAAGGTCCAAGGGATATAGTAAACCTGCAGAGGTGCATCGGAAAGTAAAACTGATGACACAGGAAACGCTCAAAACATAGACAGTAGGAAGTCTTAGTCTTCCTGTACGTAAGTCGGCATTGTGTCTCTTAAATTTAAGTTCCATGCAATTTCTGTGTTTCATCGTCAATGGGAAGGTCCAAGGGAAACAGTAAACCTGCAGAGGTGCATCGGAATGTAAAACTGGTGACACTGGAAACGCTCAAAACATAGACAGTAGGAAGACTCAGTCTTCCTGTACTTAAGTCGGCATTGTGTCTCTTATATTTATTTCCGATGAAATTTCTATGTTTCATCGCCAATGGGAAGGTCCAAGGGATATAGTAAACCTTCAGAGGTGCATCAGAATAAAAATCTGTTGACACAGGAGACGCTCAACACATAGACAGTCGGAAGACTCATTCTTCCTGTACTTAAGTCGGCATTGTGTCTCTTATATTTAATTCCGATGCAATTTCTGTGTTTCATCGTCAATGGGAAGGTCCAAGGAAAACAGTAAACCTGCAGAGGTGCATCGGAATGTAAAACTAGTGACACAGGAAACGCTCAAAACATAGACAGTAGGAAGACTCAGTCTTCCTGTACTTAAGTCAGCATTGTGTCTCTTATATTTAATTCCGATGCAATTTCTGTGTTTCATCGTCAATGGGAAGGTCCAAGGGATACAGTAAGCCTGCAGAGGTGCATCAGAATGTAAAACTGGTGACACAGGAAACGCTCAAAGCATAGAGTGTAGGAAGACTCAGTCTTCCTGTACTTCAGTCGGCATTGTGTCTCTTATATTTAATTCCGATGCAATTTCTGTGTTTCATCGTCAATGGGAAGGTCCAAGGGATACAGTAAACCTGCAGAGGTGCATCGGAATGTAAAACTAGTGACACAGGAAACGCTCAAAACATAGACATTAGGAAGACTCTGTCTTCCTGTACTTAAGTCGGCATTGTGTCTCTTATATTTAATTCCGATGCTATTTCTGTGTTTCATCGTCAATGGGAAGGTCCAAGGGAAACAGTAAACCTGCAGAGGTGCATCGGAATGTAAAACTGGTGACACAGGAAACGCTCATAACATAGACAGTAGGAAGACTCAGTCTTCCTGTACTTAAGTCGGCTTTGTGTCTCTTATATTTAATTCCGATGCGATTTCTGTGTTTCATCGTCAATGGAAAGGTCCAAGGGAAACAGTAAACCTGCAGAGGTGCATCGGAATGTAAAACTGGTGACACAGGAAACGCTCAAAACATAGACAGTAGGAAGACTCAGTCTTCCTGTACTTAAGTCGGCATTGTGTCTCTTATATTTATTTCCGATGAAATTTCAATGCTTCATCGTCAATGGGAAGGTCCAAGGGATACAGTAAACCTGCAGAGGTGCATCAGAATGTAAAACTGTTGACAAAGGAAACGCTTAACACATAGACAGTAGGAAGACTCTGTCTTCCTGTACTTAAGTCGGCATTGTGTCTCTTATATTTAATTCCGATGCAATTTCTGTGTTTCATCGTCAATGGAAAGGACCAAGGGATACAGTAGGCCTGCAGAGGTGCATCAGAATGTAAAACTGGTGACACAGGAAACGCTCAAAGCATAGAGTGTAGGAAGACTCAGTCTTCCTGTACTTCAGTTGGCATTGTGTCTCTTATATTTAATTCCGATGCAATTTCTGTGTTTCATCGTCAATGGGAAGGTCCAAGGGATACAGTAAACCTGCAGAGGTGCATCGGAATGTAAAACTAGTGACACAGGAAACGCTCAAAACATAGACAGTAGGAAGACTCAGTCTTCCTGTACTTAAGTTAGCATTGTGTCTCTTATATTTAATTCCGATGCAATTTCTGAGTTTCATCGTCAGTGGGAAGGTCCAAGGGAAACAGTAAACCCGCAGAGGTGCATCGGAATGTAAAACTGGTGACACAGGAAACGCTCAAAACATAGACAGTAGGAAGACTCAGTCTTCCTGTACTTAAGTCGGCATTGTATCTCTTATATTTATTTCCGTGAAATTTCTATGTTTCATCGTCAATGGGAAGGTCCAAGGGATACAGTAAACCTGCGGAGGTGCATGAGAATGTAAAACTGGTGACACAGGAAACGCTCAACACATAGACAGTAGGAAGACTCATTCTTCCAGTACTTAAGTCGGCATTGTGTCTCTTATATTTAATTCCGATGCAATTTCTGTGTTTCATCGTCAATGGGAAGGTCCAAGGAATACAGTAAACCTGCAGAGGTGCATCGGAATGTAAAACTAGTGACACAGGAAACGCTCAAAACATAGACAGTAGGAAGACTCAGTCTTCCTGTACTTAAGTCAGCATTGTGTCTCTTATATTTAATTCCGATGCGATTTCTGTGTTTCATCGTCAATGGGAAGGTCCAAAGGAAACAGAAAACCTGCAGAGGTGCATCGGAATGTAAAACTGGTGACACAGGAAACGCTCAAAACATAGACAGTAGGAAGACTCAGTCTTCCTGTACTTAAGTCGGCATTGTGTCTCTTATATATATTTCCGATGAAATTTCAATGTTTCATCGTCAATGGGAAGGTCCAAGGGATACAGTAAACCTGCAGAGGTGCATCAGAATGTAAAACTGTTGACAAAGGAAACGCTCAACACATAGACAGTAGGAAGACTCATTCTTCCTGTACTTAAGTCGGCATTGTGTCTCTTATATTTAATTCCGATGCAATTTCTGTGTTTCATCGTCAATGGGAAGGTCCAAAGAATACAGTAAACCTGCAGAGGTGCATCGGAATGTAAAACTAGTGACACTGGCAACGCTCAAAACATAGACAGTAGGAAGACTCTGTCTTCCTGTACTTATGTCGGCATTGTGTCTTTTATATTTAATTCCGATGCAATTTCTGTGTTTCATCGTCAATGGGAAGATCCAAGGGATACAGTAAGCCTGCAGAGGTGCATCAGAATGTAAAACTGGTGACACAGGAAACGCTCAAAGCATAGAGTGTAGGAAGACTCAGTCTTCCTGTACTTCAGTCAGCAGTATGTCTCTTATATTTAATTCGGATGCAATTTCTGTGTTTCATCGTCAATGGGAAGGTCCAACGGAAACAGTAAACCTGCAGAGGTGCATCGGAATGTAAAACTGGTGACACAGGAAACGCTCAAAACATAGACAGTAGGAAGACTCAGTCTTCCTGTACTTAAGTCGGCATTGTGTCTCTTATATTTATTTCCGTGAAATTTCTGTGTTTCATCGTCAATGGGAAGGTCCAAGGGATACAGTAAACCTGCAGAGGTGCATCAGAATGGAAAACTGGTGACACAGGAAACGCTGAACGCATAGACAGTAGGAAGACTCATTCTTCCTGTACTTAAGTCGGCTTTGTGTCTCTTATATTTAATTCCGATGCAATTTCTGTGTTTCATCGTCAATGGGAAGGTCCAAGGGAAACAGTAAACCTGCAGAGGTGCATCGGAATGTAAAACTGGTGACACAGGAAACGCTCATAACATAGACAGTAGGAAGACTCAGTCTTCCTGTACTTAAGTCGGCATTGTGTCTCTTGTATTTAATTCCGATGAAATTTCAGTGTTTCATCGTGAATGGGAACGTCCAAGGGATATAGTAAACCTGCAGAGGTGCATCGGAAAGTAAAACTGATGACACAGGAAACGCTCAAAACATAGACAGTAGGAAGACTTAGTCTTCCAGTACGTAAGTCGGCATTGTGTGTCTTAAATTTAAGTTCCATGCAATTTCTGTGTTTCATCGTCAATGGGAAGGTCCAAGGGAAACAGTAAACCTGCAGAGGTGCATCGGAATGTAAAACTGGTGACACTGGAAACGCTCAAAACATAGACAGTAAGAAGACTCAGTCTTCCTGTACTTAAGTCGGCATTGTGTCTCTTATATTTATTTCCGATGAAATTTCTATGTTTCATCGTCAATGGGAAGGTCCAAGGGATATAGAAAACCTTCAGATGTGCATCAGAATGTAAAACTGTTGACACAGGAGACGCTCAACACATAGACAGTCGGAAGACTCATTCTTCCTGTACTTATGTCGGCATTGTGTCTCTTATATTTAATTCCGATGCAATTTCTGTGTTTCATCGTCAATGGGAAGTTCCAAGGAATACAGTAAACCTGCAGAGGTGCATCGGAATGTAAAACTAGTGACACAGGAAACGCTCAAAACATAGACAGTAGGAAGACTCTGTCTTCCTGTACTTAAGTCGGCATTGTGTCTCTTATATTTAATTCCGATGCAATTTCTGTGTTTCGTCGTAAATGGGAAGGTCCAAGGGATACAGTAAGCCTGCAGAGGTGCATCAGAATGTAAAACTGGTGACACAGGAAACGCTCAAAGCATAGAGTGTAGGAAGACTCAGTCTTCCTGTACTTCAGTCGGCATTGTGTCTCTTATATTTAATTCCGATTTAATTTCTGTGTTTCATCGTCAATGGGCAGGTCCAAGGGATACAGTAAACCTGCAGAGGTGCATCGGAATGTAAAACTAGTGACACAGGAAACGCTCAAAACATAGACAGTAGGAAGACTCTGTCTTCCTGTACTTAAGTCGGCATTGTGTCTCTTATATTTAATTCCGATGCAATTTCTGTTTTTCATCGTCAATGGGAAGGTCCAAGGGAAACAGTAAACCTGCAGAGGTGCATCGGAATGTAAAACTGGTGACACAGGAAACGCTCAAAACATAGACAGTAGGAAGACTCAGTCTTCCTGTACTTAAGTCGGCGTTGTGTCTCTTATATTTATTTCCGATGAAATTTCTATGTTTCATCGTCAATGGGAAGGTCCAAGGGATACAGTAAACCTGCAGAGGTGAATCAGAATGTAAAACTGGTGACACAGGAAACGCTCAAAACATAGACAGTAGGAAGACTCAGTCTTCCTGTACTTAAGTCGGCATTGTGTCTCTTATATTTATTTCCGTGAAATTTCTGTGTTTCATCGTCAATGGGAAGGTCCAAGGGATACAGTAAACCTGCAGAGGTGCATCAGAATGGAAAACTGGTGACACAGGAAACGCTGAACGCATAGACAGTAGGAAGACTCATTCTTCCTGTACTTAAGTCGGCATTGTGTCTCTTATATTTAATTCCGATGCAATTTCTGTGTTTCATCGTCAATGGGAAGGTCCAAGGAATACAGTAAACCAGCAGAGGTGCATCGGAATGTAAAACTAGTGACCAAGGGAACGCTCAAAACATAGACAGTAGAAAGACTCAGTCTTCCAGTACTTAAGTCGGCTTTGTGTCTCTTATATTTAATACCGATGCAATTTCTGTGTTTCATCGTCAATGGGAAGGTCCAAGGGAAACAGTAAACCTGCAGAGGTGCATCGGAATGTAAAACTGGTGACACAGGAAACGCTCATAACATAGACAGTAGGAAGACTCAGTCTTCCTGTACTTAAGTCGGCATTGTGTCTCTTGTATTTAATTCCGATGAAATTTCAGTGTTTCATCGTGAATGGGAAGGTCCAAGGGATATAGTAAACCTGCAGAGGTGCATCGGAAAGTAAAACTGATGACACAGGAAACGCTCAAAACATAGACAGTAGGAAGACTTAGTCTTCCTGTACGTAAGTCGGCATTGTGTGTCTTAAATTTAAGTTCCATGCAATTTCTGTGTTTCATCGTCAATGGGAAGGTCCAAGGGAAACAGTAAACCTGCAGAGGTGCATCGGAATGTAAAACTGGTGACACTGGAAACGCTCAAAACATAGACAGTAGGAAGACTCAGTCTTCCTGTACTTAAGTCGGCATTGTGTCTCTTATATTTATTTCCGATGAAATTTCTATGTTTCATCGTCAATGGGAAGGTCCAAGGGATATAGTAAACCTTCAGAGGTGCATCAGAATGTAAAACTGTTGACACAGGAGACGCTCAACACATAGACAGTCGGAAGACTCATTCTTCCTGTACTTAAGTCGGCATTGTGTCTCTTATATTTAATTCCGATGCAATTTCTGTGTTTCATCGTCAATGGGAAGTTCCAAGGAATACAGTAAACCTGCAGAGGTGCATCGGAATGTAAAACTAGTGACACAGGAAACGCTCAAATCATAGACAGTAGGAAGACTCTGTCTTCCTGTACTTAAGTCGGCATTGTGTCTTTTATATTTAATTCCGATGCAATTTCTGTGTTTCATCGTCAATGGGAAGGTCCAAGGGATACAGTAAGCCTGCAGAGGTGCATCAGAATGTAAAACTGGTGACACAGGAAACGCTCAAAGCATAGAGTGTAGGAAGACTCAGTCTTCCTGTACTTCAGTCGGCATTGTGTCTCTTATATTTAATTCCGATTTAATTTCTGTGTTTCATCGTCAATGGGAAGGTCCAAGGGATACAGTAAACCTGCAGAGGTGCATCGGAATGTAAAACTAGTGACACAGGAAACGCTCAAAACATAGACAGTAGGAAGACTCTGTCTTCCTGTACTTAAGTCTGCATTGTGTCTCTTATATTTAATTCCGATGCAATTTCTGTTTTTCATCGTCAATGGGAAGGTCCAAGGGAAACAGTAAACCTGCAGAGGTGCATCGGAAAGTAAAACTGATGACACAGGAAACGCTCAAATATAGACAGTAGGAAGACTTAGTCTTCCTGTACGTAAGTCGGCATTGTGTCCCTTAAATTTAAGTTCCATGCAATCTCTGTGTTTCATCGTCAATGGGAAGGTCCAAGGGAAACAGTAAACCTGCAGAGGTGCATCGGAATGTAAAACTGGTGACACTGGAAACGCTCAAAACATAGACAGTAGGGAGACTCAGTCTTCCTGTACTTAAGTCGGCATTGTGTCTCTTATATTTATTTCCGATGAAATTTCTATGTTTCATCGTCAATGGGAAGGTCCAAGGGATACAGTAAACCTGCAGAGGTGCATCAGAATGTAAAACTGTTGACACAGGAGTCTCTCAACACATTGACAGTCGGAAGACTCATTCTACCTGTACTTAAGTCGGCATTGTGTCTCTTATATTTAATTCCGATGCAATTTCTGTGTTTCATCGTCAATGGGAAGGTCCAAGGAATACAGTAAACCTGCAGAGGTGCATCGGAATGTAAAACTAGTGACACAGGAAACGCTCAAAACATAGACAGTAGGAAGACTCTGTCTTCCTGTACTTAAGTCGGCATTGTGTCTCTTATATTTAATTCCGATGCAATTTCTGTGTTACATCGTCAATGGGAAGGTCCAAGGGATACAGTAAGCCTGCAGAGGTGCATCAGAATGTAAAACTGGTGACACAGGAAACGCTCAAAGCATAGAGTGTAGGAAGACTCAGTCTTCCTGTACTTCAGTCGGCATTGTGTCTCTTATATTTAATTCCGATGCAATTTCTGTGTTTCATCGTCAATGGGAAGGTCCAAGGGATACAGTAAACCTGCAGAGGTGCATCGGAATGTAAAACTAGTGACACAGGAAACGCTCAAAACATAGACAGTAGGAAGACTCTGTCTTCCTGTACTTAAGTCGGCATTGTGTCTCTTATATTTAATTCCGATGCAATTTCTGTGTTTCATCGTCAATGGGAAGGTCCAAGGGAAACAGTAAACCTGCAGAGGTGCATCGGAATATAAAACTGGTGACACAGGAAACGCTCATAACATAGACAGTAGGAAGACTCAGTCTTCCTGTACTTAAGTCGGCATTGTGTCTCTTATATTTAATTCCGATGCAATTTCTGTGTTTCATCGTCAATGGGAAGGTCCAAGGGAAACAGTAAACCTGCAGAGGTGCATCGGAATGTAAAACTGGTGACACAGGAAACGCTCATAACATAGACAGTAGGAAGACTCAGTCTTCCTGTACTTATGTCGGCATTGTGTCTCTTGTATTTAATTCCGATGAAATTTCAGTGTTTCATCGTGAATGGGAAGGTCCAAGGGAAATAGTAAACCTGCAGAGGTGCATCGGAAAGTAAAACTGATGACACAGGAAACGCTCAAATATAGACAGTAGGAAGACTTAGTCTTCCTGTACGTAAGTCGGCATTGTGTCTCTTAAATTTAAGTTCCATGCAATCTCTGTGTTTCATCGTCAATGGGAAGGTCCAAGGGAAACAGTAAGCCTGCAGAGGTGCATCAGAATGTAAAACTGTTGACACAGGAGACGCTCAACACATAGACAGTCGGAAGACTCATTCTTCCTGTACTTAAGTCGGCATTGTGTCTCTTATATTTAATTCCGATGCAATTTCTGTGTTTCATCGTCAATGGGAAGGTCCAAGGAATACAGTAAACCTGCAGAGGTGCATCGGAATGTAAAACTAGTGACACAGGAAACGCTCAAAACATAGACAGTAGGAAGACTCTGTCTTCCTGTACTTAAGTCGGCATTGTGTCTCTTATATTTAATTCCGATGCAATTTCTGTGTTTCATCGTCAATGGGAAGGTCCAAGGGACACAGTAAACCTGCAGAGGTGCATCAGAATGTAAAACTGGTGACACAGGAAACGCTCAAAGCATAGAGTGTAGGAAGACTCAGTCTTCCTGTACTTCAGTCGGCATTGTGTCTCTTATATTTAATTCCGATGCAATTTCTGTGTTTCATCGTCAATGGGAAGGTCCAAGGGATACAGTAAACCTGCAGAGGTGCATCGGAATGTAAAACTAGTGACACAGGAAACGCTTAAAACATAGACAGTAGGAAGACTCAGTCTTCCTGTACTTAAGTCGGCATTGTGTCTTTTATATTTAATTCCGATGCAATTTCTGTGTTTCATCGTCAATGGGAAGGTCCAAGGGATACAGTAAACCTGCAGAGGTGCATCGGAATGTAAAACTGGTGACACAGGAAACGCTCGAAACATAGACAGTAGGAAGACTCAGTCTTCCTGTACTTAAGTCGGCATTGTGTCTTTTATATTTATTTCCGTGAAATTTCTATGTTTCATCGTCAATGGGAAGGTCCAAGGGATACAGTAAACCTGCAGAGGTGCATCAGAATGTAAAACTGGTGACACAGGAAACGCTCAACACATAGACAGTAGGAAGACTCATTCTTCCAGTACTTAAGTCGGCATTGTGTCTCTTATATTTAATTCCGATGCAATTTCTGTGTTTCATCGTCAATGGGAAGGTCCAAGGAATACAGTAATCCTGCAGAGGTGCATCGGAACGTAAAACTAGTGACACAGGAAACGCTTAAAACATAGACAGTAGGAAGACTCAGTCTTCCTGTACTTAAGTCGGCATTGTGTCTTTTATATTTAATTCCGATGAAATTTCTGTGTTTCATCGTGAATGGGAAGGTCCAAGGGATATAGTAATCCTGCAGAGGTGCATCGGAAAGTAAAACTGATGACACAGGAAACGCTCAAAACATAGACAGTAGGAAGACTTAGTCTTCCTATACTTCAGTGGGCATTGTGTCTCTTATATTTTTAATTCCTATGCAATTTCTGTTTTTCATCGTCAAAGGGAAGGTCCAAGGGATACAGTAAACCTGCAGAGGTGCATCAGAATGTAAAACTGTTGACACAGGAAAGGCTCAACACATAGACAGTAGGAAGACTCATTCTTCCTGTACTTAAGTCGGCATTGTGTCTCTTATATTTAATTATGATGCAATTTCTGTGTTTCATCGTCAATGGGAAGGTCCAAGGAATACAGTAAACCTGCAGAGGTGCATCGGAATGTAAAACTAGTGACACAGGAAACGCTCAAAACATAGACAGTAGGAAGACTCTGTCTTCCTGTACTTAAGTCGGCTTTGTGTCTCTTATATTTAATTCCGATGCAATTTCTGTGTTTCATCGTCAATGGGAAGGTCCAAGGGATACAGTAATTCTGCAGAGGTGCATCAGAATGTAAAACTGGTGACACAGGAAACGCTCAAAGCATAGCGTGTAGGAAGACTCAGGCTTCCTGTACTTAAGTCTGCATTGTGTCTCTTATATTTAATTCCGATGCAATTTCTGTGTTTCATCGTCAATGGGAAGGTCCAAGGGATACAGTAAACCTGCAGAGGTGCATCAGAATGTAAAACTGGTGACACAGGAAACGCTCAAAACATAGACAGTAGGAAGACTCTGTCTTCCTGTACTTAAGTCGGCATTGTGTCTCTTGTATTTAATTCCGATGAAATTTCTGTGTTTCATCGTGAATGGGAAGGTCCAAGGGATATAGTAATCCTGCAGAGGTGCATCGGAAAGTAAAACTGATGACACAGGAAACGCTCAAAACATAGACAGCAGGAAGACTTAGTCTTCCTATACTTCAGTGGGCATTGTGTCTCTAATATTTTTAATTCCTATGCAATTTCTGTTTTTCATCGTCAATGGGAAGGTCCAAGGGATACAGTAAACCTGCAGAGGTGCATCAGAATGTAAAACTGTTGACACAGGAAACGCTCAACACATAGACAGTAGGAAGACTCATTCTTCCTGTACTTAAGTCGGCATTGTGTCTCGTATATTTAATTCCGATGAAATTTCTGTGTTTCATCGTCAATGGGAAGGTCCAAGGAATACAGTAAACCTGCAGAGGTGCATCGGAATGTAAAACTAGTGACACAGGAAACGCTCAAAGCATAGAGTGTAGGAAGACTCAGTCTTCCTGTACTTCAGTCGGCATTGTGTCTCTTATATTTAATTCCCATGCAATTTCTGTGTTTCATCGTCAATGGGAAGGTCCAAGGGATACAGTAAACCTGCAGAGGTGCATCGGAATGTAAAACTAGTGACACAGGAAATGCTCAAAACATAGACAGAAGGAAGACTCTGTCTTCCTGTACTTAAGTCGGCATTGTGTCTCTTATATTTAATTCCGATGCAATTTCTGTTTTTCATCGTCAATGGGAAGGTCCAAGGGAAACAGTAAACCTGCAGAGGTGCATCGGAATGTAAAACTGGTGACACAGGAAACGCTCAAAACATAGACAGTAGGAAGACTCAGTCTTCCTGTACTTAAGTCGGCATTGTGTCTCTTATATTTATTTCCGATGAAATTTCTATGTTTCATCGTCAATGGGAAGGTCCAAGGGATACAGTAAACCTGCAGAGGTGAATCAGAATGTAAAACTGTTGACAAAGGAAACGCTCAACACATAGACAGTAGGAAGACTCATTCTTCCTGTACTTAAGTCGGCATTGTGTCTCTTATATTTAATTCCGATGCAATTTCTGTGTTTCATCGTCAATGGGAAGGTCCAAGGAATACAGTAAACCTGCAGAGGTGCATCGGAATGTAAAACTAGTGACACAGGAAACGCTCAAAACATAGACAGTAGGAAGACTCAGTCTTCCTGTACTTAAGTCGGCATTGTGTCTCTTGTATTTAATTCCGATGAAATTTCTGTGTTTCATCGTGAATGGGAAGGTCCAAGGGATATAGTAATCCTGCAGAGGTGCATCGGAAAGTAAAACTGATGACACAGAAACGCTCAAAACATAGACAGTAGGATGACTTAGTCTTCCTGTACTTCAGTGGGCATTGTGTCTCTTATATTTTTAATTCCTACGCAATTTCTGTTTTTCATCGTCAATGGGAAGGTCCAAGGGATACACTAAAGCTGCAGAGGTGCATCAGAATGTAAAACTGTTGACACAGGAAACGCTCAACACATAGACAGTAGGAAGACTCATTCTTCCTGTACTTAAGTCGGCATTGTGTCTCTTATATTTAAATCCGATGCAATTTCTATGTTTCATCGTCAAAGGGAAGGTCCAAGGGATACAGTAAACCTGCAGAGGTGCATCAGAATGTAAAGCTGGTGACACAGGAAACGCTCAACACATAGACAGTAGGAAGACTCATTCTTCCAGTACTTAAGTCGGCATTGTGTCTCTTATATTTAATTCCGATGCAATTTCTGTGTTTCATCGTCAATGGGAAGGTCCAAGGAATACAGTAAACCTGCAGAGGTGCATCGGAATGTAAAACTAGTGACACAGGAAACGCTTAAAACATAGACAGTAGGAAGACTCAGTCTTCCTGTACTTAAGTCGGCATTGTGTCTCTTATATTTAATTCCGATGCAATTTCTGTGTTTCATCGTCAATGGGAAGGTCCAAGGGAAACAGTAAACCTGCGGAGGTGCATCGGAATGTAAAACTGGTGACACAGGAAACGCTCAAATCATAGACAGTAGGAAGACTCAGTCTTCCTGTACTTAAGTCGGCATTGTGTCTCTTGTATTTAATTCCGATGAAATTTCTGTGTTTCATCGTGAATGGGAAGGTCCAAGGGATATAGTAATCCTGCAGAGGTGCATCGGAAAGTAAAACTGATGACACAGGAAACGCTCAAAACATAGACAGTAGGAAGAATTAGTCTTCCTGTACTTCAGTGGGCATTGTGTCTCTTATATTTTTAATTCCTATGCAATTTCTGTTTTTCATCGTCAATGGGAAGGTCCAAGGGATACAGTAAACCTGCAGAGGTGCATCAGAATGTAAAACTGTTGACACAGGAAACGCTCAACACATAGACAGTAGGAAGACTCATTCTTCCTGTACTTAAGTAGGCATTGTGTCTCTTATATTTAAATCCGATGCAATTTCTGTGTTTCATCGTCAATGGGAAGGTCCAAGGGATACAGTAAACCTGCAGAGGTGCATCGGAATGTAAAACTAGTGACACAGGAAACGCTCAAAACATAGACAGTAGGAAGATTCTGTCTTCCTGTACTTAAGTCGGCATTGTGTCTCTTGTATTTAATTCCGATGAAATTTCTGTGTTTCATCGTGAATGGGAAGGTCCATGGGATATAGTAATCCTGCAGAGGTGCATCGGAAAGTAAAACTGATGACACAGGAAACGCTCAAAACATATACAGTAGGAAGACTTAGACTTCCTGTACTTCAGTCGGCATTGTGTCTCTTATATTTAATTCCGATGCAATTTTTGTTTTTCATCGTCAATGGGAAGGTCCAAGGGATACAGTAAACCAGCAGAGGTGCATCTGAATGTAAAACTGATGACACAGAAAACGCTCAAAACATAGACAGTAGGAAGACTCAGTCTTCCTGTACTGAAGTCGGCATTGTGTCTCTTATATTTAATTCCGACACAATTTCTGTTTTTCATCGTCAATGGGAAGGTCCAAGGGATACAGTTATCCTGCAGAGGTGCATCAGAATGTAAAACTGCTGACACAGGAAACGCTCAAAACATAGACAGTAGAAAGACTCAGTCTTCCTGTACCTAAGTCGGCATTGTGTTTCTTATATTGAATTCCGATGCAATTTCTGTGTTTAATCGTCAATGGGAAGGTCCAATGGATACAGAAACCTGCAGAATTGCATCAGAATGTAAAACTGGTGACACAGAAAACGCTCAAAACATAGACAGTAGGAAGACTCAGTCTTCCAGTACTTAAGTCGGCAATGTGTTTCTTATATTTAATTCCGATGCGATTTCTGTGTTTCATCGACAATGGGGAGGTAAAAGGGATACAGTAAACCGGCAGAGATGCATCGGAATGTAAAACTGGTGACACAGGAAACGCTCAAAACATTGACCGTACGAAGACTGTTTTCTTGTACTTAAGTCGGCATTGTGTCTCTTATATTTAATTTCGATGCAATTTCTGTGTTTCATCGTCAATGGGAAGGTCCAAGGGATACAGTAAACCTGCAGAGGTGCATCGGAATGTCAAACTTTTAACACAGGAAACGCTCAAAGCATAGAGAGTAGGAAGACTCAGTCTTCCTGTACTTCAGTCGGCATTGTGTCTCTTTTATTTAATTCCGATGCAATTTCTGTGTTTCATCGTCAATGGGAAGGTCCAAGGGATACAGTAAACCTGCAGAGGTGCATCGGAATGTAAAACTAGTGAGACAGGAAACGCTCAAAACATAGACAGAAGGAAGACTCTGTCTTCCTGTACTTAAGTCGGCATTGTGTCTCTTATATTTAATTCCGATGCAATTTCTGTTTTTCATCGTCAATGGGAAGGTCCAAGGGAAACAGTAAACCTGCAGAGGTGCATCGGAATGTAAAACTGGTGACACAGGAAACGCTCAAAACATAGACAGTAGGAAGACTCAGTCTTCCTGTACTTATGTCGGCATTGTGTCTCTTATATTTTTTTCCGATGAAATTTCTATGTATCATCGTCAATGGGAAGGTCCAAGGGATACAGTAAACCTGCAGAGGTGAATCAGAATGTAAAACTGTTGACAAAGGAAACGCTCAACACATACACAGTAGGAAGACTCATTCTTCCTGTACTTAAGTCGGCATTGTGTCTCTTATATTTAATTCCGATGCAATTTCTGTGTTTCATCGACAATGGGAAGGTCCAAGGAATACAGTAAACCTGCAGAGGTGCATCGGAATGTAAAACTAGTGACACAGGAAACGCTTAAAACATAGACAGTACCAAGACTCAGTCTTCCTGTACTTAAGTCGGCATTGTGTCTCTTATATTTAATTCCGATGCAATTTCTGTGTTTCATCGTCAATGGGAAGGTCCAAGGGAAACAGTAAACCTGCGGAGGTGCATCGGAATGTAAAACTGGTGACACAGGAAACGCTCAAATCATAGACAGTAGGAAGACTCAGTCTTCCTGTACTTAAGTCGGCATTGTGTCCCTTATATTTATTTCCGATGAAATTTCTATGTTTCATCGTCAATGGGAAGGTCAAAGGGATACAGTAAACCTGCAGAGGTGCATCAGAATGTAAAGCTGGTGACACAGGAAACGCTCAACACATAGACAGTAGGAAGACTCATTCTTCCAGTACTTAAGTCGGCATTGTGTCTCTTATATTTAATTCCGATGCAATTTCTGTGTTTCATCGTCAATGGGAAGGTCCAAGGAATACAGTAAACCTGCTGAGGTGCATCGGAATGTAAAACTAGTGACACAGGAAACGCTCAAAACATAGACAGTAGGAAGACTCAGTCTTCCTGTTCTTAAGTCGGCATTGTGTCTCTTATATTTAATTCCGATGCAATTTCTGTGTTTCATCGTCAATGGGAAGGTCCAAGGGAAACAGTAAACCTGCAGAGGTGCATCGGAATGTAAAACTGGTGACACAGGAAACGCTCAAAACATAGACAGTAGGAAGACTGAGTCTTCCTGTACTTAAGTTGGCATTGTGTCTCTTGTATTTAATTCCGATGAAATTTCTGTGTTTCATCGTGAATGGGAAGGTCCACGGGATATAGTTATCCTGCAGAGGTGCATCGGAAAGTAAAACTGATGACACAGGAAACGCTCAAAACATATACAGTAGGAAGACTTAGACTTCCTGTACTTCAGTCGGCATTGTGTCTCTTATATTTAATTCCGATGCAATTTTTGTTTTTCATCGTCAATGGGAAGGTCCAAGGGATACAGTAAACCTGCAGAGGTGCATCTCAATGTAAAACTGATGACACAGAAAACGCTCAAAACATAGACAGTAGGAAGACTCAGTCTTCCTGTGCTTAAGTCGGCATTGTGTCTCTTATATTTAATTCCGATACAATTTCTGTTTTCCATCGTCAATGGGAAGGTCCAAGGGATACAGTTATCCTGCAGAGGTGCATCAGAATGTAAAACTGCTGACACAGGAAACGCTCAAAACATTGACAGTAGAAAGACTCAGTCTTCCTCTACCTAAGTCGGCATTGTGTTTCTTATATTTAATTCCGATGCAATTTCTGTGTTTCATCGTCAATGGGAAGGTCCAATGGATACAGAAACCTGCAGAATTGCATCAGAATGTAAAACTGGTGACACAGAAAACGCTCAAAACATAGACAGTAAGAAGACTCAGTCTTCCTGTACTTAAGTCGGCAATGTGTTTCTTATATTTAATTCCGATGCAATTTCTGTTTTTCATCGTCAATGGGAAGGTCCAAGGGAAACAGTAAACCTGCAGAGGTGCATCGGAATGTAAAACTGGTGACACAGGAAACGCTCAAAACATAGACAGTAGGAAGACTCAGTCTTCCTGTACTTAAGTCGGCATTGTGTCTCTTATATTTATTTCCGATGCAATTTCTGTGTTTCATCGTGAAGGGGGAGGTCCAAGGGATATAGTAATCCTGCAGAGGTGCATCGGAATGTAAAACTAGTGACACAGGAAACGCTCAAAACATAGACAGTAGGAAGACTCAGTCTTCCTGTACTTCAGTGGCCATGTGTCTCTTATATTTAATTCCGATGCAATTTCTGTGTTTCATCGTCAATGGGAAGGTCCAAGGGAAACAGTAAACCTGCAGAGGTGCATCGGAATGTAAAACTGGTGACACAGGAAACGCTCGAAACATAGACAGTAGGAAGACTCAGTCTTCCTGTACTTAAGTCGGCATTGTGTCTTTTATATTTATTTCCGTGAAATTTCTATGTTTCATCGTCAATGGGAAGGTCCAAGGGATACAGTAAACCTGCAGAGGTGCATCAGAATGTAAAACTGGTGACACAGGAAACGCTCAACACATAGACAGTAGGAAGACTCATTCTTCCAGTACTTAAGTCGGCATTGTGTCTCTTATATTTAATTCCGATGCAATTTCTGTGTTTCATCGTCAATGGGAAGGTCCAAGGAATACAGTAAACCTGCAGAGGTGCATCGGAATGTAAAACTAGTGACACAGGAAACGCTTAAAACATAGACAGTACCAAGACTCAGTCTTCCTGTACTTAAGTCGGCATTGTGTCTCTTATATTTAATTCCGATGCAATTTCTGTGTTTCATCGTCAATGGGAAGGTCCAAGGGAAACAGTAAACCTGCGGAGGTGCATCGGAATGTAAAACTGGTGACACAGGAAACGCTCAAATCATAGACAGTAGGAAGACTCAGTCTTCCTGTACTTAAGTCGGCATTGTGTCTCTTGTATTTAATTCCGATGCAATTTCTGTGTTTCATCGTGAATGGGAAGGTCCAAGGGATATAGTAATCCTGCAGAGGTGCATCGGAAAGTAAAACAGATGACACAGGAAACGCTCAAAACATAGACAGTAGGAAGACTTAGTCTTCCTGTACTTCAGTGGGCATTGTGTCTCTTATATTTTTAATTCCTATGCAATTTCTGTTTTTCATCGTCAATGGGAAGGTCCAATGGATACAGTAAACCTGCAGAGGTGCATCAGAATGTAAAACTGTTGACACAGGAAACGCTCAACACATAGACAGTAGGAAGACTCATTCTTCCTGTACTTAAGTCGGCATTGTGTCTCTTATATTTAAATCCGATGCAATTTCTGTGTTTCATCGTCAATGGGAAGGTCCAAGGGATACAGTAAACCTGCAGAGGTGCATCGGAATGTAAAACTAGTGACACAGGAAACGCTCAAAACATAGACAGTAGGAAGATTCTGTCTTCCTGTACTTAAGTCGGCATTGTGTCTCTTATATTTAATTCCGATGCAATTTCTGTGTTTCATCGTCAATGGGAAGGTCCAAGGGATACAGTAAGCCTGCAGAGGTGCATCAGAATGTAAAACTGGTGACACAGGAAACGCTCAAAGCATAGAGTGTAGGAAGACTCAGTCTTCCTGTACTTCAGTCGGCAGTGTGTCTCTTATATTTAATTCCGATGCAATTTCTGTGTTTCATCGTCAATGGGAAGGTCCAAGGGAAACAGTAAACCTGCAGAGGTGCATCGGAATGTAAAACTGGTGACACAGGAAACGCTCAAAACATAGACTGTAGGAAGACTCAGTCTTCCTGTACTTAAGTCGGCATTGTGTCCCTTATATTTATTTCCGATGAAATTTCTATGTTTCATCGTCAATGGGAAGGTCAAAGGGATACAGTAAACCTGCAGAGGTGCATCAGAATGTAAAGCTGGTGACACAGGAAACGCTCAACACATAGACAGTAGGAAGACTCATTCTTCCAGTACTTAAGTCGGCATTGTGTCTCTTATATTTAATTCCGATGCAATTTCTGTGTTTCATCGTCAATGGGAAGGTCCAAGGAATGCAGTAAACCTGCAGAGGTGCATCGGAATGTAAAACTAGTGACACAGGAAACGCTCAAAACATAGACAGTAGGAAGACTCAGTCTTCCTGTTCTTAAGTCGGCATTGTGTCTCTTATATTTAATTCCGATGCAATTTCTGTGTTTCATCGTCAATGGGAAGGTCCAAGGGAAACAGTAAACCTGCAGAGGTGCATCGGAATGTAAAACTGGTGACACAGGAAACGCTCAAAACATAGACAGTAGGAAGACTGAGTCTTCCTGTACTTAAGTTGGCATTGTGTCTCTTGTATTTAATTCCGATGAAATTTCTGTGTTTCATCGTGAATGGGAAGGTCCATGGGATATAGTTATCCTGCAGAGGTGCATCGGAAAGTAAAACTGATGACACAGGAAACGCTCAAAACATATACAGTAGGAAGACTTAGACTTCCTGTACTTCAGTCGGCATTGTGTCTCTTATATTTAATTCCGATGCAATTTTTGTTTTTCATCGTCAATGGGAAGGTCCAAGGGATACAGTAAACCTGCAGAGGTGCATCTCAATGTAAAACTGATGACACAGAAAACGCTCAAAACATAGACAGTAGGAAGACTCAGTCTTCCTGTGCTTAAGTCGGCATTGTGTCTCTTATATTTAATTCCGATACAATTTCTGTTTTCCATCGTCAATGGGAAGGTCCAAGGGATACAATTATCCTGCAGAGGTGCATCAGAATGTAAAACTGCTGACACAGGAAACGCTCAAAACATTGACAGTAGAAAGACTCAGTCTTCCTCTACCTAAGTCGGCATTGTGTTTCTTATATTTAATTCCGATGCAATTTCTGTGTTTCATCGTCAATGGGAAGGTCCAATGGATACAGAAACCTGCAGAATTGCATCAGAATGTAAAACTGGTGACACAGAAAACGCTCAAAACATAGACAGTAAGAAGACTCAGTCTTCCTGTACTTAAGTCGGCAATGTGTTTCTTATATTTAATTCCGATGCAATTTCTGTTTTTCATCGTCAATGGGAAGGTCCAAGGGAAACAGTAAACCTGCAGAGGTGCATCGGAATGTAAAACTGGTGACACAGGAAACGCTCAAAACATAGACAGTAGGAAGACTCAGTCTTCCTGTACTTAAGTCAGCATTGTGTCTCTTATATTTATTTCCGATGCAATTTCTGTGTTTCATCGTGAAGGGGGAGGTCCAAGGGATATAGTAATCCTGCAGAGGTGCATCGGAAAGTAAAACTGATGACACAGGAAACGCTCAAAACATAGACAGTAGGAAGACTTAGTCTTCTTGTACTTAAGTCGGCATTGTTTCTCTTATATTTAATTCCGATGCAATTTTTGTTTTTCATCGTCAATGGGAAGGTCCAAGGGATACAGTAAACCTGCAGAGGTGCATCTGAATGTAAAACTGATGACACAGAAAACGCTCAAAACATAGACAGTAGGAAGACTCAGTCTTCCAGTACTTAAGTCGGCATTGTGTCTCTTATATTTAATTCCGATGCAATATCTGTTTTGCATCGTCAATGGGAAGGTCCAAGGGATACAGGTATCCTGCAGAGGTGCATCAGAATGTAAAACTGCTGACACAGGAAACGCTCAAAGCATAGACAGTAGAAAGACTCAGTCTTCCTGTACTTAAGTCGGCATTGTGTTTCTTATATTTAATTCCGATGCAATTTCTGTGTTTCATCGTCAATAGGAAGGTCCAATGGATACAGAAAACCTGCAGAATTGCATCTGAATGTAAAACTGGTGACACAGGAAACGCTCAAAACATAGACAGTAGGAAGACTCAGTCTTCCTGTACTTAAGTCGGCATTGTGTTTCTTATATTTAATTCCGATGCGATTTCTGTGTTTCATCGACAATGGGAAGGTCCAAGGGATACAGTAAGCCGGCAGAGATGCATCGGAATGTAAAACTGGTGACACAGGAAACGCTCAACACATAGACAGTAGGAAGACTCATTCTTCCAGTACTTAAGTCGGCATTGTGTCTCTTATATTTAATTCCGATGCAATTTCTGTGTTTCATCGTCAATGGGAAGGTCCAAGGCATACAGTAAGCCTGCAGAGGTGCATCAGAATGTAAAACTGGTGACACAGGAAACGCTCAAAACATAGACAGTAGGAAGACTCAGTCTTCCTGTACTTATGTCGGCATTGTGTCTCTTATATTTAATTCCGATGCAATTTCTGTGTTTCATCGTCAATGGGAAGGTCCAAGGGATACAGTAAACCTGCAGAGGTGCATCGGAATGTAAAACTAGTGAGACAGGAAACGCTCAAAACATAGACAGAAGGAAGACTCTGTCTTCCTGTACTTAAGTCGGCATTGTGTCTCTTATATTTAATTCCGATGCAATTTCTGTTTTTCATCGTCAATGGGAAGGTCCAAGGGAAACAGTAAACCTGCAGAGGTGCATCGGAATGTAAAACTGGTGACACAGGAAACGCTCAAAACATAGACAGTAGGAAGACTCAGTCTTCCTGTACTTATGTCGGCATTGTGTCTCTTATATTTTTTTCCGATGAAATTTCTATGTTTCATCGTCAATGGGAAGGTCCAAGGGATACAGTAAACCTGCAGAGGTGAATCAGAATGTAAAACTGTTGACAAAGGAAACGCTCAACACATACACAGTAGGAAGACTCATTCTTCCTGTACTTAAGTCGGCATTGTGTCTCTTATATTTAATTCCGATGCAATTTCTGTGTTTCATCGACAATGGGAAGGTCCAAGGAATACAGTAAACCTGCAGAGGTGCATCGGAATGTAAAACTAGTGACACAGGAAACGCTCAAAACATAGACAGTAGGAAGACTCTGTCTTCCTGTACTTAAGTCGGCTTTGTGTCTTTTATATTTAATTCCGATGCAATTTCTGTGTTTCATCGTCAATGGGAAGGTCCAAGGGATACAGTAAGCCTGCAGAGGTGCATCAGAATGTAAAACTGGTGACACAGGAAACGCTCAAAGCATAGAGTGTAGGAAGACTCAGTCTTCCTGTACTTCAGTGGCCATGTGTCTCTTATATTTAATTCCGATGCAATTTCTGTGTTTCATCGTCAATGGGAAGGTCCAAGGGAAACAGTAAACCTGCAGAGGTGCATCGGAATGTAAAACTGGTGACACAGGAAACGCTCGAAACATAGACAGTAGGAAGACTCAGTCTTCCTGTACTTAAGTCGGCATTGTGTCTTTTATATTTATTTCCGTGAAATTTCTATGTTTCATCGTCAATGGGAAGGTCCAAGGGATACAGTAAACCTGCAGAGGTGCATCAGAATGTAAAACTGGTGACACAGGAAACGCTCAACACATAGACAGTAGGAAGACTCATTCTTCCAGTACTTAAGTCGGCATTGTGTCTCTTATATTTAATTCCGATGCAATTTCTGTGTTTCATCGTCAATGGGAAGGTCCAAGGAATACAGTAAACCTGCAGAGGTGCATCGGAATGTAAAACTAGTGACACAGGAAACGCTTAAAACATAGACAGTACCAAGACTCAGTCTTCCTGTACTTAAGTCGGCATTGTGTCTCTTATATTTAATTCCGATGCAATTTCTGTGTTTCATCGTCAATGGGAAGGTCCAAGGGAAACAGTAAACCTGCGGAGGTGCATCGGAATGTAAAACTGGTGACACAGGAAACGCTCAAATCATAGACAGTAGGAAGACTCAGTCTTCCTGTACTTAAGTCGGCATTGTGTCTCTTGTATTTAATTCCGATGAAATTTCTGTGTTTCATCGTGAATGGGAAGGTCCAAGGGATATAGTAATCCTGCAGAGGTGCATCGGAAAGTAAAACAGATGACACAGGAAACGCTCAAAACATAGACAGTAGGAAGACTTAGTCTTCCTGTACTTCAGTGGGCATTGTGTCTCTTATATTTTTAATTCCTATGCAATTTCTGTTTTTCATCGTCAATGGGAAGGTCCAAGGGATACAGTAAACCTGCAGAGGTGCATCAGAATGTAAAACTGTTGACACAGGAAACGCTCAACACATAGACAGTAGGAAGACTCATTCTTCCTGTACTTAAGTCGGCATTGTGTCTCTTATATTTAAATCCGATGCAATTTCTGTGTTTCATCGTCAATGGGAAGGTCCAAGGGATACAGTAAACCTGCAGAGGTGCATCGGAATGTAAAACTAGTGACACAGGAAACGCTCAAAACATAGACAGTAGGAAGATTCTGTCTTCCTGTACTTAAGTCGGCATTGTGTCTCTTATATTTAATTCCGATGCAATTTCTGTGTTTCATCGTCAATGGGAAGGTCCAAGGGATACAGTAAGCCTGCAGAGGTGCATCAGAATGTAAAACTGGTGACACAGGAAACGCTCAAAGCATAGAGTGTAGGAAGACTCAGTCTTCCTGTACTTCAGTCGGCAGTGTGTCTCTTATATTTAATTCCGATGCAATTTCTGTGTTTCATCGTCAATGGGAAGGTCCAAGGGAAACAGTACACCTGCAGAGGTGCATCGGAATGTAAAACTGGTGACACAGGAAACGCTCAAAACATAGACTGTAGGAAGACTCAGTCTTCCTGTACTTAAGTCGGCATTGTGTCCCTTATATTTATTTCCGATGAAATTTCTATGTTTCATCGTCAATGGGAAGGTCCAAGGGATACAGTAAACCTGCAGAGGTGCATCAGAATGTAAAGCTGGTGACACAGGAAACGCTCAACACATAGACAGTAGGAAGACTCATTCTTCCAGTACTTAAGTCGGCATTGTGTCTCTTATATTTAATTCCGATGCAATTTCTGTGTTTCATCGTCAATGGGAAGGTCCAAGGAATACAGTAAACCTGCAGAGGTGCATCGGAATGTAAAACTAGTGACACAGGAAACGCTCAAAACATAGACAGTAGGAAGACTCAGTCTTCCTGTTCTTAAGTCGGCATTGTGTCTCTTATATTTAATTCCGATGCAATTTCTCTGTTTCATCGTCAATGGGAAGGTCCAAGGGAAACAGTAAACCTGCAGAGGTGCATCGGAATGTAAAACTGGTGACACAGGAAACGCTCAAAACATAGACAGTAGGAAGACTGAGTCTTCCTGTACTTAAGTTGGCATTGTGTCTCTTGTATTTAATTCCGATGAAATTTCTGTGTTTCATCGTGAATGGGAAGGTCCATGGGATATAGTTATCCTGCAGAGGTGCATCGGAAAGTAAAACTGATGACACAGGAAACGCTCAAAACATATACAGTAGGAAGACTTAGACTTCCTGTACTTCAGTCGGCATTGTGTCTCTTATATTTAATTCCGATGCAATTTTTGTTTTTCATCGTCAATGGGAAGGTCCAAGGGATACAGTAAACCTGCAGAGGTGCATCTCAATGTAAAACTGATGACACAGAAAACGCTCAAAACATAGACAGTAGGAAGACTCAGTCTTCCTGTGCTTAAGTCGGCATTGTGTCTCTTATATTTAATTCCGATACAATTTCTGTTTTTCATCGTCAATGGGAAGGTCCAAGGGATACAGTTATCCTGCAGAGGTGCATCAGAATGTAAAACTGCTGACACAGGAAACGCTCAAAACATTGACAGTAGAAAGACTCAGTCTTCCTCTACCTAAGTCGGCATTGTGTTTCTTATATTTAATTCCGATGCAATTTCTGTGTTTCATCGTCAATGGGACGGTCCAATGGATACAGAAACCTGCAGAATTGCATCAGAATGTAAAACTGGTGACACAGAAAACGCTCAAAACGTAGACAGTAAGAAGACTCAGTCTTCCTGTACTTAAGTCGGCAATGTGTTTCTTATATTTAATTCCGATGCGATTTCTGTGTTTCATCGACAATGGGAAGGTCCAAGGGATACAGTAAACCGGCAGAGATGCATCGGAATGTAAAACTGGTGACACAGGAAACGCTCAAAACATTGACCGTACGAAGACTGTTTTCTTGTACTTAAGTCGGCATTGTGTCTCTTATATTTAATTTCGATGCAATTTCTGTGTTTCATCGTCAATGGGAAGGTCCAAGGGATACAGGAAACCTGCAGAGATGCATCGGAATGTCAAACTTTTAACACAGGAAACGCTCAAAGCATAGAGAGTAGGAAGACTCAGTCTTCCTGTACTTAAGTCGGCATTGTGTCTCTTATATTTAATTCCGATGCAATTTCTGTGTTTCATCGTCAATGGGAAGGTCCAAGGGATACAGTAAACCTGCAGAGGTGCATCGGAATGTAAAACTGGTGACACAGGAAACGCTCAAAACATAGACAGTAAGAAGACTCACTCTTCCTATACTTCAGTCGGCATTGTGTCTCTTATATTTATTTCCGATGAAATTTCTGTTTTTCATCGTGAATGGGAAGGTTCAAGGGATATAGTAAACCTGTAGAGGTGCATCGAAAAATAAAACTGGTGACACAGGAAACGCTCAAATTATAGACAGTAGGAAGACTCAGTCTTCCTGTACTTATGTCGGCATTGTGTCTCTTATATTTAATTCCGATGCAATTTCTGTGTTTCATCGTCAATGGGAAGGTCCAAGGGAAACAGTAAACCTGCAGAGGTGCAACGGAATGGAAAACTGGTGACACAGGAAACGCTCAAAACATAGACAGTAGGAAGACTCAGTATTCCTGTACTTAAGTCGGCATTGTGTCTTTTATATTTATTTCCGTGAAGTTTCTATGTTTCACCGTCAATGGGAAGGTCCAAGGGATACAGTAAACCTGCAGAGGTGCATCAGAATGTAAAACTGGTGACACAGGAAACGCTCAAAACATAGACAGTAGGAAGACTCATTCTTCCAGTACTTAAGTCGGCATTGTGTCACTTATATTTAATTCCGATGCAATTTCTGTGTTTCATCGTCAATGGGAAGGTCCAAGGAATACAGTAAACCAGCAGAGGTGCATCGGAATGTAAAACTAGTGACACAGGAAACGCTTAAAACATAGACAGTAGGAAGACTCAGTCTTCCTGTACTTAAGTCGGCATTGTGTCTCTTATATTTAATTCTGATGCAATTTCTGTGTTTCATCGTCAATGGGAAGGTCCAAAGGAAACAGTAAACCTGCAGAGGTGCATCGGAATGTAAAACTAGTGACACAGGAAACGCTCAAAACATAGACTGTAGGAAGACTTTGTCTTCCTGTACTTAAGTCGGCATTGTGTCTCTTATATTTAATTCCGATGCAATTTCTGTGTTTCATCGTGAATGGGGAGGTCCAAGGGATATAGTAATCCTGCAGAGGTGCATCGGAAAGTAAAACTGATGACACAGGAAACGCTCAAAACATAGACAGTAGGAAGACTTAGTCTTCCTGTACTTAAGTCGGCATTGTTTCTCTTATATTTAATTCCGATGCAATTTTTGTTTTTCATCGTCAATGGGAAGGTCCAAGGGATACAGTAAACCTGCAGAGGTGCATCTGAATGTAAAACTGATGACACAGAAAACGCTCAAAACATAGACAGTAGGAAGACTCAGTCTTCCAGTACTTAAGTCGGCATTGTGTCTCTTATATTTAATTCCGATGCAATATCTGTTTTGCATCGTCAATGGGAAGGTCCAAGGGATACAGGTATCCTGCAGAGGTGCATCAGAATGTAAAACTGCTGACACAGGAAACGCTCAAAGCATAGACAGTAGAAAGACTCAGTCTTCCTGTACTTAAGTCGGCATTGTGTTTCTTATATTTAATTCCGATGCAATTTCTGTGTTTCATCGTCAATAGGAAGGTCCAATGGATACAGAAAACCTTGCAGAATTGCATCTGAATGTAAAACTGGTGACACAGGAAACGCTCAAAACATAGACAGTAGGAAGACTCAGTCTTCCTGTACTTAAGTCGGCATTGTGTTTCTTATATTTAATTCCGATGCGATTTCTGTGTTTCATCGACAATGGGAAGGTCCAAGGGATACAGTAAGCCGGCAGAGATGCATCGGAATGTAAAACTGGTGACACAGGAAACGCTCAACACATAGACAGTAGGAAGACTCATTCTTCCAGTACTTAAGTCGGCATTGTGTCTCTTATATTTAATTCCGATGCAATTTCTGTGTTTCATCGTCAATGGGAAGGTCCAAGGCATACAGTAAGCCTGCAGAGGTGCATCAGAATGTAAAACTGGTGACACAGGAAACGCTCAAAGCATAGAAAGTAGGGAGACTCAGTCTTCCTGTACTTCAGTCGGCATTGTGTCTCTTATATTTAATTCCGATGGAATTTCTGTGTTTCATCGTCAATGGGAAGGTCCAAGGGATACAGTAAACCTGCAGAGGTGCATCGGAATGTAAAACTGGTGACACAGGAATCGCTCAAAACATAGACAGTAGGAAGACTCAGTCTTTCTGTACTTAAGTCGGCATTGTGTCTCCTATATTTAATTCCGATGCGATTTCTGTGTTTCATCGGCAAGCGGAAGGTCCAAGGGATACAGTAAACCGGCAGAGGTGCATCGGAATGTAAAACTGGTGACACAGGAAACGCTCAAGACATTGACCGTACGAAGACTGTTTTCTTGTACTTAATTCGGCATAGTGTCTCTTATATTTAATTTCGATGCAATTTCTGTGTTTCATCGTCAATGGGAAGGTATAAGGTATAAAGGAACCCTGCAGAGGTGCATCGGAATAACAACCTGGTAACACAGGAAACGCTCAAAACATAGAGAGTAGGAAGACTCAGTCTTCCTGTACTTATGTTGGCATTGTGACTCTTATATTTAATTCCGATTCAATTTCTGTGTTTCATCGTCAATGGGAAGGTCCAAGGGATACAGTAAACCTGCAGAGTTGCATCGGAATGTAAAACTGGTGACACATTAAACGCTCAAAACATAGACAGAGGAAGACTCAGTCTTCCCACACTTAAGTCGGCATAGTGTCTCTTATATTTAATTCCGATGAAATGTCTGTGTTTCATCGTGAATGGGAAGGTCCAAGGGATATAGTAAACCTGCAGAGGTGCGTCAGAAAGTTAAACTGATGACACAGGAAACGCTCAAAACATAAACAGTAGGAGGACTTAGTCTTCCTGTACTTAAGCCGGCATTGTGTCTCTAATATTTAATTCCGATGCGATTTCTGTGTTTCATCGTCAATGGGAAGGTCCAAGGGATACAGTAAGCCTGCAGAGGTGCATCTGAATGTAAAACTGGAGACACAGGAAACGCTCAAAGCATAGAGTGTAGGAAGACTCAGTCTTCCTGTATTTCAGTCGGCATTGTGTCTCTTATATTTAATTCCGATGCAATTTCTGTGTTTCATCGTCAATGGGAAGGGCCAAGGGATACAGTAAACCTGCAGAAGTGCATCGGAATGTAAAACTAGTGACACAGGAAACGCTCAAAACATAGACAGTAGGAAGACTCTGTCTTCCTGTACTTAAGTCGGCATTGTGTCTCTTATATTTAATTCCGATGCAATTTCTGTTTTTCATCGTCAATGGGAAGGTCCAAGGGAAACAGTAAACCTGCAGAGGTGCATCGGAATGTAAAACTGGTGACACAGGAAACGCTCAAAACATAGACAGTAGGAAGACTCAGTCTTCCTGTACTTAAGTCGGCATTGTGTCTCTTATATTTATTTCCGATGAAATTTCTATGTTTCATCGTCAATGGGAAGGTCCAAGGGATACAGTAAACCTGCAGAGGTGAATCAGAATGTAAAACTGTTGACAAAGGAAACGCTCAACACATAGACAGTAGGAAGACTCATTCTTCCTGTACTTAAGTCGGCATTGTGTCTCTTATATTTAATTCCGATGCAATTTCTGTGTTTCATCGTCAATGGGAAGGTCCAAGGTATACAGTAAACCTGCAGAGGTGCATCGGAATGTAAAACTAGTGACACAGGAAACGCTCAAAGCATAGACAGTAGGAAGACTCTGTCTTCCTGTACTTAAGTCGGCATTGTGTCTTTTATATTTAATTCCGATGCAATTTCTGTGTTTCATCGTCAATGGGAAGGTCCAAGGGATACAGTAAACCTGCAGAGGTGCATCGGAATGTAAAACTGGTGACACAGGAAACGCTCGAAACATAGACAGTAGGAAGACTCAGTCTTCCTGTACGTAAGTCGGCATTGTGTCTTTTATATTTATTTCCGTGAAATTTCTTTGTTTCATCGTCAAAGGGAAGGTCCAAGGGATACAGTAAACCTGCAGAGGTGCATCAGAATGTAAAACTGGTGACACAGGAAACGCTCAACACATAGACAGTAGGAAGACTCATTCTTCCAGTACTTAAGTCGGCATTGTGTCTCTTATATTTAATTCCGATGCAATTTCTGTGTTTCATCGTCAATGTGAAGGTCCAAGGAATACAGTAAACCTGCAGAGGTGCATCGAAATGTAAAACTAGTGACACAGGAAACGCTTAAAACATAGACAGTAGGAAGACTCAGTCTTCCTGTACTTAAGTCGGCATTGTGTCTCTTATATTTAATTCCGATGCAATTTCTGTGTTTCATCGTCAATGGGAAAGTCCAAGGAAAAACAGTAAACCTGCAGAGGTGCATCGGAATGTAAAACTGGTCACACAGGAAACGCTCAAATCATAGACAGTAGCAAGACTCAGTCTTCCTGCACTTAAGTCGGCATTGTGTCTCTTGTATTTAATTCCGATGAAATTTCTGTGTTTCATCGTGAATGGGAAGGTCCAAGGGATATAGTAATCCTGCAGAGGTGCATCGGAAAGTAAAACTGATGAAACAGGAAACGCTCAAAACATAGACAGTAGGAAGACTTAGTCTTCCTGTACTTCAGTGGGCATTGTGTCTCTTATATTTTTAATTCCTATGCAATTTCTGTTTTTCATCGTCAATGGGAAGGTCCAAGGGATACTGTAAACCTGCAGAGGTGCATCAGGATGTAAAACTGTTGACACAGGAAACGCTCAACACATAGACAGTAGGAAGACTCATTCTTCCTGTACTTAAGTTGGCATTGTGTCTCTTATATTTAATTCCGATGCAATTTCTGTGTTTCATCGTCAATGGGAAGGTCCAAGGAATACAGTAAACCTGCAGACGTGCATCGGAATGTAAAACTAGTGACACAGGAAACGCTCAAAACATAGACAGTAGGAAGACTCTGTCTTCCTGTACTTAAGTCGGCATTGTGTCTCTTATATTTAATTCCGATGCAATTTCTGTGTTTCATCGTCAATGGGAACGTCCAAGGGATACAGTAAGCCTGCAGAGGTGCATCAGAATGTAAAACTGGTGACACAGGAAACGCTCAAAGCATAGATTGTAGGAAGACTCAGTCTTCCTGTACTTCAGTCGGCATTGTGTCTCTTATATTTAATTCCGATGCAATTTCTGTTTTTCATCGTCAATGGGAAGGTCCAAGGGAAACAGTAAACCTGCAGAGGTGCATCGGAATGTAAAACTGGTGACACAGGAAACGCTCAAAACATAGACAGTAGGAAACTCAGCCTTCCTGTACTTAAGTCGGCATTGTGTCTCTTATATTTATTTCCGATGAAATTTCTATGTTTCATCGTCAATGGGAAGGTCCAAGGGATACAGTAAACCTGCAGAGGTGAATCAGAATGTAAAACTGTTGACAAATTAAACGCTCAACACATAGACAGTAGGAAGACTCATTCTTCCTGTACTTAAGTCGGCATTGTGTCTCTTATATTTAATTCCGATGCAATTTCTGTGTTTCATCGTCAATGGGAAGGTCCAAGGAATACAGTAAACCTGCAGAGGTGCATCGGAATGTAAAACTAGTGACACAGGAAACGCTCAAAACATAGACAGTAGGAAGACTCTGTCTTCCTGTACTTAAGTCGGCATTGTGTGTTTTATATTTAATTCCGATGCAATTTCTGTGTTTCATCGTCGATGGGAAGGTCCAAGGGATAGAGTAAGCCTGCAGAGGTGCATCAGAATGTAAAACTGGTGACACAGGAAACGCTCAAAGCATAGAGTGTAGGAAGAATCACTCTTCCTGTACTTCAGTCGGCAGTGTGTCTCTTATATTTAATTACGATGCAATTTCTGTGTTTCATCGTCAATGGGAAGGTCCAAGGGAAACAGTAAACCTGCAGAGGTGCATCGGAATATAAAACTGGTGACACAGGAAACGCTCGAAACATAGACAGTAGGAAGACTCAGTCTTCGTGTACTTAAGTCGGCATTGTGTCTTTTATGTTTATTTCCGTGAAATTTCTATGTTTCATCGTCAATGGGAAGGTCCAAGGGATACAGTAAACGTGCAGAGGTGCATCAGAATGTAAAACTGGTGACACAGGAAACGCTCAACACATAGACAGTAGGAAGACTCATTCTTCCAGTACTAAAGTCGGCATTGTGTCTCTTATATTTAATTCCGATGCAATTTCTGTGTTTCATCGTCAATGGGAAGGTCCAAGGAATACAGTAAACCTGCAGAGGTGCATCGGAATGTAAAACTAGTGACACAGGAAACGCTTAAAACATAGACAGTAGGAAGACTCAGAGTTCCTGTACTTAAGTCGGCATTGTGTCTCTTATATTTAATTCCGATGCAATTTCTGTGTTTCATCGTCAATGGGAAGGTCCAAGGGAAACAGTAAACCTGCAGAGGTGCATCGGAATGTAAAACTGGTGACACAGTAAACGCTCAAATCATAGACAGTAGGAAGACTCAGTCTTCCTGTACTTAAGTCGGCATTGTGTCTCTTGTATTTAATTCCGATGAAATTTCTGTGTTTCATCGTCAATGGGAAGGTCCAAGGGATACAGTAAGCCTGCAGAGGTGCATCAGAATGTAAAACTGGTGACACAGGAAACGCTCAAAGCATAGAGTGTAGGAAGACTCAGTCTTCCTGTACTTCAGTGGGCATTGTGTCTCTTATATTTTTAATTCCTATGCAATTTCTGTTTTTCATCGTCAATGGGAAGGTCCAAGGGATACAGTAAACCTGCAGAGATGCATCAGAATGTAAAACTGTTGACACAGGAAACGCTCAACACATAGACAGTAGGAAGACTCTTTCTTCCTCTACTTAAGTCGGCATTGTGTCTCTTATATTTAAATCCGATGCAATTTCTGTGTTTCATCGTCAATGGGAAGGTCCAAGGGATACAGTAAACCTGCAGAGGTGCATCGGAATGTAAAACTAGTGACACAGGAAACGCTCAAAACATAGACAGTAGGAAGATTCTGTCTTCCTGTACTTAAGTCGGCATTGTGTCTCTTATATTTAATTCCGATGCAATTTCTGTGTTTCATCGTCAATGGGAAGGTCCAAGGGATACAGTAAGCCTGCAGAGGTGCATCAGAATGTAAAACTGGTGACACAGGAAACGCTCAAAGCATAGAGTGTAGGAAGACTCAGTCTTCCTGTACTTCAGTCGGCAGTGTGTCTCTTATATTTAATTCCGATGCAATTTCTGTGTTTCATCGTCAATGCTAAGGTCCAAGGGAAACAGTAAACCTGCAGAGGTGCATCGGAATGTAAAACTGATGACACAGGAAACGCTCAAAACATAGACAGTAGGAAGACTCAGTCTTCCTGTACTTAAGTCGGCATTGTGTCTCTTATATTTATTTCCGATGAAATTTCTATGTTTCATCGTCGATGGGAAGGGCCAAGGGATACAGTAAACCTGCAGAGGTGCATCAGAATGTAAAGCTGGTGACACAGGAAACGCTCAACACATAGACAGTAGGAAGACTCATTCCTCCAGTACTTAAGTCGGCATTGTGTCTCTTATATTTAATTCCGATGCAATTTCTGTGTTTCATCGTCAATGGGAAGGTCCAAGGAATACAGTAAACCTGCAGAGGTGCATCGGAATGTAAAACAAGTGACACAGGAAACGCTCAAAACATAGACTGTAGGAAGACTCAGTCTTCCTGTACTTAAGTCGGCATTGTGTCTCTTATATTTAATTCCGATGCAATTTCTGTGTTTCATCGTCAATGGGATGGTCCAAGGGATACAGTAAACCTGCAGAGGTGCATCGGAATGTAAAACTGGTGACACAGGAAACGCTCAAAACATAGACAGTAGGAAGACTCAGTCTTCCTGTACTTAAGTCGGCATTGTGTCTCTTGTATTTAATTCCGATGAAATTTCTGTGTTTCATCGTGAATGGGAAGGTCGATGGGATATAGTAATCCTGCAGAGGTGCATCGGAAAGTAAAACTGATGACACAGGAAACGCTCAAAGCATATACAGTAGGAAGACTTAGACTTCCTGTACTTCAGTCGGCATTGTGTCTCTTATATTTAATTCCGATGTAATTTTTGTTTTTCATCGTCAATGGGAAGGTCCAAGGGATACAGTAAACGTGCAGAGGTGCATCTGAATGTAAAACTGATGACACAGAAAACGCTCAAAACATAGACAGTAGGAAGACTCAGTCTTCCTGTACTTAAGTCGGCATTGTGTCTCTTATATTTAATTCCGATGCAATTTCTGTTTTTCATCGTCAATGGGAAGGTCCAAGGGATACAGTTATCCTGCAGAGGTGCATCAGAATGTAAAACTGCTGACACAGGAAACGCTCAAAACATAGACAGTAGAAAGACTCAGTCTTCCTGTACTTAAGTCGGCATTGTGTTTCTTATATTTAATTCCGATGCAATTTCTGTGTTTCATCGTCAATGGGAAGGTCCAATGGATACAGAAAACCTGCAGAATTGCATCAGAATGTAAAACTGGTGACACAGGAAACGCTCAAAACATAGACAGTAGGAAGACTCAGTCTTCCTGTACTTAAGTCGGCAATGTGTTTCTTATATTTAATTCCGATGCGATTTCTGTGTTTCATCGACAATGGGAAGGTCCAAGGGATACAGTAAACCGGCAGAGATGCATCGGAATGTAAAACTGGTGACACAGGAAACGCTCAAACATTGACCGTACGAAGATTGTTTTCTTGTACTTAAGTCGGCATTGTGTCTCTTATATTTAATTTCGATGCAATTCTGTGTTTCATCGTCAATGGGAAGGTCCAAGGGATACAGGAAACCTGCAGAGGTGCATCGGAATGTCAAACTTTTAACACAGGAAACGCTCAAAGCATAGAGAGTAGGAAGACTCAGTCTTCCTGTACTTAAGTCGGCATTGTGTCTCTTTTATTTAATTCCGATGCAATTTCTGTGTTTCATCGTCAATGGGAAGGTCCAAGGGATACAGTAAACCTGCAGAGGTGCATCGGAATGTAAAACTGGTGACACAGGAAACGCTCAAAACATAGACAGTAGGAAGACTCATTCTTCCTATACTTAAGTCGGCATTGTGTCTCTTATATTTATTTCCGATGAAATTTCTGTTTTTCATCGTGAATGGGAAGGTCCAAGGGATATAGTAAACCTGTAGAGGTGCATCGGAAAATAAAACTGGTGACACAGGAAACGCTCAAATTATAGACAGTAGGAAGACTCAGTCTTCCTGTACTTAAGTCGGCATTGTGTCTGTTATATTTAATTCCGATGCAATTTCTGTGTTTCATCGTCAACGGGAAGGTCCAAGGGATACAGTAAACCTGCAGAGGTGCGTCAGAATGTAAAACTGGTAACACAGGAAACGCTCAAAACATAGACAGTAGGAAGACTCAGTCTTCCTGTACTTAAGTCGGCATTGTGTCTTTTATATTTAATTCCGATGCAATTTCTGTGTTTCATCGTCAATGGGAAGGTCCAAAGGATACAGTAAGCCTGCAGAGGTGCATCAGAATGTAAAACTGGTGACACAGGAAACGCTCCAAGCATAGAGTGTAGGAAGACTCAGTCTTCCTGTACTTCAGTCGCCAGTGTGTCTCTTATATTTAATTCCGATGCAATTTCTGTGTTTCATCGTCAATGGGAAGGTCCAATGGATACAGAAAACCTGCAGAATTGCATCAGAATGTAAAACTGGTGACACAGGAAACGCTTAAAACATAGACAGTAGGAAGACTCAGTCTTCCTGTACTTAAGTCGGCATTGTGTCTCTTATATTTAATTCCGATGCAATTTCTGTGTTTCATCGTCAATGGGAAGGTCCAAGGGAAACAGTAAACCTGCAGAGGTGCATCGGAATGTAAAACTGGTGACACAGGAAACGCTCAAATCATAGACAGTAGGAAGACTCAGTCCTCCTGTACTTAAGTCGGCATTGTGTCTCTTGTATATAATTCCGATGAAATTTCTGTGTTTCATTGTGAATGGGAAGGTCCAAGGGATATAGTAAACCTGTAGAGGTGCATCGGAAAATAAAACTGGTGACACAGGAAACGCTCAAATTATAGACAGTAGGCTGACTCAGTCTTCCTGTACTTAAGTCGGCATTGTGTCTGTTATATTTAATTCCGATGCAATTTCTGTGTTTCATCGTCAACGGGAAGGTCCAAGGGATACAGTAAACCTGCAGAGGTGCATCAGAATGTAAAACTGGTAACACAGGAAACGCTCAAAACATACACAGTAGGAAGACTCAGTCTTCCTGTACTTAAGTCGGCATTGTGTCTTTTATATTTAATTCCGATGCAATTTCTGTGTTTCATCGTCAATGGGAAGGTCCAAGGGATACAGTAAGCCTGCAGAGGTGCATCAGAATGTAAAACTGGTGACACAGGAAACGCTCCAAGCATAGAGTGAAGGAAGACTCAGTCTTCCTGTACTTCAGTCGCCAGTGTGTCTCTTATATTTAATTCCGATGCAATTTCTGTGTTTCATCGTCAATGGGAAGGTCCAATGGATACAGAAAACCTGCAAAATTGCATCAGAATGTAAAACTGGTGACACAGGAAACGCTTAAAACATAGACAGTAGGAAGACTCAGTCTTCCTGTACTTAAGTCGGCATTGTGTCTCTTATATTTAATTCCGATGCAATTTCTGTGTTTCATCGTCAATGGGAAGGTCCAAGGGAAACAGTAAACCTGCAGAGGTGCATCGGAATGTAAAACTGGTGACACAGGAAACGCTCAAATCATAGACAGTAGGAAGACTCAGTCCTCCTGTACTTAAGTCGGCATTGTGTCTCTTGTATATAATTCCGATGAAATTTCTGTGTTTCATTGTCAATGGTAAGGTCCAAGGGATATAGTAATCCTGCAGAGGTGCATCGGAAAGTAAAACTGATGACACAGGAAACGCTCAAAACATAGACAGTAGGAAGACTTAGTCTTCCTGTACTTCAGTCGGCATTGTGTCTCTTATATTTAATTCCGATGCAATTTCTGTTTTTCATCGTCAATGGGAAGGTCCAAGGGATACAGTAAACCTGCAGAGGTGCATCAGAATGTGAAACTGTTGACACAGGAAACGCTCAACACATAGACAGTAGGAAGACTCATTCTTCCTGTACTTAAGTCGGCATTGTGTCCCTTATATTTAATTCCGATGCAATTTCTGTGTTTCATCGTCAATGGGAAGGTCCAAGGGAAACAGTAAACCTGCAGAGGTGCATCGGAATGTAAAACTGGTGACACAGGAAACGCTCAAAACATAGACAGTAGGAAGACTCAGTCTTCCTGTACTTAAGTCGGCATTGTGTCTCTTATATTTATTTCCGATGAAATTTCTATGTTTCATCGTCAATGGGAAGGTCCAAGGGATACAGTAAACCTGCAGAGGTGCATCAGAATGTAAAGCTGGTGACACAGGAAACGCTCAACACATAGACAGTAGGAAGACTCATTCTTCCAGTACTTAAGTCGGCATTGTGTCTCTTATATTTAATTCCGATGCAATTTCTGTGTTTCATCGTCAATGGGAAGGTCCAAGGAATACAGTAAACCTGCAGAGGTGCATCGGAATGTAAAACTAGTGACACAGGAAACGCTCAAAACATAGACTGTAGGAAGACTCAGTCTTCCTGTACTTAAGTCGGCATTGTGTCTCTTATATTTAATTCCGATGCAATTTCTGTGTTTCATCGTCAGTGGGAAGGTCCAAGGGAAACAGTAAACCTGCAGAGGTGCATCGGAATGTAAAACTGGTGACAAAGGGATATAGTAATCCTGCAGAGGTGCATCGGAAAGTAAAACTGATGACACAGGAAACGCTCAAAACATAGACAGTAGGAAGACTTAGGCTTCCTGTACTTCAGTCGGCATTGTGTCTTATATATTTAATTCCGATGCAATTTTTGTTTTTCATCGTCAATGGGAAGGTCCAAGGGATACAGTAAACCTGCAGAGGTGCATCTGAATGTAAAACTGATGGCACTGAAAACGCTCAAAACATAGACAGTAGGAAGACTCAGTCTTCCAGTACTTAAGTCGGCATTGTGTCTCTTATATTTAATTCCGATGCAATTTCTGTTTTTCATCGTCAATGGGAAGGTCCAAGGGAAACAGTAAACCTGCAGAGGTGCATCGGAATGTAAAACTGGTGACACAGGAAACGCTCAAAACATAGACAGTAGGAAACTCAGCCTTCCTGTACTTAAGTCGGCATTGTGTCTCTTATATTTATTTCCGATGAAATTTCTATGTTTCATCGTCAATGGGAAGGTCCAAGGGATACAGTAAACCTGCAGAGGTGAATCAGAATGTAAAACTGTTGACAAATTAAACGCTCAACACATAGACAGTAGGAAGACTCATTCTTCCTGTACTTAAGTCGGCATTGTGTCTCTTATATTTAATTCCGATGCAATTTCTGTGTTTCATCGTCAATGGGAAGGTCCAAGGAATACAGTAAACCTGCAGAGGTGCATCGGAATGTAAAACTAGTGACACAGGAAACGCTTAAAACATAGACAGTAGGAAGACTCAGAGTTCCTGTACTTAAGTCGGCATTGTGTCTCTTATATTTAATTCCGATGCAATTTCTGTGTTTCATCGTCAATGGGAAGGTCCAAGGGAAACAGTAAACCTGCAGAGGTGCATCGGAATGTAAAACTGGTGACACAGGAAACGCTCAAATCATAGACAGTAGGAAGACTCAGTCTTCCTGTACTTAAGTCGGCATTGTGTCTCTTGTATTTAATTCCGATGAAATTTCTGTGTTTCATCGTCAATGGGAAGGTCCAAGGGATACAGTAAGCCTGCAGAGGTGCATCAGAATGTAAAACTGGTGACACAGGAAACGCTGAAAGCATAGAGTGTAGGAAGACTCAGTCTTCCTGTACTTCAGTGGGCATTGTGTCTCTTATATTTTTAATTCCTATGCAATTTCTGTTTTTCATCGTCAATGGGAAGGTCCAAGGGATACAGTAAACCTGCAGAGGTGCATCAGAATGTAAAACTGTTGACACAGGAAACGCTCAACACATAGACAGTAGGAAGACTCTTTCTTCCTCTACTTAAGTCGGCATTGTGTCTCTTATATTTAAATCCGATGCAATTTCTGTGTTTCATCGTCAATGGGAAGGTCCAAGGGATACAGTAAACCTGCAGAGGTGCATCGGAATGTAAAACTAGTGACACAGGAAACGCTCAAAACATAGACAGTAGGAAGATTCTGTCTTCCTGTACTTAAGTCGGCATTGTGTCTCTTATATTTAATTCCGATGCAATTTCTGTGTTTCATCGTCAATGGGAAGGTCCAAGGGATACAGTAAGCCTGCAGAGGTGCATCAGAATGTAAAACTGGTGACACAGGAAACGCTCAAAGCATAGAGTGTAGGAAGACTCAGTCTTCCTGTACTTCAGTCGGCAGTGTGTCTCTTATATTTAATTCCGATGCAATTTCTGTGTTTCATCGTCAATGCTAAGGTCCAAGGGAAACAGTAAACCTGCAGAGGTGCATCGGAATGTAAAACTGATGACACAGGAAACGCTCAAAACATAGACAGTAGGAAGACTCAGTCTTCCTGTACTTAAGTCGGCATTGTGTCTCTTATATTTATTTCCGATGAAATTTCTATGTTTCATCGTCGATGGGAAGGGCCAAGGGATACAGTAAACCTGCAGAGGTGCATCAGAATGTAAAGCTGGTGACACAGGAAACGCTCAACACATAGACAGTAGGAAGACTCATTCCTCCAGTACTTAAGTCGGCATTGTGTCTCTTATATTTAATTCCGATGCAATTTCTGTGTTTCATCGTCAATGGGAAGGTCCAAGGAATACAGTAAACCTGCAGAGGTGCATCGGAATGTAAAACAAGTGACACAGGAAACGCTCAAAACATAGACTGTAGGAAGACTCAGTCTTCCTGTACTTAAGTCGGCATTGTGTCTCTTATATTTAATTCCGATGCAATTTCTGTGTTTCATCGTCAATGGGATGGTCCAAGGGATACAGTAAACCTGCAGAGGTGCATCGGAATGTAAAACTGGTGACACAGGAAACGCTCAAAACATAGACAGTAGGAAGACTCAGTCTTCCTGTACTTAAGTCGGCATTGTGTCTCTTGTATTTAATTCCGATGAAATTTCTGTGTTTCATCGTGAATGGGAAGGTCGATGGGATATAGTAATCCTGCAGAGGTGCATCGGAAAGTAAAACTGATGACACAGGAAACGCTCAAAGCATATACAGTAGGAAGACTTAGACTTCCTGTACTTCAGTCGGCATTGTGTCTCTTATATTTAATTCCGATGTAATTTTTGTTTTTCATCGTCAATGGGAAGGTCCAAGGGATACAGTAAACGTGCAGAGGTGCATCTGAATGTAAAACTGATGACACAGAAAACGCTCAAAACATAGACAGTAGGAAGACTCAGTCTTCCTGTACTTAAGTCGGCATTGTGTCTCTTATATTTAATTCCGATGCAATTTCTGTTTTTCATCGTCAATGGGAAGGTCCAAGGGATACAGTTATCCTGCAGAGGTGCATCAGAATGTAAAACTGCTGACACAGGAAACGCTCAAAACATAGACAGTAGAAAGACTCAGTCTTCCTGTACTTAAGTCGGCATTGTGTTTCTTATATTTAATTCCGATGCAATTTCTGTGTTTCATCGTCAATGGGAAGGTCCAATGGATACAGAAAACCTGCAGAATTGCATCAGAATGTAAAACTGGTGACACAGGAAACGCTCAAAACATAGACAGTAGGAAGACTCAGTCTTCCTGTACTTAAGTCGGCAATGTGTTTCTTATATTTAATTCCGATGCGATTTCTGTGTTTCATCGACAATGGGAAGGTCCAAGGGATACAGTAAACCGGCAGAGATGCATCGGAATGTAAAACTGGTGACACAGGAAACGCTCAAAACATAGACAGTAGGAAGACTCATTCTTCCTATACTTAAGTCGGCATTGTGTCTCTTATATTTATTTCCGATGAAATTTCTGTTTTTCATCGTGAATGGGAAGGTCCAAGGGATATAGTAAACCTGTAGAGGTGCATCGGAAAATAAAACTGGTGACACAGGAAACGCTCAAATTATAGACAGTAGGAAGACTCAGTCTTCCTGTACTTAAGTCGGCATTGTGTCTGTTATATTTAATTCCGATGCAATTTCTGTGTTTCATCGTCAACGGGAAGGTCCAAGGGATACAGTAAACCTGCAGAGGTGCGTCAGAATGTAAAACTGGTAACACAGGAAACGCTCAAAACATAGACAGTAGGAAGACTCAGTCTTCCTGTACTTAAGTCGGCATTGTGTCTTTTATATTTAATTCCGATGCAATTTCTGTGTTTCATCGTCAATGGGAAGGTCCAAAGGATACAGTAAGCCTGCAGAGGTGCATCAGAATGTAAAACTGGTGACACAGGAAACGCTCCAAGCATAGAGTGTAGGAAGACTCAGTCTTCCTGTACTTCAGTCGCCAGTGTGTCTCTTATATTTAATTCCGATGCAATTTCTGTGTTTCATCGTCAATGGGAAGGTCCAATGGATACAGAAAACCTGCAGAATTGCATCAGAATGTAATACTGGTGACACAGGAAACGCTTAAAACATAGACAGTAGGAAGACTCAGTCTTCCTGTACTTAAGTCGGCATTGTGTCTCTTATATTTAATTCCGATGCAATTTCTGTGTTTCATCGTCAATGGGAAGGTCCAAGGGAAACAGTAAACCTGCAGAGGTGCATCGGAATGTAAAACTGGTGACACAGGAAACGCTCAAATCATAGACAGTAGGAAGACTCAGTCCTCCTGTACTTAAGTCGGCATTGTGTCTCTTGTATATAATTCCGATGAAATTTCTGTGTTTCATTGTGAGTGGGAAGGTCCAAGGGATATAGTAAACCTGTAGAGGTGCATCGGAAAATAAAACTGGTGACACAGGAAACGCTCAAATTATAGACAGTAGGAAGACTCAGTCTTCCTGTACTTAAGTCGGCATTGTGTCTGTTATATTTAATTCCGATGCAATTTCTGTGTTTCATCGTCAACGGGAAGGTCCAAGGGATACAGTAAACCTGCAGAGGTGCATCAGAATGTAAAACTGGTAACACAGGAAACGCTCAAAACATACACAGTAGGAAGACTCAGTCTTCCTGTACTTCAGTCGCCAGTGTGTCTCTTATATTTAATTCCGATGCAATTTCTGTGTTTCATCGTCAATGGGAAGGTCCAATGGATACAGAAAACCTGCAAAATTGCATCAGAATGTAAAACTGGTGACACAGGAAACGCTTAAAACATAGACAGTAGGAAGACTCAGTCTTCCTGTACTTAAGTCGGCATTGTGTCTCTTATATTTAATTCCGATGCAATTTCTGTGTTTCATCGTCAATGGGAAGGTCCAAGGGAAACAGTAAACCTGCAGAGGTGCATCGGAATGTAAAACTGGTGACACAGGAAACGCTCAAATCATAGACAGTAGGAAGACTCAGTCCTCCTGTACTTAAGTCGGCATTGTGTCTCTTGTATATAATTCCGATGAAATTTCTGTGTTTCATTGTCAATGGTAAGGTCCAAGGGATATAGTAATCCTGCAGAGGTGCATCGGAAAGTAAAACTGATGACACAGGAAACGCTCAAAACATAGACAGTAGGAAGACTTAGTCTTCCTCTACTTCAGTCGGCATTGTGTCTCTTATATTTAATTCCGATGCAATTTCTGTTTTTCATCGTCAATGGGAAGGTCCAAGGGATACAGTAAACCTGCAGAGGTGCATCAGAATGTGAAACTGTTGACACAGGAAACGCTCAACACATAGACAGTAGGAAGACTCATTCTTCCTGTACTTAAGTCGGCATTGTGTCCCTTATATTTAATTCCGATGCAATTTCTGTGTTTCATCGTCAATGGGAAGGTCCAAGGAATACAGTAAACCTGCAGAGGTGCATCGGAATGTAAAACTAGTGACACAGGAAACGCTCAAAACATAGACTGTAGGAAGACTCAGTCTTCCTGTACTTAAGTCGGCATTGTGTCTCTTATATTTAATTCCGATGCAATTTCTGTGTTTCATCGTCAGTGGGAAGGTCCAAGGGAAACAGTAAACCTGCAGAGGTGCATCGGAATGTAAAACTGGTGACAAAGGGATATAGTAATCCTGCAGAGGTGCATCGGAAAGTAAAACTGATGACACAGGAAACGCTCAAAACATAGACAGTAGGAAGACTTAGGCTTCCTGTACTTCAGTCGGCATTGTGTCTTATATATTTAATTCCGATGCAATTTTTGTTTTTCATCGTCAATGGGAAGGTCCAAGGGATACAGTAAACCTGCAGAGGTGCATCTGAATGTAAAACTGATGGCACTGAAAACGCTCAAAACATAGACAGTAGGAAGACTCAGTCTTCCAGTACTTAAGTCGGCATTGTGTCTCTTATATTTAATTCCGATGCAATTTCTGTTTTTCATCGTCAATGGGAAGGTCCAAGGGATACAGTTTACTGCAGAGGTGCATAAGAATGTAAAACTGCTGACACAGGAAACGCTCAAAACATAGACAGTAGAAAGACTCAGTCTTCCTGTACTTAAGTCGGCATTGTGTTTCTTATAATTAATTCCGATGCAATTTCTGTGTTTCATCGTCAATGGGAAGGTCCAATGGATACAGAAAACCTGCAGAATTGCATCAGAATGTAAAACTGGTGACACAGGAAACGCTCAAAACATAGACAGTAGGAAGACTCAGTCTTCCTGTACTTCAGTCGGCATTGTGTTTCTTATATTTATTTCCGATGCGATTTCTGTGTTTCATCGACAATGGGAAGGTCCAAGGGATACAGTACACCGGCAGAGATGCATCGGAATGTAAAACTGGTGACACAGGAAACGCTCAACACATAGACTGTAGGAAGACTTATTCTTCCTGTACTTAAGTCGGCATTGTGTCTCTTATATTTAATTCCGATGCAATTTCTGTGTTTCATCGTCAATGGGAAGGTCCAAGGAATACAGTAAACCTGCAGAGGTGCATCGGAATGTAAAACTAGTGACACAGGAAACGCTCAAAACATAGACAGTAGGAAGACTCTGTCTTCCTGTACTTAAGTCGGCATTGTGTCTCTTATATTTAATTCCGATGCAATTTCTGTGTTTCATCGTCAATGGGAAGGTCCAAGGCATACAGTAAGCCTGCCGAGGTGCATCAGAATGTAAAACTGGTGACACAGGAAACGCTCAAAGCATAGAAAGTAGGGAGACTCAGTCTTCCTGTACTTCAGTCGGCATTGTGTCTCTTATATTTAATTCCGATGCAATTTCTGTGTTTCATCGTCAATGGGAAGGTCCAAGGGATACAGTAAACCTGCAGAGGTGCATCGGAATGTAAAACTGGTGACACAGGAATCGCTCAAAACATAGACAGTAGGAAGACTCAGTCTTTCTGTACTTAAGACGGCATTGTGTCTCCTATATTTAATTCCGATGCGATTTCTGTGTTTCATCGACAAGCGGAAGGTCCAAGGGATACAGTAAACCAGAAGAGGTGCATCGGAATGTAAAACTGGTGACACAGGAAACGCTCAAGACATTGACCGTACGAAGACTGTTTTCTTGTACTTAAGTCGGCATTGTGTCTCTTATATTTAATTTCGATGCAATTTCTGTGTTTCATCGTCAATGGGAAGGTCCAAGGGATAAAGGAAACCTGCAGAGGTGCATCGGAATGTCAACCTGGTAACACAGGAAACGCTCAAAACATAGAGAGTAGGAAGACTCAGTCTTCCCACACTTAAGTCGGCATAGTGTCTCTTATATTTATTTCCGATGAAATGTCTGTGTTTCATCGTGAATGGGAAGGTCCAAGGGATATAGTAAACCTGCAGAGGTGCGTCAGAAAGTTAAACTGATGACACAGGAAACGCTCAAATCATAAACAGTAGGAGGACTTAGTCTTCCTGTACTTAAGTCGGCATTGTGTCTCTTATATTTAATTCCGATGCAATTTCTGTATTTCATCGTCACTGTGAATGTCCAAGGGATACAGTAAACCTGCAGAGGTGCATCGGAGTGTAAAACTGGTGACACAGGAAACGCTCAAAACAAAGACAGTAGGAAGACTCAGTCTTCCTGTACCTAAGTCGGCATTGTGTCTCTTATATTTAATTCCGATGAAATTTCAGTGTTTCTTAGTGAATGGGAAGGTCCGAGGGATATAGTAAACCTGCAGAGGTGCATCGGAAAGTAAAACTGATGACACAGGAAACGCTCAAAGCATAGACAGTAGGAACGCTTAGTCTTCCTGTACTTAAGTCGGCATTGTGTCTCTTAAATTTAATTCCGATGCAATTTCTGTGTTTCATCGTCAATGGGAAGGTCCAAGGAATACAGTAAACCTGCAGAGGTGCATCGGAATGTAAAACTGGTGACACAGGAAACGCTCAAATTATAGACACTAGGAAGACTCAGTCTTCCTGTACTGAAGTCGGAATTGTGTCTCTTATATTTAATTCCGATGCAATGTCTGTGTTTCATCGTCAATGGGAAGGTCCAAGGGATACAGTAAACCTGCAGAGGTGCATCAGAATGTAAAACTGGTGACTCAGGAAACGCTCAAAACATAGACTGTAGGAAGACTCAGTCTTCCTGTACTTAAGTCGGCATTGTGTCTCTTATATTTTATTCCGATGCAATTTCTGTGTTTCATCGTCTATGGGAAGGTCCAAGGGATACAGTAAACCTGCAGAGGTGCATCGGAATGTAAAACTGGTGACACAGGAAACGCTCAAAACAAAGACAGTAGGAAGACTCAGTCTTCCTGTACTTAAGCTGGCATTGTGTCTCTTATATTTAATTCCGATGAAATTTCAGTGTTTCATCGTGAATGGGAAGGTCCAAGGGATATAGTAAACCTGCAGAGGTGCATCGGAATGTAAAACTGGTGACACAGAAAACGCTCAAAACATGGACAGTAGGAAGACTCAGTCTTTCTGTACTTAAGTCAGCATTGTGTCTCCTATATTTAATTCCGATGCGATTTCTGTGTTTCATCGACAATGGGAAGGTCCAAGGGATACAGTAAACCTGCAGAGGTGCATCGGAATGTAAAACTGGTGACACAGGAAGCGCTCAAAACATTGTCCGTACGTAGACTGTTATCTTGTACTTAAGTAGGCATTGTGTCTCTTATATTTAATTCCGATGCAATTTCTGTGTTTCATCGTCAATGGGAAGGTCCAAGGGATACAGGAAACCTGCAGAGGTGCATCAGAATGTAAAACTGGTGACACATGAAACGCTCAAATCATAGACAGTAGGAAGACTCAGTCTTCCTGTACTTAAGTCGGCATTGTGTCTCTTGTATTTAATTCCGATGCAATTTCTATGTTTCATCGTGAATGGGAAGTTCCAAGGGATATAGTAATCCTGCAGATGTGCATCGGAAAGTAAAACTGATGACACAGGAAACGCTCAAAACATAGACAGTAGGAAGACTTAGTCTTCCTGTACTTCAGTCGGCATTGTGTCTCTTATATTTAATTCCGATGCAATTTCTGTTTTTCATCGTCAATGGGAAGGTCCAAGGGATACAGTAAACCTGCAGAGGTGCATCAGAATGTAAAACTGTTGACACAGGAAACGCTCAACACATAGACATTAGGAAGACTCATTCTTCCTGTACTTAAGTCGGCATTGTGTATCTTATATTTAATTCCGATGCAATTTCTGTGTTTCATCGCCAATGGGAAGGTCCAAGGAATACAGTAAACCTGCAGAGGTGCATCGGAATGTAAAACTAGTGACACAGGAAACGCTCAAAACATAGACAGTGGGAAGACTCTGTCTTCCTGTACCTAAGTCGGCATTGTGTCTCTTATATTTAATTCCGATGCAATTTCTGTGTTTCATCGTCAATGGGAAGGTCCAAGGGATACAGTAAGCCTGCAGAGGTGCATCAGAATGTAAAACTGGTGACACAGGAAACGCTCAAAGCATAGAGTGTAGGAAGACTCAGTCTTCCTGTACTTCAGTCGGCAGTGTGTCTCTTATATTTAATTCCGATGCAATTTCTGTGTTTCATCGTCAATGGGAAGGTCCACGGGAACCAGTGAACCTGCAGAGGTGCATCGGAATTTAAAACTGGTGACACAGGAAACGCTCAAAACATAGACAGTAGGAAGACTCAGTCTTCCTATACTTAAGTCGGGCCGGCCGAAGTGGCCGTGCGGTTAAAGGCGCTGCAGTCTGGAACCGCAAGACCGCTACGGTCGCAGGTTCGAATTCTGCCACGGGCATGGATGTTTGTGATGTCCTTAGGTTAGTTAGGTTTAACTAGTTCTAAGTTCTAGGGGACTAATGACCTCAGCAGTTGAGTCCCATAGTGCTCAGAGCCATTTTTTTTTTACTTAAGTCGGCATTGTATGTCTTATATTTATTTCCGATGCAATTTCTGTGTTTCATCGTCAATGGAAAGCTCCACGGGATACAGTAAACCTGCAGAGGTGCATCGGAATGTAAATCTGGTGACACAGGAAACGCTCAAAGCATAGAGAGTAGGAAGACTCAGTCTTCCTGTACTTAAGTCGGCATTGTGTCTCTTGTATTTAATTCCGATGAAATTTCTGTGTTTCATCGTGAATGGGAAGTTCCAAGGGATATAGTAATCCTGCAGAGGTGCATCGGAAAGTAAAACTGATGACACAGGAAACGCTCAAAACATAGACAGTAGGAAGACTTAGTCTTCCTGTACTTCAGTCGGCATTGTGTCTCTTATATTTAATTCCGATGCAATTTCTGTTTTTCATCGTCAATGGGAAGGTCCAAGGGATACAGTAAACCTGCAGAGGTGCATCAGAATGTAAAACTGTTGACACAGGAAACGCTCAACACATAGACATTAGGAAGACTCAGTCTTCCTGTACTTAAGTCGGCATTGTGTCTATTAAATTTAATTCCGATGCAATTTCTGTGTTTCATCGTCAATGGGAAGGTCCAAGGGATACAGCAAACCTGCAGAGGTGCATCGGAATGTAAAACTGGTGACACAGGAAACGCTCAAAACATAGACAGTAGGAAGACTCAGTCTTTCTGTACTTAAGTCAGCATTGTGTCTCCTATATTTAATTGCGATGCGATTTCTGTGTTTCATCGACAATGGGAAGGTCCAAGGGATACAGTAAACCTGCAGAGGTGCATCGGAATGTAAAACTGGTGACACAGGAAACGCTCAAAACATTGTCCGTACGTAGACTGTTATCTTGTACTTAAGTAGGCATTGTGTCTCTTATATTTAATTCCGATGCAATTTCTGTGTTTCATCGTCAATGGGAAGGTCCAAGGGATTCAGGAAACCTGCAGAGGTGAATCAGAATGTAAAACTGTTGACACAGGAAACGCTTAACACATAGACATTAGGAAGACTCATTCTTCCTGTACTTAAGTCGGCATTGTATATCGTATATTTAATTTCGATGCAATTTCTGTGTTTCATCGCCAATGGGAAGGTCCAAGGAATACAGTAAACCTGCAGAGGTGCATCGGAATGTAAAACTAGTGACACAGGAAACGCTCAAAGCATAGAAAGTAGGGAGACTCAGTCTTCCTGTACTTCAGTCGGCATTGTGTCTCTTATATTTAATTCCGATGCAATTTCTGTGTTTCATCGTCAATGGGAAGGTCCAAGGGATACAGTAAACCTGCAGAGGTGCATCGGAATGTAAAACTGGTGACACAGGAATCGCTCAAAACATAGACAGTAGGAAGACTCAGTCTTTCTGTACTTAAGACGGCATTGTGTCTCCTATATTTAATTCCGATGCGATTTCTGTGTTTCATCGACAAGCGGAAGGTCCAAGGGATACAGTAAACCAGAAGAGGTGCATCGGAATGTAAAACTGGTGACACAGGAAACGCTCAAGACATTAACCGTACGAAGACTGTTTTCTTGTACTTAAGTCGGCATTGTGTCTCTTATATTTAATTTCGATGCAATTTCTGTGTTTCATCGTCAATGGGAAGGTCCAAGGGATAAAGGAAACCTGCAGAGGTGCATCGGAATGTCAACCTGGTAACACAGGAAACGCTCAAAACATAGAGAGTAGGAAGACTCAGTCTTCCCACACTTAAGTCGGCATAGTGTCTCTTATATTTATTTCCGATGAAATGTCTGTGTTTCATCGTGAATGGGAAGGTCCAAGGGATATAGTAAACCTGCAGAGGTGCGTCAGAAAGTTAAACTGATGACACAGGAAACGCTCAAATCATAAACAGTAGGAGGACTTAGTCTTCCTGTACTTAAGTCGGCATTGTGTCTCTTATATTTAATTCCGATGCAATTTCTGTATTTCATCGTCACTGTGAATGTCCAAGGGATACAGTAAACCTGCAGAGGTGCATCGGAATGTAAAACTGGTGACACAGGAAACGCTCAAAACAAAGACAGTAGGAAGACTCAGTCTTCCTGTACCTAAGTCGGCATTGTGTCTCTTATATTTAATTCCGATGAAATTTCAGTGTTTCTTAGTGAATGGGAAGGTCCGAGGGATATAGTGAACCTGCAGAGGTGCATCGGAAAGTAAAACTGATGACACAGGAAACGCTCAAAGCATAGACAGTAGGAACGCTTAGTCTTCCTGTACTTAAGTCGGCATTGTGTCTCTTAAATTTAATTCCGATGCAATTTCTGTGTTTCATCGTCAATGGGAAGGTCCAAGGAATACAGTAAACCTGCAGAGGTGCATCGGAATGTAAAACTGGTGACACAGGAAACGCTCAAATTATAGACACTAGGAAGACTCAGTCTTCCTGTACTGAAGTCGGAATTGTGTCTCTTATATTTAATTCCGATGCAATGTCTGTGTTTCATCGTCAATGGGAAGGTCCAAGGGATACAGTAAACCTGCAGAGGTGCATCAGAATGTAAAACTGGTGACTCAGGAAACGCTCAAAACATAGACTGTAGGAAGACTCAGTCTTCCTGTACTTCAGTCGGCATTGTGTCTCTTATATTTTATTCCGATGCAATTTCTGTGTTTCATCGTCTATGGGAAGGTCCAAGGGATACAGTAAACCTGCAGAGGTGCATCGGAATGTAAAACTGGTGACACAGGAAATGCTCAAAACAAAGACAGTAGGAAGACTCAGTCTTCCTGTACTTAAGCTGGCATTGTGTCTCTTATATTTAATTCCGATGAAATTTCAGTGTTTCATCGTGAATGGGAAGGTCCAAGGGATATAGTAAACCTGCAGAGGTGCATCGCGAAGTAAAACTGATGACACAGGAAACGCTCAAATCATAGACAGTAGAAACGCTTAGTCTTCCTGTACTTAAGTCGGCATTGTGTCTCTTAAATTTAATTCCGATGCAATTTCTGTGTTTCATCGTCAATGGGAAGGTCCAAGGGATACAGTAAACCTGCAGAGGTGCATCGGAATGTAAAACTGGTGACACAGAAAACGCTCAAAACATAGACAGTAGGAAGACTCAGTCTTTCTGTACTTAAGTCAGCATTGTGTCTCCTATATTTAATTCCGATGCGATTTCTGTGTTTCATCGACAATGGGAAGGTCCAAGGGATACAGTAAACCTGCAGAGGTGCATCGGAATGTAAAACTGGTGACACAGGAAGCGCTCAAAACATTGTCCGTACGTAGACTGTTATCTTGTACTTAAGTAGGCATTGTGTCTCTTATATTTAATTCCGATGCAATTTCTGTGTTTCATCGTCAATGGGAAGGTCCAAGGGATACAGGAAACCTGCAGAGGTGCATCAGAATGTAAAACTGGTGACACATGAAACGCTCAAATCATAGACAGTAGGAAGACTCAGTCTTCCTGTACTTAAGTCGGCATTGTGTCTCTTATATTTAATTCCGATGCAATTTCTATGTTTCATCGTGAATGGGAAGTTCCAAGGGATATAGTAATCCTGCAGAGGTGCATCGGAAAGTAAAACTGATGACACAGGAAACGCTCAAAACATAGACAGTAGGAAGACTTAGTCTTCCTGTACTTCAGTCGGCATTGTGTCTCTTATATTTAATTCCGATGCAATTTCTGTTTTTCATCGTCAATGGGAAGGTCCAAGGGATACAGTAAACCTGCAGAGGTGCATCAGAATGTAAAACTGTTGACACAGGAAACGCTCAACACATAGACATTAGGAAGACTCATTCTTCCTGTACTTAAGTCGGCATTGTGTATCTTATATTTAATTCCGATGCAATTTCTGTGTTTCATCGCCAATGGGAAGGTCCAAGGAATACAGTAAACCTGCAGAGGTGCATCGGAATGTAAAACTAGTGACACAGGAAACGCTCAAAACATAGACAGTGGGAAGACTCTGTCTTCCTGTACCTAAGTCGGCATTGTGTCTCTTATATTTAATTCCGATGCAATTTCTGTGTTTCATCGTCAATGGGAAGGTCCAAGGGATACAGTAAGCCTGCAGAGGTGCATCAGAATGTAAAACTGGTGACACAGGAAACGCTCAAAGCATAGAGTGTAGGAAGACTCAGTCTTCCTGTACTTCAGTCGGCAGTGTGTCTCTTATATTTAATTCCGATGCAATTTCTGTGTTTCATCGTCAATGGGAAGGTCCACGGGAACCAGTGAACCTGCAGAGGTGCATCGGAATTTGAAACTGGTGACACAGGAAACGCTCAAAACATAGACAGTAGGAAGACTCAGTCTTCCTGTACTTAAGTCGGGCCGGCCGAAGTGGCCGTGCGGTTAAAGGCGCTGCAGTCTGGAACCGCAAGACCGCTACGGTCGCAGGTTCGAATTCTGCCTCGGGCATGGATGTTTGTGATGTCCTTAGGTTAGTTAGGTTTAACTAGTTCTAAGTTCTAGGGGACTAATGACCTCAGCAGTTGAGTCCCATAGTGCTCAGAGCCATTTTTTTTTTACTTAAGTCGGCATTGTATGTCTTATATTTAATTCCGATGCAATTTCTGTGTTTCATCGTCAATGGAAAGCTCCACGGGATACAGTAAACCTGCAGAGGTGCATCGGAATGTAAATCTGGTGACACATGAAACGCTCAAAGCATAGAGAGTAGGAAGACTCAGTCTTCCTGTACTTAAGTCGGCATTGTGTCTCTTGTATTTAATTCCGATGAAATTTCTGTGTTTCATCGTGAATGGGAAGTTCCAAGGGATATAGTAATCCTGCAGAGGTGCATCGGAAAGTAAAACTGATGACACAGGAAACGCTCAAAACATAGACAGTAGGAAGACTTAGTCTTCCTGTACTTCAGTCGGCATTGTGTCTCTTATATTTAATTCCGATGCAATTTCTGTTTTTCATCGTCAATGGGAAGGTCCAAGGGATACAGTAAACCTGCAGAGGTGCATCAGAATGTAAAACTGTTGACACAGGAAACGCTCAACACATAGACATTAGGAAGACTCAGTCTTCCTGTACTTAAGACGGCATTGTGTCTATTAAATTTAATTCCGATGCAATTTCTGTGTTTCATCGTCAATGGGAAGGTCCAAGGGATACAGCAAACCTGCAGAGGTGCATCGGAATGTAAAACTGGTGACACAGGAAACGCTCAAAACATAGACAGTAGGAAGACTCAGTCTTTCTGTACTTAAGTCAGCATTGTGTCTCCTATATTTAATTGCGATGCGATTTCTGTGTTTCATCGACAATGGGAAGGTCCAAGGGATACAGTAAACCTGCAGAGGTGCATCGGAATGTAAAACTGGTGACACAGGAAACGCTCAAAACATTGTCCGTACGTAGACTGTTATCTTGTACTTAAGTAGGCATTGTGTCTCTTATATTTAATTCCGATGCAATTTCTGTGTTTCATCGTCAATGGGAAGGTCCAAGGGATTCAGGAAACCTGCAGAGGTGCATCAGAATGTAAAACTGTTGACACAGGAAACGCTTAACACATAGACATTAGGAAGACTCATTCTTCCTGTACTTAAGTCGGCATTGTATATCGTATATTTAATTTCGATGCAATTTCTGTGTTTCATCGCCAATGGGAAGGTCCAAGGAATACAGTAAACCTGCAGAGGTGCATCGGAATGTAAAACTAGTGACACAGGAAACGCTCAAAACATAGACAGTGGGAAGACTCTGTCTTCCTGTACTTAAGTCAGCATTGTGTCTCTTATATTTAATTCCGATGCAATTTCTGTGTTTCATCGTCAATGGGAAGGTCCAAGGGATACAGTAAGCCCCCAGAGGTGCATCAGAATGTAAAACTGGTGACACAGGAAACGCTCAAAGCATAGAGTGTAGGAAGACTCAGTCTTCCTGTATTTCAGTCGGCAGTGTGTCTCTTATATTTAATTCCGATGCAATTTCTGTGTTTCATCGTCAACGGGAATGTCCAAGGGAAACAGTGAACCTGCAGAGGTGCATCGGAATTTAAAACTGGTGACACAGGAAACGCTCAAAACATAGACAGTAGGAAGACTCAGTCTTCCTGTACTTAAGTCGGCATTGTGTCTCATATATTTATTTCCGATGAAATTTCTATGTTTCATCGTCAATGGGAAGGTCCAAGGAATACAGTAAACCTGCAGAGGTGCATCGGAATGTAAAACTAGTGACACAGGAAACGCTCAAAACATAGACAGTAGGAAGACTCAGTCTTCCTGTACTTAAGTCGGCATTGTGCCTCTTATATTTCATTCCGATGCAATTTCTGTGTTTCATCGTCAATGGGAAGGTCCAAGGGAAACAGTAAACCTGCAGAGTTGCATCGGAATGTAAAACTGGTGACACAGGAAACGCTCAAAACATAGACAGTAGGAAGACTCAGTCTTCCTGTACTGAAGTCGGCATTGTGTCTCTTGTATTTAATTCCGTTGAAATTTCTGTGTTTCATCGTGAATGGGAAGGTCCAAGGGATATAGTAATCCTGCAGAGGTGCATCGGAAAGTAAAACTGATGACACAGGAAACGCTCAAAACATAGACAGTAGGAAGACTTAGTCTACCTGTACTTCAGTCGCCATTGTGTCTCTTATATTTAATTCCGATGCAATTTCTGTTTTTCATCGTCAATGGGAATGTCCAAGGGATACAGTAAATCTGCAGAGGTGCATCTGAATGTAAAACTGATGACACAGAAACGCTCAAAACATAGACAGTAGGAAGACTCAGTCTTCCTGTACTTAAGTCGGCATTGTGTCTCTTATTTTTAATTCCGATGCAATTTCTGGGTTTCATCGTCAATGGGAAGGTCCAAAGGATACAGTAATCCTGCAGAGGTGCATCAGAATGTAAAACTGCTGACACACTAAACGCTCAAAACATAGACAGTAGAAAGACTCAGTCTTCCTGTACTTAAGTCGGTATTGTGTCTCTTATATTTAATTCCGATGCAATTTCTGTTTTTCATCGTCAATGGGAAGGTCCAAGGGATACAGTAATCCTGCAGAGGTGCATCAGAATGTAAAACTGCTGACACACCAAACGCTCAAACCATAGACAGTAGAAAGACTCAGTCTTCCTGTACTTAAGTCGGCATTGTGTCTCTTATATTTAATTCCGATGCAATTTCTGTGTATCATCGTCAATGGGAAGGTCAAAGGGATACAGTAAACCGGCAGAGGTGCATCGGAATGTAAAACTGGTGACACAGGAAACGCTCAAAACATAGAGAGTATTAAGACTCATTCTTCCTATACTTAAGTCGGCTTTGTGTCTCTTATATTTATTTCCGATGAAATTTCTGTGTTTCTTCGTGAATGGGAAGGTCCAAGGGATATAGTAACCCTGTAGAGGTGCATCGGAAAATAAAACTGGTGACACAGGAAACGCTCAAATTATAGACAGTAGGAAGACTCAGTCTTCCTGTACTTAAGTCGGCATTGTGTCTCTTATATTTAATTCCGATGTAATTTCTGTGTTTCATCGTCAACGGGAAGGTCCAAGGGATACAGTAAACCTGCAGAGGTGCATCAGAATGTAAAACTGGTAACACAGGAAACGCTCAAAACATAGACTGTAGGAAGACTCAGTCTTCCTGTACTTAAGTCGGCATTGTGTATCTTATATTTAATTTCGATGCAATTTCTGTGTTTCATCGTCAATGGGAAGGTCCAAGGGAAACAGTAAACCTGCAGAGATGCATCGGAATGTAAAACTGGTGACACAGGAAACGCTCAAAACATAGACAGTGGGAAGACTCAGTCTTCGTGTACTTAAGTCGGCATTGTGTCTCTTATATTTATTTCCGTGAAATTTCAATGTTTCATCGTCAATGGGAAGGTCCAAGGGAAACAGTAAACCTGCAGAGGTGCATCGGAATGTAAAACTGGTGACTCAGGAAACGCTCAAAACGTAGACAGTAGGAAGACTCAGTCTTCCTGTACTTAAGTCGGCATTGTGTCTCTTGTATTTAATTCCGATGAAATTTCTGTGTTTCATCGTGAATGGGAAGGTCCAAGGGATGTAGTAATCCTGCAGAGGTGCATCGGAAAGTAAAACTGATGACACAGGAAACGCTCAAAACATAGACAGTAGGAAGACTTAGTCTTCCTGTACTTCAGTCGGCATTGTGTCTCTTATATTTAATTCCGATGCAATTTCTGTTTTTCATCGTCAATGGGAAGGTCAAAGGGATACAGTAAACCTGCAGAGGTGCATCAGAATGTAAAACTGTTGACACAGGAAACGCTCAACACATAGACAGTAGAAAGACTCATTCTTCCTGTACTTAAGTCGGCATTGTGTCTCTTATATTTAATTTCGATGAAATTTCTGTGTTTCATCGTCAATGGGAAGGTCCAAGGAATACAGTAAAGCTGCAGAGGTGCATCGGAATGTAAAACTAGTGACACAGGAAACGCTAAAACATAGACAGTAGGAAGACTCTGTCTTCCTGTACTTAAGTCGGCATTGTGTGTCTTATATTTAATTCCGATGCAATTTCTGTGTTTCATCGTCAATGGGAAGGTCCAAGGGATACAGTAAGCCTGCAGAGGTGCATCAGAATGTAAAACTGGTGACACAGGAAACGCTCAAAGCATAGAGTGTAGGAAGACTCAGTCTTCCTGTTCTTCTGTCGGCATTGTGTCCCTTATATTTAATTCCGATGCAATTTCTGTTTTTCATCGTCAATGGGAAGGTCAAAGGGATACAGTAAACCTGCAGAGGTGCATCAGAATGTAAAACTGTTGACACAGGAAACGCTCAACACATAGACAGTAGATAGACTCATTCTTCCTGTACTTAAGTCGGCATTGTGTCTCTTATATTTAATTCCGATGCAATTTCTGTGTTTCATCGTCAATGGGAAGGTCCAATGGATACAGAAAACCTGCAGAGGTGCATCAGAATGTAAAACTGGTGACACAGGAAACGCTCGAAACATAGACAGTAGGAAGGATCAGTCTTCCTGTACTTAAGTCGGCATTGTGTTTCTTATATTTAATTCCGATGCGATTTCTGTGTTTCATCGACAATGAGAAGGTCCAAGGGATACAGTAAACCGGCAGAGATGCATCGGAATGTAAAACTGGTGACACAGGAAACGCTCAAAACATTGACCGTACGAAGACTGTTTTCTTGTACTTAAGTCGGCATTGTGTCTCTTATATTTAATTTCGATGCAATTTCTGTGTTTCTTCGTCAATGGGAAGGTCCAAGGGATACAGGAAACTTGCAGAGGTGCATCGGAATGTCAAACTGGTAACACAGGAAACGCTCAAAGCGTAGAGAGTAGGAAGACTCAGTCTTCCTGTACTAAAGTCGGCATTGTGTCTCTTATATTTAATTCCGATGCAATTTCTGTGTATCATCGTCAATGGGAAGGTCCAAGGGATACAGTAAACCGGCAGAGGTGCATCGGAATGTAAAACTGGTGACACAGGAAACGCTCAAAACATAGACAGTAGGAAGACTCATTCTTCCTATACTTAAGTCGGCATTGTGTCTCTTATATTTATTTCCGATGAAATTTCTGTGTTTCATCGTGAATGGGAAGGTCCAAGGGATATAGTAACCCTGTAGAGGTGCATCGGAAAATAAAACTGACGACACAGGAAACGCTCAAATTATAGACAGTAGGAAGACTCAGTCTTCCTGTACTTAAGTCGGCATTGTGTCTCTTATATTTAATTCCGATGTAATTTCTGTGTTTCATCGTCAACGGGAAGGTCCAAGGGATACAGTAAACCTGCAGAGGTGGATCAGAATGTAAAACTGGTGACACAGGAAACGCTCAAAACATAGACTGTAGGAAGACTCAGTCTTCCTGTACTTAAGTCGGCATTGTGTATCTTATATTTAATTTCGATGCAATTTCTGTGTTTCATCGTCAATGGGAAGGTCCAAGGAATACAGTAAAGCTGCAGAGGTGCATCGGAATGTAAAACTAGTGACACAGGAAACGCTAAAATCATAGACAGTAGGAAGACTCTGTCTTCCTGTACTTAAGTCGGCATTGTGTCTCTTATATTTAATTCCGATGCCATTTCTGTGTTTCATCGTCAATGGGAAGGTCCAAGGGATACAGTAAGCCTGCAGAGGTGCATCAGAATGTAAAACTGGTGACACAGGAAACGCTCAAAGCATAGAGTGTAGGAAGACTCAGTCTTCCTGTACTTCAGTCGGCAGTGTGTCTCTTATATTTAATTCCGATGCAATTTCTGTGTTTCATCGTCAATGGGAAGGTCCAAGGGAAACAGTAAACCTGCAGAGGTGCATCGGAATGTAAAACTGGTGACACAGGAAACGCTCAAAACATAGACAGTAGGAAGACTCAGTCATCCTGTACTTAAGTCGGCATTGTGTCTCTTATATTTATTTCCGATGAAATTTCTATGTTTCATCGTCAATGGGAAGGTCCAAGGGATACAGTAAACCTGCAGAGGTGCATCGGAATGTAAAACTAGAGACACAGGAAACGCTTAAAACATAGACAGTAGGAAAACTCAGTCTTCCTGTACTTAAGTCGGCATTGTGTCTCTTATATTTAATTCCGATGCAATTTCTGTGTTTCATCGTCAATGGGAAGATCCAAGGGAAACAGTAAACCTGCAGAGGTGCATCGGAATGTAAAACTGGTGACACAGGAAACGCTCAAATCATAGACAGTAGGAAGACTCAGTCTTCCTTTACTTAAGTCGGCGTTGTGTCTCTTGTATTTAATTCCGATGAAATTTCTGTGTTTCATCGTGAATGGGAAGGTCCAAGGGATATAGTAATCCTGCAGAGGTGCATCAGAAAGTAAAACTGATGACACAGGAAACGCTCAAAACATAGACAGTAGGAAGACTTAGTCTTCCTGTACTTCAGTCGGCATTGTGTCTCTTATATTTAATTCCGATGCAATTACTGTTTTTCATCGTCAATGGGAAGTCCAAGGGAAACAGTAAACCTGCAGAGGTGCATCGGAATGTAAAACTGGTGACACAGGAAACGCTCAAAACATAGACAGTAGGAAGACTCAGTCTTCCTGTACTTAAGTCGGCATTGTGTCTCTTATATTTATTTCCGATGAAATTTCTATGTTTCATCGTCAATGGGAAGGTCCAAGGGATACAGTAAACCTGCAGAGGTGCATCAGAATGTAAAGCTTGTGACACAGGAAACGCTCAACACATAGACAGTAGGAAGACTCATTCTTCCAGTACTTAAGTCGGCATTGTGTCTCTTATATTTAATTCCGATGCAATTTCTGTGTTTCATCGTCAATGGGAAGGTCCATGGAATACAGTAAACCTGCAGAGGTGCATCGGAATGTAAAACTAGTGACACAGGAAACGCTCAAAACATAGACTGTAGGAAGACTCAGTCTTCCTGTACTTAAGTCGGCATTGTGTCTCTTATATTTAATTCCGATGCAATTTCTGTGTTTCATCGTCAATGGGAAGGTCCAAGGGAAACAGTAAACCTGCAGAGGTGCATCGGAATGTAAAACTGGTGACACAGGAAACGCTCAAAACATAGACAGTAGGAAGACTCAGTCTTCCTGTACTTAAGTCGGCATTGTGTCTCTTGTATTTAATTCCGATGAAATTTCTGTGTTTCATCGTCAATGGGAAGGTCCAAGGGATATAGTAATCCTGCAGAGGTGGATCGGAAAGTAAAACTGATGACACAGGAAACGCTCAAAACATAGACAGTAGGAAGACTTAGTCTTCCTGTACTTCAGTGGGCATTGTGTCTCTTATATTTAATTCCGATGCAATTTTTGTTTTTCATCGTCAATGGGAAGGTCCAAGGGATACAGTAAACCTGCAGAGGTGCATCTGAATGTAAAACTGATGACACAGAAAACGCTCAAAACATAGACAGTAGGAAGACTCAGTCTGCCAGTACTTAAGTCGGCATTGTGTCTCTTATATTTAATTCCGATGCAATTTCTGTTTTTCATCGTCAATGGGAAGGTCCAAGGGATACAGTTATCCTGCAGAGGTGCATCAGAATGTAAAACTGCTGACACAGGAAACTCTCAAAACATAGACAGTAGAAAGACTCAGTCTTCCTGTACTTAAGTCGGCATTGTGTTTCTTATATTTAATTCCAATGCAATTTCTGTGTTTCATCGTCAATGGGAAGGTCCAATGGATACAGAAAACCTGCAGAATAGCATCAGAATGTAAAACTGGTGACACAGGAAACGCTCAAAGCATAGACAGTAGGAAGACTAAGTCTTCCTGTACTTAAGTCGGGATTGTGTTTCTTATATTTAATTCCGATGCGATTTCTGTGTTTCATCGACAATGGGAAGGTCCATGGGATACAGCAAACCGGCAGAGAAGCATCGGAATGTAAACCTGGTGACACAGGAAACGCTCTACACATAGACAGTAGGAAGACTCATTCTTCCTGTACTTAAGTCGGCATTGTGTCCCTTATATTTAATTCCGATGCAATTTCTGTGTTTCATCGTCAATGGGAAGGTCCAAGGAATACAGTAAACCTGCAGAGGTGCATCGGAATGTAAAACTAGTGACACAGGAAACGCTCAAAACATAGACAGTAGAAAGACTCTGTCTTTCTGTACTTAAGTCGGCATTGTGTCTCTTATATTTAATTCCGATGCAATTTCTGTGTTTCATCGTCAATGGGAAGGTCCAAGGCATACAGTAAGCCTGCAGAGGTGCATCAGAATGTAAAACTGGTGACACAGGAAACGCTCAAAGCAGAGAAAGTAGGGAGACTCAGTCTTCCTGTACTTCAGTCGGCATTGTGTCTCTTATATTTAATTCCGATGCAACTTCTGTGTTTCATCATCAATGGGAAGGTCCAAGGGATACAGTAAACCTGCAGAGGTGGATCAGAATGTAAAACTGGTGACACAGGAAACGCTCAAAACATAGACTGTAGGAAGACTCAGTCTTCCTGTACTTAAGTCGGCATTGTGTATCTTATATTTTATTTCGATGCAATTTCTGTGTTTCATCGTCAATGGGAAGGTCCAAGGAATACAGTAAAGCTGCAGAGGTGCATCGGAATGTAAAACTAGTGACACAGGAAACGCTAAAATCATAGACAGTAGGAAGACTCTGTCTTCCTGTACTTAAGTCGGCATTGTGTCTCTTATATTTAATTCCGATGCCATTTCTGTGTTTCATCGTCAATGGGAAGGTCCAAGGGATACAGTAAGCCTGCAGAGGTGCATCAGAATGTAAAACTGGTGACACAGGAAACGCTCAAAGCATAGAGTGTAGGAAGACTCAGTCTTCCTGTACTTCAGTCGGCAGTGTGTCTCTTATATTTAATTCCGATGCAATTTCTGTGTTTCATCGTCAATGGGAAGGTCCAAGGGAAACAGTAAACCTGCAGAGGTGCATCGGAATGTAAAACTGGTGACACAGGAAACGCTCAAAACATAGACAGTAGGAAGACTCAGTCTTCCTGTACTTAAGTCGGCATTGTGTCTCTTATATTTATTTCCGATGAAATTTCTATGTTTCATCGTCAATGGGAAGGTCCAAGGGATACAGTAAACCTGCAGAGGTGCATCGGAATGTAAAACTAGTGACACAGGAAACGCTTAAAACATAGACAGTAGGAAAACTCAGTCTTCCTGTACTTAAGTCGGCATTGTGTCTCTTATATTTAATTTCGATGAAATTTCTGTGTTTCATCGTCAATGGGAAGGTCCAAGGAATACAGTAAAGCTGCAGAGGTGCATCGGAATGTAAAACTAGTGACACAGGAAACGCTAAAACATAGACAGTAGGAAGACTCTGTCTTCCTGTACTTAAGTCGGCATTGTGTCTCTTATATTTAATTCCGATGCAATTTCTGTGTTTCATCGTCAATGGGAAGGTCCAAGGGATACAGTAAGCCTGCAGAGGTGCATCAGAATGTAAAACTGGTGACACAGGAAACGCTCAAAGCATAGAGTGTAGGAAGACTCAGTCTTCCTGTTCTTCTGTCGGCATTGTGTCCCTTATATTTAATTCCGATGCAATTTCTGTTTTTCATCGTCAATGGGAAGGTCAAAGGGATACAGTAAACCTGCAGAGGTGCATCAGAATGTAAAACTGTTGACACAGGAAACGCTCAACACATAGACAGTAGATAGACTCATTCTTCCTGTACTTAAGTCGGCATTGTGTCTCTTATATTTAATTCCGATGCAATTTCTGTGTTTCATCGTCAATGGGAAGGTCCAATGGATACAGAAAACCTGCAGAGGTGCATCAGAATGTAAAACTGGTGACACAGGAAACGCTCGAAACATAGACAGTAGGAAGGATCAGTCTTCCTGTACTTAAGTCGGCATTGTGTTTCTTATATTTAATTCCGATGCGATTTCTGTGTTTCATCGACAATGAGAAGGTCCAAGGGATACAGTAAACCGGCAGAGATGCATCGGAATGTAAAACTGGTGACACAGGAAACGCTCAAAACATTGACCGTACGAAGACTGTTTTCTTGTACTTAAGTCGGCATTGTGTCTCTTATATTTAATTTCGATGCAATTTCTGTGTTTCTTCGTCAATGGGAAGGTCCAAGGGATACAGGAAACTTGCAGAGGTGCATCGGAATGTCAAACTGGTAACACAGGAAACGCTCAAAGCGTAGAGAGTAGGAAGACTCAGTCTTCCTGTACTAAAGTCGGCATTGTGTCTCTTATATTTAATTCCGATGCAATTTCTGTGTATCATCGTCAATGGGAAGGTCCAAGGGATACAGTAAACCGGCAGAGGTGCATCGGAATGTAAAACTGGTGACACAGGAAACGCTCAAAACATAGACAGTAGGAAGACTCATTCTTCCTATACTTAAGTCGGCATTGTGTCTCTTATATTTATTTCCGATGAAATTTCTGTGTTTCATCGTGAATGGGAAGGTCCAAGGGATATAGTAACCCTGTAGAGGTGCATCGGAAAATAAAACTGACGACACAGGAAACGCTCAAATTATAGACAGTAGGAAGACTCAGTCTTCCTGTACTTAAGTCGGCATTGTGTCTCTTATATTTAATTCCGATGTAATTTCTGTGTTTCATCGTCAACGGGAAGGTCCAAGGGATACAGTAAACCTGCAGAGGTGGATCAGAATGTAAAACTGGTGACACAGGAAACGCTCAAAACATAGACTGTAGGAAGACTCAGTCTTCCTGTACTTAAGTCGGCATTGTGTATCTTATATTTAATTTCGATGCAATTTCTGTGTTTCATCGTCAATGGGAAGGTCCAAGGAATACAGTAAAGCTGCAGAGGTGCATCGGAATGTAAAACTAGTGACACAGGAAACGCTAAAATCATAGACAGTAGGAAGACTCTGTCTTCCTGTACTTAAGTCGGCATTGTGTCTCTTATATTTAATTCCGATGCCATTTCTGTGTTTCATCGTCAATGGGAAGGTCCAAGGGATACAGTAAGCCTGCAGAGGTGCATCAGAATGTAAAACTGGTGACACAGGAAACGCTCAAAGCATAGAGTGTAGGAAGACTCAGTCTTCCTGTACTTCAGTCGGCAGTGTGTCTCTTATATTTAATTCCGATGCAATTTCTGTGTTTCATCGTCAATGGGAAGGTCCAAGGGAAACAGTAAACCTGCAGAGGTGCATCGGAATGTAAAACTGGTGACACAGGAAACGCTCAAAACATAGACAGTAGGAAGACTCAGTCATCCTGTACTTAAGTCGGCATTGTGTCTCTTATATTTATTTCCGATGAAATTTCTATGTTTCATCGTCAATGGGAAGGTCCAAGGGATACAGTAAACCTGCAGAGGTGCATCGGAATGTAAAACTAGAGACACAGGAAACGCTTAAAACATAGACAGTAGGAAAACTCAGTCTTCCTGTACTTAAGTCGGCATTGTGTCTCTTATATTTAATTCCGATGCAATTTCTGTGTTTCATCGTCAATGGGAAGATCCAAGGGAAACAGTAAACCTGCAGAGGTGCATCGGAATGTAAAACTGGTGACACAGGAAACGCTCAAATCATAGACAGTAGGAAGACTCAGTCTTCCTTTACTTAAGTCGGCGTTGTGTCTCTTGTATTTAATTCCGATGAAATTTCTGTGTTTCATCGTGAATGGGAAGGTCCAAGGGATATAGTAATCCTGCAGAGGTGCATCAGAAAGTAAAACTGATGACACAGGAAACGCTCAAAACATAGACAGTAGGAAGACTTAGTCTTCCTGTACTTCAGTCGGCATTGTGTCTCTTATATTTAATTCCGATGCAATTACTGTTTTTCATCGTCAATGGGAAGTCCAAGGGAAACAGTAAACCTGCAGAGGTGCATCGGAATGTAAAACTGGTGACACAGGAAACGCTCAAAACATAGACAGTAGGAAGACTCAGTCTTCCTGTACTTAAGTCGGCATTGTGTCTCTTATATTTATTTCCGATGAAATTTCTATGTTTCATCGTCAATGGGAAGGTCCAAGGGATACAGTAAACCTGCAGAGGTGCATCAGAATGTAAAGCTTGTGACACAGGAAACGCTCAACACATAGACAGTAGGAAGACTCATTCTTCCAGTACTTAAGTCGGCATTGTGTCTCTTATATTTAATTCCGATGCAATTTCTGTGTTTCATCGTCAATGGGAAGGTCCATGGAATACAGTAAACCTGCAGAGGTGCATCGGAATGTAAAACTAGTGACACAGGAAACGCTCAAAACATAGACTGTAGGAAGACTCAGTCTTCCTGTACTTAAGTCGGCATTGTGTCTCTTATATTTAATTCCGATGCAATTTCTGTGTTTCATCGTCAATGGGAAGGTCCAAGGGAAACAGTAAACCTGCAGAGGTGCATCGGAATGTAAAACTGGTGACACAGGAAACGCTCAAAACATAGACAGTAGGAAGACTCAGTCTTCCTGTACTTAAGTCGGCATTGTGTCTCTTGTATTTAATTCCGATGAAATTTCTGTGTTTCATCGTCAATGGGAAGGTCCAAGGGATATAGTAATCCTGCAGAGGTGGATCGGAAAGTAAAACTGATGACACAGGAAACGCTCAAAACATAGACAGTAGGAAGACTTAGTCTTCCTGTACTTCAGTGGGCATTGTGTCTCTTATATTTAATTCCGATGCAATTTTTGTTTTTCATCGTCAATGGGAAGGTCCAAGGGATACAGTAAACCTGCAGAGGTGCATCTGAATGTAAAACTGATGACACAGAAAACGCTCAAAACATAGACAGTAGGAAGACTCAGTCTGCCAGTACTTAAGTCGGCATTGTGTCTCTTATATTTAATTCCGATGCAATTTCTGTTTTTCATCGTCAATGGGAAGGTCCAAGGGATACAGTTATCCTGCAGAGGTGCATCAGAATGTAAAACTGCTGACACAGGAAACTCTCAAAACATAGACAGTAGAAAGACTCAGTCTTCCTGTACTTAAGTCGGCATTGTGTTTCTTATATTTAATTCCAATGCAATTTCTGTGTTTCATCGTCAATGGGAAGGTCCAATGGATACAGAAAACCTGCAGAATAGCATCAGAATGTAAAACTGGTGACACAGGAAACGCTCAAAGCATAGACAGTAGGAAGACTAAGTCTTCCTGTACTTAAGTCGGGATTGTGTTTCTTATATTTAATTCCGATGCGATTTCTGTGTTTCATCGACAATGGGAAGGTCCATGGGATACAGTAAACCGGCAGAGAAGCATCGGAATGTAAACCTGGTGACACAGGAAACGCTCTACACATAGACAGTAGGAAGACTCATTCTTCCTGTACTTAAGTCGGCATTGTGTCCCTTATATTTAATTCCGATGCAATTTCTGTGTTTCATCGTCAATGGGAAGGTCCAAGGAATACAGTAAACCTGCAGAGGTGCATCGGAATGTAAAACTAGTGACACAGGAAACGCTCAAAACATAGACAGTAGAAAGACTCTGTATTTCTGTACTTAAGTCGGCATTGTGTCTCTTATATTTAATTCCGATGCAATTTCTGTGTTTCATCGTCAATGGGAAGGTCCAAGGCATACAGTAAGCCTGCAGAGGTGCATCAGAATGTAAAACTGGTGACACAGGAAACGCTCAAAGCAGAGAAAGTAGGGAGACTCAGTCTTCCTGTACTTCAGTCGGCATTGTGTCTCTTATATTTAATTCCGATGCAACTTCTGTGTTTCATCATCAATGGGAAGGTCCAAGGGATACAGTAAACCTGCAGAGGTGGATCAGAATGTAAAACTGGTGACACAGGAAACGCTCAAAACATAGACTGTAGGAAGACTCAGTCTTCCTGTACTTAAGTCGGCATTGTGTATCTTATATTTAATTTCGATGCAATTTCTGTGTTTCATCGTCAATGGGAAGGTCCAAGGAATACAGTAAAGCTGCAGAGGTGCATCGGAATGTAAAACTAGTGACACAGGAAACGCTAAAATCATAGACAGTAGGAAGACTCTGTCTTCCTGTACTTAAGTCGGCATTGTGTCTCTTATATTTAATTCCGATGCCATTTCTGTGTTTCATCGTCAATGGGAAGGTCCAAGGGATACAGTAAGCCTGCAGAGGTGCATCAGAATGTAAAACTGGTGACACAGGAAACGCTCAAAGCATAGAGTGTAGGAAGACTCAGTCTTCCTGTACTTCAGTCGGCAGTGTGTCTCTTATATTTAATTCCGATGCAATTTCTGTGTTTCATCGTCAATGGGAAGGTCCAAGGGAAACAGTAAACCTGCAGAGGTGCATCGGAATGTAAAACTGGTGACACAGGAAACGCTCAAAACATAGACAGTAGGAAGACTCAGTCTTCCTGTACTTAAGTCGGCATTGTGTCTCTTATATTTATTTCCGATGAAATTTCTATGTTTCATCGTCAATGGGAAGGTCCAAGGGATACAGTAAACCTGCAGAGGTGCATCGGAATGTAAAACTAGTGACACAGGAAACGCTTAAAACATAGACAGTAGGAAAACTCAGTCTTCCTGTACTTAAGTCGGCATTGTGTCTCTTATATTTAATTCCGATGCAATTTCTGTGTTTCATCGTCAATGGGAAGATCCAAGGGAAACAGTAAACCTGCAGAGGTGCATCGGAATGTAAAACTGGTGACACAGGAAACGCTCAAATCATAGACAGTAGGAAGACTCAGTCTTCCTTTACTTAAGTCGGCGTTGTGTCTCTTGTATTTAATTCCGATGAAATTTCTGTGTTTCATCGTGAATGGGAAGGTCCAAGGGATATAGTAATCCTGCAGAGGTGCATCAGAAAGTAAAACTGATGACACAGGAAACGCTCAAAACATAGACAGTAGGAAGACTTAGTCTTCCTGTACTTCAGTCGGCATTGTGTCTCTTATATTTAATTCCGATGCAATTACTGTTTTTCATCGTCAATGGGAAGGTCCAAGGGAAACAGTAAACCTGCAGAGGTGCATCGGAATGTAAAACTGGTGACACAGGAAACGCTCAAAACATAGACAGTAGGAAGACTCAGTCTTCCTGTACTTAAGTCGGCATTGTGTCTCTTATATTTATTTCCGATGAAATTTCTATGTTTCATCGTCAATGGGAAGGTCCAAGGGATACAGTAAACCTGCAGAGGTGCATCAGAATGTAAAGCTTGTGACACAGGAAACGCTCAACACATAGACAGTAGGAAGACTCATTCTTCCAGTACTTAAGTCGGCATTGTGTCTCTTATATTTAATTCCGATGCAATTTCTGTGTTTCATCGTCAATGTGAAGGTCCATGGAATACAGTAAACCTGCAGAGGTGCATCGGAATGTAAAACTAGTGACACAGGAAACGCTCAAAACATAGACTGTAGGAAGACTCAGTCTTCCTGTACTTAAGTCGGCATTGTGTCTCTTATATTTAATTCCGATGCAATTTCTGTGTTTCATCGTCAATGGGAAGGTCCAAGGGAAACAGTAAACCTGCAGAGGTGCATCGGAATGTAAAACTGGTGACACAGGAAACGCTCAAAACATAGACAGTAGGAAGACTCAGTCTTCCTGTACTTAAGTCGGCATTGTGTCTCTTGTATTTAATTCCGATGAAATTTCTGTGTTTCATCGTCAATGGGAAGGTCCAAGGGATATAGTAATCCTGCAGAGGTGGATCGGAAAGTAAAACTGATGACACAGGAAACGCTCAAAACATAGACAGTAGGAAGACATAGTCTTCCTGTACTTCAGTGGGCATTGTGTCTCTTATATTTAATTCCGATGCAATTTTTGTTTTTCATCGTCAATGGGAAGGTCCAAGGGATACAGTAAACCTGCAGAGGTGCATCTGAATGTAAAACTGATGACACAGAAAACGATCAAAACATAGACAGTAGGAAGACTCAGTCTGCCAGTACTTAAGTCGGCATTGTGTCTCTTATATTTAATTCCGATGCAATTTCTGTTTTTCATCGTCAATGGGAAGGTCCAAGGGATACAGTTATCCTGCAGAGGTGCATCAGAATGTAAAACTGCTGACACAGGAAACTCTCAAAACATAGACAGTAGAAAGACTCAGTCTTCCTGTACTTAAGTCGGCATTGTGTTTCTTATATTTAATTCCAATGCAATTTCTGTGTTTCATCGTCAATGGGAAGGTCCAATGGATACAGAAAACCTGCAGAATAGCATCAGAATGTAAAACTGGTGACACAGGAAACGCTCAAAACATAGACAGTAGGAAGACTAAGTCTTCCTGTACTTAAGTCGGGATTGTGTTTCTTATATTTAATTCCGATGCGATTTCTGTGTTTCATCGACAATGGGAAGGTCCATGGGATACAGTAAACCGGCAGAGATGCATCGGAATGTAAACCTGGTGACACAGGAAACGCTCTACACATAGACAGTAGGAAGACTCATTCTTCCTGTACTTAAGTCGGCATTGTGTCCCTTATATTTAATTCCGATGCAATTTCTGTGTTTCATCGTCAATGGGAAGGTCCAAGGAATACAGTAAACCTGCAGAGGTGCATCGGAATGTAAAACTAGTGACACAGGAAACGCTCAAAACATAGACAGTAGAAAGACTCTGTCTTTCTGTACTTAAGTCGGCATTGTGTCTCTTATATTTAATTCCGATGCAATTTCTGTGTTTCATCGTCAATGGGAAGGTCCAAGGCATACAGTAAGCCTGCAGAGGTGCATCAGAATGTAAAACTGGTGACACAGGAAACGCTCGAAGCAGAGAAAGTAGGGAGACTCAGTCTTCCTGTACTTCAGTCGGCATTGTGTCTCTTATATTTAATTCCGATGCAACTTCTGTGTTTCATCGTCAATGGGAAGGTCCAAGGGATACAGTAAACCTGCAGAGGTGCATCGGAATGTAAAACTGGTGACACAGGAATCGCTCAAAACATAGCCAGTAGGAAGACTCAGTCTTTCTGTACTTAAGTCGGCATTGTGCCTCCTATATTTAATTCCGATGCGATTTCTGTGTTTCATCGACAATGGGAAGGTCCAAGGGATACTGTAAACCTGCAGAGGTGCATCGGAATGTAAAACTGGTGACACAGGAAACGCTCAAAACATTGTCCGTACGTAGACTGTTATCTTGTACTTATGTAGGCATTGTGTCTCTTATATTTAATTCCGATGCGATTTCTGTGTTTCATCGACAAGCGGAAGGTCCAAGGGATACAGTAAACCTGCAGAGGTGCATCGGAATGTAAAACTGGTGACACAGGAAACGCTCAAAACATTGTCCGTACGTAGACTGTTATCTTGTACTTATGTAGGCATTGTGTCTCTTATATTTAATTCCGATGCGATTTCTGTGTTTCATCGACAAGGGGAAGGTCCAAGGGATACAGTAAACCGGCAGAGGTGCATCGGAATGTAAAACTGGTGACACAGGAAACGCTCAAGACATTGACCGTACGAAGACTATTTTCTTGTACTTAAGTCGGCATTGTGTCTCTTATATTTAATTTCGATGCAATTTCTGTGTTTCATCGTCAATGGGAAGGTCCAAGGGAAACAGTAAACCTGCAGAGATGTATCGGAATGTAAAACTGGTGACACAGGAAACGCTCAAAACATAGACAGTAGGAAGACGCATTCTTCCTGTACTTAAGTCGGCATTGTGTATCTTATATTTAATTTCGATGCAATTTCTGTGTTTCATCGTCAATGGGAAGGTCCAAGGAATACAGTAAAGCCTCAGAGGTGCATCGGAATGTAAAACTAGTGACACAGGTAACGCTAAAACATAGACAGTAGGAAGACTCTGTCTTCCTGTACTTAAGTCGGCATTGTGTCTCTTATATTTAATTCCGATGCAATTTCTGTGTTTCATCGTCAATGGGAAGGTCCAAGGGAAACAGTAAACCTGCAGAGGTGCATCGGAATGTAAAACTGGTGACACAGGAAACGCTCAAAACGTAGACAGTAGGAAGACTCAGTCTTCCTGTACTTAAGTCGGCATTGTGTCTCTTATATTTAATTCCGATGCAATTTCTGTGCTTCATCGTCAATGGGAAGGTCCAAGGGAAACAGTGAACCTGCAGAGGTGCATCGGAATGTAAAACTGGTGACACAGGAAACGCTCAAAACATAGACAGTAGGAAGACTCAGTCTTCCTGTACTTAAGTCGGCATTGTGTCTCTTGTATTTAATTCCGATGAAATTTCTGTGTTTCATCGTCAATGGGAAGGTCCAAGGGATATAGTAAACCTGCAGAGGTGCATCGGAAAGTAAAACTGATGACACAGGAAACGCTCAAAACATAGACAGTAGGAAGACTTAGTCTTCCTGTACTTCAGTCGGCATTGTGCCTCTTATATTTAATTCCGATGCAATTTTTGTTTTTCATCGTCAATGGGAAGGTCCAAGGGATACAGTAAACCTGCAGAGGTGCATCTGAATGTAAAACTGATGACACAGAAAACGCTCAAAACATAGACAGTAGGAAGACCCATTCTGCCAGTACTTAAGTCGGCATTGTGTCTCTTATATTTAATTCCGATGCAATTTCTGTTTTTCATCGTCAATGGGAAGGTCCAAGGGATACAGTTATCCTGCAGAGGTGCATCAGAATGTAAAACTGCTGACACAGGAAACTCTCAAAACATAGACAGTAGAAAGACTCAGTCTTCCTGTACTTAAGTCGGCATTGTGTTTCTTATATTTAATTCCGATGCAATTTCTGTGTTTCATCGTCAATGGGAAGGTCCAATGGATACAGAAAACCTGCAGAATAGCTTCAGAATGTAAAACTGGTGACACAGGAAACGCTCAAAACATAGACAGTAGGAAGACTAAGTCTTCCTGTACTTAAGTCGGGATTGTGTTTCTTATATTTAATTCCGATGCGATTTCTGTGTTTCATCGACAATGGGAAGGTCCATGGGATACAGTAAACCGGCAGAGATGCATCGGAATGTAAACCTGGTGACACAGGAAACGCTCTACACATAGACAGTAGGAAGACTCATTCTTCCTGTACTTAAGTCGGCATTGTGTCCCTTATATTTAATTCCGATGCAATTTCTGTGTTTCATCGTCAATGGGAAGGTCCAAGGAATACAGTAAACCTGCAGAGGTGCATCGGAATGTAAAACTATTGACACAGGAAACGCTCAAAACATAGACAGTAGGAAGACTCTGTCTTTCTGTACTTAAGTCGGCATTGTGTCTCTTATATTTAATTCCGATGCGATTTCTGTGTTTCATCGACAATGGGAAGGTCCAAGGGATACAGTAAACGTGCAGAGGTGCATCGGAATGTAAAACTGGTGACACAGGAAACGCTCAAAACATTGTCCGTACGTAGACTGTTATCTTGTACTTATGTAGGCATTGTGTCTCTTATATTTAATTCCGATGCGATTTCTGTGTTTCATCGACAAGCGGAAGGTCCAAGGGATACAGTAAACCTGCAGAGGTGCATCGGAATGTAAAACTCGTGACACAGGAAACGCTCAAAACATTGTCCGTACGTAGACTGTTATCTTGTACTTATGTAGGCATTGTGTCTCTTATATTTAATTCCGATGCGATTTCTGTGTTTCATCGACAAGGGGAAGGTCCAAGGGATAGAGTAAACCGGCAGAGGTGCATCGGAATGTAAAACTGGTGACACAGGAAACGCTCAAGACATTGACCGTACGAAGACTATTTTCTTGTACTTAAGTCGGCATTGTGTCTCTTATATTTAATTTCGATGCAATTTCTGTGTTTCATCGTCAATGGGAAGGTCCAAGGAATACAGTAAAGCCTCAGAGGTGCATCGGAATGTAAAACTAGTGACACAGGAAACGCTAAAACATAGACAGTAGGAAGACTCTGTCTTCCTGTACTTAAGTCAGAATTGTGTCTCTTATATTTAATTCCGATGCAATTTCTGTGTTTCATCGTCAATGGGAAGGTCCAAGGGATACAGTAAGCCTGCAGAGGTGCATCAGAATGTAAAACTGGTGACACAGGAAACGCTCAAAGCATAGAGTGTAGGAAGACTCAGTCTTCCTGTACTTCAGTCGGCATTGTGTCTCTTATATTTAATTCCGATGCAATTTCTGTGTTTCATCGTCAATGGGAAGGTCCAAGGGATACAGTAAGCCTGCAGAGGTGCATCAGAATGTAAAACTGGTGACACAGGAAACGCTCAAAGCAGAGAAAGTAGGGAGACTCAGTCTTCCTGTACTTCAGTCGGCATTGTGTCTCTTATATTTAATTCCGATGCAACTTCTGTGTTTCATCGTCAATGGGAAGGTCCAAGGGAAACAGTAAACCTGCAGAGGTGCATCGGAATGTAAAACTGGTGACACAGGAAACGCTCAAAACGTAGACAGTAGGAAGACTCAGTCTTCCTGTACTTAAGTCGGCATTGTGTCTCTTATATTTAATTCCGATGCAATTTCTGTGCTTCATCGTCAATGGGAAGGTCCAAGGGAAACAGTAAACCTGCAGAGGTGCATCGGAATGTAAAACTGGTGACACAGGAAACGCTCAAAACATAGACTGTAGGAAGACTCAGTCTTCTTGTACTTAAGTCGGCATTGTGTCTCTTGTATTTAATTCCGATGAAATTTCTGTGTTTCATCGTCAATGGGAAGGTCCAAGGGATATAGTAATCCTGCAGAGGTGCATCGGAAAGTAAAACTGATGACACAGGAAACGCTCAAAACATAGACAGTAGGAAGACTTAGTCTTCCTGTACTTCAGTCGGCATTGTGTCTCTTATATTTAATTCCGATGCAATTTTTGTTTTTCATCGTCAATGGGAAGGTCCAAGGGATACAGTAAACCTGCAGAGGTGCATCTGAATGTAAAACTGATGACACAGAAAACGCTCAAAACATAGACAGTAGGAAGACTCAGTCTGCCAGTACTTAAGTCGGCATTGTGTCCCTTATATTTAATTCCGATGCAATTTCTGTTTTTCATCGTCAATGGGAAGGTCCAAGGGATACAGTTATCCTGCAGAGGTGCATCAGAATGTAAAACTGCTGACACAGGAAACTCTCAAAACATAGACAGTAGAAAGACTCAGTCTTCCTGTACTGAAGTCGGCATTGTGTTTCTTATATTTAATTCCGATGCAATTTCTGTGTTTCATCGTCAATGGGAAGGTCCAATGGATACAGAAAACCTGCAGAATAGCATCAGAATGTAAAACTGGTGACACAGGAAACGCTCAAAACATAGACAGTAGGAAGACTAAGTCTTCCTGTACTTAAGTCGGGATTGTGTTTCTTATATTTAATTCCGATGCGATTTCTGTGTTTCATCGACAATGGGAAGGTCCATGGGATACAGTAAAGCGGCAGAGATGCATCGGAATGTAAAACTGGTGACACAGGAAACGCTCTACACATAGACAGTAGGAAGACTCATTCTTCCTGTACTTAAGTAGGCATTGTGCCCTTATATTTAATTCCGATGCAATTTCTGTGTTTCATCGTCAATGGGAAGGTCCAAGGAATACAGTAAACCTGCAGAGGTGCATCGGAATGTAAAACTAGTGACACGGGAAACGCTCAAAACATAGACAGTAGGAAGACTCTGTCTTTCTGTACTTAAGTCGTCATTGTGTCTCTTATATTTAATTCCGATGCAATTTCTGTGTTTCATCGTCAATGGGAAGGTCCAAGGCATACAGTAAGCCTGCAGAGGTGCATCAGAATGTAAAACTGGTGACACAGGAAACGCTCAAAGCAGAGAAAGTAGGGAGACTCAGTCTTCCTGTACTTCAGTCGGCATTGTGTCTCTTATATTTAATTCCGATGCAACTTCTGTGTTTCATCGTCAATGGGAAGGTCCAAGGGATACAGTAAACCTGCAGAGGTGCATCGGAATGTAAAACTGGTGACACAGGAATCGCTCAAAACATAGACAGTAGGAAGACTCAGTCTTTCTGTACTTAAGTCGGCATTGTGTCTCCTATATTTAATTCCGATGCGATTTCTGTGTTTCATCGACAATGGGAAGGTCCAAGGGATACAGTAAACCTGCAGAGGTGCATCGGAATGTAAAACTGGTGACACAGGAAACGCTCAAAACATTGTCCGTACGTAGACTGTTATCTTGTACTTATGTAGGCATTGTGTCTCTTATATTTAATTCCGATGCGATTTCTGTGTTTCATCGACAAGCGGAAGGTCCAAGGGATACAGTAAACCTGCAGAGGTGCATCGGAATGTAAAACTGGTGACACAGGAAACGCTCAAATCATTGTCCGTACGTAGACTGTTATCTTGTACTTATGTAGGCATTGTGTCTCTTATATTTAATTCCGATGCGATATCTGTGTTTCATCGACAAGGGGAAGGTCCAAGGAATAGAGTAAACCGGCAGAGGTGCATCGGAATGTAAAACTGGTGACACAGGAAACGCTCAAGACATTGACCGTACGAAGACTATTTTCTTGTACTTAAGTCGGCATTGTGTCTCTTATATTTAATTTCGATGCAATTTCTGTGTTTCATCGTCAATGGGAAGGTCCAAGGGAAACAGTAAACCTGCAGAGATGAATCGGAATGTAAAACTGGTGACACAGGAAACGCTCAAAACATAGACAGTAGGAAGACTCATTCTTCCTGTACTTAAGTCGGCATTGTGTCTCTTATATTTAATTCCAATGCAATTTCTGTGTTTCATCGTCAATGGGAAGGTCCAAGGAATACAGTAAAGCCTCAGAGGTGCATCCGAATGTAAAACTAGTGACACAGGAAACGCTAAAACATAGACAGTAGGAAGACTCTGTCTTCCTGTACTTAAGTCGGAATTGTGTCTCTTATATTTAATTCCGATGCAATTTCTGTGTTTCATCGTCAATGGGAAGGTCCAAGGGATACAGTAAGCCTGCAGAGGTGCATCAGAATGTAAAACTGGTGACACAGGAAACGCTCAAAGCAGAGAAAGTAGGGAGACTCAGTCTTCCTGTACTTCAGTCGGCATTGTGTCTCTTATATTTAATTCCGATGCAACTTCTGTGTTTCATCGTCAATGGGAAGGTCCAAGGGAAACAGTAAACCTGCAGAGGTGCATCGGAATGTAAAACTGGTGACACAGGAAACGCTCAAAACGTAGACAGTAGGAAGACTCAGTCTTCCTGTACTTAAGTCGGCATTGTGTCTCTTATATTTAATTCCGATGCAATTTCTGTGCTTCATCGTCAATGGGAAGGTCCAAGGGAAACAGTAAACCTGCAGAGGTGCATCGGAATGTAAAACTGGTGACACAGGAAACGCTCAAAACATAGACAGTAGGAAGACTCAGTCTTCTTGTACTTAAGTCGGCATTGTGTCTCTTGTATTTAATTCCGATGAAATTTCTGTGTTTCATCGTCAATGGGAAGGTCCAAGGGATATAGTAATCCTGCAGAGGTGCATCGGAAAGTAAAACTGATGACACAGGAAACGCTCAAAACATAGACAGTAGGAAGACTTAGTCTTCCTGTACTTCAGTCGGCATTGTCTCTCTTATATTTAATTCCGATGCAATTTTTGTTTTTCATCGTCAATGGGAAGGTCCAAGGGATACAGTAAACCTGCAGAGGTGCATCTGAATGTAAAACTGATGACACAGAAAACGCTCAAAACATAGACAGTAGGAAGACTCAGTCTGCCAGTACTTAAGTCGGCATTGTGTCTCTTATATTTAATTCCGATGCAATTTCTGTTTTTCATCGTCAATGGGAAGGTCCAAGGGATACAGTTATCCTGCAGAGGTGCATCAGAATGTAAAACTGCTGACACAGGAAACTCTCAAAACATAGACAGTAGAAAGACTCAGTCTTCCTGTACTGAAGTCGGCATTGTGTTTCTTATATTTAATTCCGATGCAATTTCTGTGTTTCATCGTCAATGGGAAGGTCCAATGGATACAGAAAACCTGCAGAATAGCATCAGAATGTAAAACTGGTGACACAGGAAACGCTCAAAACATAGACAGTAGGAAGACTAAGTCTTCCTGTACTTAAGTCGGGATTGTGTTTCTTATATTTAATTCCGATGCGATTTCTGTGTTTCATCGACAATGGGAAGGTCCATGGGATACAGTAAACCGGCAGAGATGCATCGGAATGTAAAACTGGTGACACAGGAAACGCTCTACACATAGACAGTAGGAAGACTCATTCTTCCTGTACTTAAGTCGGCATTGTGTCCCTTATATTTAATTCCGATGCAATTTCTGTGTTTCATCGTCAATGGGAAGGTCCAAGGAATACAGTAAACCTGCAGAGGTGCATCGGAATGTAAAACTAGTGACACAGGAAACGCTCAAAACATAGACAGTAGGAAGACTCTGTCTTTCTGTACTTAAGTCGGCATTGTGTCTCTTATATTTAATTCCGATGCAATTTCTGTGTTTCATCGTCTATGGGAAGGTCCAAGGCATACAGTAAGCCTGCAGAGGTGCATCAGAATGTAAAACTGGTGATACAGGAAACGCTCAAAGCAGAGAAAGTAGGGAGACTCAGTCTTCCTGTACTTCAGTCGGCATTGTGTCTCTTATATTTAATTCCGATGCAACTTCTGTGTTTCATCGTCAATGGGAAGGTCCAAGGGATACAGTAAACCTGCAGAGGTGCATCGGAATGTAAAACTGGTGACACAGGAATCGCTCAAAACATAGACAGTAGGAAGACTCAGTCTTTCTGTACTTAAGTCGGCATTGTGTCTCCTATATTTAATTCCGATGCGATTTCTGTGTTTCATCGACAATGGGAAGGTCCAAGGAATACAGTAAACCTGCAGAGGTGCATCGGAATGTAAAACTGGTGACACAGGAAACGCTCAAAACATTGTCCGTACGTAGACTGTTATCTTGTACTTATGTTGGCATTGTGTCTCTTATATTTAATTCCGATGCGATTTCTGTGTTTCATCGACAAGCGGAAGGTCCAAGGGATACAGTAAACCTGCAGAGGTGCATCGGAATGTAAAACTGGTGACACAGGAAACGCTCAAAACATTGTCCGTACGTAGACTGTTATCTTGTACTTATGTAGGCATTGTGTCTCTTATATTTAATTCCGATGCGATTTCTGTGTTTCATCGACAAGGGGAAGGTCCAAGGGATAGAGTAAACCGGCAGAGGTGCATCGGAATGTAAAACTGGTGACACAGGAAACGCTCAAGACATTGACCGTACGAAGACTATTTTCTTGTACTTAAGTCGGCATTGTGTCTCTTATATTTAATTTCGATGCAATTTCTGTGTTTCATCGTCAATGGGAAGGTCCAAGGGAAACAGTAAACCTGCAGAGATGAATCGGAAGGTAAAACTGGTGACACAGGAAACGCTCAAAACATAGACAGTAGGAAGACTCATTCTTCCTGTACTTAAGTCGGCATTGTGTCTCTTATATTTAATTCCAATGCAATTTCTGTGTTTCATCGTCAATGGGAAGGTCCAAGGAATACAGTAAAGCCTCAGAGGTGAATCGGAATGTAAAACTAGTGACACAGGAAACGCTAAAACATAGACAGTAGGAAGACTCTGTCTTCCTGTGTTAAGTCGGCATTGTGTCTCTTATATTTAATTCCGATGCAATTTCTGTGTTTCATCGTCAATGGGAAGGTCCAAGGGATACAGTAAGCCCGCAGAGGTGCATCAGAATGTAAAACTGGTGACACAGGAAACGCTCAAAGCATAGAGTGTAGGAAGACTCAGTCTTCCTGTACTTCAGTCGGCAGTGTGTCTCTTATATTTAATTCCGATGCAATTTCTGTGTTTCATCGTCAATGGGAAGGTCCAAGGGAAACAGTAAACCTGCAGAGGTGCATCGGAATGTAAAACTGGTGACACAGGAAACGCTCAAAACGTAGACAGTAGGAAGACTCAGTCTTCCTGTACTTAAGTCGGCATTGTGTCTCTTGTATTTAATTCCGATGAAATTTCTGTGTTTCATCGTGAATGGGAAGGTCCAAGGGATATAGTAATCCTGCAGAGGTGCATCGGAAAGTAGAACTGATGACATAGGAAACGCTCAAAACATAGACAGTAGGAAGACTTAGTCTTCCTGTACTTCAGTCGGCATTGTGTCTCTTATATTTAATTCCGATGCAATTTCTGTGTTTCATTGTCAATGGGAAGGTCCAAGGGAAACAGTAAACCTGCAGAGATGCATCGGAATGTAAAACTGGTGACACAGGAAACGCTCAAAACATAGACAGTAGGAAGACTCATTCTTCCTGTACTTAAGTCGGCATTGTGTCTCTTATATTTAATTCCGATGCACTTTCTGTGTTTCATCGTCAATGGGAAGGTCCAAGGAATACAGTAAGGCCTCAGAGGTGCATCGGAATGTAAAACTAGTGACACAGGAAACGCTAAAAACATAGACAGTAGGAAGACCCTGTCTTCCTGTACTTAAGTCGGCATTGTGTCTCTTATATTTAATTCCGATGCAATTTCTGTGTTTCATCGTCAATGGGAAGGTCCAAGGGATACAGTAAGCCTGCAGAGGTGCATCAGAATGTAAAACTGACGACACAGGAAACGCTCAAAGCATAGAGTGTAGGAAGACTCAGTCTTACTGTACTTGAGTCGGCAGTGTGTCTCTTATATTTAATTCCGATGCAATTTCTGTGTTTCATCGTCAATGGGAATGTCCAAGGGAAACAGTAAACCTGCAGAGGTGCATCAGAATGTAAAACTGGTGACACAGGAAACGCTCTAAACATAGACAGTAGGAAGACTCAGTCTACCTGTACTTCAGTCGGCATTGTGTCTCTTATATTTATTTCCGATGAAATTTCTATGTTTCATCGTCAATGGGAAGGCCCAAGGGATACAGTAAACCTCCAGAGGTGCATCGGAATGTAAAACTAGTGACACAGGAAACGCTTAAAACATAGACAGTAGGACGACTCAGTCTTCCTGCACTTAAGTCGGCATTGTGTCTCCTATATTTAATTCCGATGCAATTTCTGTGTTTCATCGTCAATGGGAAGATCCAAGGGAAACAGTAAACCTGCAGAGGTGCATCGGAATGTAAAACTGGTGACACAGGAAACGCTCAAATCATAGACAGTAGGAAGACTCAGTCTTCCTGTACTTAAGTCGGCATTGTGTCTCTTGTATTTAATTCCGATGAAATTTCTGTGTTTCATCGTCAATGGGAAGGTCCAAGGGATATAGTAATCCTGCAGAGGTGCATCGGAAAGTAAAACTGATGACACAGGAAACGCTCAAAACATAGACAGTAGGAAGACTTAGTCTTCCTGTACTTCAGTCGGCATTGTGTCTCTTATATTTAATTCCGATGCAATTTCTGTTTTTCATCGTCAATGGGAAGGTCCAAGGGATACAGTAAACCTGCAGAGGTGCATCAGAATGTAAAACTGTTGACACAGGAAACGCTCAACACATAGACAGTAGGAAGACTCATTCTTCCTGTACTTAAGTCGGCATTGTGTCTCTTATATTTAATTCCGATGCAATTTCTGTGTTTCATCGTCAATGGGAAGGTCCAAGGAATACAGTAAACCTGCAGAGGTGCATCGGAATGTAAAACTAGTGACACAGGAAACGCTCAAAACATAGACAGTATGAAGATTCTGTCTTCCTGTACTTAAGTCATCATTGTGTCTCTTATATTTAATTCCGATGCAATTTCTGTGTTTCATCGTCAATGGGAAGGTCCAAGGGATACAGTAAGCCTGCAGAGGTGCATCAGAATGTAAAACTGGTGACACAGGAAACGCTCAAAGCATAGAGTGTAGGAAGACTCAGTCTTCCTGTACTTCAGTCGGCAGTGTGTCTCATATATTTAATTCCGATGCAATTTCTGTGTTTCATCGTCAATGGGAAGGTCCAAGGGAAACAGTAAACCTGCGGAGGTGCATCGGAATGTAAAACTGGTGACACAGGAAACGCTCAAAACATAGACAGTAGGAAAACTCAGTCTTCCTGTACTTAAGTCGGCATTGTGTCTCTTATATTTATTTCCGATGAAATTTCTATGTTTCATCGTCAATGGGAAGGTCCAAGGGATACAGTAAACCTGCAGAGGTGCATCTGAATGTAAAACTGATGACACAGAAAACGCTCAAAACATAGACAGTAGGAAGACTCATTCTTCCTGTACTTAAGTCGGCATTGTGTCTCTTATATTTAATTCCGATGCAATTTCTGTTTTTCATCGTCAATGGGAAGGTCCAAGGGATACAGTTATCGTGCAGAGGTGCATCAGAATGTAAAACTGCTGTCACAGGAAACGCTCAAAACATAGACAGTAGAAAGACTCAGTCTTCCTGTACTTAAGTCGGCATTGTGTTTCTTATATTTAATTCCGATGCAATTTCTGTGTTTCATCGTCAATGGGAAGGTCCAATGGAGACATAAAACCTGCAGAATTGCATCAGAATGTAAAACTGGTGACACAGGAAACGCTCAAAACATAGAAAGTAGGAAGACTCAGTCTTCCTGTACTTCAGTCGGCAGTGTGTCTCTTATATTTAATTCCGATGCAATTTCTGTGATTCATCGTCAATGGGAAGGTCCAAGGAATACAGTAAACCTGCAGAGGTGCATCGGAATGTAAAACTAGTGACACAGGAAACGCTCAAAACATAGACAGTAGGAAGACTCTGTCTTTCTGTACTTAAGTCGGCATTGTGTCTCTTATATTTAATTCCGATGCAATTTCTGTGTTTCATCGTCTATGGGAAGGTCCAAGGCATACAGTAAGCCTGCAGAGGTGCATCAGAATGTAAAACTGGTGATACAGGAAACGCTCAAAGCAGAGAAAGTAGGGAGACTCAGTCTTCCTGTACTTCAGTCGGCATTGTGTCTCTTATATTTAATTCCGATGCAACTTCTGTGTTTCATCGTCAATGGGAAGGTCCAAGGGATACAGTAAACCTGCAGAGGTGCATCGGAATGTAAAACTGGTGACACAGGAATCGCTCAAAACATAGACAGTAGGAAGACTCAGTCTTTCTGTACTTAAGTCGGCATTGTGTCTCCTATATTTAATTCCGATGCGATTTCTGTGTTTCATCGACAATGGGAAGGTCCAAGGAATACAGTAAACCTGCAGAGGTGCATCGGAATGTAAAACTGGTGACACAGGAAACGCTCAAAACATTGTCCGTACGTAGACTGTTATCTTGTACTTATGTTGGCATTGTGTCTCTTATATTTAATTCCGATGCGATTTCTGTGTTTCATCGACAAGCGGAAGGTCCAAGGGATACAGTAAACCTGCAGATGTGCATCGGAATGTAAAACTGGTGACACAGGAAACGCTCAAAACATTGTCCGTACGTAGACTGTTATCTTGTACTTATGTAGGCATTGTGTCTCTTATATTTAATTCCGATGCGATTTCTGTGTTTCATCGACAAGGGGAAGGTCCAAGGGATAGAGTAAACCGGCAGAGGTGCATCGGAATGTAAAACTGGTGACACAGGAAACGCTCAAGACATTGACCGTACGAAGACTATTTTCTTGTACTTAAGTCGGCATTGTGTCTCTTATATTTAATTTCGATGCAATTTCTGTGTTTCATCGTCAATGGGAAGGTCCAAGGGAAACAGTAAACCTGCAGAGATGAATCGGAAGGTAAAACTGGTGACACAGGAAACGCTCAAAACATAGACAGTAGGAAGACTCATTCTTCCTGTACTTAAGTCGGCATTGTGTCTCTTATATTTAATTCCAATGCAATTTCTGTGTTTCATCGTCAATGGGAAGGTCCAAGGAATACAGTAAAGCCTCAGAGGTGAATCGGAATGTAAAACTAGTGACACAGGAAACGCTAAAACATAGACAGTAGGAAGACTCTGTCTTCCTGTGTTAAGTCGGCATTGTGTCTCTTATATTTAATTCCGATGCAATTTCTGTGTTTCATCGTCAATGGGAAGGTCCAAGGGATACAGTAAGCCCGCAGAGGTGCATCAGAATGTAAAACTGGTGACACAGGAAACGCTCAAAGCATAGAGTGTAGGAAGACTCAGTCTTCCTGTACTTCAGTCGGCAGTGTGTCTCTTATATTTAATTCCGATGCAATTTCTGTGTTTCATCGTCAATGGGAAGGTCCAAGGGAAACAGTAAACCTGCAGAGGTGCATCGGAATGTAAAACTGGTGACACAGGAAACGCTCAAAACGTAGACAGTAGGAAGACTCAGTCTTCCTGTACTTAAGTCGGCATTGTGTCTCTTGTATTTAATTCCGATGAAATTTCTGTGTTTCATCGTGAATGGGAAGGTCCAAGGGATATAGTAATCCTGCAGAGGTGCATCGGAAAGTAGAACTGATGACATAGGAAACGCTCAAAACATAGACAGTAGGAAGACTTAGTCTTCCTGTACTTCAGTCGGCATTGTGTCTCTTATATTTAATTCCGATGCAATTTCTGTGTTTCATTGTCAATGGGAAGGTCCAAGGGAAACAGTAAACCTGCAGAGATGCATCGGAATGTAAAACTGGTGACACAGGAAACGCTCAAAACATAGACAGTAGGAAGACTCATTCTTCCTGTACTTAAGTCGGCATTGTGTCTCTTATATTTAATTCCGATGCACTTTCTGTGTTTCATCGTCAATGGGAAGGTCCAAGGAATACAGTAAGGCCTCAGAGGTGCATCGGAATGTAAAACTAGTGACACAGGAAACGCTAAAAACATAGACAGTAGGAAGACCCTGTCTTCCTGTACTTAAGTCGGCATTGTGTCTCTTATATTTAATTCCGATGCAATTTCTGTGTTTCATCGTCAATGGGAAGGTCCAAGGGATACAGTAAGCCTGCAGAGGTGCATCAGAATGTAAAACTGGTGACACAGGAAACGCTCAAAGCATAGAGTGTAGGAAGACTCAGTCTTACTGTACTTGAGTCGGCAGTGTGTCTCTTATATTTAATTCCGATGCAATTTCTGTGTTTCATCGTCAATGGGAATGTCCAAGGGAAACAGTAAACCTGCAGAGGTGCATCAGAATGTAAAACTGGTGACACAGGAAACGCTCTAAACATAGACAGTAGGAAGACTCAGTCTACCTGTACTTCAGTCGGCATTGTGTCTCTTATATTTATTTCCGATGAAATTTCTATGTTTCATCGTCAATGGGAAGGTCCAAGGGATACAGTAAACCTCCAGAGGTGCATCGGAATGTAAAACTAGTGACACAGGAAACGCTTAAAACATAGACAGTAGGAAGACTCAGTCTTCCTGTACTTAAGTCGGCATTGTGTCTCCTATATTTAATTCCGATGCAATTTCTGTGTTTCATCGTCAATGGGAAGATCCAAGGGAAACAGTAAACCTGCAGAGGTGCATCGGAATGTAAAACTGGTGACACAGGAAACGCTCAAATCATAGACAGTAGGAAGACTCAGTCTTCCTGTACTTAAGTCGGCATTGTGTCTCTTGTATTTAATTCCGATGAAATTTCTGTGTTTCATCGTCAATGGGAAGGTCCAAGGGATATAGTAATCCTGCAGAGGTGCATCGGAAAGTAAAACTGATGACACAGGAAACGCTCAAAACATAGACAGTAGGAAGACTTAGTCTTCCTGTACTTCAGTCGGCATTGTGTCTCTTATATTTAATTCCGATGCAATTTCTGTTTTTCATCGTCAATGGGAAGGTCCAAGGGATACAGTAAACCTGCAGAGGTGCATCAGAATGTAAAACTGTTGACACAGGAAACGCTCAACACATAGACAGTAGGAAGACTCATTCTTTCTGTACTTAAGTCGGCATTGTGTCTCTTATATTTAATTCCGATGCAATTTCTGTGTTTCATCGTCAATGGGAAGGTCCAAGGAATACAGTAAACCTGCAGAGGTGCATCGGAATGTAAAACTAGTGACACAGGAAACGCTCAAAACATAGACAGTATGAAGATTCTGTCTTCCTGTACTTAAGTCATCATTGTGTCTCTTATATTTAATTCCGATGCAATTTCTGTGTTTCATCGTCAATGGGAAGGTCCAAGGGATACAGTAAGCCTGCAGAGGTGCATCAGAATGTAAAACTGGTGACACAGGAAACGCTCAAAGCATAGAGTGTAGGAAGACTCAGTCTTCCTGTACTTCAGTCGGCAGTGTGTCTCATATATTTAATTCCGATGCAATTTCTGTGTTTCATCGTCAATGGGAAGGTCCAAGGGAAACAGTAAACCTGCGGAGGTGCATCGGAATGTAAAACTGGTGACACAGGAAACGCTCAAAACATAGACAGTAGGAAAACTCAGTCTTCCTGTACTTAAGTCGGCATTGTGTCTCTTATATTTATTTCCGATGAAATTTCTATGTTTCATCGTCAATGGGAAGGTCCAAGGGATACAGTAAACCTGCAGAGGTGCATCTGAATGTAAAACTGATGACACAGAAAACGCTCAAAACATAGACAGTAGGAAGACTCATTCTTCCTGTACTTAAGTCGGCATTGTGTCTCTTATATTTAATTCCGATGCAATTTCTGTTTTTCATCGTCAATGGGAAGGTCCAAGGGATACAGTTATCCTGCAGAGGTGCATCAGAATGTAAAACTGCTGTCACAGGAAACGCTCAAAACATAGACAGTAGAAAGACTCAGTCTTCCTGTACTTAAGTCGGCATTGTGTTTCTTATATTTAATTCCGATGCAATTTCTGTGTTTCATCGTCAATGGGAAGGTCCAATGGAGACATAAAACCTGCAGAATTGCATCAGAATGTAAAACTGGTGACACAGGAAACGCTCAAAACATAGAAAGTAGGAAGACTCAGTCTTCCTGTACTTCAGTCGGCAGTGTGTCTCTTATATTTAATTCCGATGCAATTTCTGTGATTCATCGTCAATGGGAAGGTCCAAGGAATACAGTAAACCTGCAGAGTTGCATCGGAATGTAAAACTAGTGACACAGGAAACGCTCAAAACATAGACAGTAGGAAGACTCTGTCTTCCTGTACTTAAGTCGGCATTGTGTCTCTTATATTTAATTCCGATGCAATTTCTGTGTTTCATCGTCAATGGGAAGGTCTAAGGCATAGAGTAAGCCTGCAGAGGTGCATCAGAATGTAAAACTGGTGACACAGGAAACGCTCAAAGCATAGAAAGTAGGGAGACTCAGTCTTCCTGTACCTCAGTCGGCATTGTGTCTCTTATATTTAATTCCGATGCAACTTCTGTGTTTCATCGTCAATGGGAAGGTCCAAGGGATACAGTAAACCTGCAGAGGTGCATTGGAATGTAAAACTGGTGACACAGGAATCGCTCAAAACATAGACAGTAGGAAGATTCTGTCTTCCTGTACTTAAGTCGGCATTGTGTCTCTTATATTTAATTTCGATGCAATTTCTGTGTTTCATCGTCAATGGGAAGGTCCAAGGGATAAAGGAAACCTGCAGAGGTGCATCGGAATGTCAACCTGGTAACACAGGAAACGCTCAAAACATAAGGAGTAGGAAGACTCAGTCTCCCTGTACTTATGTTGGCATTGTGACTCTTATATTTAATTCCGATGCAATTTCTGTGTTTCATCGTCAATGGGAAGGTCCCAGGGATGCAGTAAACCTGCAGAGTTGCATCGGAATGTAAAACTGGTGACACAGGAAACGCTCAAAACATAGACAGAGGAAGACTCAGTCTTCCCACACTTAAGACGGCATAGTGTCTCTTATATTTATTTCCGATGAAATGTCTGTGTTTCATCGTGAATGGGAAGGTCCAAGGGATATAGTAAACCTGCAGATGTGCGTCAGAAAGTTAAACTGATGACACAGGAAACGCTCAAAACATAAACAGTAGGAGGACTTAGTCTTCCTGTACTTAAGTCGGCATTGTGTCTCTTATATTTAATTCCGATGCAATTTCTGTGTTTCATCGTCAATGGGAAGGTCCAAGGGATACAGTAAGCCTGCAGAGGTGCATCAGAATGTAAAACTGGTGACACAGGAAACGCTCAAAGCATAGAGTGTAGGAAGACTCAGTCTTCCTGTACTTCAGTCGGCAGTGTGTCTCTTATATTTAATTCCGATGCAATTTCTGTGTTTCATCGTCAATGGGAAGGTCCAAGGGAAACAGTAAACCTGCAGAGGTGCATCGGAATGTAAAACTGGTGACACAGGAAACGCTCAAAACAGACAGTAGGAAAACTCAGTCTTCCTGTACTTAAGTCGGCATTGTGTCTCTTATATTTATTTCCGATGAAATTTCTATGTTTCATCGTCAATGGGAAGGTCCAAGGGATACAGTAAACCTGCAGAGGTGCATCTGAATGTAAAACTGATGACACAGAAAACGCTCAAAACATAGACAGTAGGAAGACTCATTCTTCCTGTACTTAAGTCGGCATTGTGTCTCTTATATTTAATTCCGATGCAATTTCTGTTTTTCATCGTCAATGGGAAGGTCCAAGGGATACAGTTATCCTGCAGAGGTGCATCAGAATGTAAAACTGCTGTCACAGGAAACGCTCAAAACATAGACAGTAGAAAGACTCAGTCTTCCTGTACTTAAGTCGGCATTGTGTTTCTTATATTTAATTCCGATGCAATTTCTGTGTTTCATCGTCAATGGGAAGGTCCAATGGAGACATAAAACCTGCAGAATTGCATCAGAATGTAAAACTGGTGACACAGGAAACGCTCAAAACATAGACAGTAGGAAGACTCAGTCTTCCTGTACTTCAGTCGGCAGTGTGTCTCTTGTATTTAATTCCGATGCAATTTCTGTGATTCATCGTCAATGGGTAGGTCCAAGGAATACAGTAAACCTGCAGAGGTGCATCGGAATGTAAAACTAGTGACACAGGAAACGCTCAAAACATAGACAGTAGGAAGACTCTGTCTTCCTGTACTTAAGTCGGCATTGTGTCTCTTATATTTAATTCCGATGCAATTTCTGTGTTTCATCGTCAATGGGAAGGTCTAAGGCATAGAGTAAGCCTGCAGAGGTGCATCAGAATATAAAACTGGTGACACAGGAAACGCTCAAAGCATAGAAAGTAGGGAGACTCAGTCTTCCTGTACCTCAGTCGGCATTGTGTCTCTTATATTTAATTCCGATGCAACTTCTGTGTTACATCGTCAATGGGAAGGTCCAAGGGATACAGTAAACCTGCAGAGGTGCATTGGAATGTAAAACTGGTGACACAGGAATCGCTCAAAACATAGACAGTAGGAAGATTCTGTCTTCCTGTACTGAAGTCGGCATTGTGTCTCTTATATTTAATTTCGATGCAATTTCTGTGTTTCATCGTCAATGGGAAGGTCCAAGGGATAAAGGAAACCTGCAGAGGTGCATCGGAATGTCAACCTGGTAACACAGGAAACGCTCAAAACATAAGGAGTAGGAAGACTCAGTCTCCCTGTACTTATGTTGGCATTGTGACTCTTATATTTAATTCCGATGCAATTTCTGTGTTTCATCGTCAATGGGAAGGTCCCAGGGATACAGTAAACCTGCAGAGTTGCATCGGAATGTAAAACTGGTGACACAGGAAACGCTCAAACCATAGACAGAGGAAGACTCAGTCTTCCCCACACTTAAGACGGCATAGTGTCTCTTATATTTATTTCCGATGAAATGTCTGTGTTTCATCGTGAATGGGAAGGTCCAAGGGATATAGTAAACCTGCAGATGTGCGTCAGAAAGTTAAACTGATGACACAGGAAACGCTCAAAACATAAACAGTAGGAGGACTTAGTCTTCCTGTACTTAAGTCGGCATTGTGTCTCTTATATTTAATTCCGATGCAATTTCTGTGTTTCATCGTCACTGTGAAGGTCCAAGGGATACAGTAAACCTGCAGAGGTGCATCGGAATGTAAAACTGATGACACAGGAAACGCTCAAAACAAAGACAGTAGGAAGACTCAGTCTTCCTGTACTTAAGTCGGCATTGTGTCTCTAATATTTAATTCCGATGAAATTTCAGTGTTTCATCGTGAATGGGAAGGTCCAAGGGATATAGTAAACCTGCAGAGGTTCATCGGAATGTAAAACTGGTGGCACAGGAAACGCTCAAAACATAGACAGTAGGAAGACTCAGTCTTCCTGTACTTAAGTCGGCATTGTGTCTCTTATATTTATTTCCGTGAAATTTCTATGTTTCATCGTCAATGGGAAGGTCCAAGGGAAACAGTAAACCTGCAGAGGTGCATCGGAATGTAAAACTGGTGACTCAGGAAACGCTCAAAACGTAGACAGTAGGAAGACTCAGTCTTCCTGTACTTATGTCGGCATTGTGTCTCTTGTATTTAATTCCGATGAAATTTCTGTGTTTCATCGTGAATGGGAAGGTCCAAGGGATATAGTAATCCTGCAGAGGTGCATCGGAATGTAAAACTGATGACACAGGAAACGCTCAAAACATAGACAGTAGGAAGACTTAGTCTTCCTGTACTTCAGTCGGCATTGTGTCTCTTATATTTAATTCCGATGCAATTTCTGTTTTTCATCGTCAATGGGAAGGTCAAAGGGATACAGTAAACCTGCAGAGGTGCATCAGAATGTAAAACTGTTGACACAGGAAACGCTCAACACATAGACAGTAGGAAGACTCATTCTTCCTGTACTTAAGTCGGCATTGTGTCTCTTATATTAAATTCCGATGCAATTTCTGTGTTTCATCGTCAATGGGAAGGTCCAAGGAATACAGTAAAGCCTCAGAGGTGTATCGGAATGTAAAACTAGTGACACAGGAAACGCTAAAACATAGACAGTACGAAGACTCTGTCTTCCTGTACTTAAGTCGGCATTGTGTCTCTTATATTTAATTCCGATGCAATTTCTGTGTTTCATCGTCAATGGGAAGGTCCAAGGGATACAGTAAGCCTGCAGAGGTGCATCAGAATGTAAAACTGGTGACACAGGAAACGCTCAACACATAGACAGTAGGAAGACTCATTCTTCCTGTACTTAAGTCGGCATTGTGTCTCTTATATTTAATTCCGATGCACTTTCTGTGTTTAATCGTCAATGGGAAGGTCCAAGGAATACAGTAAAGCTGCAGAGGTGCATCGGAATGTAAAACTATTGACACAGGAAACGCTAAAAACATAGACAGTAGGAAGACTCTGTCTTCCTGTACTTAAGTCGGCATTGTGTCTCTTATATTTAATTCCGATGCAATTTCTGTGTTTCATCGTCAATGGGAAGGTCCAAGGGATACAGTAAGCCTGCAGAGGTGCATCAGAATGTAAAACTGGTGACACAGGAAACGCTCAAAGCATAGAGTGTAGGAAGACTCAGTCTTCCTGTACTTCAGTCGGCAGTGTGTCTCATATATTTAATTCCGATGCAATTTCTGTGTTTCATCGTCAATGGGAAGGTCCAAGGGAAACAGTAAACCTGCAGAGTTGCATCGGAATGTAAAACTGGTGACACAGGAAACGCTCAAAACATAGAGTGTAGGAAGACTTAGTCTTCTTGTACTTAAGTCGGCATTGTGTCTCTTATATTTATTTCCGATGAAATTTCTATGTTTCATCGTCAATGGGAAGGTCCAAGGGATACAGTAAACCTGCAGAGGTGCATCGGAATGTAAAACTAGTGACACAGGAAACGCTTAAAACATAGACAGTAGGAAGACTCAGTCTTCCTATACTTAAGTCGGCATTGTGTCTCTTATATTTAATTCCGATGCAATTTCTGTGTTTCATCGTCAATGGGAAGATCCAAGGGAAACAGTAAACCTGCAGAGGTGCATCGGAATGTAAAACTGGTGACACAGGAAACGCTCAAATCATAGACAGTAGGAAGACTCAGTCTTCCTGTACTTAAGTCGGCATTGTGTCTCTTGTATTTAATTCCGATGAAATTTCTGTGTTTCATCGTGAATGGGAAGGTCCAAGGGATATAGTAATCCTGCAGAGGTGCATCGGAAAGTAAAACTGATGACACAGGAAACGCTCAAAACATAGACAGTAGGAAGACTTAGTCTTCCTGTACTTCAGTCGGCATTGTGTCTCTTATATTTAATTCCGATGCAATTTCTGTTTTTCATCGTCAATGGGAAGGTCCAAGGGATACAGTAAACCTGCAGAGGTGCATCAGAATGTCAAACTGTTGACACAGGAAACGCTCAACACATAGACAGTAGGAAGACTCAATCTTCCTGTACTTAAGTCGGCATTGTGTCTCTTATATTTAATTCCGATGCAATTTCTGTGTTTCATCGTCAATGGGAAGGTCCAAGGAATACAGTAAACCTGCAGAGGTGCATCGGAATGTAAAACTAGTGACACAGGAAACGCTCAAAACATAGACAGTAGGAAGATTCTGTCTTCCTGTACTTAAGTCGACATTGTGTCTCTTATATTTAATTCCGATGCAATTTCTGTGTTTCATCGTCAATGGGAAGGTCCAAGGGATACAGTAAGCCTGCAGAGGTGCATCAGAATGTAAAACTGGTGACACAGGAAACGCTCAAAGCATAGAGTGTAGGAAGACTCAGTCTTCCTGTACTTCACTCGGCAGTGTGTCTCTTATATTTAATTCCGATGCAATTTCTGTGTTTCATCGTCAATGGGAAGGTCCAAGGGAAACAGTAAACCTGCAGAGGTGCATCGGAATGTAAAACTGGTGACACAGGAAACGCTCAAAACATAGACAGTAGGAAGACTCAGTCTTCCTGTACTTAAGTCGGCATTGTGTCTCTTATATTTATTTCCGATGAAATTTCTATGTTTCATCGTCAATGGGAAGGTCCAAGGGATACAGTAAACCTGCAGAGGTGCATCAGAATGTAAAGCTGGTGACGCAGGAAACGCTCAACACATAGACAGTAGGAAGACTCATTCTTCCAGTAGTTAAGTCGGCATTGTGTCTCTTATATTTAATTCCGATGCAATTTCTGTGTTTCATCGTCAATGGGAAGGTCCAAGGAATACAGTAATCCTGCAGAGGTGCATCGGAAAGTAAAACTGATGACACAGGAAACGCTCAAAACATAGACAGTAGGAAGACTTAGTCTTCCTGTACTTCAGTCGGCATTGTGTCTCTTATACTGAATTCCGATGCAATTTCTGTTTTTCATCGTCAATGGGAAGGTCCAAGGGATACAGTAAACCTGCAGAGGTGCATCAGAATGTAAAACTGTTGACACAGGAAACGCTCTACACATAGACAGTAGGAAGACTCATTCTTCCTGTACTTAAGTCGGCATTGTGTCTCGTATATTTAATTCCGATGCAATTTCTGTGTTTCATCGTCAATGGGAAGGTCCAAGGGATACAGTAAGCCTGCAGAGGTGCATCAGAATGTAAAACTGGTGACACAGGAAACGCTCAAAACATAGACAGTAGGAAGATTCTGTCTTCCTGTACTTAAGTCGGCATTGTGTCTCTTGTATTTAATTCCGATGAAATTTCTGTGTTTCATCGTGAATGGGAAGGTCCAAGGGATATAGTAATCCTGCAGAGGTGCATCGGAAAGTAAAACTGATGACACAGGAAACGCTCAAAACATAGACAGTAGGAAGACTTAGTCTTCCTGTACTTCAGTCGGCATTGTGTCTCTTATATTTAATTCCGATGCAATTTCTGTTTTTCATCGTCAATGGGAAGGTCCAAGGGATACAGTAAACCTGCAGAGGTGCATCAGAATGTCAAACTGTTGACACAGGAAACGCTCAACACATAGACAGTAGGAAGACTCAATCTTCCTGTACTTAAGTCGGCATTGTGTCTCTTATATTTAATTCCGATGCAATTTCTGTGTTTCATCGTCAATGGGAAGGTCCAAGGAATACAGTAAACCTGCAGAGGTGCATCGGAATGTAAAACTAGTGACACAGGAAACGCTCAAAACATAGACAGTAGGAAGATTCTGTCTTCCTGTACTTAAGTCGACATTGTGTCTCTTATATTTAATTCCGATGCAATTTCTGTGTTTCATCGTCAATGGGAAGGTCCAAGGGATACAGTAAGCCTGCAGAGGTGCATCAGAATGTAAAACTGGTGACACAGGAAACGCTCAAAGCATAGAGTGTAGGAAGACTCAGTCTTCCTGTACTTCACTCGGCAGTGTGTCTCTTATATTTAATTCCGATGCAATTTCTGTGTTTCATCGTCAATGGGAAGGTCCAAGGGAAACAGTAAACCTGCAGAGGTGCATCGGAATGTAAAACTGGTGACACAGGAAACGCTCAAAACATAGACAGTAGGAAGACTCAGTCTTCCTGTACTTAAGTCGGCATTGTGTCTCTTATATTTATTTCCGATGAAATTTCTATGTTTCATCGTCAATGGGAAGGTCCAAGGGATACAGTAAACCTGCAGAGGTGCATCAGAATGTAAAGCTGGTGACGCAGGAAACGCTCAACACATAGACAGTAGGAAGACTCATTCTTCCAGTAGTTAAGTCGGCATTGTGTCTCTTATATTTAATTCCGATGCAATTTCTGTGTTTCATCGTCAATGGGAAGGTCCAAGGAATACAGTAATCCTGCAGAGGTGCATCGGAAAGTAAAACTGATGACACAGGAAACGCTCAAAACATAGACAGTAGGAAGACTTAGTCTTCCTGTACTTCAGTCGGCATTGTGTCTCTTATACTGAATTCCGATGCAATTTCTGTTTTTCATCGTCAATGGGAAGGTCCAAGGGATACAGTAAACCTGCAGAGGTGCATCAGAATGTAAAACTGTTGACACAGGAAACGCTCTACACATAGACAGTAGGAAGACTCATTCTTCCTGTACTTAAGGGGATACGGAATCGGATTTTGGGTTAAAAAATCGAATTTTTTTTATTGGCGTATTATATTCTGCCATGTTTCCTCTTTAAAATGACGTATCATACATAGCTCTACTACAATTATAACTATTTTATTTTTATATATTTGTGAGATCGGGTATTGCGCTTTAGTTATACACGTCTCTCGTGGCTGACCATGAACTTTTTGGCAGTACCTTTAAAGTGACATGAATTCAAATATCCCGGTTTCCAGCGACTATTTATACACTAGTTGCCCGAAAATGTTTCTGTCTGGTTTCCTCAAGTTACTCTTTGACTTTGTGGCGGGACTGTTTTGTAAACAGTGTGATATAAGAAAGTAGTTGTTGTTGAGTTATTTCGTATTTAGTGCTTCATTTTTCGCAGTGAAAATGCCTAGAGCTAAAGCAAAAGTATTTAAAAAGCGTGTGAACCGGCAAAAGAAAAGAAATAATGATTTATTAGCAAAGCAAAGCAGTTCATCATCATCACTGTTGGAAAATGTGAATCCACTTATTACTGATTTGCCGAACGAACTTACACCAAATGAAAACAGTGCTTCTCATAAAAAACTAAGAGATTTGGAAGAGAAATATAATTTACTTGATAGAGGGAATGAAGTTTTTGAACTCATTGATACGAATATATTGTGTGAAGCTCTTGAAAACAGTTTGTGCTGCAAAAAATGTCATGGAAACGTTTCTCTGAAAGTAGAATCCCATGTTGGCCTGGCTGCCCAGTTTAATTTAATATGCAGTGTTTGTAAATACAGCTGTAAGTTTCCAAGTTCGGTTTCAGTAACTGTAAATAATGGATACAAGAAAACTGAACTTTATAGTGTAAATATTAGGTTAGTTTATGGATTGCGAGCAATTGGTAAGGGCAAAGCAGCTGGTGATATGCTATGTGGTGTTCTAAATCTTCCAAGTGCACCTTCAAAGTTTGAAGCTTACAATTATGTACTAGGATCTGCAGTTGAAGATGTAGCACAGAAGTCAATGCAGGTTGCTGTGGAAGAAGCAGTGGAAGAAAATGACGGCAGTCGTGACCTCACAGTGGCGTTTGATGGCACGTGGCAGAAAAGGGGCCACACCTCCAACAATGGTGTTGTAACAGCAACTAGTGTTGATACTGGCAAGGTTATTGATGTTGCAATAATGTCTAAATACTGTAGGTGCACAGGCAGGCTGAAAAATGAACACAGTGATGACTGTATTGCTAATTATTATGGTAGTAGTGGTGGCATGGAGGTTGCTGGGGTGAAGAAAATTTTTCATCGCTCTTCACAGTGGTATAATGTTCGCTATGTCAAATATCTGGGAGATGGTGACTCTAAAGCATTCAAAGAAGTTTTGGAAAGCAAACCATATGGGAACAGTGTAAATATAAGCAAACTTGAATGTATAGGACATGTGCAGAAGAGAATGGGTGCCAGGCTGAGAAGGTTAAAATCAGTTATGAAAGGGAAAAAACTAGATGATGGGAAAACCTTGGATGGCAGAGGAAGATTGACTGATTCCATAATAGACCACATTCAGAACTGCTATGGCCTTGCAATCAGGCAAAATACAGGCAATCTTGAAGAAATGAGGAGAGCTATATGGGCTTTATATTTCCACACCGCATCCACGGATGAGCATCCACAACATGGTTTGTGCCCCAAAGGTGAAAACAGCTGGTGTAAATACAATAGGGGACTAACAACAGGAGAGAAATACATTCACCACCACAGTCTACCATCAGCCATCATGGCAGAAATAAAGCCCATTTTCAGAGATCTGGCTGACAGAAGTCTTCTGATGAAATGTCTTCACGGAAAAACGCAGAACCCCAACGAGTGCTTGAATAGTGTGATATGGCATCGTCTCCCAAAAACAGTGTTTGTCGGAATTAATACACTACATTTTGGTGTGTATGATGCTGTGGCAACCTTCAATCTTGGAAATATAACTAAATGCCAGGTCCTTCAAAAGTTGGGTATGTGTGTTGGTTCCCGTACGGTACGTGCTATGTTCTTTTTAGATCAGCACAGACTAAGGCATGCTGATAATATAATCAAGACATTAGTGAAAAAAGCAAGGCAGGTGCAGAGGGGTGCCAAAAGAAGACTTGAAGATGATTATGAAGACTGTGAAGGGGGTATTAGCTACGGATGAGGAATGTTTTAATCTTCTTTCTCCGTTTCCCGTAAGTTTACTTTTTACTTCATCTAGGAACATTATCTCAGGTACTGGTCAACCTAGAAGTCTGAAATTTTTATGACGTAGTGACATAGGTCCCTATTACATACTGAAACAACGATTTTTTAATTACTTGATTTACAAAAGACTTAGGGGTGATAGTCTAGTAAAAAGCGATGGAAAAAATTTACTTAAAAATAAATGTACAATATCTCTGTAAGAAAATACTTTGACAATAAACTGTTGTTTCAGTATTGTTGTAACATATGAATGCACATACAGTAAAATTTTTACCTCTCTGTCTCCAGTAGTTTGTGAGAAAATGTTCCCTATAGTAGGCATATATTAACATTGCGGGGATAGGTGATTCCGTATCCCCTTAAGTCGGCATTGTGTCTCGTATATTTAATTCCGATGCAATTTCTGTGTTTCATCGTCAATGGGAAGGTCCAAGGGATACAGTAAGCCTGCAGAGGTGCATCAGAATGTAAAACTGGTGACACAGGAAACGCTCAAAACATAGACAGTAGGAAGATTCTGTCTTCCTGTACTTAAGTCGGCATTGTGTCTCTTATATTTAATTCCGATGCAATTTCTGTGTTTCATCGTCAATGGGAAGGTCCAAGGGATACAGTAAGCCTGCAGAGGTGCATCAGAATGTAAAACTGGTGACACAGGAAACGCTCAAAGCATAGAGTGTAGGAAGACTCAGTCTTCCTGTACTTCAGTCGGCAGTGTGTCTCTTATATTTAATTCCGATGCAATTTCTGTGTTTCATCGTCAATGGGAAGGTCCAAGGGAAACAGTAAACCTGCAGAGGTGCATCGGAATGTAAAACTGGTGACACAGGAAACGCTCAAAACATAGACAGTAGGAAGACTCAGTCTCCCTGTACTTAAGTCGGCATTGTGTCTCTTATATTTATTTCCGATGAAATTTCTATGTTTCATCGTCAATGGGAAGGTCCAAGGGATACAGTAAACCTGCAGAGGTGCATCAGAATGTAAAGCTGGTGACGCAGGAAACGCTCAACACATAGACAGTAGGAAGACTCATTCTTCCAGTACTTAAGTCGGCATTGTGTCTCTTATATTTAATTCCGATGCAATTTCTGTGTTTCATCGTCAATGGGAAGGTCCAAGGAATACAGTAATCCTGCAGAGGTGCATCGGAAAGTAAAACTGATGACACAGGAAACGCTCAAAACATAGACAGTAGGAAGACTTAGTCTTCCTGTACTTCAGTCGGCATTGTGTCTCTTATATTTAATTCCGATGCAATTTCTGTTTTTCATCGTCAATGGGAAGGTCCAAGGGAAACAGTAAACCTGCAGAGGTGCATCGGAATGTAAAACTGGTGACACAGGAAACGCTCAAAACATAGACAGTAGGAAGACTCAGTCTCCCTGTACTTAAGTCGGCATTGTGTCTCTTATTTTTATTTCCGATGAAATTTCTATGTTTCATCGTCAATGGGAAGGTCCAAGGGAAACAGTAAACCTGCAGAGGTGCATCGGAATGTAAAACTGGTGACACAGGAAACGCTCAAAACATAGACAGTAGGAAGACTCAGTCTTCCTGTACTTAAGTCGGCATTGTGTCTCTTGTATTTAATTCCGATTAAATTTCTGTGTTTCATCGTGAATGGGAAGGTCCAAGGGATATAGTAATCCTGCAGAGGTGCATCGGAAAGTAAAACTGATGACACAGGAAACGCTCAAAACATAGACAGTAGGAAGACTTAGTCTTCCTGTACTTCAGTCAGCATTGTGTCTCTTATATTTAATTCCGATGCAATTTTTGTTTTTCATCGTCAATGGGAGGGTCCAAGGGAAACAGTAAACCTGCAGAGGTGCATCTGAATGTAAAAATGATGACACAGAACACGCTCAAAACATAGACAGTAGGAAGACTCAGTCTTCCAGTACTTAAGTCGGCATTGTGTTTCTTATATTTAATTCCGATGCAATTTCTGTGTTTCATCGTCAATGGGAAGGTCCAATGGATACAGAAAACCTGCAGAATTGCATCAGAATGTAAAACTGGTGACACAGGAAACGCTCAAAACATAGACAGTAGGAAGACTCAGTCTTCCTGTACTTAAGTCGGGATTGTGTTTCTTATATTTAATTCCGATGCGATTTCTGTGTTTCATCGACAATGGGAAGGTCCAAGGGATTCAGTAAACCGGCAGAGATGCATCGGAATGTAAAACTGGTGACACAGGAAACGCTCAACACATAGACAGTAGAAAGACTCATTCTTCCTGTACTTAAGTCGGCATTGTTTCCCTTATATTTAATTCCGATGCAATTTCTGTGTTTCATCGTCAATGGGAAGGTCCAAGGAATACAGAAAACCTGCAGAGGTGCATCGGAAAGTAAAACTAGTGACACAGGAAACGCTCAAAACATAGACAGTAGGAAGACTCTGTCTTCCTGTACTTAAGTCGGCATTGTGTTTCTTATATTTAATTCCGACGCAATTTTTGTGTTTCATCGTCAATTGGAAGGTCCAAGGCATACAGTAAGCCTGCAGAGGTGCATCAGAATGTAAAACTGGTGACAAAGGAAAAGCTCAAAGCGTAGAAAGTAGGAAGACTCAGTCTTTCTGTACTTAAGTCGGCATTGTGTCTCCTATATTTAATTCCGATGCGATTTCTGTGTTTCATCGACAATGGGAAGGTCCAAGGGATACAGTAAACCTGCAGAGGTGCATCGGAATGTAAAACTGGTGACACAGGAAACGCTCAAAACATTGTCCGTACGTAGACTGTTATCTTGTACTTATGTAGGCATTGTGTCTCTTATATTTAATTCCGATGCGATTTCTGTGTTTCATCGACAAGCGGAAGGTCCAAGGGATACAGTAAACCGGCAGAGGTGCATCGGAATGTAAAACTGGTGACACGGGAAACGCTCAAGACATTGACCGTACGAAGACTGTTTTCTTGTACTTAAGTCGGCATTGTGTCTCTTATATTTAATTTCGATGCAATTTCTGTATTTCATCGTCAATGGGAAGGTCCAAGGGATAAAGGAAACCTGCAGAGATGCATCGGAATGTCAACCTGGTAACACAGGAAACGCTCAAAACATAGAGAGTAGGAAGACTCAGTCTTCCTGTACTTATGTTGGCATTGTGACTCTTATATTTAATTCCGATGCAAATTCTGTGTTTCATCGTCAATGGGAAGGTCCAAGGGATACAGTAAACCTGCAGAGTTGCATCGGAATGTAAAACTGGTGACACAGGAAACGCTCAAAACATAGACAGAGGAAGACTCAGTCTTCCCACACTTAAGTCGGCATAGTGTCTCTTATATTTATTTCCGATGAAATGTCTGTGTTTCATCGTGAATGGGAAGGTCCAAGGGATATAGTAAACCTGCAGAGGTGCGTCAGAAAGTTAAACTGATGACACAGGAAACGCTCAAAACATAAACAGTAGGAGGACTTAGTCTTCCTGTACTTAAGTCGGCATTGTGTCTCTTATATTTAATTCCGATGCAATTTCTGTGTTTCATCGTCACTGTGAAGGTCCAAGGGATACAGTAAACCTGCAGAGGTGCATCGGAATGTAAAACTGGTGACACAGGAAACGCTCAAAACAAAGACAGTAGGAAGACTCAGTCTTCCTGTACTTAAGTCGGCATTGTGTCTCTAATATTTAATTCCGATGAAAATTCAGTGTTTCATCGTGAATGGGAAGGTCAAGGCATATAGTAAACCTGCAGAGGTGCATCGGAAAGTAAAACTGATGACACAGGAAACGTTCAAAACATAGACAGTAGGAACGCTTAGTCTTCCTGTACTTAAGTCGGCATTGTGTCTCTTAAATTTAATTCCGATGCAATTTCTGTGTTTCATCGGCAATGGGAAGGTCCAAGGGATACAGTAAACCTGCAGAGGTGCATCGGAATGTAAAACTGGTGACACAGGAAACGCTCAAATGATAGACACTAGGAAGACTCAGCCTTCCTGTACTTAAGTCGGCATTGTGTCTCTTATATTTAATTCCGATGCAATTTCTGTGTTTCATCGTCAATGGGAAGGTCCAAGGAATACAGTAAACCTGCAGAGGTGCATCGGAATGTAAAACTAGTGACACAGGAAACGCTCAAAACATAGACAGTAGGAAGATTCTGTCTTCCTGTACTTAAGTCGACATTGTGTCTCTTATATTTAATTCCGATGCAATTTCTGTGTTTCATCGTCAATGGGAAGGTCCAAGGGATACAGTAAGCCTGCAGAGGTGCATCAGAATGTAAAACTGGTGACACAGGAAACGCTCAAAGCATAGAGTGTAGGAAGACTCAGTCTTCCTGTACTTCACTCGGCAGTGTGTCTCTTATATTTAATTCCGATGCAATTTCTGTGTTTCATCGTCAATGGGAAGGTCCAAGGGAAACAGTAAACCTGCAGAGGTGCATCGGAATGTAAAACTGGTGACACAGGAAACGCTCAAAACATAGACAGTAGGAAGACTCAGTCTTCCTGTACTTAAGTCGGCATTGTGTCTCTTATATTTATTTCCGATGAAATTTCTATGTTTCATCGTCAATGGGAAGGTCCAAGGGATACAGTAAACCTGCAGAGGTGCATCAGAATGTAAAGCTGGTGACGCAGGAAACGCTCAACACATAGACAGTAGGAAGACTCATTCTTCCAGTAGTTAAGTCGGCATTGTGTCTCTTATATTTAATTCCGATGCAATTTCTGTGTTTCATCGTCAATGGGAAGGTCCAAGGAATACAGTAATCCTGCAGAGGTGCATCGGAAAGTAAAACTGATGACACAGGAAACGCTCAAAACATAGACAGTAGGAAGACTTAGTCTTCCTGTACTTCAGTCGGCATTGTGTCTCTTATACTGAATTCCGATGCAATTTCTGTTTTTCATCGTCAATGGGAAGGTCCAAGGGATACAGTAAACCTGCAGAGGTGCATCAGAATGTAAAACTGTTGACACAGGAAACGCTCTACACATAGACAGTAGGAAGACTCATTCTTCCTGTACTTAAGTCGGCATTGTGTCTCGTATATTTAATTCCGATGCAATTTCTGTGTTTCATCGTCAATGGGAAGGTCCAAGGGATACAGTAAGCCTGCAGAGGTGCATCAGAATGTAAAACTGGTGACACAGGAAACGCTCAAAACATAGACAGTAGGAAGATTCTGTCTTCCTGTACTTAAGTCGGCATTGTGTCTCTTGTATTTAATTCCGATGAAATTTCTGTGTTTCATCGTGAATGGGAAGGTCCAAGGGATATAGTAATCCTGCAGAGGTGCATCGGAAAGTAAAACTGATGACACAGGAAACGCTCAAAACATAGACAGTAGGAAGACTTAGTCTTCCTGTACTTCAGTCGGCATTGTGTCTCTTATATTTAATTCCGATGCAATTTCTGTTTTTCATCGTCAATGGGAAGGTCCAAGGGATACAGTAAACCTGCAGAGGTGCATCAGAATGTCAAACTGTTGACACAGGAAACGCTCAACACATAGACAGTAGGAAGACTCAATCTTCCTGTACTTAAGTCGGCATTGTGTCTCTTATATTTAATTCCGATGCAATTTCTGTGTTTCATCGTCAATGGGAAGGTCCAAGGAATACAGTAAACCTGCAGAGGTGCATCGGAATGTAAAACTAGTGACACAGGAAACGCTCAAAACATAGACAGTAGGAAGATTCTGTCTTCCTGTACTTAAGTCGACATTGTGTCTCTTATATTTAATTCCGATGCAATTTCTGTGTTTCATCGTCAATGGGAAGGTCCAAGGGATACAGTAAGCCTGCAGAGGTGCATCAGAATGTAAAACTGGTGACACAGGAAACGCTCAAAGCATAGAGTGTAGGAAGACTCAGTCTTCCTGTACTTCACTCGGCAGTGTGTCTCTTATATTTAATTCCGATGCAATTTCTGTGTTTCATCGTCAATGGGAAGGTCCAAGGGAAACAGTAAACCTGCAGAGGTGCATCGGAATGTAAAACTGGTGACACAGGAAACGCTCAAAACATAGACAGTAGGAAGACTCAGTCTTCCTGTACTTAAGTCGGCATTGTGTCTCTTATATTTATTTCCGATGAAATTTCTATGTTTCATCGTCAATGGGAAGGTCCAAGGGATACAGTAAACCTGCAGAGGTGCATCAGAATGTAAAGCTGGTGACGCAGGAAACGCTCAACACATAGACAGTAGGAAGACTCATTCTTCCAGTAGTTAAGTCGGCATTGTGTCTCTTATATTTAATTCCGATGCAATTTCTGTGTTTCATCGTCAATGGGAAGGTCCAAGGAATACAGTAATCCTGCAGAGGTGCATCGGAAAGTAAAACTGATGACACAGGAAACGCTCAAAACATAGACAGTAGGAAGACTTAGTCTTCCTGTACTTCAGTCGGCATTGTGTCTCTTATACTGAATTCCGATGCAATTTCTGTTTTTCATCGTCAATGGGAAGGTCCAAGGGATACAGTAAACCTGCAGAGGTGCATCAGAATGTAAAACTGTTGACACAGGAAACGCTCTACACATAGACAGTAGGAAGACTCATTCTTCCTGTACTTAAGTCGGCATTGTGTCTCGTATATTTAATTCCGATGCAATTTCTGTGTTTCATCGTCAATGGGAAGGTCCAAGGGATACAGTAAGCCTGCAGAGGTGCATCAGAATGTAAAACTGGTGACACAGGAAACGCTCAAAACATAGACAGTAGGAAGATTCTGTCTTCCTGTACTTAAGTCGGCATTGTGTCTCTTATATTTAATTCCGATGCAATTTCTGTGTTTCATCGTCAATGGGAAGGTCCAAGGGATACAGTAAGCCTGCAGAGGTGCATCAGAATGTAAAACTGGTGACACAGGAAACGCTCAAAGCATAGAGTGTAGGAAGACTCAGTCTTCCTGTACTTCAGTCGGCAGTGTGTCTCTTATATTTAATTCCGATGCAATTTCTGTGTTTCATCGTCAATGGGAAGGTCCAAGGGAAACAGTAAACCTGCAGAGGTGCATCGGAATGTAAAACTGGTGACACAGGAAACGCTCAAAACATAGACAGTAGGAAGACTCAGTCTCCCTGTACTTAAGTCGGCATTGTGTCTCTTATATTTATTTCCGATGAAATTTCTATGTTTCATCGTCAATGGGAAGGTCCAAGGGATACAGTAAACCTGCAGAGGTGCATCAGAATGTAAAGCTGGTGACGCAGGAAACGCTCAACACATAGACAGTAGGAAGACTCATTCTTCCAGTAGTTAAGTCGGCATTGTGTCTCTTATATTTAATTCCGATGCAATTTCTGTGTTTCATCGTCAATGGGAAGGTCCAAGGAATACAGTAATCCTGCAGAGGTGCATCGGAAAGTAAAACTGATGACACAGGAAACGCTCAAAACATAGACAGTAGGAAGACTTAGTCTTCCTGTACTTCAGTCGGCATTGTGTCTCTTATATTTAATTCCGATGCAATTTCTGTTTTTCATCGTCAATGGGAAGGTCCAAGGGAAACAGTAAACCTGCAGAGGTGCATCGGAATGTAAAACTGGTGACACAGGAAACGCTCAAAACATAGACAGTAGGAAGACTCAGTCTCCCTGTACTTAAGTCGGCATTGTGTCTCTTATTTTTATTTCCGATGAAATTTCTATGTTTCATCGTCAATGGGAAGGTCCAAGGGAAACAGTAAACCTGCAGAGGTGCATCGGAATGTAAAACTGGTGACACAGGAAACGCTCAAAACATAGACAGTAGGAAGACTCAGTCTTCCTGTACTTAAGTCGGCATTGTGTCTCTTGTATTTAATTCCGATTAAATTTCTGTGTTTCATCGTGAATGGGAAGGTCCAAGGGATATAGTAAACCTGCAGAGGTGCGTCAGAAAGTTAAACTGATGACACAGGAAACGCTCAAAACATAAACAGTAGGAGGACTTAGTCTTCCTGTACTTAAGTCGGCATTGTGTCTCTTATATTTAATTCCGATGCAATTTCTGTGTTTCATCGTCACTGTGAAGGTCCAAGGGAAACAGTAAACCTGCAGAGGTGCATCGGAATGTAAAACTGGTGACACAGGAAACGCTCAAAACATAGACAGTAGGAAGACTTAGTCTTCCTGTACTTCAGTCGGCATTGTGTCTCTTATATTTAATTCCGATGCAATTTCTGTTTTTCATCGTCAATGGGAAGGTCCAAGGGAAACAGTAAACCTGCAGAGGTGCATCGGAATGTAAAACTGGTGACACAGGAAACGCTCAAAACAAAGACAGTAGGAAGACTCAGTCTTCCTGTACTTAAGTCGGCATTGTGTCTCTAATATTTAATTCCGATGAAATTTCAGTGTTTCATCGTGAATGGGAAGGTCAAGGCATATAGTAAACCTGCAGAGGTGCATCGGAAAGTAAAACTGATGACACAGGAAACGTTCAAAACATAGACAGTAGGAACGCTTAGTCTTCCTGTACTTAAGTCGGCATTGTGTCTCTTAAATTTAATTCCGATGCAATTTCTGTGTTTCATCGGCAATGGGAAGGTCCAAGGGATACAGTAAACCTGCAGAGGTGCATCGGAATGTAAAACTGGTGACACAGGAAACGCTCAAATGATAGACACTAGGAAGACTCAGTCTTCCTGTACTTAAGTCGGCATTGTGTCTCTTATATTTAATTCCGATGCAATTTCTGTGTTTCATCGTCAATGGGAAGGTCCAAGGAATACAGTAAACCTGCAGAGGTGCATCGGAATGTAAAACTAGTGACACAGGAAACGCTCAAAACATAGACAGTAGGAAGATTCTGTCTTCCTGTACTTAAGTCGACATTGTGTCTCTTATATTTAATTCCGATGCAATTTCTGTGTTTCATCGTCAATGGGAAGGTCCAAGGGATACAGTAAGCCTGCAGAGGTGCATCAGAATGTAAAACTGGTGACACAGGAAACGCTCAAAGCATAGAGTGTAGGAAGACTCAGTCTTCCTGTACTTCACTCGGCAGTGTGTCTCTTATATTTAATTCCGATGCAATTTCTGTGTTTCATCGTCAATGGGAAGGTCGAAGGGAAACAGTAAACCTGCAGAGGTGCATCGGAATGTAAAACTGGTGACACAGGAAACGCTCAAAACATAGACAGTAGGAAGACTCAGTCTTCCTGTACTTAAGTCGGCATTGTGTCTCTTATATTTATTTCCGATGAAATTTCTATGTTTCATCGTCAATGGGAAGGTCCAAGGGATACAGTAAACCTGCAGAGGTGCATCAGAATGTAAAGCTGGTGACGCAGGAAACGCTCAACACATAGACAGTAGGAAGACTCATTCTTCCAGTAGTTAAGTCGGCATTGTGTCTCTTATATTTAATTCCGATGCAATTTCTGTGTTTCATCGTCAATGGGAAGGTCCAAGGAATACAGTAATCCTGCAGAGGTGCATCGGAAAGTAAAACTGATGACACAGGAAACGCTCAAAACATAGACAGTAGGAAGACTTAGTCTTCCTGTACTTCAGTCGGCATTGTGTCTCTTATACTGAATTCCGATGCAATTTCTGTTTTTCATCGTCAATGGGAAGGTCCAAGGGATACAGTAAACCTGCAGAGGTGCATCAGAATGTAAAACTGTTGACACAGGAAACGCTCTACACATAGACAGTAGGAAGACTCATTCTTCCTGTACTTAAGTCGGCATTGTGTCTCGTATATTTAATTCCGATGCAATTTCTGTGTTTCATCGTCAATGGGAAGGTCCAAGGGATACAGTAAGCCTGCAGAGGTGCATCAGAATGTAAAACTGGTGACACAGGAAACGCTCAAAACATAGACAGTAGGAAGATTCTGTCTTCCTGTACTTAAGTCGGCATTGTGTCTCTTGTATTTAATTCCGATGAAATTTCTGTGTTTCATCGTGAATGGGAAGGTCCAAGGGATATAGTAATCCTGCAGAGGTGCATCGGAAAGTAAAACTGATGACACAGGAAACGCTCAAAACATAGACAGTAGGAAGACTTAGTCTTCCTGTACTTCAGTCGGCATTGTGTCTCTTATATTTAATTCCGATGCAATTTCTGTTTTTCATCGTCAATGGGAAGGTCCAAGGGATACAGTAAACCTGCAGAGGTGCATCAGAATGTCAAACTGTTGACACAGGAAACGCTCAACACATAGACAGTAGGAAGACTCAATCTTCCTGTACTTAAGTCGGCATTGTGTCTCTTATATTTAATTCCGATGCAATTTCTGTGTTTCATCGTCAATGGGAAGGTCCAAGGAATACAGTAAACCTGCAGAGGTGCATCGGAATGTAAAACTAGTGACACAGGAAACGCTCAAAACATAGACAGTAGGAAGATTCTGTCTTCCTGTACTTAAGTCGACATTGTGTCTCTTATATTTAATTCCGATGCAATTTCTGTGTTTCATCGTCAATGGGAAGGTCCAAGGGATACAGTAAGCCTGCAGAGGTGCATCAGAATGTAAAACTGGTGACACAGGAAACGCTCAAAGCATAGAGTGTAGGAAGACTCAGTCTTCCTGTACTTCACTCGGCAGTGTGTCTCTTATATTTAATTCCGATGCAATTTCTGTGTTTCATCGTCAATGGGAAGGTCCAAGGGAAACAGTAAACCTGCAGAGGTGCATCGGAATGTAAAACTGGTGACACAGGAAACGCTCAAAACATAGACAGTAGGAAGACTCAGTCTTCCTGTACTTAAGTCGGCATTGTGTCTCTTATATTTATTTCCGATGAAATTTCTATGTTTCATCGTCAATGGGAAGGTCCAAGGGATACAGTAAACCTGCAGAGGTGCATCAGAATGTAAAGCTGGTGACGCAGGAAACGCTCAACACATAGACAGTAGGAAGACTCATTCTTCCAGTAGTTAAGTCGGCATTGTGTCTCTTATATTTAATTCCGATGCAATTTCTGTGTTTCATCGTCAATGGGAAGGTCCAAGGAATACAGTAATCCTGCAGAGGTGCATCGGAAAGTAAAACTGATGACACAGGAAACGCTCAAAACATAGACAGTAGGAAGACTTAGTCTTCCTGTACTTCAGTCGGCATTGTGTCTCTTATACTGAATTCCGATGCAATTTCTGTTTTTCATCGTCAATGGGAAGGTCCAAGGGATACAGTAAACCTGCAGAGGTGCATCAGAATGTAAAACTGTTGACACAGGAAACGCTCTACACATAGACAGTAGGAAGACTCATTCTTCCTGTACTTAAGTCGGCATTGTGTCTCGTATATTTAATTCCGATGCAATTTCTGTGTTTCATCGTCAATGGGAAGGTCCAAGGGATACAGTAAGACTGCAGAGGTGCATCAGAATGTAAAACTGGTGACACAGGAAACGCTCAAAACATAGACAGTAGGAAGATTCTGTCTTCCTGTACTTAAGTCGGCATTGTGTCTCTTATATTTAATTCCGATGCAATTTCTGTGTTTCATCGTCAATGGGAAGGTCCAAGGGATACAGTAAGCCTGCAGAGGTGCATCAGAATGTAAAACTGGTGACACAGGAAACGCTCAAAGCATAGAGTGTAGGAAGACTCAGTCTTCCTGTACTTCAGTCGGCAGTGTGTCTCTTATATTTAATTCCGATGCAATTTCTGTGTTTCATCGTCAATGGGAAGGTCCAAGGGAAACAGTAAACCTGCAGAGGTGCATCGGAATGTAAAACTGGTGACACAGGAAACGCTCAAAACATAGACAGTAGGAAGACTCAGTCTCCCTGTACTTAAGTCGGCATTGTGTCTCTTATATTTATTTCCGATGAAATTTCTATGTTTCATCGTCAATGGGAAGGTCCAAGGGATACAGTAAACCTGCAGAGGTGCATCAGAATGTAAAGCTGGTGACGCAGGAAACGCTCAACACATAGACAGTAGGAAGACTCATTCTTCCAGTAGTTAAGTCGGCATTGTGTCTCTTATATTTAATTCCGATGCAATTTCTGTGTTTCATCGTCAATGGGAAGGTCCAAGGAATACAGTAATCCTGCAGAGGTGCATCGGAAAGTAAAACTGATGACACAGGAAACGCTCAAAACATAGACAGTAGGAAGACTTAGTCTTCCTGTACTTCAGTCGGCATTGTGTCTCTTATATTTAATTCCGATGCAATTTCTGTTTTTCATCGTCAATGGGAAGGTCCAAGGGAAACAGTAAACCTGCAGAGGTGCATCGGAATGTAAAACTGGTGACACAGGAAACGCTCAAAACATAGACAGTAGGAAGACTCAGTCTCCCTGTACTTAAGTCGGCATTGTGTCTCTTATTTTTATTTCCGATGAAATTTCTATGTTTCATCGTCAATGGGAAGGTCCAAGGGAAACAGTAAACCTGCAGAGGTGCATCGGAATGTAAAACTGGTGACACAGGAAACGCTCAAAACATAGACAGTAGGAAGACTCAGTCTTCCTGTACTTAAGTCGGCATTGTGTCTCTTGTATTTAATTCCGATTAAATTTCTGTGTTTCATCGTGAATGGGAAGGTCCAAGGGATATAGTAAACCTGCAGAGGTGCGTCAGAAAGTTAAACTGATGACACAGGAAACGCTCAAAACATAAACAGTAGGAGGACTTAGTCTTCCTGTACTTAAGTCGGCATTGTGTCTCTTATATTTAATTCCGATGCAATTTCTGTGTTTCATCGTCACTGTGAAGGTCCAAGGGATACAGTAAACCTGCAGAGGTGCATCGGAATGTATAACTGGTGACACAGGAAACGCTCAAAACAAAGACAGTAGGAAGACTCAGTCTTCCTGTACTTAAGTCGGCATTGTGTCTCTAATATTTAATTCCGATGAAATTTCAGTGTTTCATCGTGAATGGGAAGGTCAAGGCATATAGTAAACCTGCAGAGGTGCATCGGAAAGTAAAACTGATGACACAGGAAACGTTCAAAACATAGACAGTAGGAACGCTTAGTCTTCCTGTACTTAAGTCGGCATTGTGTCTCTTAAATTTAATTCCGATGCAATTTCTGTGTTTCATCGGCAATGGGAAGGTCCAAGGGATACAGTAAACCTGCAGAGGTGCATCGGAATGTAAAACTGGTGACACAGGAAACGCTCAAATGATAGACACTAGGAAGACTCAGTCTTCCTGTACTTAAGTCGGCATTGTGTCTCTTATATTTAATTCCGATGCAATTTCTGTGTTTCATCGTCAATGGGAAGGTCCAAGGAATACAGTAAACCTGCAGAGGTGCATCGGAATGTAAAACTAGTGACACAGGAAACGCTCAAAACATAGACAGTAGGAAGATTCTGTCTTCCTGTACTTAAGTCGACATTGTGTCTCTTATATTTAATTCCGATGCAATTTCTGTGTTTCATCGTCAATGGGAAGGTCCAAGGGATACAGTAAGCCTGCAGAGGTGCATCAGAATGTAAAACTGGTGACACAGGAAACGCTCAAAGCATAGAGTGTAGGAAGACTCAGTCTTCCTGTACTTCACTCGGCAGTGTGTCTCTTATATTTAATTCCGATGCAATTTCTGTGTTTCATCGTCAATGGGAAGGTCGAAGGGAAACAGTAAACCTGCAGAGGTGCATCGGAATGTAAAACTGGTGACACAGGAAACGCTCAAAACATAGACAGTAGGAAGACTCAGTCTTCCTGTACTTAAGTCGGCATTGTGTCTCTTATATTTATTTCCGATGAAATTTCTATGTTTCATCGTCAATGGGAAGGTCCAAGGGATACAGTAAACCTGCAGAGGTGCATCAGAATGTAAAGCTGGTGACGCAGGAAACGCTCAACACATAGACAGTAGGAAGACTCATTCTTCCAGTAGTTAAGTCGGCATTGTGTCTCTTATATTTAATTCCGATGCAATTTCTGTGTTTCATCGTCAATGGGAAGGTCCAAGGAATACAGTAATCCTGCAGAGGTGCATCGGAAAGTAAAACTGATGACACAGGAAACGCTCAAAACATAGACAGTAGGAAGACTTAGTCTTCCTGTACTTCAGTCGGCATTGTGTCTCTTATACTGAATTCCGATGCAATTTCTGTTTTTCATCGTCAATGGGAAGGTCCAAGGGATACAGTAAACCTGCAGAGGTGCATCAGAATGTAAAACTGTTGACACAGGAAACGCTCTACACATAGACAGTAGGAAGACTCATTCTTCCTGTACTTAAGTCGGCATTGTGTCTCGTATATTTAATTCCGATGCAATTTCTGTGTTTCATCGTCAATGGGAAGGTCCAAGGGATACAGTAAGCCTGCAGAGGTGCATCAGAATGTAAAACTGGTGACACAGGAAACGCTCAAAACATAGACAGTAGGAAGATTCTGTCTTCCTGTACTTAAGTCGGCATTGTGTCTCTTGTATTTAATTCCGATGAAATTTCTGTGTTTCATCGTGAATGGGAAGGTCCAAGGGATATAGTAATCCTGCAGAGGTGCATCGGAAAGTAAAACTGATGACACAGGAAACGCTCAAAACATAGACAGTAGGAAGACTTAGTCTTCCTGTACTTCAGTCGGCATTGTGTCTCTTATATTTAATTCCGATGCAATTTCTGTTTTTCATCGTCAATGGGAAGGTCCAAGGGATACAGTAAACCTGCAGAGGTGCATCAGAATGTCAAACTGTTGACACAGGAAACGCTCAACACATAGACAGTAGGAAGACTCAATCTTCCTGTACTTAAGTCGGCATTGTGTCTCTTATATTTAATTCCGATGCAATTTCTGTGTTTCATCGTCAATGGGAAGGTCCAAGGGATACAGTAAGCCTGCAGAGGTGCATCAGAATGTAAAACTGGTGACACAGGAAACGCTCAAAGCATAGAGTGTAGGAAGACTCAGTCTTCCTGTACTTCACTCGGCAGTGTGTCTCTTATATTTAATTCCGATGCAATTTCTGTGTTTCATCGTCAATGGGAAGGTCCAAGGGAAACAGTAAACCTGCAGAGGTGCATCGGAATGTAAAACTGGTGACACAGGAAACGCTCAAAACATAGACAGTAGGAAGACTCAGTCTTCCTGTACTTAAGTCGGCATTGTGTCTCTTATATTTATTTCCGATGAAATTTCTATGTTTCATCGTCAATGGGAAGGTCCAAGGGATACAGTAAACCTGCAGAGGTGCATCAGAATGTAAAGCTGGTGACGCAGGAAACGCTCAACACATAGACAGTAGGAAGACTCATTCTTCCAGTAGTTAAGTCGGCATTGTGTCTCTTATATTTAATTCCGATGCAATTTCTGTGTTTCATCGTCAATGGGAAGGTCCTAGGAATACAGTAATCCTGCAGAGGTGCATCGGAAAGTAAAACTGATGACACAGGAAACGCTCAAAACATAGACAGTAGGAAGACTTAGTCTTCCTGTACTTCAGTCGGCATTGTGTCTCTTATACTGAATTCCGATGCAATTTCTGTTTTTCATCGTCAATGGGAAGGTCCAAGGGATACAGTAAACCTGCAGAGGTGCATCAGAATGTAAAACTGTTGACACAGGAAACGCTCTACACATAGACAGTAGGAAGACTCATTCTTCCTGTACTTAAGTCGGCATTGTGTCTCGTATATTTAATTCCGATGCAATTTCTGTGTTTCATCGTCAATGGGAAGGTCCAAGGGATACAGTAAGCCTGCAGAGGTGCATCAGAATGTAAAACTGGTGACACAGGAAACGCTCAAAACATAGACAGTAGGAAGATTCTGTCTTCCTGTACTTAAGTCGGCATTGTGTCTCTTATATTTAATTCCGATGCAATTTCTGTGTTTCATCGTCAATGGGAAGGTCCAAGGGATACAGTAAGCCTGCAGAGGTGCATCAGAATGTAAAACTGGTGACACAGGAAACGCTCAAAGCATAGAGTGTAGGAAGACTCAGTCTTCCTGTACTTCAGTCGGCAGTGTGTCTCTTATATTTAATTCCGATGCAATTTCTGTGTTTCATCGTCAATGGGAAGGTCCAAGGGAAACAGTAAACCTGCAGAGGTGCATCGGAATGTAAAACTGGTGACACAGGAAACGCTCAAAACATAGACAGTAGGAAGACTCAGTCTCCCTGTACTTAAGTCGGCATTGTGTCTCTTATATTTATTTCCGATGAAATTTCTATGTTTCATCGTCAATGGGAAGGTCCAAGGGATACAGTAAACCTGCAGAGGTGCATCAGAATGTAAAGCTGGTGACCCAGGAAACGCTCAACTCATAGACAGTAGGAAGACTCATTCTTCCAGTACTTAAGTCGGCATTGTGTCTCTTATATTTAATTCCGATGCAATTTCTGTGTTTCATCGTCAATGGGAAGGTCCAAGGAATACAGTAATCCTGCAGAGGTGCATCGGAAAGTAAAACTGATGACACAGGAAACGCTCAAAACATAGACAGTAGGAAGACTTAGTCTTCCTGTACTTCAGTCGGCATTGTGTCTCTTATATTTAATTCCGATGCAATTTCTGTTTTTCATCGTCAATGGGAAGGTCCAAGGGAAACAGTAAACCTGCAGAGGTGCATCGGAATGTAAAACTGGTGACACAGGAAACGCTCAAAACATAGACAGTAGGAAGACTCAGTCTCCCTGTACTTAAGTCGGCATTGTGTCTCTTATTTTTATTTCCGATGAAATTTCTATGTTTCATCGTCAATGGGAAGGTCCAAGGGAAACAGTAAACCTGCAGAGGTGCATCGGAATGTAAAACTGGTGACACAGGAAACGCTCAAAACATAGACAGTAGGAAGACTCAGTCTTCCTGTACTTAAGTCGGCATTGTGTCACTTGTATTTAATTCCGATTAAATTTCTGTGTTTCATCGTGAATGGGAAGGTCCAAGGGATATAGTAATCCTGCAGAGGTGCATCGGAAAGTAAAACTGATGACACAGGAAACGCTCAAAACATAGACAGTAGGAAGACTTAGTCTTCCTGTACTTCAGTCAGCATTGTGTCTCTTATATTTAATTCCGATGCAATTTTTGTTTTTCATCGTCAATGGGAGGGTCCAAGGGAAACAGTAAACCTGCAGAGGTGCATCTGAATGTAAAAATGATGACACAGAACACGCTCAAAACATAGACAGTAGGAAGACTCAGTCTTCCAGTACTTAAGTCGGCATTGTGTTTCTTATATTTAATTCCGATGCAATTTCTGTGTTTCATCGTCAATGGGAAGGTCCAATGGATACAGAAAACCTGCAGAATTGCATCAGAATGTAAAACTGGTGACACAGGAAACGCTCAAAACATAGACAGTAGGAAGACTCAGTCTTCCTGTACTTAAGTCGGGATTGTGTTTCTTATATTTAATTCCGATGCGATTTCTGTGTTTCATCGACAATGGGAAGGTCCAAGGGATTCAGTAAACCGGCAGAGATGCATCGGAATGTAAAACTGGTGACACAGGAAACGCTCAACACATAGACAGTAGAAAGACTCATTCTTCCTGTACTTAAGTCGGCATTGTTTCCCTTATATTTAATTCCGATGCAATTTCTGTGTTTCATCGTCAATGGGAAGGTCCAAGGAATACAGAAAACCTGCAGAGGTGCATCGGAAAGTAAAACTAGTGACACAGGAAACGCTCAAAACATAGACAGTAGGAAGACTCTGTCTTCCTGTACTTAAGTCGGCATTGTGTTTCTTATATTTAATTCCGACGCAATTTTTGTGTTTCATCGTCAATTGGAAGGTCCAAGGCATACAGTAAGCCTGCAGAGGTGCATCAGAATGTAAAACTGGTGACAAAGGAAAAGCTCAAAGCGTAGAAAGTAGGAAGACTCAGTCTTTCTGTACTTAAGTCGGCATTGTGTCTCCTATATTTAATTCCGATGCGATTTCTGTGTTTCATCGACAATGGGAAGGTCCAAGGGATACAGTAAACCTGCAGAGGTGCATCGGAATGTAAAACTGGTGACACAGGAAACGCTCAAAACATTGTCCGTACGTAGACTGTTATCTTGTACTTATGTAGGCATTGTGTCTCTTATATTTAATTCCGATGCGATTTCTGTGTTTCATAGACAAGCGGAAGGTCCAAGGGATACAGTAATACGGCAGAGGTGCATCGGAATGTAAAACTGGTGACACGGGAAACGCTCAAGACATTGACCGTACGAAGACTGTTTTCTTGTACTTAAGTCGGCATTGTGTCTCTTATATTTAATTTCGATGCAATTTCTGTATTTCATCGTCAATGGGAAGGTCCAAGGGATAAAGGAAACCTGCAGAGATGCATCGGAATGTCAACCTGGTAACACAGGAAACGCTCAAAACATAGAGAGTAGGAAGACTCAGTCTTCCTGTACTTATGTTGGCATTGTGACTCTTATATTTAATTCCGATGCAAATTCTGTGTTTCATCGTCAATGGGAAGGTCCAAGGGATACAGTAAACCTGCAGAGTTGCATCGGAATGTAAAACTGGTGACACAGGAAACGCTCAAAACATAGACAGTAGGAAGACTCAGTCTTCCTGTACTTAAGTCGGCATTGTTTCTCTAATATTTAATTCCGATGAAATTTCAGTGTTTCATCGTGAATGGGAAGGTCAAGGCATATAGTAAACCTGCAGAGGTGCATCGGAAAGTAAAACTGATGACACAGGAAACGTTCAAAACATAGACAGTAGGAACGCTTAGTCTTCCTGTACTTAAGTCGGCATTGTGTCTCTTAAATTTAATTCCGATGCAATTTCTGTGTTTCATCGGCAATGGGAAGGTCCAAGGGATACAGTAAACCTGCAGAGGTGCATCGGAATGTAAAACTGGTGACACAGGAAACGCTCAAATGATAGACACTAGGAAGACTCAGTCTTCCTGTACTTAAGTCGGCATTGTGTCTCTTATATTTAATTCCGATGCAATATCTGTGTTTCATCGTCAATGGGAAGGTCCAAGGGATACAGTAAACCTGCAGAGGTGCATCAGAATGTAAAACTGGTGACGCAGATAACGCTCAAAACATAGACTGTAGGAAGACTCAGTCTTCCTGTACTTAAGTCGGCATTGTGTCTCTAATATTTAATTCCGATGAAATTTCAGTGTTTCATCGTGAATGGGAAGGTCCAAGGGATATAGTAAACCTGCAGAGGTTCATCGGAATGTAAAACTGGTGGCACAGGAAACGCTCAAAACATAGACAGTAGGAAGACTCAGTCTTCCTGTACTTAAGTCGGCATTGTGTCTCTTATATTTATTTCCGTGAAATTTCTATGTTTCATCGTCAATGGGAAGGTCCAAGGGAAACAGTAAACCTGCAGAGGTGCATCGGAATGTAAAACTGGTGACTCAGGAAACGCTCAAAACGTAGACAGTAGGAAGACTCAGTCTTCCTGTACTTATGTCGGCATTGTGTCTCTTGTATTTAATTCCGATGAAATTTCTGTGTTTCATCGTGAATGGGAAGGTCCAAGGGATATAGTAATCCTGCAGAGGTGCATCGGAATGTAAAACTGATGACACAGGAAACGCTCAAAACATAGACAGTAGGAAGACTTAGTCTTCCTGTACTTCAGTCGGCATTGTGTCTCTTATATTTAATTCCGATGCAATTTCTGTTTTTCATCGTCAATGGGAAGGTCAAAGGGATACAGTAAACCTGCAGAGGTGCATCAGAATGTAAAACTGTTGACACAGGAAACGCTCAACACATAGACAGTAGGAAGACTCATTCTTCCTGTACTTAAGTCGGCATTGTGTCTCTTATAATAAATTCCGATGCAATTTCTGTGTTTCATCGTCAATGGGAAGGTCCAAGGAATACAGTAAAGCCTCAGAGGTGTATCGGAATGTAAAACTAGTGACACAGGAAACGCCAAAACATAGACAGTACGAAGACTCTGTCTTCCTGTACTTAAGTCGGCATTGTGTCTCTTATATTTAATTCCGATGCAATTTCTGTGTTTCATCGTCAATGGGAAGGTCCATGGGATACAGTAAAGCTGCAGAGGTGCATCGGAATGTAAAACTATTGACACAGGAAACGCTAAAACCATAGACAGTAGGAAGACTCTGTCTTCCTGTACTTAAGTCGGCATTGTGTCTCTTATATTTAATTCCGATGCAATTTCTGTGTTTCATCGTCAATGGGAAGGTCCAAGGGATACAGTAAGCCTGCAGAGGTGCATCAGAATGTAAAACTGGTGACACAGGAAACGCTCAAAGCATAGAGTGTAGGAAGACTCAGTCTTCCTGTACTTCAGTCGGCAGTGAGTCTCATATATTTAATTCCGATGCAATTTCTGTGTTTCATCGTCAATGGGAAGGTCCAAGGGAAACAGTAAACCTGCAGAGTTGCATCGGAATGTAAAACTGGTGACACAGGAAACGCTCAAAACATAGAGTGTAGGAAGACTCAGTCTTCTTGTACTTAAGTCGGCATTGTGTCTCTTATATTTATTTCCGATGAAATTTCTATGTTTCATCGTCAATGGGAAGGTCCAAGGGATACAGTAAACCTGCAGAGGTGCATCGGAATGTAAAACTAGTGACACAGGAAACGCTTAAAACATAGACAGTAGGAAGACTCAGTCTTCCTATACTTAAGTCGGCATTGTGTCTCTTATATTTAATTCCGATGCAATTTCTGTGTTTCATCGTCAATGGGAAGATCCAAGGGAAACAGTAAACCTGCAGAGGTGCATCGGAATGTAAAACTGGTGACACAGGAAACGCACAAATCATAGACAGTAGGAAGACTCAGTCTTCCTGTACTTAAGTCGGCATTGTGTCTCTTGTATTTAATTCCGATGAAATTTCTGTGTTTCATCGTGAATGGGAAGGTCCAAGGGATATAGTAATCCTGCAGAGGTGCATCGGAAAGTAAAACTGATGACACAGGAAACGCTCAAAACATAGACAGTAGGAAGACTTAGTCTTCCTGTACTTCAGTCGGCATTGAGTCTCTTATATTTAATTCCGATGCAATTTCTGTTTTTCATCGTCAATGGGAAGGTCCAAGGGATACAGTAAACCTGCAGAGGTGCATCAGAATGTCAAACTGTTGACACAGGAAACGCCCAACACATAGACAGTAGGAAGACTCAATCTTCCTGTACTTAAGTCGGCATTGTGTCTCTTATATTTAATTCCGATGCAATTTCTGTGTTTCATCGTCAATGGGAAGGTCCAAGGAATACAGTAAACCTGCAGAGGTGCATCGGAATGTAAAACTAGTGACACAGGAAACGCTCAAAACATAGACAGTAGGAAGATTCTGTCTTCCTGTACTTAAGTCGACATTGTGTCTCTTATATTTAATTCCGATGCAATTTCTGTGTTTCATCGTCAATGGGAAGGTCCAAGGGATACAGTAAGCCTGCAGAGGTGCATCAGAATGTAAAACTGGTGACACAGGAAACGCTCAAAGCATAGAGTGTAGGAAGACTCAGTCTTCCTGTACTTCACTCGGCAGTGTGTCTCTTATATTTAATTCCGATGCAATTTCTGTGTTTCATCGTCAATGGGAAGGTCCAAGGGAAACAGTAAACCTGCAGAGGTGCATCGGAATGTAAAACTGGTGACACAGGAAACGCTCAAAACATAGACAGTAGGAAGACTCAGTCTTCCTGTACTTAAGTCGGCATTGTGTCTCTTATATTTATTTCCGATGAAATTTCTATGTTTCATCGTCAATGGGAAGGTCCAAGGGATACAGTAAACCTGCAGAGGTGCATCAGAATGTAAAGCTGGTGACGCAGGAAACGCTCAACACATAGACAGTAGGAAGACTCATTCTTCCAGTAGTTAAGTCGGCATTGTGTCTCTTATATTTAATTCCGATGCAATTTCTGTGTTTCATCGTCAATGGGAAGGTCCAAGGAATACAGTAATCCTGCAGAGGTGCATCGGAAAGTAAAACTGATGACACAGGAAACGCTCAAAACATAGACAGTAGGAAGACTTAGTCTTCCTGTACTTCAGTCGGCATTGTGTCTCTTATACTGAATTCCGATGCAATTTCTGTTTTTCATCGTCAATGGGAAGGTCCAAGGGATACAGTAAACCTGCAGAGGTGCATCAGAATGTAAAACTGTTGACACAGGAAACGCTCTACACATAGACAGTAGGAAGACTCATTCTTCCTGTACTTAAGTCGGCATTGTGTCTCTTATATTTAATTCCGATGCAATTTCTGTGTCTCATCGTCAATGGGAAGGTCCAAGGGATACAGTAAGCCTGCAGAGGTGCATCAGAATGTAAAACTGGTGTCACAGGAAACGCTCAAAACATAGACAGTAGGAAGATTCTGTCTTCCTGTACTTAAGTCGGCATTGTGTCTCTTATATTTAATTCCGATGCAATTTCTGTGTTTCATCGTCAATGGGAAGGTCCAACGGATACAGTAAGCCTGCAGAGGTGCATCAGAATGTAAAACTGGTGACACAGGAAACGCTCAAAGCATAGAGTGTAGGAAGACTCAGTCTTCCTGTACTTCAGTCGGCAGTGTGTCTCTTATATTTAATTCCGATGCAATTTCTGTGTTTCATCGTCAATGGGAAGGTCCAAGGGAAACAGTAAACCTGCAGAGGTGCATCGGAATGTAAAACTGGTGACACAGGAAACGCTCAAAACATAGACAGTAGGAAGACTCAGTCTCCCTGTACTTAAGTCGGCATTGTGTCTCTTATATTTATTTCCGAAGAAATTTCTATGTTTCATCGTCAATGGGAAGGTCCAAGGGAAACAGTAAACCTGCAGAGGTGCATCAGAATGTAAAGCTGGTGACGCAGGAAACGCTCAACACATAGACAGTAGGAAGACTCATTCTTCCAGTACTTAAGTCGGCATTGTGTCTCTTATATTTAATTCCGATGCAATTTCTGTGTTTCATCGTCAATGGGAAGGTCCAAGGAATACAGTAATCCTGCAGAGGTGCATCGGAAAGTAAAACTGATGACACAGGAAACGCTCAAAACATAGACAGTAGGAAGACTTAGTCTTCCTGTACTTCAGTCGGCATTGTGTCTCTTATACTGAATTCCGATGCAATTTCTGTTTTTCATCGTCAATGGGAAGGTCCAAGGGATACAGTAAACCTGCAGAGGTGCATCAGAATGTAAAACTGTTGACACAGGAAACGCTCCACACATAGACAGTAGGAAGACTCATTCTTCCTGTACTTAAGTCGGCATTGTGTCTCTTATATTTAATTCCGATGCAATTTCTGTGTTTCATCGTCAATGGGAAGGTCCAAGGAATACAGTAAACCTGCAGAGGTGCATCGGAATGTAAAACTAGTGACACATGAAACGCTCAAAACATAGACAGTAGGAAGATTCTGTCTTCCTGTACTTAAGTCGGCATTGTGTCTCTTATATTTAATTCCGATGCAATTTCTGTGTTTCATCGTCAATGGGAAGGTCCAAGGGATACAGTAAGCCTGCAGAGGTGCATCAGAATGTAAAACTGGTGACACAGGAAACGCTCAAAGCATAGAGTGTAGGAAGACTCAGTCTTCCTGTACTTCAGTCGGCAGTGTGTCTCTTATATTTAATTCCGATGCAATTTCTGTGTTTCATCGTCAATGGGAAGGTCCAAGGGAAACAGTAAACCTGCAGAGGTGCATCGGAATGTAAAACTGGTGACACAGGAAACGCTCAAAACATAGACAGTAGGAAGACTCAGTCTTCCTGTACTTAAGTCGGCATTGTGTCTCTTGTATTTAATTCCGATTAAATTTCTGTGTTTCATCGTGAATGGGAAGGTCCAAGGGATATAGTAATCCTGCAGAGGTGCATCGGAAAGTAAAACTGATGACACAGGAAACGCTCAAAACATAGACAGTAGGAAGACTTAGTCTTCCTGTACTTCAGTCAGCATTGTGTCTCTTATATTTAATTCCGATGCAATTTTTGTTTTTCATCGTCAATGGGAGGGTCCAAGGGAAACAGTAAACCTGCAGAGGTGCATCTGAATGTAAAAATGATGACACAGAACACGCTCAAAACATAGACAGTAGGAAGACTCAGTCTTCCAGTACTTAAGTCGGCATTGTGTTTCTTATATTTAATTCCGATGCAATTTCTGTGTTTCATCGTCAATGGGAAGGTCCAATGGATACAGAAAACCTGCAGAATTGCATCAGAATGTAAAACTGGTGACACAGGAAACGCTCAAAACATAGACAGTAGGAAGACTCAGTCTTCCTGTACTTAAGTCGGGATTGTGTTTCTTATATTTAATTCCGATGCGATTTCTGTGTTTCATCGACAATGGGAAGGTCCAAGGGATTCAGTAAACCGGCAGAGATGCATCGGAATGTAAAACTGGTGACACAGGAAACGCTCAACACATAGACAGTAGAAAGACTCATTCTTCCTGTACTTAAGTCGGCATTGTTTCCCTTATATTTAATTCCGATGCAATTTCTGTGTTTCATCGTCAATGGGAAGGTCCAAGGAATACAGAAAACCTGCAGAGGTGCATCGGAAAGTAAAACTAGTGACACAGGAAACGCTCAAAACATAGACAGTAGGAAGACTCTGTCTTCCTGTACTTAAGTCGGCATTGTGTTTCTTATATTTAATTCCGACGCAATTTTTGTGTTTCATCGTCAATTGGAAGGTCCAAGGCATACAGTAAGCCTGCAGAGGTGCATCAGAATGTAAAACTGGTGACAAAGGAAAAGCTCAAAGCATAGAAAGTAGGAAGACTCAGTCTTTCTGTACTTAAGTCGGCATTGTGTCTCCTATATTTAATTCCGATGCGATTTCTGTGTTTCATCGACAATGGGAAGGTCCAAGGGATACAGTAAACCTGCAGAGGTGCATCGGAATGTAAAACTGGTGACACAGGAAACGCTCAAAACATTGTCCGTACGTAGACTGTTATCTTGTACTTATGTAGGCATTGTGTCTCTTATATTTAATTCCGATGCGATTTCTGTGTTTCATCGACAAGCGGAAGGTCCAAGGGATACAGTAAACCGGCAGAGGTGCATCGGAATGTAAAACTGGTGACACGGGAAACGCTCAAGACATTGACCGTACGAAGACTGTTTTCTTGTACTTAAGTCGGCATTGTGTCTCTTATATTTAATTTCGATGCAATTTCTGTATTTCATCGTCAATGGGAAGGTCCAAGGGATAAAGGAAACCTGCAGAGATGCATCGGAATGTCAACCTGGTAACACAGGAAACGCTCAAAACATAGAGAGTAGGAAGACTCAGTCTTCCTGTACTTATGTTGGCATTGTGACTCTTATATTTAATTCCGATGCAAATTCTGTGTTTCATCGTCAATGGGAAGGTCCAAGGGATACAGTAAACCTGCAGAGTTGCATCGGAATGTAAAACTGGTGACACAGGAAACGCTCAAAACATAGACAGAGGAAGACTCAGTCTTCCCACACTTAAGTCGGCATAGTGTCTCTTATATTTATTTCCGATGAAATGTCTGTGTTTCATCGTGAATGGGAAGGTCCAAGGGATATAGTAAACCTGCAGAGGTGCGTCAGAAAGTTAACTGATGACACAGGAAACGCTCAAAACATAAACAGTAGGAGGACTTAGTCTTCCTGTACTTAAGTCGGCATTGTGTCTCTTATATTTAATTCCGATGCAATTTCTGTGTTTCATCGTCACTGTGAAGGTCCAAGGGATACAGTAAACCTGCAGAGGTGCATCGGAATGTAAAACTGGTGACACAGGAAACGCTCAAAACAAAGACAGTAGGAAGACTCAGTCTTCCTGTACTTAAGTCGGCATTGTGTCTCTAATATTTAATTCCGATGAAATTTCAGTGTTTCATCGTGAATGGGAAGGTCAAGGCATATAGTAAACCTGCAGAGGTGCATCGGAAAGTAAAACTGATGACACAGGAAACGTTCAAAACATAGACAGTAGGAACGCTTAGTCTTCCTGTACTTAAGTCGGCATTGTGTCTCTTAAATATAATTCCGATGCAATTTCTGTGTTTCATCGGCAATGGGAAGGTCCAAGGGATACAGTAAACCTGCAGAGGTGCATCGGAATGTAAAACTGGTGACACAGGAAACGCTCAAATGATAGACACTAGGAAGACTCAGTCTTCCTGTACTTAAGTCGGCATTGTGTCTCTTATATTTAATTCCGATGCAATATCTGTGTTTCATCGTCAATGGGAAGGTCCAAGGGATACAGTAAACCTGCAGAGGTGCATCAGAATGTAAAACTGGTGACTCAGATAACGCTCAAAACATAGACTGTAGGAAGACTCAGTCTTCCTGTACTTAAGTCGGCATTGTGTCTCTTATATTTTATTCCGATGCAATTTCTGTGTTTCATCGTCAATGGGAAGGTCCAAGGGATACAGTAAACCTGCAGAGGTGCATCGGAATGTAAAACTGGTGACACAGGAAACGCTCAAAACAAAGACAGTAGGAAGACTCAGTCTTCCTGTACTTAAGTCGGCATTGTGTCTCTTATATTTAATTCCGATGAAATTTCAGTGTTTCATCGTGAATGGGAAGGTCCAAGGGATATAGTAAACCAGCAGAGGTGCATCGGAAAGTAAAACTGATGACACAGGAAACGCTCAAAACATAGACAGTAGGAACGCTTAGTCTTCCTGTACTTAAGTCGGCATTGTGTCTCTTAAATTTAATTCCGATGCAATTTCTGTGTTTCATCGTCAATGGGAAGGTCCAAGGGATACAGTAAACCTGCAGAGGTGCATCGGAATGTAAAACTGGTGACACAGGAAACGCTCAAAACATAGACAGTAGGAAGACTCAGTCTTTCTGTACTTAAGTCAGCATTGTGTCTCCTATATTTAATTCCTATGCGATTTCTGTGTTTCATCGACAATGGGAAGGTCCAAGGGATACAGTAAACCTGCAGTGGTGCATCGGAATGTAACACTGGTGACACAGGAAACGCTCAAAACATTGTCCATACGTAGTCTGTTATCTTGTACTTAAGTAGGCATTGTGTCTCTTATATTTAATTCCGATGCAATTTCTGTTTTTCATCGTCAATGGGAAGGTCCAAGGGATACAGTAAACCTGCAGAGGTGCATCAGAATGTAAAACTGTTGACACAGGAAACGCTCAACACATAGACATTAGGAAGACTCATTCTTCCTGTACTTAAGTCGGCATTGTGTATCTTATATTTAATTCCGATGCAATTTCTGTGTTTCATCGCCAATGGGAAGGTCCAAGGGATATAGTAATCCTGCAGAGGTGCATCGGAAAGTAAAACTGGTGACACAGGAAACGCTCAAAACATAGACAGTAGGAACGCTTAGTCTTCCTGTACTTAAGTCGGCATTGTGTGTCTTAAATTTAATTCCGATGCAATTTCTGTGTTTCATCGTCAATGGGAAGGTCCAAGGGATACAGTAAACCTGCAGAGGTGCATCGGAATGTAAAACTAGTGACACAGGAAACGCTCAAAACATAGACAGTAGGAAGACTCTGTCTTCCTGTACTTAAGTCGGCATTGTGTCTCTTATATTTAATTCCGATGCAATTTCTGTGTTTCATCGTCAATGGGAAGGTCCAAGGAATACAGTAAACCTGCAGAGGTGCATCGGAATGTAAAACTAGTGACACAGGAAACGCTCAAAACATAGACAGTAGGAAGACTCTGTCTTCCTGTACTTAAGTCGGCATTGTGTCTCTTATATTTAATTCCGATGCAATTTCTGTGTTTCATCGTCAATGGGAAGGTCCAAGGCATACAGTAAGCCTGCAGAGGTGCATCAGAATGTAAAACTGGTGACACAGGAAACGCTCAAAGCATAGTAAGTAGGGAGACTCAGTCTTCCTGTACTTCAGTCGGCATTGTGTCTGTTATATTTAATTCCGATGCAACTTCTGTGTTTCATCGTCAGTGGGAAGGTCCCAGGGATACAGTAAACCTGCAGAGGTGCATCGGAATGTAAAACTGGTGACACAGGAAACGCTCAAAACAAAGACAGTAGGAAGACTCAGTCTTCCTGTACTTAAGTCGGCATTGTGTCTCTTATATTTAATTCCGATGAAATTTCAGTGTTTCATCGTGAATGGGAAGGTCCAAGGGATATAGTAAACCTGCAGAGGTGCATCGGAAAGTAAAACTGATGACACAGGAAACGCTCAAAACATAGACAGTAGGAACGCTTAGTCTTCCTGTACTTAAGTCGGCATTGTGTCTCTTAAATTTAATTCCGATGCAATTTCTGTGTTTCATCGTCAATGGGAAGGTCCAAGGGATACAGTAAACCTGCAGAGGTGCATCGGAATGTAAAACTGGTGACACAGGAAACGCTCAAAACATTGTCCGTACGTAGACTGTTATCTTGTACTTATGTAGGCATTGTGTCTCTTATATTTAATTCCGATGCGATTTCTGTGTTTCATCGACAAGCGGAAGGTCCAAGGGATACAGTAAACCGGCAGAGGTGCATCGGAATGTAAAACTGGTGACACGGGAAACGCTCAAGACATTGACCGTACGAAGACTGTTTTCTTGTACTTAAGTCGGCATTGTGTCTCTTATATTTAATTTCGATGCAATTTCTGTATTTCATCGTCAATGGGAAGGTCCAAGGGATAAAGGAAACCTGCAGAGATGCATCGGAATGTCAACCTGGTAACACAGGAAACGCTCAAAACATAGAGAGTAGGAAGACTCAGTCTTCCTGTACTTATGTTGGCATTGTGACTCTTATATTTAATTCCGATGCAAATTCTGTGTTTCATCGTCAATGGGAAGGTCCAAGGGATACAGTAAACCTGCAGAGGTGCATCGGAATGTAAAACTGGTGACACAGGAAACGCTCAAAACAAAGACAGTAGGAAGACTCAGTCTTCCTGTACTTAAGTCGGCATTGTGTCTCTAATATTTAATTCCGATGAAATTTCAGTGTTTCATCGTGAATGGGAAGGTCAAGGCATATAGTAAACCTGCAGAGGTGCATCGGAAAGTAAAACTGATGACACAGGAAACGTTCAAAACATAGACAGTAGGAACGCTTAGTCTTCCTGTACTTAAGTCGGCATTGTGTCTCTTAAATTTAATTCCGATGCAATTTCTGTGTTTCATCGGCAATGGGAAGGTCCAAGGGATACAGTAAACCTGCAGAGGTGCATCGGAATGTAAAACTGGTGACACAGGAAACGCTCAAATGATAGACACTAGGAAGACTCAGTCTTCCTGTACTTAAGTCGGCATTGTGTCTCTTATATTTAATTCCGATGCAATATCTGTGTTTCATCGTCAATGGGAAGTTCCAAGGGATACAGTAAACCTGCAGAGGTGCATCAGAATGTAAAACTGGTGACTCAGATAACGCTCAAAACATAGACTGTAGGAAGACTCAGTCTTCCTGTACTTAAGTCGGCATTGTGTCTCTTATATTTTATTCCGATGCAATTTCTGTGTTTCATCGTCAATGGGAAGGTCCAAGGGATTCAGTAAACCTGCAGAGGTGCATCGGAATGTAAAACTGGTGACACAGGAAACGCTCAAAACAAAGACAGTAGGAAGACTCAGTCTTCCTGTACTTAAGTCGGCATTGTGTCTCTTATATTTAATTCCGATGAAATTTCAGTGTTTCATCGTGAATGGGAAGGTCCAAGGGATATAGTAAACCAGCAGAGGTGCATCGGAAAGTAAAACTGATGACACAGGAAACGCTCAAAACATAGACAGTAGGAACGCTTAGTCTTCCTGTACTTAAGTCGGCATTGTGTCTCTTAAATTTAATTCCGATGCAATTTCTGTGTTTCATCGTCAATGGGAAGGTCCAAGGGATACAGTAAACCTGCAGAGGTGCATCGGAATGTAAAACTGGTGACACAGGAAACGCTCAAAACATAGACAGTAGGAAGACTCAGTCTTTCTGTACTTAAGTCAGCATTGTGTCTCCTATATTTAATTCCTATGCGATTTCTGTGTTTCATCGACAATGGGAAGGTCCAAGGGATACAGTAAACCTGCAGTGGTGCATCGGAATGTAACACTGGTGACACAGGAAACGCTCAAAACATTGTCCATACGTAGTCTGTTATCTTGTACTTAAGGAGGCATTGTGTCTCTTATATTTAATTCCGATGCAATTTCTGTTTTTCATCGTCAATGGGAAGGTCCAAGGGATACAGTAAACCTGCAGAGGTGCATCAGAATGTAAAACTGTTGACACAGGAAACGCTCAACACATAGACATTAGGAAGACTCATTCTTCCTGTACTTAAGTCGGCATTGTGTATCTTATATTTAATTCCGATGCAATTTCTGTGTTTCATCGCCAATGGGAAGGTCCAAGGGATATAGTAATCCTGCAGAGGTGCATCGGAAAGTAAAACTGGTGACACAGGAAACGCTCAAAACATAGACAGTAGGAACGCTTAGTCTTCCTGTACTTAAGTCGGCATTGTGTGTCTTAAATTTAATTCCGATGCAATTTCTGTGTTTCATCGTCAATGGGAAGGTCCAAGGGATACAGTAAACCTGCAGAGGTGCATCGGAATGTAAAACTAGTGACACAGGAAACGCTCAAAACATAGACAGTAGGAAGACTCTGTCTTCCTGTACTTAAGTCGGCATTGTGTCTCTTATATTTAATTCCGATGCAATTTCTGTGTTTCATCGTCAATGGGAAGGTCCAAGGAATACAGTAAACCTGCAGAGGTGCATCGGAATGTAAAACTAGTGACACAGGAAACGCTCAAAACATAGACAGTAGGAAGACTCTGTCTTCCTGTACTTAAGTCGGCATTGTGTCTCTTATATTTAATTCCGATGCAATTTCTGTGTTTCATCGTCAATGGGAAGGTCCAAGGCATACAGTAAGCCTGCAGAGGTGCATCAGAATGTAAAACTGGTGACACAGGAAACGCTCAAAGCATAGTAAGTAGGGAGACTCAGTCTTCCTGTACTTCAGTCGGCATTGTGTCTGTTATATTTAATTCCGATGCAACTTCTGTGTTTCATCGTCAGTGGGAAGGTCCCAGGGATACAGTAAACCTGCAGAGGTGCATCGGAATGTAAAACTGGTGACACAGGAAACGCTCAAAACAAAGACAGTAGGAAGACTCAGTCTTCCTGTACTTAAGTCGGCAATGTGTCTCTTATATTTAATTCCGATGAAATTTCAGTGTTTCATCGTGAATGGGAAGGTCCAAGGGATATAGTAAACCTGCAGAGGTGCATCGGAAAGTAAAACTGATGACACAGGAAACGCTCAAAACATAGACAGTAGGAACGCTTAGTCTTCCTGTACTTAAGTCGGCATTGTGTCTCTTAAATTTAATTCCGATGCAATTTCTGTGTTTCATCGTCAATGGGAAGGTCCAAGGGATACAGTAAACCTGCAGAGGTGCATCAGAATGTAAAACTGGTGACTCAGATAACGCTCAAAACATAGACTGTAGGAAGACTCAGTCTTCCTGTACTTAAGTCGGCATTGTGTCTCTTATATTTTATTCCGATGCAATTTCTGTGTTTCATCGTCTATGGGAAGGTCCAAGGGATACAGTAAACCTGCAGAGGTGCATTGGAATGTAAAACTGGTGACACAGGAAACGCTCAAAACAAAGACAGTAGGAAGACTCAGTCTTCCTGTACTTAAGTCGGCATTGTGTCTCTTATATTTAATTCCGATGAAATTTCAGTGTTTCATCGTGAATGGGAAGGTCCAAGGGATATAGTAAACCTGCAGAGGTGCATCGGAAAGTAAAACTGGTGACACAGGAAACGTTAAAATCATAGACAGTAGGAACGCTTAGTCTTCCTGTACTTAAGTCGGCATTGTGTGTCTTAAATTTAATTCCGATGCAATTTCTGTGTTTCATCGTCAATGGGAAGGTCCAAGGGATACAGTAAACCTGCAGAGGTGCATCGGAATTTAAAACTGGTGACACAGGAAACGCTCAAAACATAGACAGTAGGAAGACTCGGTCTTTCTGTACTTAAGTCAGCATTGTGTCTCCTATATTTAATTCCTATGCGATTTCTGTGTTTCATCGACAATGGGAAGGTCCAAGGGATACAGTAAACCTGCAGAGGTGCATCGGAATGTAAAACTGGTGACACAGGAAACGCTCAAAACATTGTCCATACGTAGACTGTTATCTTGTACTTAAGTAGGCATTGTGTCTCTTATATTTAATTCCGATGCAATTTCTGTGTTTCATCGTCAATGGGAATGTCCAAGGGATACAGGAAACCTGCAGAGGTGCATCAGAATGTAAAACTGGTGACACATGAAACGCTCAAATCATAGACAGTAGGAAGACTCAGTCTTCCTGTACTTAAGTCCGGCTGGCCGAAGTGGCCGTGCGGTTAAAGGCGCTGCAGTCTGGAACCGCAAGTCCGCTACGGTCGCAGGTTCGAATCCTGCCTCGGGCATGGATGTTTGTGATGTCCTTAGGTTAGTTAGGTTTAACTAGTTCTAAGTTCTAGGGGACTAATGACCTCAGCAGTTGAGTCCCATAGTGCTCAGAGCCATTTTTTTTTACTTAAGTCGGCATTGTCTGTCTTATATTTAATTCCGATGCAATTTCTGTGTTTCATCGTCAATGGGAAGCTCCACGGGATACAGTAAACCTGCAGAGGTGCATCGGAATGTAAATCTGGTGACACAGGAAACGCTCAAAGCATAGAGAGTAGGAAGACTCAGTCTTCCTGTACTTATGTCGGCATTGTGTCTCTTGCATTTAATTCCGATGAAATTTCTGTGTTTCATCTTGAGTGGGAAGTTCCAAGGGATATAGTAATCCTGCACAGGTGCATCGGAAAGTAAAACTGATGACACAGGAAACGCTCAAAACATAGACAGTAGGAAGACTTAGTCTTCCTGTACTTCAGTCGGCATTGTGTCTCTTATATTTAATTCCGAAGCAATTTCTGTTTTTCATCGTCAATGGGAAGGTCCAAGGGATACAGTAAACCTGCAGAGGTGCATCAGAATGTAAAACTGTTGACACAGGAAACGCTCAACACATAGACATTAGGAAGACTCATTCTTCCTGTACTTAAGTCGGCATTGTGTATCTTATATTTAATTCCGATGCAATTTCTGTGTTTCATCGCCAATGGGAAGGACCAAGGGAAACAGTAAACCTGCAGAGGTGCATCGGAATGTAAAACTGGTGACACAGGAAACGCTCAAAACATAGACAGTAGGAAGACTCAGTCTTCCAGTACTTAAGTCGGCATTGTGTCTCTTATATTTAATTCCGATGCAATTTCTGTTTTTCATCGTCAGTGGGAAGGTCCAAGGGATGCAGTTATCCTGCAGAGGTGCATCAGAATGTAAAACTGCTGACACAGGAAACGCTCAAAACATAGACAGTAGAAAGACTCAGTCTTCCTGTACTTAAGTCGGCATTGTGTTTCTTATATTTAATTCCGATGCAATTTCTGTGTTTCATCGTCAATGGGAAGGTCCAATGGATACAGAAAACCTGCAGAATTGGATCAGAATGTAAAACTGGTTACACAGGAAACGCACAAAACACAGACAGTAGGAAGACTCAGTCTTCCTGTACTTAAGTCGGGATTGTGTTTCTTATATTTAATTCCGATGCGATTTCTGTGTTTCATCGACAATGGGAAGGTCCAAGGGATACAGTAAACCGGCAGAGATGCATCGGAATGTAAAACTGGTGACACAGGAAACGCTCAACAATTAGACGTAGGAAGACTCATTCTTCCTGTACTTAAGTCGGCATTGTGTCTCTTATATTTAATTCCGATGCAATTTCTGTGTTTCATCGTCAATGGGAAGGTCCAAGGAATACAGTAAACCTGCAGAGGTGCATCGGAATGTAAAACTAGTGACACAGGAAACGCTCAAAACATAGACAGTAGGAAGACTCTGTCTTCCTGTACTTAAGTCGGCATTGTGTCCCTTATATTTAATTCCGATGCAATTTCTGTGTTTCATCGTCAATGGGAAGGTCCAAGGCATACAGTAAGCCTGCAGAGGTGCATCAGAATGTAAAACTGGTGACACAGGAAACGCTCAAAGCATAGTAAGTAGGGAGACTCAGTCTTCCTGTACTTCAGTCGGCATTGTGTCTCTTATATTTAATTCCGATGCAACTTCTGTGTTTCATCGTTAGTGGGAAGGTCCCAGGGATACAGTAAACCTGCAGAGGTGCATCGGAATGTAAAACTGGTGACACAGGAAACGCTCAAGACATTGACCGTACGAAGACTGTTTTCTTGTACTTAAGTCGGGATTGTGTTTCTTATATTTAATTCCGATGCGATTTCTGTGTTTCATCGTCAATGGGAAGGTCCAAGGGATACAGTAAACCTGCAGAGTTGCATCGGAATGTAAAACTGGTGACACAGGAAACGCTCAAAACATAGGACAGAGGAAGACTCAGTCTTCCCACACTTAAGTCGGCATAGTGTATCTTATATTTATTTCCGATGAAATGTCTGTGTTTCATCGTGAATGGGAAGGTCCAAGGGATATAGTAAACCTGCAGAGGTGCGTCAGAAAGTTAAACTGATGACACAGGAAACGCTCAAAACATAAACAGTAGGAGGACTTAGTCTTCCTGTACTTAAGTCGGCATTGTGTCTCTTATATTTAATTCCGATGCAATTTCTGTGTTTCATCGTCACTGTGAAGGTCCAAGGGATACAGTAAACCTGCAGAGGTGCATCGGAATGTAAAACTGGTGGCACAGGAAACGCTCAAAACAAAGACAGTAGGAAGACTCAGTCTTCCTGTACTTAAGTCGGCATTGTGTCTCTAATATTTAATTCCGATGCAATTTCAGTGTTTCATCGTGAATGGGAAGGTCCAAGGGATATAGTAAACCTGCAGAGGTGCATCGGAAAGTAAAACTGATGACACAGGAAACGCTCAAAACATAGACAATAGGAACGCTTAGTCTTCCTGTACTTAAGTCGGCATTGTGTCTCTGAAATTTAATTCCGATGCAATTTCTGTGTTTCATCGTCAATGGGAAGATCCAAGGGATACAGTAAACCTGCAGAGGTGCATCGGAATGTAATACTGGTGACACAGGAAACGCTAAATTATAGACACTAGGAAGACTCAGTCTTCCTGTACTTAAGTCGGCATTGTGTCTCTTATATTTAATTCCGATGCAATGTCTGTGTTTCATCGTCAATGGGAAGGTCCAAGGGATACAGTAAACCTGCAGAGGTGCATCAGAATGTAAAACTGGTGACTCAGGAAACGCTCAAAACATAGACTGTAGGAAGACTCAGTCTTCCTGTACTTAAGTCGGCATTGTGTCTCTTATATTTAATTCCGATGCAATTTCTGTGTTTCATCGTCTATGGGAAGGTCCAAGGGATACAGTTATCCTGCAGAGGTGCATCAGAATGTAGAACTGCTGACACAGGAAGCGCTCAAAACATAGACAGTAGGAAGATTCAGTCTTCCTGTACTTAAGTCGGGATTGTGTTTCTTATATTTAATTCCGATGCGATTTCTGTGTTTCATCGACAATGGGAGGGTCCAAGGGATACAGTAAACCGGCAGAGATGCATCGGAATGTAAAACTGGTGACACAGGAAACGCTCAACACATAGACAGTAGGAAGACTCATTCTTCCTGTACTTAAGTCGGCATTGTGTCTCTTATATTTAATTCCGATGCAATTTCTGTGTTTCATCGTCAATGGGAAGGTCCAAGGAATACAGTAAACCTGCAGAGGTGCATCGGAATGTAAAACTAGTGACACAGGAAACGCTCAAAACATAGACAGTAGGAAGACTCTGTCTTCCTGTACTTAAGTCGGCATTGTGTCTCTTATATTTAATTCCGATGCAATTTCTGTGTTTCATCGTCAATGGGAAGGTCCAAGGCATACAGTAAGCCTGCAGAGGTGCATCAGAATGTAAAACTGGTGACACAGGAAACGCTCAAAGCACAGAAAGTAGGGAGGCTCAGTCTTCCTGTGCTTCAGTCGGCATTGTGTCTCTTATATTTAATTCCGATGCAACTTCTGTGTTTCATCGTCAGTGGGAAGGTCCAAGGGATACAGTAAACCTGCAGAGGTGCATCGGAATGTAAAACTGGTGACACAGGAATCGCTCAAAACATAGACAGTAGGAAGACTCAGTCCTTCTGTACTTAAGTCGGCATTGTGTCTCCTATATTTAATTCCGATGCGATTTCTGTGTTTCATCGACAATGGGAAGGTCCAAGGGATACAGTAAACCTGCAGAGGTGCATCGGAATGTAAAACTGGTGACACAGGAAACGCTCAAAACATTGTCCGTACGTAGACTGTTATCTTGTACTTATGTAGGCATTGTGTCTCTTATATTTAATTCCGATGCGATTTCTGTGTTTCATCGACAAGCGGAAGGTCCAAGGGATACAGTAAACCGGCAGAGGTGCATCGGAATGTAACACTGGTGACACAGGAAACGCTCAAGACATTGACCGTACGAACACTGTTTTCTTGTACTTAAGTCGGCATTGTGTCTCTTATATTTAATTTCGATGCAATTTCTGTTTTTCATCGTCAATGGGAAGGTCCAAGGGATAAAGGAAACCTGCAGAGGTGCATCGGAATGTCAACCTGGTAACACAGGAAACGCTCAAAGCATAGAGAGTAGGAAGACTCAGTCTTCCTGTACTTATGTTGGCATTGTGACTCTTATATTTAATTCCGATGCAATTTCTGTGTTTCATCGTCAATGGGAAGGTCCAAGGGATACAGTAAACCTGCAGAGTTGAATCGGAATGTAAAACTGGTGACACAGGAAACGCTCAAAACATAGACAGAGGAAGACTCAGTCTTCCCACACTTAAGTCGGCATAGTGTCTCTTATATTTATTTCCGATGAAATGTCTGTGTTTCATCGTGAATGGGAAGGTCCAAGGGATATAGTAAACCTGCAGAGGTGCGTCAGAAAGTTAAACTGATGACACAGGAAACGCCCAAAACATAAACAGTAGGAGGACTTAGTCTTCCTGTACTTAAGTCGGCATTGTGTCTCTTATATTTAATTCCGATGCAATTTCTGTGTTTCATCGTCACTGTGAAGGTCCAAGGGATACAGTAAACCTGCAGAGGTGCATCGGAATGTAAAACTGGTGGCACAGGAAACGCTCAAAACAAAGACAGTAGGAAGACTCAGTCTTCCTGTACTTAAGTCGGCATTGTGTCTCTAATATTTAATTCCGATGAAATTTCAGTGTTTCATCGTGAATGGGAAGGTCCAAGGGATATAGTAAACCTGCAGAGGTGCATCGCAGAGTAAAACTGATGACACAGGAAACGCTCAAAACATAGACAGTAGGAACGCTTAGTCTTCCTGTACTTAAGTCGGCATTGTGTCTCTTAAATTTAATTCCGATGCAATTTCTGTGTTTCATCGTCAATGGGAAGGTCCAAGGGATACAGGAAACCTGCAGAGGTGCATCAGAATGTAAAACTGGTGACACATGAAACGCTCAAATCATAGACAGTAGGAAGACTCAGTCTTCCTGTACTTAAGTCGGGCTGGCCGAAGTGGCCGTGCGGTTAAAGGCGCTGCAGTCTTGAACCGCAAGTCCGCTACGGTCGCAGGTTCGAATCCTGCCTCGGGCATGGATGTTTGTGATGTCCTTAGGTTAGTTAGGTTTAACTAGTTCTAAGTTCTAGGGGACTAATGACCTCAGCAGTTGAGTCCCATAGTGCTCAGAGCCATTTTTTTTACTTAAGTCGGCATTGTCTGTCTTATATTTAATTCCGATGCAATTTCTGTGTTTCATCGTCAATGGGAAGCTCCACGGGATACAGTAAACCTGCAGAGGTGCATCGGAATGTAAATCTGGTGACACAGGAAACGCTCAACACATAGACATTAGGAAGACTCATTCTTCCTGTACTTAAGTCGGCATTGTGTATCTTATATTTAATTCCGATGCAATTTCTGTGTTTCATCGCCAATGGGAAGGTCCAAGGGATATAGTAATCCTGCAGAGGTGCATCGGAAAGTAAAACTGATGACACAGGAAACGCTCAAAACATAGACAGTAGGAACGCTTAGTCTTCCTGTACTTAAGTCGGCATTGTGTCTCTTAAATTTAATTCCGATGCAATTTCTGTGTTTCATCGTCAATGGGAAGGTCCAAGGGATACAGTAAACCTGCAGAAGTGCATCGGAATGTAAAACTGGTGACACAGGAAACGCTCAAAACATAGACAGTAGGAAGACTCAGTCTTTCTGTACTTAAGTCAGCATTGTGTCTCCTATATTTAATTCCTATGCGATTTCTGTGTTTCATCGACAATGGGAAGGTCCAAGGGATACAGTAAACCTGCAGAGGTGCATCGGAATGTAAAACTGGTGACACAGGAAACGCTCAAAACATTGTCCATACGTAGACTGTTATCTTGTACTTAAGTAGGCATTGTGTCTCTTATATTTAATTCCGATGCAATTTCTGTGTTTCATCGTCAATGGGAATGTCCAAGGGATACAGGAAACCTGCAGAGGTGCATCAGAATGTAAAACTGGTGACACATGAAACGCTCAAATCATAGACAGTAGGAAGACTCAGTCTTCCTGTACTTAAGTCCGGCTGGCCGAAGTGGCCGTGCGGTTAAAGGCGCTGCAGTCTGGAACCGCAAGTCCGCTACGGTCGCAGGTTCGAATCCTGCCTCGGGCATGGATGTTTGTGATGTCCTTAGGTTAGTTAGGTTTAACTAGTTCTAAGTTCTAGGGGACTAATGACCTCAGCAGTTGAGTCCCATAGTGCTCAGAGCCATTTTTTTTTACTTAAGTCGGCATTGTCTGTCTTATATTTAATTCCGATGCAATTTCTGTGTTTCATCGTCAATGGGAAGCTCCACGGGATACAGTAAACCTGCAGAGGTGCATCGGAATGTAAATCTGGTGACACAGGAAACGCTCAAAGCATAGAGAGTAGGAAGACTCAGTCTTCCTGTACTTAAGTCGGCATTGTGTCTCTTGCATTTAATTCCGATGAAATTTCTGTGTTTCATCTTGAATGGGAAGTTCCAAGGGATATAGTAATCCTGCACAGGTGCATCGGAAAGTAAAACTGATGACACAGGAAACGCTCAAAACATAGACAGTAGGAAGACTTAGTCTTCCTGTACTTCAGTCGGCATTCTGTCTCTTATATTTAATTCCGAAGCAATTTCTGTTTTTCATCGACAATGGGAAGGTCCAAGGGATACAGTAAACCTGCAGAGGTGCATCAGAATGTAAAACTGTTGACACAGGAAACGCTCAACACATAGACATTAGGAAGACTCATTCTTCCTGTACTTAAGTCGGCATTGTGTATCTTATATTTAATTCCGATGCAATTTCTGTGTTTCATCGCCAATGGGAAGGTCCAAGGGAAACAGTAAACCTGCAGAGGTGCATCGGAATGTAAAACTGGTGACACAGGAAACGCTCAAAACATAGACAGTAGGAAGACTCAGTCTTCCTGTACTTAAGTCGGCATTGTGTCTCTTGTATTTAATTCCGATGAAATTTCTGTGTTTCATCGTGAATGGGAAGGTCCAAGGGATATAGTAATCCTGCAGAGGTGCATCGGAAAGTAAAACTGATGACACAGGAAACGCTCAAAACATAGACAGTAGGAAGACTTAGTCTTCCTGTACTTCAGTCGGCATTGTGTCTCTTATATTTAATTCCGATGCAATTTTTGTTTTTCATCGTCAATGGGAAGGTCCAAGGGATACAGTAAACCTGCAGAGGTGCATCTGAATGTAAAACTGATGACACAGTAAACGTTCAAAACATAGACAGTAGGAAGACTCAGTCTTCCAGTACTTAAGTCGGCATTGTGTCTCTTATATTTAATTCCGATGCAATTTCTGTTTTTCATCGTCAATGGGAAGGTCCAAGGGATGCAGGTATCCTGCAGAGGTGCATCAGAATGTAAAACTGCTGACACAGGAAACGCTCAAAACATAGACAGTAGAAAGACTCAGTCTTCCTGTACTTAAGTCGGCATTGTGTTTCTTATATTTAATTCCGATGCAATTTCTGTGTTTCATCGTCAATGGGAAGGTCCAATGGATACAGAAAACCTGCAGAATTGCATCAGAATGTAAAACTGGTGACACAGGAAACGCTCAAAACACAGACAGTAGGAAGACTCAGTCTTCCTGTACTTAAGTCGGGATTGTGTTTCTTATATTTAATTCCGATGCGATTTCTGAGTTTCATCGACAATGGGAAGGTCCAAGGGATACAGTAAACCGGCAGAGATGCATCGGAATGTAAAACTGGTGACACAGGAAACGCTCAACACATAGACAGTAGGAAGACTCATTCTTCCTGTACTTAAGTCGGCATTGTGTCTCTTATATTTAATTCCGATGCAATTTCTGTGTTTCATCGTCAATGGGAAGGTCCAAGGAATACAGTAAACCCGCAGAGGTGCATCGGAATGTAAAAGTAGTGACACAGGAAACGCTCAAAACATAGACAGTAGGAAGACTCTGTCTTCCTGTACTTAAGTCGGCATTGTGTCTCTTATATTTAATTCCGATGCAATTTCTGTGTTTCATCGTCAATGGGAAGGTCCAAGGCATACAGTAAGCCTGCAGAGGTGCATCAGAATGTAAAACTGGTGACACAGGAAACGCTCAAAGCATAGTAAGTAGGGAGACTCAGTCTTCCTGTACTTCAGTCGGCATTGTGTCTCTTATATTTAATTCCGATGCAACTTCTGTGTTTCATCGTCAGTGGGAAGGTCCCAGGGATACAGTAAACCTGCAGAGGTGCATCGGAATGTAAAACTGGTGACACAGGAATCGCTCAAAACATAGACAGTAGGAAGACTCAGTCTTTCTGTACTTAAGTCGGCATTGTGTCTCCTATATTTAATTCCGATGCGATTTCTGTGTTTCATCGACAATGGGAAGGTCCAAGGGATACAGTAAACCTGCAGAGGTGCATCGGAATGTAAAACTGGTGACACAGGAAACGCTCAAAACATTGTCCGTACGTAGACTGTTATCTTGTACTTATGTAGGCATTGTGTCTCTTATATTTAATTCCGATGCGATTTCTGTGTTTCATCGACAAGCGGAAGGTCCAAGGGATACAGTAAACCGGCAGAGGTGCATCGGAATGTAAAACTGGTGACACAGGAAACGCTCAAGACATTGACCGTACGAAGACTGTTTTCTTGTACTTAAGTCGGCATTGTGTCTCTTATATTTAATTTCGATGCAATTTCTGTTTTTCATCGTCAATGGGAAGGTCCAAGGGATAAAAGAAACCTGCAGAGGTGCATCGGAATGTCAACCTGGTAACACAGGAAACGCTCAAAACATAGAGAGTAGGAAGACTCAGTCTTCCTGTACTTATGTTGGCATTGTGACTCTTATATTTAATTCCGATGCAATTTCTGTGTTTCATCGTCAATGGGAAGGTCCAAGGGATACAGTAAACCTGCAGAGTTGCATCGGAATGTAAAACTGGTGACACAGGAAACGCTCAAAACATAGACAGAGGAAGACTCAGTCTTCCCACACTTAAGTCGGCATAGTGTCTCTTATATTTATTTCCGATGAAATGTCTGTGTTTCATCGTGAATGGGAAGGTCCAAGGGATATAGTAAACCTGCAGAGGTGCGTCAGAAAGTTAAGCTGATGACACAGGAAACGCTCAAAACATAAACAGTAGGAGGACTTAGTCTTCCTGTACTTAAGTCGGCATTGTGTCTCTTATATTTAATTCCGATGCAATTTCTGTGTTTCATCGTCACTGTGAAGGTCCAAGGGATACAGTAAACCTGCAGAGGTGCATCGGAATGTAAAACTGGTGGCACAGGAAACGCTCAAAACAAAGACAGTAGGAAGACTCAGTCTTCCTGTACTTAAGTCGGCATTGTGTCTCTAATATTTAATTCCGATGAAATTTCAGTGTTTCATCGTGAATGGGAAGGTCCAAGGGATATAGTAAACCTGCAGAGGTGCATCGGAAAGTAAAACTGATGACACAGGAAACGCTCAAAACATAGACAGTAGGAACGCTTAGTCTTCCTGTACTTAAGTCGGCATTGTGTCTCTTAAATTTAATTCCGATGCAATTTCTGTGTTTCATCGTCAATGGGAAGATCCAAGGGATACAGTAAACCTGCAGAGGTGCATCGGAATGTAAAACTGGTGACACAGGAAACGCTCAAATTATAGACACTAGGAAGACTCAGTCTTCCTGTACTTAAGTCGGCATTGTGTCTCTTATATTTAATTCCGATGCAATGTCTGTATTTCATCGTCAATGGGAAGGTCCAAGGGATACAGTAAACCTGCAGAGGTGCATCAGAATGTAAAACTGGTGACTCAGGAAACGCTCAAAACATAGACTGTAGGAAGACTCAGTCTTCCTGTACTTAAGTCGGCATTGTGTCTCTTATATTTTATTCCGATGCAATTTCTGTGTTTCATCGTCTATGGGAAGGTCCAAGGGATACAGTTATCCTGCAGAGGTGCATCAGAATGTAAAACTGCTGACACAGGAAACGCTCAAAACATAGACAGTAGAAAGACTCAGTCTTCCTGTACTTAAGTCGGCATTGTGTTTCTTATATTTAATTCCGATGTAATTTCTGTGTTTCATCGTCAATGGGAAGGTCCAATGGATACAGAAAACCTGCAGAATTGCATCAGAATGTAAAACTGGTGACACAGGAAACGCTCAAAACATAGACAGTAGGAAGACTCAGTCTTCCTGTACTTAAGTCGGGATTGTGTTTCTTATATTTAATTCCGATGCGATTTCTGTGTTTCATCGACAATGGGAGGGTCCAAGGGATACAGTAAACCGGCAGAGATGCATCGGAATGTAAAACTGGTGACACAGGAAACGCTCAACACATAGACAGTAGGAAGACTCATTCTTCCTGTACTTAAGTCGGCATTGTGTCTCTTATATTTAATTCCGATGCAATTTCTGTGTTTCATCGTCAATGGGAAGGTCCAAGGAATACAGTAAACCTGCAGAGGTGCATCGGAATGTAAAACTAGTGACACAGGAAACGCTCAAAACATAGACAGTAGGAAGACTCTGTCTTCCTGTACTTAAGTCGGCATTGTGTCTCTTATATTTAATTCCGATGCAATTTCTGTGTTTCATCGTCAATGGGAAGGTCCAAGGCATACAGTAAGCCTGCAGAGGTGCATCAGAATGTAAAACTGGTGACACAGGAAACGCTCAAAGCACAGAAAGTAGGGAGACTCAGTCTTCCTGTACTTCAGTCGGCATTGTGTCTCTTATATTTAATTCCGATGCAACTTCTGTGTTTCATCGTCAGTGGGAAGGTCAAAGGGATACAGTAAACCTGCAGAGGTGCATCGGAATGTAAAACTGGTGACACAGGAATCGCTCAAAACATAGACAGTAGGAAGACTCAGTCCTTCTGTACTTAAGTCGGCATTGTGTCTCCTATATTTAATTCCGATGCGATTTCTGTGTTTCATCGACAATGGGAAGGTTCAAGGGTTACAGTAAACGTGCAGAGATGCATCGGAATGTAAAACTGGTGACACAGGAAACGCTCAAAACATTGTCCGTACGTAGACTGTTATCTTGTACTTATGTAGGCATTGTGTCTCTTATATTTAATTCCGATGAGATTTCTGTGTTTCATCGACAAGCGGAAAGTCCAAGGGATACAGTAAACCGGCAGAGGTGCATCGGAATGTAAAACTGGTGATACAGGAAACGCTCAAGACATTGACAGTACGAAGACTGTTTTCTTGTACTTAAGTCGGCATTGTGTCTCTTATATTTAATTTCGATGCAATTTCTGTTCTTCATCGTCAATGGGAAGGTCCAAGAGATAAAGGAAACCTGCAGAGGTGCATCGGAATGTCAACCTGGTAACTCAGGAAACGCTCAAAACATAGAGAGTAGGAAGACTCAGTCCTCCTGTACTTATGTTGGCATTGTGACTCTTATATTTAATTCCGATGCAATTTCTGTGTTTCATCGTCAATGGGAAGGTCCAAGGGATACAGTAAACCTGCAGAGTTGCATCGGAATGTAAAACTGGTGACACAGGAAACGCTCAAAACATAGACAGAGGAAGACTCAGTCTTCCCACACTTAAGTCGGCATAGTGTCTCTTATATTTATTTCCGATGAAATGTCTATGTTTCATCGTGAATGGGAAGGTCCAAGGGATATAGTAAACCTGCAGAGGTGCGTCAGAAAGTTAAACTGATGACACAGGAAACGCTCAAAACATAAACAGTAGGAGGACTTAGTCTTCCTGTACTTAAGTCGGCATTGTGTCTCTTATATTTAATTCCGATGCAATTTCTGTGTTTCATCGTCACTGTGAAGGTCCAAGGGATACAGTAAACCTGCAGAGGTGCATCGGAATGTAAAACTGGTGGCACAGGAAACGCTCAAAACAAAGACAGTAGGAAGACTCAGTCTTCCTGTACTTAAGTCGGCATTGTGTCTCTAATATTTAATTCCGATGAAATTTCAGTCTTTCATCGTGAATGGGAAGGTCCAAGGGATATAGTAAACCTGCAGAGGTGCATCGGAAAGTAAAACTGATGACACAGGAAACGCTCAAAACATAGACAGTAGGAACGCTTAGTCTTCCTGTACTTAAGTCGGCATTGTGTCTCTTAAATTTAATTCTGATGCAATTTCTGTGTTTCATCGTCAATGGGAAGATCCAAGGGATACAGTAAATCTGCAGAGGTGCATCGGAATGTAAAACTGGTGACACAGGAAACGCTCAAATTATAGACACTAGGAAGACTCAGTCTTCCTGTACTTAAGTCGGCATTGTGTCTCTTATATTTAATTCCGATGCAATGTCTGTGTTTCATCGTCAATGGGAAGGTCCAAGGGATACAGTAAACCTGCAGAGGTGCATCAGAATGTAAAACTGGTGACTCAGGAAACGCTCAAAACATAGACTGTAGGAAGACTCAGTCTTCCTGTACTTAAGTCGGCATTGTGTCTCTTATATTTTATTCCGATGCAATTTCTGTGTTTCATCGTCTATGGGAAGGTCCAAGGGATACAGTTATCCTGCAGAGGAGCATCAGAATGCAAAACTGCTGACACAGGATACGCTCAAAACATAGACAGTAGGAAGACTTAGTCTTCCTGTACTTAAGTCGGCATTGTGTCTCTTATATTTAATTCCGATGCGATTTCTGTGTTTCATCGACAATGGGAAGGTCCAAGGGATACAGTAAACCGGCAGAGATGCATCGGAATGTAAAACTGGTGACACAGGAAACGCTCAACACATAGACAGTAGGAAGACTCAATCTTCCTGTACTGAAGTCGGCATTGTGTCTCTTATATTTAATTCCGATGCAATTTCTGTGTTTCATCGTCAATGGGAAGGTCCAAGGAATACAGTAAACCTGCAGAGGTGCATCGGAATGTAAAACTAGTGACACAGGAATCGCTCAAAACATAGACAGTAGGAAGACTCTGTCTTCCTGTACTTAAGTCGGCATTGTGTCTCTTATATTTAATTCCGATGCAAGTTCTGTGTTTCATCGTCAATGGGAAGGTCCAAGGCATACAGTAAGCCTGCAGAGGTGCATCAGAATGTAAAACTGGTGACACAGGAAACGCTCAAAGCATAGAAAGTAGGGAGACTCAGTCTTCCTGTACTTAAGTCGGCATTGTGTCTCTTATATTTAATTCCGATGCAACTTCTGTGTTTCATCGTCAGTGGGAAGGTCCAAGGGATACAGTAAACCTGCAGAGGTGCATCGGAATGTAAAACTGGTGACACAGGAATCGCTCAAAACATAGACAGTAGGAAGACTCAGTCTTTCTGTACTTAAGTCGGCATTGTGTCTCCTATATTTAATTCCGATGCGATTTCTGTGTTTCATCGACAATGGGAAGGTCCAAGGGATACAGTAAACCTGCAGAGGTGCATCGGAATGTAAAACTGGTGACACAGGAAACGCTCAAAACATTGTCCGTACGTAGACTGTTATCTTGTACTTATGTAGGCATTGTGTCTCTTATATTTAATTCCGATGCGATTTCTGTGTTTCATCGACAAGCGGAAGGTCCAAGGGATACAGTAAACCGGCAGAGGTGCATCGGAATGTAAAACTGGTGACACAGGAAACGCTCAAGACATTGACCGTACGAAGACTGTTTTCTTGTACTTAAGTCGGCATTGTGTCTCTTATATTTAATTTCGATGCAATTTCTGTTTTTCATCGTCAATGGGAAGGTCCAAGGGATAAAGGAAACCTGCAGAGGTGCATCGGAATGTCAACATGGTAACACAGGAAATGCTCAAAACATAGAGAGTAGGAAGACTCAGTCTTCCCGTATTTATGTTGGCATTGTGACTCTTATATTTAATTCCGATGCAATTTCTGTGTTTCATCGTCAATGAGAAGGTCCAAGGGATACAGTAAACCTGCAGAGTTGCATCGGAATGTAAAACTGGTGACACAGGAAACGCTCAAAACATAGACAGAGGAAGACTCAGTCTTCCCACACTTAAGTCGGCATAGTGTCTCTTATATTTATTTCCGATGAAATGTCTGTGTTTCATCGTGAATGGGAAGGTCCAAGGGATATAGTAAACCTGCAGAGGTGCGTCAGAAAGTTAAACTGATGACACAGGAAACGCTCAAAGCATAAACAGTAGGAGGACTTAGTCCTCCTGTCCTTAAGTCGGCATTGTGTCTCTTATATTTAATTCCGATGCAATTTCTGTGTTTCATCGTCACTGTGAAGGTCCAAGGGATACAGTAAACCTGCAGAGGTGCATCGGAATGTAAAACTGGTGACACAGGAAACGCTCAAAACAAAGACAGTAGGAAGACTCAGTCTTCCTGTACTTAAGTCGGCATTGTGTCTCTAATATTTAATTCCGATGAAATTTCAGTGTTTCATCGTGAATGGGAAGGTCCAAGGGATACAGTAAACCTGCAGAGGTGCATGGGAATGTTAAACTGGTGACACAGGAAACGCTCAAATTATAGACACTAGGAAGACTCAGTCTTCCTGTACTTAAGTCGGCATTGTGTCTCTTATATTTAATTCCGATGCAATGTCTGTGTTTCATCGTCAATGGGAAGGTCCAAGGGATACAGTAAACCTGCAGAGGTGCATCAGAATGTAAAACTGGTGACTCAGGAAACGCTCAAAACATAGACTGTAGAAAGACTCAGTCTTCCTGTACTTAAGTCGGCATTGTGTCTCTTATATTTTATTCCGATGCAATTTCTGTGTTTCATCGTCTATGGGAAGGTCCAAGGGATACAGTAAACCTGCAGAGGTGCATCGGAATGTAAAACTGGTGACACAGGAAACGCTCAAAACAAAGACAGTAGGAAGACTCAGTCTTCCTGTACTTAAGTCGGCATTTTGTCTCTTATATTTAATTCCGATGAAATTTCAGTGTTTCATCGTGAATGGGAAGGTCCAAGGGATATAGTAACCTGCAGAGGTGCATCGGAAAGTAAAACTGATGACACAGGAAACGCACAAAACACAGACAGTAGGAACGCTTAGTCTTCCTGTACTTAAGTCGGCATTGTGTCTCTTAAATTTAATTCCGATGCGATTTCTGTGTTTCATCGACAATGGGAAGGTCCAAGGGATACAGTAAACCTGCAGAGGTGCATCGGAATGTAAAACTGGTGACACAGGAAACGCTCAAAACATTGTCCGTACGTAGACTGTTATCTTGTACTTAAGTAGGCATTGTGTCTCTTATATTTAATTCCGATGCAATTTCTGTGTTTCATCGTCAATGGGAAGGTCCAAGGGATACAGTAAACCTGCAGAGGTGCATCGGAAAGTAAATCTGGTGACACAGGAAACGCTCAAAGCATAGACAGTAGGAAGACTCAGTCTTCCTGTACTTAAGTCGGCATTGTGTCTCTTGTATTTAATTCCGATGAAATTTCTGTGTTTCATCGTGAATGGGAAGTTCCAAGGGATATAGTAATCCTGCAGAGGTGCATCGGAAAGTAAAACTGATGACATAGGAAACGCTCAAAACATAGACAGTAGGAAGACTTAGTCTTCCTGTACTTCAGTCGGCATTGTGTCTCTTATACTTAATTCCGATGCAATTTCTGTTTTTCATCGTCAATGGGAAGGTCCAAGGGATACAGTAAACCTGCAGAGGTGCATCAGAATGTAAAACTGTTGACACAGGAAACGCTCAACACATAGACATTAGGAAGACTCATTCTTCCTGTACTTAAGTCGGCATTGTGTATCTTATATTTAATTCCGATGCAATTTCTGTGTTTCATCGCCAATGGGAAGGTCCAATGAATACAGTAAACCTGCAGAGGTGCATCGGAATGTAAAACTAGTGACACAGGAAACGCTCAAAACATAGACAGTGGGAAGACTCAGTCTTCCTGTACTTCAGTCGGCAGAGTGTCTCTTATATTTAATTCCGATGCAATTTCTGTGTTTCATCGTCAATGGGAAGGTCCAAGGGAAACAGTGAAACTGCAGAGGTGCATCGGAATTTAAAACTGGTGACACAGGAAACGCTCAAAGCATAGAGTGTAGGAAGACTCAGTCTTCCTGTACTTAAGTCGGCATTGTGTCTCTTATATTTATTTCCGATGAAATTTCTATGTTTCATCGTCAATGGGAAGGTCCAAGGAATACAGCAAACCTGCAGAGGTGCATCGGAATGTAAAACCAGTGACACAGGAAACGCTCAAAACATAGACAGTAGGAAGACTCAGTCTTCCTGTACTTAAGTCGGCATTGTGTCTCTTATATTTCATTCCGATGCAATTTCTGTGTTTCATCGTCAATGGGAAGGTCCAAGGGAAACAGTAAACCTGCAGAGGTGCATCGGAATGTAAAACTGGTGACACAGGAAACGCTCAAAACATAGACTGTAGGAAGACTCAGTCTTCCTGTACTTAAGTCGGCATTGTGTCTCTTGTATTTAATTCCGTTGAAATTTCTGTGTTTCATCGTGAATGGGAAGGTCCAAGGGATATAGTAATCCTGCAGAGGTGCATCGGAAATTCAAACTGATGACACAGGAAACGCTCAAAACATAGACAGTAGGAAGACTTAGTCTACCTGTACTTCAGTCGCCATTGTGTCTCTTATATTTAATTCCGATGCAATTTCTGTGTTTCATCGTGAATGGGAAGTTCCAAGGGATATAGTAATCCTGCAGAGGTGCATCGGAAAGTAAAACTGATGACACAGGAAACGCTCAAAACATAGACAGTAGGAAGACTTAGTCTTCCTGTACTTCAGTCGGCATTGTGTCTCTTATATTTAATTCCGATGCAATTTCTGTTTTTCATCGTCAATGGGGAGGTCCAAGGGATACAGTAAACCTGCAGAGGTGCATCAGAATGTAAAACTGTTGACACAGGAAACGCTCAACACATAGACATTAGGAAGACTCATTCTTCCTGTACTTAAGTCGGCATTGTGTATCTTATATTTAATTCCGATGCAATTTCTGTGTTTCATCGCCAATGGGAAGGTCCAAGGAATAAAGTAAACCTGCAGAGGTGCATCGGAATGTAAAACTAGTGACACAGGAAACGCTCAAAACATAGACAGTGGGAAGACTCTGTCTTAATTGTACTTAAGTCGGCATTATGTCTCTTATATTTAATTCCGATGCAATTTCTGTGTTTCATCGTCAATGGGAAGGTCCAAGGGATACAGTAAGCCTGCAGAAGTGCATCAGAATGTAAAACTGGTGACACAGGAAACGCTCAAAGCATAGAGTGTAGGAAGACTCAGTCTTCCTGTACTTCAGTCGGCAGTGTGTCTCTTATATTTATTTCCGATGCAATTTCTGTGTTTCATCGTCAATGGGAAGGTCCAAGGGAAACAGTGAACCTGCAGAGGTGCATCGGAATGTAAAACTGGTGACACAGGAAACGCTCAAAACATAGACAGTAGGAAGACTCAGTCTTCCTGTACTTAAGTCGGCATTGTGTCTCCTATATTTAATTCCGATGCGATTTCTGTGTTTCATCGGCAATGGGAAGGTCCAAGTGATACAGTAAACCTGCAGAGGTGCATCGGAATGTAAAACTGGTGACACAGGAAACGCTCTAAACATTGTCCGTACGTAGACTGTTATCTTGTACTTAAGTAGGCATTGTGTCTCTTATATTTAATTCCGATGCAATTTCTGTGTTTCATCGTCAATGGGAAGGTCCAAGGGATACAGGAAACCTGCAGAGGTGCATCAGAATGTAAAACTGGTGACACATGAAACGCTCAAATCATAGACAGTAGGAAGACTCAGTCTTCCTGTACTTAAGTCGGGCCGCCCGAAGTGGCCGTGCGGTTAAAAGCGCTGCAGTCTGGAACCGCAAGTCCGCTACGGTCGCAGGTTCGAATCCTGCCTCGGGCATGGATGTTTGTGATGTCCTTCGGTTAGTTAGGTTTAACTAGTTCTAAGTTCTAGGGGACTAATGACCTCAGCAGTTGAGTCGCATAGTGCTCAGAGCCGTTTTTTTTTACTTAAGTCGGCATTGTCTGTCTTATATTTAATTCCGATGCAATTTCTGTGTTTCATCGTCAATGGGAAGCTCCACGGGATACAGTGAACCTGCAGAGGTGCATCGGAATGTAAAACTAGTGACACAGGAAACGCTCAAAACATAGACATTAGGAAGACTCAGTCTTCCTGTACTTAAGTCGGCATTGTGTCTCTTGTATTTAATTCCGTCGAAATTTCTGTGTTTCATCGTGAATGGGAAGGTCCAAGGGATATAGTAATCCTGCAGAGGTGCATCGGAAAGTCAAATTGATGACACAGTAAACGCTCAAAACATAGACAGTAGGAAGACTTAGTCTACCTGTACTTCAGTCGCCATTGTGTCTCTTATATTTAATTCCGATGCAATTTCTGTGTTTCTTCGTGAATGGGAAGTTCCAAGGGATATATAATCCTGCAGTGGTGCATCGGAAAGTAAAACTGATGACACAGGAAACGCTCAAAACATAGACAGTAGGAAGATTTAGTTTTCCTGTACTTCAGTCGGCATTGTGTCTCTTATATTTAATTCCGATGCAATTTCTGTTTTTCATCGTCAATGGGAAGGTCCAAGGGATACAGTAAACCTGCAGAGGGGCATCAGAATGTAAAACTGTTGACACAGGAAACGCTCAACGCATAGACATTAGGAAGACTCATTCTTCCTGTACTTAAGTCGGCATTGTGTATCTTATATTTAATTCCGATGCAATTTCTGTGTTTCATCGCCAATGGGAAGGTCCAAGGAATACAGTAAACCTGCAGAGGTGCATCGGAATGTAAAAATAGTGACACAGGAAACGCTCAAAACATAGACAGTGGGAAGACTCTGTCTTCCTGTACTTAAGTCGGCATTGTGTCTCTTATATGTAATTCCGATGCAATTTCTGTGTTTCATCGTCAATGGGAAGGTCCAAGGGATACAGTAAGCCTGCAGAGGTGCATCAGAATGTAAAACTGGTGACACAGGAAACGCTCAAAGCATAGAGTGTAGGAAGACTCAGTCTTCCTGTACTTCAGTCGGCAGTGTGTCTCTTATATTTAATTCCGATGCAATTTCTGTGTTTCATCGTCAATGGGAAGGTCCAAGGGAAACAGTGAACCTGCAGAGGTGCATCGGAATTTAAAACTGGTGACACAGGAAACGCTCAAAACATAGACAGTAGGAAGACTCAGTCTTCCTGTACTTAAGTCGGCATTGTGTCTCTTATTTTTAATTCCGATGCAATTTCTGTGTTTCATCGTCAATGGGAAGGTCCAAGGGATACAGTAATCCTGCAGAGGTGCATCAGAATGTAAAACTGCTGACACACTAAACGCTCAAAACATAGACAGTAGAAAGACTCAGTCTTCCTGTACTTAAGTCGGTATTGTGTCTCTTATATTTAATTCCGATGCAATTTCTGTTTTTCATCGTCAATGGGAAGGTCCAAGGGATACAGTAATCCTGCAGAGGTGCATCAGAATGTAAAACTGCTGACACACTAAACGCTCAAACCATAGACAATAGAAAGACTCAGTCTTCCTGTACTTAAGTCGGCAATGTGTTTCTTATATTTAATTCCGATGCAATTTCTGTGTTTCATCGTTAATGGGAAGGTCAATGGATACAGAAAACCTGCAGAGGTGCATCAGAATGTAAAACTGGTGACACAGGAAACGCTCAAAACATAGACAGTAGGAAGACTCAGTCTTCCTGTACTTAAGTCGGCATTGTGTTTCTTATATTTAATTCCGATGCGATTTCTGTGTTTCATCGACAATGAGAAGGTCCAAGGGATACAGTAAACCGGCAGAGATGCATCGGAATGTAAAACTGGTGACACAGGAAACGCTCAAAACATTGACCGTGCGAAGACTGTTTTCTTGTTCTTAAGTCGGCATTGTGTCTCTTATATTTAATTTCGATGCAATTTCTGTGTTTCATCGTCAATGGGAAGGTCCAAGGGATACAGGAAACTTGCAGAGGTGCATCGGAATGTCAAACTGGTAACACAGGAAACGCTCAAAGCATAGAGAGTAGGAAGACTCAGTCTTCCTGTACTTAAGTCGGCATTGTGTCTCTTATATTTAATTCCGATGCAATTTCTGTGTATAATCGTCAATGGGAAGGTCCAAGGGATTCAGTAAACCTGCAGAGGTGCATCGGAATGTAAAACTGGTGACACAGGAAACGCTCAAAACATAGACAGGAGGAAGACTCATTCTTCCTATACTTAAGTCGGCATTGTGTCTCTTATGTTTATTTCCGATGAAATTTCTGTGTTTCATCGTGAATGGGAAGGTCCAAGGGATATAGTAACCCTGTAGAGGTGCATCGGAAAATAAAACTGGTGACACAGGAAACGCTCAAATTATAGACAGTAGGAAGGCTCAGTCTTCCTGTACTTAAGTCGGCATTGTGTATCTTATATTTAATTCCGATGCAATTTCTGTGTTTCATCGTCAATGGGAAGGTCCAAGGGATACAGTAAACCTGCAGACGTGCATCAGAATGTAAAACTGGTGACACAGGAAACGCTCAACACATAGACAGTAGGAAGACTCATTCTTCCTGTACTTAAGTCGGCATTGTGTATCTTATATTTAATTCCGATGTAATTTCTGTGTTTCATCGTCAATGGGAAGGTCCAAGGAATACAGTAAACCTGCAGAGGTGCATCGGAATGTAAAACTAGTGACACAGGAAACGCTCAAAACATAGACAGTAGGAAGACTCTGTCTTCCTGTACTTAAGTCGGCATTGTGTCTCTTATATTTAATTCCGATACAATTTCTGTGTTTCATCGTCAATGGGAAGGTCCAAGGCATACAGTAAGCCTGCAGAGGTGCATCAGAATGTAAAACTGGTGACACAGGAATCGCTCAAAGCATAGAGAGTAGGAAGACTAAGTCTTCCTGTAGTTCAGTTGGCATTGTGTCTCTTATATTTAATTCCGATGCAATTTCTGTGTTTCATCGTCAATGGGAAGGTCCAAGGGATACAGTAAACCTGCAGAGGTGCATCGGAATGTAAAACTGGTGACACAGGAAACGCTCAAAGCATAGACAGTAGGAAGACTCAGTGTTTCTGTACTTAAGTCGGCATTGTGTCTCCTATATTTAATTCCGATGCGATTTCTGTGTTTCATCGACAATGGGAAAGTCCAAGGGATACAGTAAACCTGCAGAGGTGCATCGGAATGTAAAACTGGTGACACAGGAAACGCTCTAAACATTGTCCGTACGTAGACTGTTATCTTGTACTTATGTAGGCATTGTGTCTCTTATATTTAATTCCGATGCAATTTCTGTGTTTCATCGTCAATGGGAAGGTCCAAGGAATACAGTAAATCTGCAGAGGTGCATCGGAATGTAAAACTAGTGACACAGGAAACGCTCAAAACATAGACAGTAGGAAGACTCTGTCTTCCTGTACTTAAGTCGGCATTGTGTCTCTTATATTTAATTCCGATACAATTTCTGTGTTTCATCGTCAATGGGAAGGTCCAAGGCATACAGTAAGCCTGCAGAGGTGCATCAGAATGTAAAACTGGTGACACAGGAAACGCTCAAAGCATGGACAGTAGGAAGACTCAGTCTTTCTGTACTTAAGTCGGCATTGTGTCTCCTATATTTAATTCCGATGCGATTTCTGTGTTTCATCGACAATGGGAAGGTCCAAGGGATACAGTAAACCTGCAGAGGTGCATCGGAATGTAAAACTGGTGACACAGGAAACGCTCTAAACATTGTCCGTACGTAGACTGTTATCTTGTACTTATGTAGGCATTGTGTCTCTTATATTTAATTCCGATGCGATTTCTGTGTTTCATCGACAAGGGGAAGGTCCAAGGGATACAGTAAACCGGCAGAGGTGCATCGGAATGTAAAACTGGTGACACAGGAAACGCTCAAGGCATTGACCGTACGAAGACTGTTTTCTTGTACATAAGTCGGCATTGTGTCTCTTATATTTAATTTCGATGCAATTTCTGTGTTTCATCGTCAATGGGAAGGTCCAAGGGAAACAGTAAACCTGCAGAGATGCATCGGAATGTAAAACTGGTGACACAGGAAACGCTCAAAACATAGACAGTAGGAAGACTCAGTCTTCCTGTACTTAGGTCGGCATTGTGTCTCTTTTATTTATTTCCGTGAAATTTCTATGTTTCATCGTCAATGGGAAGGTCCAAGGGATACAGTAAACCTGCAGAGGTGCATCAGAATGTAAAACTGGTGACACAGGAAACGCTCAACACATAGACAGTAGGAAGACGCATTCTTCCAGTACTTAAGTCGGCATTGTGTCTCTTATATTTAATTCCGATGCAATTTCTGTGTTTCATCGTCAATGGGAAGGTCCAAGGGATACAGTAAACCTGCAGAGGTGCATCAGAATGTAAAACTGGTGACACAGGAAACGCTCAACACATAGACAGTAGGAAGACTCATTCTTCCTGTACTTAAGTCGGCATTGTGTATCTTATATTTAATTCCGATGCAATTTCTGTGTTTCATCGTCAATGGGAAGGTCCAAGGAATACAGTAAACCTGCAGAGGTGCATCGGAATGTAAAACTGGTGACACAGGAAACGCTCAAAACATAGACAGTAGGAAGACTCAGTCTTTCTGTACTTAAGTCGGCATTGTGTCTCCTATATTTAATTCCGATGCGATTTCTGTGTTTCATCGACAATGGGAAGGTCCAAGGGATACAGTAAACCTGCAGAGGTGCATCGGAATGTAAAACTGGTGACACAGGAAACGCTCTAAACATTGTCCGTACGTAGACTGTTATCTTGTACTTATGTAGGCATTGTGTCTCTTATATTTAATTCCAATGCGATTTCTGTGTTTCATCGACAAGGGGAAGGTCCAAGGGATACAGTAAACAGGCAGAGGTGCATCGGAATGTAAAACTAGTGACACAGGAAACGCTCAAAACATAGACAGTAGGAAGACTCAGTCTTCTTGTACTTAAGTCGGCAATGTGTCTCTTATATTTAATTCCGATGCAATTTCTGTGTTTCATCGTCAATGGGAAGGTCCAAGGGATACAGTAAACCTGCAGAGGTGCATCGGATTGTAAAACTGGTAACACAGGAAACGCTCAAAACATAGACTGTAGGAAGACTCAGTCTTCCTGTACTTAAGTCGGCATTGTGTATCTTATATTTAATTCCGATGCAATTTCTGTGTTTCATCGTCAATGGGAAGGTCCAAGGAATACAGTAAACCTGCAGAGGTGCATCGGAATGTAAAACTAGTGACACAGGAAACGCTCAAAACATAGACAGTAGGAAGACTCAGTCTTCTTGTACTTAAGTCGGCAATGTGTCTCTTATATTTAATTCCGATGCAATTTCTGTGTTTCATCGTCAATGGGAAGGTCCAAGGGAAACAGTAAACCTGCAGAGGTGCATCGGATTGTAAAACTGGTAACACAGGAAACGCTCAAAACATAGACTGTAGGAAGACTCAGTCTTCCTGTACTTAAGTCGGCATTGTGTATCTTATATTTAATTCCGATGCAATTTCTGTGTTTCATCGTCAATGGGAAGGTCCAAGGAATACAGTAAACTTGCAGAGGTGCATCGGAATGTAAAACTAGTGACACAGGAAACGCTCAAAACATAGACAGTAGGAAGACTCTGTCTTCCTGTACTTAAGTCGGCATTGTGTCTCTTATATTTAATTCCGATGCAATTTCTGTGTTTCATCGTCAATGGGAAGGTCCAAGGGATACAGTAAACCTGCAGAGGTGCATCAGAATGTAAAACTGGTGACACAGGAAACGCTCAAAGCATAGAGAGTAGGAAGACTAAGTCTTCCTGTAGTTCAGTCGGCATTGTGTCTCTTATATTTCATTCCGATGCAATTTCTGTGTTTCATCGTCAATGGGAAGGTCCAAGGGATACAGTAAACCTGCAGAGGTGCATCGGAATGTAAAACTGGTGACACAGGAAACGCTCAAAACATAGACAGTAGGAAGACTCAGTCTTTCTGTACTTAAGTCGGCATTGTGTCTCCTATATTTAATTCCGATGCGATTTCTGTGTTTCATCGACAATGGGAAGGTGCAAGGGATACAGTAAACCTGCAGAGGTGCATCGGAATGTAAAACTGGTGACACAGGAAACGCTCAAAACATTGTCCGTACGTAGACTGTTATCTTGTACTTATGTAGGCATTGTGTCTCTTATATTTAATTCCGATGCGATTTCTGTGTTTCATCGTCAATGGGAAGGTCCAAGGGAAACAGTAAACCTGCAGAGATGCATCGGAATGTAAAACTGGTGACACAGGAAACGCTCAAAACATAGACAGTAGCAAGACTCAGTCTTCCTGTACTTAAGTCGGCATTGTGTCTCTTATATTTATTTCCGTGAAATTTCTACGTTTCATTGTCAATGGGAAGGTCCAAGGGATACAGTAAACCTGCAGAGGTGCATCAGAATGTAAAACTGGTGACACAGGAAGCGCTCAACACATAGACAGTAGGAAGACTCAATCTTCCAGTACTTAAGTCGGCATTGTGTCTCTTATATTTAATTCCGATGCAATTTCTGTGTTTCATCGTCAATGGGAAGGTCCATGGAATACAGTAAACCTGCAGAGGTGCATCGTAATGTAAAACTAGTGACACAGGAAACGCTCAAAACATAGACAGTAGGAAGACTCAGTCTTCCTGTACTTAAGTCGGCAATGTGTCTCTTATATTTAATTCCGATGCAACTTCTGTGTTCCATCGTCAATGGGAAGGTCCAAGGGAAACAGTAAACCTGCAGAGGTGCATCGGAATGTAAAACTGGTGACACAGCAAACGCTCAAAATGTAGACAGTAGGAAGACTCAGTCTTCCTGTACGTAACTCGGCATTGTGTCTCTTGTATTTAATTCCGATGAAATTTCTGTGTTTCATCGTGAATGGGAAGGTCCAAGGGATATAGTAATCCTGCAGAGGTGCATCGGAAAGTAAAACTGATGACACAGGAAACGCTCAAAACATAGACAGTAGGAAGACTTAGTCTTCCTGTACTTCAGTCGGCATTGTGTCTCTTATATTTAATTCCGATGCAATTTCTGTTTTTCATCGTCAATGGGAAGGTCAAAGGGATACAGTAAACCTGCAGAGGTGCATCAGAATGTAAAACTGTTGACACAGGAAACGCTCAACACATTGACAGTAGGAAGACTCATTCTTCCTGTACTTAAGTCGGCATTGTGTCTCTTATATTTAATTCCGATGCAATTTCTGTGTTTCATCGTCAATGGGAAGGTCCAAGGAATACAGTAAAGCTACAGAGGTGCATCGGAATGTAAAACTAGTGACACAGGAAACGCTCAAAACATAGACCGTAGGAAGACTCTGTCTTCCTGTACTTAAGTCGGCATTGTGTCTCTTATATTTAATTCCGATGCAATTTCTGTGTTTCATCGTCAATGGGAAGGTCCAAGGGATACAGTAAGCCTGCAGAGGTGCATCAGAATGTAAAACTGGTGACACAGGAAACGCTCAAAGCATAGAGTGTAGGAAGACTCAGTGTTCCTGTACTTCAGTCGGCAGTGTGTCTCTTATATTTAATTCCGATGCAATTTCTGTGTTTCATCGTCAATGGGAAGGTCCAAGGGAAACAGTAAACCTGCAGAGGTGCATCGGAATGTAAAACTGGTGACACAGGAAACGCTCAAAACATAGACAGTAGGAAGACTCAGTCTTCCTGTACTTACGTCGGCATTGTGTCTCTTATATTTATTTCCGATGAAATTTCTATGTTTTATCGTCAATGGGAGGGTCCAAGGGATACAGTAAACCTGCAGAGGTGCATCAGAATGAATAGCTGGTGACACAGGAAACGCTCAACACATAGACAGTAGGAAGACTCATTCTTCCAGTACTTAAGTCGGCATTGTTTCTCTTATATTTAATTCCGATGCAATTTCTGTGTTTCATCGTCAATGGGAAGGTCCAAGGAATACAGTAAACCTGCAGAGGTGCATCGGAATGTAAAACTAGTGACACAGGAAACGCTCAAAACACAGACTGTAGGAAGACTAAGTCTTCCTGTACTTAAGTCGGCATTGTGTCTCTTATATTTTATTCCGATGCAATTTCTGTGTTTCATCGTCAATGGGAAGGTCCAAGGGAAACAGTAAACCTGCAGAGGTGCATCGGAATGTAAAACTGGTGACACAGGAAACGCTCAAAACATAGACAGTAGGAAGACTCAGTCTTCCTGTACTTAAGTCGGCATTGTGTCTCTTATATTTATTTCCGATGCAATTTTTGTTTTTCATCGTCAATGGGAAGGTCCAAGGGATACAGTAAACCTGCAGAGGTGCATCTGAATGTAAAACTGATGACACAGAAAACGCTCAGAACATAGACAGTAGAAAGACTCAGTCTTCCAGTACTTAAGTCGGCATTGTGTCCCTTATATTTAATTCCGATGCAATTTCTGTTTTTCATCGTCAATGGGAAGGTCCAAGGGATACAGTTATCCTGCAGAGGTGCATCAGAATGTAAAACTGCTGACACTGGAAACGCTCAAAACATAGACAGTAGAAAGACTCAGCCTTCCTGTACTTAAGTCGGCATTGTGATTCTTATATTTAATTCCGATGCAATTTCTGTGTTTCATCGTCAATGGGAAGGTCCAATGGATTCAGAAAACCTGCAGAATTGCATCAGAATGTAAAACTGGTGACACAGGAAAAGCTCAAAACATAGACAGTAGGAAGACTCAGTCTTCCTGTACTTAAGTCGGCATTGTGTTTCTTATATTTAATTCCGATGCGATTTCTGTGTTTCATCGACAATGGGAAGGTCCAAGGGATACAGTAAACCGGCAGAGATGCATCGGAATGTAAAACTGGTGACACAGGAAACGCTCAACACATAGACAGTAGGAAGACTCATTCTTCCTGTACTTAGGTCGGCATTGTGTCTCTTATATTTAATTCCGATGCAATTTCTGTGTTTCATCGTGAATGGGAAGGTCCAAGGGATATAGTAAACCTGCAGAGGTGCGTCAGTAAGTTAAACTGATGACACAGGAAACGCTCAAAACATAAACAGTAGGAGGACTTAGTCTTCCTGTACTTGAGTCGGCATTGTGTCTCTTATATTAAATTCCGATGCAATTTCTGTGTTTCATCGTCACTGTGAAGGTCCAAGGGATACAGTAAACCTGCAGAGGTGCATCGGAATGTAAAACTGGTGACACAGGAAACGCTCAAACAAAGACAGTAGGAAGACTCAGTCTTCCTGTACTTAAGTCGGCATTGTGTCTCTTATATTTAATTCCGATGAAATTTCAGTGTTTCATCGTGAATGGGAAGGTCCAAGGGATATAGTAAACCTGCAGAGGTGCATCGGAAAGTAAAACTGATGACACAGGAAACGCTCAAATCATAGACAGTAGGAACGCTCAGTCTTCCTGTACTTAAGTCGGCATTGTGTCTCTTATATTTAATTCCGATGCAATTTCTGTGTTTCATCGTCAATGGGAAGGTCCAAGGAATACAGTAAACCTGCAGAGGTGCATCGGAATGTAAAACTAGTGACACAGGAAACGCTCAAAACATAGACAGTAGGAAGATTCTGTCTTCCTGTACTTAAGTCGGCATTGTGTCTCTTATATTTAATTCCGATGCAATTTCTGTGTTTCATCGTCAATGGGAAGGTCCAAGGGATACAGTAAGCCTGCAGAGGTGCATCAGAATGTAAAACTGGTGACACAGGAAACGCTCAAAGCATAGAGTGTAGGAAGACTCAGTCTTCCTGTACTTCAGTCGGCAGTGTGTCTCTTATATTTAATTCCGATGCAATTTCTGTGTTTCATCGTCAATGGGAAGGTCCAAGGGAAACAGTAAACCTGCAGAGGTGCATCGGAATGTAAAACATGTGACACAGGAAACGCTCAAAACATAGACAGTAGGAAGACTCAGTCTTCCTGTACTTAAGTCGGCATTGTGTCTCTTATATTTATTTCCGATGAAATTTCTATGTTTCATCGTCAATGGGAGGGTCCAAGGGATACAGTAAACCTGCAGAGGTGCATCAGAATGAAAAGCTGGTGACACAGGAAACGCTCAACACATAGACAGTAGAAAGACTCAGCCTTCCTGTACTTAAGTCGGCATTGTGTTTCTTATATTTAATTCCGATGCAATTTCTGTGTTATATCGTCAATGGGAAGGTCCAATGGATTCAGAAAACCTGCAGAATTGCATCAGAATGTAAAACTGGTGCCACAGGAAAAGCTCAAAACATAGACAGTAGGAAGACTCAGTCTTCCTGTACTTAAGTCGGCATTGTGTTTCTTATATTTAATTCCGATGCGATTTCTGTGTTTCATCGACAATGGGAAGGTCCAAGGGATACAGTAAACCGGCAGAGATGCATCGGAATGTAAAACTGGTGACACAGGAAACGCTCAACACATAGACAGTAGGAAGACTCATTCTTCCTGTACTTAAGTCGGCATTGTGTCTCTTATATTTAATTCCGATGCAATTTCTGTGTTTCATCGTGAATGGGAAGGTCCAAGGGATATAGTAAACCTGCAGAGGTGCGTCAGTAAGTTAAACTGATGACACAGGAGACGCTCAAAACATAAACAGTAGGAGGACTTAGTCTTCCTGTACTTGAGTCGGCATTGTGTCTCTTATATTTAATTCCGATGCAATTTCTGTGTTTCATCGTCACTGTGAAGGTCCAAGGGATACAGTAAACCTGCAGAGGTGCATCGGAATGTAAAACTGGTGACACAGGAAACGCTCAAACAAAGACAGTAGGAAGACTCAGTCTTCCTGTACTTAAGTCGGCATTGTGTCTCTTATATTTAATTCCGATGAAATTTCAGTGTTTCATCGTGAATGGGAAGGTCCAAGGGATATAGTAAACCTGCAGAGGTGCATCGGAAAGTAAAACTGATGACACAGGAAACGCTCAAATCATAGACAGTAGGAACGCTTAGTCTTCCTGTACTTAAGTCGGCATTGTGTCTCTTATATTTAATTCCGATGCAATTTCTGTGTTTCATCGTCAATGGGAAGGTCCAAGGAATACAGTAAACCTGCAGAGGTGCATCGGAATGTAAAACTAGTGACACAGGAAACGCTCAAAACATAGACAGTAGGAAGATTCTGTCTTCCTGTACTTAAGTCGGCATTGTGTCTCTTATATTTAATTCCGATGCAATTTCTGTGTTTCATCGTCAATGGGAAGGTCCAAGGGATACAGTAAGCCTGCAGAGGTGCATCAGAATGTAAAACTGGTGACACAGGAAACGCTCAAAGCATAGAGTGTAGGAAGACTCAGTCTTCCTGTACTTCAGTCGGCAGTGTGTCTCTTATATTTAATTCCGATGCAATTTCTGTGTTTCATCGTCAATGGGAAGGTCCAAGGGAAACAGTAAACCTGCAGAGGTGCATCGGAATGTAAAACTGGTGACACAGGAAACGCTCAAAACATAGACAGTAGGAAGACTCAGTCTTCCTGTACTTAAGTCGGCATTGTGTCTCTTATATTTATTTCCGATGAAATTTCTATGTTTCATCGTCAATGGGAGGGTCCAAGGGATACAGTAAACCTGCAGAGGTGCATCAGAATGAAAAGCTGGTGACACAGGAAACGCTCAACACATAGACAGTAGGAAGACTCATTCTTCCAGTACTTAAGTCGGCATTGTGTCTCTTATATTTAATTCCGATGCAATTCCTGTGTTTCATCGTCAATGGGAAGGTCCAAGGAATACAGTAAACCTGCAGAGGTGCATCGGAATGTAAAACTAGTGACACAGGAAACGTTCAAAACACAGACTGTAGGAAGACTCAGTCTTCCTGTACTTTAGTCGGCATTGTGTCTCTTATATTTTATTCCGATGCAATTTCTGTGTTTCATCGTCAATGGGAAGGTCCAAGGGAAACAGTAAACCTGCAGAGGTGCATCGGAATGTAAAACTGGTGACACAGGAAACGCTCAAACATAGACAGTAGGAAGACTCAGTCTTCCTGTACTTAAGTCGGCATTGTGTCTCTTATATTTAATTCCGATGCAATTTTTGTTTTTCATCGTCAATGGGAAGGTCCAAGGGATACAGTAAACCTGCAGAGGTGCATCTGAATGTAAAACTGATGACACAGAAAACGCTCAAAACATAGACAGTAGAAAGACTCAGTCTTCCTGTACTTAATTCGGCATTGTGTTTCTTATATTTAATTCCGATGCGATTTCTGTGTTTCATCGACAATGGGAAGGTCCAAGGGATACAGTAAACCGGCAGAGATGCATCGGAATGTAAAACTGGTGACACAGGAAACGCTCAACACATAGACAGTAGGAAGACTCATTCTTCCTGTACTTAAGTCGGCATTGTGTCTCTTATATTTAATTCCGATGCAATTTCTGTGTTTCATCGTGAATGGGAAGGTCCAAGGGATATAGTAAACCTGCAGAGGTGCGTCAGTAAGTTAAACTGATGACACAGGAAACGCTCAAAACATAAACAGTAGGAGGACTTAGTCTTCCTGTACTTAAGTCGGCATTGTGTCTCTTATATTTAATTCCGATGCAATTTCTGTGTTTCATCGTCACTGTGAAGGTCCAAGGGATACAGTAAACCTGCAGAGGTGCATCGGAATGTAAAACTGGTGACACAGGAAACGCTCAAACAAAGACAGTAGGAAGACTCAGTCTTCCTGTACTTAAGTCGGCATTGTGTCTCTTATATTTAATTCCGATGAAATTTCAGTGTTTCATCGTGAATGGGAAGGTCCAAGGGATATAGTAAACCTGCAGAGGTGCATCGGAAAGTAAAACTGATGACACAGGAAACGCTCAAAACATAGACAGTAGGAACGCTTAGTCTTCCTGTACTTAAGTCGGCATTGTGTCTCTTAAATTTAATTCCGATGCAATTTCTGTGTTTCATCGTCAATGGGAAGGTCCAAGGGATACAGTAAACCTGCAGAGGTGCATCGGAATGTAAAACTGGTGACACAGGAAACGCTCAAATTATAGACACTAGGAAGACTCAGTCTTCCTGTACTTGGCATTGTGTCTCTTATATTTAATTCCGATGCAATGTCTGTGTTTCATCGTCAATGGGAAGGTCCAAGGGATACAGTGAACCTGCAGAGGTGCATCAGAATGTAAAACTGGTGACTCAGGAAACGCTCAAAACATAGACTGTAGGAAGACTCAGTCTTCCTGTACTTAAGTCGGCATTGTGTCTCTTATACACTCCTGGAAATTGAAATAAGAACACCGTGAATTCATTGTCCCAGGAAGGGGAAACTTTATTGACACATTCCTGGGGTCAGATACATCACATGATCACACTGACAGAACCACAGGCACATAGACACAGGCAACAGAGCATGACACATGTCGGCACTAGTACAGTGTATATCCACCTTTCGCAGCAATGCAGGCTGCTATTCTCCCATGGAGACGATCGTAGAGATGCTGGATGTAGTCCTGTGGAACGGCTTGCCATGCCATTTCCACCTGGCGCCTCAGTTGGACCAGCGTTCGTGCTGGACGTGCAGACCGCGTGAGACGACGCTTCATCCAGTCCCAAACATGCTCAATGGGGGACAGATCCGGAGATCTTGCTGGCCAGGGTAGTTGACTTACACCTTCTAGAGCACGTTGGGTGGCACGGGATACATGCGGACGTGCATTGTCCTGTTGGAACAGCAAGTTCCCTTGCCGGTCTAGGAATGGTAGAACGATGGGTTCGATGACGGTTTGGATGTACCGTGCACTATTCAGTGTCCCCTCAACAATCACCAGTGGTGTACGGCCAGTGTAGGAGATCGCTCCCCACACCATGATGCCGGGTGTTGGCCCTGTGTGCCTCGGTCGTATGCAGTCCTGATTGTGGCGCTCACCTGCAAGGCGCCAAACACGCATACGACCATCATTGGCACCAAGGCAGAAGCGACTCTCATCGCTGAAGACGACACGTCTCCATTCGTCCCTCCATTCACGCCTGTCGCGACACCACTGGAGGCGGGCTGCACGATGTTGGGGCGTGAGCGGAAGACGGCCTAACGGTGTGCGGGACCGTAGCCCAGCTTCATGGAGACGGTTGCGAATGGTCCTCGCAGATACCCCAGGAGCAACAGTGTCCCTAATTTGCTGGGAAGTGGCGGTGCGGTCCCCTACGGCATTGCGTAGGATCCTACGGTCTTGGCGTGCATCCGTGCGTCGCTGCGGTCCGGTCCCAGGTCGACGGGCACGTGCACCTTCCGCCGACCACTGGCGACAACCTCGATGTGCTGTGGAGGCCTCACGCCCCACGTGTTGAGCAATTCGGCGGTACGTCCACCCGGCCTCCCGCATGCCCACTATACGCCCTCGCTCAAAGTCCGTCAACTGCACATATGGTTCACGTCCACGCTGTCGCGGCATGCTACCAGTGTTAAAGACTGCGATGGAGCTCCGTATGCCACGGCAAACTGGCTGACACTGACGGCGGCGGTGCACAAATGCTGCGCAGCTAGCGCCATTCGACGGCCAACACCGCGGTTCCTGGTGTGTCCGCTGTGCCGTGCGTGTGATCATTGCTTGTACAGCCCTCTCGCAGTGTCCGGAGCAAGTATGGTGGGTCTGACACACCGGTATCAATGTGTTCTTTTTTCCATTTCCAGGAGTGTATTTTATTCCGATGCAATTTCTGTGTTTCATCGTGAATGGGAAGGTCCAAGGGATATAGTAAACCTGCAGAGGTGCATCGGAAAGTAAAACTGATGACACAGGAAACGCTCAAAACATAGACAGTAGGAACGCTTAGTCTTCCTGTACTTAAGTCGGCATTGTGTATCTTATATTTAATTCCGATGCAATTTCTGTGTTTCATCGCCAATGGGAAGGTCCAAGGAATACAGTAAACCTGCAGAGGTGCATCGGAATGTAAAACTACTGACACAGGAAACGCTCGAAACACAGACAGTGGGAAGACTCTGTCTTCCTGTACTTAAGTCGGCATTGTGTCTCTTATATTTAATTCCGATGCAATTTCTGTGTTTCATCGCCAATGGGAAGGTCCAAGGGATACAGTAAGCCTGCAGAGGTGATTCAGAATGTAAAACTGGTGACACAGGAAACGCTCAAAGCATAGAGTGTAGGATGACTCAGCCTTCCTGTACTTCAGTCGGCAGTGTGTCTCTTATATTTAATTCCGATGCAATTTCTGTGTTTCATCGTCAATGGGAAGGTCCAAGGGAAACAGTGAACCTGCAGAGGTGCATCGGAATTTAAAACTGGTGACACAGGAAACGCTCAAAACATAGACAGTAGGAAGACTCAGTCTTCCTGTACTTAACTCGGCATTGTGTCTCTTATATTTATTTCCGATGAAATTTCTATGTTTCATCGTCAATGGGAAGGTCCAAGGAATACAGTAAACCTGCAGAGGTGCATCGGAATGTAAAACTAGTGACACAGGAAACGCTCAAAACATAGACAGTAGGAAGACTCAGTCTTCCTGTACTTAAGTCGGCATTGTGTCTCTTATATTTAATTTCGATGCAATTTCTGTGTTTCATCGTCAATGGGAAGGTCCAAGGGAAACAGTAAACCTGCAGAGGTGTATCCGAATGTAAAACTGATGACACAGGAAACGCTCAAAACATAGACAGTAGGAAGACTCAGTCTTCCTGTACTTAAGTCGGCATTGTGTCTCTTGTATTTAATTCCGTTGAAATTTCTATGTTTCATCGTCAATGGGAAGGTCCAAGGATTACAGTAAACCTGCAGAGGTGCATCGGAATGTAAAACTAGTGACACAGGAAACGCTCAAAACATAGACAGTATGAAGACTCAGTCTTCCTGTACTTAAGTCGGCATTGTGTCTCTTATATTTCATTCCGAGGCAAATTCTGTGTTTCATCGTCAATGGGAAAGTCAAAGGGATACAGTAAACCGGCAGAGGTGCATCGGAATGTAAAACTGGTGACACAGGAAACGCTCAAAACATTGACCGTACGAAGACTGTTTTCTTGCACTTAAGTCGGCATTGTGTCTCTTATATTTAATTTCGATGCAATTTCTGTGTTTCATCGTCAATGGGAAGGTCCAAGGGATACAGTAAAACTGCAGAGGTGCATCGGAATGTAAAACTAGTGTCACAGGAAACGCTCAAAACATAGACAGTAGGATGACTCAGTCTTCCTGTACTTAAGTCGGCATTGTGTCTCTTATATTTAATTCCGATGCAATTTCTGTTTTTCATCGTCAATGGGAAGGTCCAATGGATACAGAAAACCTGCAGAGGTGCATCAGAATGTAAAACTGGTGACACAGGAAACGCTCAAAACATAGACAGTAGGAAGACTCAGTCTTCCTGTACTTAAGTCGGCATTGTGTTTCTTATATTTAATTCCGATGCGATTTCTGTGTTTCATCGACAATGAGAAGGTCCAAGGGATACAGTAAACCGACAGAGATGCATCGGAATGTAAAACTGGTGACACAGGAAACGCTCAAAACATTGACCGTACGAAGACTGTTTTCTTGTACTTAAGTCGGCATTGTGTCCCTTATATTTAATTTCGATGAAATTTCTGTGTTTCATCGTCAATGGGAAGGTCCAAGGGATACAGGAAACTTGCAGAGGTGCATCGGAATGTCAAACTGGTAACACAGGAAACGCTCAAAGCATAGAGAGTAGGAAGACTCTGTCTTCCAGTACTTAAGTCGGCATTGTGTCTCTTATATTAAATTCCGATGCAATTTCTGTGTTTCATCGTCAATGGGAAGGTCCAAGGCATACAGTAAGCCTGCAGACGTGCATCAGAATGTAAAACTGGTGACGCAGGAAACGCTCAAAGCATAGAAAGTAGGGAGACTCAGTCTTCCTGTACTTCCTTCGGCATTGTGTCTCTTATATTTAATTCCGATGCAATTTCTGTGTTTCATCGTCAATGGGAAGGTCCAAGGGATACAGTAAACCTGCAGAGGTGCATCGGAATGTAAATCTGGTGACACAGGAAACGCTCAAAACATAGACAGTAGGAAGACTCATTCTTCCTATACTTAAGTCGGCATTGTGTCTCTTATATTTATTTCCGATGAAATTTCTGTGTTTCATCGTGAATGGGAAGGTCCAAGGAATACAGTAAACCTGCAGAGGTGCATCGGAATGTAAAACTAGTGACACAGGAAACGCTCAAAACATAGACAGTAGGAAGACTCTGTCTTCCTGTACTTAAGTCGGCATTGTGTCACTTATATTTAATTCCGATGCAATTTCTGTATTTCATCGTCAATGGGAAGGTCCAAGGCATACAGTAAGCCTGCAGAGGTGCATCAGAATGTAAAACTGGTGACACAGGAAACGCTCAAAGCATAGAGAGTAGGAAGACTAAGTCTTCCTGTAGTTCAGTCGGCATTGTGTCTCTTATATTTAATTCCGATGCAATTTCTGTGTTTCATCGTCAATGGGAAGGTCGAAGGGATACAGTAAACCCGCAGAGGTGCATCGGAATGTAAAACTGGTGACACAGGAAACGCTCAAAACATAGACAGTAGGAAGACTCAGTCTTTCTGTACTTAAGTCGGCATTGTGTCTCCTATATTTAATTCCGATGCGATTTCTGTGTTTCATCGACAATGGGAAGGTCCAAGGGATACAGTAAACCTGCAGAGGTGCATCGTAATGTAAAACTGGTGACACAGGAAACGCTCAAAACATTGTCCGTACGTAGACTGTTATCTTGTACTTATGTAGGCATTGTGTCTCTTACATTTAATTCCGATGCGATTTCTGTGTTTCATCGACAAGGGGAAGGTCCAAGGGACACAGTAAACCGGCAGAGGTGCATCGGAATGTAAAACTGGTGACACAGGAAACGCTCAAGACATTGGCCGTACGAAGACTGTTTTCTTGTACTTAAGTCGGCATTGTGTCTCTTATATTTAATTTCGATGCAATTTCTGTGTTTCATCGTCAATGGGAAGGTCCAAGGGAAACAGTAAACCTGCAGAGATGGATCGGAATGTAAAACTGGTGACACAGGAAATGCTCAAAACATAGACAATAGGAAGACTCAGTCTTCCTGTACTTAAGTCGGCATTGTGTCTCTTATATTTATTTCCGTGAAATTTCTATGTTTCATCGTCAATGGGAAGGTCCAAGGGATACAGTAAACCTGCAGAGGTGCATCAGAATGTAAATATGGTGACACAGGAAACGCTCAACACATATACAGTAGGAAGACTCATTCTTCCAGTACTTAAGTCGGCATTGTGTCTCTTATATTTAATTCCGATGCAATTTCTGTGTTTCATCGTCAATGGGAAGGTCCAAGGGAAACAGTAAACCTTTAGAGGTGCATCGGAATGTAAAACTGGTGACACAGGAAACGCTCAAAACGTAGACAGTAGGAAGACTCAGTCTTCCTGTACTTAAGTCGGCATTGTGTCTCTTGTATTTAATTCCGATGAAATTTCTGCGTTTCATCGTGAATGGGAAGGTCCAAGGGATATAGTAATCCTGCAGAGGTGCATCGGAAAGTAAAACTGATGTCACAGGAAACGCTCAAAACATAGACAGTAGGAAGACTTAGTCTTCCTGTACTTCAGTCGGCATTGTGTCTCTTATATTTAATTCCGATGCAATTTCTGTTTTTCATCGTCAATGGGAAGGTCCAAGGGATACAGTAAACCAGCAGAGGTGCATCGGAATGTAAAACTAGTGACACAGGAAACGCTCAAAACATAGACAGTAGGAAGACTCTGTCTTCCTGTACTTAAGTCGGCATTGTGTCTCTTATATTTAATTCCGATGCAATTTCTGTGTTTCATCGTCAATGGGAAGGTCCAAGGCATACAGTAAGCCTGCAGAGGTGCATCAGAATGTAAAACTGGTGACACAGGAAACGCTCAAAGCATAGAAAGTAGGGAGACTCAGTCTTCCTGTACTTCCTTCGGCATTGTGTCTCTTATATTTAATTCCGATGCAATTTCTGTGTTTCATCGTCAATGGGAAGGTCCAAGGGATACAGTAAACCTGCAGAGGTGCATCGGAATGTAAAACTGGTGACACAGGAAACGCTCAAAACATTGTCCGTACGTAGACTGTTATCTTGTACTTATGTAGGCATTGTGTCTCTTATATTTAATTCCGATGCAATTTCTGTTTTTCATCGTCAATGGGAAGGTCCAAGGGATACAGTAAACCTGCAGAGGTGCATCGGAATGTAAAACTAGTGACACAGGAAACGCTCAAAACATAGACAGTAGGAAGACTCTGTCTTCCAGTACTTAAGTCGGCATTGTGTCTCTTATATTATATTCCGATGCAATTTCTGTGTTTCATCGTCAATGGGAAGGTCCAAGGCATACAGTAAGCCTGCAGACGTGCATCAGAATGTAAAACTGGTGACGCAGGAAACGCTCAAAGCATAGAAAGTAGGGAGACTCAGTCTTCCTGTACTTCCTTCGGCATTGTGTCTCTTATATTTAATTCCGATGCAATTTCTGTGTTTCATCGTCAATGGGAAGGTCCAAGGGATACAGTAAACCTGCAGAGGTGCATCGGAATGTAAAACTGGTGACACAGGAAACGCTCAAAACATAGACAGTAGGAAGACTCATTCTTCCTATACTTAAGTCGGCATTGTGTCTCTTATATTTATTTCCGATGAAATTTCTATGTTTCATCGTGAATGGGAAGGTCCAAGGGATATAGTAACGCTGTAGAGGTGCATCGGAAAATAAAACTGGTGACACAGGAAACGCTCAAATTATAGACAGTAGGAAGATTCAGTCTTCCTGTACTTAAGTCGGCATTGTGTCTCTTATATTTAATTCCGATGCAATTTCTGTGTTTCATCGTCAACGGGAAGGTCCAAGGGATACAGTAAACCTGCAGAGGTGCATCAGAATGTAAAACTGGTAACACAGGAAACGCTCAAAACATAGACTGTAGGAAGACTCTGTCTTCCTGTACTTAAGTCGGCATTGTGTCACTTATATTTAATTCCGATGCAATTTCTGTATTTCATCGTCAATGGGAAGGTCCAAGGCATACAGTAAGCCTGCAGAGGTGCATCAGAATGTAAAACTGGTGACACAGGAAACGCTCAAAGCATAGAGAGTAGGAAGACTAAGTCTTCCTGTAGTTCAGTCGGCATTGTGTCTCTTATATTTAATTCCGATGCAATTTCTGTGTTTCATCGTCAATGGGAAGGTCCAAGGGATACAGTAAACCTGCAGAAGTGCATCGGAATGTAAAACTGGTGACACAGGAATCGCTCAAAACATAGACAGTAGGAAGACTCAGTCTTTCTGTACTTAAGTCGGCATTGTGTCTCCTATATTTAATTCCGATGCGATTTCTGTGTTTCATCGTCAATGGGAAGGTCCAAGGGATAAAGGAAACCTGCAGAGGTGCATCGGAATGTGAACCTGGTAACACAGGAAACGCTCAAAACATAGAGAGTAGGACGACTCAGTCTTCCCGTACTTATGTTGGCATTGCGACTCTTATATTTAATTCCGATGCAATTTCTGTGTTTCATCGTCAATGGGAAGGTCCAAGGGATACAGTAAACCTGCAGAGGTGCATCGGAATGTAAAACTGGTGACACAGGAAACGCTCAAAACATAGAATGAGGAAGACTCAGTCTTCCCACACTTAAGTCGGCATAGTGTCTCTTATATTTATTTCCGATGAAATGTCTGTGTTTCATCGTGAATGGGAAGGTCCAAGGGATATAGTAAACCTGCAGAGATGCGTCAGAAAGTTAAACTGATGACACAGGAAACGCTCAAAACATAAACAGTAGGAGCACTTAGTCTTCCTGTACTTAAGTCGGCATTGTGTCTCTTATATTCAATTCCGATGCAATTTCTGTGTTTCATCGTCACTGTGAAGGTCCAAGGGATACAGTAAACCTGCAGAGGTGCATCGGAATGTAAAACTGGTGACACAGGAAACGCTCAAAACAAAGACAGTAGGAAGACTCAGTCTTCCTGTACTTAAGTCGGCATTGTGTCTCTTATATTTAATTCCGATGAAATTTCAGTGTTTCATCGTGAATGGGAAGGTCCAAGGGATATAGTAAACCTGCAGAGGTGCATCGGAAAGTAAAACTGATGACACAGGAAACGCTCAAAACATAGACAGTAGGAACGCTTAGTCTTCCTGTACTTAAGTCGGCATTGTGTCTCTTAAATTTAATTGCGATGCAATTTCTGTGGTTCATCGTCAATGGGAAGGTCCAAGGGTTACAGTAAACCTGCAGAGGTGCTTCGGAATGTAAAACTGGTGACACAGGAAACGCTCAAATTATAGACATTGGGAAGACTCAGTCTTCCTGTACTTAAGTCGGCGTTGTGTCTCTTATATTTAATTCCGATGCAATGTCTGTGTTTCATCGTCAATGGGAAGGTACAAGTGATACAGTAAACCTGCAGAGGTGCTTCAGAATGTAAAACTGGTGACTCAGGAAACGCTCAAAACATAGACTGTAGGAAGACTCAGTCTTCCTGTACTTATGTGGGCATTGTGTCTCTTATATTTTATTCCGATGCAATTTCTGTGTTTCATCGTCAATGGGAAGGTCCAAGGGATATAGTAAACCTGGAGAGGTGCATCGGAAAGTAAAACTGATGACACAGGAAACGCTCAAAACATAGACAGCAGGAACGCTTAGTCTTCCTGTACTTAAGTCGGCATTGTGTATCTTATATTTAATTCCGATGCAATTTCTGTGTTTCATCGCCAATGGGAAGGTCCAAGGAATACAGTAAACCTGCAGAGGTGCATCGGAATGTATAACTAGTGACACAGGAAACGCTCAAAACATAGACAGTGGGAAGACTCTGTCTTCCTGTACTTAAGTCGGCATTGGTCTCTTATATTTAATTCCGATGCAATTTCTGTGTTTCATCGTCAATGGGAAGGTCCAGGGGATACAGTAAGCCTGCAGAGGTGCATCAGAATGTGAAACTGGTGACACAGGAAACGCTCAAAGCATAGAGTGTAGGAAGACTCAGTCTTCCTGTACTTCAGTCGGCAGTGTGTCTCTTATATTTAATTCCGATGCAATTTCTGTGTTTCATCGTCAATGGGAAGGTCCAAGGGAAACAGTGAACCTGAAGAGGTGCATCGGAATTTAAAACTGGTGACACAGGAAACGCTCAAAACATAGACAGTAGGAACACTCAGTCTTCCTGTACTTAAGTCGGCATTGTGTCTCTTATATTTATTTTAGATGAAATTTCTATGTTTCATCGTCAATGGGAAGGTCCAAGGGATACAGTAAACCTGCAGAGGTGCATCTGAATGTAAAACTGATGACACAGAAAACGCTCAAAACATAGACAGTAGGAAGACTCAGTCTTCCTGTACTTAAGTCGGCATTGTGTCTCTTATTTCTAATTCCGATGCAATTTCTGTGTTTCATCGTCAATGGGAAGGTCCAAGGGATACAGTAATCCTGCAGAGGTGCATCAGAATGTAAAACTGCTGACACACTAAACGCTCAAAACATAGACAGTAGAAAGACTCTGTCTTCCTGTACTTAAGTCGGTATTGTGTCTCTTATATTTAATTCCGATGCAATTTCTGTGTTTCATCGTCAATGGGAAGGTCCAAGGGATACAGTAATCCTGCAGAGGTGCATCAGAATGTAAAACTGCTGACACACTAAACGCTCAAACCATAGACAGTAGAAAGACTCAGTCTTCCTGTACTTAAGTCGGCATTGTGTTTCTTATATTTAATTCCGATGCAATTTCTGTGTTTCATCGTCAATGGGAAAGCCCAATGGATACAGAAAACCTGCAGAGGTGCATCAGAATGTAAAACTGGTGACACAGGAAACGCTCAAAACATAGACAGTAGGAAGACTCAGTCTTCCTGTACTTAAGTCGGCATTGTGTTTCTTATATTTAATTCCGATGCGATTTCTGTGTTTCATCGACAATGAGAAGGTCCAAGGGATACAGTAAACCGGCAGAGATGCATCGGAATGTAAAACTGGTGACACAGGAAACGCTCATCACATAGACAGTAGGAAGACTCATTCTAACTGTACTTAAGTCGGCATTGTGTCTCTTATATTTAAATCCGATGCAATTTCTGTGTTTCATCGTCAATGGGAAGGTCCAAGGGATACAGTAAACCTGCAGAGGTGCATCGGAATGTAAAACTAGTGACACAGGAAACGCTCAAAACATAGACAGTAGGAAGACTTAGTCTTCCTGTACTTAAGTCGGCATTGTGTCTCTTATATTTAATTCCGATGCAATTTCTGTGTTTCATCGTGAATGGGGAGGTCCAAGGGATATAGTAATCCTACAGAGGTGCATCGGAAAGTAAAACTGATGACACAGGAAACGCTCAAAACATAGACAGTAGGAAGACTTAGTCTACCTGTACTTCAGTCGCCATTGTGTCTCTTATATTTAATTCCGATGCAATTTCTGTTTTTCATCGTCAATGGGAAGGTCCAAGGGATACAGTAAACCTGCAGAGGTGCATCTGAATGTAAAACTGATGACACAGAAAACGCTCAAAACACAGACAGTAGGAAGACTCAGTCTTCCTGTACTTAAGTCGGCATTGTGTCTCTTATTTCTAATTCCGATGCAATTTCTGTGTTTCATCGTCAATGGGAAGGTCCAAGGGATACAGTAATCCTGCAGAGGTGCATCAGAATGTAAAACTGCTGACACACTAAACGCTCAAAACATAGACAGTAGAAAGACTCTGTCTTCCTGTACTTAAGTCGGTATTGTGTCTCTTATATTTAATTCCGATGCAATTTCTGTTTTTCATCGTCAATGGGAAGGTCCAAGGGATACAGTAATCCTGCAGAGGTGCATCAGAATGTAAAACTGCTGACACACTAAACGCTCAAACCATAGACAGTAGAAAGACTCAGTCTTCCTGTACTTAAGTCGGCATTGTGTTTCTTATATTTAATTCCGATGCAATTTCCGTGTTTCATCGTCAATGGGAAGGTCCAATGGATACAGAAAACCTGCAGAGGTGCATCAGAATGTAAAACTGGTGACACAGGAAACGCTCAAAAAATAGACAGTAGGAAGACTCAGTCTTCCTGTACTTAAGTCGGCATTGTGTTTCTTATATTTAATTCCGATGCGATTTCTGTGTTTCATCGACAATGAGAAGGTCCAAGGGATACAGTAAACCGGCAGAGATGCATCGGAATGTAAAACTGGTGACACAGGAACGCTCAAAACATTGACCGTACGGAGACTGTTTTCTTGTACTTAAGTCGGCATTGTGTGCCTTATATTTAATTTCGATGCAATTTCTGTGTTTCATCGTCAATGGGAAGGTCCAAGGGATACAGTAAACCTGCAGAGGTGCATCGGAATGTAAAACTGGTGACACAGGAAACGCTCAAAACATTGTCCGTACGTGGACTGTTATCTTGTACTTATGTAGGCATTGTGTCTCTTACATTTAATTCCGATCGATTTCTGTGTTTCATCGACAAGGGGAAGGTCCAAGGGACACAGTAAACCGGCGGAGGTGCATCGGAATGTAAAACTGGTGACACAGGAAACGCTCAAGACATTGACCGTACGAAGACTGTTTTCTTGTACTTAAGTCGGCATTTTGTCTCTTATATTTAATTTCGATGCAATTTCTGTGTTTCATCGTCAATGGGAAGGTCCAAGGGAAACAGTAAACCTGCAGAGATGCATCGGAATGTAAAACTGGTGACACAGGAAATGCTCAAAACATAGACAATAGGAAGACTCAGTCTTCCTGTACTTAAGTCGGCATTGTGTCTCTTATATTTATTTCCGTGAAATTTTAATGTTTCATCGTCAATGGGAAGGTCCAAGGGATACAGTAAACCTGCAGAGGTGCATCAGAATGTAAAACTGGTGACACAGGAAACGCTCAACACATAGACAGTAGGAAGACTCATTCTTCCAGTACTTAAGTCGGCATTGTGTCTCTTATATTTAATTCCGATGCAATTTCTGTGTTTCATCGTCAATGGGAAGGTCCAAGGAATACAGTAAACCTGCAGTGGTGCATCGGAATGTAAAACTAGTGACACAGGAAACGCTCAAAACATAGACAGTAGGAAGAATCAGTCTTCCTGTACTTAAGTCGGCATTGTGTCTCTTATATTTAGTTCCGATGCAATTTCTGTGTTTCATCGTCAATGGGAAGGTCCAAGGGAAACAGTAAACCTTTAGAGGTGCATCGGAATGTAAAACTGGTGACACAGGAAACGCTCAAAACGTAGACAGTAGGAAGACTCAGTCTTCCTGTACTTAAGTCGGCATTGTGTCTCTTGTATTTAATTCCGATGAAATTTCTGCGTTTCATCGTGAATGGGAAGGTCCAAGGGATATAGTAATCCTGCAGAGGTGCATCGGAAAGTAAAACTGATGTCACAGGAAACGCTCAAAACATAGACAGTAGGAAGACTTAGTCTTCCTGTACTTCAGTCGGCATTGTGTCTCTTATATTTAATTCCGATGCAATTTCTGTTTTTCATCGTCAATGGGAAGGTCCAAGGGATACAGTAAACCTGCAGAGGTGCATCGGAATGTAAAACTAGTGACACAGGAAACGCTCAAAACATAGACAGTAGGAAGACTCTGTCTTCCTGTACTTAAGTCGGCATTGTGTCTCTTATATTTAATTCCGATGCAATTTCTGTGTTTCATCGTCAATGGGAAGGTCCAAGGCATACAGTAAGCCTGCAGAGGTGCATCAGAATGTAAAACTGGTGACACAGGAAACGCTCAAAACATAGACTGTAGGAAGACTCAGTCTTCCTGTACTTAAGTCGGCATTGTGTCTCTTATTTCTAATTCCGATGCAATTTCTGTGTTTCATCGTCAATGGGAAGGTCCAAGGGATACAGTAAACCTGCAGAGGTGCATCTGAATGTAAAACTGATGACACAGAAAACGCTCAAAACATAGACAGTAGGAAGACTCAGTCTTCCTGTACTTAAGTCGGCATTGTGTCTCTTATTTCTAATTCCGATGCAATTTCTGTGTTTCATCGTCAATGGGAAGGTCCAAGGGATACAGTAATCCTGCAGAGGTGCATCAGAATGTAAGACTGCTGACACACTAAACGCTCAAAACATAGACAGTAGAAAGACTCTGTCTTCCTGTACTTAAGTCGGTATTGTGTCTCTTATATTTAATTCCGATGCAATTTCTGTTTTTCATCGTCAATGGGAAGGTCCAAGGGATACAGTAATCCTGCAGAGGTGCATCAGAATGTAAAACTGCTGACACACTAAACGCTCAAACCATAGACAGTAGAAAGACTCAGTCTTCCTGTACTTAAGTCGGCATTGTGTTTCTTATATTTAATTCCGATGCAATTTCTGTGTTTCATCGTCAATGGGAAGGCCCAATGGATACAGAAAACCTGCAGAGGTGCATCAGAATGTAAAACTGGTGACACAGGAAACGCTCAAAACATAGACAGTAGGAAGACTCAGTCTTCCTGTACTTAAGTCGGCATTGTGTTTCTTATATTTAATTCCGATGCGATTTCTGTGTTTCATCGACAATGAGAAGGTCCAAGGGATACAGTAAACCGGCAGAGATGCATCGGAATGTAAAACTGGTGACACAGGAAACGCTCATCACATAGACAGTAGGAAGACTCATTCTTCCTGTACTTAAGTCGGCATTGTGTCTCTTATATTTAAATCCGATGCAATTTCTGTGTTTCATCGTCAATGGGAAGGTCCAAGGGATACAGTAAACCTGCAGAGGTGCATCGGAATGTAAAACTAGTGACACAGGAAACGCTCAAAACATAGACAGTAGGAAGACTTAGTCTTCCTGTACTTAAGTCGGCATTGTGTCTCTTATATTTAATTCCGATGCAATTTCTGTGTTTCATCGTGAATGGGAAGGTCCAAGGGATATAGTAATCCTACAGAGGTGCATCGGAAAGTAAAACTGATGACACAGGAAACGCTCAAAACATAGACAGTAGGAAGACTTAGTCTACCTGTACTTCAGTCGCCATTGTGTCTCTTATATTTAATTCCGATGCAATTTCTGTTTTTCATCGTCAATGGGAAGGTCCAAGGGATACAGTAACCCTGCAGAGGTGCATCTGAATGTAAAACTGATGACACAGAAAACGCTCAAAACATAGACAGTAGGAAGACTCAGTCTTCCTGTACTTAAGTCGGCATTGTGTCTCTTATTTCTAATTCCGATGCAATTTCTGTGTTTCATCGTCAATGGGAAGGTCCAAGGGATACAGTAATCCTGCAGAGGTGCATCAGAATGTAAAACTGCTGACACACTAAACGCTCAAAACATAGACAGTAGAAAGACTCTGTCTTCCTGTACTTAAGTCGGTATTGTGTCTCTTATATTTAATTCCGATGCAATTTCTGTTTTTCATCGTCAATGGGAAGGTCCAAGGGATACAGTAATCCTGCAGAGGTGCATCAGAATGTAAAACTGCTGACACACTAAACGCTCAAACCATAGACAGTAGAAAGACTCAGTCTTCCTGTACTTAAGTCGGCATTGTGTTTCTTATATTTAATTCCGATGCGATTTCTGTGTTTCATCGACAATGAGAAGGTCCAAGGGATACAGTAAACCGGCAGAGATGCATCGGAATGTAAAACTGGTGACACAGGAACGCTCAAAACATTGACCGTGCGGAGACTGTTTTCTTGTACTTAAGTCGGCATTGTGTGCCTTATATTTAATTTCGATGCAATTTCTGTGTTTCATCGTCAATGGGAAGGTCCAAGGGATACAGTAAACCTGCAGAGGTGCATCGGAATGTAAAACTGGTGACACAGGAAACGCTCAAAACATTGTCCGTACGTGGACTGTTATCTTGTACTTATGTAGGCATTGTGTCTCTTACATTTAATTCCGATCGATTTCTGTGTTTCATCGACAAGGGGAAGGTCCAAGGGACACAGTAAACCGGCAGAGGTGCATCGGAATGTAAAACTGGTGACACAGGAAACGCTCAAGACATTGACCGTACGAAGACTGTTTTCTTGTACTTAAGTCGGCATTTTGTCTCTTATATTTAATTTCGATGCAATTTCTGTGTTTCATCGTCAATGGGAAGGTCCAAGGGAAACAGTAAACCTGCAGAGATGCATCGGAATGTAAAACTGGTGACACAGGAAATGCTCAAAACATAGACAATAGGAAGACTCAGTCTTCCTGTACTTAAGTCGGCATTGTGTCTCTTATATTTATTTCCGTGAAATTTCTATGTTTCATCGTCAATGGGAAGGTCCAAGGGATACAGTAAACCTGCAGAGGTGCATCAGAATGTAAAACTGGTGACACAGGAAACGCTCAACACATAGACAGTAGGAAGACTCATTCTTCCAGTACTTAAGTCGGCATTGTGTCTCTTATATTTAATGCCGATGCAATTTCTGTGTTTCATCGTCAATGGGAAGGTCCAAGGAATACAGTAAACCTGCAGTGGTGCATCGGAATGTAAAACTAGTGACACAGGAAACGCTCAAAACATAGACAGTAGGGAGACTCAGTCTTCCTGTACTTAAGTCGGCATTGTGTCTCTTATATTTAATTCCGATGCAATTTCTGTGTTTCATCGTCAATGGGAAGGTCCAAGGGAAACAGTAAACCTTTAGAGGTGCATCGGAATGTAAAACTGGTGACACAGGAAACGCTCAAAACGTAGACAGTAGGAAGACTCAGTCTTCCTGTACTTAAGTCGGCATTGTGTCTCTTGTATTTAATTCCGATGAAATTTCTGCGTTTCATCGTGAATGGGAAGGTCCAAGGGATATAGTAATCCTGCAGAGGTGAATCGGAAAGTAAAACTGATGTCACAGGAAACGCTCAAAACATAGACAGTAGGAAGACTTAGTCTTCCTGTACTTCAGTCGGCATTGTGTCTCTTATATTTAATTCCGATGCAATTTCTGTGTTTCATCGTCAATGGGAAGGTCCAAGGGATACAGTAAACCTGCAGAGGTGCATCGGAATGTAAAACTAGTGACACAGGAAACGCTCAAAACATAGACAGTAGGAAGACTCTGTCTTCCTGTACTTAAGTCGGCATTGTGTCTCTTATATTTAATTCCGATGCAATTTCTGTGTTTCATCGTCAATGGGAAGGTCCAAGGCATACAGTAAGCCTGCAGAGGTGCATCAGAATGTAAAACTGGTGACACAGGAAACGCTCAAAGCATAGAAAGTAGGGAGACTCAGTCTTCCTGTACTTTCTTCGGCATTGTGTCTCTTATATTTAATTCCGATGCAATTTCTGTGTTTCATCGTCAATGGGAAGGTCCAAGGGATACAGTAAACCTGCAGAAGTGCATCGGAATGTAAAACTGGTGACACAGGAATCGCTCAAAACATAGACAGTAGGAAGACTCAGTCTTTCTGTACTTAAGTCGGCATTGTGTCTCCTATATTTAATTCCGATGCGATTTCTGTGTTTCATCGACAATGGGAAGGTCCAAGGATACAGTAAACCGGCAGAGGTGCATCGGAATGTAAAACTGGTGACACAGGAAACGCTCAAGACATTGACCATACGAAGACTGTTTTCTTGTACTTAAGTCGGCATTGTGTCTCTTATATTTAATTTCGATGCAATTTCTGAGTTTCATCGTCAATGGGAAGGTCCAAGGGATAAAGGAAACCTGCAGAGGTGCATCGGAATGTCAACCTGGTAACACAGGGAACGCTCAAAACATAGAGAGTAGGACGACTCAGTCTTCCTGTACTTATGTTGGCATTGTGACTCTTATATTTAATTCCGATGCAATTTCTGTGTTTCATCGTCAATGAAAGGTCCAAGGGATACAGTAAACCTGCAGAGGTGCATCGGAATGTAAAACTGGTGACACAGGAAACGCTCAAAACATAGAATGAGGAAGACTCAGTCTTCCCACATTTAAGTCGGCATAGTGTCTCTTATATTTATTTCCGATGAAATGTCTGTGTTTCATCGTGAATGGGAAGGTCCAAGGGATATAGTAAACCTGCAGAGGTGCGTCAGAAAGTTAAACTGATGACACAGGAAACGCTCAAAACATAAACAGTAGGAGCACTTAGTCTTCCTGTACTTAAGTCGGCATTGTGTCTCTTATATTCAATTCCGATGCAATTTCTGTGTTTCATCGTCACTGTGAAGGTCCAAGGGATACAGTAAACCTGCAGAGGTGCATCGGAATGTAAAACTGGTGACACAGGAAACGCTCAAAACAAAGACAGTAGGAAGACTCAGTCTTCCTGTACTTAAGTCGGCATTGTGTCTCTTATATTTAATTCCGATGAAATTTCAGTGTTTCATCGTGAATGGGAAGGTCCAAGGGATATAGTAAACCTGCAGAGGTGCATCGGAAAGTAAAACTGATGACACAGGAAACGCTCAAAACATAGACAGTAGGAACGCATAGTCTTCCTGTACTTAAGTCGGCATTGTGTCTCTTAAATTTAATTCCGATGCAATTTCTGTGTTTCATCGTCAATGGGAAGGTCCAAGGGTGACAGTAAACCTGCAGAGGTGCTTCGGAATGTAAAACTGGTGACACAGGAAACGCTCAAATTATAGACACTGGGAAGACTCAGTCTTCCTGTACTTAAGTCGGCATTGTGTCTCTTATATTTAATTCCGATGCAATGTCTGTGTTTCATCGTCAATGGGAAGGTACAAGTGATACAGTGAACCTGCAGAGGTGCATCAGAATGTAAAACTGGTGACTCAGGAAACGCTAAAACATAGACTGTAGGAAAACTCAGTCTTCCTGTACTTATGTCGGCATTGTGTCTCTTATATTTTATTCCGATGCAATTTCTGTGTTTCATCGTGAATGGGAAGGTCCAAGGGATATAGTAAACCTGCAGAGGTGCATCGGAAAGTAAAACTGATGACACAGGAAACGCTCAAAACATAGACAGTAGGAACGCTTAGTCTTCCTGTACTTAAGTCGGCATTGTGTATCTTATATTTAATTCCGATGCAATTTCTGTGTTTCATCGCCAATGGGAAGGTCCAAGGAATACAGTAAACCTGCAGAGGTGCATCGGAATGTAAAACTAGTGACACAGGAAACGCTCAAAACATAGACAGTGGGAAGACTCTGTCTTCCTGTACTTAAGTCGGCATTGTGTCTCTTATATTTAATTCCGATGCAATTTCTGTGTTTCATCGTCAATGGGAAGGTCCAGGGGATACAGTAAGCCTGCAGAGGTGCATCAGAATGTGAAACTGGTGACACAGGAAACGCTCAAAGCATAGAGTGTAGGAAGACTCAGTCTTCCTGTACTTCAGTCGGCAGTGTGTCTCTTATATTTAATTCCGATGCAATTTCTGTGTTTCATCGTGAATGGGAAGGTCCAAGGGAAACAGTGAACCTGAAGAGGTGCATCGGAATTTAAAACTGGTGACACAGGAAACGCTCAAAACATAGACAGTAGGAAGACTCAGTCTTCCTGTACTTAAGTCGGCATTGTGTCTCTTATATTTATTTCCGATGAAATTTCTATGTTTCATTGTCAATGGGAAGGTCCAAGGGATACAGTAAACCTGCAGAGGTGCATCTGAATGTAAAACTGATGACACAGAAAACGCTCAAACATAGACAGTAGGAAGACTCAGTCTTCCTGTACTTAAGTCGGCATTGTGTCTCTTATTTCTAATTCCGATGCAATTTCTGTGTTTCATCGTCAATGGGAAGGTCCAAGGGATACAGTAATCCTGCAGAGGTGCATCAGAATGTAAAACTGCTGACACACTAAACGCTCAAAACATAGACAGTAGAAAGACTCTGTCTTCCTGTACTTAAGTCGGTATTGTGTCTCTTATATTTAATTCCGATGCAATTTCTGTTTTTCATCGTCAATGGGAAGGTCCAAGGGATACAGTAATCCTGCAGAGGTGCATCAGAATGTAAAACTGCTGACACACTAAACGCTCAAACCATAGACAGTAGAAAGACTCAGTCTTCCTGTACTTAAGTCGGCATTGTGTTTCTTATATTTAATTCCGATGCAATTTCTGTGTTTCATCGTCAATGGGAAGGTCCAATGGATACAGAAAACCTGCAGAGGTGCATCAGAATGTAAAACTGGTGACACAGGAAACGCTCAAAACATAGACAGTAGGAAGACTCAGTCTTCCTGTACTTAAGTCGGCATTGTGTTTCTTATATTTAATTCCGATGCGATTTCTGTGTTTCATCGACAATGAGAAGGTCCAAGGGATACAGTAAACCGGCAGAGATGCATCGGAATGTAAAACTGGTGACACAGGAAACGCTCAACACATAGGCAGTAGGAAGACTCATTCTTCCTGTACTTTAGTCGGCATTGTGTCTCTTATATTTAAATCCGATGCAATTTCTGTGTTTCATCGTCAATGGGAAGGTCCAAGGGATACAGTAAACCTGCAGAGGTGCATCGGAATGTAAAACTAGTGACACAGGAAACGCTCAAAACATAGACAGTAGGAAGACTTAGTCTTCCTGTACTTAAGTCGGCATTGTGTCTCTTATATTTAATTCCGATGCAATTTCTGTGTTTCATCGTGAATGGGAAGGTCCAAGGGATATAGTAATCCTACAGAGGTGCATCGGAAAGTAAAACTGATGACAGAGGAAACGCTCAAAACATAGACAGTAGGAAGACTTAGTCTACCTGTACTTCAGTCGCCATTGTGTCTCTTATATTTAATTCCGATGCAATTTCTGTTTTTCATCGTCAATGGGAAGGTCCAAGGGATACAGTAAACCTGCAGAGGTGCATCTGAATGTAAAACTGCTGACACACTAAACGCTCAAAACATAGACAGTAGAAAGACTCTGTCTTCCTGTACTTAAGTCGGTATTGTGTCTCTTATATTTAATTCCGATGCAATTTCTGTTTTTCATCGTCAATGGGAAGGTCCAAGGGATACAGTAATCCTGCAGAGGTGCATCAGAATGTAAAACTGCTGACACACTAAACGCTCAAACCATAGACAGTAGAAAGACTCAGTCTTCCTGTACTTAAGTCGGCATTGTGTTTCTTATATTTAATTCCGATGCAATTTCTGTGTTTCATCGTCAATGGGAAGGTCCAATGGATACAGAAAACCTGCAGAGGTGCATCAGAATGTAAAACTGGTGACACAGGAAACGCTCAAAACATAGACAGTAGGAAGACAGTCTTCCTGTACTTAAGTCGGCATTGTGTTTCTTATATTTAATTCCGATGCGATTTCTGTGTTTCATCGACAATGAGAAGGTCCAAGGGATACAGTAAACCGGCAGAGATGCATCGGAATGTAAAACTGGTGACACAGGAAACGCTCAAAACATAGACAGAGGAAGACTCAGTCTTCCCACACTTAAGTCGGCATAGTGTCTCTTATATTTATTTCCGATGAAGTGTCTGTGTTTCATCGTGAATGGGAAGGTCCAAGGGATATAGTAAACCTGCAGAGGTGCGTCAGAAAGTTAAACTGATGACACAGGAAACGCTCAAAACATAAACAGTAGGAGGACTTAGTCTTCCTGTACTTAAGTCGCATTGTGTCTCTTATATTTAATTCCGATGCAATTTCTGTGTTTCATCGTCACTGTGAAGGTCCAAGGGATACAGTAAACCTGCAGAGGTGCATCGGAATGTAAAACTGGTGACACAGGAAACGCTCAAAACAAAGACAGTAGGAAGACTCAGTCTTCCTGTACTTAAGTCGGCATTGTGTCTCTTATATTTAATTCCGATGACATTTCAGTGTTTCATCGTGAATGGGAAGGTCCAAGGGATATAGTAAACCTGCAGAGGTGCATCGGAAAGTAAAACTGATGACACAGGAAACGCTCAAAACATAGACAGTAGGAACGCTTAGTCTTCCTGTACTTAAGTCGGCATTGTGTCTCTTAAATTTAATTCCGATGCAATTTCTATGTTTCATCGTCAATGGGAAGGTCCAAGGGATACAGTAAACCTGCAGAGGTGCATCAGAATGTAAAACTGGTGACACAGGAAACGCTCAAATTATAGACACTATTAAGACTCAGTCTTCCTGTACTTAAGTCGGCATTGTGTCTCTTATATTTAATTCCGATGCAATGTCAGTGTTTCATCGTCAATGGGAAGGTCCAAGGGATACAGTGAACCTGCAGAGGTGCATCAGAATGTAAAACTGGTGACTCAGGAAACGCTCAAAACATAGGCTGTAGGAAGACTCAGTCTTCCTGTACTTAAGTCGGCATTGTGTCTCTTATATTTTATTCCGATGCAATTTCTGTGTTTCATCGTGAATGGGAAGGTCCAAGGGATATAGTAAACCTGCAGAGCTGCATCGGAAAGTAAAACTGATGACACAGGAAACGCTCAAAACATAGACAGTAGGAACGCTTAGTCTTCCTGTACTTAAGTCGGCATTGTGTATCTTATATTTAATTCCGATGCAATTTCTGTGTTTCATCGCCAATGGGAAGGTCCAAGGAATACAGTAAACCTGCAGAGGTGCATCGGAATGTAAAACTAGTGACACAGGAAACGCTCAAAACATAGACAGTGGGAAGACTCTGTCTTCCTGTACTTAAGTCGGCATTGTGTCTCTTATATTTAATTCCGATGCAATTTCTGTGTTTCATCGTCAATGGGAAGGTCCAAGGGATACAGTAAGCCTGCAGAGGTGCATCAGAATGTGAAACTGGTGACACAGGATACGCTCAAAGCATAGAGTGTAGGAAGACTCAGTCTTCCTGTACTTCAGTCGGCAGTGTGTCTCATATTTAATTCCGATGCAATTTCTGTGTTTCATCGTCAATGGGAAGGTCCAAGGGAAACAGTGAACCTGCAGAGGTGCATCGGAATTTAAAACTGGTGACACAGGAAACGCTCAAAACATAGACAGTAGGAAGACTCAGTCTTCCTGTACTTAAGTCGGCATTGTGTCTCTTATATTTCATTCCGATGCAATTTCTGTGTTTCATCGTCAATGGGAAGGTCCAAGGGAAACAGTAAACCTGCAGAGGTGCATCGGAATATAAAACTGGTGACACAGGAAACGCTCAAAACATAGACAGTAGGAAGACTCAGTCTTCCCGTACTTAAGTCGGCATTGTGTCTCTTGTATTTAATTCCGTTGAAATTTCTGTGTTTCATCGTGAATGGGAAGGTCCAAGGGATATAGTAATCCTGCAGAGGTGCATCGGAAAGTAAAACTGATGACACAGGAAACGCTCAAAACATAGACAGTAGGAAGACTTAGTCTACCTGTACTTCATTCGCCATTGTGTCTCTTATATTTAATTCCGATGCAATTTCTGTTTTTCATCGTCAATGGGAAGGTCCAAGGGATACAGTGAACCTGCAGAGGTGCATCTGAATGTAAAACTGATGACACAGAAAACGCTCAAAACATAGACAGTAGGAAGACTCAGTCTTCCTGTACTTAAGTCGGCATTGTGTCTCTTATTTCTAATTCCGATGCAATTTCTGTGTTTCATCGTCAATGGGAAGGTCCAAGGGATACAGTAATCCTGCAGAGGTGCATCAGAATGTAAAACTGCTGACATACTAAACGCTCAAATCATAGACAGTAGAAAGACTCAGTCTTCCTGTACTTAAGTCGGTATTGTGTCTCTTATATTTAATTCCGATGCAATTTCTGTGTTTCATCGTCAATGGGAAGGTCCAAGGGATACAGTAATTCTGCAGAGGTGCATCACAATGTAAAACTTCTGACACACTAAACGCTCAAACCATAGACAGTAGAAAGACTCAGTCTTCCTGTACTTAAGTCGGCATTGTGTTTCTTATATTTAATTCCGATGCAATTTCTGTGTTTCATCGTCAATGGGAAGGTCCAATGGATACAGAAAACCTGCAGAGGTGCATCAGAATTTAAAACTGGTGACACAGGAAACGCTCAAAACATAGACAGTAGGAAGACTCAGTCTTCCTGTACTTAAGTCGGCATTGTGTTTTTTTATATTTAATTCCGATGCGATTTCTGTGTTTCATCGACAATGAGAAGGTCCAAGGGATACAGTAAACCGGCAGAGATGCATCGGAATGTAAAACTGGTGACACAGGAAACGCTCAAAACATTGACCGTACGAAGACTGTTTTCTTGTACTTCAGTCGGCATTGTGTCCCTTATATTTAATTTCGATGCAATTTCTGTGTTTCATCGTCAATGGGAAGGTCCAAGGGATACAGGAAACTTGCAGAGGTGCATCGGAATGTCAAACTGGTAACACAGGAAACGCTCAAAGCATAGAGAGTAGGAAGACTCAGTCTTCCTGTACTTAAGTCGGCATTGTGTCTCTTATATTTAATTCCGATGCAATTTCTGTGTATCATCGTCAATGGGAAGGTCCAAGGGATACAGTAAACCTGCAGAGGTGCATCGGAATGTAAAACTGGTGACACAGGAAACGCTCAAAACATAGACAGTAGGAAGACTCATTCTTCCTATACTTAAGTCGGCATTGTGTCTCTTATATTTATTTCCGATGAAATTTCTGTGTTTCATCGTGAATGGGAAGGTCCAAGGGATACAGTATCCCTGTAGAGGTGCATCGGAAAATAAAACTGGTGACACAGGAAACGCTCAAATTATAGACAGTAGGTAGACTCAGTCTTCCTGTACTTAAGTCGGCATTGTGTCTCTTATATTTAATTCCGATGCAATTTCTGTGTTTCATCGTCAACGGGAAGATCCAAGGGATACAGTAAACCTGCAGAGGTGCATCAGAATGTAAAACTGGTAACACAGGAAACGCTCAAAACATAGACTGTAGGAAGACTCATTCTTCATGTACTTAAGTCGGCATTGTGTATCTTATATTTAATTCCGATGCAATTTCTGTGTTTCATCGTCAATGGGAAGGTCCAAGGGATACAGTAAACCTGCAGAGGTGCATCAGAATGTAAAACTGCTGACACACTAAACGCTCAAAACATAGACAGTAGAAAGACTCTGTCTTCCTGTACTTAAGTCGGTATTGTGTCTCTTATATTTAATTCCGATGCAATTTCTGTTTTTCATCGTCAATGGGAAGGTCCAAGGGATACAGTAATCCTGCAGAGGTGCATCGGAATGTAAAACTGGTGACACAGGAAACGCTCAAAACATAGAATGAGGAAGACTCAGTCTTCCCACATTTAAGTCGGCATAGTGTCTCTTATATTTATTTCCGATGAAATGTCTGTGTTTCATCGTGAATGGGAAGGTCCAAGGGATATAGTAAACCTGCAGAGGTGCGTCATAAAGTTAAACTGATGACACAGGAAACGCTCAAAACATAAACAGTAGGAGCACTTAGTCTTCCTGTACTTAAGTCGGCATTGTGTCTCTTAAATTTAATTCCGATGCAATTTCTGTGTTTCATCGTCAATGGGAAGGTCCAAGGGTGACAGTAAACCTGCAGAGGTGCTTCGGAATGTAAAACTGGTGACACAGGAAACGCTCAAATTATAGACACTGGGAAGACTCAGTCTTCCTGTACTTAAGTCGGCATTGTGTCTCTTATATTTAATTCCGATGCAATGTCTGTGTTTCATCGTCAATGGGAAGGTACAAGTGATACAGTGAACCTGCAGAGGTGCATCAGAATGTAAAACTGGTGACTCAGGAAACGCTCAAAACATAGACTGTAGGAAAACTCAGTCTTCCTGTACTTATGTCGGCATTGTATCTCTTATATTTTATTCCGATGCAATTTCTGTGTTTCATCGTGAATGGGAAGGTCCAAGGGATATAGTAAACCTGCAGAGGTGCATCGGAAAGTAAAACTGATGACACAGGAAACGCTCAAAACATAGACAGTAGGAACGCTTAGTCTTCCTGTACTTAAGTCGGCATTGTGTATCTTATATTTAATTCCGATGCAATTTCTGTGTTTCATCGCCAATGGGAAGGTCCAAGGAATACAGTAAACCTGCAGAGGTGCATCGGAATGTAAAACTAGTGACACAGGAAACGCTCAAAACATAGACAGTGGGAAGACTCTGTCTTCCTGTACTTAAGTCGGCATTGTGTCTCTTATATTTAATTCCGATGCAATTTCTGTGTTTCATCGTCAATGGGAAGGTCCAGGGGATACAGTAAGCCTGCAGAGGTGCATCAGAATGTGAAACTGGTGACACAGGAAACGCTCAAAGCATAGAGTGTAGGAAGACTCAGTCTTCCTGTACTTCAGTCGGCAGTGTGTCTCTTATATTTAATTCCGATGCAACTTCTGTGTTTCATCGTGAATGGGAAGGTCCAAGGGAAACAGTGAACCTGAAGAGGTGCATCGGAATTTAAAACTGGTGACACAGGAAACGCTCAAAACATAGACAGTAGGAAGACTCAGTCTTCCTGTACTTAAGTCGGCATTGTGTCTCTTATATTTATTTCCGATGAAATTTCTATGTTTCATCGTCAATGGGAAGGTCCAAGGGATACAGTAAACCTGCAGAGGTGCATCTGAATGTAAAACTGATGACACAGAAAACGCTCAAAACATAGACAGTAGGAAGACTCAGTCTTCCTGTACTTAAGTCGGCATTGTGTCTCTTATTTCTAATTCCGATGCAATTTCTGTGTTTCATCGTCAATGGGAAGGTCCAATGGATACAGAAAACCTGCAGAGGTGCATCAGAATTTAAAACTGGTGACACAGGAAACGCTCAAAACATAGACAGTAGGAAGACTCAGTCTTCCTGTACTTAAGTCGGCATTGTGTTTTTTTATATTTAATTCCGATGCGATTTCTGTGTTTCATCGACAATGAGAAGGTCCAAGGGATACAGTAAACCGGCAGAGATGCATCGGAATGTAAAACTGGTGACACAGGAAACGCTCAAAACATTGACCGTACGAAGACTGTTTTCTTGTACTTAAGTCGGCATTGTGTCCCTTATATTTAATTTCGATGCAATTTCTGTGTTTCATCGTCAATGGGAAGGTCCAAGGGATACAGGAAACTTGCAGAGGTGCATCGGAATGTCAAACTGGTAACACAGGAAACGCTCAAAGCATAGAGAGTAGGAAGACTCAGTCTTCCTGTACTTAAGTCGGCATTGTGTCTCTTATATTTAATTCCGATGCAATTTCTGTGTATCATCGTCAATGGGAAGGTCCAAGGGATACAGTAAACCTGCAGAGGTGCATCGGAATGTAAAACTGGTGACACAGGAAACGCTCAAAACATAGACAGTAGGAAGACTCATTCTTCCTATACTTAAGTCGGCATTGTGTCTCTTATATTTATTTCCGATGAAATTTCTGTGTTTCATCGTGAATGGGAAGGTCCAAGGGATACAGTATCCCTGTAGAGGTGCATCGGAAAATAAAACTGGTGACACAGGAAACGCTCAAATTATAGACAGTAGGTAGACTCAGTCTTCCTGTACTTAAGTCGGCATTGTGTCTCTTATATTTAATTCCGATGCAATTTCTGTGTTTCATCGTCAACGGGAAGATCCAAGGGATACAGTGAACCTGCAGAGGTGCATCAGAATGTAAAACTGGTAACACAGGAAACGCTCAAAACATAGACTGTAGGAAGACTCATACTTCATGTACTTAAGTCGGCATTGTGTATCTTATATTTAATTCCGATGCAATTTCTGTGTTTCATCGTCAATGGGAAGGTCCAAGGGATACAGTAAACCTGCAGAGGAGCATCAGAATGTAAAACTGCTGACACACTAAACGCTCAAAACATAGACAGTAGAAAGACTCTGTCTTCCTGTACTTAAGTCGGTATTGTGTCTCTTATATTTAATTCCGATGCAATTTCTGTTTTTCATCGTCAATGGGAAGGTCCAAGGGATACAGTAATCCTGCAGAGGTGCATCGGAATGTAAAACTGGTGACACAGGAAACGCTCAAAACATAGAATGAGGAAGACTCAGTCTTCCCACATTTAAGTCGGTATAGTGTCTCTTATATTTATTTCCGATGAAATGTCTGTGTTTCATCGTGAATGGGAAGGTCCAAGGGATATAGTAAACCTGCAGAGGTGCGTCAGAAAGTTAAACTGATGACACAGGAAACGCTCAAAACATAAACAGTAGGAGCACTTAGTCTTCCTGTACTTAAGTCGGCATTGTGTCTCTTATATTCAATTCCGATGCAATTTCTGTGTTTCATCGTCACTGTGAAGGTCCAAGGGATACAGTAAACCTGCAGAGGTGCATCGGAATGTAAAACTGGTGACACAGGAAACGCTCAAAACAAAGACAGTAGGAAGACTCAGTCTTCCTGTACTTAAGTCGGCATTGTGTCTCTTATATTTAATTCCGATGAAATTTCAGTGTTTCATCGTGAATGGGAAGGTCCAAGGGATATAGTAAACCTGCAGAGGTGCATCGGAAAGTAAAACTGATGACACAGGAAACGCTCAAAACATAGACAGTAGGAACGCTTAGTCTTCCTGTACTTAAGTCGGCATTGTGTCTCTTAAATTTAATTCCGATGCAATTTCTGTGTTTCATCGTCAATGCGAAGGTCCAAGGGTGACAGTAAACCTGCAGAGGTGCTTCGGAATGTAAAACTGGTGACACAGGAAACGCTCAAATTATAGACACTGGGAAGACTCAGTCTTCCTGTACTTAGGTCGGCATTGTGTCTCTTATACTTAATTCCGATGCAATGTCTGTGTTTCATCGTCAATGGGAAGGTACAAGTGATACAGTGAACCTGCAGAGGTGCATCAGAATGTAAAACTGGTGACTCAGGAAACGCTCAAAACATAGACTGTAGGAAAACTCAGTCTTCCTGTACTTATGTCGGCATTGTGTCTCTTATATTTTATTCCGATGCAATTTCTGTGTTTCATCGTGAATGGGAAGGTCCAAGGGATATAGTAAACCTGCAGAGGTGCATCGGAAAGTAAAACTGATGACACAGGAAACGCTCAAAACATAGACAGTAGGAACGCTTAGTCTTCCTGTACTTAAGTCGGCATTGTGTATCTTATATTTAATTCCGATGCAATTTCTGTGTTTCATCGCCAATGGGAAGGTCCAAGGAATACAGTAAACCTGCAGAGGTGCATCGGAATGTAAAACTAGTGACACAGGAAACGCTCAAAACATAGACAGTGGGAAGACTCTGTCTTCCTGTACTTAAGTCGGCATTGTGTCTCTTATATTTAATTCCGATGCAATTTCTGTGTTTCATCGTGAATGGGAAGGTCCAAGGGAAACAGTGAACCTGAAGAGGTGCATCGGAATTTAAAACTGGTGACACAGGAAACGCTCAAAACATAGACAGTAGGAAGACTCAGTCTTCCTGTACTTAAGTCGGCATTGTGTCTCTTATATTTATTTCCGATGAAATTTCTATGTTTCATCGTCAATGGGAAGGTCCAAGGGATACAGTAAACCTGCAGAGGTGCATCTGAATGTAAAACTGATGACACAGAAAACGCTCAAAACATAGACAGTAGGAAGACTCAGTCTTCCTGTACTTAAGTCGGCATTGTGTCTCTTATTTCTAATTCCGATGCAATTTCTGTGTTTCATCGTCAATGGGAAGGTCCAAGGGATACAGTAATCCTGCAGAGGTGCATCAGAATGTAAAACTGCTGACACACTAAACGCTCAAAACATAGACAGTAGAAAGACTCTGTCTTCCTGTACTTAAGTCGGTATTGTGTCTCTTATATTTAATTCCGATGCAATTTCTGTTTTTCATCGTCAATGGGAAGGTCCAAGGGATACAGTAATCCTGCAGAGGTGCATCAGAATGTAAAACTGCTGACACACTAAACGCTCAAACCATAGACAGTAGAAAGACTCAGTCTTCCTGTACTTAAGTCGGCATTGTGTTTCTTATATTTAATTCCGATGCAATTTCTGTGTTTCATCGTCAATGGGAAGGTCCAATGGATACAGAAAACCTGCAGAGGTGCATCAGAATGTAAAACTGGTGACACAGGAAACGCTCAAAACATAGACAGTAGGAAGACTCAGTCTTCCTGTACATAAGTCGGCATTGTGTTTCTTATATTTAATTCCGATGCGATTTCTGTGTTTCATCGACAATGAGAAGGTCCAAGGGATACAGTAAACCGGCAGAGATGCATCGGAATGTAAAACTGGTGACACAGGAAACGCTCAACACATAGGCAGTAGGAAGACTCATTCTTCCTGTACTTTAGTCGGCATTGTGTCTCTTATATTTAAATCCGATGCAATTTCTGTGTTTCATCGTCAATGGGAAGGTCCAAGGGATACAGTAAACCTGCAGAGGTGCATCGGAATGTAAAACTAGTGACACAGGAAACGCTCAAAACATAGACAGTAGGAAGACTTAGTCTTCCTGTACTTAAGTCGGCATTGTGTCTCTTATATTTAATTCCGATGCAATTTCTGTGTTTCATCGTGAATGGGAAGGTCCAAGGGATATAGTAATCCTACAGAGGTGCATCGGAAAGTAAAACTGATGACACAGGAAACGCTCAAAACATAGACAGTAGGAAGACTTAGTCTACCTGTACTTCAGTCGCCATTGTGTCTCTTATATTTAATTCCGATGCAATTTCTGTTTTTCATCGTCAATGGGAAGGTCCAAGGGATACAGTAAACCTGCAGAGGTGCATCTGAATGTAAAACTGATGACACAGAAAACGCTCAAAACATAGACAGTAGGAAGACTCAGTCTTCCTGTACTTAAGTCGGCATTGTGTCTCTTATATTTAATTCCGATGCAATTTCTGTGTTTCATCGTCAATGGGAAGGTCCAAGGGATACAGTAATCCTGCAGAGGTGCATCAGAATGTAAAACTGCTGACACACTAAACGCTCAAAAGATAGACAGTAGAAAGACTCTGTCTTCCTGTACTTAAGTCGGTATTGTGTCTCTTATATTTAATTCCGATGCAATTTCTGTTTTTCATCGTCAATGGGAAGGTCCAAGGGATACAGTAATCCTGCAGAGGTGCATCAGAATGTAAAACTGCTGACACACTAAACGCTCAAACCAAAGACAGTAGAAAGACTCAGTCTTCCTGTACTTAAGTCGGCATTGTGTTTCTTATATTTAATTCCGATGCAATTTCTGTGTTTCATCGTCAATGGGAAGGTCCAATGGATACAGAAAACCTGCAGAGGTGCATCAGAATGTAAAACTGGTGACACAGGAAACGCTCAAAACATAGACAGTAGGAAGACAGTCTTCCTGTACTTAAGTCGGCATTGTGTTTCTTATATTTAATTCCGATGCGATTTCTGTGTTTCATCGACAATGAGAAGGTCCAAGGGATACAGTAAACCGGCAGAGATGCATCGGAATGTAAAACTGGTGACACAGGAAACGCTCAAAACATAGACAGAGGAAGACTCAGTCTTCCCACACTTAAGTCGGCATAGTGTCTCTTATATTTATTTCCGATGAAATGTCTGTGTTTCATCGTGAATGGGAAGGTCCAAGGGATATAGTAAACCTGCAGTGGTGCGTCAGAAAGTTAAACTGATGACACAGGAAACGCTCAAAACATAAACAGTAGGAGGACTTAGTCTTCCTGTACTTAAGTCGGCATTGTGTCTCTTATATTTAATTCCGATGCAATTTCTGTGTTTCATCGTCACTGTGAAGGTCCAAGGGATACAGTAAACCTGCAGAGGTGCATCGGAATGTAAAACTGGTGACACAGGAAACGCTCAAAACAAAGACAGTAGGAAGACTCAGTCTTCCTGTACTTAAGTCGGCATTGTGTCTCTTATATTTAATTCCGAAGAAATTTCAGTGTTTCATCGTGAATGGGAAGGTCCAAGGGATATAGTAAACCTGCAGAGGTGCATCGGAAAGTAAAACTGATGACACAGGAAACGCTCAAAACATAGACAGTAGGAACGCTTAGTCTTCCTGTACTTAAGTCGGCATTGTGTCTCTTAAATTTAATTCCGATGCAATTTCTATGTTTCATCGTCAATGGGAAGGTCCAAGGGATACAGTAAACCTGCAGAGGTGCATCAGAATGTAAAACTGGTGACACAGGAAACGCTCAAATTATAGACACTATTAAGACTCAGTCTTCCTGTACTTAAGTCGGCATTGTGTCTCTTATATTTAATTCCGATGCAATGTCAGTGTTTCATCGTCAATGGGAAGGTCCAAGGGATACAGTGAACCTGCAGAGGTGCATCAGAATGTAAAACTGGTGACTCAGGAAACGCTCAAAACATAGACTGTAGGAAGACTCAGTCTTCCTGTACTTAAGTCGGCATTGTGTCTCTTATATTTTATTCCGATGCAATTTCTGTGTTTCATCGTGAATGGGAAGGTCCAAGGGATATAGTAAACCTGCAGAGCTGCATCGGAAAGTAAAACTGATGACACAGGAAACGCTCAAAACATAGACAGTAGGAACGCTTAGTCTTCCTGTACTTAAGTCGGCATTGTGTATCTTATATTTAATTCCGATGCAATTTCTGTGTTTCATCGCCAATGGGAAGGTCCAAGGAATACAGTAAGGCTGCAGAGGTGCATCGGAATGTAAAACTAGTGACACAGGAAACGCTCAAAGCATAGACAGTGGGAAGACTCTGTCTTCCTGTACTTAAGTCGGCATTGTGTCTCTTATATTTAATTCCGATGCAATTTCTGTGTTTCATCGTCAATGGGAAGGTCCAAGGGATACAGTAAGCCTGCAGAGGTGCATCAGAATGTGAAACTGGTGACACAGGATACGCTCAAAGCATAGAGTGTAGGAAGACTCAGTCTTCCTGTACTTCAGTCGGCAGTGTGTCTCTTATATTTAATTCCGATGCAATTTCTGTGTTTCATCGTCAATGGGAAGGTCCAAGGGAAACAGTGAACCTGCAGAGGTGCATCGGAATTTAAAACTGGTGACACAGGAAACGCTCAAAACATAGACAGTAGGAAGACTCAGTCTTCCCGTACTTAAGTCGGCATTGTGTCTCTTGTATTTAATTCCGTTGAAATTTCTGTGTTTCATCGTGAATGGGAAGGTCCAAGGGATATAGTAATCCTGCAGAGGTGCATCGGAAAGTAAAACTGATGACACAGGAAACGCTAAAAACATAGACAGTAGGAAGACTTAGTCTACCTGTACTTCAGTCGCCATTGTGTCTCTTATATTTAATTCCGATGCAATTTCTGTTTTTCATCGTCAATGGGAAGGTCCAAGGGATACAGTGAACCTGCAGAGGTGCATCTGAATGTAAAACTGATGACACAGAAAACGCTCAAAACATAGACAGTAGGAAGACTCAGTCTTCCTGTACTTAAGTCGGCATTGTGTCTCTTATTTCTAATTCCGATGCAATTTCTGTGTTTCATCGTCAATGGGAAGGTCCAAGGGATACAGTAATCCTGCAGAGGTGCATCAGAATGTAAAACTGCTGACACACTAAACGCTCAAATCATAGACAGTAGAAAGACTCAGTCTTCCTGTACTTAAGTCGGTATTGTGTCTCTTATATTTAATTCCGATGCAATTTCTGTGTTTCATCGTCAATGGGAAGGTCCAAGGGATACAGTAATTCTGCAGAGGTGCATCACAATGTAAAACTTCTGACACACTAAACGCTCAAACCATAGACAGTAGAAAGACTCAGTCTTCCTGTACTTAAGTCGGCATTGTGTTTCTTATATTTAATTCCGATGCAATTTCTGTGTTTCATCGTCAATGGGAAGGTCCAATGGATACAGAAAACCTGCAGAGGTGCATCAGAATTTAAAACTGGTGACACAGGAAACGCTCAAAACATAGACAGTAGGAAGACTCAGTCTTCCTGTACTTAAGTCGGCATTGTGTTTTTTTATATTTAATTCCGATGCGATTTCTGTGTTTCATCGACAATGAGAAGGTCCAAGGGATACAGTAAACCGGCAGAGATGCATCGGAATGTAAAACTGGTGACACAGGAAACGCTCAAAACATTGACCGTACGAAGACTGTTTTCTTGTACTTAAGTCGGCATTGTGTCCCTTATATTTAATTTCGATGCAATTTCTGTGTTTCATCGTCAATGGGAAGGTCCAAGGGATACAGGAAACTTGCAGAGGTGCATCGGAATGTCAAACTGGTAACACAGGAAACGCTCAAAGCATAGAGAGTAGGAAGACTCAGTCTTCCTGTACTTAAGTCGGCATTGTGTCTCTTATATTTAATTCCGATGCAATTTCTGTGTATCATCGTCAATGGGAAGGTCCAAGGGATACAGTAAACCTGCAGAGGTGCATCGGAATGTAAAACTGGTGACACAGGAAACGCTCAAAACATAGACAGTAGGAAGACTCATTCTTCCTATACTTAAGTCGGCATTGTGTCTCTTATATTTATTTCCGATGAAATTTCTGTGTTTCATCGTGAATGGGAAGGTCCAAGGGATACAGTATCCCTGTAGAGGTGCATCGGAAAATAAAACTGGTGACACAGGAAACGCTCAAATTATAGACAGTAGGTAGACTCAGTCTTCCTGTACTTAAGTCGGCATTGTGTCTCTTATATTTAATTCCGATGCAATTTCTGTGTTTCATCGTCAACGGGAAGATCCAAGGGATACAGTAAACCTGCAGAGGTGCATCAGAATGTAAAACTGGTAACACAGGAAACGCTCAAAACATAGACTGTAGGAAGACTCATTCTTCATGTACTTAAGTCGGCATTGTGTATCTTATATTTAATTCCGATGCAATTTCTGTGTTTCATCGTCAATGGGAAGGTCCAAGGGATACAGTAAACCTGCAGAGGTGCATCAGAATGTAAAACTGGTGACACAGGAAACGCTCAACACATAGACAGTAGGAAGACTCATTCTTCCTGTACTTAAGTCGGCATTGTGTAACTTATATTTAATTCCGATGCAATTTCTGTGTTTCATCGTCAATGGGAAGGTCCAAGGGATACAGTAAGCCTGCAGAGGTGCATCAGAATGTAAAACTGGTGACACAGGAATCGCTCAAAGCATTGAGAGTAGGAAGACTAAGTCTTCCTGTAGTTCAGTCGGCATTGTGTCTCTTATATTTAATTCCGATGCAATTTCGGTGTTTCATCGTCAATGGGAAGGTCCAAGGGATACAGTAAACCTGCAGAGGTGCATCGGAATGTAAAACTGGTGACACAGGAAACGCTCAAAACATTGTCCGTACGTAGACTGATATCTTGTACTTATGTAGGCATTGTGTCTCTTATATTTAATTCCGATGCGATTTCTGTGTTTCATCGACAAGGGGAAGGTCCAAGGGATACAGTAAACCGGCAGAGGTGCATCGGAATGTAAAACTGGAGACACAGGAAATGCTCAAGACATTGACCGTACGAAGACTCTTTTCTTGTACTTAAGTCGGCATTGTGTCTCTTATATTTAATTTCGATGCAATTTCTGTGTTTCATCGTCAATGGGAAGGTCCAAGGGAAACAGTAAACCTGCAGAGATGCATCGGAATGTAAAACTGGTGACACAGGAAACGCTCAAAACATAGACAGTAGGAAGACTCAGTCTTCCTGTACTTAAGTCGGCATTGTGTCCCTTATATTTAATTCCGATGCAATTTCTGTGTTTCATCGTCAATGGGAAGGTCCAAGGAATACAGTAAAGCTGCAGAGGTGCATCCGAATGTAAAACTAGTGACACAGGAAACGCTCAAAACATAGACAGTAGGAAGACTCTGTCTTCCTGTACTTAAGTCGGCATTGTGTCTCTTATATTTAATTCCGATGCAATTTCTGTGTTTCATCGTCAATGGGAAAGTCCAAGGGATACAGTAAGCCTCCAGAGGTGCATCAGAATGTAAAACTGATGACACAGGAAACGCACAGGGCATAGAGTGCAGGAAGACTCAGTCTTCCTGTACTTCAGTCGGCAGTGTGTCTCTTATATTTAATTCCGATGCAATTTCTGTGTTTCATCGTCAATGGGAAGGTCCAAGGGAAACAGTAAACCTGCAGAGGTGCATCGGAATTTAAAACTAGTGACACAGGAAACGCTCAAAACATAGACAGTAGGAAGACTCAGTCTTCCTGTACTTAAGTCGGCATTGTGTCTCTTATATTTAATTCCGATGCAATTTCTGTGTTTCATCGTCAATGGGAAGGTCCAAGGGAAACAGTAAACCTGCAGAGGTGCATCGGAATGTGAAACTGGTGACACAGGAAACGCTCAAAACGTAGACAGTAGGAAGACTCAGTCTTCCTGTACTTAAGTCGGCATTGTGTCTCTTGTACCTAATTCCGATGAAATTTCTGTGTTTCATCGTGAATGGGAAGCTCCAAGGGATATAGTAATCCTCCAGAGGTGCATCGGAAAGTAAAACTGATGACACAAGAAACGCTCAAAACATAGACAGTAGGAAGACTTAGTCTTCCTGTACTTCAGTCGGCATTGTGTCTCTTATATTTAATTCAGATGCAATTTCTGTTTTTCATCGTCAATGGGAAGGTCAAAGGGATACAGTAAACCTGCAGAGGTGCATCAGAATGTAAAACTGTTGACACAGGAAACGCTCAACACATAGACAGTAGGAAGACTCATTCTTCCTGTACTTAAGTCGGCATTGTGTCCCTTATATTTAATTCCGATGCAATTTCTGTGTTTCATCGTCAATGGGAAGGTCCAAGGAATACAGTAAAGCTGCAGAGGTGCATCGGAATGTAAAACTAGTGACACAGGAAACGCTCAAAGCATAGACAGTAGGAAGACTCTGTCTTCCTGTACTTAAGCCGGCATTGTGTCTCTTATATATAATTCCGATGCAATTTCTGTGTTTCATCGTCAATGGGCAGGTCCAAGGGATACAGTAAGCCTGCAGAGGTGCATCAGAATGTAAAACTGGTGACACAGGAAACGCACAAGGCATAGAGTGTAGGAAGACTCAGTCTTCCTGTACTTCAGTCGGCACTGTGTCTCTTATATTTAATTCCGATGCAATTTCTGTGTTTCATCGTCAATGGGAAGGTCCAAGGGAAACAGTAAACCTGCAGAGGTGCATCGGAATGTAAAACTGGTGACAGGAAACGCTCAAAACATAGACAGTAGGAAGACTCAGTCTTCCTGTACTTAAGTCGGCATTGTGTCTCTTATATTTATTTCCGATGAAATTTCTATGTTTCATCGTCAATGGGAAGGTCCAAGGAATACAGTAAACCTGCAGAGGTGCATCGGAATGTAAAACTAGTGACACAGGAAACGCTCTAAACATAGACAGTAGGAAGACTTAGTCTTCCTGTACTTCAGTCGGCATTGTGTCTCTTATATTTAATTCCGATGCAATTTCTGTTTTTCATCGTCAATGGGAAGGTCCAAGGGATACAGTAAACCGGCAGAGGTGCATAGGAATGTAAAACTGGTGACACGGGAAACGCTCAAGACATTGACCGTACGAAGACTGTTTTCTTGTACTTAAGTCGGCATTGTGTCTCTTATATTTAATTACGATGCAATTTCTGTGTTTCATCGTCAATGGGAAGGTCCAAGGGAAACAGTAAACCTGCAGAGGTGCATCGGAATGTAAAACTGGTGACACAGGAAACGCTCAAAACATAGACAGTAGGAAGACTCAGTCTTCCTGTACTTAAGTCGGCATTGTGTCTCTTATATTTATTTCCGAGAAATTTCTATGTTTCATCGTCAATGGGAAGGTCCAAGGGATACAGTAAACCGGCAGACTTGCATAGGAATGTAAGACTGGTGACACAGGAAACGCTCAACTCATTGACCGTACGAAGACTGTTTTCTTGTACTTAAGTCGGCACTGTGTCCCTTATGTTTAATTTCGATGCAATTTCTGTGTTTCATCGTCAATGGGAAGGTCCAATGGATACAGGAAACTTGCAGAGGTGCATCGGAATGTCAAACTGGTAACACAGGAAATGCTCAAAGCATAGAGAGTAGGAAGACTCAGTCTTCCTGTACTTAAGTCGGCATTGTGTCTCTTATATTTAATTCCGATGCAATATCTGTGTATCATCGTCAATGGGAAGGTCCAAGGGATACAGTAAACCTGCAGAGGTGCATCGGAATGTAAAACTGGTGACACAGGAAACGCTCAAAACATAGACAGTAGGAAGACTCATTCTTCCTATACTTAAGTCGGCATTGTGTCTCTTATATTTATTTCCGATGAAATTTCTGTGTTTCATCGTGATTGGGAAGGTCCAAGGGATATAGTAACCCTGTAGAGGTGCATCGGAAAATAAAACTGGTGACACAGGAAACGCTCAAATTATAGACAGTAGGAAGACTCAGTCTTCCTGTACTTAAGTCGGCATTGTGTCTCTTATATTTAATTCCGATGCAATTTCTGTGTTTCATCGTCAACGGGAAGGTACAAGGGATACAGTAAACCTGCAGAGGTGCAGCAGAATGTAAAACTTGTGACACAGGAATCGCTCAAAGCATTGAGAGTAGGAAGACTAAGTCTTCCTGTAGTTCAGTCGGCAATGTGCCTCTTATATTTAATTCCGATGCAATTTCTGTGTTTCATCGTCAATGGGAAGGTCCAAGGGATACAGTAAACCTGCAGAGGTGCATCGGAATGTAAAACTGGTGACACAGGAAACGCTCAAAACATTGTCCGTACGTAGACTGTTATCTTGTACTTATGTAGGCATTGTGTCTCTTATATTTAATTCCGATGCGATTTCTGTGTTTCATCGACAAGGGGAAGGTCCAAGGGATACAGTAAACCGGCAGAGGTGCATCGGAATGTAAAACTGGTGACACTGGAAACGCTCAAGACATTGACCGTACGAAGACTGTTTTCTTGTACTTAAGTCGGCATTGTGTCTCTTATATTTAATTTCGATGCAATTTCTGTGTTTCATCGTCAATGGGGAGGTCCAAGGGAAACAGTAAACCTGCAGAGATGCATCGGAATGTAAAACTGGTGACACAGGAAACGCTCAAAACATAGACAGTAGGAAGACTCAGTCTTCCTGTACTTAAGTCGGCATTGTGTCTTTTATATGTATTTCCGTGAAATTTCTATGTTTCATCGTCAATGGGAAGGTCCAAGGGATACAGTAAACCTGCAGAGGTGCATCAGAATGAAAAACTGGTGACACAGGAAACGCTCTACACATAGACAGTAGGAAGACTCATTCTTCCAGTACTTAAGTCGGCATTGTGTCTCTTATATTTAATTCCGATGCAATTTCTGTGTTTCATCGTCAATGGGAAGGTCCAAGGAATACAGTAAACCTGCAGAGGTGCATCGGAATGTAAAACTAGTGACACAGGAAACGCTCAAAACATAGACAGTAGGAAGACTCATTCTTCCTGTACTTAAGTCGGCATTGTGTCTCTTATATTTAATTCCGATGCAATTTCTGTGTTTCATCGTCAATGGGAAGGTCCAAGGGAAACAGTAAACCTGCAGAGGTGCATCGGAATGTAAAACTGGTGACACAGGAAATGCTCAAAACGTAGACAGTAGGAAGACTCAGTCTTCCTGTACTTAAGTCGGCATTGTGTCTCTATTATTTAATTCCGATGAAATTTCTGTGTTTCATCGTGAATGGGAAGGTCCAAGGGATATAGTAATACTCCAGAGGTGCATCGGAAAGTAAAACTGATGACACAGGAAACGCTCAAAACATAGACAGTAGGAAGACTTAGTCTTCCTGTACTTCAGTCGGCATTGTGTCTCTTATATTTAATTCCGATGCAATTTCTGTTTTTCATCGTCAATGGGAAGGTCAAAGGGATACAGTAACCTGCAGAGGTGCATCAGAATGTAAAACTGTTGACACAGGAAACGCTCAACACATAGACAGTAGGAAGACTCATTCTTCCTGTACTTAAGTCGGCATTGTGTCTCTTATATTTAATTCCGATGCAATTTCTGTGTTTCATCGTCAATGGGAAGGTCGAAGGGAAACAGTAAACCTGCAGAGGTGCATCGGAATGTAAAACTGGTGACACAGGAAACGCTCAAAACATAGACAGTAGGAAGACTCAGTCTTCCTGTACTTAAGTCGGCATTGTGTCTCTTGTATTTAATTCCGATGAAATTTCTGTGTTTCATCGTGAATGGGAAGGTCCAAGGGATATAGTAATCCTGCAGAGGTGCATCGGAAAGTAAAACTGATGACACTGGAAACGCTCTAAACATAGACAGTAGGAAGACTTAGTCTTCCTGTACTTCAGTCGGCATTGTGTCTCTTATATTTAATTCCGATGCAATTTCTGTTTTTCATCGTCAATGGGAAGGTCCAAGGGATACAGTAAACCGGCAGAGGTGCATAGGAATGTAAAACTGGTGACACGGGAAACGCTCAAGACATTGACCGTACGAAGACTGTTTTCTTGTACTTAAGTCGACATTGTGTCTCTTATATTTAATTACGATGCAATTTCTGTGTTTCATCGTCAATGGGAAGGTCCAAGGGAAACAGTAAACCTGCAGAGGTGCATCGGAATGTAAAACTGGTGACACAGGAAACGCTCAAAACATAGACAGTAGGAAGACTCAGTCTTCCTGTACTTAAGTCGGCATTGTGTCTCTTATATTTAATTCCGATGCAATTTCTATGTTTCATCGTCAATGGGAAGGTCCAAGGGATACAGTAAACCGGCAGACTTGCATAGGAATGTAAGACTGGTGACACAGGAAACGCTCAAAACACAGACAGTAGGAAGACTCAGTCTTCCTGTACTTAAGTCGGCATTGTGTCTCTTGTATTTAATTCCGATGAAATTTCTGTGTTTCATCGTGAATGGGAAGGTCCAAGGGATATAGTAATCCTGCAGAGGTGCATCGGAAAGTAAAACTGATGACACTGGAAACGCTCTAAACATAGACAGTAGGAAGACTTAGTCTTCCTGTACTTCAGTCGGCATTGTGTCTCTTATATTTAATTCCGATGCAATTTCTGTTTTTCATCGTCAATGGGAAGGTCCAAGGGATACAGTAAACCGGCAGAGGTGCATAGGAATGTAAAACTGGTGACACGGGAAACGCTCAAGACATTGAACGTACGAAGACTGTTTTCTTGTACTTAAGTCGGCATTGTGTCTCTTATATTTAATTCCGATGCAATTTCTGTGTTTCATCGTCAATGGGAAGGTCGAAGGGAAACAGTAAACCTGCAGAGGTGCATCGGAATGTAAAACTGGTGACACAGGAAACGCTCAAAACATAGACAGTAGGAAGACTCAGTCTTCCTGTACTTAAGTCGGCATTGTGTCTCTTGTATTTAATTCCGATGAAATTTCTGTGTTTCATCGTGAATGGGAAGGTCCAAGGGATATAGTAATCCTGCAGAGGTGCATCGGAAAGTAAAACTGATGACACTGGAAACGCTCTAAACATAGACAGTAGGAAGACTTAGTCTTCCTGTACTTCAGTCGGCATTGTGTCTCTTATATTTAATTCCGATGCAATTTCTGTTTTTCATCGTCAATGGGAAGGTCCAAGGGATACAGTAAACCGGCAGAGGTGCATAGGAATGTAAAACTGGTGACACGGGAAACGCTCAAGACATTGACCGTACGAAGACTGTTTTCTTGTACTTAAGTCGGCACTGTGTCCCTTATGTTTAATTTCGATGCAATTTCTGTGTTTCATCGTCAATGGGAAGGTCCAATGGATACAGGAAACTTGCAGAGGTGCATCGGAATGTCAAACTGGTAACACAGGAAATGCTCAAAGCATAGAGAGTAGGAAGACTCAGTCTTCCTGTACTTAAGTCGGCATTGTGTCTCTTATATTTAATTCCGATGCAATATCTGTGTATCATCGTCAATGGGAAGGTCCAAGGGATACAGTAAACCTGCAGAGGTGCATCGGAATGTAAAACTGGTGACACAGGAAACGCTCAAAACATAGACAGTAGGAAGACTCATTCTTCCTATACTTAAGTCGGCATTGTGTCTCTTATATTTATTTCCGATGAAATTTCTGTGTTTCATCGTGATTGGGAAGGTCCAAGGGATATAGTAACCCTGTAGAGGTGCATCGGAAAATAAAACTGGTGACACAGGAAACGCTCAAATTATAGACAGTAGGAAGACTCAGTCTTCCTGTACTTAAGTCGGCATTGTGTCTCTTATATTTAATTCCGATGCAATTTCTGTGTTTCATCGTCAACGGGAAGGTCCAAGGGATACAGTAAACCTGCAGAGGTGCATCAGAATGTAAAACTGGTGACACAGGAATCGCTCAAAGCATTGAGAGTAGGAAGACTAAGTCTTCCTGTAGTTCAGTCGGCATTGTGCCTCTTATATTTAATTCCGATGCAATTTCTGTGTTTCATCGTCAATGGGAAGGTCCAAGGGATACAGTAAACCTGCAGAGGTGCATCGGAATGTAAAACTGGTGACACAGGAAACGCTCAAAACATTGTCCGTACGTAGACTGTTATCTTGTACTTATGTAGGCATTGTGTCTCTTATATTTAATTCCGATGCGATTTCTGTGTTTCATCGACAAGGGGAAGGTCCAAGGGATACAGTAAACCGGCAGAGGTGCATCGGAATGTAAAACTGGTGACACTGGAAACGCTCAAGACATTGACCGTACGAAGACTGTTTTCTTGTACTTAAGTCGGCATTGTGTCTCTTATATTTAATTTCGATGCAATTTCTGTGTTTCATCGTCAATGGGGAGGTCCAAGGGAAACAGTAAACCTGCAGAGATGCATCGGAATGTAAAACTGGTGACACAGGAAACGCTCAAAACATAGACAGTAGGAAGACTCAGTCTTCCTGTACTTAAGTCGGCATTGTGTCTCTTATATGTATTTCCGTGAAATTTCTATGTTTCATCGTCAATGGGAAGGTCCAAGGGATACAGTAAACCTGCAGAGGTGCATCAGAATGAAAAACTGGTGACACAGGAAACGCTCTACACATAGACAGTAGGAAGACTCATTCTTCCAGTACTTAAGTCGGCATTGTGTCTCTTATATTTAATTCCGATGCAATTTCTGTGTTTCATCGTCAATGGGAAGGTCCAAGGAATACAGTAAACCTGCAGAGGTGCATCGGAATGTAAAACTAGTGATACAGGAAACGCTCAAAACATAGACAGTAGGAAGACTCAGTCTTCCTGTACTTAAGTCGGCATTGTGTCTCTTATATTTAATTCCGATGCAATTTCTGTGTTTCATCGTCAATGGGAAGGTCCAAGGGAAACAGTAAACCTGCAGAGGTGCATCGGAATGTAAAACTGGTGACACAGGAAATGCTCAAAACGTAGACAGTAGGAAGACTCAGTCTTCCTGTACTTAAGTCGGCATTGTGTCTCTATTATTTAATTCCGATGAAATTTCTGTGTTTCATCGTGAATGGGAAGGTCCAAGGGATATAGTAATACTCCAGAGGTGCATCGGAAAGTAAAACTGATGACACAGGAAACGCTCAAAACATAGACAGTAGGAAGACTTAGTCTTCCTGTACTTCAGTCGGCATTGTGTCTCTTATATTTAATTCCGATGCAATTTCTGTTTTTCATCGTCAATGGGAAGGTCAAAGGGATACAGTAAACCTGCAGAGGTGCATCAGAATGTAAAACTGTTGACACAGGAAACGCTCAACACATAGACAGTAGGAAGACTCATTCTTCCTGTACTTAAGTCGGCATTGTGTCTCTTATATTTAATTCCGATGCAATTTCTGTGTTTCATCGTCAATGGGAAGGTCCAAGGAATACAGTAAAGCTGCAGAGGTGCATCGGAATGTAAAACTAGTGACACAGGAAACGCTCAAAACATAGACAGTAGGAAGACTCTGTCTTCCTGTACTTAAGTCGGCATTGTGTCTCTTTTATTTAATTCCGATGCAATTTCTGTGTTTCATCGTCAATGGGAAGGTCCAAGGGATACAGTAAGCCTGCAGAGGTGCATCAGAATGTAAAACTGGTGACACAGGAAACGCACAAAGCATAGAGTCTAGGAAGACTCAGTCTTCCTGTACTTCAGTCGGCAGTGTGTCTCTTATATTTAATTCCGATGCAATTTCTGTGTTTCATCGTCAATGGGAAGGTCCAAGGGAAACAGTAAACCTGCAGAGGTGCATCGGAATGTAAAACTGGTGACACAGGAAACGCTCAAAACATAGACAGTACGAAGACTCAGTCTTCCTGTACTTAAGTCGGCATTGTGTCTCTCATATTTATTTCCGATGAAATTTCTATGTTTCATCGTCAATGGGAAGGTCCAAGGGATACAGTAAACCTGCAGAGGTGCATCAGAATGTAAAACTGGTGACACAGGAAACGCTCAACACATAGACAGTCGGAAGACTCATTCTTCCAGTACTTAAGTCGGCATTGTGTCTCTTATATTTAATTCCGATGCAATTTCTGTGTTTCATCGTCAATGGGAAGGTCCAAGGAATACAGTAAAGCTGCAGAGGTGCATCGGAATGTAAAACTAGTGACACAGGAAACGCTCAAAACATAGACAGTAGGAAGACTCTGTCTTCCTGTACTTAAGTCGGCATTGTGTCTCTTATATTTAATTCCGATGCAATTTCTGTGTTTCATCGTCAATGGGAAGGTCCAAGGGATACAGTAAGCCTGCAGAGGTGCATCAGAATGTAAAACTGGTGACACAGGAAACGCACAAAGCATAAAGTGTAGGAAGACTCAGTCTTCCTGTACTTCAGTCGGCAGTGTGTCTCTTATATTTAATTCCGATGCAATTTCTGTGTTTCATCGTCAATGGGAAGGTCCAAGGGAAACAGTAAACCTGCAGAGGTGCATCGGAATGTAAAACTGGTGACACAGGAAACGCTCAAAACATAGACAGTAGGAAGACTCAGTCTTCCTGTACTTAAGTCGGCATTGTGTCTCTTATATTTATTTCCGATGAAATTTCTATGTTTCATCGTCAATGGGAAGGTCCAAGGGATACAGTAAACCTGCAGAGGTGCATCAGAATGTAAAACTGGTGACACAGGAAACGCTCAACACATAGACAGTCGGAAGACTCATTCTTCCAGTACTTAAGTCGGCATTGTGTCTCTTATATTTAATTCCGATGCAATTTCTGTGTATCATCGTCAATGGGAAGGTCCAAGGAATACAGTAAACCTGCAGAGGTGCATCGGAATGTAAAACTAGTGACACAGGAAACGCTCAAAACATAGACAGTAGGAAGACTCAGTCTTCCTGTACTTAAGTCGGCATTGTGTCTCTTATATTTAATTCCGATGCAATTTCTGTGTTCCATCGTCAATGGGAAGGTCGAAGGGAAACAGTAAGCCTGCAGAGGTGCATCGGAATGTAAATCTGGTGACACAGGAAACGCTCAAAACATAGACAGTAGGAAGACTCAGTCTTCCTGTACTTAAGTCGGCATTGTGTCTCTTGTATTTAATTCCGATGAAATTTCTGTGTTTCATCGTGAATGGGAAGGTCCAAGGGATATGGTAATCCTGCAGAGGTGCATCGGAAAGTAAAACTGATGACACAGGAAACGCTCAAAACATAGACAGTAGGAAGACTTAGTCTTCCTGTACATCAGTCGGCATTGTGTCTCTTATATTTAATTCCGATGCAATTTCTGTGTTTCATCGTCAATGGGAAGGTCCAAGGGATACAGTAAACCTGCAGAGGTGCATCGGAATGTAAAACTGGTGACACAGAAAACGCTCAAAACATAGACAGTAGGAAGACTCATTCTTCCTATACTTAAGTCGGCATTGTGTCTCTTATATTTATTTCCGATGAAATTTCTGTGTTTCATCGTGAATGGGAAGGTCCAAGAGATATAGTAACCCTGTAGAGGTGCATCGGAAAATAAAACTGGTGACACAGGAAACGCTCAAATTATAGACAGTAGGAAGACTCAGTCTTCCTGTACTTAAGTCGGCATTGTGTCTCTTATATTTAATTCCGATGCAATTTCTGTGTTTTATCGTCAACGGGAAGGTCCAAGGGATACAGTAAACCTGCAGAGGTGCATCAGAATGTAAAACTGGTAACACAGGAAACGCTCAAAACATAGACTGTAGGAAGACTCAGTCTTCCTGTACTTAAGTCGGCATTGTGTATCTTATATTTAATTCCGATGCAATTTCTGTGTTTCATCGTCAATGGGAAGGTCCAAGGGATACAGTAAACCTGCAGAGGTGCATCGGAATGTAAAACTGGTGACACAGGAAACGCTCAAGACATTGACCGTACGAAGACTGTTTTCTTGTACTTAAGTCGGCATTGTGTCTCTTATATTTAATTTCGATGCAATTTCTGTGTTTCATCGTCAATGGGAAGGTCCAAGGGAAACAGTAAACCTGCAGAGATGCATCGGAATGTAAAACTGGTGACACAGGAAACGCTCAAAACATAGACAGTAGGAAGACTCAGTCTTCCTGTACTTAAGTCGGCATTGTGTCTCTTATATTTATTTCCGTGAAATTTCTATGTTTCATCGTCAACGGGAAGGTCCAAGGGATACAGTAAACCTGCAGAGGTGCATCAGAATGTAAAACTGGTAACACAGGAAACGCTCAATTCATAGACTTTAGGAAGACTCAGTCTTCCTGTACTTAAGTCGGCATTGTGTCTCTTATATTTAATTCCGATGCAATTTCGGTGTTTCATCGTCAATGGGAAGGACCAAGGGATACAGTAAACCTGCAGAGGTGCATCGGAATGTAAAACTAGTGACACAGGAAACGCTCAAAACATAGACAGTAGGAAGACTCTGTCTTCATGTGCTTAAGTCGGCATTGTGTCTCTTATATTTAATTGCGATGCAATTTCTGTGTTTCATCGTCAATGGGATGGTCCAAGGGAAACAGAAAACCTGCAGAGGTGCATCGGAATGTAAAACTGGTGACACAGGAAACGCTCAAAACATAGACAGTAGGAAGACTCAGTGTTCCTGTAATTAAGAGCGGCATTGTGTCTCTTATATTTATTTCCGATGAAATTTCTATGTTTCATCGTCAATGGGAAGGTCCAAGGGAAACAGTAAACCTGCAGAGGTGCATCGGAATGTAAAACTGGTGACACAGGAAACGCTCAAATCATAGACAGTAGGAAGACTCAGTCTTCCTGTACTTAAGTCGGCATTGTGTCTCTTATTTTTATTTCCGATGAAATTTCTATGTTTCATCGTCAATGGGAAGGTCTAACGGATACAGTAAACCTGCAGAGGTGCATCAGAATAAAAACTGTTGACACAGGAAACGCTCAACACATAGACAGTAGGAAGACTCATTCTTCCTGTACTTAAGTCGGCATTGTGTCTCTTATATTTAATTCCGATGCAATTTCTGTGTTTCATCGTCAATGGGAAGGTCCAAGGAATACAGTAAACCTGCAGAGGTGCATCGGAATGTAAAACGAGTGACACAGGAAACGCTCAAATCATAGACAGTAGGAAGACTCTGTCTTCCTGTACTTAAGTCGGCATTGTGTATCTTATATTTAATTCCGATGCAATTTCTGTGTTTCATCGTCAATGGGAAGGTCCAAGGGATACAGTAAGCCTCCAGAGGTGCATCAGAATGTAAAACTGGTGACACAGGAAACGCTCAAAGCATAGAGTGTAGGAAGACTGAGTCTTCCTGTACTTCAGTCGGCAGTGTGTCTCTTATATTTAATTCCGATGCTATTTCTGTGTTTCATCGTCAATGGGATGGTCCAAGTGAAACAGTAAACCTGCAGAGGTGCATCGGAATGTAAAACTGGTGACACAGGAAACGCTCAAAACATAGACAGTAGGAAGACTCAGTCTTCCTGTACTTAAGTCGGCATTGTGTCTCTTATATTTATTTCCGATGAAATTTCTATGTTTCATCGTCAATGGGAAGGTCCAAGGGATACAGTAAACCTGCAGAGGTGCATCAGAATGTAAAACTGATGACACAGGAAACGCTCAACACATAGACAGTAGGAAGACTCTGTCTTCCTGTACTTAAGTCGGAATTGTGTCTCTTATATTTAATTCCGATGCAATCTCTGTGTTTCATCGTCAATGGGAAGGTCCAAGGGATACAGTAAGCCTCCAGAGGTGCATCAGATTGTAAAACTGGTGACACAGGAAACGCTCAACCCATAGACAGTAGGAAGACTCATTCTTCCTGTACTTAAGTCGGCATTGTGTCTCTTATATTTAATTCCGATGCAATTTCTGTGTTTCAACGTCAATGGGAAGGTCCAAGGAATACAGTAAACCTGCAGAGGTGCATCGGAATGTAAAACTAGTGACACAGGAAACGCTCAAAACATAGACAGTAGGAAGACTCTGTCTTCCTGTACTTAAGTCGGCATTGTGTCTCTTATATTTAATTCCGATGCAATTTCTGTGTTTCATCGTCAATGGGAAGGTCCAAGGCATACAGTAAGCCTGCAGAGGTGCATCAGAATATAAAACTGGTGACACAGGAAACGCTCAAAGCATAGAGAGTAGGAAGACTCAGTCTTCCTGTACTTCAGTCGGCATTGTGTCTCTTATATTTAATTCCGATTCAATTTCTGTGTTTCATCGACAAGGGGAAGGTCCAAGGGATACAGTAAACCGGCAGAGGTGCATCGGAATGTAAAACTGGTGACACAGGAAACGCTCAAAACATTGTCCGTACGTAGACTGTTATCTTGTACTTATGTAGGCATTGTGTCTCTTATATTTAATTCCGATGCGATTTCTGTGTTTCATCGACAAGGGGAAGGTCCAAGGGATACAGTAAACCGGCAGAGGTGCATCGGAATGTAAAACTGGTGACACAGGAAACGCTCAAGACATTGACCGTACGAAGACTGTTTTCTTGTACTTAAGTCGGCATTGTGTCTCTTGTATTTAATTTCGATGCAATTTCTGTGTTTCATCGTCAATGCGAAGGTCCAAGAGATACAGGAGACCTGCAGAGGTGCATCGGAATGTCAACCTGGTAACACAGGAAACGCTCAAAACATAGAGAGTTGGAAGACTCAGTCTTGCTGTACTTATGTTGGCATTGTGTCTCTTATATTTAATTCCGATGCAATTTCTGTGTTTCATCGTCAATGGGAAGGTCCAAGGGATACAGTAAACCTGCAGAGTTGCATCGGAATGTAAAACTGGTGCCACAGGAAACGCTCCAAACATAGACAGAGGAGGACTCAGTCTTCCCATACTTATGTCGGCATAGTGTCTCTTATATTTATTTCCGATGAAATGTCTGTGTTTCATCGTGAATGGGAAGGTCCAAGGGATATAGTAAACCTGCAGAGGTGCGTCAGAAAGTTAAACTGATGACACAGGAAACGCTCAAAACATAAACAGTAGGAGGACTTAGTCTTCCTGTACTTAAGTCGGCATTGTGTCTCTTATATTTAATTCCGATGCAATTTCTGTGTTTCATCGTCACTGTGAAGGTCCAAGGGATACAGTAAACCTGTAGAGGTGCATCGGAATGTAAAACTGGTGACACAGGAAACGCTCAAATTATAGACACTAGGAAGACTCAGTCTTCCAGTACTTAAGTCTGCATTGTGTCTCTTATATTTAATTCCGATGCAATGTCTATGTTTCATCGTCAATGGGAAGGTCCAAGGGATACAGTAAACCTGCAGAGGTGCATCAGAATGTAAAACTGGTGACACAGGAAACGCTCAAAACAAAGAATGTAGGAAGACTCAGTCTTCCTGTACTTAAGTCGGCACTGTGTCTCTTATATTTTATTCCGATGCAATTTCTGTGTTTCATCGTCAATGGGAAGGTCCAAGGGGTACAGTAAACCTGCAGAGGTGCATCGGAATGTAAAACTGGTGACACAGGAAACGCTCAAAACAAAGACAGTAGGAAGACTCAGTCTTCCTTTTCTTAAGTCGGCATTGTGTCTCTTATATTTAATTCCGATGAAATTTCAGTGTTTCATCGTGAATGGGAAGGTCCAAGGGATATAGTAAACCTGCAGAGGTGCATCGGAAAGTAAAACTGATGACACAGGAAACGCTCAAAACATAGACAGTAGGAACGCTTAGTCTTCCTGTACTTAAGTCGTCATTGTGTCTCCTAAATTTAATTCCGATGCAATTTCTGTGTTTCATCGTCAATGGGAAGGTCCAAGGGATACAGTAAACCTGCAGAGGTGCATCGGAATGTATAACTGGTGACACAGGAAACGCTCAAAACATTGACAGTAGGAAGACTCAGTCTTTCTGTACTTAAGTCGGCATTGTGTCTCCTATATTTAAATCCGATGCGATTTCTGTGTTTCATCGACAATGGGAAGGTCCAAGGGATACAGTAAACCTGCAGAGGTGCATCGGAATGTAAAACTGGTGACACAGGAAACGCTCAAACATTGTCCGTACGGAGACTGTTATCTTGTACTTAAGTAGGCATAGTGTCTCTAACATTTAATTTCGATGCAATTTGTGTGTTTCATCGTCAATGGGAAGGTCCAAGGGATACAGGAAACCTGCAGAGGTGCATCAGAATGTAAAACTGGTGACACATGAAACGCTCAAATCATAGACAGTAGGAAGACTCAGTCTTCCTGTACTTAAGTCGGGCCGGCCGAAGTGGCCGTGCGGTTAATGGCGCTGCAGTCTGGAACCGCAAGTCCGCTACGGTCGCAGGTTCGAATCCTGCCTCGGGCATGGATGTTTGTGATTTCCTTAGGTTAGTTAGGTATAACTAGTTCTAAGTTCTAGGGGACTAATGACCTCAGCAGATTGAGTCCCATAGTGCTCAGAGCCATTTTTATTTTACTTAAGTCGGCATTGTGTGTCTTATATTTAATTCCGATGCAATTTCTGTGTTTCATCGTCAATGGGAAGCTCCACGGGATACAGTAAACCTGCAGACGTGCATCAGAATGTAAAACTGGTGACACAGGAAACGCTCAAAGCATAGAGAGTAGGAAGACTCAGTCTTCCTGTACTTCAGTCGGCATTGTGTCTCTTATATTTAATTCCGATGCAATTTCTGTATTTCATCGTCAATGGGAAGGTCCAAGGGATACAGTAAACCTGCAGAGGTGCATCGGAATGTAAAACTAGTGACACAGGAAACGCTCAAAACATAGACAGTAGGAAGACTCTGTCTTCATGTACTTAAGACGGCATAGTGTCTCTTATATTTAATTTCGATGCAATTTCTGTGTTTCATCGTCAATTGTAAGGTCCAAGGGAAACAGTAAACCTGCAGAGGTGCATCGGAATGTAAAACTGGTGACACAGGAAACGCTCAAAACATAGACAGTAGGAAGACTCAGTCTTCCTGTACTTAAGTCGGCATTGTGTCTCTTATTTTTATTTCCGATGAAATTTCTGTGTTTCATCGTGAATGGGAAGGTCGAAGGGATATAGTAAACCTGCAGGGGTGCATCGGAAAATAAAACTGGTGACGCAGGAAACGCTCAAAACATAGACAGTAGGAAGACTTAGTCTTCCTGTACTTAAGTCGGCATTGTGTCTCTTATATTTAATTCCGATTCAATTTCTGTGTTTCATCGACAAGGGGAAGGTCCAAGGGATACAGTAATCCGGCAGAGGTGCATCGGAATGTCAACCTGGTAACACAGGAAACGCTCAAAACATAGAGAGTAGGAAGACTCAGTCTTCCTGTACTTATGTTGGCATTGTGACTCTTATATTTAATTCCGATGCAATTTCTGTGTTTCATCGTCAATGGGAAGGTCCAAGGGATACAGTAAACCTGCAGAGTTGCATCGGAATGTAAAACTGGTGACACAGGAAACGCTCCAAACATAGACAGAGGAAGACTCAGTCTTCCCATACTTATGTCGGCATAGTGTCTCTTATATTTATTTCCGATGAAATGTCTGTGTTTCATCGTGAATGGGAAGGTCCAAGGGATATAGTAAACCTGCAGAGGTGCGTCAGAAAGTTAAACTGATGACACAGGAAACGCTCAAAACATAAACAGTAGGAGGACTTAGTCTTCCTGTACTTAAGTCGGCATTGTGTCTCTTATATTTAATTCCGATGCAATTTCTGTGTTTCATCGTCACTGTGAAGGTCCAAGGGATACTGTAAACCTGTAGAGGTGCATCGGAATGTAAAACTGGTGACACAGGAAACGCTCAAATTATAGACACTAGGAAGACTCAGTCTTCCAGTACTTAAGTCTGCATTGTGTCTCTTATATTTAGTTCCGATGCAATGTCTATGTTTCATCGTCAACGGAAGGTCCAAGGGATACAGTAAACCTGCAGAGGTGCATCAGAATGTAAAACTGGTGACACAGGAAACGCTCAAAACAAAGAATGTAGGAAGACTCAGTCTTCCTGTACTTAAGTCGGCATTGTGTCTCTTATATTTTATTCCGATGCAATTTCTGTGTTTCATCGTCAATGGGAAGGTCCAAGGGATACAGTAAACCTGCAGACGTGCATCGGAATGTATAACTGGTGACACAGGAAACGCTCAAAACATTGTCCGTACGTAGACTGTTATCTTGTACTTAAGTAGGCATAGTGTCTCTTATATTTAATTTCGATGCAATTTGTGTGTTTCATCGTCAATGGGAAGGTCCAAGGGATACAGGAAACCTGCAGAGGTGCATCAGAATGTAAAACTGGTGACACATGAAACGCTCAAATCATAGACAGTAGGAAGACTCAGTCTTCCTGTACTTAAGTCGGGCCGGCCGAAGTGGCCGTGCGGTTAAAGGCGCTGCAGTCTGGAACCGCAAGTCCGCTACGGTCGCAGGTTCGAATCCTGCCTCGGGCATGGATGTTTGTGATGTCCTTAGGTTAGTTAGGTATAACTAGTTCTAAGTTCTGGGGGACTAATGACCTCAGCAGTTGAGTCCCATAGTGCTCAGAGCCATTTTTTTTACTTAAGTCGGCATTGTGTGTCTTATATTTAATTCCGATGCAATTTCTGTGTTTCATCGTCAATGGGAAGCTCCACGGGATACAGTAAACCTGCAGAGGTGCATCGGAATGTAAATCTGGTGACACAGGAAACGCTCAAATCATAGACAGTAGGAAGACTCAGTCTTCCTATACTTAAGTCGGCACTGTGTCTCTTATTTATATTTCCGATGAAATTTCTGTGTTTCATCGTGAATGGGAAGGTCCAAGGGATATAGTAAACCTGCAGAGGTGCATCGGAAAATAAAACTGGTGACGCAGGAAACGCTCAAAACATAGACAGTAGGAAGACTTAGTCTTCCTGTACTTAAGTCGGCATTGTGTCTCTTATATTTAATTCCGATTCAATTTCTGTGTTTCATCGACAAGGGGAAGGTCCAAGGGATACAGTAAACCGGCAGAGGTGCATCGGAATGTAAAACTGGTGACACAGGAAACGCTCAAGACATTGACCGTACGAAGACTGTTTTCTTGTACTTAAGTCGGCATTGTGTCTCTTATATTTAATTTCGATGCAATTTCTGTGTTTCATCGTCAATGCGAAGGTCCAAGAGATACAGGAAACCTGCAGAGGTGCATCGGAATGTCAACCTGGTAACACAGGAAACGCTCAAAACATAGAGAGTAGGAAGACTCAGTCTTCCTGTACTTATGTTGGCATTGTGACTCTTATATTTAATTCCGATGCAATTTCTGTGTTTCATCGTCAATGGGAAGGTCCAAGGGATACAGTAAACCTGCAGAGGTGCATCAGAATGTAAAACTGGTGACACAGGAAACGCTCAAAACAAAGAATGTAGGAAGACTCAGTCTTCCTGTACTTAAGTCGGCACTGTGTCTCTTATATTTTATTCCGATGCAATTTCTGTGTTTCATCGTCAATGGGAAGGTCCAAGGGGTACAGTAAACCTGCAGAGGTGCATCGGAATGTAAAACTGGTGACACAGGAAACGCTCAAAACAAAGACAGTAGGAAGACTCAGTCTTCCTGTTCTTAAGTCGGCATTGTGTCTCTTATATTTAATTCCGATGAAATTTCAGTGTTTCATCGTGAATGGGAAGGTCCAAGGGATATAGTAAACCTGCAGAGGTGCATCGGAAAGTAAAACTGATGACACAGGAAACGCTCAAAACATAGACAGTAGGAACGCTTAGTCTTCCTGTACTTAAGTCGTCATTGTGTCTCCTAAATTTAATTCCGATGCAATTTCTGTGTTTCATCGTCAATGGGAAGGTCCAAGGGATACAGTAAACCTGCAGAGGTGCATCGGAATGTATAACTGGTGACACAGGAAACGCTCAAAACATTGACAGTAGGAAGACTCAGTCTTTCTGTACTTAAGTCGGCATTGTGTCTCCTATATTTAAATCCGATGCGATTTCTGTGTTTCATCGACAATGGGAAGGTCCAAGGGATACAGTAAACCTGCAGAGGTGCATCGGAATGTAAAACTGGTGACACAGGAAACGCTCAAACATTGTCCGTACGGAGACTGTTATCTTGTACTTAAGTAGGCATAGTGTCTCTAACATTTAATTTCGATGCAATTTGTGTGTTTCATCGTCAATGGGAAGGTCCAAGGGATACAGGAAACCTGCAGAGGTGCATCAGAATGTAAAACTGGTGACACATGAAACGCTCAAATCATAGACAGTAGGAAGACTCAGTCTTCCTGTACTTAAGTCGGGCCGGCCGAAGTGGCCGTGCGGTTAATGGCGCTGCAGTCTGGAACCGCAAGTCCGCTACGGTCGCAGGTTCGAATCCTGCCTCGGGCATGGATGTTTGTGATTTCCTTAGGTTAGTTAGGTATAACTAGTTCTAAGTTCTAGGGGACTAATGACCTCAGCAGATTGAGTCCCATAGTGCTCAGAGCCATTTTTATTTTACTTAAGTCGGCATTGTGTGTCTTATATTTAATTCCGATGCAATTTCTGTGTTTCATCGTCAATGGGAAGCTCCACGGGATACAGTAAACCTGCAGACGTGCATCAGAATGTAAAACTGGTGACACAGGAAACGCTCAAAGCATAGAGAGTAGGAAGACTCAGTCTTCCTGTACTTCAGTCGGCATTGTGTCTCTTATATTTAATTCCGATGCAATTTCTGTATTTCATCGTCAATGGGAAGGTCCAAGGGATACAGTAAACCTGCAGAGGTGCATCGGAATGTAAAACTAGTGACACAGGAAACGCTCAAAACATAGACAGTAGGAAGACTCTGTCTTCATGTACTTAAGACGGCATAGTGTCTCTTATATTTAATTTCGATGCAATTTCTGTGTTTCATCGTCAATTGTAAGGTCCAAGGGAAACAGTAAACCTGCAGAGGTGCATCGGAATGTAAAACTGGTGACACAGGAAACGCTCAAAACATAGACAGTAGGAAGACTCAGTCTTCCTGTACTTAAGTCGGCATTGTGTCTCTTATTTTTATTTCCGATGAAATTTCTGTGTTTCATCGTGAATGGGAAGGTCGAAGGGATATAGTAAACCTGCAGGGGTGCATCGGAAAATAAAACTGGTGACGCAGGAAACGCTCAAAACATAGACAGTAGGAAGACTTAGTCTTCCTGTACTTAAGTCGGCATTGTGTCTCTTATATTTAATTCCGATTCAATTTCTGTGTTTCATCGACAAGGGGAAGGTCCAAGGGATACAGTAATCCGGCAGAGGTGCATCGGAATGTCAACCTGGTAACACAGGAAACGCTCAAAACATAGAGAGTAGGAAGACTCAGTCTTCCTGTACTTATGTTGGCATTGTGACTCTTATATTTAATTCCGATGCAATTTCTGTGTTTCATCGTCAATGGGAAGGTCCAAGGGATACAGTAAACCTGCAGAGTTGCATCGGAATGTAAAACTGGTGACACAGGAAACGCTCCAAACATAGACAGAGGAAGACTCAGTCTTCCCATACTTATGTCGGCATAGTGTCTCTTATATTTATTTCCGATGAAATGTCTGTGTTTCATCGTGAATGGGAAGGTCCAAGGGATATAGTAAACCTGCAGAGGTGCGTCAGAAAGTTAAACTGATGACACAGGAAACGCTCAAAACATAAACAGTAGGAGGACTTAGTCTTCCTGTACTTAAGTCGGCATTGTGTCTCTTATATTTAATTCCGATGCAATTTCTGTGTTTCATCGTCACTGTGAAGGTCCAAGGGATACTGTAAACCTGTAGAGGTGCATCGGAATGTAAAACTGGTGACACAGGAAACGCTCAAATTATAGACACTAGGAAGACTCAGTCTTCCAGTACTTAAGTCTGCATTGTGTCTCTTATATTTAGTTCCGATGCAATGTCTATGTTTCATCGTCAACGGAAGGTCCAAGGGATACAGTAAACCTGCAGAGGTGCATCAGAATGTAAAACTGGTGACACAGGAAACGCTCAAAACAAAGAATGTAGGAAGACTCAGTCTTCCTGTACTTAAGTCGGCATTGTGTCTCTTATATTTTATTCCGATGCAATTTCTGTGTTTCATCGTCAATGGGAAGGTCCAAGGGGTACAGTAAACCTGCAGAGGTGCATCGGAATGTAAAACTGGTGACACAGGAAACTCTCAAAACAAAGACAGTAGGAAGACTCAGTCTTCCTGTTCTTAAGTCGGCATTGTGTCTCTTATATTTAATTCCGATGAAATTTCAGTGTTTCATCGTGAATGGGAAGGTCCAAGGGATATAGTAAACCTGCAGAGGTGCATCGGAAAGTAAAACTGATGACACAGGAAACGCTCAAAACATAGACAGTAGGAACGCTTAGTCTTCCTGTACTTAAGTCGGCATTGTGTCTCTTAAACTTAATTCCGATGCAATTTCTGTGTTTCATCGTCAATGGGAAGGTCCAAGGGATACAGTAAACCTGCAGACGTGCATCGGAATGTATAACTGGTGACACAGGAAACGCTCAAAACATTGACAGTAGGAAGACTCAGTCTTTCTGTACTTAAGTCGGCATTGTGTCTCCTATATTTAAATCCGATGCGATTTCTGTGTTTCATCGACAATGGGAAGGTCCAAGGGATACAGTAAACCTGCAGAGGTGCATCGGAATGTAAAACTGGTGACACAGGAAACGCTCAAAACATTGTCCGTACGTAGACTGTTATCTTGTACTTAAGTAGGCATAGTGTCTCTTATATTTAATTTCGATGCAATTTGTGTGTTTCATCGTCAATGGGAAGGTCCAAGGGATACAGGAAACCTGCAGAGGTGCATCAGAATGTAAAACTGGTGACACATGAAACGCTCAAATCATAGACAGTAGGAAGACTCAGTCTTCCTGTACTTAAGTCGGGCCGGCCGAAGTGGCCGTGCGGTTAAAGGCGCTGCAGTCTGGAACCGCAAGTCCGCTACGGTCGCAGGTTCGAATCCTGCCTCGGGCATGGATGTTTGTGATGTCCTTAGGTTAGTTAGGTATAACTAGTTCTAAGTTCTGGGGGACTAATGACCTCAGCAGTTGAGTCCCATAGTGCTCAGAGCCATTTTTTTTACTTAAGTCGGCATTGTGTGTCTTATATTTAATTCCGATGCAATTTCTGTGTTTCATCGTCAATGGGAAGCTCCACGGGATACAGTAAACCTGCAGAGGTGCATCGGAATGTAAATCTGGTGACACAGGAAACGCTCAAATCATAGACAGTAGGAAGACTCAGTCTTCCTATACTTAAGTCGGCACTGTGTCTCTTATTTATATTTCCGATGAAATTTCTGTGTTTCATCGTGAATGGGAAGGTCCAAGGGATATAGTAAACCTGCAGAGGTGCATCGGAAAATAAAACTGGTGACGCAGGAAACGCTCAAAACATAGACAGTAGGAAGACTTAGTCTTCCTGTACTTAAGTCGGCATTGTGTCTCTTATATTTAATTCCGATTCAATTTCTGTGTTTCATCGACAAGGGGAAGGTCCAAGGGATACAGTAAACCGGCAGAGGTGCATCGGAATGTATAACTGGTGACACAGGAAACGCTCAAGACATTGACCGTACGAAGACTGTTTTCTTGTACTTAAGTCGGCATTGTGTCTCTTATATTTAATTTCGATGCAATTTCTGTGTTTCATCGTCAATGCGAAGGTCCAAGAGATACAGGAAACCTGCAGAGGTGCATCGGAATGTCAACCTGGTAACACAGGAAACGCTCAAAACATAGAGAGTAGGAAGACTCAGTCTTCCTGTACTTATGTTGGCATTGTGACTCTTATATTTAATTCCGATGCAATTTCTGTGTTTCATCGTCAATGGGAAGGTCCAAGGGATATAGTAAACCTGCAGAGGTGCGTCAGAAAGTTAAACTGATGACACAGGAAACGCTCAAAACATAAACGGTAGGAGGACTTAGTCTTCCTGTACTTAAGTCGGCATTGTGTCTCTTATATTTAATTCCGATGCAATTTCTGTGTTTCATCGTCAATGGGAAGGTCCAAGGAATACAGTAAACCTGCAGAGGTGCATCGGAATGTAAAACTAGTGACACAGGAAACGCTCAAAACATGGACAGTAGGAAGACTCTGTCTTCCTGTACTTAAGTCGGCATTGTGTCTCTTATATTTAATTCCGATGCAATTTCTGTATTTCATCGTCAATGGGAAGGTCCAAGGCATACAGTAAGCCTGCAGAGGTGCATCAGAATGTAAAACTGGTGACACAGGAATCGCTCAAAGCATTGAGAGTAGGAAGACTAAGTCTTCCTGTAGTTCAGTCGGCATTGTGCCTCTTATATTTAATTCCGATGCAATTTCTGTGTTTCATCGTCAATGGGAAGGTCCAAGGGATACCGTAAACCTGCAGAGGTGCATCGGAATGTAAAACTGGTGACACAGGAAACGCTCAAATCATTGTCCGTACGTAGACTGTTATCTTGTACTTATGTAGGCATTGTGTCTCTTATATTTAATTCCGATGCGATTTCTGTGTTTCATCGACAAGGGGAAGGTCCAAGGGATACAGTAAACCGGCAGAGGTGCATCGGAATGTAAAACTGGTGACACAGGAAACGCTCAAGACATTGACCGTACCAAGACTGTTTTCTTGTACTTAAGTCGGCATTGTGTCTCTTATATTTAATTTCGATGCAATTTCTGTGTTTCATCGTCAATGGGAAGGTCCAAGGGAAACAGTAAACCTGCAGAGATGCATCGGAATGTAAAACTGGTGACACAGGAAACGCTCTACACATAGACAGTAGGAAGACTCATTCTTCCAGTACTTAAGTCGGCATTGTGTCTCTTATATTTAATTCCGATGCAATTTCTGTGTTTCATCGTCAATGGGAAGGTCCAAGGAATACAGTAAACCTGCAGAGGTGCATCGGAATGTAAAACTAGTGACACAGGAAACGCTCAAACATAGACAGTAGGAAGACTCAGTCTTCCTGTACTTAAGTCGGCATTGTGTCTCTTATATTTAATTCCGATGCAATTTCTGTGTTTCATCGTCAATGGGAAGGTCAAAGGGATACAGTAAACCTGCAGAGGTGCATCAGAATGTAAAACTGTTGACACAGGAAACGCTCAACACATAGACAGTAGGAAGACTCATTCTTCCTGTACTTAAGTCGGCATTGTGTCTCTTATATTTAATTCCGATGCAATTTCTGTGTTTCATCGTCAAGGGGAAGGTCCAAGGAATACAGTAAAGCTGCAGAGGTGCATCGGAATGTAAAACTAGTGTCACAGGAAACGCTCAAAACATAGACAGTAGGAAGACTCTGTCTTCCTGTACTTAAGTCGGCATTGTGTCTCTTATATTTAATTCCGATGCAATTTCTGTGTTTCATCGTCAATGGGAAGGTCCAAGGGATACAGTAAGCCTGCAGAGGTGCATCAGAATGTAAAACTGGTGACACAGGAAACGCACAAAGCATAGAGTGTAGGAAGACTCAGTCTTCCTGTACTTCAGTCGGCAGTGTGTCTCTTATATTTAATTCCGATGCAATTTCTGTGTTTCATCGTCAATGGGAAGGTCCAAGGGAAACAGTAAACCTGCAGAGGTGCATCGGAATGTAAAACTAGTGACACAGGAAACACACAAAGCATAGAGTGTAGGAAGACTCAGTCTTCCTGTACTTCAGTCGGCAGTGTGTCTCTTATATTTAATTCCGATGCAATTTCTGTGTTTCATCGTCAATGGGAAGGTCCAAGGGAAACAGTAAACCTGCAGAGGTGCATCGGAATGTAAAACTGGTGACACAGGAAACGCTCAAAACATAGACAGTAGGAAGACTCAGTCTTCCTGTACTTAAGTCGGCATTGTGTCTCTTATATTTATTTCCGATGAAATTTCTATGTTTCATCGTCAATGGGAAGGTCCAAGGGATACAGTAAACCTGCAGAGGTGCATCAGAATGTAAAACTGGTGACACAGGAAACGCTCAACACATAGACAGTCGGAAGACTCATTCTTCCAGTACTTAAGTCGGCATTGTGTCTCTTATATTTAATTCCGATGCAATTTCTGTGTTTCATCGTCAATGGGAAGGTCCAAGGGAAACAGTAAACCTGCAGAGATGCATCGGAATGTAAAACTGGTGACACAGGAAACGCTCAAAACATAGACAGTAGGAAGACTCAGTCTTCCTGTACTTAAGTCGGCATTGTGTCTCTTATATTTATTTCCGTGAAATTTCTATGTTTCATCGTCAACGGGAAGGTCCAAGGGATACAGTAAACCTGCAGAGGTGCATCAGAATGTAAAACTGGTAACACAGGAAACGCTCAATTCATAGACTTTAGGAAGACTCAGTCTTCCTGTACTTAAGTCGGCATTGTGTCTCTTATATTTAATTCCGATGCAATTTCGGTGTTTCATCGTCAATGGGAAGGTCCAAGGGATACAGTAAACTTGCAGAGGTGCATCGGAATGTAAAACTAGTGACACAGGAAACGCTCAAACATAGACAGTAGGAAGACTCTGACTTCATGTGCTTAAGTCGGCATTGTGTCTCTTATATTTAATTGCGATGCAATTTCTGTGTTTCATCGTCAATGGGATGGTCCAAGGGAAACAGTAAACCTGCAGAGGTGCATCGGAATGTAAAACTGGTGACACAGGAAACGCTCAAAACATAGACAGTAGGAAGACTCAGTCTTCCTGTAATTAAGAGCGGCATTGTGTCTCTTATATTTATTTCCGATGAAATTTCTATGTTTCATCGTCAATGGGAAGGTCCAAGGGAAACAGTAAACGTGCAGAGGTGCATCGGAATGTAAAACTGGTGACACAGGAAACGCTCAAATCATAGACAGTAGGAAGACTCAGTCTTCCTGTACTTAAGTCGGCATTGTGTCTCTTATTTTTATTTCCGAAGAAATTTCTATGTTTCATCGTCAATGGGAAGGTCTAACGGATACAGTAAACCTGCAGAGGTGCATCAGAATAAAAACTGTTGACATAGGAAACGCTCAACACATAGACAGTAGGAAGACTCATTCTTCCTGTACTTAAGTCGGCATTGTGTCTCTTATATTTAATTCCGATGCAATTTCTGTGTTTCATCGTCAATGGGAAGGTCCAAGGAATACAGTAAACCTGCAGAGGTGCATCGGAATGTAAAACGAGTGACACAGGAAACGCTCAAAACATAGACAGTAGGAAGACTCTGTCTTCCTGTACTTAAGTCGGCATTGTGTATCTTATATTTAATTCCGATGCAATTTCTGTGTTTCATCGTCAATGGGAAGGTCCAAGGGATACAGTAAGCCTCCAGAGGTGCATCACAATGTAAAACTGGTGACACAGGAAACGCTCAAAGCATAGAGTGTAGGAAGACTCAGTCTTCCTGTACTTCAGTCGGCAGTGTGTCTCTTATATTTAATTCCGATGCAATTTCTGTGTTTCATCGTCAATGGGAAGGTCCAAGTGAAACAGTAAACCTGCAGAGGTGCATCGGAATGTAAAACTGGTGACACAGGAAACGCTCAAAACATAGACAGTAGGAAGACTCAGTCTTCCTGTACTTAAGTCGGCATTGTGTCTCCTATATTTATTTCCGATGAAATTTCTATGTTTCATCGTCAATGGGATGGTCCAAGGGATACAGTAAACCTGCAGAGGTGCATCAGAATGTAAAACTGATGACACAGGAAACGCTCAACACATAGACAGTAGGAAGACTCACTCTTCCAGTACTTAAGTCGGCATTGTGTCTCTTATAATTAATTCCGAAGCAATTTCTGTGTTTCATCGTCAATGGGAAGGTCCAAGGGAAACAGTAAACCTGCAGAGGTGCATCGGAATGTAAAACTGGTGACACAGGAAACGCTCAAAACATAGACAGTAGGAAGACTCAGTCTTCCTGTACTTAAGTCGGCATTGTGTCTCTTGTATTTAATTCCGATCAAATTTCTGTGTTTCATCGTGAATGGGAAGGCCCAAGTAATACAGTAAACCTGCAGAGGTGCATCGGAATGTAAAATTAGTGACACAGGAAACGCTCAACCCATAGACAGTAGGAAGACTCATTCTTCCTGTACTTAAGTCGGCATTGTGTCTCTTATATTTAATTCCGATGCAATTTCTGTGTTTCATCGTCAATGGGAAGGTCCAAGGAATACAGTAAACCTGCAGAGGTGCATCGGAATGTAAAACTAGTGACACAGGAAACGCTCAAAACATAGACAGTAGGAAGACTCTGTCTTCCTGTACTTAAGTCGGCATTGTGTCTCTTATATTTAATTCCGATGCAATTTCTGTGTTTCATCGTCAATGGGAAGGTCCAAGGCATACAGTAAGCCTGCAGAGGTGCATCAGAATATAAAACTGGTGACACAGGAAACGCTCAAAGCATAGAGAGTAGGAAGACTCAGTCTTCCTGTACTTCAGTCGGCATTGTGTCTCTTATATTTAATTCCGATGCAATTTCTGTGTTTCATCGTCAATGGGAAGGTCCAAGGGATACAGTAAACCTGCAGAGGTGCATCGGAATGTAAAACCGGTGACACAGGAAACGCTCAAAACATAGACAGTAGGAAGACTCAGTCTTTCTGTACTTAAGTCGGCATTGTGTCTCCTATATTTAATTCCGATGCGATTTCTGTGTTTCATCGACAATGGGAAGGTCCAAGGTATACAGTAAACCTGCAGAGGTGCATCGGAATGTAAATCTGGTGACACAGGAAACGCTCAAAACATTGTCCGTACGTAGACTGTTATCTTGTACTTATGTAGGCATTGTGTCTCTCATATTTAATTCCGATGCGATTTCTGTGTTTCATCGACAAGGGGAAGGTGCAAGGGATACAGTAAACCGGCAGAGGTGCATCGGAATGTAAAACTGGTGACACAGGAAACGCTCAAGACATTGACCGTACGAAGACTGTTTTCTTGTATTTAAGTCGGCATTGTGTCTCTTATATTTACTTTCGATGCAATTTCTGTGTTTCATCGTCAATGTGAAGGTCCAAGAGATACAGGAAACCTGCAGAGGTGCATCGGAATGTCAACCTGGTAACACAGGAAACGCTCAAAACATAGAGAGTTGGAAGACTCAGTCTTGCTGTACTTATGTTGGCATTGTGACTCTTATATTTAATTCCGATGCAATTTCTGTGTTTCATCGTCAAAGGGAAGGTCCAAGGGAAACAGTAAACCTGCAGAGGTGCATCGGAATGTAAAACTGGTGACACAGGAAACGCTCAAAACATAGACAGTAGGAAGACTCAGTCTTCCTGTACTTAAGTCGGCATTGTGTCTCTTATATTTATTTCCGATGAAATTTCTATGTTTCATCGTCAATGGGAAGGTCCAAGGGATACAGTAAACCTGCAGAGGTGCATCAGAATGTAAAACTGGTGACACAGGAAACGCTCAACACATAGACAGTCGGAAGACTCATTCTTCCAGTACTTAAGTCGGCATTGTGTCTCTTATATTTAATTCCGATGCAATTTCTGTGTTTCATCGTCAATGGGAAGGTCCAAGGAATACAGTAAACCTGCAGAGGTGCATCGGAATGTAAAACTAGTGACACAGGAAACGCTCAAAACATAGACAGTAGGAGGACTCAGTCTTCCTGTACTTAAGTCGGCATTGTGTCTCTTATATTTAATTCCGATGCAATTTCTGTGTTCCATCGTCAATGGGAAGGTCGAAGGGAAACAGTAAGCCTGCAGAGGTGCATCGGAATGTAAATCTGGTGACACAGGAAACGCTCAAAACACAGACAGTAGGAAGACTCAGTCTTCCTGTACTTAAGTCGGCATTGTGTCTCTTGTATTTAATTCCGATGAAATTTCTGTGTTTCATCGTGAATGGGAAGGTCCAAGGGATATAGTAATCCTGCAGAGGTGCATCGGAAAGTAAAACTGATGACACAGGAAACGCTCAAAACATAGACAGTAGGAAGACTTAGTCTTCCTGTACTTCAGTCGGCATTGTGTCTCTTATATTTAATTCCGATGCAATTTCTGTTTTTCATCGTCAATGGGAAGGTCCAAGGGAAACAGTAAACCTGCAGAGATGCATCGGAATGTAAAACTGGTGACACAGGAAACGCTCAAAACATAGACAGTAGGAAGACTCAGTCTTCCTGTACTTAAGTCGGCATTGTGTCTCTTATATTTATTTCCGTGAAATTTCTATGTTTCATCGTCAACGGGAACGTCCAAGGGATACAGTAAACCTGCAGAGGTGCATCAGAATGTAAAACTGGTAACACAGGAAACGCTCAATTCATAGACTTTAGGAAGACTCAGTCTTCCTGTACTTAAGTCGGCATTGTGTCTCTTATATTTAATACCGATGCAATTTCGGTGTTTCATCGTCAATGGGAAGGTCCAAGGGATACAGTAAACCTGCAGAGGTGCATCGGAATGTAAAACTATTGACACAGGAAACGCTCAAACATAGACAGTAGGAAGACTCTGTCTTCATGTGCTTAAGTCGGCATTGTGTCTCTTATATTTAATTGCGATGCAATTTCTGTGTTTCATCGTCAATGGGATGGTCCAAGGGAAACAGTAAACCTGCAGAGGTGCATCGGAATGTAAAACTGGTGACACAGGAAACGCTCAAAACATAGACAGTAGGAAGACTCAGTCTTCCTGTAATTAAGAGCGGCATTGTGTCTCTTATATTTATTTCCGATGAAATTTCTATGTTTCATCGTCAATGGGAAGGTCCAAGGGAAACAGTAAACGTGCAGAGGTGCATCGGAATGTAAAACTGGTGACACAGGAAACGCTCAAATCATAGACAGTAGGAAGACTCAGTCTTCCTGTACTTAAGTCGGCATTGTGTCTCTTATTTTTATTTCCGATGAAATTTCTATGTTTCATCGTCAATGGGAAGGTCTAACGGATACAGTAAACCTGCAGAGGTGCATCAGAATAAAAACTGTTGACACAGGAAACGCTCAACACATAGACAGTAGGAAGACTCATTCTTCCTGTACTTAAGTCGGCATTGTGTCTCTTATATTTAATTCCGATGCAATTTCTGTGTTTCATCGTCAATGGGAAGGTCCAAGGAATACAGTAAACCTGCAGAGGTGCATCGGAATGTAAAACGAGTGACACAGGAAACGCTCAAAACATAGACAGTAGGAAGACTCTGTCTTCCTGTACTTAAGTCGGCATTGTGTCTCTTATATTTAATTCCGATGCAATTTCTGTGTTTCATCGTCAATGGGAAGGTCCAAGGGATACAGTAAGCCTGCAGAGGTGCATCAGAATGTAAAACTGGTGACACAGGAAACGCACAAAGCATAGAGTGTAGGAAGACTCAGTCTTCCTGTACTTCAGTCGGCAGTGTGTCTCTTATATTTAATTCCGATGCAATTTCTGTGTTTCATCGTCAATGGGAAGGTCCAAGGGAAACAGTAAACCTGCAGAGGTGCATCGGAATGTAAAACTGGTGACACAGGAAACGCTCAAAACATAGACAGTAGGAAGACTCAGTCTTCCTGTACTTAAGTCGGCATTGTGTCTCTTATATTTATTTCCGATGAAATTTCTATGTTTCATCGTCAATGGGAAGGTCCAAGGGATACAGTAAACCTGCCGAGGTGCATCAGAATGTAAAACTGGTGACACAGGAAACGATCAACACATAGACAGTCGGAAGACTCATTCTTCCAGTACTTAAGTCGGCATTGTGTCTCTTATATTTAATTCCGATGCAATTTCTGTGTTTCATTGTCAATGGGAAGGTCCAAGGAATACAGTAAAGCTGCAGAGGTGCATCGGAATGTAAAACTAGTGACACAGGAAACGCTCAAAACATAGACAGTAGGAAGACTCAGTCTTCCTGTACTTATGTCGGCATTGTGTCTCTTATATTTAATTCCGATGCAATTTCTGTGTTCCATCGTCAATGGGAAGGTCGAAGGGAAACAGTAAGCCTGCAGAGGTGCATCGGAATGTAAATCTGGTGACACAGGAAACGCTCAAAACATAGACAGTAGGAAGACTCAGTCTTCCTGTACTTAAGTCGGCATTGTGTCTCTTGTATTTAATTCCGATGAAATTTCTGTGTTTCATCGTGAATGGGAAGGTCCAAGGGATAAAGTAATCCTGCAGAGGTGCATCGGAAAGTAAAACTGATGACACAGGAAACGCTCAAAACATAGACAGTAGGAAGACTTAGTCTTCCTGTACTTCAGTCGGCATTGTGTCTCTTATATTTAATTCCGATGCAATTTCTGTTTTTCATCGTCAATGGGAAGGTCCAAGGGAAACAGTAAACCTGCAGAGATGCATCGGAATGTAAAACTGGTGACACAGGAAACGCTCAAAACATAGACAGTAGGAAGACACAGTCTTCCTGTACTTAAGTCGGCATTGTGTCTCTTATATTTATTTCCGTGAAATTTCTATGTTTCATCGTCAACGGGAAGGTCCAAGGGATACAGTAAACCTGCAGAGGTGCATCAGAATGTAAAACTGGTAACACAGGAAACGCTCAATTCATAGACTTTAGGAAGACTCAGTCTTCCTGTACTTAAGTCGGCATTGTGTCTCTTATATTTAATTCCGATGCAATTTCGGTGTTTCATCGTCAATGGGAAGGTCCAAGGGATACAGTAAACCTGCAGAGGTGCATCGGAATGTAAAACTAGTGACACAGGAAACGATCAAACATAGACAGTAGGAAGACTCTGTCTTCATGTGCTTAAGTCGGCATTGTGTCTCTTATATTTAATTGCGATGCAATTTCTGTGTTTCATCGTCAATGGGATGGTCCAAGGGAAACAGTAAACCTGCAGAGGTGCATCGGAATGTAAAACTGGTGACACAGGAAACGCTCAAAGCATAGACAGTAGGAAGACTCAGTCTTCCTGTAATTAAGAGCGGCATTGTGTCTCTTATATTTATTTCCGATGAAATTTCTATGTTTCATCGCCAATGGGAAGGTCTAACGGATACAGTAAACCTTCAGAGGTGCATCAGAATAAAAACTGTTGACACAGGAAACGCTCAACACATAGACAGTAGGAAGACTCATTCTTCCTGTACTTAAGTCGGCATTGTGTCTCTTATATTTAATTCCGATGCAATTTCTGTATTTCATCGTCAATGGGAAGGTCCAAGGAATACAGTAAACCTGCAGAGGTGCATCGGAATGTAAAACGAGTGACACAGGAAACGCTCAAAACATAGACAGTAGGAAGACTCTGTCTTCCTGTACTTAAGTCGGCATTGTGTATCTTATATTTAATTCCGATGCAATTTCTGTGTTTCATCGTCAATGGGAAGGTCCAAGGGATACAGTAAGCCTCCAGAGGTGCATCAGAATGTAAAACTGGTGACACAGGAAACGCTCAAAGCATAGAGTGTAGGAAGACTCAGTCTTCCTGTACTTCAGTCGGCAGTGTGTCTCTTATATTTAATTCCGATGCAATTTCTGTGTTTCATCGTCAATGGGAAGGTCCAAGTGAAACAGTAAACCTGCAGAGGTGCATCGGAATGTAAAACTGGTGACACAGGAAACGCTCAAAACATAGACAGTAGGAAGACTCAGTCTTCCTGTACTTAAGTCGGCATTGTGTCTCTTATATTTATTTCCGATGAAATTTCTATGTTTCATCGTCAATGGGAAGGTCCAACGGATACAGTAAACCTGCAGAGGTGCATCAGAATGTAAAACTGATGACACAGGAAACGCTCAACACATAGACAGTAGGAAGACTCACTCTTCCAGTACTTAAGTCGGCATTGTGTCTCTTATAATTAATTCCGAAGCAATTTCTGTGTTTCATCGTCAATGGGAAGGTCCAAGGGAAACAGTAAACCTGCAGAGGTGCATCGGAATGTAAAACTGGTGACACAGGAAACGCTCAAAATATAGACAGTAGGAAGACTCAGTCTTCCTGTACTTAAGTCGGCATTGTGTCTCTTGTATTTAATTCCGATCAAATTTCTGTGTTTCATCGTGACTGGGAAGGCCCAAGGAATACAGTAAACCTGCAGAGGTGCATCGGAATGTAAAACTGGTGACACAGGAAACGCTCAAAATATAGACAGTAGGATGACTCTGTCTTCCTGTACTTAAGTCGGAATTGTGTCTCTTATATTTAATTCCGATGCAATCTCTGTGTTTCATCGTCAATGGGAAGGTCCAAGGGATACAGTAAGCCTCCAGAGGTGCATCAGAATGTAAAACTGGTGACACAGGAAACGCTCAACCCATAGACAGTAGGAAGACTCATTCTTCCTGTACTTAAGTCGGCATTGTGTCTCTTATATTTAATTCCGATGCAATTTCTGTGTTTCATCGTCAATGGGAAGGTCCAAGGAATACAGTAAACCTGCAGAGGTGCATCGGAATGTAAAACTAGTGACACAGGAAACGCTCAAAACATAGACAGTAGGAAGACTCTGTCTTCCTGTACTTAAGTCGGCATTGTGTCTCTTATATTTAATTCCGATGCAATTTCTGTGTTTCATCGTCAATGGGAAGGTCCAAGGCATACAGTAAGCCTGCAGAGGTGCATCAGAATATAAAACTGGTGACACAGGAAACGCTCAAAGCATAGAGAGTAGGAAGACTCAGTCTTCCTGTACTTCAGTCGGCATTGTGTCTCTTATATTTAATTCCGATGCAATTTCTGTGTTTCATCGTCAATGGGAAGGTCCAAGGGATACATTAAACCTGCAGAGGTGCATCGGAATGTAAAACTGGTGACACAGGAAACGCTCAAAACGTAGACAGTAGGAAGACTCAGTCTTTCTGTACTTAAGTCGGCATTGTGTCTCCTATATTTAATTCCGATGCGATTTCTGTGTTTCATCGACAATGGGAAGGTCCAAGGGATACAGTAAACCTGCAGAGGTGCATCGGAATGTAAAACTGGTGACACAGGAAACGCTCAAAACATTGTCCGTACGTAGACTGTTATCTTGTACTTATGTAGGCATTGTGTCTCTTATATTTAATTCCGATGCGATTTCTGTGTTTCATCGACAAGGGGAAGGTCCAAGGGATACAGTAAACCGGCAGAGGTGCATCGGAATGTAAAACTGGTGACACAGGAAACGCTCAAGACATTGACCGTACGAAGACTGTTTTCTTGTATTTAAGTCGGCATTGTGTCTCTTATATTTAATTTCGATGCAATTTCTGTGTTTCATCGTCAATGCGAAGGTCCAAGAGATACAGGAAACCTGCAGAGGTGCATCGGAATGTCAACCTGGTAACACAGGAAACGCTCAAAACATAGACAGTAGGAAGACTCAGTCTTCCTGTACTTAAGTCGGCATTGTGTCTCTTGTATTTAATTCCGATGAAATTTCTGTGTTTCATCGTGAATGGGAAGGTCCAAGGGATATAGTAATCCTGCAGAGGTGCATCGGAAAGTAAAACTGATGACACAGGAAACGCTCAAAACATAGACAGTAGGAAGACTTAGTCTTCCTGTACTTCAGTCGGCATTGTGTCTCTTATATTTAATTCCGATGCAATTTCTGTTTTTCATCGTCAATGGGAAGGTCCAAGGGAAACAGTAAACCTGCAGAGATGCATCGGAATGTAAAACTGGTGACACAGGAAACGCTCAAAACATAGACAGTAGGAAGACTCAGTCTTCCTGTACTTAAGTCGGCAATGTGTCTCTTATATTTATTTCCGTGAAATTTCTATGCTTCATCGTCAACGGGAAGGTCCAAGGGATACAGTAAACCTGCAGAGGTGCATCAGAATGTAAAACTGGTAACACAGGAAACGCTCAATTCATAGACTTTAGGAAGACTCAGTCTCCCTGTACTTAAGTCGGCATTGTGTCTCTTATATTTAATTCCGATGCAATTTCGGTGTTTCATCGTCAATGGGAAGGTCCAAGGGATACAGTAAACCTGCAGAGGTGCATCGGAATGTAAAACTAGTGACACAGGAAACGCTCAAACATAGACAGTAGGAAGACTCTGTCTTCATGTGCTTAAGTCGGCATTGTGTCTCTTATATTTAATTGCGATGCAATTTCTGTGTTTCATCGTCAACTGGATGGTCCAAGGGAAACAGTAAACCTGCAGAGGTGCATCGGAATGTAAAACTGGTGACACAGGAAACGCTCAAAACATAGACAGTAGGAAGACTCAGTCTTCCTGTAATTAAGAGCGGCATTGTGTCTCTTATATTTATTTCCGATGAAATTTCTATGTTTCATCGTCAATGGGAAGGTCCAAGGGAAACAGTAAACATGCAGAGGTGCATCGGAATGTAAAACTGGTGACACAGGAAACGCTCAAATCATAGACAGTAGGAAGACTCAGTCTTCCTGTACTTAAGTCGGCATTGTGTCTCTTATTTTTATTTCCGATTAAATTTCTATGTTTCATCGTCAATGGGAAGGTCTAACGGATACAGTAAACCTGCAGAGGTGCATCAGAATAAACACTGTTGACACAGGAAACGCTCAACACATAGACAGTAGGAAGACTCATTCTTCCTGTACTTAAGTCGGCATTGTGTCTCTTATATTTAATTCCGATGCAATTTCTGTGTTTCATCGTCAATGGGAAGGTCCAAGGAATACAGTAAACCTGCAGAGGTGCATCGGAATGTAAAACGAGTGACACAGGAAACGCTCAAAACATAGACAGTAGGAAGACTCTGTCTTCCTGTACTTAAGTCGGCATTGTGTATCTTATATTTAATTCCGATGCAATTTCTGTGTTTCATCGTCAATGGGAAGGTCCAAGGGATACAGTAAGCCTCCAGAGGTGCATCACAATGTAAAACTGGTGACACAGGAAACGCTCAAAGCATAGAGTGTAGGAAGACTCAGTCTTCCTGTACTTCAGTCGGCAGTGTGTCTCTTATATTTAATTCCGATGCAATTTCTGTGTTTCATCGTCAATGGGAAGGTCCAAGTGAAACAGTAAACCTGCAGAGGTGCATCGGAATGTATAACTGGTGACACATGAAACGCTCAAAACATAGACAGTAGGAAGACTCAGTCTTCCTGTACTTAAGTCGGCATTGTGTCTCTTATATTTATTTCCGATGAAATTTCTATGTTTCATCGTCAATGGGAAGGTCCAAGGGATACAGTAAACCTGCAGAGGTGCATCAGAATGTAAAACTGATGACACAGGAAACGCTCAACACATAGACAGTAGGAAGACTCACTCTTCCAGTACTTAAGTCGGCATTGTGTCTCTTATAATTAATTCCGAAGCAATTTGTGTGTTTCATCGTCAATGGGAAGGTCCAAGGGAAACAGTAAACCTGCAGAGGTGCATCGGAATGTAAAACTGGTGACACAGGAAACGCTCAAAACATAGACAGTAGGAAGACTCAGTCTTCCTGTACTTAAGTCGGCATTGTGTCTCTTGTATTTAATTCCGATCAAATCTCTGTGTTTCATCGTGAATGGGAAGGCCCAAGGAATACAGTAAACCTGCAGAGGTGCATCGGAATGTAAAATTAGTGACACAGGAAACGCTCAAAACATAGACAGTAGGAAGACTCTGTCTTCCTGTACTTAAGTCGGAATTGTGTCTCTTATATTTAATTCCGATGCAATCTCTGTGTTTCATCGTCAATGGGAAGGTCCAAGGGATACAGTAAGCCTTCAGAGGTGCATCAGAATGTAAAACTGGTGACACAGGAAACGCTCAACCCATAGACAGTAGGAAGACTCATTCTTCCTGTACTTAAGTCGGCATTGTGTCTCTTATATTTAATTCCGATGCAATTTCTGTGTTTCATCGTCAATGGGAAGGTCCAAGGAATACAGTAAACCTGCAGAGGTGCATCGGAATGTAAAACTAGTGACACAGGAAACGCTCAAAACATAGACAGTAGGAAGACTCTGTCTTCCTGTACTTAAGTCGGCATTGTGTCTCTTATATTTAATTCCGATGCAATTTCTGTGTTTCATCGTCAATGGGAAGGTCCAAGGCATACAGTAAGCCTGCGGAGGTGCATCAGAATATAAAACTGGTGACACAGGAAACGCTCAAAGCATAGAGAGTAGGAAGACTCAGTCTTCCTGTACTTCAGTCGGCATTGTGTCTCTTATATTTAATTCCGATGCAATTTCTGTGTTTCATCGTCAATGGGAAGGTCCAAGGGATACAGTAAACCCGCAGAGGTGCATCGGAATGTAAAACTGGTGACACAGGAAACGCTCAAAACATAGACAGTAGGAAGACTCAGTCTTTCTGTACTTAAGTCGGCATTGTGTCTCCTATATTTAATTCCGATGCGATTTCTTGGTTTCATCGACAATGGGAAGGTCCAAGGGATACAGTAAACCTGCAGAGGTGCATCGGAATGTAAAACTGGTGACACAGGAAACGCTCAAAACATTGTCCGTACGTAGACTGTTATCTTGTACTTATGTAGGCATTGTGTCTCTTATATTTAATTCCGATGCGATTTCTGTGTTTCATCGACAAGGGGAAGGTCCAAGGGATACAGTAAACCGGCAGAGGTGCATCGGAATGATAAAACTGGTGACACAGGAAACGCTCAAGACATTGACCGTACGAAGACTGTTTTCTTGTATTTAAGTCGGCATTGTGTCTCTTATATTTAATTTCGATGCAATTTCTGTGTTTCATCGTCAATGCGAAGGTCCAAGAGATACAGGAAACCTGCAGAGGTGCATCGGAATGTCAACCTGGTAACACAGGAAACGCTCAAAACATAGAGAGTTGGAAGACTCAGTCTTGCTGTACTTATGTTGGCATTGTGACTCTTATATTTAATTCCGATGCAATTTCTGTGTTTCATCGTCAATGGGAAGGTCCAAGGGATACAGTAAACCTGCAGAGTTGCATCGGAATGTAGAACTGGTGACACAGGAAAGGCTCCAAACATAGACAGAGGAAGACTCAGTCTTCCCATACTTATGTCGGCATAGTGTCTCTTATATTTATTTCCGATGAAATGTCTGTGTTTCATCGTGAATGGGAAGGTCCAAGGGATATAGTAAACCTGCAGAGGTGCGTCAGAAAGTTAAACTGATGACACAGGAAACGCTCAAAACATAAACAGTAGGAGGACTTAGTCTTCCTGTACTTAAGTCGGCATTGTGTCTCTTATATTTAATTCCGATGCAATTTCTGTGTTTCATCGTCAATGGGAAGGTCCAAGGGATACAGTAAACCTGTAGAGGTGCATCGGAATGTAAAACTGGTGACACAGGAAACGCTCAAATTATAGACACTAGGAAGACTCAGTCTTCCAGTACTTAAGTCTGCATTGTGTCTCTTATATTTAATTCCGATGAAATTTCAGTGTTTCATCGTGAATGGGAAGGTCCAAGGGATATAGTAAGTCTGCAGAGGTGCATCGGAAAGTAAAACTGATGACACAGGAAACGCTCAAAACATAAACAGTAGGAGGACTTAGTCTTCCTGTACTTAAGTCGGCATTGTGTCTCTTATATTTATTTCCGATGAAATGTCTGTGTTTCATCGTGAATGGGAAGGTCCAAGGGATACAGTAAACCTGCAGAGGTGCATCAGAATGTAAAACTGGTGACACAGGAAACGCTCAAAACATAGAATGTAGGAAGACTCAGTCCTCCTGTACTTAAGTCGGCATTGTGTCTCTTATATTTTATTCCGATGCAATTTCTGTGTTTCATCGTCAATGGGAAGGTCCAAGGGATACAGAAAGCCTCCAGAGGTGCATCAGAATGTAAAACTGCTGACACAGGAAACGCTCAACCCATAGACAGTAGGAAGACTTATTCTTCCTGTACTTAAGTCGGCATTGTGTGTCTTATATTTAATTCCGATGCAATTTCTGTGTTTCATCGTCAATGGGAAGGTCCAAGGAATACAGTAAACCTGCAGAGGTGCATCGGAATGTAAAACTAGTGACACAGGAAACGCTCAAAACATAGACAGTAGGAAGACTCTGTCTTCCTGTACTTAAGTCGGCATTGTGTCTCTTATATTTAATTCCGATGCAATTTCTGTGTTTCATCGTCAATGGGAAGGTCCAAGGCATACAGTAAGCCTGCAGAGGTGCATCAGAATATAAAACTGGTGACACAGGAAACGCTCAAAGCATAGAGAGTAGGAAGACTCAGTCTTCCTGTACTTCAGTCGGCATTGTGTCTCTTATATTTAATTCCGATGCAATTTCTGTGTTTCATCGTCAATGGGAAGGTCCAAGGGATACAGTAAACCTGCAGAGGTGCATCGGAATGTAAAAGTGGTGACACAGGAAACGCTCAAAACATAGACAGTAGGAAGACTCAGTCTTTCTGTACTTAAGTCGGCATTGTGTCTCCTATATTTAATTCCGATGCGATTTCTGTGTTTCATCGACAATGGGAAGGTCCAAGGAATACAGTAAACCTGCAGAGGTGCGTCGGAATGTAAAACTGGTGACACAGGAAACGCTAAAAACATTGTCCGTACGTAGACTGTTATCTTGTACTTATGTAGGCATTGTGTCTCTTATATTTAATTCCGATGCGATTTCTGTGTTTCATCGACAAGGGGAAGGTCCAAGGGATACAGTAAACCGGCAGAGGTGCATCGGAATGTAAAACTGGTGACACAGGAAACGCTCAAGTCATTGACCGTACGAAGACTGTTTTCTTGTATTTAGGTCGGCATTGTGTCTCTTATATTTAATTTCGATGCAATTTCTGTGTTTCATCGTCAATGCGAAGGTCCAAGAGATACAGGAAACCTGCAGAGGTGCATCGGAATGTCAACCTGGTAACACAGGAAACGCTCAAAACATAGAGAGTTGGAAGACTCAGTCTTGCTGTACTTATGTTGGCATTGTGACTCTTATATTTAATTCCGATGCAATTTCTGTGTTTCATCGTCAATGGGAAGGTCCAAGGGATACAGTAAACCTGCAGAGTTGCATCGGAATGTAAAACTGGTGACACAGGAAAGGCTCCAAACATAGACAGAGGAAGACTCAGTCTTCCCATACTTATGTCGGCAACGTGTCTCTTATATTTATTTCCGATGAAATGTCTGTGTTTCATCGTGAATGGGAAGGTCCAAGGGATATAGTAAACCTGCAGAGGTGCGTCAGAAAGTTAAACTGATGACACAGGAAACGCTCAAAACATAAACAGTAGGAGGACTTAGTCTTCCTGTACTTAAGTCGGCATTGTGTCTCTTATATTTAATTCCGATGCAATTTCTGTGCTTCATCGTCAATGGGAAGGTCCAAGGGATACAGTAAACCTGTAGAGGTGCATCGGAATGTAAAACTGGTGACACAGGAAACGCTCAAATTATAGACACTAGGAAGACTCAGTCTTCCAGTACTTAAGTCTCCATTGTGTCTCTTATATTTAATTCCGATGAAATTTCAGTGTTTCATCGTGAATGGGAAGGTCCAAGGGATATAGTAAACCTGCAGAGGTGCATCGGAAAGTAAAACTGATGACACAGGAAACGCTCAAAACATAAACAGTAGGAGGACTTAGTCTTCCTGTACTTAAGTCGGCATTGTGTCTCTTATATTTATTTCCGATGAAATGTCTGTGTTTCATCGTGAATGGGAAGGTCCAAGGGATACAGTAAACCTGCAGAGGTGCATCAGAATGTAAAACTGGTGACACAGGAAACGCTCAAAACATAGAATGTAGGAAGACTCAGTCTTCCTGTACTTAAGTCGGCATTGTGTCTCTTATATTTTATTCCGATGCAATTTCTGTGTTTCATCGTCAATGGGAAGGTCCAAGGGGTACAGTAAACCTGCAGAGGTGCATCGGAATGTAAAACTGGTGACACAGGAAACGCTCAAAACAAAGACAGTAGGAAGACTCAGTCTTCCTGTTCTTAAGTCGGCATTGTGTCTCTTATATTTAATTCCGATGAAATTTCAGTGTTTCATCGTGAATGGGAAGGTCCAAGGGATATAGTAAACCTGCAGAGGTGCATCGGAAAGTAAAACTGATGACACAGGAAACGCTCAAAACATAGACAGTAGGAACGCTTAGTCTTCCTGTACTTAAGTCGGCATTGTGTCTCTTAAACTTAATTCCGATGCAATTTCTGTGTTTCATCGTCAATAGGAAGGTCCAAGGGATACAGTAAACCTGCAGAGGTGCATCGGAATGTATAACTGGTGACACAGGAAACGCTCAAAACATTGACAGTAGGAAGACTCAGTCTTTCTGTACTTAAGTCGGCATTGTGTCTCCTATATTTAAATCCGATGCGATTTCTGTGTTTCATCGACAATGGGAAGGTCCAAGGGATACAGTAAACCTGCAGAGGTGCATCGGAATGTAAAACTGGTGACACAGGAAACGCTCAAAACATTGTCCGTACGTAGACTGTTATCTTGTACTTAAGTAGGCATAGTGTCTCTTATATTTAATTTCGATGCAATTTGTGTGTTTCATCGTCAATGGGAAGGTCCAAGGGATACAGGTAACCTGCAGAGGTGCATCAGAATGTAAAACTGGTGACACATGAAACGCTCAAATCGTAGACAGTAGGAAGACTCAGTCTTCCTGTACTTAAGTCGGGCCGGCCGAAGTGGCCGTGCGGTTAAAGGCGCTGCAGTCTGGAACCGCAAGACCGCTATGGTCGCAGGTTCGAATCCTGCCTCGGGCATGGATGTTTGTGATGTCCTTAGGTTAGTTAGGTATAACTAGTTCTAAGTTCTAGGGGACTAATGACCTCAGCAGTTGAGTCCCATAGTGCTCAGAGCCATTTTTTTTTACTTAAGTCGGCATTGTGTGTCTTATATTTAATTCCGATGCAATTTCTGTGTTTCATCGTCAACGGGAAGCTCCACGGGATACAGTAAACCTGCAGACGTGCATCAGAATGTAAAACTGGTGACACAGGAAACGCTCAAAGCATAGAGAGTAGGAAGACTCAGTCTTCCTGTACTTCAGTCGGCATTGTGTCTCTTATATTTAATTCCGATACAATTTCTGTGTTTCATCGTCAATGGGAAGGTCCAAGGGATACAGTAAACCTGCAGAGGTGCATCGGAATGTAAAACTAGTGACACAGGAAACGCTCAAAACATAGAGAGTAGGAAGACTCTGTCTTCAAGTACTTAAGACGGCATAGTGTCTCTTATATTTAATTTCGATGCAATTTCTGTGTTTCATCGTCAATTGCAAGGTCCAAGGGAAACAGTAAACCGGCAGAGGTGCATCGGAATGTAAAACTGGTGACACAGGAAACGCTCAAGACATTGACCGTACGAAGACTGTTTTCTTGTACTTAAGTCGGCATTGTGTCTCTTATATTTAATATCGATGCAATTTCTGTGTTTCATCGTCAATGCGAAGGTCCAAGAGATACAGGAAACCTGCAGAGGTGCATCGTAATGTCAACCTGGTAACACAGGAAACGCTCAAAACATAGAGAGTTGGAAGACTCAGTCTTGCTGTACTTATGTTGGCATTGTGACTCTTATATTTAATTCCGATGCAATTTCTGTGTTTCATCGTCAATGGGAAGGTCCAAGGGATACAGTAAACCTGCAGAGTTGCATCGGAATGTAAAACTGGTGACACAGGAAAGGCTCCAAACATAGACAGAGGAAGACTCGGTCTTCCCATACTTATGTCGGCATAGTGTCTCTTATATTTATTTCCGATGAAATGTCTGTGTTTCATCGTGAATGGGAAGGTCCAAGGGATATAGTAAACCTGCAGAGGTGCGTCAGAAAGTTAAACTGATGACACAGGAAACGCTCAAAACATAAACAGTAGGAGGACTTAGTCTTCCTGTACTTAAGTCGGCATTGTGTCTCTTATATTTAATTCCGATGCAATTTCTGTGTTTCATCGTCAATGGGAAGGTCCAAGGGATACAGTAAACCTGTAGAGGTGCATCGGAATGTAAAACTGGTGACACAGGAAACGCTCAAATTATAGACACTAGGAAGACTCAGTCTTCCAGTACTTAAGTCTGCATTGTGTCTCTTATATTTAATTCCGATGCAATGTCTATGTTTCATCGTCAATGGGAAGGTCCAAGGGATACAGTAAACCTGCAGAGGTGCATCAGAATGTAAAACTGGTGACACAGGAAACGCTCAAAACATAGAATGTAGGAAGACTGAGTCTTCCTGTACTTAAGTCGGCATTGTGTCTCTTATATTTTATTCCGATGCAATTTCTGTGTTTCATCGTCAATGGGAAGGTCCAAGGGGTACAGTAAACCTGCAGAGGTGCATCGGAATGTAAAACTGGTGACACAGGAAACGCTCAAAACAAAGACAGTAGGAAGACTCAGTCTTCCTGTTCTTAAGTCGGCATTGTGTCTCTTATATTTAATTCCGATGAAATTTCAGTGTTTCATCGTGAATGGGAAGGTCCAAGGGATATAGTAAACCTGCAGAGGTGCATCGGAAAGTAAAACTGATGACACAGGAAACGCTCAAAACATAGACAGTAGGAACGCTTAGTCTTCCTGTACTTAAGTCGGCATTGTGTCTCTTAAACTTAATTCCGATGCAATTTCTGTGTTTCATCGTCAATGGGAAGGTCCAAGGGATACAGTAAACCTGCAGAGGTGCATCGGAATGTATAACTGGTGACACAGGAAACGCTCAAAACATTGACAGTAGGAAGACTCAGTCTTTCTGTTCTTAAGTCGGCATTGTGTCTCCTATATTTAAATCCGATGCGATTTCTGTGTTTCATCGACAATGGGAAGGTCCAAGGGATACAGTAAACCTGCAGAGGTGCATCGGAATGTAAAACTGGTGACACAGGAAACGCTCAAAACATTGTCCGTACGTAGACTGTTATCTTGTACTTAAGTAGGCATAGTGTCTCTTATATTTAATTTCGATGCAATTTGTGTGTTTCATCGTCAATGGGAAGGTCCAAGGGATACAGGAAACCTGCAGAGGTGCATCAGAATGTAAAACTGGTGACACATGAAACGCTCAAATCATAGACAGTAGGAAGACTCAGTCTTCCTGTACTTAAGTCGGGCCGGCCGAAGTGGCCGTGCGGTTAAAGGCGCTGCAGTCTGGAACCGCAAGTCCGCTACGGTCGCAGGTTCAAATCCTGCCTCGGGCATGGATGTTTGTGATGTCCTTAGGTTAGTTAGGTATAACTAGTTCTAAGTTCTAGGGGACTAATGACCTCAGCAGTTGAGTCACATAGTGCTCAGAGCCATTTTTTTTTACTTAAGTCGGCATTGTGTGTCTTATATTTAATTCCGATGCAATTTCTGTGTTTCATCGTCAATGGGAAGCTCCACGGGATACAGTAAACCTGCAGAGGTGCATCGGAATGTAAATCTGGTGACACAGGAAACGCTCAAATCATAGACAGTAGGAAGACTCAGTCTTCGTATACTTAAGTCGGCATTGTGTCTCTTATTTTTATTTCCGATGAAATTTCTGTGTTTCATCGTGAATGGGAAGGTCCAAGGGATATAGTAAACCTGCAGAGTTGCAACGGAAAATAAAACTGGTGACGCAGGAAACGCTCAAAACATAGACAGTAGGAAGACTTAGTCTTCCTGTACTTAAGTCGGCATTGTGTCTCTTATATTTAATTCCGATTCAATTTCTGTGTTTCATCGACAAGGGGAAGGTCCAAGGGATACAGTAAACCGGCAGAGGTGCATCGGAATGTAAAACTGGTGACACAGGAAACGCTCAAGACATTGACCGTACGAAGACTGTTTTCTTGTACTTAAGTCGGCATTGTGTCTCTTATATTTAATTTCGATGCAATTTCTGTGTTTCATCGTCAATGCGAAGGTCCAAGAGATACAGGAAACCTTCAGAGGTGCATCGGAATGTCAACCTGGTAACACAGGAAACGCTCAAAACATAGAGAGTTGGAAGACTCAGTCTTGCTGTACTTATGTTGGCATTGTGACTCTTATATTTAATTCCGATGCAATTTCTGTGTTTCATCGTCAATGGGAAGGTCCAAGGGATACAGTAAACCTGCAGAGTTGCATCGGAATGTAAAACTGGTGCCACAGGAAACGCTCCAAACATAGACAGAGGAAGACTCAGTCTTCCCATACTTATGTCGGCATAGTGTCTCTTATATTTATTTCCGATGAAATGTCTGTGTTTCATAGTGAATGGGAAGGTCCAAGGGATATAGTAAACCTGCAGAGGTGCGTCAGAAAGTTAAACTGATGACACAGGAAACGCTCAAAACATAAACAGTAGGAGGACTTAGTCTTCCTGTACTTAAGTCGGCATTGTGTCTCTTATATTTAATTCCGATGCAATTTCTGTGTTTCATCGTCACTGTGAAGGTCCAAGGGATACAGTAAACCTGTAGAGGTGCATCGGAATGTAAAACTGGTGACACAGGAAACGCTCAAATTATAGACACTAGGAAGACTCAGTCTTCCAGTACTTAAGTCTGCATTGTGTCTCTTATATTTAATTCCGATGCAATGTCTATGTTTCATCGTCAATGGGAAGGTCCAAGGGATATAGTAAACCTGCAGAGGTGCATCAGAATGTAAAACTGGTGACACAGGAAACGCTCAAGACAAAGAATGTAGGAAGACTCAGTCTTCCTGTACTTAAGTCGGCATTGTGTCTCTTATATTTTATTCCGATGCAATTTCTGTGTTTCATCGTCAATGGGAAGGTCCAAGGGGTACAGTAAACCTGCAGAGGTGCATCGGAATGTAAAACTGGTGACACAGCAAACGCTCAAAACAAAGACAGTAGGAAGACTCAGCCTTCCTGTTCTTAAGTCGGCATTGTGTCTCTTATATTTAATTCCGATGAAATTTCAGTGTTTCATCGTGAATGGGAAAGTCCAAGGGATATAGTAAACCTGCAGAGGTGCATCGGAAAGTAAAACTGATGACACAGGAAACGCTCAAAACATAGACAGTAGGAACGCTTAGTCTTCCTGTACTTAAGTCGGCATTGTGTCTCTTAAATTTAATTCCGATGCAATTTCTGTGTTTCATCGTCAATGGGAAGGTCCAAGGGATACAGTAAACCTGCAGAGGTGCATCGGAATGTATAACTGGTGACACAGGAAACGCTCAAAACATTGACAGTAGGAAGACTCAGTCTTTCTGTACTTAAGTCGGCATTGTGTCTCCTATATTTAAATCCGATGCGATTTCTGTGTTTCATCGACAATGGGAAGGTCCAAGGGATACAGTAAACCTGCAGAGGTGCATCGGAATGTAAAACTGGTGACACAGGAAGCGCTCAAAACATTGTCCGTACGGAGACTGTTATCTTGTACTTAAGTAGGCATAGTGTCTCTTATATTTAATTTCGATGCAATTTGTGTGTTTCATCGTCAATGGGAAGGTCCAAGGGATACAGGAAACCTGCAGAGGTGCATCAGAATGTAAAACTGGTGACACATGAAACGCTCAAATCATAGACAGTAGGAAGACTCAGTCTTCCTGTACTTAAGTCGGGCCGGCCGAAGTGGCCGTGCGGTTAAAGGCGCTGCAGTCTGGAACCGCAAGTCCGCTACGGTCGCAGGTTCGAATCCTGCCTCGGGCATGGATGTTTGTGATGTCCTTAGGTTAGTTAGGTATAACTAGTTCTAAGTTCTAGGGGACTAATGACCTCAGCAGTTGAGTCCCATAGTGCTCAGAGCCATTTTTATTTTACTTAAGTTGGCATTGTGTGTCTTATATTTAATTCCGATGCAATTTCTGTGTTTCATCGTCAACGGGAAGCTCCACGGGATACAGTAAACCTGCAGACGTGCATCAGAATGTAAAACTGGTGACACAGGAAACGCTCAAAGCATAGAGAGTAGGAAGACTCAGTCTTCCTGTACTTCAGTCGGCATTGTGTCTCTTATATTTAATTCCGATACAATTTCTGTGTTTCATCGTCAATGGGAAGGTCCAAGGGATACAGTAAACCTGCAGAGGTGCATCGGAATGTAAAACTAGTGACACAGGAAACGCTCAAAACATAGACAGTAGGAAGAATCTGTCTTCAAGTACTTAAGACGGCATAGTGTCTCTTATATTTAATTTCGATGCAATTTCTGTGTTTCATCGTCAATTGTAAGGTCCAAGGGAAACAGTAAACCTGCAGAGGTGCATCGGAATGTAAAACTGGTGACACAGGAAACGCTCAAAACATAGACAGTAGGAAGACTCAGTCTTCCTGTACTTAAGTCGGCATTGTGTCTCTTATTTTTATTTCCGATGAAATTTCTGTGTTTCATCGTGAATGGGAAGGTCGAAGGGATATAGTAAACCTGCAGAGGTGCATCGGAAAATAAAACTGGTGACGCAGGAAACGCTCAAAACATAGACAGTAGGAAGACTTAGTCTTCCTGTACTTAAGTCGGCATTGTGTCTCTTATATTTAATTCCGATTCAATTTCTGTGTTTCATCGACAAGGGGAAGGTCCAAGGGATACAGTAAACCGGCAGAGGTGCATCGGAATGTAAAACTGGTGACACAGGAAACGCTCAAGACATTGACCGTACGAAGACTGTTTTCTTGTACTTAAGTCGGCATTGTGTCTCTTATATTTAATTTCGATGCAATTTCTGTGTTTCATCGTCAATGCGAAGGTCCAAGAGATACAGGAAACCTGCAGAGGTGCATCGGAATGTCAACCTGGTAACACAGGAAACGCTCAAAACATAGAGAGTAGGAAGACTCAGTCTTCCTGTACTTATGTTGGCATTGTGACTCTTATATTTAATTCCGATGCAATTTCTGTGTTTCATCGTCAATGGGAAGGTCCAAGGGATACAGTAAACCTGCAGAGTTGCATCGGAATGTAAAACTGGTGACACAGGAAACGCTCCAAACATAGACAGAGGAAGACTCAGTCTTCCCATACTTATGTCGGCATAGTGTCTCTTATATTTATTTCCGGTGAAATGTCTGTGTTTCATCGTGAATGGGAAGGTCCAAGGAATATAGTAATCCTGCAGAGATGCGTCAGAAAGTTAAACTGATGACACAGGAAACGCTCAAAACATAAACAGTAGGAGGACTTAGTCTTCCTGTACTTAAGTCGGCATTGTGTCTCTTATATTTAATTCCGATGCAATTTCTGTGTTTCATCGTCACTGTGAAGGTCCAAGGGATACAGTAAACCTGTAGAGGTGCATCGGAATGTAAAACTGGTGACACAGGAAACGCTCAAATTATAGACACTAGGATGACTCAGTCTTCCAGTACTTAAGTCTGCATTGTGTCTCTTATATTTAATTCCGATGCAATGTCTATGTTTCATCGTCAATGGGAAGGTCCAAGGGATACAGTAAACCTGCAGAGGTGCATCAGAATGTAAAACTGGTGACACAGGAAACGCTCAAAGCAAAGAATGTAGGAAGACTCAGTCTTCCTGTACTTAAGTCGGCATTGTGTCTCTTATATTTTATTCCGATGCAATTTCTGTGTTTCATCGTCAATGGGAAGGTCCAAGGGGTACAGTAAACCTGCAGAGGTGCATCGGAATGTAAAACTGGTGACACAGGAAACGCTCAAAACAAAGACAGTAGGAAGACTCAGTCTTCCTGTTCTTAAGTCGGCATTGTGTCTCTTATATTTAATTCCGATGAAATTTCAGTGTTTCATCGTGAATGGGAAGGTCCAAGGGATATAGTAAACCTGCAGAGGTGCATCGGAAAGTAAAACTGATGACACAGGAAACGCTCAAAACATAGACAGTAGGAACGCATAGTCTTCCAGTACTTAAGTCGGCATTGTGTCTCTTAAACTTAATTCCGATGCAATTTCTGTGTTTCATCGTCAATGGGAAGGTCCAAGGGATACAGTAAACCTGCAGAGGTGCATCGGAATGTATAACTGGTGACACAGGGAACGCTCAAAACATTGACAGTAGGAAGACTCAGTCTTTCTGTACTTAAGTCGGCATTGTGTCTCCTATATTTAAATCCGATGCGATTTCTGTGTTTCATCGACAATGGGAAGGTCCAAGGGATACAGTAAACCTGCAGAGGTGCATCGGAATGTAAAACTGGTGACACAGGAAACGCTCAAAACATTGTCCGTACGTAGACTGTTATCTTGTACTTAAGTAGGCATAGTGTCTCTTATATTTAATTTCGATGCAATTTGTGTGTTTCATCGTCAATGGGAAGGTCCAAGGGATACAGGAAACCTGCAGAGGTGCATCAGAATGTAAAACTAATGACACATGAAACGCTCAAATCATAGACAGTAGGAAGACTCAGTCTTCCTGTACTTAAGTCGGGCCGGCCGAAGTGGCCGTGCGGTTAAAGGCGCTGCAGTCTGGAACCGCAAGTCCGCTATGGTCGCAGGTTCGAATCCTGCCTCGGGCATGGATGTTTGTGATGTCCTTAGGTTAGTTAGGTATAACTAGTTCTAAGTTCTAGGGGACTAATGACCTCAGCAGTTGAGTCCCATAGTGCTCAGAGCCATTTTTTTTTTTTACTTAAGTCGGCATTGTGTGTCTTATATTTAATTCCGATGCAATTTCTGTGTTTCATCGTCAATGGGAAGCTCCACGGGATACAGTAAACCTGCAGAGGTGCATCGGAATGTAAATCTGGTGACACAGGAAACGCTCAAATCATAGACAGTAGGAAGACTCAGTCTTCCTGTTCTTAAGTCGGCATTGTGTCTTATATTTAATTCCGATGAAATTTCAGTGTTTCATCGTGAATGGGAAGGTCCAAGGGATATAGTAAACCTGCAGAGGTGCATCGGAAAATAAAACTGGTGACGCAGGAAACGCTCAAAACATAGACAGTAGGAAGACTTAGTCTTCCTGTACTTAAGTCGGCATTGTGTCTCTTATTTTTAATTCCGATTCAATTTCTGTGTTTCATCGACAAGGGGAAGGTCCAAGGGATACAGTAAACCGGCAGAGGTGCATCGGAATGTAAAACTGGTGACACAGGAAACGCTCAAGACATTGACCGTACGAAGACTGTTTTCTTGTACTTAAGTCGGCATTGTGTCTCTTATATTTAATTTCGATGCAATTTCTGTGTTTCATCGTCAATGCGAAGGTCCAAGAGATACAGGAAACCTGCAGAGGTGCATCGGAATGTCAACCTGGTAACACAGGAAACGCTCAAAACATAGAGAGTAGGAAGACTCAGTCTTCCTGTACTTATGTTGGCATTGTGTCTCTTGTATTTAATTCCGATGAAATTTCTGTGTTTCATCGTCAATGGGAAGGTCCAAGGGATATAGTAAACCTGCAGAGGTGCATCGGAAAGTAAAACTGATGACACAGGAAACGCTCATAACATAGACAGTAGGAACGCTTAGTCTTCCTGTACTTAAGTCGGCATTGTGTCTCTTAAACTTAATTCCGATGCAATTTCTGTGTTTCATCGTCAATGGGAAGGTCCAAGGGATACAGTAAACCTGCAGAGGTGCATCGGAATGTATAACTGGTGACACAGGGAACGCTCAAAACATTGACAGTAGGAAGACTCAGTCTTTCTGTACTTAAGTCGGCATTGTGTCTCCTATATTTAAATCCGATGCGATTTCTGTGTTTCATCGACAATGGGAAGGTCCAAGGGATACAGTAAACCTGCAGAGGTGCATCGGAATGTAAAACTGGTGACACAGGAAGCGCTCAAACATTGTCCGTACGGAGACTGTTATCTTGTACTTAAGTAGGCATAGTGTCTCTTATATTTAATTTCGATGCAATTTGTGTGTTTCATCGTCAATGGGAAGGTCCAAGGGATACAGGAAACCTGCAGAGGTGCATCAGAACGTAAAACTGGTGACACATGAAACGCTCAAATCATAGACAGTAGGAAGACTCAGTCTTCCTGTACTTAAGTCGGGCCGGCCGAAGTGGCCGTGCGGTTAAAGGCGCTGCAGTCTGGAACCGCAAGTCCGCTACGGTCGCAGGTTCGAATCCTGCCTCGGGCATGGATGTTTGTGATGTCCTTAGGTTAGTTAGGTATAACTAGTTCTAAGTTCTAGGGGACTAATGACCTCAGCAGTTGAGTCCCATAGTGCTCAGAGCCATTTTTATTTTACTTAAGTCGGCATTGTGTGTCTTATATTTAATTCCGATGCAATTTCTGTGTTTCATCGTCAACGGGAAGCTCCACGGGATACAGTAAACCTGCAGACGTGCATCAGAATGTAAAACTGGTGACACAGGAAACGCTCAAAGCATAGAGAGTAGGAAGACTCAGTCTTCCTGTACTTCAGTCGGCATTGTGTCTCTTATATTTAATTCCGATACAATTTCTGTGTTTCATCGTCAATGGGAAGGTCCAAGGGATACAGTAAACCTGCAGAGGTGCATCGGAATGTAAAACTAGTGACACAGGAAACGCTCAAAACATAGACAGTAGGAAGAATCTGTCTTCAAGTACTTAAGACGGCATAGTGTCTCTTATATTTAATTTCGATGCAATTTCTGTGTTTCATCGTCAATTGTAAGGTCCAAGGGAAACAGTAAACCTGCAGAGGTGCATCGGAATGTAAAACTGGTGACACAGGAAACGCTCAAAACATAGACAGTAGGAAGACTCAGTCTTCCTGTACTTAAGTCGGCATTGTGTCTCTTATTTTTATTTCCGATGAAATTTCTGTGTTTCATCGTGAATGGGAAGGTCGAAGGGATATAGTAAACCTGCAGAGGTGCATCGGAAAATAAAACTGGTGACGCAGGAAACGCTCAAAACATAGACAGTAGGAAGACTTAGTCTTCCTGTACTTAAGTCGGCATTGTGTCTCTTATATTTAATTCCGATTCAATTTCTGTGTTTCATCGACAAGGGGAAGGTCCAAGGGATACAGTAAACCGGCAGAGGTGCATCGGAATGTAAAACTGGTGACACAGGAAACGCTCAAGACATTGACCGTACGAAGACTGTTTTCTTGTACTTAAGTCGGCATTGTGTCTCTTATATTTAATTTCGATGCAATTTCTGTGTTTCATCGTCAATGCGAAGGTCCAAGAGATACAGGAAACCTGCAGAGGTGCATCGGAATGTCAACCTGGTAACACAGGAAACGCTCAAAACATAGAGAGTAGGAAGACTCAGTCTTCCTGTACTTATGTTGGCATTGTGACTCTTATATTTAATTCCGATGCAATTTCTGTGTTTCATCGTCAATGGGAAGGTCCAAGGGATACAGTAAACCTGCAGAGTTGCATCGGAATGTAAAACTGGTGACACAGGAAAGGCTCCAAACATAGACAGAGGAAGACTCAGTCTTCCCATACTTATGTCGGCATAGTGTCTCTTATATTTATTTCCGGTGAAATGTCTGTGTTTCATCGTGAATGGGAAGGTCCAAGGGATATAGTAATCCTGCAGAGGTGCGTCAGAAAGTTAAACTGATGACACAGGAAACGCTCAAAACATAAACAGTAGGAGGACTTAGTCTTCCTGTACTTAAGTCGGCATTGTGTCTCTTATATTTAATTCCGATGCAATTTCTGTGTTTCATCGTCACTGTGAAGGTCCAAGGGATACAGTAAACCTGTAGAGGTGCATCGGAATGTAAAACTGGTGACACAGGAAACGCTCAAATTATAGACACTAGGATGACTCAGTCTTCCAGTACTTAAGTCTGCATTGTGTCTCTTATATTTAATTCCGATGCAATGTCTATGTTTCATCGTCAATGGGAAGGTCCAAGGGATACAGTAAACCTGCAGAGGTGCATCAGAATGTAAAACTGGTGACACAGGAAACGCTCAAAGCAAAGAATGTAGGAAGACTCAGTCTTCCTGTACTTAAGTCGGCATTGTGTCTCTTATATTTTATTCCGATGCAATTTCTGTGTTTCATCGTCAATGGGAAGGTCCAAGGGGTACAGTAAACCTGCAGAGGTGCATCGGAATGTAAAACTGGTGACACAGGAAACGCTCAAAACAAAGACAGTAGGAAGACTCAGTCTTCCTGTTCTTAAGTCGGCATTGTGTCGCTTATATTTAATTCCGATGAAATTTCAGTGTTTCATCGTGAATGGGAAGGTCCAAGGGATATAGTAAACCTGCAGAGGTGCATCGGAAAGTAAAGCTGATGACACAGGAAACGCTCAAAACATAGACAGTAGGAACGCATAGTCTTCCAGTACTTAAGTCGGCATTGTGTCTCTTAAACTTAATTCCGATGCAATTTCTGTGTTTCATCGTCAATGGGAAGGTCCAAGGGATACAGTAAACCTGCAGAGGTGCATTGGAATGTATAACTGGTGACACAGGGAACGCTCAAAACATTGACAGTAGGAAGACTCAGTCTTTCTGTACTTAAGTCGGCATTGTGTCTCCTATATTTAAATCCGATGCGATTTCTGTGTTTCATCGACAATGGGAAGGTCCAAGGGATACAGTAAACCTGCAGAGGTGCATCGGAATGTAAAACTGGTGACACAGGAAACGCTCAAAACATTGTCCGTACGTAGACTGTTATCTTGTACTTAAGTAGGCATAGTGTCTCTTATATTTAATTTCGATGCAATTTGTGTGTTTCATCGTCAATGGGAAGGTCCAAGGGATACAGGAAACCTGCAGAGGTGCATCAGAATGTAAAACTAATGACACATGAAACGCTCAAATCATAGACAGTAGGAAGACTCAGTCTTCCTGTACTTAAGTCGGGCCGGCCGAAGTGGCCGTGCGGTTAAAGGCGCTGCAGTCTGGAACCGCAAGTCCGCTATGGTCGCAGGTTCGAATCCTGCCTCGGGCATGGATGTTTGTGATGTCCTTAGGTTAGTTAGGTATAACTAGTTCTAAGTTCTAGGGGACTAATGACCTCAGCAGTTGAGTCCCATAGTGCTCAGAGCCATTTTTTTTTTTTACTTAAGTCGGCATTGTGTGTCTTATATTTAATTCCGATGCAATTTCTGTGTTTCATCGTCAATGGGAAGCTCCACGGGATACAGTAAACCTGCAGAGGTGCATCGGAATGTAAATCTGGTGACACAGGAAACGCTCAAATCATAGACAGTAGGAAGACTCAGTCTTCCTGTTCTTAAGTCGGCATTGTGTCTTATATTTAATTCCGATGAAATTTCAGTGTTTCATCGTGAATGGGAAGGTCCAAGGGATATAGTAAACCTGCAGAGGTGCATCGGAAAATAAAACTGGTGACGCAGGAAACGCTCAAAACATAGACAGTAGGAAGACTTAGTCTTCCTGTACTTAAGTCGGCATTGTGTCTCTTATTTTTAATTCCGATTCAATTTCTGTGTTTCATCGACAAGGGGAAGGTCCAAGGGATACAGTAAACCGGCAGAGGTGCATCGGAATGTAAAACTGGTGACACAGGAAACGCTCAAGACATTGACCGTACGAAGACTGTTTTCTTGTACTTAAGTCGGCATTGTGTCTCTTATATTTAATTTCGATGCAATTTCTGTGTTTCATCGTCAATGCGAAGGTCCAAGAGATACAGGAAACCTGCAGAGGTGCATCGGAATGTCAACCTGGTAACACAGGAAACGCTCAAAACATAGAGAGTAGGAAGACTCAGTCTTCCTGTACTTATGTTGGCATTGTGTCTCTTGTATTTAATTCCGATGAAATTTCTGTGTTTCATCGTCAATGGGAAGGTCCAAGGGATATAGTAAACCTGCAGAGGTGCATCGGAAAGTAAAACTGATGACACAGGAAACGCTCAAAACATAGACAGTAGGAACGCTTAGTCTTCCTGTACTTAAGTCGGCATTGTGTCTCTTAAACTTAATTCCGATGCAATTTCTGTGTTTCATCGTCAATGGGAAGGTCCAAGGGATACAGTAAACCTGCAGAGGTGCATCGGAATGTATAACTGGTGACACAGGGAACGCTCAAAACATTGACAGTAGGAAGACTCAGTCTTTCTGTACTTAAGTCGGCATTGTGTCTCCTATATTTAAATCCGATGCGATTTCTGTGTTTCATCGACAATGGGAAGGTCCAAGGGATACAGTAAACCTGCAGAGGTGCATCGGAATGTAAAACTGGTGACACAGGAAACGCTCAAAACATTGTCCGTACGTAGACTGTTATCTTGTACTTAAGTAGGCATAGTGTCTCTTATATTTAATTTCGATGCAATTTGTGTGTTTCATCGTCAATGGGAAGGTCCAAGGGATACAGGAAACCTGCAGAGGTGCATCAGAATGTAAAACTGGTGACACATGAAACGCTCAAATCATAGACAGTAGGAAGACTCAGTCTTCCTGTACTTAAGTCGGGCCGGCCGAAGTGGCCGTGCGGTTAAAGGCGCTGCAGTCTGGAACCGCAAGTCCGCTATGGTCGCAGGTTCGAATCCTGCCTCGGGCATGGATGTTTGTGATGTCCTTAGGTTAGTTAGGTATAACTAGTTCTAAGTTCTAGGGGACTAATGACCTCAGCAGTTGAGTCCCATAGTGCTCAGAGCCATTTTTATTTTACTTAAGTCGGCATTGTGTGTCTTATATTTAATTCCGATGCAATTTCTGTGTTTCATCGTCAACGGGAAGCTCCACGGGATACAGTAAACCTGCAGACGTGCATCAGAATGTAAAACTGGTGACACAGGAAACGCTCAAAGCATAGAGAGTAGGAAGACTCAGTCTTCCTGTACTTCAGTCGGCATTGTGTCTCTTATATTTAATTCCGATACAATTTCTGTGTTTCATCGTCAATGGGAAGGTCCAAGGGATACAGTAAACCTGCAGAGGTGCATCGGAATGTAAAACTAGTGACACAGGAAACGCTCAAAACATAGACAGTAGGAAGACTCTGTCTTCAAGTACTTAAGACGGCATAGTGTCTCTTATATTTAATTTCGATGCAATTTCTGTGTTTCATCGTCAATTGTAAGGTCCAAGGGAAACAGTAAACCTGCAGAGGTGCATCGGAATGTAAAACTGGTGACACAGGAAACGCTCAAAACATAGACAGTAGGAAGACTCAGTCTTCCTGTACTTAAGTCGGCATTGTGTCTCTTATTTTTATTTCCGATGAAATTTCTGTGTTTCATCGTGAATGGGAAGGTCGAAGGGATATAGTAAACCTGCAGAGGTGCATCGGAAAATAAAACTGGTGACGCAGGAAACGCTCAAAACATAGACAGTAGGAAGACTTAGTCTTCCTGTACTTAAGTCGGCATTGTGTCTCTTATATTTAATTCCGATTCAATTTCTGTGTTTCATCGACAAGGGGAAGGTCCAAGGGATACAGTAAACCGGCAGAGGTGCATCGGAATGTAAAACTGGTGACACAGGAAACGCTCAAGACATTGACCGTACGAAGACTGTTTTCTTGTACTTAAGTCGGCATTGTGTCTCTTATATTTAATTTCGATGCAATTTCTGTGTTTCATCGTCAATGCGAAGGTCCAAGAGATACAGGAAACCTGCAGAGGTGCATCGGAATGTCAACCTGGTAACACAGGAAACGCTCAAAACATAGAGAGTAGGAAGACTCAGTCTTCCTGTACTTATGTTGGCATTGTGACTCTTATATTTAATTCCGATGCAATTTCTGTGTTTCATCGTCAATGGGAAGGTCCAAGGGATACAGTAAACCTGCAGAGTTGCATCGGAATGTAAAACTGGTGACACAGGAAACGCTCCAAACATAGACAGAGGAAGACTCAGTCTTCCCACACTTATGTCGGCATAGTGTCTCTTATATTTATTTCCGGTGAAATGTCTGTGTTTCATCGTGAATGGGAAGGTCCAAGGGATATAGTAAACCTGCAGAGGTGCATCGGAAAGTAAAACTGATGACACAGGAAACGCTCAAAACATAGACAGTAGGAACGCTTAGTCTTCCTGTACTTAAGTCGGCATTGTGTCTCTTAAACTTAATTCCGATGCAATTTCTGTGTTTCATCGTCAATGGGAAGGTCCAAGGGATACAGTAAACCTGCAGAGGTGCATCGGAATGTAAAACTGGTGACACAGGAAACGCTCAAGACATTGACCGTACGAAGACTGTTTTCTTGTACTTAAGTCGGCATTGTGTCTCTTATATTTAATTTCGATGCAATTTCTGTGTTTCATCGTCAATGCGAAGGTCCAAGAGATACAGGAAACCTGCAGAGGTGCATCGGAATGTCAACCTGGTAACACAGGAAACGCTCAAAACATAGAGAGTAGGAAGACTCAGTCTTCCTGTACTTATGTTGGCATTGTGACTCTTATATTTAATTCCGATGCAATTTCTGTGTTTCATCGTCAATGGGAAGGTCCAAGGGATACAGTAAACCTGCAGAGTTGCATCGGAATGTAAAACTGGTGACACAGGAAACGCTCCAAACATAGACAGAGGAAGACTCAGTCTTCCCACACTTATGTCGGCATAGTGTCTCTTATATTTATTTCCGGTGAAATGTCTGTGTTTCATCGTGAATGGGAAGGTCCAAGGGATATAGTAAACCTGCAGAGGTGCATCGGAAAGTAAAACTGATGACACAGGAAACGCTCAAAACATAGACAGTAGGAACGCTTAGTCTTCCTGTACTTAAGTCGGCATTGTGTCTCTTAAACTTAATTCCGATGCGATTTCTGTGTTTCATCGACAATGGGAAGGTCCAAGGGATACAGTAAACCTGCAGAGGTGCATCGGAATGTAAAACTGGTGACACAGGAAACGCTCAAAACATTGTCCGTACGTAGACTGTTATCTTGTACTTAAGTAGGCATAGTGTCTCTTATATTTAATTTCGATGCAATTTGTGTGTTTCATCGTCGATGGGAAGGTCCAAGGGATACAGGAAACCTGCAGAGGTGCATCAGAATGTAAAACTGGTGACACATGAAACGCTCAAATCATAGACAGTAGGAAGACTCAGTCTTCCTGTACTTAAGTCGGGCCGGCCGAAGTGGCCGTGCGGTTAAAGGCGCTGCAGTCTGGAACCGCAAGTCCGCTATGGTCGCAGGTTCGAATCCTGCCTCGGGCATGGATGTTTGTGATGTCCTTAGGTTAGTTAGGTATAACTAGTTCTAAGTTCTAGGGGACTAATGACCTCAGCAGTTGAGTCCCATAGTGCTCAGAGCCATTTTTTTTTTACTTAAGTCGGCATTGTGTGTCTTATATTTAATTCCGATGCAATTTCTGTGTTTCATCGTCAATGGGAAGCTCCACGGGATACAGTAAACCTGCAGAGGTGCATCGGAATGTAAATCTGGTGACACAGGAAACGCTCAAATCATAGACAGTAGGAAGACTCAGTCTTCCTGTTCTTAAGTCGGCATTGTGTCTCTTATATTTAATTCCGATGAAATTTCAGTGTTTCATCGTGAATGGGAAGGTCCAAGGGATATAGTAAACCTGCAGAGGTGCATCGGAAAATAAAACTGGTGACGCAGGAAACGCTCAAAACATAGACAGTAGGAAGACTTAGTCTTCCTGTACTTAAGTCGGCATTGTGTCTCTTATATTTAATTCCGATTCAATTTCTGTGTTTCATCGACAAGGGGAAGGTCCAAGGGATACAGTAAACCGGCAGAGGTGCATCGGAATGTAAAACTGGTGACACAGGAAACGCTCAAGACATTGACCGTACGAAGACTGTTTTCTTGTACTTAAGTCGGCATTGTGTCTCTTATATTTAATTTCGATGCAATTTCTGTGTTTCATCGTCAATGCGAAGGTCCAAGAGATACAGGAAACCTGCAGAGGTGCATCGGAATGTCAACCTGGTAACACAGGAAACGCTCAAAACATAGAGAGTAGGAAGACTCAGTCTTCCTGTACTTATGTTGGCATTGTGTCTCTTGTATTTAATTCCGATGAAATTTCTGTGTTTCATCGTCAATGGGAAGGTCCAAGGGATATAGTAATCCTGCAGAGGTGGATCGGAAAGTAAAACTGATGACACAGGAAACGCTCAAAACATAGACAGTAGGAAGACTTAGTCTTCCTGTACTTCAGTGGGCATTGTGTCTCTTATATTTAATTCCGATGCAATTTTTGTTTTTCATCGTCAATGGGAAGGTCCAAGGGATACAGTAAACCTGCAGAGGTGCATCAGAATGTAAAACTGGTGACACAGGAAACGCTCAAAACAAAGAATGTAGGAAGACTCAGTCTTCCTGTACTTAAGTCGGCATTGTGTCTCTTATATTTTATTCCGATGCAATTTCTGTGTTTCATCGTCAATGGGAAGGTCCAAGGGGTACAGTAAACCTGCAGAGGTGCATCGGAATGTAAAACTGGTGACACAGGAAACGCTCAAAACAAAGACAGCAGGAAGACTCAGTCTTCCTGTTCTTAAGTCGGCATTGTGTCTCTTATATTTAATTCCGATGAAATTTCAGTGTTTCATCGTGAATGGGAAGGTCCAAGGGATATAGTAAACCTGCAGAGGTGCATCGGAAAGTAAAACTGATGACACAGGAAACGCTCAAAACATAGACAGTAGGAACGCTTAGTCTTCCTGTACTTAAGTCGGCATTGTGTCTCTTAAACTTAATTCCGATGCAATTTCTGTGTTTCATCGTCAATGGGAAGGTCCAAGGGATACAGTAAACCTGCAGAGGTGCATCGGAATGTATAACTGGTGACACAGGGAACGCTCAAAACATTGACAGTAGGAAGACTCAGTCTTTCTGTACTTAAGTCGGCATTGTGTCTCCTATATTTAAATCCGATGCGATTTCTGTGTTTCATCGACAATGGGAAGGTCCAAGGGATACAGTAAACCTGCAGAGGTGCATCGGAATGTAAAACTGGTGACACAGGAAACGCTCAAAACATTGTCCGTACGTAGACTTTTATCTTGTACTTAAGTAGGCATAGTGTCTCTTATATTTAATTTCGATGCAATTTGTGTGTTTCATCGTCAATGGGAAGGTCCAAGGGATACAGGAAACCTGCAGAGGTGCATCAGAATGTAAAACTGGTGACACATGAAACGCTCAAATCATAGACAGTAGGAAGACTCAGTCTTCCTGTACTTAAGTCGGGCCGGCCGAAGTGGCCGTGCGGTTAAAGGCGCTGCAGTCTGGAACCGCAAGTCCGCTATGGTCGCAGGTTCGAATCCTGCCTCGGGCATGGATGTTTGTGATGTCCTTAGGTTAGTTAGGTATAACTAGTTCTAAGTTCTAGGGGACTAATGACCTCAGCAGTTGAGTCCCATAGTGCTCAGAGCCATTTTTTTTTTACTTAAGTCGGCATTGTGTGTCTTATATTTAATTCCGATGCAATTTCTGTGTTTCATCGTCAATGGGAAGCTCCACGGGATACAGTAAACCTGCAGAGGTGCATCGGAATGTAAATCTGGTGACACAGGAAACGCTCAAATCATAGACAGTAGGAAGACTCAGTCTTCCTGTTCTTAAGTCGGCATTGTGTCTCTTATATTTAATTCCGATGAAATTTCAGTGTTTCATCGTGAATGGGAAGGTCCAAGGGATATAGTAAACCTGCAGAGGTGCATCGGAAAATAAAACTGGTGACGCAGGAAACGCTCAAAACATAGACAGTAGGAAGGCTTAGTCTTCCTGTACTTAAGTCGGCATTGTGTCTCTTATATTTAATTCCGATTCAATTTCTGTGTTTCATCGACAAGGGGAAGGTCCAAGGGATACAGTAAACCGGCAGAGGTGCATCGGAATGTAAAACTGGTGACACAGGAAACGCTCAAGACATTGACCGTACGAAGACTGTTTTCTTGTACTTAAGTCGGCATTGTGTCTCTTATATTTAATTTCGATGCAATTTCTGTGTTTCATCGTCAATGCGAAGGTCCAAGAGATACAGGAAACCTGCAGAGGTGCATCGGAATGTCAACCTGGTAACACAGGAAACGCTCAAAACATAGAGAGTAGGAAGACTCAGTCTTCCTGTACTTATGTTGGCATTGTGTCTCTTGTATTTAATTCCGATGAAATTTCTGTGTTTCATCGTCAATGGGAAGGTCCAAGGGATATAGTAATCCTGCAGAGGTGGATCGGAAAGTAAAACTGATGACACAGGAAACGCTCAAAACATAGACAGTAGGAAGACTTAGTCTTCCTGTACTTCAGTGGGCATTGTGTCTCTTATATTTAATTCCGATGCAATTTTTGTTTTTCATCGTCAATGGGAAGGTCCAAGGGATACAGTAAACCTGCAGAGGTGCATCAGAATGTAAAACTGGTGACACAGGAAACGCTCAAAACAAAGAATGTAGGAAGACTCAGTCTTCCTGTACTTAAGTCGGCATTGTGTCTCTTATATTTTATTCCGAAGCAATTTCTGTGTTTCATCGTCAATGGGAAGGTCCAAGGGGTACAGTAAACCTGCAGAGGTGCATCGGAATGTAAAACTGGTGACACAGGAAACGCTCAAAACAAAGACAGCAGGAAGACTCAGTCTTCCTGTTCTTAAGTCGGCATTGTGTCTCTTATATTTAATTCCGATGAAATTTCAGTGTTTCATCGTGAATGGGAAGGTCCAAGGGATATAGTAAACCTGCAGAGGTGCATCGGAAAGTAAAACTGATGACACAGGAAACGCTCAAAACATAGACAGTAGGAACGCTTAGTCTTCCTGTACTTAAGTCGGCATTGTGTCTCTTAAATTTAATTCCGATGCAATTTCTGTGTTTCATCGTCAATGGGAAGGTCCAAGGGATACAGTAAACCTGCAGAGGTGCATCGGAATGTAAAACTGGTAACACAGGAAACGCTCAAAACATAGACTGTAGGAAGACTCAGTCTTCCTGTACTTAAGTCGGCATTGTGTATCTTATACTTAATTCCGATGCAATTTCTGTGTTTCATCGTCAATGGGAAGGTCCAAGGGATACAGGAAACCTGCAGAGGTGCATCAGAATGTAAAACTGGTAACACAGGAAACGCTCAAAACATAGACTGTAGGAAGACTCAGTCTTCCTGTACTTAAGTCGGCATTGTGTATCTTATACTTAATTCCGATGCAATTTCTGTGTTTCATCGTCAATGGGAAGGTCCAAGGGATACAGTAAACCTGCAGTGGTGCATCGGAATGTAAAACTGGTGACACAGGAAACTCTCAAGACATTGACCGTACGAAGACTGTTTTCTTGTACTTAAGTCGGCATTGTGTCTCTTATATTTAATTTCGATGCAATTTCTGTGATTCATCGTCAATGGGAAGGTCCAAGGGAAACAGTAAACCTGCAGAGATGCATCGGAATGTAAAACTGGTGACACAGGAAACGCTCAAAACATAGACAGTAGGAAGACTCAGTCTTCCTGTACTTAAGTCGGCATTGTGTCTCTTATATTTATTTCCGTGAAATTTCTATGTTTCATCGTCAACGGGAAGGTCCAAGGGATACAGTAAACCTGCAGAGGTGCATCAGAATATAAAACTGGTGACACAGGAAACGCTCAATTCATAGACTTTAGGAAGACTCAGTCTTCCTGTACTTAAGTCGGCATTGTGTCTCTTATATTTAATTCCGATGCAATTTCGGTGTTTCATCGTCAATGGGAAGGTCCAAGGGATACAGTAAACCTGCAGAGGTGCATCGGAATGTAAAACTAGTGACACAGGAAACGCTCAAAACATAGACAGTAGGAAGACTCTGTCTTCATGTGCTTAAGTCGGCATTGTGTCTCTTATATTTAATTGCGATGCAATTTCTGTGTTGCATCGTCAATGGGATGGTCCAAGGGAAACAGTAAACCTGCAGAGGTGCATCGGAATGTAAAACTGGTGACACAGGAAACGCTCAAAACATAGACAGTAGGAAGACTCAGTCTTCCTGTAATTAAGAGCGGCATTGTGTCTCTTATATTTATTTCCGATGAAATTTCTATGTTTCATCGTCAATGGGAAGGTCCAAGGGAAACAGTAAACCTGCAGAGGTGCATCGGAATGTAAAACTGGTGACACAGGAAACGCTCAAATCATAGACAGTAGGAAGACTCTGTCTTCCTGTACTTAAGTCGGCATTGTGTATCTTATATATAATTCCGATGCAATTTCTGTGTTTCATCGTCAATGGGAAGGTCCAAGGGATACAGTAAGCCTCCAGAGGTGCATCAGAATGTAAAACTGGTGACACAGGAAACGCTCAAAGCATAGAGTGTAGGAAGACTCAGTCTTCCTGTACTTCAGTCGGCAGTGTGTCTCTTATATTTAATTCCGATGCAATTTCTGTGTTTCATCGTCAATGGGAAGGTCCAAGTGAAACAGTAAACCTGCAGAGGTGCATAGTAATGTAAAACTGGTGACACAGGAAACGCTCAAAACATAGACAGTAGGAAGACTCAGTCTTCCTGTACTTAAGTCGGCATTGTGTCTCTTATATTTATTTCCGATGAAATTTCTATGTTTCATCGTCAATGGGAAGGTCCAACGGATACAGTAAACCTGCAGAGGTGCATCAGAATGTAAAAGTGATGACACAGGAAACGCTCAACACATAGACAGTAGGAAGACTCACTCTTCCAGTACTTAAGTCGGCATTGTGTCTCTTATAATTAATTCCGAAGCAATTTCTGTGTTTCATCGTCAATGGGAAGGTCCAAGGGAAACAGTAAACCTGCAGAGGTGCATCGGAATGTAAAACTGGTGACACAGGAAACGCTCAAAACATAGACAGTAGGAAGACTCAGTCTTCCTGTACTTAAGTCGGCATTGTGTCTCTTGTATTTAATTCCGATCAAATTTCTGTGTTTCATCGTGAATGGGAAGGCCCAAGGAATACAGTAAACCTGCAGAGGTGCATCGGAATGTAAAACTAGTGACACAGGAAACGCTCAAAACATAGACAGTAGGAAGACTCTGTCTTCCTGTACTTAAGTCGGAATTGTGTCTCTTATATTTAATTCCGATGCAATCTCTGTGTTTCATCGTCAATGGGAAGGTCCAAGGGATACAGTAAGCCTCCAGAGGTGCATCAGAATGTAAAACTGGTGACACAGGAAACGCTCAACCCATAGACAGTAGGAAGACTCAATCTTCCTGTACTTAAGTCGGCATTGTGTCTCTTATATTTAATTCCGATGCAATTTCTGTGTTTCATCGTCAATGGGAAGGTCCAAGGAATACAGTAAACCTGCAGAGGTGCATCGGAATGTAAAACTAGTGACACAGGAAACGCTCAAAACATAGACAGTAGGAAGACTCTGTCTTCCTGTACTTAAGTCGGCATTGTGTCTCTTATATTTAATTCCGATGCAATTTCTGTGTTTCATCGTCAATGGGAAGGTCCAAGGCATACAGTAAGCCTGCAGAGGTGCATCAGAATATAAAACTGGTGACACAGGAAACGCTCAAAGCATAGAGAGTAGGAAGACTCAGTCTTCCTGTACTTCAGTCGGCATTGTGTCTCTTATATTTAATTCCGATGCAATTTCTGTGTTTCATCGTCAATGGGAAGGTCCAAGGGATACAGTAAACCTGCAGAGGTGCATCGGAATGTAAAACTGGTGACACAGGAAACGCTCAAAACATAGACAGTAGGAAGACTCAGTCTTTCTGTACTTAAGTCGGCATTGTGTCTCCTATATTTAATTCCGATGCGATTTCTGTGTTTCATCGACAATGGGAAGGTCCAAGGGATACAGTAAACCTGCAGAGGTGCATCGGAATGTAAAACTGGTGACACAGGAAACGCTCAAAACATTGTCCGTACGTAGACTGTTATCTTGTACTTATGTAGGCATTGTGTCTCTTATATTTAATTCCGATGCGATTTCTGTGTTTCATCGACAAGGGGAAGGTCCAAGGGATACAGTAAACCTGCAGAGGTGCATCGGAATGTAAAACTGGTGACACAGGAAACGCTCAAAACATTGTCCGTACGTAGACTGTTATCTTGTACTTAAGTAGGCATAGTGTCTCTTATATTTAATTCCGATGCAATTTGTGTGTTTCATCGTCAATGGGAAGGTCCAGGGGATACAGGAAACCTGCAGAGGTGCATCAGAATGTAAAACTGGTGACACATGAAACGCTCAAATCATAGACAGTAGGAAGACTCAGTCTTCCTGTACTTAAGTCGGGCCGGCCAAAGTGGCCGTGCGGTTAAAGGCGCTGCAGTCTGGAACCGCAAGTCCGCTACGGTCGCAGGTTCGAATCCTGCCTCAGGCATGGATGTTTGTGATGTCCTTAGGTTAGTTAGGTATAACTAGTTCTAAGTTCTAGGGGACTAATGACCTCAGCAGTTGAGTCCCATAGTGCTCAGAGCCATTTTTTTTTTACTTAAGTCGGCATTGTGTGCCTTATATTTAATTCCGATGCAATTTCTGTGTTTCATCGTCAATGGGAAGCTCCACGGGATACAGTAAACCTGCAGAGGTGCATCGGAATGTAAATCTGGTGACACAGGAAACGCTCAAATCATAGACAGTAGGAAGACTCAGTCTTCCTATACTTAAGTCGGCATTGTGTCTCTTATTTTTATTTCCGATGAAATTTCTGTGTTTCATCGTGAATGGGAAGGTCCAAGGGATATAGTAAACCTGCAGAGGTGCATCGGAAAATAAAACTGGTGACGCAGGAAACGCTCAAAACATAGACAGTAGGAAGACTTAGTCTTCCCATACTTATGTCGGCATAGTGTCTCTTATATTTAATTTCGATGCAATTTCTGTGTTTCATCGTCAATTGTAAGGTCCAAGGGAAACAGTAAACCTGCAGAGGTGCATCGGAATGTAAAACTGGTGACACAGGAAACGCTCAAAACATAGACAGTAGGAAGACTCATTCTTCCTGTACTTAAGTCTTCATTGTGTCTCTTATATTTAATTCCGATGCAATTTCTGTGTTTCATCGTCAATGCGAAGGTCCAAGAGATACAGGAAACCTGCAGAGGTGCATCGGAATGTCAACCTGGTAACACAGGAAACGCTCAAAACATAGAGAGTTGGAAGACTCAGTCTTCCTGTACTTATGTTGGCATTGTGACTCTTATATTTAATTCCGATGCAATTTCTGTGTTTCATCGTCAATGGGAAGGTCCAAGGGATACAGTAAACCTGCAGAGTTGCATCGGAATGTAAAACTGGTGACACAGGAAAGGCTCCAAACATAGACAGAGGAAGACTCAGTCTTCCCATACTTATGTCGGCATAGTGTCTCTTATATTTATTTCCGATGAAATGTCTGTGTTTCATCGTGAATGGGAAGGTCCAAGGGATATAGTAAACCTGCAGAGGTGCGTCAGAAAGTTAAACTGATGACACAGGAAACGCTCAAAACATAAACAGTAGGAGGACTTAGTCTTCCTGTACTTAAGTCGGCATTGTGTCTCTTATATTTAATTCCGATGCAATTTCTGTGTTTCATCGTCAATGGGAAGGTCCAAGGGATACAGTAAACCTGTAGAGGTGCATCGGAACGTAAAACTGGTGACACAGGAAACGCTCAAATTATAGACACTAGGAAGACTCAGTCTTCCAGTACTTAAGTCTGCATTGTGTCTCTTATATTTAATTCCGATGCAATGTCTATGTTTCATCGTCAATGGGAAGGTCCAAGGGATACAGTAAACCTGCAGAGGTGCATCAGAATGTAAAACTGGTGACACAGGAAACGCTCAAAACATAGAATGTAGGAAGACTCAGTCTTCCTGTACTTAAGTCGGCATTGTGTCTCTTATATTTTATTCCGATGCAATTTCTGTGTTTCATCGTCAATGGGAAGGTCCAAGGGGTACAGTAAACCTGCAGAGGTGCATCGGAATGTAAAACTGGTGACACAGGAAACGCTCAAAACAAAGACAGTAGGAAGACTCAGTCTTCCTGTTCTTAAGTCGGCATTGTGTCTCTTATATTTAATTCCGATGAAATTTCAGTGTTTCATCGTGAATGGGAAGGTCCAAGGGATATAGTAAACCTGCAGAGGTGCATCGGAAAGTAAAACTGATGACACAGGAAACGCTCAAAACATAGACAGTAGGAACGCTTAGTCTTCCTGTACTTAAGTCGGCATTGTGTCTCTTAAATTTAATTCCGATGCAATTTCTGTGTTTCATCGTCAATGGGAAGGTCCAAGGGATACAGTAAACCTGCAGAGGTGCATCGGAATGTATAACTGGTGACACAGGAAACGCTCAAAACATTGACAGTAGGAAGACTCAGTCTTTCTGTACTTAAGTCGGCATTGTGTCTCCTATATTTAAATCCGATGCGATTTCTGTGTTTCATCGACAATGGGAAGGTCCAAGGGATACAGTAAACCTGCAGAGGTGCATCGGAATGTAAAACTGGTGACACAGGAAACGCTCAAAACATTGTCCGTACGTAGACTGTTATCTTGTACTTAAGTAGGCATAGTGTCTCTTATATTTAATTTCGATGCAATTTGTGTGTTTCATCGTCAATGGGAAGGTCCAAGGGATACAGGAAACCTGCAGAGGTGCATCAGAATGTAAAACTGGTGACACATGAAACGCTCAAATCATAGACAGTAGGAAGACTCAGTCTTCCTGTACTTAAGTCGGGCCGGCCGAAGTGGCCGTGCGGTTAAAGGTGCTGCAGTCTGGAACCGCAAGTCCGCTACGGTCGCAGGTTCGAATCCTGCCTCGGGCATGGATGTTTGTGATGTCCTTAGGTTAGTTAGGTATAACTAGTTCTAAGTTCTAGGGGACTAGTGACCTCAGCAGTTGAGTCCCATAGTGCTCAGAGCCATTTTTTTTACTTAAGTCGGCATTGTGTGTCTTATATTTAATTCCGATGCAATTTCTGTGTTTCATCGTCAATGGGAAGCTCCACGGGATACAGTAAACATGCAGACGTGCATCAGAATGTAAAACTGGTGACACAGGAAACGCTCAAAGCATAGAGAGTAGGAAGACTCAGTCTTCCTGTACTTCAGTCGGCATTGTGTCTCTTATATTTAATTCCGATGCAATTTCTGTGTTTCATCGTCAATGGGAAGGTCCAAGGGATACAGTAAACCTGCAGAGGTGCATCGGAATGTAAAACTAGTGACACAGGAAACGCACAAAACATAGACAGTAGGAAGACTCTGTCTTCATGTACTTAAGACGGCATAGTGTCTCTTATATTTAATTTCGATGCAATTTCTGTGTTTCATCGTCAATTGTAAGGTCCAAGGGAAACAGTAAACCTGCAGATGTGCATCGGAATGTAAAACTGGTGACACAGGAAACGCTCAAATCATAGACAGTAGGAAGACGCAGTCTTCCTGTACTTAAGTCGGCATTGTGTCTCTTATATTTATTTCCGATGAAATTTCTATGTTTCATCGTCAATGGGAAGGTCCAAGGGATACAGTAAACCTGCAGAGGTGCATCAGAATAAAAACTGTTGACACAGGAAACGCTCAACACATAGACAGTAGGAAGACTCATTCTTCCTGTACTTAAGTCGGCATTGTGTCTCCTATATTTAAATCCGATGCGATTTCTGTGTTTCATCGACAATGGGAAGGTCCAAGGGATACAGTAAACCTGCAGAGGTGCATCGGAATGTCAACCTGGTAACACAGGAAACGCTCAAAACATAGAGAGTAGGAAGACTCAGTCTTCCTGTACTTATGTTGGCATTGTGACTCTTTTATTTAATTCCGACGCAATTTCTGTGTTTCATCGTCAATGGGAAGGTCCAAGGGATACAGTAAACCGGCAGAGGTGCATCGGAATGTAAAACTGGTGACACAGGAAACGCTCAAGACATTGACCGTACGAAGACTGTTTTCTTGTACTTAAGTCGGCATTGTGTCTCTTATATTTAATTTCGATGCAATTTCTGTGTTTCATCGTCAATGCGAAGGTCCAAGAGATACAGGAAACCTGCAGAGGTGCATCGGAATGTCAACCTGGTAACACAGGAAACGCTCAAATCATAGACAGTAGGAAGACGCAGTCTTCCTGTACTTAAGTCGGCATTGTGTCTCTTATATTTATTTCCGATGAAATTTCTATGTTTCATCGTCAATGGGAAGGTCCAAGGGATACAGTAAACCTGCAGAGGTGCATCAGAATAAAAACTGTTGACACAGGAAACGCTCAACACATAGACAGTAGGAAGACTCATTCTTCCTGTACTTAAGTCGGCATTGTGTCTCCTATATTTAAATCCGATGCGATTTCTGTGTTTCATCGACAATGGGAAGGTCCAAGGGATACAGTAAACCTGCAGAGGTGCACCAGAATGTAAAACTGGTGACACAGGAAACGCTCAAAACAAAGAATGTAGGAAGACTCAGTCTTCCTGTACTTAAGTCGGCATTGTGTCTCTTATATTTTATTCCGATGCAATTTCTGTGTTTCATCGTCAATGGGAAGGTCCAAGGGGTACAGTAAACCTGCAGAGGTGCATCGGAATGTAAAACTGGTGACACAGGAAACGCTCAAAACAAAGACAGTAGGAAGACTCAGTCTTCCTGTTCTTAAGTCGGCATTGTGTCTCTTATATTTAATTCCGATGAAATTTCAGTGTTTCATCGTGAATGGGAAGGTCCAAGGGATATAGTAAACCTGCAGAGGTGCATCGGAAAGTAAAACTGATGACACAGGAAACGCTCAAAACATAGACAGTAGGAACGCTTAGTCTTCCTGTACTTAAGTCGGCGTTGTGTCTCTTAAATTTAATTCCGATGCAATTTCTGTGTTTCATCGTCAATGCGAAGGTCCAAGGGATACAGTAAACCTGCAGAGGTGCATCGGAATGTATAACTGGTGACACAGGAAACGCTCAAAACATTGACAGTAGGAAGACTCAGTCTTTCTGTACTTAAGTCGGCATTGTGTCTCCTATATTTAAATCCGTTGCGATTTCTGTGTTTCATCGACAATGGGAAGGTCCAAGGGATACAGTAAACCTGCAGAGGTGCATCGGAATGTAAAACTAGTGACACAGGAAACGCTCAAACATTGTCCGTACGTAGACTGTTATCTTGTACTTAAGTAGGCATAGTGTCTCTTATATTTAATTTCGATGCAATTTGTGTGTTTCATCGTCAACGGGAAGGTCCAAGGGATACAGTAAACCTGCAGAGGTGCATCGGAATGTAAAACTAGTGACACAGGAAACGCTCAAAACATAGACAGTAGGAAGACTCTGTCTTCATGTACTTAAGACGGCATAGAGTCTCTTATATTTAATTTCGATGCAATTTCTGTGTTTCATCGTCAATTGTAAGGTCCAAGGGAAACAGTAAACCTGCAGAGGTGCATCGGAATGTAAAACTGGTGACACAGGAAACGCTCAAATCATAGACAGTAGGAAGACGCAGTCTTCCTGTACTTAAGTCGGCATTGTGTCTCTTATATTTATTTCCGATGAAATTTCTATGTTTCATCGTCAATGGGAAGGTCCAAGGGATACAGTAAACCTGCAGAGGTGCATCAGAATAAAAACTGTTGACACAGGAAACGCTCAACACATAGACAGTAGGAAGACTCATTCTTCCTGTACTTAAGTCGGCATTGTGTCTCCTATATTTAAATCCGATGCGATTTCTGTGTTTCATCGACAATGGGAAGGTCCAAGGGATACAGTAAACCTGCAGAGGTGCATCGGAATGTCAACCTGGTAACACAGGAAACGCTCAAAACATAGAGAGTAGGAAGACTCAGTCTTCCTGTACTTATGTTGGCATTGTGACTCTTATATTTAATTCCGATGCAATTTCTGTGTTTCATCGTCAATGGGAAGGTCCAAGGGATACAGTAAACCTGCAGAGTTGCATCGGAATGTAAAACTGGTGACACAGGAAACGCTCCAAACATAGACAGAGGAAGACTCAGTCTTCCCATACTTATGACGGCATAGTGTCTCTTATATTTATTTCCGATGAAATGTCTGTGTTTCATCGTGAATGGGAAGGTCCAAGGGATATAGTAAACCTGCAGAGGTGCGTCAGAAAGTTAAACTGATGACACAGGAAATGCTCAAAACATAAACAGTAGGAGGACTTAGTCTTCCTGTACTTAAGTGGGCATTGTGTCTCTTATATTTAATTCCGATGCAATTTCTGTGTTTCATCGTCACTGTGAAGGTCCAAGGGATACAGTAAACCTGTAGAGGTGCATCGGAACGTAAAACTGGTGACACAGGAAACGATCAAATTATAGACACTAGGAAGACTCAGTCTTCCAGTACTTAGGTCTGCATTGTGTCTCTTATATTTAATTCCGATGCAATGTCTATGTTTCATCGTCAATGGGAAGGTCCAAGGGATACAGTAAACCTGCAGAGGTGCATCAGAATGTAAAACTGGTGACACAGGAAACGCTCAAAACATAGATTGTAGGAAGACTCAGTCTTCCTGTACTTAAGTCGGCATTGTGTCTCTTATATTTTATTCCGATGCAATTTCTGTGTTTCATCGTCAATGGGAAGGTCCAAGGGGTACAGTAAACCTGCAGAGGTGCATCGGAATGTAAAACTGGTGACACAGGAAACGCTCAAAACAAAGACAGTAGGAAGACTCAGTCTTCCTGTTCTTAAGTCGGCATTGTGTCTCTTATATTTAATTCCGATGAAATTTCAGTGTTTCATCGTGAATGGGAAGGTCGAAGGGATATAGTAAACCTGCAGAGGTGCATCGGAAAGTAAAACTGATGACACAGGAAACGCTCAAAACATAGACAGTAGGAACGCTTAGTCTTCCTGTACTTAAGTCGGCATTGTGTCTCTTAAACTTAATTCCGATGCAATTTCTGTGTTTCATCGTCAATGGGAAGGTCCAAGGGATACAGTAAACCTGCAGAGGTGCATCGGAATGTATAACTGGTGACACAGGAAACGCTCAAAACATTGACAGTAGGAAGACTCAGTCTTTCTGTACTTAAGTCGGCATTGTGTCTCCTATATTTAAATCCGATGCGATTTCTGTGTTTCATCGACAATGGGAAGGTCCAAGGGATACAGTAAACCTGCAGAGGTGCATCGGAATGTAAAACTGGTGACACAGGAAACGCTCAAAACATTGTCCGTACGTAGACTGTTATCTTGTACTTAAGTAGGCATAGTGTCTCTTATATTTAATTCCGATGCAATTTGTGTGTTTCATCGTCAATGGGAAGGTCCAGGGGATACAGGAAACCTGCAGAGGTGCATCAGAATGTAAAACTGGTGACACATGAAACGCTCAAATCATAGACAGTAGGAAGACTCAGTCTTCCTGTACTTAAGTCGGGCCGGCCAAAGTGGCCGTGCGGTTAAAGGCGCTGCAGTCTGGAACCGCAAGTCCGCTACGGTCGCAGGTTCGAATCCTGCCTCGGGCATGGATGTTTGTGATGTCCTTAGGTTAGTTAGGTATAACTAGTTCTAAGTTCTAGGGGACTAATGACCTCAGCAGTTGAGTCCCATAGTGCTCAGAGCCATTTTTTTTTTACTTAAGTCGGCATTGTGTGCCTTATATTTAATTCCGATGCAATTTCTGTGTTTCATCGTCAATGGGAAGCTCCACGGGATACAGTAAACCTGCAGAGGTGCATCGGAATGTAAATCTGGTGACACAGGAAACGCTCAAATCATAGACAGTAGGAAGACTCAGTCTTCCTATACTTAAGTCGGCATTGTGTCTCTTATTTTTATTTCCGATGAAATTTCTGTGTTTCATCGTGAATGGGAAGGTCCAAGGGATATAGTAAACCTGCAGAGGTGCATCGGAAAATAAAACTGGTGACGCAGGAAACGCTCAAAACATAGACAGTAGGAAGACTTAGTCTTCCTGTACTTAAGTCGGCATTGTGTCTCTTATATTTAATTCCGATTCAATTTCTGGGTTTCATCGACAAGGGGAAGGTCCAAGGGATACAGTAAACCGGCAGAGGTGCATCGGAATGTAAAACTGGTGACACAGGAAACGCTCAAGACATTGACCGTACGAAGACTGTTTTCTTGTACTTAAGTCGGCATTGTGTCTCTTATATTTAATTTCGATGCAATTTCTGTGTTTCATCGCCAATGCGAAGGTCCAAGAGATACAGGAAACCTGCAGAGGTGCATCGGAATGTCAACCTGGTAACACAGGAAACGCTCAAAACATAGAGAGTAGGAAGACTCAGTCTTCCTGTACTTATGTTGGCATTGTGACTCTTATATTTAATTCCGATGCAATTTCTGTGTTTCATCGTCAATGGGAAGGTCCAAGGGATACAGTAAACATGCAGAGTTGCATCGGAATGAAAAACTGGTGCCACAGGAAACGCTCCAAACATAGACAGAGGAAGACTCAGTCTTCCCATACTTATGTCGGCATAGTGTCTCTTATATTTATTTCCGATGAAATGTCTGTGTTTCATCGTGAATGGGAAGGTCCAAGGGATATAGTAAACCTGCAGAGGTGCGTCAGAAAGTTAAACTGATGACACAGGAAACGCTCAAAACATAAACAGTAGGAGGACTTAGTCTTCCTGTACTTAAGTCGGCATTGTGTCTCTTATATTTAATTCCGATGCAATTTCTGTCTTTTATCGTCACTGTGAAGGTCCAAGGGATACAGTAAACCTGTAGAGGTGCATCGGAATGTAAAACTGGTGACACAGGAAACGCTCAAATTATAGACACTAGGAAGACTCAGTCTTCCAGTACTTAAGTCTGCATTGTGTCTCTTATATTTAATTCTGATGCAATGTCTATGTTTCGTCGTCAATCGGAAGGTCCAAGGGATACAGTAAACCTGCAGAGGTGCATCAGAATGTAAAACTGGTGACACAGGAAGCGCTCAAAACAAAGAATGTAGGAAGACTCAGTCTTCCTGTACTTAAGTCGGCATTGTGTCTCTTATATTTTATTCCGATGCAATTTCTGTGTTTCATCGTCAATGGGAAGGTCCAAGGGGTACAGTAAACCTGCAGAGGTGCATCGGAATGTAAAACTGGTGACACAGGAAACGCTCAAAACAAAGACAGTAGGAAGACTCAGTCTTCCTGTTCTTAAGTCGGCATTGTGTCTCTTATATTTAATTCCGATGAAATTTCAGTGTTTCATCGTGAATGGGAAGGTCCAAGGGATATAGTACACCTGCAGAGGTGCATCGGAAAGTAAAACTGATGACACAGGAAACGCTCAAAACATAGACAGTAGGAACGCTTAGTCTTCCTGTACTTAAGTCGGCATTGTGTCTCTTAAATTCAATTCCGATGCAATTTCTGTGTTTCATCGTCAATGGGAAGGTCCAAGGGATACAGTAAACCTGCAGAGGTGCATCGGAATGTATAACTGGTGACACAGGAAACGCTCAAAACATTGACAGTAGGAAGACTCAGTCTTTCTGTACTTAAGTCGGCATTGTGTCTCCTATATTTAAATCCGATGCGATTTCTGTGTTTCATCGACAATGGGAAGGTCCAAGGGATACAGTAAACCTGCAGAGGTGCATCGGAATGTAAAACTGGTGACACAGGAAACGCTCAAACATTGTCCGAACGGAGACTGTTATCTTGTACTTAAGTAGGCATAGTGTCTCTTATATTTAATTTCGATGCAATTTGTGTGTTTCATCGTCAATGGGAAGGTCCAAGGGATACAGGAAACCTGCAGAGGTGCATCAGAATGTATAACTGGTGACACATGAAACGCTCAAATCATAGACAGTAGGAAGACTCAGTCTTCCTGTACTTAAGTCGGGCCGGCCGAAGTGGCCGTGCGGTTAAAGGCGCTGCAGTCTGGAACCGCAAGTCCGCTACGGTCGCAGGTTCGAATCCTGCCTCGGGCATGGATGTTTGTGATGTCCTTAGGTTAGTTAGGTATAACTAGTTCTAAGTTCTAGGGGACTAATGACCTCAGCAGTTGAGTCCCATAGTGCTCAGAGCCATTTTTATTTTACTTAAGTAGGCATTGTGTGTCTTATATTTAATTCCGATGCAATTTCTGTGTTTCATCGTCAATGGGAAGCTCCACGGGATACAGTAAACCTGCAGACGTGCATCAGAATGTAAAACTGGTGACACAGGAAACGCTCAAAGCATAGAGAGTAGGAAGACTCAGTCTTCCTGTACTTCAGTCGGCATTGTGTCTCTTATATTTAATTCCGATGCAATTTCTGTGTTTCATCGTCAATGGGAAGGTCCAAGGGATACAGTAAACCTGCAGAGGTGCATCGGAATGTAAAACTAGTGACACAGGAAACGCTCAAAACATAGACAGTAGGAAGACTCTGTCTTCATGTACTTAAGACGGCATAGTGTCTCTTATATTTAATTTCGATGCAATTTCTGTGTTTCATCGTCAATTGTAAGGTCCAAGGGAAACAGTAAACCTGCAGAGGTGCATCGGAATGTAAAACTGGTGACACAGGAAACGCTCAAAACATAGACAGTAGGAAGACTCATTCTTCCTGTACTTAAGTCGGCATTGTGTCTCTTATATTTAATTCCGATGCAATTTCTGTGTTTCATCGTCAATGCGAAGGTCCAAGAGATACAGGAAACCTGCAGACGTGCATCGGAATGTCAACCTGGTAACACAGGAAACGCTCAAAACATAGAGAGTTGGAAGACTCAGTCTTCCTGTACTTATGTTGGCATTGTGACTCTTATATTTAATTCCGATGCAATTTCTGTGTTTCATCGTCAATGGGAAGGTCCAAGGGATACAGTAAACCTGCAGAGTTGCATCGGAATGTAAAACTGGTGACACAGGAAAGGCTCCAAACATAGACAGAGGAAGACTCAGTCTTCCCATACTTATGTCGGCATAGTGTCTCTTATATTTATTTCCGATGAAATGTCTGTGTTTCATCGTGAATGGGAAGGTCCAAGGGATATAGTAAACCTGCAGAGGTGCGACAGAAAGTTAAACTGATGACACAGGAAACGCTCAAAACATAAACAGTAGGAGGACTTAGTCTTCCTGTACTTAAGTCGGCATTGTGTCTCTTATATTTAATTCCGATGCAATTTCTGTGTTTCATCGTCAATGGGAAGGTCCAAGGGATACAGTAAACCTGTAGAGGTGCATCGGAACGTAAAACTGGTGACACAGGAAACGCTCAAATTATAGACACTAGGAAGACTCAGTCTTTCAGTACTTAAGTCTGCATTGTGTCTCTTATATTTAATTCCGATGCAATGTCTATGTTTCATCGTCAATGGGAAGGTCCAAGGGATACAGTAAACCTGCAGAGGTGCATCAGAATGTAAAACTGGTGACACAGGAAACGCTCAAAACATAGAATGTAGGAAGACTCAGTCTTCCTGTACTTAAGTCGGCATTGTGTCTCTTATATTTTATTCCGATGCAATTTCTGTGTTTCATCGTCAATGGGAAGGTCCAAGGGGTACAGTAAACCTGCAGAGGTGCATCGGAATGTAAAACTGGTGACACAGGAAACGCTCAAAACAAAGACAGTAGGAAGACTCTGTCTTCATGTACTTAAGACGGCATAGTGTCTCTTATATTTAATTTCGATGCAATTTCTGTGTTTCATCGTCAATTGTAAGGTCCAAGGGAAACAGTAAACCTGCAGATGTGCATCGGAATGTAAAACTGGTGACACAGGAAACGCTCAAATCATAGACAGTAGGAAGACGCAGTCTTCCTGTACTTAAGTCGGCATTGTGTCTCTTATATTTATTTCCGATGAAATTTCTATGTTTCATCGTCAATGGGAAGGTCCAAGGGATACAGTAAACCTGCAGAGGTGCATCAGAATAAAAACTGTTGACACAGGAAACGCTCAACACATAGACAGTAGGAAGACTCATTCTTCCTGTACTTAAGTCGGCATTGTGTCTCCTATATTTAAATCCGATGCGATTTCTGTGTTTCATCGACAATGGGAAGGTCCAAGGGATACAGTAAACCTGCAGAGGTGCATCGGAATGTCAACCTGGTAACACAGGAAACGCTCAAAACATAGAGAGTAGGAAGACTCAGTCTTCCTGTACTTATGTTGGCATTGTGACTCTTATATTTAATTCCGATGCAATTTCTGTGTTTCATCGTCAATGGGAAGGTCCAAGGGATTCAGTAAACCTGCAGAGTTGCATCGGAATGTAAAACTGGTGACACAGGAAACGCTCCAAACATAGACAGAGGAAGACTCAGTCTTCCCATACTTATGTCGGCATAGTGTCTCTTATATTTATTTCCGATGAAAAGTCTGTGTTTCATCGTGAATGGGAAGGTCCAAGGGATATAGTAAACCTGCAGAGGTGCGTCAGAAAGTTAAACTGATGACACAGGAAATGCTCAAAACATAAACAGTAGGAGGACTTAGTCTTCCTGTACTTAAGTGGGCATTGTGTCTCTTATATTTAATTCCGATGCAATTTCTGTGTTTCATCGTCACTGTGAAGGTCCAAGGGATACAGTAAACCTGTAGAGGTGCATCGGAACGTAAAACTGGTGACACAGGAAACGCTCAAATTATAGACACTAGGAAGACTCAGTCTTCCAGTACTTATGTCTGCATTGTGTCTCTTATATTTAATTCCGATGCAATGTCTATGTTTCATCGTCAATGGGAAGGTCCAAGGGATACAGTAAACCTGCAGAGGTGCACCAGAATGTAAAACTGGTGACACAGGAAACGCTCAAAACAAAGAATGTAGGAAGACTCAGTCTTCCTGTACTTAAGTCGGCATTGTGTCTCTTATATTTTATTCCGATGCAATTTCTGTGTTTCATCGTCAATGGGAAGGTCCAAGGGGTACAGTAAACCTGCAGAGGTGCATCGGAATGTAAAACTGGTGACACAGGAAACGCTCAAAACAAAGACAGTAGGAAGACTCAGTCTTCCTGTTCTTAAGTCGGCATTGTGTCTCTTATATTTAATTCCGATGAAATTTCAGTGTTTCATCGTGAATGGGAAGGTCCAAGGGATATAGTAAACCTGCAGAGGTGCATCGGAAAGTAAAACTGATGACACAGGAAACGCTCAAAACATAGACAGTAGGAACGCTTAGTCTTCCTGTACTTAAGTCGGCGTTGTGTCTCTTAAATTTAATTCCGATGCAATTTCTGTGTTTCATCGTCAATGGGAAGGTCCAAGGGATACAGTAAACCTGCAGAGGTGCATCGGAATGTATAACTGGTGACACAGGAAACGCTCAAAACATTGACAGTAGGAAGACTCAGTCTTTCTGTACTTAAGTCGGCATTGTGTCTCCTATATTTAAATCCGTTGCGATTTCTGTGTTTCATCGACAATGGGAAGGTCCAAGGGATACAGTAAACCTGCAGAGGTGCATCGGAATGTAAAACTAGTGACACAGGAAACGCTCAAACATTGTCCGTACGTAGACTGTTATCTTGTACTTAAGTAGGCATAGTGTCTCTTATATTTAATTTCGATGCAATTTGTGTGTTTCATCGTCAACGGGAAGGTCCAAGGGATACAGTAAACCTGCAGAGGTGCATCGGAATGTAAAACTAGTGACACAGGAAACGCTCAAAACATAGACAGTAGGAAGACTCTGTCTTCATGTACTTAAGACGGCATAGTGTCTCTTATATTTAATTTCGATGCAATTTCTGTGTTTCATCGTCAATTGTAAGGTCCAAGGGAAACAGTAAACCTGCAGAGGTGCATCGGAATGTAAAACTGGTGACACAGGAAACGCTCAAATCATAGACAGTAGGAAGACGCAGTCTTCCTGTACTTAAGTCGGCATTGTGTCTCTTATATTTATTTCCGATGAAATTTCTATGTTTCATCGTCAATGGGAAGGTCCAAGGGATACAGTAAACCTGCAGAGGTGCATCAGAATAAAAACTGTTGACACAGGAAACGCTCAACACATAGACAGTAGGAAGACTCATTCTTCCTGTACTTAAGTCGGCATTGTGTCTCCTATATTTAAATCCGATGCGATTTCTGTGTTTCATCGACAATGGGAAGGTCCAAGGGATACAGTAAACCTGCAGAGGTGCATCGGAATGTCAACCTGGTAACACAGGAAACGCTCAAAACATAGAGAGTAGGAAGACTCAGTCTTCCTGTACTTATGTTGGCATTGTGACTCTTATATTTAATTCCGATGCAATTTCTGTGTTTCATCGTCAATGGGAAGGTCCAAGGGATACAGTAAACCTGCAGAGTTGCATCGGAATGTAAAACTGGTGACACAGGAAACGCTCCAAACATAGACAGAGGAAGACTCAGTCTTCCCATACTTATGACGGCATAGTGTCTCTTATATTTATTTCCGATGAAATGTCTGTGTTTCATCGTGAATGGGAAGGTCCAAGGGATATAGTAAACCTGCAGAGGTGCGTCAGAAAGTTAAACTGATGACACAGGAAATGCTCAAAACATAAACAGTAGGAGGACTTAGTCTTCCTGTACTTAAGTGGGCATTGTGTCTCTTATATTTAATTCCGATGCAATTTCTGTGTTTCATCGTCACTGTGAAGGTCCAAGGGATACAGTAAACCTGTAGAGGTGCATCGGAACGTAAAACTGGTGACACAGGAAACGATCAAATTATAGACACTAGGAAGACTCAGTCTTCCAGTACTTAAGTCTGCATTGTGTCTCTTATATTTAATTCCGATGCAATGTCTATGTTTCAGCGTCAATGGGAAGGTCCAAGGGATACAGTAAACCTGCAGAGGTGCATCAGAATGTAAAACTGGTGACACAGGAAACGCTCAAAACATAGATTGTAGGAAGACTCAGTCTTCCTGTACTTAAGTCGGCATTGTGTCTCTTATATTTTATTCCGATGCAATTTCTGTGTTTCATCGTCAATGGGAAGGTCCAAGGGGTACAGTAAACCTGCAGAGGTGCATCGGAATGTAAAACTGGTGACACAGGAAACGCTCAAAACAAAGACAGTAGGAAGACTCAGTCTTCCTGTTCTTAAGTCGGCATTGTGTCTCTTATATTTAATTCCGATGAAATTTCAGTGTTTCATCGTGAATGGGAAGGTCGAAGGGATATAGTAAACCTGCAGAGGTGCATCGGAAAGTAAAACTGATGACACAGGAAACGCTCAAAACATAGACAGTAGGAACGCTTAGTCTTCCTGTACTTAAGTCGGCATTGTGTCTCTTAAACTTAATTCCGATGCAATTTCTGTGTTTCATCGTCAATGGGAAGGTCCAAGGGATACAGTAAACCTGCAGAGGTGCATCGGAATGTATAACTGGTGACACAGGAAACGCTCAAAACATTGACAGTAGGAAGACTCAGTCTTTCTGTACTTAAGTCGGCATTGTGTCTCCTATATTTAAATCCGATGCGATTTCTGTGTTTCATCGACAATGGGAAGGTCCAAGGGATACAGTAAACCTGCAGAGGTGCATCGGAATGTAAAACTGGTGACACAGGGAACGCTCAAAACATTGTCCGTACGTAGACTGTTATCTTGTACTTAAGTAGGCATAGTGTCTCTTATATTTAATTCCGATGCAATTTGTGTGTTTCATCGTCAATGGGAAGGTCCAGGGGATACAGGAAACCTGCAGAGGTGCATCAGAATGTAAAACTTGTGACACATGAAACGCTCAAATCATAGACAGTAGGAAGACTCAGTCTTCCTGTACTTAAGTCGGGCCGGCCAAAGTGGCCGTGCGGTTAAAGGCGCTGCAGTCTGGAACCGCAAGTCCGCTACGGTCGCAGGTTCGAATCCTGCCTCGGGCATGGATGTTTGTGATGTCCTTAGGTTAGTTAGGTATAACTAGTTCTAAGTTCTAGGGGACTAATGACCTCAGCAGTTGAGTCCCATTGTGTAGAGCCATTTTTTTTTTACTTAAGTCGGCATTGTGTGCCTTATATTTAATTCCGATGCAATTTCTGTGTTTCATCGTCAATGGGAAGCTCCACGGGATACAGTAAACCTGCAGAGGTGCATCGGAATGTAAATCTGGTGACACAGGAAACGCTCAAATCATAGACAGTAGGAAGACTCAGTCTTCCTATACTTAAGTCGGCATTGTGTCTCTTATTTTTATTTCCGATGAAATTTCTGTGTTTCATCGTGAATGGGAAGGTCCAAGGGATATAGTAAACCTGCAGAGGTGCATCGGAAAATAAAACTGGTGACGCAGGAAACGCTCAAAACATAGACAGTAGGAAGACTTAGTCTTCCTGTACTTAAGTCGGCATTGTGTCTCTTATATTTAATTCCGATTCAATTTCTGTGTTTCATCGACAAGGGGAAGGTCCAAGGGATACAGTAAACCGGCAGAGGTGCATCGGAATGTAAAACTGGTGACACAGGAAACGCTCAAGACATTGACCGTACGAAGACTGTTTTCTTGTACTTAAGTCGGCATTGTGTCTCTTATATTTAATTTCGATGCAATTTCTGTGTTTCATCGCCAATGCGAAGGTCCAAGAGATACAGGAAACCTGCAGAGGTGCATCGGAATGTCAACCTGGTAACACAGGAAACGCTCAAAACATAGAGAGTAGGAAGACTCAGTCTTCCTGTACTTATGTTGGCATTGTGACTCTTATATTTAATTCCGATGCAATTTCTGTGTTTCATCGTCAATGGGAAGGTCCAAGGGATACAGTAAACATGCAGAGTTGCATCGGAATGAAAAACTGGTGCCACAGGAAACGCTCCAAACATAGACAGAGGAAGACTCAGTCTTCCCATACTTATGTCGGCATAGTGTCTCTTATATTTATTTCCGATGAAATGTCTGTGTTTCATCGTGAATGGGAAGGTCCAAGGGATATAGTAAACCTGCAGAGGTGCGTCAGAAAGTTAAACTGATGACACAGGAAACGCTCAAAACATAAACAGTAGGAGGACTTAGTCTTCCTGTACTTAAGTCGGCATTGTGTGTCTTATATTTAATTCCGATGCAATTTCTGTCTTTTATCGTCACTGTGAAGGTCCAAGGGATACAGTAAACCTGTAGAGGTGCATCGGAATGTAAAACTGGTGACACAGGAAACGCTCAAATTATAGACACTAGGAAGACTCAGTCTTCCAGTACTTAAGTCTGCATTGTGTCTCTTATATTTAATTCCGATGCAATGTCTATGTTTCGTCGTCAATGGGAAGGTCCAAGGGAAACAGTAAACCTGCAGAGGTGCATCAGAATGTAAAACTGGTGACACAGGAAACGCTCAAAACAAAGAATGTAGGAAGACTCAGTCTTCCTGTACTTAAGTCGGCATTGTGTCTCTTATATTTTATTCCGATGCAATTTCTGTGTTTCATCGTCAATGGGAAGGTCCAAGGGGTACAGTAAACCTGCAGAGGTGCATCGGAATGTAAAACTGGTGACACAGGGAACGCTCAAAACAAAGACAGTAGGAAGACTCAGTCTTCCTGTTCTTAAGTCGGCATTGTGTCTCTTATATTTAATTCCGATGAAATTTCAGTGTTTCATCGTGAATGGGAAGGTCCAAGGGATATAGTACACCTGCAGAGGTGCATTGGAAAGTAAAACTGATGACACAGGAAACGCTCAAAACATAGACAGTAGGAACGCTTAGTCTTCCTGTACTTAAGTCGGCATTGTGTCTCTTAAATTCAATTCCGATGCAATTTCTGTGTTTCATCGTCAATGGGAAGGTCCAAGGGATACAGTAAACCTGCAGAGGTGCATCGGAATGTATAACTGGTGACACAGGAAACGCTCAAAACATTGACAGTAGGAAGACTCAGTCTTTCTGTACTTAAGTCGGCATTGTGTCTCCTATATTTAAATCCGATGCGATTTCTGTGTTTCATCGACAATGGGAAGGTCCAAGGGATACAGTAAACCTGCAGAGGTGCATCGGAATGTAAAACTGGTGACACAGGAAACGCTCAAACATTGTCCGAACGGAGACTGTTATCTTGTACTTAAGTAGGCATAGTGTCTCTTATATTTAATTTCGATGCAATTTGTGTGTTTCATCGTCAATGGGAAGGTCCAAGGGATACAGGAAACCTGCAGAGGTGCATCAGAATGTATAACTGGTGACACATGAAACGCTCAAATCATAGACAGTAGGAAGACACAGTCTTCCTGTACTTAAGTCGGGCCGGCCGAAGTGGCCGTGCGGTTAAAGGCGCTGCAGTCTGGAACCGCAAGTCCGCTACGGTCGCAGGTTCGAATCCTGCCTCGGGCATGGATGTTTGTGATGTCCTTAGGTTAGTTAGGTATAACTAGTTCTAAGTTCTAGGGGACTAATGACCTCAGCAGTTGAGTCCCATAGTGCTCAGAGCCATTTTTATTTTACTTAAGTAGGCATTGTGTGTCTTATATTTAATTCCGATGCAATTTCTGTGTTTCATCGTCAATGGGAAGCTCCACGGGATACAGTAAACCTGCAGACGTGCATCAGAATGTAAAACTGGTGACACAGGAAACGCTCAAAGCATAGAGAGTAGGAAGACTCAGTCTTCCTGTACTTCAGTCGGCATTGTGTCTCTTATATTTAATTCCGATGCAATTTCTGTGTTTCATCGTCAATGGGAAGGTCCAAGGGATACAGTAAACCTGCAGAGGTGCATCGGAATGTAAAACTAGTGACACAGGAAACGCTCAAAACATAGACAGTAGGAAGACTCTGTCTTCATGTACTTAAGACGGCATAGTGTCTCTTATATTTAATTTCGATGCAATTTCTGTGTTTCATCGTCAATTGTAAGGTCCAAGGGAAACAGTAAACCTGCAGAGGTGCATCGGAATGTAAAACTTGTGACACAGGAAACGCTCAAAACATAGACAGTAGGAAGACTCATTCTTCCTGTACTTAAGTCGGCATTGTGTCTCTTATATTTAATTCCGATGCAATTTCTGTGTTTCATCGTCAATGGGAAGGTCCAAGGGATACAGTAAACCTGTAGAGGTGCATCGGAACGTAAAACTGGTGACACAGGAAACGCTCAAATTATAGACACTAGGAAGACTCAGTCTTTCAGTACTTAAGTCTGCATTGTGTCTCTTATATTTAATTCCGATGCAATGTCTATGTTTCATCGTCAATGGGAAGGTCCAAGGGATACAGTAAACCTGCAGAGGTGCATCAGAATGTAAAACTGGTGACACAGGAAACGCTCAAAACATAGAATGTAGGAAGACTCAGTCTTCCTGTACTTAAGTCGGCATTGTGTCTCTTATATTTTATTCCGATGCAATTTCTGTGTTTCATCGTCAATGGGAAGGTCCAAGGGGTACAGTAAACCTGCAGAGGTGCATCGGAATGTAAAACTGGTGACACAGGAAACGCTCAAAACAAAGACAGTAGGAAGACTCAGTCTTCCTGTTCTTAAGTCGGCATTGTGTCTCTTATATTTAATTCCGATGAAATTTCAGTGTTTCATCGTGAATGGGAAGGTCCAAGGGATATAGTAAACCTGCAGAGGTGCATCGGAAAGTAAAACTGATGACACAGGAAACGCTCAAAACATAGACAGTAGGAACGCTTAGTCTTCCTGTACTTAAGTCGGCATTGTGTCTCTTAAATTTAATTCCGATGCAATTTCTGTGTTTCATCGTCAATGGGAAGGTCCAAGGGATACAGTAAACCTGCAGAGGTGCATCGGAATGTATAACTGGTGACACAGGAAACGCTCAAAACATTGACAGTAGGAAGACTCAGTCTTTCTGTACTTAAGTCGGCATTGTGTCTCCTATATTTAAATCCGATGCGATTTCTGTGTTTCATCGACAATGGGAAGGTCCAAGGGATACAGTAAACCTGCAGAGGTGCATCGGAATGTAAAACTGGTGACACAGGAAACGCTCAAAACATTGTCCGTACGTAGACTGTTATCTTGTACTTAAGTAGGCATAGTGTCTCTTATATTTAATTTCGATGCAATTTGTGTGTTTCATCGTCAATGGGAAGGTCCAAGGGATACAGGAAACCTGCAGAGGTGCATCAGAATGTAAAACTGGTGACACATGAAACGCTCAAATCATAGACAGTAGGAAGACTCAGTCTTCCTGTACTTAAGTCGGGCCGGCCGAAGTGGCCGTGCGGTTAAAGGTGCTGCAGTCTGGAACCGCAAGTCCGCTACGGTCGCAGGTTCGAATCCTGCCTCGGGCATGGATGTTTGTGATGTCCTTAGGTTAGTTAGGTATAACTAGTTCTAAGTTCTAGGGGACTAGTGACCTCAGCAGTTGAGTCCCATAGTGCTCAGAGCCATTTTTTTTTACTTAAGTCGGCATTGTGTGTCTTATATTTAATTCCGATGCAATTTCTGTGTTTCATCGTCAATGGAAGCTCCACGGGATACAGTAAACATGCAGACGTGCATCAGAATGTAAAACTGGTGACACAGGAAACGCTCAAAGCATAGAGAGTAGGAAGACTCAGTCTTCCTGTACTTCAGTCGGCATTGTGTCTCTTATATTTAATTCCGATGCAATTTCTGTGTTTCATCGTCAATGGGAAGGTCCAAGGGATACAGTAAACCTGCAGAGGTGCATCGGAATGTAAAACTAGTGACACAGGAAACGCACAAAACATAGACAGTAGGAAGACTCTGTCTTCATGTACTTAAGACGGCATAGTGTCTCTTATATTTAATTTCGATGCAATTTCTGTGTTTCATCGTCAATTGTAAGGTCCAAGGGAAACAGTAAACCTGCAGATGTGCATCGGAATGTAAAACTGGTGACACAGGAAACGCTCAAATCATAGACAGTAGGAAGACGCAGTCTTCCTGTACTTAAGTCGGCATTGTGTCTCTTATATTTATTTCCGATGAAATTTCTATGTTTCATCGTCAATGGGAAGGTCCAAGGGATACAGTAAACCTGCAGAGGTGCATCAGAATAAAAACTGTTGACACAGGAAACGCTCAACACATAGACAGTAGGAAGACTCATTCTTCCTGTACTTAAGTCGGCATTGTGTCTCCTATATTTAAATCCGATGCGATTTCTGTGTTTCATCGACAATGGGAAGGTCCAAGGGATACAGTAAACCTGCAGAGGTGCATCGGAATGTCAACCTGGTAACACAGGAAACGCTCAAAACATAGAGAGTAGGAAGACTCAGTCTTCCTGTACTTATGTTGGCATTGTGACTCTTATATTTAATTCCGATGCAATTTCTGTGTTTCATCGTCAATGGGAAGGTCCAAGGGATTCAGTAAACCTACAGAGTTGCATCGGAATGTAAAACTGGTGACACAGGAAACGCTCCAAACATAGACAGAGGAAGACTCAGTCTTCCCATACTTATGTCGGCATAGTGTCTCTTATATTTATTTCCGATGAAAAGTCTGTGTTTCATCGTGAATGGGAAGGTCCAAGGGATATAGTAAACCTGCAGAGGTGCGTCAGAAAGTTAAACTGATGACACAGGAAATGCTCAAAACATAAACAGTAGGAGGACTTAGTCTTCCTGTACTTAAGTGGGCATTGTGTCTCTTATATTTAATTCCGATGCAATTTCTGTGTTTCATCGTCACTGTGAAGGTCCAAGGGATACAGTAAACCTGTAGAGGTGCATCGGAACGTAAAACTGGTGACACAGGAAACGCTCAAATTATAGACACTAGGAAGACTCAGTCTTCCAGTACTTAAGTCTGCATTGTGTCTCTTATATTTAATTCCGATGCAATGTCTATGTTTCATCGTCAATGGGAAGGTCCAAGGGATACAGTAAACCTGCAGAGGTGCACCAGAATGTAAAACTGGTGACACAGGAAACGCTCAAAACAAAGAATGTAGGAAGACTCAGTCTTCCTGTACTTAAGTCGGCATTGTGTCTCTTATATTTTATTCCGATGCAATTTCTGTGTTTCATCGTCAATGGGAAGGTCCAAGGGGTACAGTAAACCTGCAGAGGTGCATCGGAATGTAAAACTGGTGACACAGGAAACGCTCAAAACAAAGACAGTAGGAAGACTCAGTCTTCCTGTTCTTAAGTCGGCATTGTGTCTCTTATATTTAATTCCGATAAAATTTCAGTGTTTCATCGTGAATGGGAAGGTCCAAGGGATATAGTAAACCTGCAGAGGTGCATCGGAAAGTAAAACTGATGACACAGGAAACGCTCAAAACATAGACAGTAGGAACGCTTAGTCTTCCTGTACTTAAGTCGGCGTTGTGTCTCTTAAATTTAATTCCGATGCAATTTCTGTGTTTCATCGTCAATGGGAAGGTCCAAGGGATACAGTAAACCTGCAGAGGTGCATCGGAATGTATAACTGGTGACACAGGAAACGCTCAAAACATTGACAGTAGGAAGACTCAGTCTTTCTGTACTTAAGTCGGCATTGTGTCTCCTATATTTAAATCCGTTGCGATTTCTGTGTTTCATCGACAATGGGAAGGTCCAAGGGATACAGTAAACCTGCAGAGGTGCATCGGAATGTAAAACTAGTGACACAGGAAACGCTCAAACATTGTCCGTACGTAGACTGTTATCTTGTACTTAAGTAGGCATAGTGTCTCTTATATTTAATTTCGATGCAATTTGTGTGTTTCATCGTCAACGGGAAGGTCCAAGGGATACAGTAAACCTGCAGAGGTGCATCGGAATGTAAAACTAGTGACACAGGAAACGCTCAAAACATAGACAGTAGGAAGACTCTGTCTTCATGTACTTAAGACGGCATAGTGTCTCTTATATTTAATTTCGATGCAATTTCTGTGTTTCATCGTCAATTGTAAGGTCCAAGGGAAACAGTAAACCTGCAGAGGTGCATCGGAATGTAAAACTGGTGACACAGGAAACGCTCAAATCATAGACAGTAGGAAGACGCAGTCTTCCTGTACTTAAGTCGGCATTGTGTCTCTTATATTTATTTCCGATGAAATTTCTATGTTTCATCGTCAATGGGAAGGTCCAAGGGATACAGTAAACCTGCAGAGGTGCATCAGAATAAAAACTGTTGACACAGGAAACGCTCAACACATAGACAGTAGGAAGACTCATTCTTCCTGTACTTAAGTCGGCATTGTGTCTCCTATATTTAAATCCGATGCGATTTCTGTGTTTCATCGACAATGGGAAGGTCCAAGGGATACAGTAAACCTGCAGAGGTGCATCGGAATGTCAACCTGGTAACACAGGAAACGCTCAAAACATAGAGAGTAGGAAGACTCAGTCTTCCTGTACTTATGTTGGCATTGTGACTCTTATATTTAATTCCGATGCAATTTCTGTGTTTCATCGTCAATGGGAAGGTCCAAGGGATACAGTAAACCTGCAGAGTTGCATCGGAATGTAAAACTGGTGACACAGGAAACGCTCCAAACATAGACAGAGGAAGACTCAGTCTTCCCATACTTATGACGGCATAGTGTCTCTTATATTTATTTCCGATGAAATGTCTGTGTTTCATCGTGAATGGGAAGGTCCAAGGGATATAGTAAACCTGCAGAGGTGCGTCAGAAAGTTAAACTGATGACACAGGAAATGCTCAAAACATAAACAGTAGGAGGACTTAGTCTTCCTGTACTTAAGTGGGCATTGTGTCTCTTATATTTAATTCCGATGCAATTTCTGTGTTTCATCGTCACTGTGAAGGTCCAAGGGATACAGTAAACCTGTAGAGGTGCATCGGAACGTAAAACTGGTGACACAGGAAACGATCAAATTATAGACACTAGGAAGACTCAGTCTTCCAGTACTTAAGTCTGCATTGTGTCTCTTATATTTAATTCCGATGCAATGTCTATGTTTCATCGTCAATGGGAAGGTCCAAGGGATACAGTAAACCTGCAGAGGTGCACCAGAATGTAAAACTGGTGACACAGGAAACGCTCAAAACAAAGAATGTAGGAAGACTCAGTCTTCCTGTACTTAAGTCGGCATTGTGTCTCTTATATTTTATTCCGATGCAATTTCTGTGTTTCATCGTCAATGGGAAGGTCCAAGGGGTACAGTAAACCTGCAGAGGTGCATCGGAATGTAAAACTGGTGACACAGGAAACGCTCAAAACAAAGACAGTAGGAAGACTCAGTCTTCCTGTTCTTAAGTCGGCATTGTGTCTCTTATATTTAATTGCGATGAAATTTCAGTGTTTCATCGTGAATGGGAAGGTCCAAGGGATATAGTAAACCTGCAGAGGTGCATCGGAAAGTAAAACTGATGACACAGGAAACGCTCAAAACATAGACAGTAGGAACGCTTAGTCTTCCTGTACTTAAGTCGGCGTTGTGTCTCTTAAATTTAATTCCGATGCAATTTCTGTGTTTCATCGTCAATGGGAAGGTCCAAGGGATACAGTAAACCTGCAGAGGTGCATCGGAATGTATAACTGGTGACACAGGAAACGCTCAAAACATTGACAGTAGGAAGACTCAGTCTTTCTGTACTTAAGTCGGCATTGTGTCTCCTATATTTAAATCCGTTGCGATTTCTGTGTTTCATCGACAATGGGAAGGTCCAAGGGATACAGTAAATCTGCAGAGGTGCATCGGAATGTAAAACTGGTGACACAGGAAACGCTCAAACATTGTCCGTACGTAGACTGTTATCTTGTACTTAAGTAGGCATAGTGTCTCTTATATTTACTTTCGATGCAATTTGTGTGTTTCATCGTCAATGGGAAGGTCCAAGGGATACAGTAAACCTGCAGAGGTGCATCGGAATGTAAAACTAGTGACACAGGAAACGCTCAAAACATAGACAGTAGGAAGACTCTGTCTTCATGTACTTAAGACGGCATAGTGTCTCTTATATTTAATTTCGATGCAATTTCTGTGTTTCATCGTCAATTGTAAGGTCCAAGGGAAACAGTAAACCTGCAGAGGTGCATCGGAATGTAAAACTGGTGACACAGGAAACGCTCAAATCATAGACAGTAGGAAGACGCAGTCTTCCTGTACTTAAGTCGGCATTGTGTCTCTTATATTTATTTCCGATGAAATTTCTATGTTTCATCGTCAATGGGAAGGTCCAAGGGATACAGTAAACCTGCAGAGGTGCATCAGAATAAAAACTGTTGACACAGGAAACGCTCAACACATAGACAGTAGGAAGACTCATTCTTCCTGTACTTAAGTCGGCATTGTGTCTCCTATATTTAAATCCGATGCGATTTCTGTGTTTCATCGACAATGGGAAGGTCCAAGGGATACAGTAAACCTGCAGAGGTGCATCGGAATGTCAACCTGGTAACACAGGAAACGCTCAAAACATAGAGAGTAGGAAGACTCAGTCTTCCTGTACTTATGTTGGCATTGTGACTCTTATATTTAATTCCGATGCAATTTCTGTGTTTCATCGTCAATGGGAAGGTCCAAGGGATACAGTAAACCTGCAGAGTTGCATCGGAATGTAAAACTGGTGACACAGGAAACGCTCCAAACATAGACAGAGGAAGACTCAGTCTTCCCATACTTATGTCGGCATAGTGTCTCTTATATTTATTTCCGATGAAATGTCTGTGTTTCATCGTGAATGGGAAGGTCCAAGGGATATAGTAAAACTGCAGAGGTGCGTCAGAAAGTTAAACTGATGACACAGGAAATGCTCAAAACATAAACAGTAGGAGGACTTAGTCTTCCTGTACTTAAGTCGGCATTGTGTCTCTTATATTTAATTCCGATGCAATTTCTGTGTTTCATCGTCACTGTGAAGGTCCAAGGGATACAGTAAACCTGTAGAGGTGCATCGGAATGTAAAACTGGTGACACAGGAAACGCTCAAATTATAGACACTAGGAAGACTCAGTCTTCCAGTACTTAAGTCTGCATTGTGTCTCTTATATTTAATTCCGATGCAATGTCTATGTTTCATCGTCAATGGGAAGGTCCAAGGGATACAGTAAACCTGCAGAGGTGCACCAGAATGTAAAACTGGTGACACAGGAAACGCTCAAAACAAAGAATGTAGGAAGACTCAGTCTTCCTGTACTTAAGTCGGCATTGTGTCTCTTATATTTTATTCCGATGCAATTTCTGTGTTTCATCGTCAATGGGAAGGTCCAAGGGGTACAGTAAACCTGCAGAGGTGCATCGGAATGTAAAACTGGTGACACAGGAAACGCTCAAAACAAAGACAGTAGGAAGACTCAGTCTTCCTGTTCTTAAGTCGGCATTGTGTCTCTTATATTTAATTCCGATGAAATTTCAGTGTTTCATCGTGAATGGGAAGGTGCAAGGGATATAGTAAACCTGCAGAGGTGCATCGGAAAGTAAAACTGATGACACAGGAAACGCTCAAAACATAGACAGTAGGAACGCTTAGTCTTCCTGTACTTAAGTCGGCATTGTGTCTCTTAAATTTAATTCCGATGCAATTTCTGTGTTTCATCGTCAATGGGAAGGTCCAAGGGATACAGTAAACCTGCAGAGGTGCATCGGAATGTATAACTGGTGACACAGGAAACGCTCAAAACATTGACAGTAGGAAGACTCAGTCTTTCTGTACTTAAGTCGGCATTGTGTCTCCTATATTTAAATCCGTTGCGATTTCTGTGTTTCATCGACAATGGGAAGGTCCAAGGGATACAGTAAACCTGCAGAGGTGCATCGGAATGTAAAACTGGTGACACAGGAAACGCTCAAACATTGTCCGTACGTAGACTGTTATCTTGTACTTAAGTAGGCATAGTGTCTCTTATATTTAATTTCGATGCAATTTGTGTGTTTCATCGTCAATGGGAAGGTCCAAGAGATACAGGAAACCTGCAGAGGTGCATCAGAATGTAAAACTGGTGACACATGAAACGCTCAAATCATAGACAGTAGGAAGACTCAGTCTTCCTGTACTTAAGTCGGGCCGGCCGAAGTGGCCGTGCGGTTAAAGGCGCTGCAGTCTGGAACCGCAAGTCCGCTACGGTCGCAGGTTCGAATCCTGCCTCGGGCATGGATGTTTCTGATGTCCTTAGGTTAGTTAGGTATAACTAGTTCTAAGTTCTAGGGGACTAATGACCTCAGCAGTTGAGTCCCATAGTGCTCAGAGCCATTTTTTTTTTTTACTTAAGTCGGCATTGTGTGTCTTATATTTAATTCCGATGCAATTTCTGTGTTTCATCGTCAATGGGAAGCTCCACGGGATACAGTAAACCTGCAGACGTGCATCAGAATGTAAAACTGGTGACACAGGAAACGCTCAAAGCATAGCGAGTAGGAAGACTCAGTCTTCCTGTACTTCAGTCGGCATTGTGTCTCTTATATTTAATTCCGATGCAATTTCTGTGTTTCATCGTCAATGGGAAGGTCCAAGGGATACAGTAAACCTGCAGAGGTGCATCGGAATGTAAAACTAGTGACACAGGAAACGCTCAAAACATAGACAGTAGGAAGACTCTGTCTTCATGTACTTAAGACGGCATAGTGTCTCTTATATATAATTTCGATGCAATTTCTGTGTTTCATCGTCAATTGTAAGGTCCAAGGGAAACAGTAAACCTGCAGAGGTGCATCGGAATGTAAAACTGGTGACACAGGAAACGCTCAAAACATAGACAGTAGGAAGACTCAGTCTTCCTGTACTTAAGTCGGCATTGTGTCTCTTATATTTATTTCCGATGAAATCTCTATGTTTCATCGTCAATGGGAAGGTCCAAGGGAAACAGTAAACCTGCAGAGGTGCATCGGAATGTAAAACTGGTGACACAGGAAACGCTCAAATCATAGACAGTAGAAAGACGCAATCTTCCTGTACTTAAGTCGGCATTGTGTCTCTTATATTTATTTCCGATGATATTTCTATGTTTCATCGTCAATGGGAAGGTCCAAGGGATACAGTAAACCTGCAGAGGTGCATCAGAATGAAAACTGTTGACACAGGAAACGCTCAACACATAGACAGTAGGAAATCTCATTCTTCCTGTACTTAAGTCGGCATTGTGTCTCTTATATTTAATTCCGATGCAATTTCTGTGTTTCATCGTCAATGGGAAGGTCCAAGGAATACAGTAAACCTGCAGAGGTGCATCGGAATGTAAACTAGTGACAAAGGAAACGCTCAAATCATAGACAGTAGGAAGACTCTGTCTTCCTGTACTTAAGTCGGCATTGTGTCTCTTATATTTAATTCCGATGCAATTTCTGTGTTTCATCGTCAATGGGAAGGTCCAAGGGTTACAGTAAGCCTGCAGAGGTGCATCAGAATGTAAAACTGGTGACACAGGAAACGCTCAAAGCATAGAGTGTAGGAAGACTCAGTCTTCCTGTACTTCAGTCGGCATTGTGTCTCCTATATTTAATTCCGATGCAATTTCTGTGTTTCATCGTCAATGGGAAGGTCCAAGGGATACAGTAAACCTGCAGAGGTGCATCGGAATGTAAAACTTGTGACACAGGAAACGCTCAAAACATATACAGAAGGAAGACTCTGTCTTCCTGTACATAAGTCGGCATTGTGTCTCTTATATTTAATTCCGATGCAATTTCTGTGTTTCATCGTCAATGGGAAGGTCCAAGGGAAACAGTAAACATGCAGAGGTGCATCGGAATGTTAAACTGGTGACACAGGAAACGCTCAAAACATAGACAGTAAGAAGAATCAGTCTTCCTGTACCTAAGTCGGCATTGTGTCTCTTATATTTATATCCGATGAAATGTCTATGTTTCATCGTCAATGGGAAGGTCCAAGGGATACTGTAAACCTGCAGAGGTGCATCAGAATGTAAAACTGGTGACACAGGAAACGCTCAACACATAGACAGTGGGAAGACTCATTATTCCAGTCCTTAAGTCGGCATTGTGTATCTTACATTTAATTCCAATGCAATTTCTGTGTTTCATCGTCAATGGGAAGGTCGATGGAATACAGTAAACCTGCAGAGGTGCATCGGAATGTAAAACTAGTGACACAGGAAACGCTCAACACATAGACAGTAGGAAGACTCAGTCTTCCTGTACTTAAGTCGGCATTGTGTCTCTTATGTTTAATTCCGATTCAATTTCTGTGTTTCATCGTCAATGGGAAGGTCCAAGGGAAACAATAAACCTGCAGAGGTGCATCGGAATGAAAAACTGGTGACACAGGAAACGCTCAAAACATAGACAGTAGGAAGACTCAGTCTTCCTGTACTTAAGTCGGCATTGTGTCTCTTGTATTTAATTCCGATGCAATTTCTGTGTTTCATCGTCAATGGGAAGGTCCAAGGGATACAGTAATCCTGCAGAGGTGCATCAGAATGTAAAACTGCTGACACAGGAAACGCTCAAAACATAGACAGTAGGAAGACTCAGTCTTCCTGTACTTAAGTCGGCATTGTGTTTCTTAGATTTAATTCCGATGCAATTTCTGTGTTTCATCGTCAATGGGAAGGTCCAATGGATACAGAAAACCTGCAGAGGTGCATCAGAATGTAAAACTGGTGACACAGGAAACGCTCAGCGCATAGACAGTAGGAAGCCTCAGTCTTCCTGTACTTAAGTCGGCATTGTGTCTCTTATATTTAATTCCGACAAAATTTCTGTGTTTCATCGACAATGGGAAGGTCCAATGGATACAGTAAACCGGCAGAGATGCATCGGAATGTAAAACTGGTGACAAAGGAAACGCTCAAAACAATGACCGTACGAAGACTGTTTTCTTGTACTTAAGTCGGCATTGTGTCTCTTATATTTAATTTCGATGCAATTTCTCTGTTTCATCGTCAATGGGAAGGTCCAAGGGATACAGGAAACCTGCAGAGGTGCATCGGAATGTCAAACTGGTAACACAGGAAACGCTCAAAGCATAGAGAGTAGGAAGACTCAGTCTTCCTGTACTTAAGTTGGCATTGTGTCTCTTTTATTTAATTCCGATGCAATTTCTGTGTTTCATCGTCAATGGGAAGGTCCAAGGGATACAGTAAACCTGCAGAGGTGCAACGGAATGTAAAACTGGTGACACAGGAAACGCTCAAACATAGACAGTAGGAAGACTCAGTCTTCCTATACTTAAGTCGGCATTGTGTCTCTTATATTTATTTCCGATGAAATTTCTGTGTTTCATCGTGAATGGGAAGGTCCAAGGGATATAGTAAACCTGTAGAGGTGCATCGGAAAATAAAACTGGTGACACAGGAAACGCTCAAATTATAGACAGTAGGAAGACTCAGTCTTCCTGTACTTAAGCCGGCATTGTGTTTCTTATATTTAATTCCGATGCAATTTCTGTGTTTCATCGTCAACGGGAAGGTCCAAGGGATACAGTAAACGTGCAGAGGTGCATCAGAATGTAAAACTGGTGACACAGGAAACTCTCAAAACATAGACTGTAGGAAGACTCAGTCTTCCTGTACTTAAGTCGGCATTTGGTCTCTTATATTTAATTCCGATGCAATTTCTCTGTTTCATCGTCAATGGGAAGGTCCAAGGGATACAGTAAACCTGCAGAGGTGCATCAGAATGTAAAACTGGTGCCACAGGAAACGCTCAACACATAGACAGTAGGAAGACTCATTCTTCCTGTACTTAAGTCGGCATTGTGTCTCTTATATTTTATTCCGATGCAATTTCTGTGTTTCATCGTGAATGGGAAGGTCCAAGGAATACAGTAAACCTGCAGAGGTGCATCGGAATGTAAAACTAGTGACACAGGAAACGCTCAAATCATAGACAGTAGGAAGACTCTGTCTTCCTGTACTTAAGTCGGCATTGTGTCTCTTATATTTAATTCCGATGCAATTTCTGTGTTTCATCGTCAATGGGAACGTCCAAGGGATACAGTAAACCTGCAGAGGTGCATCAGAACGTAAAACTGGTGACACAGGAAACGCTCAAAACATAGACTGTAGGAAGACTCAGTCTTCCTGTACTTAAGTCGGCATTGTGTCTCTTATATTTAATTCCGATGCAATGTCTGTGTTTCATCGTCAATGGGAAGGTCCAAGGGAAACAGTATACCTGCACAGGTGCATCGGAATGAAAAACTGGTGATACAGGAAACGCTCAAAACATAGACAGTAGGAAGAATCAGTCTTCCTGTACCTAAGTCGGCATTGTGTCCCTTATATTTATATCCGATGAAATGTCTATGTTTCATCGTCAATGGGAAGGTCCAAGGGATACAGTAAACCTGCAGAGGTGCATCAGAATGTAAAACTGGTGACACAGGAAACGCTCAACACATGGACAGTGGGAAGACTCATTCTTCCTGTACTTAAGTCGGCATTGTGTATCTTACATTTAATTCCAATGCAATTTCTGTGTTTCATCGTCAATGGGAAGGTCCAAGGGATACAGCAAACCTGCAGAGGTGCATCGGAATGTAAAACTTGTGACACAGGAAACGCTCAAATCATAGACAGTAGGAAGACTATGTCTTCCTGTACTTAAGTCGGCATTGTGTCTCTTATATTTAATTCCGATGCAATTTCTGTGTTTCATCGTCAATGGGAAGGTCCAAGGGTTACAGTAAGCCTGCAGAGGTGCATCACAATGTAAAACTGGTGACACAGGAAACGCTCAAAGCATAGAGTGTAGGAAGACTCAGTCTTCCTGTACTTCAGTCGGCATTGTGTCTCCTATATTTAATTCCGATGCAATTTCTGTGTTTCATCGTCAATGGGAAGGTCCAAGGGTTACAGTAAGCCTGCAGAGGTGCATCAGAATGTAAAACTGGTGACACAGGAAACGCTCAGCGCATAGACAGTAGGAAGCCTCAGTCTTCCTGTACTTAAGTCGGCATTGTGTCTCTTATATTTAATTTCGATGCAATTTCTGTGTTTCATCGTCAATGGGAAGGTCCAAGGGATACAGGAAACCTGCAGAGGTGCATCGGAATGTCAAACTGGTAACACAGGAAACGCTCAAAGCATAGAGAGTAGGAAGACTCAGTCTTCCTGTACTTAAGTTGGCATTGTGTCTCTTTTATTTAATTCCGATGCAATTTCTGTGTTTCATCGTCAATGGGAAGGTCCAAGGGATATAGTAAACCTGTAGAGGTGCATCGGAAAATAAAACTGGTGACACAGGAAACGCTCAAATTATAGACAGTAGGAAGACTCATTCTTCCTGTACTTAAGTCGGCAATGTGTCTCTTATATTTTATTCCGATGCAATTTCTGTGTTTCATCGTGAATGGGAAGGTCCAAGGAATACAGTAAACCTGCAGAGGTGCATCGGAATGTAAAACTAGTGACACAGGAAACGCTCAAAACATAGATAGTAGGAAGACTCTGTCTTCCTGTACTTAAGTCGGCATTGTGTCTCTTATATTTAATTCCGATGCAATTTCTGTGTTTCATCGTCAACGGGAACGTCCAAGGGATACAGTAAACCTGCAGAGGTGCATCAGAATGTAAAACTGGTGACACAGGAAACGCTCAAAACATAGACTGTAGGAAGACTCAGTCTTCCTGTACTTAAGTCGGCATTGTGTCTCTTATATTTAATTCCGATGCAATGTCTGTGTTTCATCGTCAATGGGAAGGTCCAAGGGAAACAGTAAACCTGCACAGGTGCATCGGAATGAAAAACTGGTGACACAGGAAACGCTCAAAACATAGACAGTAGGAAGAATCACTCTTCCTGTACCTAAGTCGGCATTGTGTCTCTTATATTTATATCCGATGAAATGTCTATGTTTCATCGTCAATGGGAAGGTCCAAGGGATACAGTAATCCTGCAGAGGTGCATCAGAATGTAAAACTGCTGACACAGGAAACGCTCAAAACATAGACAGTAGGAAGACTCAGTCTTCCTGTACTTAAGTCGGCATTGTGTTTCTTATATTTAATTCCGATGCAATTTCTGTGTTTCATCGTCAATGGGAAGGTCCAATGGATACAGAAAACCTGCAGAGGTGCATCAGAATGTAAAACTGGTGACATAGGAAACGCTCAGCGCATAGACAGTAGGAAGCCTCAGTCTTCCTGTACTTAAGTCGGCATTGTGTTTCTTATATTTAATTCCGACACAATTTCTGTGTTTCATCGACAATGGGAAGGTCCAAGGGATACAGTAAACCGGCAGAGATGCATCGGAATGTAAAACTGGTGACACAGGAAACGCTCAAAACAATGACCGTACGAAGACTGTTTTCTTGTACTTAAGTCGGCATTGTGTCTCTTATATTTAATTTCGATGCAATTTCTGTGTTTCATCGTCAATGGGAAGGTCCAAGGGATACAGGAAACCTGCAGAGTTGCATCGGAATGTCAAACTGGTAACACAGGAAACGCTCAAAGCATAGAGAGTAGGAAGACTCAGTCTTCCTGTACTTAAGTCGGCATTGTGTCTCTTTTATTTAATTCCGATGCAATTTCTGTGTTTCATCGTCAATGGGAAGGTCCAAGGGATACAGTAAACCTGCAGAGGTGCAACGGAATGTAAAACTGGTGACACAGCAAACGCTCAAACATAGACAGTAGGAAGACTCAGTCTTCCTATACTTAAGTCGGCATTGTGTCTCTTATATTTATTTCCGATGAAATTTCTGTGTTTCATCGTGAATGGGAAGGTCCAAGGGATATAGTAAACCTGTAGAGGTGCATCGGAAAATAAAACTGGTGACACAGGAAACGCTCAAAACATAGACTGTAGGAAGACTCAGTCTTCCTATACTTAAGTCGGCATTGTGTCTCTTATATTTATTTCCCATGAATTTTCTGTGTTTCATCGTGAATGGGAAGGTCCAAGGGATATAGTAAACCTGTAGAGGTGCATCGGAAAATAAATCTGGTGACGCAGGAAACGCTCAAATTATAGACAGTAGGAAGACTCAGTCTTCCTGTACTTAAGTCGGCATTGTGTCTCTTATATTTAATTCCGATGCAATTTCTGTGTTTCATCGTCAACGGGAACGTCCAAGGGATACAGTAAACCTGCAGAGGTGCATCAGAATGTAAAACTGGTGACACAGGAAACGCTCAAAACATAGACTGTAGGAAGACTCAGTCTTCCTGTACTTAAGTCGGCATTGTGTCTCTTATATTTAATTCCAATGCAATTTCTGTGTTTCTTCGTCAATGGGAAGGTCCAAGGAATAAGGTAAACCTGCAGAGGTGCATCGGAATGTGAAACTGGTGACACAGGAAACGCTCAAAACATAGACAGTAGGAAGACTCAGTCTTCCTGTACTTAAGTCGGCATTGTGTTTCTTATATTTATTTCCGATGCAATTTCTGTGTTTCATCGTCAATGGGAAGGTCCAATGGATACAGAAAACCTGCAGAGGTGCATCAGAATGTAAAACTGGTGACATAGGAAACGCTTAGCGCATAGACAGTAGGAAGCCTCAGTCTTCCTGTACTTAAGTCGGCATTGTGTTTCTTATATTTAATTCCGACACAATTTCTGTGTTTCATCGACAATGGGAAGGTCCAAGGGATACAGTAAACCGGCAGAGATGCATCGGAATGTAAAACTGGTGACACAGGAAACGCTCAAAACAATGACCGTACGAAGACTGTTTTCTTGTACTTAAGTCGGCATTGTGTCTCTTATATTTAATTTCGATGCAATTTCTGTGTTTCATCGTCAATGGGAAGGTCCAAGGGATACAGGAAACCTGCAGAGGTGCATCGGAATGTCAAACTGGTAACACAGGAAACGCTCAGAGCATAGAGAGTAGGAAGACTCAGTCTTCCTGTACTTAAGTCGGCATTGTGTCTCTTTTATTTAATTCCGATGCAATTTCTGTGTTTCATCGTCAATGGGAAGGTCCAAGGGATACAGTAAACCTGCAGAGGTGCAACGGAATGTAAAACTGGTGACACAGGAAACGCTCAAACATAGACAGTAGGAAGACTCAGTCTTCCTATACTTAAGTCGGCATTGTGTCTCTTATATTTATTTCCGATGAAATTTCTGTGTTTCATCGTGAATGGGAAGGTCCAAGGGATATAGTAAACCTGTAGAGGTGCATCGGAAAATAAAACTGGTGACACAGGAAACGCTCAAAACATAGACTGTAGGAAGACTCAGTCTTCCTATACTTAAGTCGGCATTGTGTCTCTTATATTTATTTCCGATGAAATTTCTGTGTTTCATCGTGAATGGGAAGGTCCAAGGGATATAGTAAACCTGTAGAGGTGCATCGGAAAATAAAACTGGTGACGCAGGAAACGCTCAAATTATAGACAGTAGGAAGACTCAGTCTTCCTGTACTTAAGTCGGCATTGTGTCTCTTATATTTAATTCCGATGCAATTTCTGTGTTTCATCGTCAACGGGAACGTCCAAGGGATACAGTAAACCTGCAGAGGTGCATCAGAATGTAAAACTGGTGACACAGGAAACGCTCAAAACATAGACTGTAGGAAGACTCAGTCTTCCTGTACTTAAGTCGGCATTGTGTCTCTTATATTTAATTCCGATGCAATGTCTGTGTTTCATCGTTAATGGGAAGCTCCAAGGGATAGAGTAAACCTGCAGATTTGCATCGGAATGTAAAACTAGTGACACAGGAAACGCTCAAAACATAGACAGTAGGAAGACTCAGTCTTCCTGTACTTAAGTCGGCATTGTGTCTCTTATATTTAATTCCGATGCAATTTCTGTGTTTCATCGTCAATGGGAAGGTCCAAGGGATACACTAAACCTGCAGAGGTGTATCGGAATGTAAAACTGGTGACCCAGGAAACGATCAAAACATAGACAGTAGGAAGACTCATTCTTCCTGTACTTAAGTCGGCATTATGTCTCTTATGTTTATTGCCGCAGAAATTGCTGTGTTTCACCGTGAATGGGAAGGTCCAAGGGATGAAGTAAACCTGCAGAGGAGCATCGGAAAGTAAAACTGATGACACAGGAATCGTTCAAAACATAGACAGTAGGAAGACTTAGTCTTCCTGTACTTAAGTCGGCATTGTGTCTCTTATATTTAATTCCGATGCAATTTCTGTGTTTCTTCGTCAATGGGAAGGTCCAAGGAATAAGGTAAACCTGCAGAGGTGCATCGGAATGTAAAACTGGTGACACAGGAAACGCTCAAAACATAGACAGTAGGAAGACTCAGTCTTCCTGTACTTAAGTCGGCATTGTGTCTCTTATATTTATTTCCGATGAAATTTCTTGTGTCATCGTGAATGGGAAGGTCCAAGGGATATAGTAATCCTGCAGAGGTGCATCGTAAAGTAAAAATGATGACACAGGAAACGCTTAAAACATAGACAGTAGGAAGACTCAGTCTTCCTGTACTTAAGTCGGCATTGTGTTTCTTATATTTAATTCCGATGCGATTTCTGTGTTTCACCGACAATGGGAAGGTCCAAGCGATACAGTAAACCGGCAGAGGTGCATCGGAATGTAAAACTGGTGACACAGGAAACGCTCAAAGCATTGACCGTACGAAGACTGTTTTCTTGTACTTAAGTCGGCATTGTGTCTCTTATATTTATTTTCGATGCAATTTCTGTGTTTCATCGTCAATGGGAAGGTCCAAGGGATACAGTAAACCTGCAGAGGTGCATCAGAATGTAAAACTTGTGACACAGGAAACGCTCAAAACATAGACTGTGGGAAGACTGTCTTCCTGTACTTAAGTCAGCATTGTGTCTCTTATATTTAATTCCGATGCAATTTCTGTGTTTCATCGTCTATGGAAAGGTCCAAGGGATACAGTAAACCTGCAGATTTGCATCGGAATGTAAAACTAGTGACACAGGAAACGCTCAAAACATAGACAGTAGGAAGACTCAGTCTTCCTGTACTTAAGTCGGCATTGTGTCTCTTATATTTAATTCCGATGAAATTTCTGTGTTTCATCGTGAATGGGAAGTTCCAAGGGATATAGTAAACCTGCAGAGGTGCATCGCAAAGTAAAACTGATGACACAGGAATCGTTCAAAACATAGACAGTAGGAAGACTTAGTCTTCCTGTACTTAAGTCGGCATTGTGTCTCTTATATTTAATTCCGATGCAATTTCTGTGTTTCATCGTCAATGGGAAGGTCCAAGGAATACAGTAAAGCTGCAGAGGTGCATCGGAATGTAAAATTGGTGACACAGGAAACGCTCAAAAAATAGACAGTAGGAAGACTCAGTCTTCCTGTACTTAAGCCGGCATTGCGTCTCTTATATTTAACTGCAATGCAATTTCTGTGTTTCATCGTCAATGGGAAGGTCCAATGGATACAGTAAACCTGCAGAGGTGCATCAGAATGTAAAACTGGTGACACAGGAAACGCTCAAAACATAGACAGTAGGAAGACTCAGTCTTCCTGTACTTAAGTCGGCATTGTGTCTCTTATATTTAATTCCGATGCGATTTCTGTGTTTCATCGACAATGGGAAGGTCCAAGGGATATAGTAAACCGGCAGAGGTGCATCGGAATGTAAAACTGGTGACACAGGAAACGCTCAAAACATTGACGGTACGAAGACTGTTTTCTTGTACTTAAGTCGGCATTGTGTCTCATATATTTAATTTCGATGCAATTTCTGTGTTTCATCGTCAATGGGAAGGTCCAAGGGAAACAGGAAACCTGCAGAGGTGCATCGGAATGTAAAACTGGTGACTCAGGAATCGCTCAAAACATAGACAGTAGGAAGACTCAGTCTTCCTGTACTTAAGTCGGCATTGTGTCTCATATATTTAATTTCGATGCAATTTCTGTGTTTCATCGTCAATGGGAAGGTCCAAGGGAAACAGGAAACCTGCACAGGTGCATCGGAATGTAAAACTGGTGACTCAGGAAACGCTCAAAACATAGACAGTAGGAAGACTCAGTCTTCCTGTACTTAAGTCGGCATTGTGTCTCTTATATTTAATTCCGATGCAATTTCTGTGTTTCATCGTCTATGGGAAGGTCCAAGGTATACTGTAAACCTGCAGATTTGCATCGGAATGTAAAACTAGTGACACAGGAAACGCTCAAAAAATAGACAGTAGGAAGACTCAGTCTTCCTGTACTTAAGTCGGCATTGTGTCTCCTATATTTATTTACGATGAAATTTCTGTGTTTCATCGTGAATGGGAAGGTCCAAGGGATATAGTAATCCTGCAGAGGTGCATCGGAATGTAGAACTGGTGACACAGGAAACGCTCAAACATAGACAGTAGGAAGACTCAGTCTTCCTGTACTTAAGTCGGCATTGTGTCTCTTATATTTAACTCCAATGCAATTTCTGTGTTTCATCGTCTATGGGAAGGTCAATGGATACAGTAAACCTGCAGAGGTGCATCAGAATGTAAAACTGGTGACACAGGAAACGCTCAAAACATAGACAGTAGGAAGACTCAGTCTTCCTGTACTTAAGTCGGCATTGTGTCTCTTATATTTAATTCCGATGCGATTTCTGTGTTTCATCGACAATGGGAAGGTCCAAGGGATATAGTAAACCGGCAGAGGTGCATCGGAATGTAATACTGGTGACACAGGAAACGCTCAAAAAATTGACGGTACGAAGACTGTTTTCTTGTACTTAAGTCGGCATTGTGTCTCTTATATTTAATTTCGATGCAATTTCTGTGTTTCATCGTCAATGGGAAGGTCCAAGGGATACAGTAAACCTGCAGAGGTGCATCGGAATGTAAAACTGGTGACACAGGAAACGCTCAAAACATAGACAGTAGGAAGACTTAGTCTTCCTGTACTTAAGTCGGCATTGTGTCTCTTATATTTAATTCCGATGCAATTTCTGTGTTTCATCGTCAATGGGAAGGTCCAAGGGATACAGTAAACTTGCAGAAGTGCATCTGAATGAAAACTGATGACACAGAAAACGCTCAAAACATAGACAGTAGGAAGACTCAGTCTTCCTGTATTTAAGTCGGCATTGTGTTTCTTATATTTAATTCCGATGCGATTTCTGTGTTTCACCGACAATGGGAAGGTCCTAGCGATACAGTAAACCGGCGGAGGTGCATCGGAATGTAAAACTGGTCACACAGGAAACGCTCAAAGCATTGACCGTACGAAGACTGTTTTCTTGTACTTAAGTCGGCATTGTGTCTCTTATATTTAATTTCGATGCAATTTCTTTGTTTCATCGTCAATGGGAAGGTCCAAGGGATACAGTAAACCTGCAGAGGTGCATCAGAATGTAAAACTGGTGACACAGGAAACGCTCAAAACATAGACTGTAGGAAGACTCAGTCTTCCTGTACTTAAGTCAGCATTGTGTCTCTTATATTTAATTCCGATGCAATTTCTGTGTTTCATCGTCTATGGGAAGGTCCAAGGGATACAGTAAACCTGCAGATTTGCATCGGAATGTAAAACTAGTGACACAGGAAACGCTCAAAACATAGACAGTAGGAAGACTCAGTCTTCCTGTACTTAAGTCGGCATTGTGTCTCTTATATTTAATTCCGATGAAATTTCTGTGTTTCATCGTGAATCGGAAGGTCCAAGGGATATAGTAAACCTGCAGAGGTGCATCGCAAAGTAAAACCGATGACACAGGAATCGTTCAAAACATAGACAGTAGGAAGACTTAGTCTTCCTGTACTTAAGTCGGCATTGTGCCTCTTATATTTAATTCCGATGCAATTTCTGTGTTTCATCGTCAATGGGAAAGTCCAAGGAATACAGTAAACCTGCAGAGGTGCATCGGAATGTAGAACTGGTGACACAGGAAACGCTCAAAACATAGACAGTAGGAAGACTCAGTCTTCCTGTACTTAAGTCGGCATTGTGTCTCTCATATTTAACTCCAATGCAATTTCTGTGTTTCATCGTCAATGGGAAGGTCCAATGGATACAGTAAACCTGCAGAGGTGCATCAGAATGTAAAACTGGTGACACAGGAAACGCTCAAAACATAGACAGTAGGAAGACTCAGTCTTCCTGTACTGAAGTCGGCATTGTGTCTCTTATATTTAATTCCGATGCGATTTCTGTGTTTCATCGACAATGGGAAGGTCCAAGGGATATAGTAAACCGGCAGAGGTGCATCGGAATGTAAAACTGGTGACACAGGAAACGCTCAAAACATTGACGGTACGAAGACTGTTTTCTTGTACTTAAGTCGGCATTGTGTCTCTTATGTTTAATTTCGATGCAATTTCTATGTTTCATCGTCAATGGGAAGGACCAAGGGAAACAGGAAACCTGCAGAGGTGCATCGGAATGTATAACTGGTGACTCAGGAAACGCTCAAAACATATACAGTAGGAAGACTCAGTCTTCTTGTACTTAAGTCGGCATTGTGTGTCTTATATTTAAATCCGATGCAATTTCGGTTTTTCATCGTCAATGGGAAGGTCCAAGGGATACAGTAAACCTGCAGACGTGCATCGGAATGTAAAACTGATGACACAGGAATGCTCAAAACATAGACAGTAGGAAGACTCAGTCTTCCTGTACTTAAGTCGGCATTGTGTCTCTTATATTTAATTCCGATGCAATTTCTGTGTTTCATCGTCAATGGGAAGGTCCAAGGGATACAGTAAACCTGCAGAGGTGCATCGGAATGTAAAACTGGTGACACAGGAAACGCTCAAAACATAGACTGTAGGAAGACTCAGTCTTCCTGTAGTTAAGTCGGCATTGTGTCTCTTATATTTAATTCCGATGCAATTTCTGTGTTTCAGCGTCAATGGGAAGGTCCAAGGGATATAGTAAACCTGCAGATTTGCATGGGAATGTTAAACTAGTGACACAGGAAACGCTCAAAACATAGACAGTAGGAAGACTCTGTCTTTCTGTACTTAAGTCGGCATTGTGTCTCTTATATTTAATTCCGATGCGATTTCTGTGTTTCATCGACAATGGGAAGGTCCAAGGGATATAGTAAACCGGCAGAGGTGCATCGGAAAGTAAAACTGGTGACACAGGAAACGCTCAAAACATTGACGGTACGAAGACTGTTTTCTTGTACTTAAGTCGGCATTGTGTCTCTTATGTTTAATTTCGATGCAATTTCTGTTTTTCATCGTCAATGGGAAGGTCCAAGGGATACAGTAAACTTGCAGAAGTCCATCTGAATGAAAACTGATGACACAGAAAACGCTCAAAACATAGACAGTAGGAAGACTCAGTCTTCCTGTACTTATGTCGGCATTGTGTTTCTTATATTTAATTCCGATGCGATTTCTGTATTTCACCGACAATGGGAAAGTCCAAGCGATACAGTAAACCGGCAGAGGTGCATCGGAATGTAAAACTAGTGACACAGGAAACGCTCAAAACATTGACGGTACGAAGACTGTTTTCTTGTACGTAAGTCGGCATTGTGTCTCTTATATTTAATTTCTATGCAATTTCTGTGTTTCATCGTCAATGGGAAGGTCCAAGGGAAACAGGAAACCTGCAGAGGTGCATCGGAATGTAAAACTGGTGGCACAGGAAACGCTCAAAACATAGACAGTAGGAAGACTCAGTCTTCCTGTACTTAAGTCGGCATTGTGTCTCTTATATTTAATTCCGATGCGATTTCTGTGTTTCATCGACAATGGGAAGTCAAAGGGATATAGTAAACCGGCAGAGGTGCATCGGAATGTAAAACTAGTGACACAGGAAACGCTCAAAACATAGACAGCAGGAAGACTCAGTCTTCCTGTACTTAGGTCGGCATTGTGTCTCTTATATTTAATTCCGATGAAATTTCTGTGTTTCATCGTGAATGGGAAGGTCCAAGGGATATATGAAACCTGCAGAGGTGCATCGGAAAGTAAAACTGATGACACAGGAATCGTTCAAAGCATAGACAGTAGGAAGACTTAGTCTTCCTGTACTTAAGTCGGCATTGTGTCTCTTATATTTAATTCCGATGCAATTTCTGTGTTTCATCGTCTATGGAAAGGTCCAAGGGATACAGTAAACCTGCAGATTTGCATCGGAATGTAAAACTAGTGACACAGGAAACGCTCATAACATAGACAGTAGGAAGACTCAGTCTTCCTGTACTTAAGTCGGCATTGTGACTCTTATATTTAATTCCGATGCAATTTCTGTGTTTCATCGTCAATGGGAAGGTCCAAGGAATATAGTAAACCTGCAGAGGTGCATCGCAAAGTAAAACTGATGACACCGGAATCGTTCAAAACATAGACAGTAGGAAGACTTAGTCTTCCTGTACTTAAGTCGGCATTGTGTCTCTTATATTTAATTCCGATGCAATTTCTGTGTTTCATCGTCAATGGGAAGGTCCAAGGAATACTGTAAATCTGCAGAGGTGCATCGGAATGTAAAACTGGTGACACAGGAAACGCTCAAAACATAGACAGTAGGAAGACTCAGTCTTCCTGTACTTAAGCCGGCATTGTGTCTCTTATATTTAACTCCAATGCAATTTCTGTGTTTCATCGTCAATGGGAAGGTCCAATGGATACAGTAAACCTGCAGAGGTGCAACAGAATGTAAAACTGGTGACACAGGAAACGCTCAAAACATAGACAGTAGGAAGACTCAGTCTTCCTGTACTTAAGTCGGCATTGTGTCTCTTATATTTAATTCCGATGCGATTTCTGTGTTTCATCGACAATGGGAAGGTCCAAGGGATATAGTAAACCGGCAGAGGTGCATCGGAATGTTAAACTGGTGACACAGGAAACGCTCAAAACATTGACGGTACGAAGACTGTTTTCTTGTACTTAAGTCGGCATTGTGTCTCATATATTTAATTTCGATGCTTTTTCTGTGTTTCATCGTCAATGGGAAGGTCCAAGGGAAACAGGAAACCTGCACAGGTGCATCGGAATGTAAAACTGGTGACTCAGGAAACGCTCAAAACATAGACAGTAGGAAGACTCAGTCTTCCTGTACTTAAGTCGGCATTGTGTCTCTTATATTTAATTCCGATGCAATTTCTGTGTTTCATAGTCTATGGGAAGGTCCAAGGTATACTGTAAACCTGCAGATTTGCATCGGAATGTAAAACTAGTGACACAGGAAACGCTCAAAAAATAGACAGTAGGAAGACTCAGTCTTCCTGTACTTAAGTCGGCATTGTGTCTCCTATATTTATTTACGATGAAATTTCTGTGTTTCATCGTGAATGGGAAGGTCCAAGGGATATAGTAATCCTTCAGAGGTGCATCGGAATGTAGAACTGGTGACACAGGAAACGCTCAAACATAGACAGTAGGAAGACTCAGTCTTCCTGTACTTAAGTCGGCATTGTGTCTCTTATATTTAACTCCAATGCAATTTCTGTGTTTCATCGTCAATGGGAAGGTCAATGGATACAGTAAACCTGCAGAGGTGCATCAGAATGTAAAACTGGTGACACAGGAAACGCTCAAAACATAGACAGTAGGAAGACTCAGTCTTCCTGTACTTAAGTCGGCATTGTGTCTCTTATATTTAATTCCGATGCGATTTCTGTGTTTCATCGACAATGGGAAGGTCCAAGGGATATAGTAAACCGGCAGAGGTGCATCGGAATGTAATACTGGTGACACAGGAAACGCTCAAAAAATTGACGGTACGAAGACTGTTTTCTTGTACTTAAGTCGGCATTGTGTCTCTTATATTTAATTTCGATGCAATTTCTGTGTTTCATCGTCAATGGGAAGGTCCAAGGGATACAGTAAACCTGCAGAGGTGCATCGGAATGTAAAACTGGTGACACAGGAAACGCTCAAAACATAGACAGTAGGAAGACTTAGTCTTCCTGTACTTAAGTCGGCATTGTGTCTCTTATATTTAATTCCGATGCAATTTCTGTGTTTCATCGTCAATGGGAAGGTCCAAGGGATACAGTAAACTTGCAGAAGTGCATCTGAATGAAAACTGATGACACAGAAAACGCTCAAAACATAGACAGTAGGAAGACTCAGTCTTCCTGTATTTAAGTCGGCATTGTGTTTCTTATATTTAATTCCGATGCGATTTCTGTGTTTCACCGACAATGGGAAGGTCCTAGCGATACAGTAAACCGGCGGAGGTGCATCGGAATGTAAAACTGGTGACACAGGAAACGCTCAAAGCATTGACCGTACGAAGACTGTTTTCTTGTACTTAAGTCGGCATTGTGTCTCTTATATTTAATTTCGATGCAATATCTTTGTTTCATCGTCAATGGGAAGGTCCAAGGGATACAGTAAACCTGCAGAGGTGCATCAGAATGTAAAACTGGTGACACAGGAAACGCTCAAAACATAGACTGTAGGAAGACTCAGTCTTCCTGTACTTAAGTCAGCATTGTGTCTCTTATATTTAATTCCGATGCAATTTCTGTGTTTCATCGTCTATGGGAAGGTCCAAGGGATACAGTAAACCTGCAGAGGTGCATCAGAATGTAAAACTGGTGACACAGGAAACGCTCAAAACATAGACAGTAGGAAGACTCAGTCTTCCTGTACTGAAGTCGGCATTCTGTCTCTTATATTTAATTCCGATGCGATTTCTGTGTTTCATCGACAATGGGAAGGTCCAAGGGATATAGTAAACCGGCAGAGGTGCATCGGAATGTAAAACTGGTGACACAGGAAACGCTCAAAACATTGACGGTACGAAGACTGTTTTCTTGTACTTAAGTCGGCATTGTGTCTCTTATGTTTAATTTCGATGCAATTTCTATGTTTCATCGTCAATGGGAAGGACCAAGGGAAACAGGAAACCTGCAGAGGTGCATCGGAATGTATAACTGGTGACTCAGGAAACGCTCAAAACATATACAGTAGGAAGACTCAGTCTTCTTGTACTTAAGTCGGCATTGTGTCTCTTATATTTATTTCCGATGAAATTTCTGTGTTTCATCGTGAATGGGAAGCTCCAAGGGATATAGTAAACCTGCAGACGTGCATCGGAATGTAAAACTGATGACACAGGAATGCTCAAAACATAGACAGTAGGAAGACTCATTCTTCCTGTACTTAAGTCGGCATTGTGTCTCTTATATTTAATTCCGATGCAATTTCTGTGTTTCATCGTCAATGGGAAGGTCCAAGGGATACAGTAAACCTGCAGAGGTGCATCGGAATGTAAAACTGGTGACACAGGAAACGCTCAAAACATAGACTGTAGGAAGACTCAGTCTTCCTGTAGTTCAGTCGGCATTGTGTCTCTTATATTTAATTCCGATGTAATTTCTGTGTTTCATCGTCAATGGGAAGGGCCAAGGGATATAGTAAACCTGCAGATTTGCATGGGAATGTTAAACTAGTGACACAGGAAACGCTCAAAACATAGACAGTAGGAAGACTCTGTCTTTCTGTACTTAAGTCGGCATTGTGTCTCATATATTTAATTCCGATGCAATTTCTGTGTTTCATCGTCAATGGGAAGGTCCAAGGGATACAGTAAACCTGCAGAGGTTTATCGGAATGAAAAACTGGTGACCCAGGAAACGCTAAAAACATAGACAGTAGGAAGACTTAGTTTTCCTGTACTTAAGTCGGCATTGTGTCTCTTATATTTAATTCCGATGCAATTTCTGTTTTTCATCGTCAATGGGAAGGTCCAAGGGATACAGTAAACTTGCAGAAGTCCATCTGAATGAAAACTGATGACACAGAAAACGCTCAAAACATAGACAGTAGGAAGACTCAGTCTTCCTGTACTTATGTCGGCATTGTGTTTCTTATATTTAATTCCGATGCGATTTCTGTATTTCACCGACAATGGGAAAGTCCAAGCGATACAGTAAACCGGCAGAGGTGCATCGGAATGTAAAACTAGTGACACAGGAAACGCTCAAAACATTGACGGTACGAAGACTGTTTTCTTGTACGTAAGTCGGCATTGTGTCTCTTATATTTAATTTCTATGCAATTTCTGTGTTTCATCGTCAATGGGAAGGTCCAAGGGAAACAGGAAACCTGCAGAGGTGCATCGGAATGTAAAACTGGTGGCACAGGAAACGCTCAAAACATAGACAGTAGGAAGACATAGTCTTCCTGTACTTAAGTCGGCATTGTGTCTCTTATATTTAATTCCGATGCGATTTCTGTGTTTCATCGACAATGGGAAGTCAAAGGGATATAGTAAACCGGCAGAGGTGCATCGGAATGTAAAACTAGTGACACAGGAATGCTCAAAACATTGACGGTACGAAGACTGTTTTCTTGTACGTAAGTCGGCATTGTGTCTCTTATATTTAATTTCTATGCAATTTCTGTGTTTCATCGTCAATGGGAAGGTCCAAGGGAAACAGGAAACCTGCAGAGGTGCATCGGAATGTAAAACTGGTGACTCAGGAAACGCTCAAAACATAGACAGTAGGAAGACTCAGTCTTCCTGTACTTAAGTCGGCATTGTGTCTCTTATATTTAATTCCGATGCAATTTCTGTGTTTCATCGTCAATGGGAAGGTCCAACGGATACACTAAACCTGCAGAGGTGCATCAGAATGTAAAACTGGTGACACAGGAAACGCTCAAAACATAGACTGTAGGAAGACTCAGTCTTCCTGTACTTAAGTCGGCATTGTGTCTCTTATATTTAATTTCGATGCAATTTCTGTGTTTCATCGTCTATGGGAAGGTCCAAGGGATACAGTAAAAGCTGCAGATTTGCATCGGAATATAAAACTAGTGACACAGGAAACGCTCAAAACATAGACAGTAGGAAGACTCAGTCTTCCTGTACTTAAGTCGGCATTGTGTCTCTTATATATAATTCCGAAACGATTTCTGTGTTTCATCGACAATGGGAAGGGGCAAGGGATACAGTAAACCGGCATAGTTGCATCGGAATGTAAAACTGGCGACACAGGAAACGCTCAAAACATATACCGTAAGAAGACTCAGTTTTCTTGTACCTAAGTCGGCGATGTGTCTCTTATATTTAAATTCCGATGAAATTTCTGTGTTTCATCGTCACTGTGAAGGTCCAAGGGTTACAGTAAACCTGCAGAGGTGCATCAGAAAGTAAAACTGGTGACACAGGAAGCGCTCAAAACATAGACAGTAGGAAGACTCAGTCTTCCTGTACTTAAGTCGGCATTGTGTCTCTTATATTCAATCCCGATGCAATTTCGGTGTTTCATCGTCAATGGGAAGGTCCAAGGGATACAGTAAACCTGCAGAGGTGCATCGGAATGTAAAACTAGTGACACAGGAAACGCTCAAAACATAGACAGTAGGAAGACTCAGTCTTCCTGTACTTAAGTCGGCATTGTGTCTCTTGTATCTAATTCCGATGCAATTTCTGTGTTTCATCGTCAATGGGAAGGTCCAAGGGATACAGCAAACCTGCAGAGGTGCATCGGAATGTAAAACTGGTGACACAGGAAACGCTCAAAACATAGACAGTAGGAAGACTCAGTCTTCCTATACTTAAGTCGGCATTGTGTCTCTTATATTTATTTCCGATGAAATTTCTGTGATTCATCGTGAATGGGAAGCTCCAAGGGATATAGTAAACCTGCAGAGGTGCATCGGAAAGTAAAACTAATGACACAGGAAACGCTCAAAACATAGACAGCAGGAAGACTTAGTCTTCCTGTACTTAAGTCGGCAATGTGTCTCTTATATTTGATTCCGATGCTATTTCTGTGTTTCATCGTCACTGTGAAGGTCCAAGGGATACAGTAAACCTGTAGAGGTGCATCGGAAAATAAAACTGGTGACACAGGAAACGCTCAAATTATAGACAGTAGGAAGACTCAGGCTTCCTGTACTTAAGTCGGCATTGTGTCTCTTATATTTAATTCCGATGCAATTTCTGTGTTTCATCGTCAATGGGAACGTACAAGGGATACAGTAAACCTGTAGAGGTGCATCGGAATGTAAAACTGGTGACCCAGGAAACGATCAAAGCATAGACTGTAGGAAGATTCAGTCTTCCCGTACTTATGTCGGCATTGTGTCTCTTATATTTACTTCCGATGAAATTTCTGTGTTTCATCGTCAATGGGAAGGTCCAAGGCATATAGTAAACCTGCAGAGGTGCATCGGAAAGTAAAACTGATGACACAGGAAACGCTCAAATCATAGACTGTAGGAAGACTCAGTCTTCCTGTACTTAAGTCGGCATTGTGTCTCTTATATTTGATTCCGATGCAATTTCTGTGTTTCATCGTCAATGGGAAGGTCCAAGGGATATAGTAAACCTGCAGATTTGCATGGGAATGTAAAACTAGTGACACAGGAAACGCTCAAAGCATAGACAGTAGGAAGACTCAGTCTTCCTGTACTTAAGTCGGCATTGTGTCTCTTATATTTAATTCCGATGCAATTTCTGTGTTTCATCGTCAATGGGAAGGTCCAAGGGATACAGTAAACTTGCAGAGGTGCATCGGAATGAAAAACTGGTGACCCAGGAAACGATCAAAACATAAAAAGTAGGAAGACTCAGTCTTCCTGTACTTAAGTCGGCATTGTGTCTCTTATATTTATTTCCGATGACATTTCTGTGTTTCATCGTGAATGGGAAGGTCCAAGGGATATAGTAAACCTGCAGAGGTGCATCGGAAAGTAAAAGTGATGACACAGGAAACGCTCAAAGCATAGACTGTAGGAAGACTCAGTCTTCCTGTACTGAAGTCGGCATTGTGTCTCTTATATTTAAATCCGATGCAATTTCTGTGTTTCATCGACAATGGGAAGGTCCAAGGGATATAGTAAACCTGCAGATTTGCATCGGAATGTAAAACTAGTGACACAGGAAACGCTCAAAACATAGACAGTAGGAAGACTCAGTCTTCCTGTACTTAAATCGGCATTCTGTCTCTTATATTTAATTCCGATGCAATTTCTGTGTTTCATCGTGAATGGGAAGATCCAAGGGATACAGCAAACCTGCAGAGGTGCATCGGAAAGTAAAACTGATGACACAGGAATCGTTCTAAACATACACAGTAGGAAGACTTAGTCTTCATGTACTTAAGTCGGCATTGTGTCTCTTATATTTAATTCCGATGCAATTTCTGTGTTTCATCGTCAATGGGAAGGTCCAAGGAATACAGTAAACCTGCAGAGGTGCATCGGAATGTATAACTGATGACACAGGAAAAGCTCAAAACATTTACAGTAGGAAGACTTAGTCTTCCTGTACTTAAGTCGGCATTGTGTCTCTTATATTTAAATCCGATGCAATTTCTGTTTTTCATCGTCAATGGGAAGGGGCAAGGGATACAGTAAACCGGCATAGGTGCATCGGAATGTAAAACTGGCGACACAGGAAACGCTCAAAACATAGACCGTAAGAAGACTCAGTTTCCTTGTACTTAAGCGGCGATGTGTCTCTTATATTTAAATTCCGATGGAATTTCTGTGTTTCATCGTCACTGTGAAGGTCCAAGGGATACAGTAAACCTGTAGAGATGCATCGGAATGCAAAACTGGTGACACAGGAAACGCTCAAATTATAGACAGTAGGAAGACTCAGTCTTCCTGTGCTTAAGTAGGCATTGTGTCTCTTAAATCTAACTCTGATGCAATTTCTGTGTTTCATCGTCTCTGTGAAGGTCCAAGGGATACAGTAAACCTGCAGAGGTCCATCAGAAAGTAAAACTGGTGACACAGGAAGCGCTCAAAACATAGAGAATAGGAAGACTCAGTCTTCCTGTACTTAAGTCGGCATTGTGTCTCTTATATTCAATCCCGATGCAATTTCGGTGTTTCATCGTCAATGGGAAGGTCCAAGGGATACAGTAAACCTGCAGAGGTGCATCGGAATGTAAAACTAGTGACACAGGAAACGCTCAAAACATAGACAGTAGGAAGACTCAGTCTTCCTGTACTTAAGTCGGCATTGTGTCTCTTGTATTTAATTCCGATGCAATTTCTGTGTTTCATCGTCAATGGGAAGGTCCAAGGGATACAGTAAACCTGCAGAGGTGCATCGGAATGTAAAACTTGTGACACAGGAAACGCTCAAAACATAGACAGTAGGAAGACTCAGTCTTCCTATACTTAAGTCGGCATTGTGTCTCTTATATTTATTTCCGATGAAATTTCTGTGATTCATCGTGAATGGGAAGGTCCAAGGGATATAGTAAACCTGCAGAGGTGCATCGGAAAGTAAAACTGATGAAACAGGAAACGCTCAAAACATAGACAGTAGGAAGACTTAGTCTTCCTGTACTTAAGTCGGCAATGTGTCTCTTATATTTAATTCCGATGCTATTTCTGTGTTTCATCGTCACTGTGAAGGTCCAAGGGATACAGTAAACCTGTAGAGGTGCATCGGAAAATAAAACTGGTGACACAGGAAATGCTCAAATTATAGACAGTAGGAAGACTCAGGCTTCCTGTACTTAATTCGGCATTGTGTCTCTTATATTTAATTCCGATGCAATTTCTGTGTTTCATCGTCAATGGGTACAAGGGATACACTAAACCTGCAGGGGGGCATCAGAATGTAAAACTGGTGACACAGGAAACGCTCAAAGCACAGACTGTAGGAAGACTTAGTCTTCCTGTACTTAAGTCGGCATTGTGTCTCTTATATTTAATTCCGATGCAATTTCTGTGTTTCATCGTCAATGGGAAGGTCCAAGGGATATCGTAAACCTGCAGAGGTGCATCGGAAAGTAAAGCTGATGACACAGGAATCGTTCAAAACATAGACAGTAGGAAGACTTAGTCTTCCTGTACTTAAGTCGGCATTGTGTCTCTTATATTTAATTCCGATGCAATTTATGTGTTTCATCGGAAATGGGAATGTCCAAGGAATTCAGTAAACCTGCAGAGGTGCATCGGAATGTAAAACTGGTGACACAGGAAATGCTCAAAACATAGACAGTAGGAAGACTCAGTCCTCCTGTACTTAAGTCGGCATTGTGTCTCTTATATTTAACTCCAATGCAATTTCTGTGTTTCATCAACAATGGGAAGGTCCAATGGATACAGTAAACCTGCAGAGGTGCATCGGAATGTAAAACTAGTGACACAGGAACCGCTCAAAACATAGACAGTAGGAAGACTCAGTCTTCCTGTACTTATGTCGGCATTGTGTCTCTTATATTTACTTCCGATGCAATTTCTGTGTTTCATCGTCAATGGGAAGGTCCAAGGGATATAGTAAACCTGCAGATTTCCATCGGAATGTAAAACTAGTGACACAGGAAACGCTCAAAACATAGACAGTAGGAAGACTCAGTCTTCCTGTACATAAGTCGGCATTGTGTCTCTTATATTTAATTCCGATGCAATTTCTGTGTTTCATCGTAAATGGGAAGGTCCAAGGGATACAGTAAACCTGCAGAGGTGCATCAGATTGTAAAACTGGTGACACAGGAAACGCTCAAAACATAGACTGTAGGAAGACTCAGTCTTCCTGTACTTAAGTCGGCATTGTGTCTCTTATATTTAATTCCGCTGCAATTTGTGTGTTTCATCGTCTATGGGAAGGTCCAAGGGATACAGTAAACCTGCAGATTTGCATCATAATGTAAAACTAGTGACAGAGTAAACGCTCAAAACATGGACAGTAGGAAGACTCAGTCTTCCTGTACTTAAGTCGGCATTGTGTCTCTTATATTTAATTCCGATGAAATTTCTGTGTTTCATCGTGAATGGGAAGGTCCAAGGGATATAGTAAACCTCCAGAGGTGCATCGGAAAGTAAAACTGATGACACAGGAATGCTCAAAACATAGACAGTAGGAAGACTCAGTCTTCCTGTACTTAAGTCGGCATTGTGTCTCTTATATTTAACTCCAATGTAATTTCTGAGTTTCATCGTCAATGGGAAGGTCCAAGGGAACAGTTAACCTGCATACGTGCATCGGAATGTAAAACTGATGACACAGGAATGCTCAAAACATAGACAGTAGGAAGACTCAGTCTTCCTGTACTTAGGTCGGCATTGTGTCTCTTATATTTAATTCCGATACGATTTCTGTGTTTCATCGACAATGGGAAGGGGCAAGGGATACAGTAAACCGGCATAGGTGCAGCGGAATGTAAAACTGGCGACACAGGAAACGCTCAAAACATAGACCGTAAGAAGACTCAGTTTTCTTGTACTTAAGTCGGCGATGTGTCTCTTATATTTAAATTCCGATGCAATTTCTCAGTTTCATCGTCACTGTGAAGGTCCAAGGGATACAGTAAACCTGTAGAGATGCATCGGAATGCAAATCTGGTGACACAGGAAACGCTCAAATTATAGACAGTAGGAAGACTCAGTCTTCCTGAGCTTAAGTAGGCATTGTGTCTCTTAAATCTAACTCCGATGCAATTTCTGTGTTTCATCGTCACTGTGAAGGTCCAAGGGATACAGTAAACCTGCAGAGGTGCATCAGAAAGTAAATCTTGTGACACAGGAAGCGTTCAAAACATAGACAGTAGGAAGACTCAGTCTTCCTGTACTTAAGTCGGCATTGTGTCTCTTATATTCAATTCCGATGCAATTTCGGTGTTTCATCGTCAATGGGAAGGTCCAAGGGATACAGTAAACCTGTAGAGATGCATCGGAATGCAAAACTGGTGACACAGGAAACGCTCAAATTATAGACAGTAGGAAGACTCAGTCTTCCTGTGCTTAAGTCGGCACTGTGTCTCTCATATTCAATCCCGATGCAATTTCTGTGTTTCATCGTCAATGGGAAGGTCCAAGGGATATAGTAAACCTGCAGATTTGCATCGGAATGTAAAACTAGTGACACAGGAACCGCTCAAAACATAGACAGTAGGAAGACTCAGTCTTCCTGTACTTAAGTCGGCATTGTGTCTCTTGTATTTAATTCCGATGAAATTTCTGTGTTTCATCGTGAATGGGAAGGTCCAAGGGATACAGTAAACCTGCAGAGGTGCATCGGAATGTAAAACTGGTGACACAGGAAACGCTCAAAACATAGACAGTATGAAGTTTCAGTCTTCCTATACTTAAGTCGGCATTGTGTCTCTTATATTTATTTCCGATGAAATTTCTGTGATTCATCGTGAATGGGAAGTCCAAGGGATATATTAAACCTGCAGAGGTGCATCGGAAAGTAAAACTGATGACACAGGAAACGCTCAAAACATAGACAGTAGGAAGACTTAGTCTTCCTGTACTTAAGTCGGCATTGTGTCTCTTATATTTAATTCCGATGCAATTTCTGTGTTTCATCGTCACTGTGAAGGTCCAAGGGATACAGTAAACCTGCAGAGGTGCATCAGAATGTAAAACTGGTGACACAGGAAACGCTCAAAACATAGACAGTAGGAAGACTCAGTCTTCCTGTACTGAAGTCGGCATTGTGTCTCTTATATTTAATTTCGATGCAATTTCTGTGTTTCATCGTCAATGGGAAGGTCCAAGGGATACAGGAAACCTGCAGAGGTGCATCGGAATATAAAACTGGTGACCTAGGAAACGCTCAAAACATAGACAGTAGGAAGACTCAGTCTTCCTGTACTTAAGTCGGCATTGTGTCTCTTATATTTATTTCCGATGAAATTTCTGTGTTTCATCGTGAATGGGAAGGTCCAAGGGATATAGTAAACCTGCAGAGGTGCATCGGAAAGTAAAACTGATGACACAGGAAAAGCTCAAAACATTTACAGTAGGAAGACTTAGTCTTCTTGTACTTATGTCGGCATTGTGTCTCTTATATTTAAATCCGATGCAATTTCTGTTTTTCATCGTCAATGGGAAGGTCCAAACGATACAGTTAACCTGCAGACGTGCATCGGAATGTAAAACTGATGACACAGGAATGCTCAAAACATAGACAGTAGGAAGACTCAGTCTTCCTGTACTTAAGTCGGCATTGTGTCTCTTATATTTAATTCCGATACGATTTCTGTGTTTCATGGACAATGGGAAGGGGCAAGGGATACAGTAAACCGGCATAGGTGCATCGGAATGTAAAACTGGCGACACATGAAACGCTCAAAACATAGACCGTAAGTAGACTCAGTTTCCTTGTACTTAAGTCGGCGATGTGTCTCTTATATTTAAATTCCGATGGAATTTCTGTGTTTCATCGTCACTGTGAAGGTCCAAGGGATACAGTAAACCTGTAGAGATGCATCGGAATGCAAAACTGGTGACACAGGAAACGCTCAAATTATAGACAGTAGGAAGACTCAGTCTTCCTGTGCTTAAGTCGGCACTGTGTCTCTCATATTCAATCCCGATGCAATTTCTGTGTTTCATCGTCAATGGGAAGGTCCAAGGGATATAGTAAACCTGCAGATTTGCATCGGAATGTAAAACTAGTGACACAGGAACCGCTCAAAACATAGACAGTAGGAAGACTCAGTCTTCCTGTACTTATGTCGGCATTGTGTCTCTTATATTTACTTCCGATGAAATTTCAGTGTTTCATCGTGAATGGGAAGGTCCAAGGGATATAGTAAACCTGCAGAGGTGCATCGGAAAGTAAAAGTGATGACACAGGAAACGCTCAAAGCATAGACTGTAGGAAGACTCAGTCTTCCTGTACTGAAGTCGGCATTGTGTCTCTTATATTTAAATCCGATGCAATTTCTGTGTTTCATCGACAATGGGAAGGTCCAAGGGATAAAGTAAACCTGCAGATTTGCATCGGAATGTAAAACTAGTGACACAGGAAACGCTCAAAACATAGACAGTAGGAAGACTCAGTCTTCCTGTACTTAAATCGGCATTGTGTCTCTTATATTTAATTCCGATGCAATTTCTGTGTTTCATCGTGAATGGGAAGGGGCAAGGGATACAGTAAACCGGCATAGGTGCATCGGAATGTAAAACTGGCGACACAGGAAACGCTCAAAACATAGACCGTAAGAAGACTCAGTTTCCTTGTACTTAAGCGGCGATGTGTCTCTTATATTTAAATTCCGATGGAATTTCTGTGTTTCATCGTCACTGTGAAGGTCCAAGGGATACAGTAAACCTGTAGAGATGCATCGGAATGCAAAACTGGTGACACAGGAAACGCTCAAATTATAGACAGTAGGAAGACTCAGTCTTCCTGTGCTTAAGTAGGCATTGTGTCTCTTAAATCTAACTCCGATGCAATTTCTGTGTTTCATCGTCTCTGTGAAGGTCCAAGGGATACAGTAAACCTGCAGAGGTCCATCAGAAAGTAAAACTGGTGACACAGGACGCGCTCAAAACATAGAGAATAGGAAGACTCAGTCTTCCTGTACTTAAGTCGGCATTGTGTCTCTTATATTCAATCCCGATGCAATTTCGGTGTTTCATCGTCAATGGGAAGGTCCAAGGGATACAGTAAACCTGCAGAGGTGCATCGGAATGTAAAACTAGTGACACAGGAAACGCTCAAAACATAGACAGTAGGAAGACTCAGTCTTCCTGTACTTAAGTCGGCATTGTGTCTCTTGTATTTAATTCCGATGCAATTTCTGTGTTTCATCGTCAATGGGAAGGTCCAAGGGATACAGTAAACCTGCAGAGGTGCATCGGAATGTAAAACTGGTGACACAGGAAACGCTCAAAACATAGACAGTAGGAAGACTCAGTCTTCCTATACTTAAGTCGGCATTGTGTCTCTTATATTTATTTCCGATGAAATTTCTGTGATTCATCGTGAATGGGAAGGTCCAAGGGATATAGTAAATCTGCAGAGGTGCATCGGAAAGTAAAACTCATGAAACAGGAAACGCTCAAAACATAGACAGTAGGAAGACTTAGTCTTCCTGTACTTAAGTCGGTATTGTGTCTCTTATATTTAATTCCAATGCTATTTCTGTGTTTCATCGTCACTGTGAAGGTCCAAGGGATACAGTAAACCTGTAGAGGTGCATCGGAAAATAAAACTGGTGACACAGGAAATGCTCAAATTATAGACAGTAGGAAGACTCAGGCTTCCTGTACTTAAGTCGGCATTGTGTCTCTTATATTTAATTCCGATGCAATTTCTGTGTTTCATCGTCAATGGGTACAAGGGATACACTAAACCTGCAGAGGTGTATCAGAATGTAAAACTGGTGACACAGGAAACGCTCAAAGCACAGACTGTAGGAAGACTTAGTCTTCCTGTACTTAAGTCGGCATTGTGTCTCTTATATTTAATTCCGATGCAATTTCTGTGTTTCATCGTCAATGGGAAGGTCCAAGGGATATAGTAAACCTGCAGATTTGCATCGGAATGTAAAACTAGTGACACAGGAACCGCTCAAAACATAGACAGTAGGAAGACTCAGTCTTCCTGTACTTATGTCGGCATTGTGTCTCTTATATTTACTTCCGTTGAAATTTCAGTGTTTCATCGTCAATGGGAAGGTCCAAGGGATATCGTAAACCTGCAGAGGTGCATCGGAAAGTAAAGCTGATGACACAGGAATCGTTCAAAGCATAGACAGTAGGAAGACTTAGTCTTCCTGTACTTAAGTCGGCATTGTGTCTCTTATATTTAATTCCGATGCAATTTCTGTGTTTCATCGGAAATGGGAATGTCCAAGGAATTCAGTAAACCTGCAGAGGTGCATCGGAATGTAAAACTGGTGACACAGGAAATGCTCAAAACATAGACAGTAGGAAGACTCAGTCCTCCTGTACTTAAGTCGGCATTGTGTCTCTTATATTTAACTCCAATTCAATTTCTGTGTTTCATCAACAATGGGAAGGTCCAATGGATACAGTAAACCTGCAGAGGTGCATCGGAATGTAAAACTAGTGACACAGGAACCGCTCAAAACATAGACAGTAGGAAGACTCAGTCTTCCTGTACTTATGTCGGCATTGTGTCTCTTATATTTACTTCCGATGCAATTTCTGTGTTTCATCGTCAATGGGAAGGTCCAAGGGATATAGTAAACCTGCAGATTTCCATCGGAATGTAAAACTAGTGACACAGGAAACGCTCAAAACATAGACAGTAGGAAGACTCAGTCTTCCTGTACATAAGTCGGCATTGTGTCTCTTATATTTAATTCCGATGCAATTTCTGTGTTTCATCGTAAATGGGAAGGTCCAAGGGATACAGTAAACCTGCAGAGGTGCATCAGATTGTAAAACTGGTGACACAGGAAACGCTCAAAACATAGACTGTAGGAAGACTCAGTCTTCCTGTACTTAAGTCGGCATTGTGTCTCTTATATTTAATTCCGCTGCAATTTGTGTGTTTCATCGTCTATGGGAAGGTCCAAGGGATACAGTAAACCTGCAGATTTGCATCATAATGTAAAACTAGTGACAGAGTAAACGCTCAAAACATGGACAGTAGGAAGACTCAGTCTTCCTGTACTTAAGTCGGCATTGTGTCTCTTATATTTAATTCCGATGAAATTTCTGTGTTTCATCGTGAATGGGAAGGTTCAAGGGATATAGTAAACCTGCAGAGGTGCATCGGAAAGTAAAACTGATGACACAGGAATGCTCAAAACATAGACAGTAGGAAGACTCAGTCTTCCTGTACTTAAGTCGGCATTGTGTCTCTTATATTTAACTCCAATGTAATTTCTGAGTTTCATCGTCAATGGGAAGGTCCAAGGGAACAGTTAACCTGCAGACGTGCATCGGAATGTAAAACTGATGACACAGGAATGCTCAAAACATAGACAGTAGGAAGACTCAGTCTTCCTGTACTTAGGTCGGCATTGTGTCTCTTATATTTAATTCCGATACGATTTCTGTGTTTCATCGACAATGGGAAGGGGCAAGGGATACAGTAAACCGGCATAGGTGCAGCGGAATGTAAAACTGGCGACACAGGAAACGCTCAAAACATAGACCGTAAGAAGACTCAGTTTTCTTGTACTTAAGTCGGCGATGTGTCTCTTATATTTAAATTCCGATGCAATTTCTGAGTTTCATCGTCACTGTGAAGGTCCAAGGGATACTGTAAACCTGTAGAGATGCATCGGAATGCAAATCTGGTGACACAGGAAACGCTCAAATTATAGACAGTAGGAAGACTCAGTCTTCCTGAGCTTAAGTAGGCGTTGTGTCTCTTAAATCTAACTCCGATGCAATTTCTGTGTTTCATCGTCACTGTGAAGGTCCAAGGGATACAGTAAACCTGCAGAGGTGCATCAGAAAGTAAATCTTGTGACACAGGAAGCGTTCAAAACATAGACAGTAGGAAGACTCAGTCTTCCTGTACTTAAGTCGGCATTGTGTCTCTTATATTCAATTCCGATGCAATTTCGGTGTTTCATCGTCAATGGGAAGGTCCAAGGGATACAGTAAACTTGCAGAGGTGCATCGGAATGTAAAACAAGTGACACAGGAAACGCTCAAAGCATAGACAGTAGGAAGACTCAGTCTTCCTGTACTTAAGTCGGCATTGTGTCTCTTGTATTTAATTCCGATGAAATTTCTGTGTTTCATCGTGAATGGGAAGGTCCAAGGGATACAGTAAACCTGCAGAGGTGCATCGGAATGTAAAACTGGTGACACAGGAAACGCTCAAAACATAGACAGTAGGAAGACTTAGTCTTCCTGTACTTAAGTCGGCATTGTGTCTCTTATATTTAATTCCGATGCAATTTCTGTGTTTCATCGTCACTGTGAAGGTCCAAGGGATACAGTAAACCTGCAGAGGTGCATCAGAATGTAAAACTGGTGACACAGGAAACGCTCAAAACATAGACAGTAGGAAGACTCAGTCTTCCTGTACTGAAGTCGGCATTGTGTCTCTTATATTTAATTCCGATGCGATTTCTGTGTTTCATCGACAATGGGAAGGTCCAAGGGATATAGTAAACCGGCAGAGGTGCATCGGAATGTAAAACTGGTGACACAGGAAACGCTCAAAGCATTGACCGTACGAAGACTGTTTTCTTGTACTTAAGTCGGCATTGTGTCTCTTATATTTAATTTCGATGCAATTTCTGTGTTTCATCGTCAATGGGAAGGTCCAAGGGATACAGGAAACCTGCAGAGGTGCATCGGAATATAAAACTGGTGACCTAGGAAACGCTCAAAACATAGACAGTAGGAAGACTCAGTCTTCCTGTACTTAAGTCGGCATTGTGTCTCTTATATTTATTTCCGAAGAAATTTCTGTGTTTCATCGTGAATGGGAAGGTCCAAGGGATATAGTAAACCTGCAGAGGTGCATCGGAAAGTAAAACTGATGACACAGGAAAAGCTCAAAACATGTACAGTAGGAAGACTTAGTCTTCCTGTACTTATGTCGGCATTGTGTCTCTTATATTTAAATCCGATGCAATTTCTGTTTTTCATCGTCAATGGGAAGGTCCAAACGATACAGTTAACCTGCAGACGTGCATCGGAATGTAAAACTGATGACACAGGAATGCTCAAAACATAGACAGTAGGAAGACTCAGTCTTCCTGTACTTAAGTCGGCATTGTGTCTCTTATATTTAATTCCGATACGATTTCTGTGTTTCATCGACAATGGGAAGGGGCAAGGGATACAGTAAACCGGCATAGGTGCATCGGAATGTAAAACTGGCGACACATGAAACGCTCAAAACATAGACCGTAAGTAGACTCAGTTTCCTTGTACTTAAGTCGGCGATGTGTCTCTTATATTTAAATTCCGATGGAATTTCTGTGTTTCATCGTCACTGTGAAGGTCCAAGGGATACAGTAAACCTGTAGAGATGCATCGGAATGCAAAACTGGTGACACAGGAAACGCTCAAATTATAGACAGTAGGAAGACTCAGTCTTCCTGTGCTTAAGTCGGCACTGTGTCTCTCATATTCAATCCCGATGCAATTTCTGTGTTTCATCGTCAATGGGAAGGTCCAAGGGATTAAGTAAACCTGCAGATTTGCATCGGAATGTAAAACTAGTGACACAGGAACCGCTCAAAACATAGACAGTAGGAAGACTCAGTCTTCCTGTACTTATGTCGGCATTGTGTCTCTTATTTTTACTTCCGATGAAATTTCAGTGTTTCATCGTCAATGGGAAGGTCCAAGGGATATAGTAAACCTGCAGAGGTGCATCGGAAAGTAAAACTGATGACACAGGAATCGTTCAAAGCATAGACAGTAGGAAGACTTAGTCTTCCTGTACTTAAGTCGGCATTGTGTATCTTATATTTAATTCCGATGCAATTTCTGTGTTTCATCGGAAATGGGAATGTCCAAGGAATACAGTAAACCTGCAGAGGTGCATCGGAATGTAAAACTAGTGACACAGGAAACGCTCAAAACATAGACAGTAGGAAGAATCAGTCTTCCTGTACTTAAGTCGGCATTGTGTCTCTTGTATTTAATTCCGATGCAATTTCTGTGTTTCATCGTCAATGGGAAGGTCCAAGGGATACAGTAAACCTGCAGAGGTGCATCGGAATGTAAAACTGGTGACACAGGAAACGCTCAAAACATAGACAGTAGGAAGACTCAGTCTTCCTATACTTAAGTCGGCATTGTGTCTCTTATATTTATTTCCGATGAAATTTCTGTGATTCATCGTGAATGGGAAGGTCCAAGGGATATAAAAAACCTGCACAGGTGCATCGGAAAGTAAAACTGATGAAACAGGAAACGCTCAAAACATAGACAGTAGGAAGACTTAGTCTTCCTGTACTTAAGTCGGCAATGTGTCTCTTATATTTAATTCCGATGCTATTTCTGTGTTTCATCGTCACTGTGAAGGTCCAAGGGATACAGTTAACCTGTAGAGGTGCATCGGAAAATAAAACTGGTGACACAGGAAATGCTCAAATTATAGACAGTAGGAAGACTCTGGCTTCCTGTACTTAAGTCGGCATTGTGTCTCTTATATTTAATTCCGATGCAATTTCTGTGTTTCATCGTCAATGGGTACAAGGGATACACTAAACCTGAAGAGGTGCATCAGAATGTAAAACTGGTGACACAGGAAACGCTCAAAGCATAGACTGTAGGAAGACTTAGTGTTCCTGTACTTAAGTCGGCATTGTGTCTCTTATATTTAACTCCAATGCAATTTCTGTGTTTCATCATCAATGGGAAGGTCCAATGGATACAGTAAACCTGCAGAGGTGCATCGGAATGTAAAACTAGTGACACAGGAACCGCTCAAAACATAGACAGTAGGAAGACTCAGTCTTCCTGTACTTATGTCGGCATTGTGTCTCTTATATTTACTTCCGATGCAATTTCTGTGTTTCATCGTCAATGGGAAGGTCCAAGGGATATAGTAAACCTGCAGATTTCCATCGGAATGTAAAACTAGTGACACAGGAAACGCTCAAAACATAGACAGTAGGAAGACTCAGTCTTCCTGTACATAAGTCGGCATTATGTCTCTTATATTTAATTCCGATGCAATTTCTGTGTTTCATCGTAAATGGGAAGGTCCAAGGGATACAGTAAACCTGCAGAGGTGCATCAGATTGTAAAACTGGTGACACAGGAAACGCTCAAAACATAGACTGTAGGAAGACTCAGTCTTCCTGTACTTAAGTCGGCATTGTGTCTCTTATATTTAATTCCGCTGCAATTTGTGTGTTTCATCGTCTATGGGAAGGTCCAAGGGATACAGTAAACCTGCAGATTTGCATCATAATGTAAAACTAGTGACAGAGTAAACGCTCAAAACATGGACAGTAGGAAGACTCAGTCTTCCTGTACTTAAGTCGGCATTGTGTCTCTTATATTTAATTCCGATGAAATTTCTGTGTTTCATCGTGAATGGGAAGGTCCAAGGGATATAGTAAACCTGCAGAGGTGCATCGGAAAGTAAAACTGATGACACAGGAATGCTCAAAACATAGACAGTAGGAAGACTCAGTCTTCCTGTACTTAAGTCGGCATTGTGTCTCTTATATTTAACTCCAATGTAATTTCTGAGTTTCATCGTCAATGGGAAGGTCCAAGGGAACAGTTAACCTGCAGACGTGCATCGGAATGTAAAACTGATGACACAGGAATGCTCAAAACATAGACAGTAGGAAGACTCAGTCTTCCTGTACTTAGGTCGGCATTGTGTCTCTTATATTTAATTCCGATACGATTTCTGTGTTTCATCGACAATGGGAAGGGGCAAGGGATACAGTAAACCGGCATAGGTGCAGCGGAATGTAAAACTGGCGACACAGGAAACGCTCAAAACATAGACCGTAAGAAGACTCAGTTTTCTTGTACTTAAGTCGGCGATGTGTCTCTTATATTTAAATTCCGATGCAATTTCTGAGTTTCATCGTCACTGTGAAGGTCCAAGGGATACAGTAAACCTGTAGAGATGCATCGGAATGCAAATCTGGTGACACAGGAAACGCTAAAATTATAGACAGTAGGAAGACTCAGTCTTCCTGAGCTTAAGTAGGCATTGTGTCTCTTAAATCTAACTCCGATGCAATTTCTGTGTTTCATCGTCACTGTGAAGGTCCAAGGGATACAGTAAACCTGCAGAGGTGCATCAGAAAGTAAATCTTGTGACACAGGAAGCGTTCAAAACATAGACAGTAGGAAGACTCAGTCTTCCTGTACTTAAGTCGGCATTGTGTCTCTTATATTCAATTCCAATGCAATTTCGGTGTTTCATCGTCAATGGGAAGGTCCAAGGGATACAGTAAACCTGCAGAGGTGCATCGGAATGTAAAACAAGTGACACAGGAAACGCTCAAAACATAGACAGTAGGAAGACTCAGTCTTCCTGTACTTAAGTCGGCATTGTGTCTCTTGTATTTAATTCCGATGAAATTTCTGTGTTTCATCGTGAATGGGAAGGTCCAAGGGATACAGTAAACCTGCAGAGGTGCATCGGAATGTAAAACTGGTGACACAGGAAACGCTCAAAACATAGACAGTAGGAAGTTTCAGTCTTCCTATACTTAAGTCGGCATTGTGTCTCTTATATTTATTTCCGATGAAATTTCTGTGATTCATCGTGAATGGGAAGTCCAAGGGATATATTAAACCTGCAGAGGTGCATCGGAAAGTAAAACTGATGACACAGGAAACGCTCAAAACATAGACAGTCGGAAGACTTAGTCTTCCTGTACTTAAGTCGGCATTGTGTCTCTTATATTTAATTCCGATGCAATTTCTGTGTTTCATCGTCACTGTGAAGGTCCAAGGGATACAGTAAACCTGCAGAGGTGCATCAGAATGTAAAACTGGTGACACAGGAAACGCTCAAAACATAGACAGTAGGAAGACTCAGTCTTCCTGTACTGAAGTCGGCATTGTGTCTCTTATATTTAATTCCGATGCGATTTCTGTGTTTCATCGACAATGGGAAGGTCCAAGGGATATAGTAAACCGGCAGAGGTGCATCGGAATGTAAAACTGGTGACACAGGAAACGCTCAAAGCATTGACCGTACGAAGACTGTTTTCTTGTACTTAATTCGGCATTGTGTCTCTTATATTTAATTTCGATGCAATTTCTGTGTTTCATCGTCAATGGGAAGGTCCAAGGGATACAGGAAACCTGCAGAGGTGCATCGGAATATAAAACTGGTGACCTAGGAAACGCTCAAAACATAGACAGTAGGAAGACTCAGTCTTCCTGTACTTAAGTCGGCATTGTGTCTCTTATATTTAATTCCGATACGTTTTCTGTGTTTCATCGACAATGGGAAGGGGCAAGGGATACAGTAAACCGGCATAGGTGCATCGGAATGTAAAACTGGCGACACATGAAACGCTCAAAACATAGACCGTAAGTAGACTCAGTTTCCTTGTACTTAAGTCGGCGATGTGTCTCTTATATTTAAATTCCGATGGAATTTCTGTGTTTCATCGTCACTGTGAAGGTCCAAGGGATACAGTAAACCTGTAGAGATGCATCGGAATGCAAAACTGGTGACACAGGAAACGCTCAAATTATAGACAGTAGGAAGACTCAGTCTTCCTGTGCTTAAGTCGGCACTGTGTCTCTCATATTCAATCCCGATGCAATTTCTGTGTTTCATCGTCAATGGGAAGGTCCAAGGGATATAGTAAACCTGCAGATTTGCATCGGAATGTAAAACTAGTGACACAGGAACCGCTCAAAACATAGACAGTAGGAAGACTCAGTCTTCCAGTACTTATGTCGGCATTGTGTCTCTTATATTTACTTCCGATGAAATTTCAGTGTTTCATCGTCAATGGGAAGGTCCAAGGGATATAGTAAACCTGCAGAGGTGCATCGGAAAGTAAAACTGATGACACAGGAATCGTTCAAAGCATAGACAGTAGGAAGACTTAGTCTTCCTGTACTTAAGTCGGCATTGTGTCTCTTATATTTAATTCCGAAGCAATTTCTGTGTTTCATCGGAAATGGGAATGTCCAAGGAATACAGTAAACCTGCAGAGGTGCATCGGAATGTAAAACTGGTGACACAGGAAACGCTCAAAACATAGACAGTAGGAAGACTCAGTCTTCCTGTACTTAAGTCGGCATTGTGTCTCTTATATTTAACTCCAATGCAATTTCTGTGTTTCATCATCAATGGGAAGGTCCAATGGATACAGTAAACCTGCAGAGGTGCATCGGAATGTAAAACTAGTGACACAGGAACCGCTCAAAACATAGACAGTAGGAAGACTCAGTCTTCCTGTACTTATGTCGGCATTGTGTCTCTTATATTTACTTCCGATGCAATTTCTGTGTTTCATCGTCAATGGGAAGGTCCAAGGGATATAGTAAACCTGCAGATTTCCATCGGAATGTAAAACTAGTGACACAGGAAACGCTCAAAACATTGACAGTAGGAAGACTCAGTCTTCCTGTACATAAGTCGGCATTGTGTCTCTTATATTTAATTCCGATGCAATTTCTGTGTTTCATCGTAAATGGGAAGGTCCAAGGGATACAGTAAACCTGCAGAGGTGCATCAGATTGTAAAACTGGTGACACTGGAAACGCTCAAAACATAGACTGTAGGAAGACTCAGTCTTCCTGTACTTAAGTCGGCATTGTGTCTCTTATATTTAATTCCGCTGCAATTTGTGTGTTTCATCGTCTATGGGAAGGTCCAAGGGATACAGTAAACCTGCAGATTTGCATCATAATGTAAAACTAGTGACAGAGTAAACGCTCAAAACATGGACAGTAGGAAGACTCAGACTTCCTGTACTTATGGCGGCATTGTGTCTCTTATATTTAATTCCGATGAAATTTCTGTGTTTCATCGTGAATGGGAAGGTCCAAGGGATATAGTAAACCTGCAGAGGTGCATCGGAAAGTAAAACTGATGACACAGGAATGCTCAAAACATAGACAGTAGGAAGACTCAGTCTTCCTGTACTTAAGTCGGCATTGTGTCTCTTATATTTAACTCCAATGTAATTTCTGAGTTTCATCGTCAATGGGAAGGTCCAAGGGAACAGTTAACCTGCAGACGTGCATCGGAATGTAAAACTGATGACACAGGAATGCTCAAAACATAGACAGTAGGAAGACTCAGTCTTCCTGTACTTATGTCGGCATTGTGTCTCTTATATTTAACTCCGATACGATTTCTGTGTTTCATCGACAATGGGAAGGGGCAAGGGATACAGTAAACCGGCATAGGTGCAGCGGAATGTAAAACTGGCGACACAGGAAACGCTCAAAACATAGACCGTAAGAAGACTCAGTTTTCTTGTACTTAAGTCGGCGATGTGTCTCTTATATTTAAATTCCGATGCAATTTCTGAGTTTCATCGTCACTGTGAAGGTCCAAGGGATACAGTAAACCTGTAGAGATGCATCGGAATGCAAATCTGGTGACACAGGAAACGCTAAAATTATAGACAGTAGGAAGACTCAGTCTTCCTGAGCTTAAGTAGGCATTGTGTCTCTTAAATCTAACTCCGATGCAATTTCTGTGTTTCATCGTCACTGTGAAGGTCCAAGGGATACAGTAAACCTGCAGAGGTGCATCAGAAAGTAAATCTTGTGACACAGGAAGCGTTCAAAACATAGACAGTAGGAAGACTCAGTCTTCCTGTACTTAAGTCGGCATTGTGTCTCTTATATTCAATTCCAATGCAATTTCGGTGTTTCATCGTCAATGGGAAGGTCCAAGGGATACAGTAAACCTGCAGAGGTGCATCGGAATGTAAAACAAGTGACACAGGAAACGCTCAAAACATAGACAGTAGGAAGACTCAGTCTTCCTGTACTTAAGTCGGCATTGTGTCTCTTGTATTTAATTCCGATGAAATTTCTGTGTTTCATCGTGAATGGGAAGGTCCAAGGGATACAGTAAACCTGCAGAAATGCATCGGAATGTAAAACTGGTGACACAGGAAACGCTCAAAACATAGACAGTAGGAAGTTTCAGTCTTCCTATACTTAAGTCGGCATTGTGTCTCTTATATTTATTTCCGATGAAATTTCTGTGATTCATCGTGAATGGGAAGTCCAAGGGATATATTAACCCTGCAGAGGTGCATCGGAAAGTAAAACTGATGACACAGGAAACGCTCAAAACATAGACAGTACGAAGACTTAGTCTTCCTGTACTTAAGTCGGCATTGTGTCTCTTATATTTAATTCCGATGCAATTTCTGTATTTCATCGTCACTGTGAAGGTCCAAGGGATACAGTAAACCTGCAGAGGTGCATCAGAATGTAAAACTGGTGACACAGGAAACGCTCAAAACATAGACAGTAGGAAGACTCAGTCTTCCTGTACTGAAGTCGGCATTGTGTCTCTTATATTTAATTCCGATGCGATTTCTGTGTTTCATCGACAATGGGAAGGTCCAAGGGATATAGTAAACCGGCAGAGGTGCATCGGAATGTAAAAGTGGTGACACAGGAAACGCTCAAAGCATTGACCGTACGAAGACTGTTTTCTTGTACTTAAGTCGGCATTGTGTCTCTTATATTTAATTTCGATGCAATTTCTGTGTTTCATCGTCAATGGGAAGGTGCAAGGGATACAGGAAACCTGCAGAGGTGCATCGGAATATAAAACTGGTGACCTAGGAAACGCTCAAAACACAGACAGTAGGAAGACTCAGTCTTCCTGTACTTAAGTCGGCATTGTGTCTCTTATATTTATTTCCGATGAAATTTCTGTGTTTCATCGTGAATGGGAAGGTCCAAGGGATATAGTAAACCTGCAGAGGTGCATCGGAAAGTAAAACTGATGACACAGGAAAAGCTCAAAACATTTACAGTAGGAAGACTTAGTCTTCCTGTACTTATGTCGGCATTGTGTCTCTTATATTTAAATAAGTTGCAATTTCTGTTTTTCATCGTCAATGGGAGGGTCCAAACGATACAGTTAACCTGCAGACGTGCATCGGAATGTAAAACTGATGACACAGGAATCCTCAAAACATAGACAGTAGGAAGACTCAGTCTTCCTGTACTTAAGTCGGCATTGTGTCTCTTATATTTAATTCCGATACGTTTTCTGTGTTTCATCGACAATGGGAAGGGGCAAGGGATACAGTAAACCGGCATAGGTGTATCGGAATGTAAAACTGGCGACACATGAAACGCTCAAAACATAGACCGTAAGTAGACTCAGTTTCCTTGTACTTAAGTCGGCGATGTGTCTCTTATATTTAAATTCCGATGGAATTTCTGTGTTTCATCGTCACTGTGAAGGTCCAAGGGATACAGTAAACCTGTAGAGATGCATCGGAATGCAAAACTGGTGACACAGGAAACGCTCAAATTATAGACAGTAGGAAGACTCAGTCTTCGTGTGCTTAAGTCGGCACTGTGTCTCTCATATTCAATCCCGATGCAATTTCTGTGTTTCATCGTCAATGGGAAGGTCCAAGGGATATAGTAAACCTGCAGATTTGCATCGGAATGTAAAACTAGTGACACAGGAACCGCTCAAAACATAGACAGTAGGAAGACTCAGTCTTCCTGTACTTATGTCGGCATTGTGTCTCTTATATTTACTTCCGATGAAATTTCAGTGTTTCATCGTCAATGGGAAGGTCCAAGGGATATAGTAAACCTGCAGAGGTGCATCGGAAAGTAAAACTGATGACACAGGAATCGTTCAAAGCATAGACAGTAGGAAGACTTAGTCTTCCTGTACTTAAGTCGGCATTGTGTCTCTTATATTTAATTCCGAAGCAATTTCTGTGTTTCATCGGAAATGGGAATGTCCAAGGAATACAGTAAACCTGCAGAGGTGCATCGGAATGTAAAACTAGTGACACGGGAAACGCTCAAAACATAGACAGTAGGAAGAATCAGTCTTCCTGTACTTAAGTCGGCATTGTGTCTCTTGTATTTAATTCCGATGCAATTTCTGTGTTTCATCGTCAATGGGAAGGTCCAAGGGATACAGTAAACCTGCAGAGGTGCATCTGAATGTAAAACTGGTGACACAGGAAACGCTCAAAACATAGACAGTAGGAAGACTCAGTCTTCCTATACTTAAGTCGGCATTGTGTCTCTTATATTTATTTCCGATGAAATTTCTGTGATTCATCGTGAATGGGAAGGTCCAAGGGATATAAAAAACCTGCAGAGGTGCATCGGAAAGTAAAACTGATGAAACAGGAAACGCTCAAAACATAGACAGTAGGAAGACTTAGTCTTCCTGTACTTAAGTCGGCAATGTGTCTCTTATATTTAATTCCGATGCTATTTCTGTGTTTCATCGTCACTGTGAAGGTCCAAGGGATACAGTAAACCTGTAGAGGTGCATCGGAAAATAAAACTGGTGACACAGGAAATGCTCAAATTATAGACAGTAGGAAGACTCAGGCTTCCTGTACTTAAGTCGGCATTGTGTCTCTTATATTTAATTCCGATGCAATTTCTGTGTTTCATCGTCAATGGGTACAAGGGATACACTAAACCTGCAGAGGTGCATCAGAATGTAAAACTGGTGACACAGGAAACGCTCAATGCATAGACTGTAGGAAGACTTAGTCTTCCTGTACTTAAGTCGGCATTGTGTCTCTTATATTTAATTCCGATGCAATTTCTGTGTTTCATCGTCAATGGAAGGTCCAAAGGATATAGTAAACCTGCAGATTTGCATCGGAATGTAAAACTAGTGACACAGGAACCGCTCAAAACATAGACAGTAGGATGACTCAGTCTTCCTGTACTTATGTCGGCATTGTGTCTCTTATATTTACTTCCGATGAAATTTCAGTGTTTCATCGTCAGTGGGAAGGTCCAAGGGATATCGTAAACCTGCAGAGGTGCATCGGAAAGTAAAACAGATGACACAGGAATCGTTCAAAGCATAGACAGTAGGAAGACTTAGTCTTCCTGTACTTAAGTCGGCATTGTGTCTCTTATATTTAATTCCGATACAATTTCTGTGTTTCATCGGAAATGGGAATGTCCAAGGAATACAGTAAACCTGCAGAGGTGCATCTGAATGTAAAACTGGTGACACAGGAAACGCTCAAAACATAGACAGTAGGAAGACTCAGTCTTCCTGTACTTAAGTCGGCATTGTGTCTCTTATATTTAACTCCAATGCAATTTCTGTGTTTCATCATCAATGGGAAGGTCCAATGGATACAGTAAACCTGCAGAGGTGCATCGGAATGTAAAACTAGTGACACAGGAAACGCTCAAAACATAGACAGTAGGAAGACTCAGTCTTCCTGTACTTAAGTCGGCATTGTGTCTCTTATATTTAATTCCGATGCAATTTCTGTGTTTCATCGTCAATGGGAAGGTCCAAGGGATACAGTAAACCTGCAGAGGTGCATCAGAATGTAAAACTGGTGACACAGGAAACGCTCAAAACATAGACTGTAGGAAGACTCAGTCTTCCTGTACTTAAGTCGGCATTGTGTCTCTTATATTTAATTCCGCTGCAATTTGTGTGTTTCATCGTCTATGGGAAGGTCCAAGGGATACAGTAAACCTGCAGATTTGCATCATAATGTAAAACTAGTGACACAGTAAACGCTCAAAACATGGACAGTAGGAAGACTCAGTCTTCCTGTACTTAAGTCGGCATTGTGTCTCTTATATTTAATTCCGATGAAATTTCTGTGTTTCATCGTGAATGGGAAGGTCCAAGGGATATAGTAAACCTGCAGAGGTGCATCGGAAAGTAAAACTGATGACACAGGAATGCTCAAAACATAGACAGTAGGAAGACTCAGTCTTCCTGTACTTAAGTCGGCATTGTGTCTCTTATATTTAACTCCAATGTAATTTCTGAGTTTCATCGTCAATGGGAAGGTCCAAGGGAACAGTTAACCTGCAGACGTGCATCGGAATGTAAAACTGATGACACAGGAATGCTCAAAACATAGACAGTAGGAAGACTCAGTCTTCCTGTACTTAGGTCGGCATTGTGTCTCTTATATTTAATTCCGATACGATTTCTGTGTTTCAGCGACAATGGGAAGGGGCAAGGGATACAGCAAACCGGCATAGGTGCATCGGAATGTAAAACTGGCGACACAGGAAACGCTCAAAACATAGACCGTAAGAAGATCAGTTTTCTTGTACTTAAGTCGGCGATGTGTCTCTTATATTTAAATTCCGATGCAATTTCTGTGTTTCATCGCCACTGTGAAGGTCCAAGGGATACAGTAAACCTGTAGAGGTGCATCGGAAAATAAAACTGGTGACACAGGAAATGCTCAAATTATAGACAGTAGGAAGACTCAGGCTTCCTGTACTTAAGTCGGCATTGTGTCTCTTATATTTAATTCCGATGCAATTTCTGTGTTTCATCGTCAATGGGTACAAGGGATACACTAAACCTGCAGAGGTGCATCAGAATGTAAAACTGGTGACACAGGAAACGCTCAAAGCATAGACTGTAGGAAGACTTAGTCTTCCTGTACTTAAGTCGGCATTGTGTCTCTTATATTTAATTCCGATGCAATTTCTGTGTTTCATCGTCAATGGGAAGGTCCAAGGGATATAGTAAACCTGCAGATTTGCATCGGAATGTAAAACTAGTGACACAGGAACCGCTCAAAACATAGACAGTATTATGACTCAGTCTTCCTGTACTTATGTCGGCATTGTGTCTCTTATATTTACTTCCGATGAAATTTCAGTGTTTCATCGTCAATGGGAAGGTCCAAGGGATATCGTAAACCTGCAGAGGTGCATCGGAAAGTAAAACAGATGACACAGGAATCGTTCAAAGCATAGACATTAGGAAGACTTAGTCTTCCTGTACTTAAGTCGGCATTGTGTCTCTTATATTTAATTCCGATGCAATTTCTGTGTTTCATCATCAATGGGAAGGGCCAATGGATACAGTAAACCTGCAGAGGTGCATCGGAATGTAAAACTAGTGACACAGGAACCGCTCAAAACATAGACAGTAGGAAGACTCAGTCTTCCTGTACTTATGTCGGCATTGTGTCTCTTATATTTACTTCCGATGCAATTTCTGTGTTTCATCGTCAATGGGAAGGTCCAAGGGATATAGTAAACCTGCAGATTTTCATCGGAATGTAAAACTAGTGACACAGGAAACGCTCAAAACATAGACAGTAGGAAGACTCAGTCTTCCTGTACTTAAGTCGGCATTGTGTCTCTTATATTTAATTCCGATGCAATTTCTGTGTTTCATCGTCAATGGGAAGGTCCAAGGGATACAGTAAACCTGCAGAGGTGCATCAGAATGTAAAACTGGTGACACAGGAAACGCTCAAAACATAGACTGTAGGAAGACTCAGTCTTCCTGTACTTAAGTCGGCATTGTGTCTCTTATATTTAATTCCGCTGCAATTTGTGTGTTTCATCGTCTATGGGAAGGTCCAAGGGATACAGTAAACCTGCAGATTTGCATCATAATGTAAAACTAGTGACACAGTAAACGCTCAAAACATGGACAGTAGGAAGACTCAGTCTTCCTGTACTTAAGTCGGCATTGTGTCTCTTATATTTAATTCCGATGAAATTTCTGTGTTTCAACGTGAATGGGAAGGTCCAAGGGATATAGTAAACCTGCAGAGGTGCATCGGAAAGTAAAACTGATGACACAGGAATGCTCAAAACATAGACAGTAGGAAGACTCAGTCTTCCTGTACTTAAGTCGGCATTGTGTCTCTTATATTTAACTCCAATGTAATTTCTGAGTTTCATCGTCAATGGGAAGGTCCAAGGGAACAGTTAACCTGCAGACGTGCATCGGAATGTAAAACTGATGACACAGGAATGCTCAAAACATAGACAGTAGGAAGACTCAGTCTTCCTGTACTTAGGTCGGCATTGTGTCTCTTATATTTAATTCCGATACGATTTCTGTGTTTCATCGACAATGGGAAGGGGCAAGGGATACAGTAAACCGGCATAGGTGCATCGGAATGTAAAACTGGCGACACAGGAAACGCTCAAAACATAGACCGTAAGATGACTCAGTTTTCTTGTACTTAAGTCGGCGATGTGTCTCTTATATTTAAATTCCGATGCAATTTCTGTGTTTCATCGTCACTGTGAAGGTCCAAGGGATACAGTAAACCTGTAGAGATGCATCGGAATGCAAATCTGGTGACACAGGAAACGCTCAAATTATAGACAGTAGGAAGACTCAGTCTTCCTGAGCTTAAGTAGGCATTGTGTCTCTTAAATCTAACTCCGATGCAATTTCTGTGTTTCATCGTCACTGTGAAGGTCCAAGGGATACAGTAAACCTGCAGAGGTGCATCAGAAAGTAAAACTGGTGACACAGGAAGCGTTCAAAACATAGACAGTAGGAAGACTCAGTCTTCCTGTACTTAAGTCGGCATTGTGTCTCTTATATTCAATTCCGATGCAATTTCGGTGTTTCATCGTCAATGGGAAGGTCCAAGGGATACAGTAAACCTGCAGAGGTGCATCGGAATGTAAAACAAGTGACACAGGAAACGCTCAAAACATAGACAGTAGGAAGACTCAGTCTTCCTGTACTTAAGTCGGCATTGTGTCTCTTGTATTTAATTCCGATGAAATTTCTGTGTTTCATCGTGAATGGGAAGGTCCAAGGGATACAGTAAACCTGCAGAGGTGCATCGGAATGTAAAACTGGTGACACAGGAAACGCTCAAAACATAGACAGTAGGAAGTTTCAGTCTTCCTATACTTAAGTCGGCATTGTGTCTCTTATATTTATTTCCGATGAAATTTCTGTGATTCATCGTGAATGGGAAGTCCAAGGGATATATTAAACCTGCAGAGGTGCATCGGAAAGTAAAACTGATGACACAGGAAACGCTCAAAACATAGACAGTAGGAAGACTTAGTCTTCCTGTACTTAAGTCGGCATTGTGTCTCTTATATTTAATTCCGATGCAATTTCTGTGTTTCATCGTCACTGTGAAGGTCCAAGGGATACAGTAAACCTGCAGAGGTGCATCAGAATGTAAAACTGGTGACACAGGAAACGCTCAAAACATAGACAGTAGGAAGACTCAGTCTTCCTGTACTTAAGTCGGCATTGTGTCTCTTATATTCAATTCCGATGCGATTTCTGTGTTACATCGACAATGGGAAGGTCCAAGGGATATAGTAAACCCTCAGAGGTGCATCGGAATGTAAAACTGTTGACACAGGAAACGCTCAAAGCATTGACCGTACGAAGACTGTTTTCTTGTACTTAAGTCGGCATTGTGTCTCTTATATTTAATTCCGATGCTATTTCTGTGTTTCATCGTCACTGTGAAGGTCCAAGGGATACAGTAAACCTGTAGAGCTGCATCGGATAATAAAATTGGTGACACAGGAAATGCACAAATTATAGACAGTAGGAAGACTCAGGCTTCCTGTACTTAAGTCGGCATTGTGTCTCTTATATTTAATTCCGATGCAATTTCTGTGTTTCATCGTCAATGGGTACAAGGGATACAGTAAACCTGCAGAGGTGCATAAGAATGTAATACTGGTGACACAGGAAACGCTCAAAGCATAGACTGTAGGAAGACTCACTCTTCCTGTACTTATGTCGGCATTGTGTCTCTTATATTTAATTCCGATGCAATTTCTGTGTTTCATCGTCAATGGGAAGGTACAAGGGATATAGTAAACCTGCAGATTTGCATCGGAATGTAAAACTAGTGACACAGGAACCGCTCAAAACATAGACAGTAGTAAGACTCAGTCTTCCTGTACTTATGTCGGCATTGTGTCTCTTATATTTACTTCCGATGAAATTTCAGTGTTTCATCGTCAATGGGAAGGTCCAAGGGATATAGTAAACCTGCAGAGGTGCATCGGAAAGTAAAACTGATGACACAGGAATCGTTCAAAGCATAGACAGTAGGAAGACTTAGTCTTCCTGTACTTAAGTCGGCATTGTGTCTCTTATATTTAATTCCGATGCAATTTCTGTGTTTCATCGGAAATGGGAATGTCCAAGGAATACAGTAAACCTGCAGAGCTGCATCAGAATGTAAAACTGGTGACACAGGAAACCCTCAAAACATAGACAGTAGGAAGACTCAGTCTTCCTGTACTTAAGTCGGCATTGTGTATCTTATATTTAACTCCAATGCAATTTCTGTGTTTCATCGTCAATGGGAAGGTCCAATGGATACAGTAAACCTGCAGAGGTGCATCAGAATGTAAAACTGGTGACACAGGAATCGCTCAAAACATAGACAGTAGGAAGACTCAGTCTTCCTATACTTAAGTCGGCATTCTGTCTCTTATATTTATTTCCGATGAAATTTCTGTGTTTCACCGTCAATGGGAAGGTCCAAGGGATATAGTAAACCTGCAGAGGTGCATCGGAAAGTAAAACTGTTGACTCAGGAATCGTTCAAAGCATAGACAGTAGGAAGACTCAGTCTTCCTGTACTTAAGTCGGCATTGTGTCTCTTATATTTAATTCCGATGCGATTTCTGTGTTTCATCGACAATGGGAAGGTTCAAGGGATATAGTAAACCTGCAGAGGTGCATCGGAAAGTAAAACTGATGACACAGGAAACGCTCAAAACATAGACAGTAGGAAGACTCAGTCTTCCTGTACTTATGTCGGCATTGTGTCTCTTATATTTAATTCCGATGCAATTTCTGTGTTTCATCGTCAATGGGAAGGTCCAATGGATATAGTAAACCTGCAGATTTTCATCGGAATGTAAAACTAGTGACACAGGAAACGCTCAAAACATAGACAGTAGGAAGACTCAGTCTTCCTGTACTTAAGTCGGCATTGTGTCTCTTATATTTAATTCCGATGCAATTTCTGTGTTTCATCGTCACTGTGAAGGTCCAAGGGATACAGTAAACCTGCAGAGGTGCATCAGAAAGTAAAACTGGTGACACAGGAAGCGTTCAAAACATAGACAGTAGGAAGACTCAGTCTTCCTGTACTTAAGTCGGCATTGTGTCTCTTATATTCAATTCCGATGCAATTTCGGTGTTTCATCGTCAATGGGAAGGTCCAAGGGATACAGTAAACCTGCAGAGGTGCATCGGAATGTAAAACAAGTGACACAGGAAACGCTCAAAACATAGACAGTAGGAAGACTCAGTCTTCCTGTACTTAAGTCGGCATTGTGTCTCTTGTATTTAATTCCGATGAAATTTCTGTGTTTCATCGTGAATGGGAAGGTCCAAGGGATACAGTAAACCTGCAGAGGTGCATCGGAATGTAAAACTGGTGACACAGGATACGCTCAAAACATAGACAGTAGGAAGTTTCAGTCTTCCTATACTTAAGTCGGCATTGTGTCTCTTATATTTATTTCCGATGAAATTTCTGTGATTCATCGTGAATGGGAAGTCCAAGGGATATATTAAACCTGCAGAGGTGCATCGGAAAGTAAAACTGATGACACAGGAAACGCTCAAAACATAGACAGTAGGAAGACTTAGTCTTCCTGTACTTAAGTCGGCATTGTGTCTCTTATATTTAATTCCGATGCAATTTCTGTGTTTCATCGTCACTGTGAAGGTCCGAGGGATACAGTAAACCTGCAGAGGTGCATCAGAATGTAAAACTGGTGACACAGGAAACGCTCAAAACATAGACAGTAGGAAGACTCAGTCTTCCTGTACTGAAGTCGGCATTGTGTCTCTTATATTTAATTCCGATGCGATTTCTGTGTTTCATCGACAATGGGAAGGTCCAAGGGATATAGTAAACCCTCAGAGGTGCATCGGAATGTAAAACTGTTGACACAGGAAACGCTCAAAGCATTGACCGTACGAAGACTGTTTTCTTGTACTTAAGTCGGCATTGTGTCTCTTATATTTAATTCCGATGCTATTTCTGTGTTTCATCGTCACTGTGAAGGTCCAAGGGATACAGTAAACCTGTAGAGGTGCATCGGATAATAAAACTGGTGACACAGGAAATGCACAAATTATAGACAGTAGGAAGACTCAGGCTTCCTGTACTTAAGTCGGCATTGTGTCTCTTATATTTAATTCCGATGCAATTTCTGTGTTTCATCGTCAATGGGTACAAGGGATACAGTAAACCTGCAGAGGTGCATAAGAATGTAATACTGGTGGCACAGGAACCGCTCAAAACATAGACAGTAGTAAGACTCAGTCTTCCTGTACTTATGTCGGCATTGTGTCTCTTATATTTACTTCCGATGAAATTTCAGTGTTTCATCGTCAATGGGAAGGTCCAAGGGATATAGTAAACCTGCAGAGGTGCATCGGAAAGTAAAACTGATGACACAGGAATCGTTCAAAGCATAGACAGTAGGAAGACTTAGTCTTCCTGTACTTAAGTCGGCATTGTGTCTCTTCTATTTAATTCCGATGCAATTTCTGTGTTTCATCGGAAATGGGAATGTCCAAGGAATACAGTAAACCTGCAGAGCTGCATCAGAATGTAAAACTGGTGACACAGGAAACGCTCAGAACATAGACAGTAGGAAGACTCAGTCTTCCTGTACTTAAGTCGGCATTGTGTATCTTATATTTAACTCCAATGCAATTTCTGTGTTTCATCGTCAATGGGAAGGTCCAATGGATACAGTAAACCTGCAGAGGTGCATCAGAATGTAAAACTGGTGACACAGGAATCGCTCAAAACATAGACAGTAGGAAGACTCAGTCTTCCTATACTTAAGTCGGCATTCTGTCTCTTATATTTATTTCCGATGAAATTTCTGTGTTTCACCGTCAATGGGAAGGTCCAAGGGATATAGTAAACTTGCAGAGGTGCATCGGAAAGTAAAACTGTTGACTCAGGAATCGTTCAAAGCATAGACAGTAGGAAGACTCAGTCTTCCTGTACTTAAGTCGGCATTGTGTCTCTTATATTTAATTCCGATGCGATTTCTGTGTTTCATCGACAATGGGAAGGTTCAACGGATATAGTAAACCTGCAGAGGTGCATCGGAAAGTAAAACTGATGACACAGGAAACGCTCAAAACATAGACAGTAGGAAGACTCAGTCTTCCTGTACTTATGTCGGCATTGTGTCTCTTATATTTAATTCCGATGCAATTTCTGTGTTTCATCGTCAATGGGAAGGTCCAATGGATATAGTAAACCTGCAGATTTTCATCGGAATGTAAAACTAGTGACACAGGAAACGCTCAAAACATAGACAGTAGGAAGACTCAGTCTTCCTGTACTTAAGTCGGCATTGTGTCTCTTATATTTAATTCCGATGCATTTTCTGTGTTTCATCGTCAATGGGAAGGTCCAAGGGATACAGTAAACCTGCAGAGGTGCATCAGAATGTAAAACTGGTGACACAGGAAACGCTCAAAACATAGACTGTAGGAAGATTTAGTCTTCCTGTACTTAAGTCGGCATTGTGTCTCTTATATTTAATTCCGCTGCAATTTGTGTGTTTCATCGTCTATGGGAAGGTCCAAGGGATACAGTGAACCTGCAGATTTGCATCGGAATGTAAAACTAGTGACACAGGAAACGCTCAAAACATGGACAGTAGGAAGACTCAGTCTTCCTGTACTTAAGTCGGCATTGTGTCTCTTATATTTAATTCCAATGAAATTTCTGTGTTTCATCGTGAATGGGAAGGTCCAAGGGATATAGTAAACCTGCAGAGGTGCATCGGAAAGTAAAACTGATGACACAGGAATGCTCAAAACATAGACAGTAGGAAGACTCAGTCTTCCTGAGCTTAAGTAGGCATTGTGTCTCTTAAATCTAACTCCGATGCAATTTCTGTGTTTCATCGTCACTGTGAAGGACCAAGGGATACAGTAAACCTGCAGAGGTGCATCAGAAAGTAAAACTGGTGACACAGGAAGCGTTCAAAACATAGACAGTAGGAAGACTCAGTCTTCCTGTACTTAAGTCGGCATTGTGTCTCTTATATTCAATTCCGATGCAATTTCGGTGTTTCATCGTCAATGGGGAGGTCCAAGGGATACAGTAAACCTGCAGAGGTGCATCGGAATGTAAAACAAGTGACACAGGAAACGCTCAAAACATAGACAGTAGGAAGACTCAGTCTTCCTGTACTCAAGTCGGCGTTGTGTCTCTTGTATTTAATTCCGATGAAATTTCTGTATTTCATCGTGAATGGGAAGGTCCAAGGGATACAGTAAACCTGCAGAGGTGCATCGGAATGTAAAACTGGTGACACAGGAAACGCTCAAAACACAGACAGTAGGAAGACTCAGTCTTCCTGTACTGAAGTCGGCATTGTGTCTCTTATATTTAATTCCGGTGCGATTTCTGTGTTTCATCGACAATGGGAAGGTCCAAGGGATATAGTAAACCGGCAGAGGTGCATCGGAATGTAAAACTGGCGACACAGGAAACGCTCAAAACATAGACCGTAAGATGACTCAGTTTTCTTGTACTTAAGTCGGCGATGTGTCTCTTATATTTAAATTCCGATGCAATTTCTGTGTTTCATCGTCACTGTGAAGGTCCAAGGGATACAGTAAACCTGTAGAGATGCATCGGAATGCAAATCTGGTGACACAGGAAACGCTCAAATTATAGACAGTAGGAAGACTCAGTCTTCCTGAGCTTAAGTAGGCATTGTGTCTCTTAAATCTAACTCCGATGCAATTTCTGTGTTTCATCGTCACTGTGAAGGTCCAAGGGATACAGTAAACCTGCAGAGGTGCATCAGAAAGTAAAACTGGTGACACAGGAAGCGTTCAAAACATAGACAGTAGGAAGACTCAGTCTTCCTGTACTTAAGTCGGCATTGTGTCTCTTATATTCAATTCCGATGCAATTTCGGTGTTTCATCGTCAATGGGAAGGTCCAAGGGATACAGTAAACCTGCAGAGGTGCATCGGAATGTAAAACAAGTGACACAGGAAACGCTCAAAACATAGACAGTAGGAAGACTCAGTCTTCCTGTACTTAAGTCGGCATTGTGTCTCTTGTATTTAATTCCGATGAAATTTCTGTGTTTCATCGTGAATGGGAAGGTCCAAGGGATACAGTAAACCTGCAGAGGTGCATCGGAATGTAAAACTGGTGACACAGGAAACGCTCAAAACATAGACAGTAGGAAGTTTCAGTCTTCCTATACTTAAGTCGGCATTGTGTCTCTTATATTTATTTCCGATGAAATTTCTGTGATTCATCGTGAATGGGAAGTCCAAGGGATATATTAAACCTGCAGAGGTGCATCGGAAAGTAAAACTGATGACACAGGAAACGCTCAAAACATAGACAGTAGGAAGACTTAGTCTTCCTGTACTTAAGTCGGCATTGTGTCTCTTATATTTAATTCCGATGCAATTTCTGTGTTTCATCGTCACTGTGAAGGTCCAAGGGATACAGTAAACCTGCAGAGGTGCATCAGAATGTAAAACTGGTGACACAGGAAACGCTCAAAACATAGACAGTAGGAAGACTCAGTCTTCCTGTACTTAAGTCGGCATTGTGTCTCTTATATTTAATTCCGATGCGATTTCTGTGTTACATCGACAATGGGAAGGTCCAAGGGATATAGTAAACCCTCAGAGGTGCATCGGAATGTAAAACTGTTGACACAGGAAACGCTCAAAGCATTGACCGTACGAAGACTGTTATCTTGTACTTAAGTCGGCATTGTGTCTCTTATATTTAATTCCGATGCTATTTCTGTGTTTCATCGTCACTGTGAAGGTCCAAGGGATACAGTAAACCTGTAGAGGTGCATCGGATAATAAAATTGGTGACACAGGAAATGCACAAATTATAGACAGTAGGAAGACTCAGGCTTCCTGTACTTAAGTCGGCATTGTGTCTCTTATATTTAATTCCGATGCAATTTCTGTGTTTCATCGTCAATGGGTACAAGGGATACAGTAAACCTGCAGAGGTGCATAAGAATGTAATACTGGTGACACAGGAAACGCTCAAAGCATAGACTGTAGGAAGACTCACTCTTCCTGTACTTATGTCGGCATTGTGTCTCTTATATTTAATTCCGATGCAATTTCTGTGTTTCATCGTCAATGGGAAGGTACAAGGGATATAGTAAACCTGCAGATTTGCATCGGAATGTAAAACTAGTGACACAGGAACCGCTCAAAACATAGACAGTAGTAAGACTCAGTCTTCCTGTACTTATGTCGGCATTGTGTCTCTTATATTTACTTCCGATGAAATTTCAGTGTTTCATCGTCAATGGGAAGGTCCAAGGGATATAGTAAACCTGCAGAGGTGCATCGGAAAGTAAAACTGATGACACAGGAATCGTTCAAAGCATAGACAGTAGGAAGACTTAGTCTTCCTGTACTTAAGTCGGCATTGTGTCTCTTATATTTAATTCCGATGCAATTTCTGTGTTTCATCGGAAATGGGAATGTCCAAGGAATACAGTAAACCTGCAGAGCTGCATCAGAATGTAAAACTGGTGACACAGGAAACGCTCAAAACATAGACAGTAGGAAGACTCAGTCTTCCTGTACTTAAGTCGGCATTGTGTATCTTATATTTAACTCCAATGCAATTTCTGTGTTTCATCGTCAATGGGAAGGTCCAATGGATACAGTAAACCTGCAGAGGTGCATCAGAATGTAAAACTGGTGACACAGGAATCGCTCAAAACATAGACAGTAGGAAGACTCAGTCTTCCTATACTTAAGTCGGCATTCTGTCTCTTATATTTATTTCCGATGAAATTTCTGTGTTTCACCGTCAATTGGAAGGTCCAAGGGATATAGTAAACCTGCAGAGGTGCATCGGAAAATAAAACTGTTGACTCAGGAATCGTTCAAAGCATAGACAGTAGGAAGACTCAGTCTTCCTGTACTTAAGTCGGCATTGTGTCTCTTATATTTAATTCCGATGCGATTTCTGTGTTTCATCGACAATGGGAAGGTTCAAGGGATATAGTAAACCTGCAGAGGTGCATCGGAAAGTAAAACTGATGACACAGGAAACGCTCAAAACATAGACAGTAGGAAGACTCAGTCTTCCTGTACTTATGTCGGCATTGTGTCTCTTATATTTAATTCCGATGCAATTTCTGTGTTTCATCGTCAATGGGAAGGTCCAATGGATATAGTAAACCTGCAGATTTTCATCGGAATGTAAAACTAGTGACACAGGAAACGCTCAAATCATAGACAGTAGGAAGACTCAGTCTTCCTGTACTTAAGTCGGCATTGTGTCTCTTATATTTAATTCCGATGCAATTTCTGTGTTTCATCGTCAATGGGAAGGTCCAAGGGATACAGTAAACCTGCAGAGGTGCATCAGAATGTAAAACTGGTGACACAGGAAACGCTCATAACATAGACTGTAGGAAGATTTAGTCTTCCTGTACTTAAGTCGGCATTGTGTCTCTTATATTTAATTCCGCTGCAATTTGTGTGTTTCATCGTCTATGGGAAGGTCCAAGGGATACAGTAAACCTGCAGATTTGCATCGGAATGTAAAACTAGTGACACAGGAAACGCTCAAAACATGGACAGTAGGAAGACTCAGTCTTCCTGTACTTAAGTCGGCATTGTGTCTCTTATATTTAATTCCAATGAAATTTCTGTGTTTCATCGTGAATGGGAAGGTCCAAGGGATATAGTAAACCTGCAGAGGTGCATCGGAAAGTAAAACTGATGACACAGGAATGCTCAAAACATAGACAGTAGGAAGACTCAGTCTTCCTGAGCTTAAGTAGGCATTGTGTCTCTTAAATCTAACTCCGATGCAATTTCTGTGTTTCATCGTCACTGTGAAGGTCCAAGGGATACAGTAAACCTGCAGAGGTGCATCAGAAAGTAAAACTGGTGACACAGGAATCGCTCAAAACATAGACAGTAGGAAGACTCAGTCTTCCTATACTTAAGTCGGCATTCTGTCTCTTATATTTATTTCCGATGAAATTTCTGTGTTTCACCGTCAATGGGAAGGTCCAAGGGATATAGTAAACCTGCAGAGGTGCATCGGAAAGTAAAACTGTTGACTCAGGAATCGTTCAAAGCATAGACAGTAGGAAGACTCAGTCTTCCTGTACTTAAGTCGGCATTGTGTCTCTTATATTTAATTCCGATGCGATTTCTGTGTTTCATCGACAATGGGAAGGTTCAAGGGATATAGTAAACCTGCAGAGGTGCATCGGAAAGTAAAACTGATGACACAGGAAACGCTCAAAACATAGACAGTAGGAAGACTCAGTCTTCCTGTACTTATGTCGGCATTGTGTCCCTTATATTTAATTCCGATGCAATTTCTGTGTTTCATCGTCAATATGAAGGTCCAATGGATATAGTAAACCTGCAGATTTTCATCGGAATGTAAAACTAGTGACACAGGAAACGCTCAAAACATGGACAGTAGGAAGACTCAGTCTTCCTGTACTTAAGTCGGCATTGTGTCTCTTATATTTAATTCCGATGCAATTTCTGTGTTTCATCGTCAATGGGAAGGTCCAAGGGAACAGTTAACCTGCAGACGTGCATCGGAATGTAAAACTGATGACACAGGAATGCTCAAAACATAGACAGTAGGAAGACTCAGTCTTCCTGTACTTAGGTCGGCATTGTGTCTCTTATATTTAATTCCGATACGATTTCTGTGTTTCATCGACAATGGGAAGGGGCAAGGGATACAGTAAACCGGCATAGGTGCATCGGAATGTAAAACTGGCGACACAGGAAACGCTCAAAACATAGACCGTAAGATGACTCAGTTTTCTTGTACTTAAGTCGGCGATGTGTCTCTTATATTTAAATTCCGATGCAATTTCTGTGTTTCATCGTCACTGTGAAGGTCCAAGGGATACAGTAAACCTGTAGAGATGCATCGGAATGCAAATCTGGTGACACAGGAAACGCTCAAATTATAGACAGTAGGAAGACTCAGTCTTCCTGAGCTTAAGTAGGCATTGTGTCTCTTAAATCTAACTCCGATGCAATTTCTGTGTTTCATCGTCACTGTGAAGGTCCAAGGGATACAGTAAACCTGCAGAGGTGCATCAGAAAGTAAAACTGGTGACACAGGAAGCGTTCAAAACATAGACAGTAGGAAGACTCAGTCTTCCTGTACTTAAGTCGGCATTGTGTCTCTTATATTCAATTCCGATGCAATTTCGGTGTTTCATCGTCAATGGGAAGGTCCAAGGGATACAGTAAACCTGCAGAGGTGCATCGGAATGTAAAACAAGTGACACAGGAAACGCTCAAAACATAGACAGTAGGAAGACTCAGTCTTCCTGTACTTAAGTCGGCATTGTGTCTCTTGTATTTAATTCCGATGAAATTTCTGTGTTTCATCGTGAATGGGAAGGTCCAAGGGATACAGTAAACCTGCAGAGGTGCATCGGAATGTAAAACTGGTGACACAGGATACGCTCAAAACATAGACAGTAGGAAGTTTCAGTCTTCCTATACTTAAGTCGGCATTGTGTCTCTTATATTTATTTCCGATGAAATTTCTGTGATTCATCGTGAATGGGAAGTCCAAGGGATATATTAAACCTGCAGAGGTGCATCGGAAAGTAAAACTGATGACACAGGAAACGCTCAAAACATAGACAGTAGGAAGACTTAGTCTTCCTGTACTTAAGTCGGCATTCTGTCTCTTATATTTCATTCCGATGCAATTTCTGTGTTTCATCGTCACTGTGAAGGTCCGAGGGATACAGTAAACCTGCAGAGGTGCATCAGAATGTAAAACTGGTGACACAGGAAACGCTCAAAACATAGACAGTAGGAAGACTCAGTCTTCCTGTACTGAAGTCGGCATTGTGTCTCTTATATTTAATTCCGATGCGATTTCTGTGTTTCATCGACAATGGGAAGGTCCAAGGGATATAGTAAACCCTCAGAGGTGCATCGGAATGTAAAACTGTTGACACAGGAAACGCTCAAAGCATTGACCGTACGAAGACTGTTTTCTTGTACTTAGGTCGGCATTGTGTCTCTTATATTTAATTCCGATGCTATTTCTGTGTTTCATCGTCACTGTGAAGGTCCAAGGGATACAGTAAACCTGTAGAGGTGCATCGGATAATAAAACTGGTGACACAGGAAATGCACAAATTATAGACAGTAGGAAGACTCAGGCTTCCTGTACTTAAGTCGGCATTGTGTCTCTTATATTTAATTCCGATGCAATTTCTGTGTTTCATCGTCAATGGGTACAAGGGATACAGTAAACCTGCAGAGGTGCATAAGAATGTAATACTGGTGGCACAGGAACCGCTCAAAACATAGACAGTAGTAAGACTCAGTCTTCCTGTACTTATGTCGGCATTGTGTCTCTTATATTTACTTCCGATGAAATTTCAGTGTTTCATCGTCAATGGGAAGGTCCAAGGGATATAGTAAACCTGCAGAGGTGCATCGGAAAGTAAAACTGATGACACAGGAATCGTTCAAAGCATAGACAGTAGGAAGACTTAGTCTTCCTGTACTTAAGTCGGCATTGTGTCTCTTCTATTTAATTCCGATGCAATTTCTGTGTTTCATCGGAAATGGGAATGTCCAAGGAATACAGTAAACCTGCAGAGCTGCATCAGAATGTAAAACTGGTGACACAGGAAACGCTCAAAACATAGACAGTAGGAAGACTCAGTCTTCCTGTACTTAAGTCGGCATTGTGTATCTTATATTTAACTCCAATGCAATTTCTGTGTTTCATCGTCAATGGGAAGGTCCAATGGATACAGTAAACCTGCAGAGGTGCATCAGAATGTAAAACTGGTGACACAGGAATCGCTCAAAACATAGACAGTAGGAAGACTCAGTCTTCCTATACTTAAGTCGGCATTCTGTCTCTTATATTTATTTCCGATGAAATTTCTGTGTTTCACCGTCAATGGGAAGGTCCAAGGGATATAGTAAACCTGCAGAGGTGCATCGGAAAGTAAAACTGTTGACTCAGGAATCGTTCAAAGCATAGACAGTAGGAAGACTCAGTCTTCCTGTACTTAAGTCGGCATTGTGTCTCTTATATTTAATTCCGATGCGATTTCTGTGTTTCATCGACAATGGGAAGGTTCAAGGGATATAGTAAACCTGCAGAGGTGCATCGGAAAGTAAAACTGATGACACAGGAAACGCTCAAAACATAGACAGTAGGAAGACTCAGTCTTCCTGTACTTATGTCGGCATTGTGTCTCTTATATTTAATTCCGATGCAATTTCTGTGTTTCATCGTCAATGGGAAGGTCCAATGGATATAGTAAACCTGCAGATTTTCATCGGAATGTAAAACTAGTGACACAGGAAACGCTCAAAACATAGACAGTAGGAAGACTCAGTCTTCCTGTACTTAAGTCGGCATTGTGTCTCTTATATTTAATTCCGATGCATTTTCTGTGTTTCATCGTCAATGGGAAGGTCCAAGGGATACAGTAAACCTGCAGAGGTGCATCAGAATGTAAAACTGGTGACACAGGAAACGCTCAAAACATAGACTGTAGGAAGATTTAGTCTTCCTGTACTTAAGTCGGCATTGTGTCTCTTATATTTAATTCCGCTGCAATTTGTGTGTTTCATCGTCTATGGGAAGGTCCAAGGGATACAGTAAACCTGCAGATTTGCATCGGAATGTAAAACTAGTGACACAGGAAACGCTCAAAACATGGACAGTAGGAAGACTCAGTCTTCCTGTACTTAAGTCGGCATTGTGTCTCTTATATTTAATTCCAATGAAATTTCTGTGTTTCATCGTGAATGGGAAGGTCCAAGGGATATAGTAAACCTGCAGAGGTGCATCGGAAAGTAAAACTGATGACACAGGAATGCTCAAAACATAGACAGTAGGAAGACTCAGTCTTCCTGAGCTTAAGTAGGCATTGTGTCTCTTAAATCTAACTCCGATGCAATTTCTGTGTTTCATCGTCACTGTGAAGGTCCAAGGGATACAGTAAACCTGCAGAGGTGCATCAGAAAGTAAAACTGGTGACACAGGAATCGCTCAAAACATAGACAGTAGGAAGACTCAGTCTTCCTATACTTAAGTCGGCATTCTGTCTCTTATATTTATTTCCGATGAAATTTCTGTGTTTCACCGTCAATGGGAAGGTCCAAGGGATATAGTAAACCTGCAGAGGTGCATCGGAAAGTAAAACTGTTGACTCAGGAATCGTTCAAAGCATAGACAGTAGGAAGACTCAGTCTTCCTGTACTTAAGTCGGCATTGTGTCTCTTATATTTAATTCCGATGCGATTTCTGTGTTTCATCGACAATGGGAAGGTTCAAGGGATATAGTAAACCTGCAGAGGTGCATCGGAAAGTAAAACTGATGACACAGGAAACGCTCAAAACATAGACAGTAGGAAGACTCAGTCTTCCTGTACTTATGTCGGCATTGTGTCCCTTATATTTAATTCCGATGCAATTTCTGTGTTTCATCGTCAATGGGAAGGTCCAATGGATATAGTAAACCTGCAGATTTTCATCGGAATGTAAAACTAGTGACACAGGAAACGCTCAAAACATGGACAGTAGGAAGACTCAGTCTTCCTGTACTTAAGTCGGCATTGTGTCTCTTATATTTAATTCCGATGCAATTTCTGTGTTTCATCGTCAATGGGAAGGTCCAAGGGAACAGTTAACCTGCAGACGTGCATCGGAATGTAAAACTGATGACACAGGAATGCTCAAAACATAGACAGTAGGAAGACTCAGTCTTCCTGTACTTAGGTCGGCATTGTGTCTCTTATATTTAATTCCGATACGATTTCTGTGTTTCATCGACAATGGGAAGGGGCAAGGGATACAGTAAACCGGCATAGGTGCATCGGAATGTAAAACTGGCGACACAGGAAACGCTCAAAACATAGACCGTAAGATGACTCAGTTTTCTTGTACTTAAGTCGGCGATGTGTCTCTTATATTTAAATTCCGATGCAATTTCTGTGTTTCATCGTCACTGTGAATGTCCAAGGGATACAGTAAACCTGTAGAGATGCATCGGAATGCAAATCTGGTGACACAGGAAACGCTCAAATTATAGACAGTAGGAAGACTCAGTCTTCCTGAGCTTAAGTAGGCATTGTGTCTCTTAAATCTAACTCCGATGCAATTTCTGTGTTTCATCGTCACTGTGAAGGTCCAAGGGATACAGTAAACCTGCAGAGGTGCATCAGAAAGTAAAACTGGTGACACAGGAAGCGTTCAAAACATAGACAGTAGGAAGACTCAGTCTTCCTGTACTTAAGTCGGCATTGTGTCTCTTATATTCAATTCCGATGCAATTTCGGTGTTTCATCGTCAATGGGAAGGTCCAAGGGATACAGTAAACCTGCAGAGGTGCATCGGAATGTAAAACAAGTGACACAGGAAACGCTCAAAACATAGACAGTAGGAAGACTCAGTCTTCCTGTACTTAAGTCGGCATTGTGTCTCTTGTATTTAATTCCGATGAAATTTCTGTGTTTCATCGTGAATGGGAAGGTCCAAGGGATACAGTAAACCTGCAGAGGTGCATCGGAATGTAAAACTGGTGACACAGGATACGCTCAAAACATAGACAGTAGGAAGTTTCAGTCTTCCTATACTTAAGTCGGCATTGTGTCTCTTATATTTATTTCCGATGAAATTTCTGTGATTCATCGTGAATGGGAAGTCCAAGGGATATATTAAACCTGCAGAGGTGCATCGGAAAGTAAAACTGATGACACAGGAAACGCTCAAAACATAGACAGTAGGAAGACTTAGTCTTCCTGTACTTAAGTCGGCATTGTGTCTCTTATATTTAATTCCGATGCAATTTCTGTGTTTCATCGTCACTGTGAAGGTCCGAGGGATACAGTAAACCTGCAGAGGTGCATCAGAATGTAAAACTGGTGACACAGGAAACGCTCAAAACATAGACAGTAGGAAGACTCAGTCTTCCTGTACTGAAGTCGGCATTGTGTCTCTTATATTTAATTCCGATGCGATTTCTGTGTTTCATCGACAATGGGAAGGTCCAAGGGATATAGTAAACCCTCAGAGGTGCATCGGAATGTAAAACTGTTGACACAGGAAACGCTCAAAGCATTGACCGTACGAAGACTGTTTTCTTGTACTTAAGTCGGCATTGTGTCTCTTATATTTAATTCCGATGCTATTTCTGTGTTTCATCGTCACTGTGAAGGTCCAAGGGATACAGTAAACCTGTAGAGGTGCATCGGATAATAAAACTGGTGACACAGGAAATGCACAAATTATAGACAGTAGGAAGACTCAGGCTTCCTGTACTTAAGTCGGCATTGTGTCTCTTATATTTAATTCCGATGCAATTTCTGTGTTTCATCGTCAATGGGTACAAGGGATACAGTAAACCTGCAGAGGTGCATAAGAATGTAATACTGGTGGCACAGGAACCGCTCAAAACATAGACAGTAGTAAGACTCAGTCTTCCTGTACTTATGTCGGCATTGTGTCTCTTATATTTACTTCCGATGAAATTTCAGTGTTTCATCGTCAATGGGAAGGTCCAAGGGATATAGTAAACCTGCAGAGGTGCATCGGAAAGTAAAACTGATGACACAGGAATCGTTCAAAGCATAGACAGTAGGAAGACTTAGTCTTCCTGTACTTAAGTCGGCATTGTGTCTCTTCTATTTAATTCCGATGCAATTTCTGTGTTTCATCGGAAATGGGAATGTCCAAGGAATACAGTAAACCTGCAGAGCTGCATCAGAATGTAAAACTGGTGACACAGGAAACGCTCAAAACATAGACAGTAGGAAGACTCAGTCTTCCTGTACTTAAGTCGGCATTGTGTATCTTATATTTAACTCCAATGCAATTTCTGTGTTTCATCGTCAATGGGAAGGTCCAATGGATACAGTAAACCTGCAGAGGTGCATCAGAATGTAAAACTGGTGACACAGGAATCGCTCAAAACATAGACAGTAGGAAGACTCAGTCTTCCTATACTTAAGTCGGCATTCTGTCTCTTATATTTATTTCCGATGAAATTTCTGTGTTTCACCGTCAATGGGAAGGTCCAAGGGATATAGTAAACCTGCAGAGGTGCATCGGAAAGTAAAACTGTTGACTCAGGAATCGTTCAAAGCATAGACAGTAGGAAGACTCAGTCTTCCTGTACTTAAGTCGGCATTGTGTCTCTTATATTTAATTCCGATGCGATTTCTGTGTTTCATCGACAATGGGAAGGTTCAAGGGATATAGTAAACCTGCAGAGGTGCATCGGAAAGTAAAACTGATGACACAGGAAACGCTCAAAACATAGACAGTAGGAAGACTCAGTCTTCCTGTACTTATGTCGGCATTGTGTCTCTTATATTTAATTCCGATGCAATTTCTGTGTTTCATCGTCAATGGGAAGGTCCAATGGATATAGTAAACCTGCAGATTTTCATCGGAATGTAAAACTAGTGACACAGGAAACGCTCAAAACATAGACAGTAGGAAGACTCAGTCTTCCTGTACTTAAGTCGGCATTGTGTCTCTTATATTTAATTCCGATGCATTTTCTGTGTTTCATCGTCAATGGGAAGGTCCAAGGGATACAGTAAACCTGCAGAGGTGCATCAGAATGTAAAACTGGTGACACAGGAAACGCTCAAAACATAGACTGTAGGAAGATTTAGTCTTCCTGTACTTAAGTCGGCATTGTGTCTCTTATATTTAATTCCGCTGCAATTTGTGTGTTTCATCGTCTATGGGAAGGTCCAAGGGATACAGTAAACCTGCAGATTTGCATCGGAATGTAAAACTAGTGACACAGGAAACGCTCAAAACATGGACAGTAGGAAGACTCAGTCTTCCTGTACTTAAGTCGGCATTGTGTCTCTTATATTTAATTCCAATGAAATTTCTGTGTTTCATCGTGAATGGGAAGGTCCAAGGGATATAGTAAACCTGCAGAGGTGCATCGGAAAGTAAAACTGATGACACAGGAATGCTCAAAACATAGACAGTAGGAAGACTCAGTCTTCCTGAGCTTAAGTAGGCATTGTGTCTCTTAAATCTAACTCCGATGCAATTTCTGTGTTTCATCGTCACTGTGAAGGACCAAGGGATACAGTAAACCTGCAGAGGTGCATCAGAAAGTAAAACTGGTGACACAGGAAGCGTTCAAAACATAGACAGTAGGAAGACTCAGTCTTCCTGTACTTAAGTCGGCATTGTGTCTCTTATATTCAATTCCGATGCAATTTCGGTGTTTCATCGTCAATGGGGAGGTCCAAGGGATACAGTAAACCTGCAGAGGTGCATCGGAATGTAAAACAAGTGACACAGGAAACGCTCAAAACATAGACAGTAGGAAGACTCAGTCTTCCTGTACTCAAGTCGGCGTTGTGTCTCTTGTATTTAATTCCGATGAAATTTCTGTATTTCATCGTGAATGGGAAGGTCCAAGGGATACAGTAAACCTGCAGAGGTGCATCGGAATGTAAAACTGGTGACACAGGACACGCTCAAAACACAGACAGTAGGAAGACTCAGTCTTCCTGTACTGAAGTCGGCATTGTGTCTCTTATATTTAATTCCGGTGCGATTTCTGTGTTTCATCGACAATGGGAAGGTCCAAGGGATATAGTAAACCGGCAGAGGTGCATCGGAATGTAAAACTGGTGACACAGGAAACGCTCAAAGCATTGACCGTACGAAGACTGTTTTCTTGTACTTAAGTCGGCATTGTGTCTCTTATATTTAATTTCGATGCAATTTCTGTGTTTCTTCGTCAATGGGAAGGTCCAAGGGATACAGGAAACCTGCAGAGATGCATCGGAATATAAATCTGGTGACTCAGGAATCGCTCAAAACATAGACAGTAGGAAGACTCAGTCTTCCTGTACTTAAGTCGGCATTGTGTCTCTTATATTTATTTCCGATGAAATTTCTGTGTTTCATCGTGAATGGGAAGGTCCAAGGGATATAGTAAACCTGCAGAGGTGCATCGGAAAGTAAAACTGATGACACAGGAAAAGCTCAAAACATTTACAGTAGGAAGACTTAGTCTTCCTGTACTTAAGTCGGCATTGTGTCTCTTATATTTAAATCCGATGCAATTTCTGTTTTTCATCGTCAATGGGAGGGTCCAAACGATAGAGTTAACCTGCAGACGTGCATCGGAATGTAAAACTGATGACACAGGAATGCTCAAAACATAGACAGTAGGAAGACTCAGTCTTCCTGTACTTAAGTCGGCATTGTGTCTCTTATATTTAAATTCCGATGCAATTTCTGTGTTTCATCGTCACTGTGAAGGTCCAAGGGATACAGTAAACCTGTAGAGGTGCATCGTAAAATAAAACTGGTGACACAGGAAACGCTCAAATTATAGACAGTAGGAAGACTCAGGCTTCCTGTACTTAAGTCGGCATTGTGTCTCTTATATTTAATTCCGATGCAATTTCTGTGTTTCATCGTCAATGGGAAGGTACAAGGGATAGAGTAAACCTGCAGAGGTGCATCAGAATGTAAAACTGGTGACACAGGAAACGCTCAAAACATAGACTGTAGGAAGACTCAGTCTTCCTGTACTTAAGTCGGCATTGTGTCTCTTATATTTAATTCCGATGCAATTTCCGTGTTTCATCGCCAATGGGAAGGTCCAAGGGATATAGTAAACCTGCAGATTTGCATCGGAATGTAAAACTAGTGACACAGGAACCGCTCAAAACATAGACAGTAGGAAGACTCAGTCTGCCTGTACTTAAGTCGGCATTGTGTCTCTTATACTTAATTCCGATGCAATTTCTGTGTTTCATCGTCAATGGGAAGGTCCAAGGGATACAGTAAACCTGCAGAGGTGCATCGGAATGTAAAACTGGTGACCCAGGAAACGATCAAAGCATAGACAGTAGTAACAGTCTTCCTGTACTTATGTCGGCATTGTGTCTCTTATATTTAATTCCGATGAAATTTCTATGTTTCATCGTGAATGGGAAGGTCCAAGGGATATAGTAAACCTGCAGAGGTGCATCGGAAAGTAAAACTGATGACACAGGAATCGTTCAAAGCATAGACAGTAGGAAGACTTAGTCTTCCTGTACTTAAGTCGGCATTGTGTCTCTTATATTTAATTCCGATGCAATTTCTGTGTTTCATCGTAAATGGAAAGGTCCAAGGAATACAGTAAACCTGCAGAGGTGCATCGGAATGTAAAACTGGTGACACAGGAAACGCTCAAAACATAGACAGTAGGAAGATTCAGTCTTCCTGTACTTAAGTCGGCATTGTGTCTCTTATATTTAACTCCAATGCAATTTCTGTGTTTCATCGTCAATGGGAAGGTCCAATGGATACAGTAAACCTACAGAGGTGCATCAGAATGTAAAACTGGTGACACAGGAAACGCTCAAAACATAGACAGTCGGAAGACTCAGTCTTCCTATACTTAAGTCGGCATTGTGTCTCTTATATTTATTTCCGATGAAATTTCTGTGTTTCATCGTGAATGGGAAGGTCCAAGGGAATAGTAAACCTGCAGAGGTGCATCGGAAAGTAAAACTGATGACACAGGAATCGTTCAAAGCATAGACAGTAGGAAGACTCAGTCTTCCTGTACTTAAGTCGGCATTATGTCTCTTATATTTAATTCCGATGCGATTTCTGTGTTTCATCGACAATGGGAAGGTCCAAGGGATATAGTAAGCCTGCAGAGGTGCATCGGAAAGTAAAACTGATGACACAGGAAACTCTCAAAACATAGACAGTAGGAAGACTCAGTCTTCCTGTACTTAAGTCGGCATTGTGTCTCTTATATTTAATTCCGATGCAATTTCTGTGTCTCGTCGTCAATGGGAAGGTCCAAGGGATATAGTAAACCTGCAGATTTTCATCGGAATGTAAAACTAATGACACAGGAAACGCTCAAAACATAGACAGTTGGAAGACTCAGTTTCCTGTACTTAAGTCGGCATTGTGTCTCTTATATTTAAGTCCGATGCAATTTCTGTGTTTCATCGTCAATGGGAAGGTCCAAGGGATACAGTAAACCTGCAGAGGTGCATCAGAATGTAAAACTGGTGACACAGGAAACGCTCAAAACATAGACTGTAGGAAGACTCAGTCTTCCTGTACTTAAGTCGGCATTGTGTCTCTTATATTTAAATCCGATGCAATTTGTGTGTTTCATCGTCTATGGGAAGGTCCAAGGGATACAGTAAACCTGCAGATTTGCATCGGAATGTAAAACTAGTGACACAGGAAACGCTCAAAACATAGACAGTAGGAAGACTCAGTCTTCCTGTACTTAAGTCGGCATTGTGTCTCTTATATTTAATTCCGATGAAATTTCTGTGTTTCATCGTGAATGGGAAGGTCCAAGGGATATAGTAAACCTGCAGAGGTGCATCGGAAAGTAAAACTGATAACACAGGAATCGTTCAAAGCATAGACAGTAGGAAGACTTAGTCTTCCTGTACTTAAGTCGGCATTGTGTCTCTTATATTTAATTCCGATGCAATTTCTGTGTTTCATCGTCAATGGGAAGGTCCAAGGAGTACAGTAAACCTGCAGAGGTGCATCGGAATGTAAAACTGGTGACACAGGAAACGCTCAAAACATAGACAGTAGGAAGACTCAGTCTTCCTGTACTTAAGTGGGCATTGTGTCTCTTATATACAATTCCGATGAAATTTCTGTGTTTCATCGTGAATGGGAAGGTCCAAGGGATATAGTAAATCTGCAGAGGTGCATCGGAAAGTAAAACTAGTGACACAGGAAACGCTCAAAACATAGACAGTAGGAAGACTCAGTCTTCCTGTACTTAAGTCGGCATTGTGTCTCTTATATTTAACTCCAATGCAATTTCTGAGTTTCATCGTCAATGGGAAGGTCCATTGGATACTGTAAACCTGCAGAGGTGCATCAGAATGTAAAACTGGTGACACAGGAAACGCTCAAAACATAGACAGTAGGAAGACTCAGTCTTCCTGTACTGATGTCGGCATTGTGTCTCTTATATTTAATTCCGATGCGATTTCTGTGTTTCATCGACAATGGGAAGGTCCAAGGGATACAGTAAAGCTGCAGAGGTGCATCAGAATGTAAAACTGGTGACACAGGAAACGCTCAAAACATAGACAGTTGGAAGACTCAGTTTCCTGTACTTAAGTCGGCATTGTGTCTCTTATATTTAATTCCGATGCAATTTGTGTGTTTCATCGTCTATGGGAAGGTCCAAGGGATACAGTAAACCTGCAGATTTGCATCGGAATGTAAAACTAGTGACACAGGAAACGCTCAAAACATAGACAGTAGGAAGACTCAGTCTTCATGTACTTAAGTCGGCATTGTGTCTCTTATATATAATTCCGATGAAATTTCTGTGTTTCATCGTGAATGGGAAGGTCCAAGGGATATAGTAAATCTGCAGAGGTGCATCGGAAAGTAAAACTAGTGACACAGGAAACGCTCAAAACATAGACAGTAGGAAGACTCAGTCTTCATGTACTTAAGTCGGCATTGTGTCTCTTATATTTAACTCCAATGCAATTTCTGAGTTTCATCGTCAATGGGAAGGTCCATTGGATACTGTAAACCTGCAGAGGTGCATCAGAATGTAAAACTGGTGACACAGGAAACGCTCAAAACATAGACAGCAGGAAGACTCAGTCTTCCTGTACTGATGTCGGCATTGTGTCTCTTATATTTAATTCCGATGCGATTTCTGTGTTTCATCGACAATGGGAAGGTCCAAGGGATACAGTAAAGCTGCAGAGGTGCATCAGAATGTAAAACTGGTGACACAGGAAACGCTCAAAACATAGACAGTAGGAAGACTCAGTCTTCCTGTACTTAAGACGGCATTTTGTCTTTTATATTTAATTCCGATGCGATTTCTGTGTTTCATCGACAGTGGGAAGGTCCACGGGATATAGTAAACCGGCAGAGGTGCATCCGAAGGTAAAAGTGGTGACACAGGAATCGCTCAAAATCTTTGACCGTACGAAGACTGTTTTCTTGTACTTAAGTCGGCATTGTGTCCCTTATATTTAATTTCGATGCAATTTCTGTGTTTCATCGTCAATGGGAAAGTCAAGGGATACAGGAAACCTGCAGAGGTGCATCGGAATGTAAAACTGGTGACACAGGAAACGCTCAAAACATAGACGGTAGGAAGACTCAATCTTCCTGTACTAAAGTCGGCATTGTGTCTCTTATATTTTTTTCCGATGAAATTTCTGTGTTTCATCGTGAATGGGAAGGTCCAAGGGATATAGTAAACCTGCAGAGGTGCATCGGAAAGTAAAACTGATGACACAGGAAAAGCTCAAAACATAGACAGTAGGAAGACTTGGTCTTCCTGTACTTAAGTCGGCATTGTGTCTCTTATATTTAAATCCAATGCAATTTCTGTTTTTCATTGTCAATGGGAAGGTCCAAGGGATACAGGAAACCTGCAGACGTGCATCGGAATGTAAAAACTGATGACACAGGAATGCTCAAAACATAGACAGTAGGAAGACTCAGCCTTCCTGTACTTAAGTCGGCATTGTGTCTCTTATATTTAATTCCGATACGATTTCTGTGTTACGTCGACAATGGGAAGGGGCAATGGATACAGTAAACCGGCATAGGTGCATCGGAATGTAAAACTGGCGACACAGGAAACGCTCAAAACATAGACCGTAAGAAGACTCAGTTTTCTTGTACTTAAGTCGGCATTGTGTCTCTTATATTTAATTCCGATGCAATTTCTGTGTTTCATCGTCAATGGGAAGGTCCAAGGGATACAGTAAACCTGCAGAGGTGCATTGGAATGAAAAACGGGTGACACAGGAAACGCTCAAACATAGACAGTAGGAAGACTCAGTCTTGCTGTACTTAAGTCGGCATTGTGTCACTTATATTTATTTCCGATGAAATTTCTGTGTTTCATCGTGAATGGGAAGGTCCAAGCGATATAGTAAACCTGCAGAGGTGCATCGGAAAGTAAAACTGATGACACAGGAAACGCTCAAAACATAGACAGTAGGAAGACTTAGTCTTCCTGTACTTAAGTCGGCATTGTGTCTCTTATATTTAATTCCGATGCAATTTCTGTGTTTCATCGTGAATGGGAAGGTCCAAGGGATATAGTAATCCTGCAGAGGTGCATCGGAAAGTAAAACTGATGACACAGGAAACGCTCAAAACATAGACAGTAGGAAGACTCAGTCTTCTTGTAATTAAGTCGGGATTGTGTCTCTTATATTTAATTCCGATGCAATTTCTGTCTTTCATCGTCAATGGGAAGGTCCAAGGGATACAGTAATCCTGCAGAGGTGCATCAGAATGTAAAACTGGTGACACAGGAAACGCTCAACACATAGACAGTAGGAAGACTCAGTCTTCCTGTACTTAAGTCGGCATTGTGTCTCTTATATTTAATTCCGATGCAATTTCTGTGTTTCATCGTCAATGGGAAGGTCCAAGGGATATAGTAAACCTGCAGATTTTCATCGGAATGTAAAACTAATGACACAGGAAACGCTCAAAACATAGACAGTTGGAAGACTCAGTTTCCTGTACTTAAGTCGGCATTGTGTCTCTTATATTTAAGTCCGATGCAATTTCTGTGTTTCATCGTCAATGGGAAGGTCCAAGGGATACAGTAAACCTGCAGAGGTGCATCAGAATGTAAAACTGGTGACACAGGAAACGCTCAAAACATAGACTGTAGGAAGACTCAGTCTTCCTGTACTTAAGTCGGCATTGTGTCTCTTATATTTAATTCAGATGCAATTTGTGTGTTCCATCGTGAATGGGAAGGTCCAAGGGATACAGTAATCCTGCAGAGGTGCATCAGAATGTAAAACTGGTGACACAGGAAACGCTCAAAACATAGACAGTTGGAAGACTCAGTTTCCTGTACTTAAGTCGGCATTGTGTCTCTTATATTTAATTCCGATGCAATTTGTGTGTTTCATCGTCTATGGGAAGGTCCAAGGGATACAGTAAACCTGCAGATTTGCATCGGAATGTAAAACTAGTGACACAGGAAACGCTCAAAACATAGACAGTAGGAAGACTCAGTCTTCCTGTACTTAAGTCGGCATTGTGTCTCTTATATATAATTCCGATGAAATTTCTGTGTTTCATCGTGAATGGGAAGGTCCAAGGGATATAGTAAATCTGCAGAGGTGCATCGGAAAGTAAAACTAGTGACACAGGAAACGCTCAAAACATAGACAGTAGGAAGACTCAGTCTTCCTGTACTTAAGTCGGCATTGTGTCTCTTATATTTAACTCCAATGCAATTTCTGAGTTTCATCGTCAATGGGAAAGTCCATTGGATACTGTAAACCTGCAGAGGTGCATCAGAATGTAAAACTGGTGACACAGGAAACGCTCAGAACATAGACAGCAGGAAGACTCAGTCTTCCTGTACTGATGTCGGCATTGTGTCTCTTATATTTAATTCCGATGCGATTTCTGTGTTTCATCGACAATGGGAAGGTCCAAGGGATACAGTAAAGCTGCAGAGGTGCATCAGAATGTAAAACTGGTGACACAGGAAACGCTCAAAACATAGACAGTAGGAAGACTCAGTCTTCCTGTACTTAAGACGGCATTTTGTCTTTTATATTTAATTCCGATGCGATTTCTGTGTTTCATCGACAGTGGGAAGGTCCACGGGATATAGTAAACCTGCAGAGGTGCATCGGAAAGTAAAACTGATGACACAGGAAAAGCTCAAAACATAGACAGTAGGAAGACTTGGTCTTCCTGTACTTAAGACGGCATTGTGTCTCTTATATTTAAATCCCATGCAATTTCTGTTTTTCATTGTCAATGGGAAGGTCCAAGGGATACAGGAAACCTGCAGACGTGCATCGGAATGTAAAACTGATGACACAGGAATGCTCAAAACATAGACAGTAGGAAGACTCAGCCTTCCTGTACTTAAGTCGGCATTGTGTCTCTTATATTTAATTCCGATACGATTTCTGTGTTTCGTCGACAATGGGAAGGGGCAATGGATACAGTAAACCGGCATAGGTGCATCGGAATGTAAAACTGGCGACACAGGAAACGCTCAAAGCATAGACCGTAAGAAGACTCAGTTTTCTTGTACTTAAGTCGGCATTGTGTCTCTTATATTTAATTCCGATGCAATTTCTGTGTTTCATCGTCAGTGGGAAGGTCCAAGGGATACAGTAAACCTGCAGAGGTGCTTCGGAATGAAAAACGGGTGACACAGGAAACGCTCAAACATAGACAGTAGGAAGACTCAGTCTTCCTGTACTTAAGTCGGAAGTGTGTCTCTTATATTTATTTCCGATGAAATTTCTGTGTTTCATCGTGAATGGGAAGGTCCAAGCGATATAGTAAACCTGCAGAGGTGCATCGGAAAGTAAAACTGATGACACAGGAAACGCTCAAAACATAGACAGTAGGAAGACTTAGTCTTCCTGTACTTAAGTCGGCATTGTGTCTCTTATATTTAATTCCGATGCAATTTCTGTGTTTCATCGTGAATGGGAAGGTCCAAGGGATATAGTAATCCTGCAGAGGTGCATCGGAAAGTAAAACTGATTACACAGGAAACGCTCAAAACATAGACAGTAGGAAGACTCAGTCTTCTTGTAATTAAGTCGGGATTGTGTCTCTTATATTTAATTCCGATGCAATTTCTGTTTTTCATCGTCAATGGGAAGGTCCAAGGGATACAGTAATCCTGCAGAGGTGCATCAGAATGTAAAACTGGTGACACAGGAAACGCTCAAAACATAGACTGTAGGAAGGCTCAGTCTTCCTATACTTAAGTCGGCATTGTGTCTCTTATATTTATTTCCGATGAAATTTCTGTGTTTCATCGTGAATGGGAAGGTCCAAGGGATATAGTAAACCTGCAGAGGTGTCCCGGAAAGTAAAACTGATGACACAGGAAACGCTCAAATGTAGATAGTAGGAAGACTTAGTCTTCCTGTACTTAATTCGGCATAGTGTCTCTTATATGTAATTCCGATGCAATTTCTGTGTTTCATCGTCAATGGGAAGGTCCAATGGATACAGAAAACCTGCAGAGGTGCATCAGAATGTAAAACTGGTGACACAGGAAACGCTCAAAACATAGACAGCAGGAAGGCTCAGTCTTCCTATACTTAAGTCGGCATTGTGTCTCTTATATTTATTTCCGATGAAATTTCTGTGTTTCATCGTGAATGGGAAGGTCCAAGGGGTATAGTAAACCTGCAGAGGTGCATCGGAAAGTAAAACTGATGACACAGGAAACGCTCAAAACATAGACAGTAGGAAGACTTAGTCTTCCTGTACTTAATTCGGCATAATGTCTCTTATATTTAATTCCGACGCAATTTCTGTGTTTCATCGTCACTGTGAAGGTCCAAGGGATACAGTAAACCTGTAGAGGTGCATCGGAAAATAAAACTGGTGACACAGGAAACGCTCAAATTATAGACAGTAGGAAGACTCAGTCTTCCTGTACTTAAGTCGGCATTGTGTCTCTTATATTTAATTCCGATGCAATTTCTGTGTTTCATCGTCAATGGGAAGGTCCAAGGGATATAGTAAACCTGCAGAGGTGCATCGGAAAGTAAAACTGATGACACAGGAAACGCTCAACACATAGACAGTAGAAAGACTCATTCTTCCTGTACTTAGGTCGGCATTGTGTCTCTTATATTTAATTCCGATGCAATTTCTGTGTTTCATCGTGAATGGGAAGGTCCAAGGGATACAGTAAACCTGCAGAGGTGCATCGGAATGTAAAACTGGTGACACAGGAAACGCTCAAACATAGACAGTAGAAAGACTCAGTCTTGCTGTACTTAAGTCGGCATTGTGTCTCTTATATTTAATTCCGATGAAATTTCTGTGTTTCATCGTGAATGGGAAGGTCCAAGGGATATAGTAAACCTGCAGAGGTGCATCGGAAAGTAAAACTGATGACACAGGAAACGCTCAAAACATAGACAGTCGGAAGACTTAGTCTTCCTGTACTTAAGTCGGCATTGTGTCTCTTATATTTAATTCCGATGCAATTTCTGTGTTTCATCGTGAATGGGAAGGCCAAGGGATATAGTATTCCTGCAGAGGTGCATCGGAAAGTAAAACTGATGACACAGGAAACGCTCAAAACATAGACAGTAGGAAGACTCAGTCTTCTTGTAATTAGGTCGGCATTGCGTCTCTTATATTTAATTCCGATGCAATTTCTGTTTTTCATCGTCAATGGGAAGGTCCAAGAGATACAGTAATCCTGCAGAGGTGCATCAGAATGTAAAACTGGTGACACAGGAAACGCTCAACACATAGACAGTAGGAAGACTCATTCTTCCTGTACTTAAGTCGGCATTGTGTCTCTTATATTTAATTCCGATGCAATTTCTGTGTTTCATCGTCAATGGCAAGGTCCAAGGTATACAGTAAACCCGCAGAGGTGCATCGGAATGTAAAACTAGTGACACAGGAAACGCTCAAAACATAGAGCGTAGGAAGACTCAGTCTTCCTGTACTTAAGTCGGCATTGTGTCTCTTATATTTAATTCCGATGCAATTTCTGTGTTTCATCGTCAATGGGAAGGTCCAAGGGAAACAGTAAACCTGCAGAGGTGCATCGGAATGTAAAACTGGTGACACAGGAAACGCTCAAAACATAGGCAGTAGGAAGACTCAGTCTTCCTGTACTTAAGTCGGCATTGTGTCTCTTATATTTATTTTGATGCAATTTCTGTGTTTCATCGTGAATGGGAAGGTCCAAGGGATATAGTAATCCTGCAGAGGTGCATCGGAAAGTAAAACTGATGACACAGGAAACGCTCAAAACATAGACAGTAGGAAGACTCAGTCTTCTTGTAATTAAGTCGGGATTGTGTCTCTTATATTTAATTCCGATGCAATTTCTGTTTTTCATCGTCAATGGGAAGGTCCAAGGGATACAGTAAACCTGCAGAGGTGCATCGGAATGTAAAACTGGTGACACAGGAAACGCTCAAACATAGACAGTACAAATACTCAGTCTTGCTGTACTTAAGTCGGCATTGTGTCTCTTATATTTAATTCCGATGAAATTTCTCTGTTTCATCGTGAATGGGAAGGTCCAAGGGATATAGTAAACCTGCAGAGGTGCATCGGAAAGTAAAACTGATGACACAGGAAACGCTCAAAACATAGACAGTAGGAAGACTTAGTCTTCCTGTACTTAAGTCGGCATTGTGTCTCTTATATTTAATTCCGATGCAATTTCTGTGTTTCATCGTGAATGGGAAGGTCCAAGGGATATAGTAATCCTGCAGAGGTGCATCGGAAAGTAAAACTGATGACACAGGAAACGCTCAAAACATAGACAGTAGGAAGACTCAGTCTTCTTGTAATTAAGTCGGGATTGTGTCTCTTATATTTAATTCCGATGCAATTTCTGTTTTTCATCGTCAATGGGAAGGTCCAAGGGATACAGTAATCCTGCAGAGGTGCATCAGAATGTAAAACTGGTGACACAGGAAACGCTCAACACATAGACAGTAGGAAGACTCATTCTTCCTGTACTTAAGTCGGCATTGTGTCTCTTATATTTAATTCCGATGCAATTTCTGTGTTTCATCGTCAATGGCAAGGTCCAAGGGTTACAGTAAACCCGCAGAGGTGCATCGGAATGTAAAACTAGTGACACAGGAAACGCTCAAAACGTAGACAGTAGGAAGACTCAGTCTTCCTGTACTTAAGTCGGCTTGTGTCTCTTATATTTAATTCCGATGCAATTTCTGTGTTTCATCGTCAATGGGAAGGTCCAAGGGAAACAGTAAACCTGCAGAGGTGCATCGGAATGTAAAATTGGTGACACAGGAAACGCTCAAAACATAGACAGTAGGAAGACTCAGTCTTCCTGTACTTAAGTCGGCAGTGTGTCTCTTATATTTATTTCCGATGAAATTTCTGTGTTTCATCGTGAATGGGAAGGTCCAAGGGATATAGTAATCCTGCAGAGGTGCATCGGAATGTAAAACTGATGACACAGGAAACGCTCAAAACATAGACAGTAGGAAGACTTAGTCTTCCTGTACTTAAGTCGGCATTGTGACTCTTATATTTAATTCCGAAGCAATTTCTGTTTTTCATCGTCAATGGGAAGGTCCAAGGGATACAGTAAACCTGCAGAGGTGCATCGGAAAGTAAAACTGATGACACAGGAAACGCTCAAATCATAGACAGTAGTAAGACTTAGTCTTCCTGTACTTGAGTCGGCATTGTGTCTCTCATATTTAATTCCGAAGCAATTTCTGTGTTTCATCGTGAATGGGAAGGTCCATGTGATATAGTAATCCTGCAGAGATGCATCGGAAAGTAAAACTGATGACACAGGAAACGCTCAAAACATAGACAGTAGGAAGACTCAGTCTTCTTGTACTTAAGTCGGCATTGAGTCTCTTATCTTTAATTCCGATGTAATTTCTGTTTTTCATCGTCAATGGGAAGGTCCAAGGGATACAGAAAACCTGCAGAGGTGCATCAGAATGTAAAACTGGTGACACAGGAAACGCTCAAAACATAGACAGTAGGAAGGCTCAGTCTTCCTATACTTAAGTCGGCATTGTGTCTCTTATATTTATTTCCGATGAAATTTCTGTGTTTCATCGTGAATGGGAAGGTCCAAGGGATATAGTAAACCTGCAGAGGTGCCCCGGAAAGTAAAACTGATGACACAGGAAACGCTCAAATGTAGATAGTTGGAAGACTTAGTCTTCCTGTACTTAATTCGGCATAGTGTCTCTTATATGTAATTCCGATGCAATTTCTGTGTTTCATCGTCAATGGGAAGGTCCAATGGATACAGAAAACCTGCAGAGGTGCATCAGAATGTAAAACTGGTGACACAGGAAACGCTAAAAACATAGACAGCAGGAAGGCTCAGTCTTCCTATACTTAAGTCGGCATTGTGTCTCTTATATTTATTTCCGATGAAATTTCTGTGTTTCATCGTGAATGGGAAGTTCCAAGGGGTATAGTAAACCTGCAGAGGTGCATCGGAAAGTAAAACTGATGACACAGGAAACGCTCAAAACATAGACAGTAGGAAGACTTAGTCTTCCTGTACTTAATTCGGCATAATGTCTCTTATATTTAATTCCGATGCAATTTCTGTGTTTCATCGTCACTGTGAAGGTCCAAGGGATACAGTAAACCTGTAGAGGTGCATCGGAAAATAAAACTGGTGACACAGGAAACGCTCAAATTATAGACAGTAGGAAGACTCAGTCTTCCTGTACTTAAGTCGGCATTGTGTCTCTTATATTTAATTCCGATGCAATTTCTGTGTTTCATCGTCAATGGGAAGGTCCAAGGGATATAGTAAACCTGCAGAGGTGCATCGGAAAGTAAAACTGATGACACAGGAAACGCTCAACACATAGACAGTAGAAAGACTCATTCTTCCTGTACTTAGGTCGGCATTGTGTCTCTTATATTTAATTCCGATGCAATTTCTGTGTTTCATCGTGAATGGGAAGGTCCAAGGGATACAGTAAACCTGCAGAGGTGCATCGGAATGTAAAACTGGTGACACAGGAAACGCTCAAACATAGACAGTAGAAAGACTCAGTCTTGCTGTACTTAAGTAGGCATTGTGTCTCTTATATTTAATTCCGATGAAATTTCTGTGTTTCATCGTGAATGGGAAGGTCCAAGGGATATAGTAAACCTGCAGAGGTGCATCGGAAAGTAAAACTGATGACACAGGAAACGCTCAAAACATAGACAGTCGGAAGACTTAGTCTTCCTGTACTTAAGTCGGCATTGTGTCTCTTATATTTAATTCCGATGCAATTTCTGTGTTTCATCGTGAATGGGAAGGCCAAGGGATATAGTATTCCTGCAGAGGTGCATCGGAAAGTAAAACTGATGACACAGGAAACGCTCAAAACATAGACAGTAGGAAGACTCAGTCTTCTTGTAATTAGGTCGGCATTGTGTCTCTTATATTTAATTCCGATGCAATTTCTGTTTTTCATCGTCAATGGGAAGGTCCAAGAGATACAGTAATCCTGCAGAGGTGCATCAGAATGTAAAACTGGTGACACAGGAAACGCTCAACACATAGACAGTAGGAAGACTCATTCTTCCTGTACTTAAGTCGGCATTGTGTCTCTTATATTTAATTCCGATGCAATTTCTGTGTTTCATCGTCTATGGCAAGGTCCAAGGTATACAGTAAACCCGCAGAGGTGCATCGGAATGTAAAACTAGTGACACAGGAAACGCTCAAAACATAGATAGTAGGAAGACTCAGTCTTCCTGTACTTAAGTCGGCATTGTGTCTCTTATATTTAATTCCGATGCAATTTCTGTGTTTCATCGTCAATGGGAAGGTCCAAGGGATATAGTAATCCTGCAGAGGTGCATCGGAATGTAAAACTGATGACAAAGAAAACGCTCAAAACATAGACAGTAGGAAGACTTAGTCTTCCTGTACTTAAGTCGGCATTGTGACTCTTATATTTAATTCCGATGCAATTTCTGTTTTTCATCGTCAATGGGAAGGTCCAAGGGATACAGTAATCCTGCAGAGGTGCATCAGAATGTAAAACTGGTGACACAGGAAACGGTCAAGACATAGACAGTAGGAAGACTCAGTCTTCCTGTACTTAAGTCGGCATTGTGTCTCTTATATTTATTTCCGATGAAATTTCTGTGTTTCATCGTCAATGGGAAGGTCCAAGGGATATAGTAATCCTGCAGAGGTGCATCGGAATGTAAAACTGATGACAAAGAAAACGCTCAAAACATAGACAGTAGGAAGACTTAGTCTTCCTGTACTTAAGTCGGCATTGTGACTCTTATATTTAATTCCGATGCAATTTCTGTTTTTCATCGTCAATGGGAAGGTCCAAGGGATACAGTAAACCTGCAGAGGTGCATCGGAATGTAAAACTGGTGACACAGGAAACGCTCAAACATAGACAGTACAAATACTCAGTCTTGCTGTACTTAAGTCGGCATTGTGTCGCTTATATTTAATTCCGATGAAATTTCTGTGTTTCATCGTGAATGGGAAGGTCCAAGGGATATGGTAAACCTGCAGAGGTGCATCGGAAAGTAAAACTGATGACACAGGAAACGCTCAAAACATAGACAGTCGGAAGACTTAGTCTTCCTGTACTTAAGTCGGCATTGTGTCTCTTATATTTAATTCCGATGCAATTTCTGTGTTTCATCGTGAATGGGAAGGCCAAGGGATATAGTATTCCTGCAGAGGTGCATCGGAAAGTAAAACTGATGACACAGGAAACGCTCAAAACATAGACAGTAGGAAGACTCAGTCTTCTTGTAATTAGGTCGGCATTGTGTCTCTTATATTTAATTCCGATGCAATTTCTGTTTTTCATCGTCAATGGGAAGGTCCAAGGGATACAGTAATCCTGCAGAGGTGCATCAGAATGTAAAACTGGTGACACAGGAAACGCTCAACACATAGACAGTAGGAAGACTCATTCTTCCTGTACTTAAGTCGGCATTATGTCTCTTATATTTAATTCCGATGCAATTTCTGTGTTTCATCGTCAATGGCAAGGTCCAAGGTATACAGTAAACCCGCAGAGGTGCATCGGAATGTAAAACTAGTGACACAGGAAACGCTCAAAACATAGACAGTAGGAAGACTCAGTCTTCCTGTACTTAAGTCGGCATTGTGTCTCTTATATTTAATTCCGATGCAATTTCTGTGTTTCATCGTCAATGGGAAGGTCCAAGGGAAACAGTAAACCTGCAGAGGTGCATCGGAATGTAAAACTGGTGACACAGGAAACGCTCAAGACATACACAGTAGGAAGACTCAGTCTTCCTGTACTTAAGTCGGCATTGTGTCTCTTATATTTATTTCCGATGAAATTTCTGTGTTTCATCGTGAATGGGAAGGTCCAAGGGATATAGTAATGCTGCAGAGGTGCATCGGAATGTAAAACTGATGACAAAGAAAACGCTCAAAACATAGACAGTAGGAAGACTTAGTCTTCCTGTACTTAAGTCGGCATTGTGACTCTTATATTTAATTCCGATGCAATTTCTGTTTTTCATCGTCAATGGGAAGGTCCAAGGGATACAGTAAACCTGCAGAGTAGCATCGGAAAGTAAAACTGTTGACACAGGAAACGCTTAAAACATAGACAGTGGGAAGACTTAGTCTTCCTGTACTTAAGTCGGCATTGTGTCTCTTATATTTAATTCCGATGCAATTTCTGTGTTTCATCGTCAATGGGAAGGTCCAAGGGAAACAGTAAACCTGCAGAGGTGCAGCGGAATGTAAAACTGGTGACACAGGAAACGCTCAAACATAGACAGTAGGAAGACTCAGTCTTCCTGTACTTAAGTCGGCATTGTGTCTCATATATTTAATTCCGATGCAATTTCTGTGTTTCATCGTCAATGGGAAGGTCCAATGGATACAGAAAACCTGCAGAGGTGCATCAGAATGTAAAACTGGTGACACAGGAAACGCTCAAAACATAGACAGTAGGAAGGCTCAGTCTTCCTATACTTAAGTCGGCATTGTGTCTCTTATATTTATTTCCGATGAAATTTCTGTGTTTCATCGTGAATGGGAAGGTCCAAGGGATATAGTAAAACTGCAGAGGTGCCCCGGAAAGTAAAACTGATGACACAGGAAACGCTCAAATGTAGATAGTAGGAAGACTTAGTCTTCCTGTACTTAATTCGGCATAGTGTCTCTTATATTTAATTCCGATGCAATTTCTGTGTTTTATCGTCACTGTGAAGGTCCAAGGGATACAGTAAACCTGTAGAGGTGCATCGGAAAATAAAACTGGTGACACAGGAAACGCTCAAAATATAGACAGTAGGAAGACTCAGTCTTCCTGTACTTAAGTCGGCATTGTGTCTCTTATATTTAATTCCGATGCAATTTCTGTGTTTCATCGTCAATGGGAAGGTCCAAGGGATATAGTAAACCTGCAGAGGTGCATCGGAAAGTAAAACTGATGACACAGGAAACGCTCAACACATAGACAGTAGAAAGACTCATTCTTCCTGTACTTAGGTCGGCATTGTGTCTCTTATATTTAATTCCGAAGCAATTTCTGTGTTTCATCGTGAATGGGAAGGTCCAAGGGATACAGTAGACCTGCAGAGGTGCATCGGAATGTAAAACTGGTGACACAGGAAACGCTCAAACATAGACAGTAGGAAGACTCAGTCTTGCTGTACTTAAGTCGGCATTGTGTCTCTTATATTTAATTCCGATGAAATTTCTGTGTTTCATCGTGAATGGGAAGGTCCAAGGGATATAGTAAACCAGCAGAGGTGCATCGGAAAGTAAAACTGATGACACAGGAAACGCTCAAAACATAGACAGTCGGAAGACTTAGTCTTCCTGTACTTAAGTCGGCATTGTGTCTCTTATATTTAATTCCGATGCAATTTCTGTGTTTCATCGTGAATGGGAAGGCCAAGGGATATAGTATTCCTGCAGAGGTGCATCGGAAAGTAAAACTGATGACACAGGAAACGCTCAAAACATAGACAGTAGGAAGACTCAGTCTTCGTGTAATTAGGTCGGCATTGTGTCTCTTATATTTAATTCCGATGCAATTTCTGTTTTTCATCGTCAATGGGAAGGTCCAAGGGATACAGTAATCCTGCAGAGGTGCATCAGAATGTAAAACTGGTGACACAGGAAACGCTCAACACATAGACAGTAGGAAGACTCATTCTTCCTGTACTTAAGTCGGCATTGTGTCTCTTATATTTAATTCCGATGCAATTTCTGTGTTTCATCGTCAATGGCAAGGTCCAAGGTATACAGTAAACCCGCAGAGGTGCATCGGAATGTAAAACTAGTGACACAGGAAACGCTCAAAACATAGAGCGTAGGAAGACTCAGTCTTCCTGTACTTAGGTCGGCATTGTGTCTCTTATATTTAATTCCGATGCAATTTCTGTGTTTCATCGTCAATGGGAAGGTCCAAGGGAAACAGTAAACCTGCAGAGGTGCATCGGAATGTAAAACTGGTGACACAGGAAACGCTCAAAACATAGACAGTAGGAAGACTCAGTCTTCCTGTACTTAAGTCGGCATTGTGTCTCTTATATTTATTTCCGATGAAATTTCTGTGTTTCATCGTGAATGGGAAGGTCCAAGGGATATAGTAATCCTGCAGAGGTGCATCGGAATGTAAAACTGATGACAAAGAAAACGCTCAAAACATAGACAGTAGGAAGACTTAGTCTTCCTGTACTTAAGTCGGCATTGTGACTCTTATATTTAATTCCGATGCAATTTCTGTTTTTCATCGTCAATGGGAAGGTCCAAGGGATACAGTAAACCTGCAGAGGTGCATCGGAATGTAAAACTGGTGACACAGGAAACGCTCAAACATAGACAGTACAAAGACTCAGTCTTGCTGTACTTAAGTCGGCATTGTGTCTCTTATATTTAATTCCGATGAAATTTCTGTGTTTCATCGTGAATGGGAAGGTCCAAGGGATATAGTAAACCTGCAGAGGTGCATCGGAAAGTAAAACTGATGACACAGGAAACGCTCAAAACATTGACAGTCGGAAGACTTAGTCTTCCTGTACTGAAGTCGGCATTGTATCTCTTATATTTAATTCCGATGCAATTTCTGTGTTTCATCGTGAATGGGAAGGCCAAGGGATATAGTATTCCTGCAGAGGTGCATCGGAAAGTAAAACTGATGACACAGGAAACGCTCAAAACATAGACAGTAGGAAGACTCAGTCTTCTTGTAATTAGGTGGGCATTGTGTCTCTTATATTTAATTCCGATGCAATTTCTGTTTTTCATCGTCAATGGGAAGGTCCAAGGGATACAGTAATCCTGCAGAGGTGCATCAGAATGTAAAACTGGTGACACAGGAAACGCTCAACACATAGACAGTAGGAAGACTCATTCTTCCTGTACTTAAGTCGGCATTGTGTCTCTTATATTTAATTCCGATGCAATTTCTGTGTTTCATCGTCAATGGCAAGGTCCAAGGTATACAGTAAACCCGCAGAGGTGCATCGGAATGTAAAACTAGTGACACAGGAAACGCTCAAAACATAGACAGTAGGAAGACTCAGTCTTCCTGTACTTAAGTCGGCATTGTGTCTCTTATATTTAATTCCGATGCAATTTCTGTGTTTCATCGTCAATGGGAAGGTCCAAGGGAAACAGTAAACCTGCAGAGGTGCATCGGAATGTAAAACTGGTGACACAGGAAACGCTCAAAACATAGACAGTAGGAAGACTCAGTCTTCCTGTACTTAAGTCGGCATTGTGTCTCTTATATTTATTTCCGATGAAATTTCTGTGTTTCATCGTGAATGGGAAGGTCCAAGCGATATAGTAAACCTGCAGAGGTGCATCGGAAAGTAAAACTGATGACACAGGAAACGCTCAAAACATAGACAGTAGGAAGACTTAGTCTTCCTGTACTTAAGTCGGCATTGTGTCTCTTATATTTAATTCCGATGCAATTTCTGTGTTTCGTCGTGAATGGGAAGGTCCAAGGGATATAGTAATCCTGCAGAGGTGCATCGGAAAGTAAAACTGATGACACAGGAAACGCTCAAAACATAGACAGTGGGAAGACTCAGTCTTCTTGTAATTAAGTCGGGATTGTGTCTCTTATATTTAATTCCGATGCAATTTCTGTTTTTCATCGTCAATGGGAAGGTCCAAGGGATACAGTAATCCTGCAGAGGTGCATCAGAATGTAAAACTGGTGACACAGGAAACGCTCAACACATAGACAGTAGGAAGACTAATTCTTCCTGTACTTAAGTCGGCATTGTGTCTCTTATATTTAATTCCGATGCAATTTCTGTGTTTCATCGTCAATGGCAAGGTCCAAGGGTTACAGTAAACCCGCAGAGGTGCATCGGAATGTAAAACTAGTGACACAGGAAACGCTCAAAACGTAGACAGTAGGAAGACTCAGTCTTCCTGTACTTAAGTCGGCTTGTGTCTCTTATATTTAATTCCGATGCAATTTCTGTGTTTCATCGTCAATGGGAAGGTCCAAGGGAAACAGTAAACCTGCAGAGGTGCATCGGAATGTAAAATTGGTGACACAGGAAACGCTCAAAACGTAGACAGTAGGAAGACTCAGTCTTCCTGTACTTAAGTCGGCAGTGTGTCTCTTATATTTATTTCCGATGAAATTTCTGTGTTTCATCGTGAATGGGAAGGTCCAAGGGATATAGTAATCCTGCAGAGGTGCATCGGAATGTAAAACTGATGACACAGGAAACGCTCAAAACATAGACAGTAGGAAGACTTAGTCTTCCTGTACTTAAGTCGGCATTGTGACTCTTATATTTAATTCCGAAGCAATTTCTGTTTTTCATCGTCAATGGGAAGGTCCAAGGGATACAGTAAACCTGCAGAGGTGCATCGGAAAGTAAAACTGATGACACAGGAAACGCTCAAAACATAGACAGTAGTAAGACTTAGTCTTCCTGTACTTAAGTCGGCATTGTGTCTCTCATATTTAATTCCGATGCAGTTTCTGTGTTTCATCGTGAATGGGAAGGTCCATGTGATATAGTAATCCTGCAGAGGTGCATCGGAAAGTAAAACTGATGACACAGGAAACGCTCAAAACATAGACAGTAGGAAGACTCAGTCTTCTTGTACTTAAGTCGGCATTGTGTCTCATATATTTAATTCCGATGCAATCTCTGTGTTTCATCGTCAATGGGAAGATCCAATGGATACAGAAAACCTGCAGAGGTGCTTCAGAATGTAAAACTGGTGACACAGGAAACGCTCAAAACATAGACAGTAGGAAGGCTCAGTCTTCCTATACTTAAGTCGGCATTGTGTCTCTTATATTTATTTCCGATGAAATTTCTGTGTTTCATCGTGAATGGGAAGGTCCAAGGGATATAGTAAACCTGTAGAGGTGCCCCGGAAAGTAAAACTGATGACACAGGAAACGCTCAAATGTAGATAGTAGGAAGACTTAGTCTTCCTGTACTTAATTCGGCATAGTGTCTCTTATATTTAATTCCGATGCAATTTCTGTGTTTCATCGTCAATGGGAAGGTCTAATGGATACAGAAAACCTGCAGAGGTGCATCAGAATGTAAAACTGGTGACACAGGAAACGCTCAAATCATAGACAGCAGGAAGGCTCAGTCTTCCTATACTTAAGTCGGCATTGTGTCTCTTATATTTATTTCCGATGAAATTTCTGTGTTTCATCGTGAATGGGAAGGTCCAAGGGGTATAGTAAACCTGCAGAGGTGCATCGGAAAGTAAAACTGATGACACAGGAAACGCTCAAAACATAGACAGTAGGAAGACTTAGTCTTCCTGTACTTAATTCGGCATAATGTCTCTTATATTTAATTCCGATGCAATTTCTGTGTTTCATCGTCACTGTGAAGGTCCAAGGGATACAGTAATCCTGTAGAGGTGCATCGGAAAATAAAACTGGTGACACAGGAAACGCTCAAATTATAGACAGTAGGAAGACTCAGTCTTCCTGTACTTAAGTCGGCATTGTGTCTCTTATATTTAGTTCCGATGCAATTTCTGTGTTTCATCGTCAATGGGAAGGTCCAAGGGATATAGTAAACCTGCAGAGGTGCATCGGAAAGTAAAACTGATGACACAGGAAACGCTCAACACATAGACAGTAGAAAGACTCATTCTTCCTGTACTTAGGTCGGCATTGTGTCTCTTATATTTAATTCCGATGCAATTTCTGTGTTTCATCGTGAATGGGAAAGCCAAGGGATATAGTATTCCTGCAGAGGTGCATCGGAAAGTAAAACTGATGACACAGGAAACGCTCAAAACATAGACAGTAGGAAGACTCATTCTTCCGGTACTTAAGTCGGCATTGTGTCTCTTATATTTAATTCCGATGCAATTTCTGTGTTTCATCGTCAATGGCAAGGTCCAAGGTATACAGTAAACCCGCAGAGGTGCATCGGAATGTAAAACTAGTGACACAGGAAACGCTCAAAACATAGAGCGTAGGAAGACTCAGTCTTCCTGTACTTAAGTCGGCATTGTGTCTCTTATATTTAATTCCGATGCAATTTCTGTGTTTCATCGTCAATGGGAAGGTCCAAGGGAAACAGTAAACCTGCAGAGGTGCATCGGAATGTAAAACTGGTGACACAGGAAACGCTCAAAACATAGACAGTAGGAAGACTCAGTCTTCCTGTACTTAAGTCGGCATTGTGTCTCTTATATTTATTTCCGATGAAATTTCTGTGTTTCATCGTGAATGGGAAGGTCCAAGGGATATAGTAATCCTGCAGAGGTGCATCGGAATGTAAAACTCATGACAAAGAAAACGCTCAAAACATAGACAGTAGGAAGACTTAGTCTTCCTGTACTTAAGTCGGCATTGTGAGTCTTATATTTAATTCCGATGCAATTTCTGTTTTTCATCGTCAATGGGAAGGTCCAAGGGATACAGTAAACCTGCAGAGGTGCATCGGAATGTAAAACTGGTGACACAGGAAACGCTCAAACATAGACAGTACAAAGACTCAGTCTTGCTGTACTTAAGTCGGCATTGTGTCTCTTATATTTAATTCCGATGAAATTTCTGTGTTTCATCGTGAATGGGAAGGTCCAAGGGATATAGTAAACTTGAAGAGGTGCATCGGAAAGTAAAACTGATGACACAGGAAACGCTCAAAACATAGACAGTCGGAAGACTTAGTCTTCCTGTACTTAAGTCGGCATTGTGTCTCTTATATTTAATTCCGATGCAATTTCTGTGTTTCATCGTGTATGGGAAGGCCAAGGGATATAGTATTCCTGCAGAGGTGCATCGGAAAGTAAAACTGATGACACAGGAAACGCTCAAAACATAGACAGTAGGAAGACTCAGTCTTCTTGTAATTAGGTCGGCATTGTGTCTCTTATATTTAATTCCGATGCAATTTCTGTTTTTCATCGTCAATGGGAAGGTCCAAGGGATACAGTAATCCTGCAGAGGTGCATCAGAATGTAAAACTGGTGACACAGGAAACGCTCAACACATAGACAGTAGGAAGACTCATTCTTCCTGTACTTAAGTCGGCATTGTGTCTCTTATATTTATTTCCGATGAAATTTCTGTGTTTCATCGTCAATGGCAAGGTCCAAGGTATACAGTAAACCCGCAGAGGTGCATCGGAATGTAAAACTAGTGACACAGGAAACGCTCAAAACATAGACAGTAGGAAGACTCAGTCTTCCTGTACTTAAGTCGGCATTGTGTCTCTTATATTTAATTCCGATGCAATTTCTGTGTTTCATCGTCAATGGGAAGGTCCAAGGGAAACAGTAAACCTGCAGAGGTGCATCGGAATGTAAAACTGGTGACACAGGAAACGCTCAAAACATAGACAGTAGGAAGACTCAGTCTTCCTGTACTTAAGTCGGCATTGTGACTCTTATATTTAATTCCGAAGCAATTTCTGTTTTTCATCGTCAATGGGAAGGTCCAAGGGATACAGTAAACCTGCAGAGGTGCATCGGAAAGTAAAACTGATGACACAGGAAACGCTCAAAACATAGACAGGAGTAAGACTTAGTCTTCCTGTATTTAAGTCGGCATTGTGTCTCTCATATTTAATTCCGATGCAATTTCTGTGTTTCATCGTGAATGGGAAGGTCCATGTGATATAGTAATCCTGCAGAGGTGCATCGGAAAGTAAAACTGATGACACAGGAAACGCTCAAAACATAGACAGTAGGAAGACTCAGTCTTCTTGTACTTAAGTCGGCATTGAGTCTCTTATATTTAATTCCGATGTAATTTCTGTTTTTCATCGTCAATGGGAAGGTCCAAGGGATACAGTAAACCTGCAGAGGTGCATCAGAATGTAAAACTGGTGACACAGGAAACGCTCAACACATAGACAGTAGGAAGACTCAGTCTTCCTGTACTTAAGTCGGCATTGTGTCTCATATATTTAATTCCGATGCAATTTTTGTGTTTCATCGTCATTGGGAAGGTCCAATGGATACAGAAAACCTGCAGAGGTGCATCAGAATGTAAAACTGGTGACACAGGAAACGCTCAAAACATAGACAGTAGGAAGGCTCAGTCTTCCTATACTTAAGTCGGCATTGTGTCTCTTATATTTATTTCCGATGCAAATTCTGTGTTTCATCGTGAATGGGAAGGTCCAAGGGATATTGTAAACCTGCAGAGGTGCCCCGGAAAGTAAAACTGATGACACAGGAAACGCTCAAATGTAGATAGTAGGAAGGCTTAGTCTTCCTGTACTTAATTCGGCATAGTGTCTCTTATATTTAATTCCGATGCAATTTTTTGTGTTTGTTCGTCAATGGGAAGGTCCAATGGATACAGAAAACCTGCAGAGGTGCATCAGAATGTAAAACTGGTGACACAGGAAACGCTCAAAACATAGACAGCAGGAAGGCTCAGTCTTCCTATACTTAAGTCGGCATTGTGTCTCTTATATTTATTTCCGATGAAATTTCTGTGTTTCATCGTGAATGGGAAGGTCCAAGGGGTATAGTAAACCTGCAGAGGTGCATCGGAAAGTAAAACTGATGACACAGGAAACGCTCAAAACATAGACAGTAGGAAGACTTAGTCTTCCTGTACTTAATTCGGCATAATGTCTCTTATATTTAATTCTGATGCAATTTCTGTGTTTCATCGTCACTGTGAAGGTCCAAGGGATACAGTAAACCTGTAGAGGTGCATCGGAAAATAAAACTGGTGACACAGGAAACGCTCAAATTATAGACAGTAGGAAGACTCAGTCTTCCTGTACTTAAGTCGGCATTGTGTCTCTTATATTTAATTCCGATGCAATTTCTGTGTTTCATCGTCAATGGGAAGGTCCAAGGGATATAGTAAACGTGCAGAGGTGCATCGGAAAGTAAAACTGATGACACAGGAAACGCTCAACACATAGACAGTAGAAAGACTCATTCTTCCTGTACTTAGGTCGGCATTGTGTCTCTTATATTTAATTCCGATGCAATTTCTGTGTTTCATCGTGAATGGGAAGGTCCAAGGGATACAGTAAACCTGCAGAGGTACATCGGAATGTAAAACTGGTGACACAGGAAACGCTCAAACATAGACAGTAGAATGACTCAGTCTTGCTGTACTTAAGTCGGCATTGTGTCTCTTATATTTAATTCCGATGAAATTTCTGTGTTTCATCGTGAATGGGAAGGTCCAAGGGATATAGTAAACCTGCAGAGGTGCATCGGAAAGTAAAACTGATGACACAGGAAACGCTCAAAACATAGACAGTCGGAAGACTTAGTCTTCCTGTACTTAAGTCGGCATTGTGTCTCTTATATTTAATTCCGATGCAATTTCTGTGTTTCATCGTGAATGGGAAGGCCAAGGGATATAGTATTCCTGCAGAAGTGCATCGGAAAGTAAAACTGATGACACAGGAAACGCTCAAAACATAGACAGTAGGAAGACTCAGTCTTCTTGTAATTAGGTCGGCATTGTGTCTCTTATATTTAATTCCGATGCAATTTCTGTTTTTCATCGTCAATGGGAAGGTCCAAGGGATACAGTAATCCTGCAGAGGTGCATCAGAATGTAAAACTGGTGACACAGGAAACGCTCAACACATAGACAGTAGGAAGACTCATTCTTCCGGTACTTAAGTCGGCATTGTGTCTCTTATATTTAATTCCGATGCAATTTCTGTGTTTCATCGTCAATGGCAAGGTCCAAGGTATACAGTAAACCCGCAGAGGTGCATCGGAATGTAAAACTAGTGACACAGGAAACGCTCAAAACATAGAGCGTAGGAAGACTCAGTCTTCCTGTACTTAAGTCGGCATTGTGTCTCTTATATTTAATTCCGATGCAATTTCTGTTTTTTATCGTCAATGGGAAGGTCCAAGGGATACAGTAATCCTGCAGAGGTGCATCAGAATGTAAATCTGGTGACACAGGAAACGCTCAACACATAGACAGTAGGAAGACTCATTCTTCCTGTACTTATGTCGGCATTGTGTCTCTTATATTTAATTCCGATGCAATTTCTGTGTTTCATCGTCAATGGCAAGGTCCAAGGTATACAGTAAACCCGCAGAGGTGCATCGGAATGTAAAACTAGTGACACAGGAAACGCTCAAAACATAGACAGTAGGAAGACTCAGTCTTCCTGTACTGAAGTCGGCATTGTGTCTCTTATATTTAATTCCGATGCAATTTCTGTGTTTCATCGTCAATGGGAAGGTCCAAGGGAAACAGTAAACCTGCAGAGGTGCATCGGAATGTAAAACTGGTGACACAGGAAACGCTCAAAACATAGACAGTAGGAAGACTCAGTCTTCCTGTACTTAAGTCGGCATTGTGTCTCTTATATTTATTTCCGATGAAATTTCTGTGTTTCATCGTGAATGGGAAGGTCCAAGGGATATAGTAATCCTGCAGAGGTGCATCGGAATGTAAAACTGATGACAAAGAAAACGCTCAAAACATAGACAGTAGGAAGACTTAGTCTTCCTGTACTTAAGTCGGCATTGTGACTCTTATATTTAATTCCGATGCAATTTCTGTTTTTCTCGACAATGGGAAGGTCCGAGGGATACAGTAAACCTGCAGAGTAGCATCGGAAAGTAAAACTGATGACACAGGAAACGCTTAAAACATAGACAGTGGGAAGACTTAGTCTTCCTGTACTTAAGTCGGCATTGTGTCTCTTATATTTAATTCCGATGCAATTTCTGTGTTTCATCGTCAATGGCAAGGTCCAAGGTATACAGTAAACCCGCAGAGGTGCATCGGAATGTAAAACTAGTGACACAGGAAACGCTCAAAACATAGACAGTAGGAAGACTCAGTCTTCCTGTACTTAAGTCGGCATTGTGTCTCTTATATTTAATTCCGATGCAATTTCTGTGTTTCATCGTCAATGGGAAGGTCCAAGGGAAACAGTAAACCTGCAGAGGTGCATCGGAATGTAAAACTGGTGACACAGGAAACGCTCAAAACATAGACAGTAGGAAGACTCAGTCTTCCTGTACTTAAGTCGGCATTGTGTCTCTTATATTTATTTCCGATGAAATTTCTGTGTTTCATCGTGAATGGGAAGGTCCAAGGGATATAGTAATCCTCCAGAGGTGCATCGGAATGTAAAACTGATGACAAAGAAAACGCTCAAAACATAGACAGTAGGAAGACTTAGTCTTCCTGTACTTAAGTCGGCATTGTGACTCTTATATTTAATTCCGATGCAATTTCTGTTTTTCATCGTCAATGGGAAGGTCCAAGGGATACAGTAAACCTGCAGAGTAGCATCGGAAAGTAAAACTGATGACACAGGAAACGCTTAAAACATAGACAGTGGGAAGACTTAGTCTTCCTGTACTTAAGTCGGCATTGTGTCTCTTATATTTAATTCCGATGCAATTTCTGTGTTTCATCGTCAATGGGAAGGTCCAAGGGAAACAGTAAACCTGCAGAGGTGCATCGGAATGTAAAACTGGTGACACAGGAAACGCTCAAACATAGACAGTAGGAAGACTCAGTCTTCCTGTACTTAAGTCGGCATTGTGTCTCTTATATTTATTTCCGATGAAAATTCTGTGTTTCATCGTGAATGGGAAGGTCCAAGGGTTATAGTAATCCTGCAGAGGTGCATCGGAATGTAAAACTGATGACAAAGAAAACGCTCAAAACATAGACAGTAGGAAGACTTAGTCTTCCTGTACTTAAGTCGGCATTGTGACTATTATATTTCATTCCGATGCAATTTCTGTTTTTCATCGTCAATGGGAAGGTCCAAGGGATACAGTAAACCTGCAGAGGTGCATCGGAAAGTAAAACTGATGACACAGGAAACGCTCAAAACATAGACAGTAGGAAGACTTAGTCTTCCTGTCTTTATGTCGGCATTGTGTCTCTTATATTTAATTCCGATGCAATTTCTGTTTTTCATCGTCAGTGGGAAGGTCCAAGGGATACAGTAAACCTGCAGAAGTGCATCAGAATGTAAAACAGGTGACACAGGAAACGCTCAACACATAGACAGTAGGAAGACTCAGTCTTCCTGTACTTAAGTCGGCATTGTGTCTCTTATATTTAATTCCGATGCAATTTCTGTGTTTCATCGTCAATGGGAAGGTCCAATGGATACAGAAAACCTGCAGAGGTGCATCAGAATGTAAAACTGGTGACACAGGAAACGCTCAAAACATAGACAGTAGGAAGGCTCAGTCTTCCTATACTTAAGTCGGCATTGTGTCTCTTATATTTATTTCTGATGAAATTTCTGTGTTTCATCGTCAATGGGAAGGTCCAAGGGATATAGTAAACCTGCAGAGGTGCCCCGGAATGTAAAACTGATGACACAGGAAACGGTCAAATATAGACAGTAGGAAGACTTAGTCTTCCTGTACTTAATTCGGCATAGTGTCTCTTATATTTAATTCCGATGCAATTTCTGTGTTTCATCGTCAATGGGAAGGTCCAATGGATATAGAAAACCTGCAGAGGTGCATCAGAATGTAAAACTGGTGACACAGGAAACGCTCAAACCATAGACAGTAGGAAGGCTCAGTCTTCCTATACTTAAGTCGGCATTGTGTCTTTTATATTTATTTCCGATGAAATTTCTGTGTTTCATCGTGAATGGGAAGGTCCAAGGGATATAGTAAACCTGCAGAGGTGCATCGGAAAGTAAAACTGATGACACAGGAAACGCTCAAATTATGGACAGTAGGAAGACTCAGGCTTCCTGTACTTAAGTCGGCATTGTGTCTCTTATATTTAATTCCGATGCAATTTCTGTGTTTCATCGTCAATGGGAAGGTCCAAGGGATATAGTAAACCTGCAGAGGTGCATCGGAAAGTAAAACTGATGACACAGGAAACGCTCAACACATAGACAGTAGGAAGACTTAGTCTTCCTGTACTTAAGTCGGCATTGTGTCTCTTATATTTAATTCCGATGCAATTTCTGTGTTTGATCGTCAATGGGAAGGTCCAAGGGATACAGTAAACCTGCAGAGGTGCATCGGAATGTGAAACTGGTGACACAGGAAACGCTCAAAACGTAGACAGTAGGAAGACTCAGTCTTCCTGTGCTTAAGTAGGCATTGTGTCTCTTAAATTTAACTCCGATGCAATTTCTGTGTTTCATCGTCAATGGGAAGGTCCAAGGGATACAGTAAACCTGCAGAGGTGCATCAGAATGTAAAACTGGTGACACAGGAAACGCTCAAAACATAGACAGTAGGAAGACTCAGTCTTCCTGTACTAAAGTCGGTATTGTGTCTCTTATATTCTATTCCGATGCAATTTCTGCGTTTCATCGTCAATGGGAGAGTCCAAGGGATACAGAAAACCTCCAGAGGTGCATCGGAATGTAAAACTAGTGACACAGGAAACGCTCAAAACATGGACAGTAGGAAGACTCAGTCTTCCTGTTCTTAAGTCGGCATTGTGTCTCTTATATTTAATTCCGATGCAATTTCTGTGTTTCATCGTCAATGGGAAGGTCCAATGGATACAGTAAACCTGCAGAGGTGCATCAGAATGTAAAACTGGTGACACAGGAAACGCTCAAAACATAGACAGTAGGAAGACTCAGTCTTCCTGTACTTAAGTCGGCATTGTGGCTCTTATATTTAATTCCGATGCGATTTCTGTGTTTCATCGACAATGGGAAGGTCCAAGGGATATAGTAAACCGGCAGAGGTGCATCGGAATGTAAAACAGGTGACACAGATAACGCTCAAAACATTGACCGTACGAAGACTGTTTTCTTATACTTAAGTCGGCATTGTGTCTCTTATATTTAATTTCGATGCAATTTCTGTGTTTCATCGTCAATGGGAAGGTCCAAGGGATACAGGAAACCTGCAGAGGTGCATCGGAATGTAAAACTGGTGACTCAGGAAACGCTCAAAACATAGACAGTAGGAAGACTCAGTCTTCCTGTACTTAAGTTGGCATCGTGTCATTTATATTTAATTCCGATGCAATTTCTGTGTTTCATCGTCAATGGGAAGGTCCAAGAGACACAGTAAAATTGCAGAGGTGCATCGGAATGTAAAACCGGTGACATAGGAAACGCTCAAAACATGGACAGTAGGAAGACTCAGTCTTCCTGTACTTAAGTCGGCATTGTGTCTCTTATATTTAATTCCGATGCAATTTCTGTGTTTCATCGTCAATGGGAAGGTCCAATGGATACAGAAAACCTGCAGAGGTGCATCAGAATGTAAAACTGGTGACACAGGAAACGCTCAAAACATAGACAGTAGGAAGGCTCAGTCTTCCTATACTTAAGTCGGCATTGTGTCTCTTATATTTATTTCTGATGAAATTTCTGTGTTTCATCGTGAATGGGAAGGTCCAAGGGATATAGTAAACCTGCAGAGGTGCCCCGGAATGTAAAACTGATGACACAGGAAACGCTCAAATATAGACAGTAGGAAGACTTAGTCTTCCTGTACTTAATTCGGCATAGTGTCTCTTATATTTAATTCCGATGCAATTTCTGTGTTTCATCGTCAATGGGAAGGTCCAATGGATTTAGAAAACCTGCAGAGGTCCATCAGAATGTAAAACTGGTGACACAGGAAACGCTCAAACCATAGACAGTAGGAAGGCTCAGTCATCCTATACTTAAGTCGGCATTGTGTCTCTTATATTTATTTCCGATGAAATTTCTGTGTTTCATCGTGAATGGGAAGGTCCAAGGGATATAGTAAACCTGCAGAGGTGCATCGGAAAGTAAAACTGATGACACAGGAAACGCTCAAAACATAGACAGTAGGAAGACTTAGTCTTCCTGTACTTAATTCGGCATAGTGTCTCTTATATTTAATTCCGATGCAATTTCTGTGATTCATCGTCACTGTGAAGGTCCAAGGGATACAGTAAACCTGTAGAGGTGCATCGGAAAATAAAACTGGTGACACAGGAAACGCTCAAATTATAGACAGTAGGAAGACTCAGGCTTCCTGTACTTAAGTCGGCATTGTGTCTCTTATATTTAATTCCGATGCAATTTCTGTGTTTCATCGTCAATGGGAAGGTCCAAGGGATATAGTAAACCTGCAGAGGTGCATCGGAAAGTAAAACTGATGACACAGGAAACGCTCAACACATAGACAGTAGGAAGACTTAGTCTTCCTGTACTTAAGTCGGCATTGTGTCTCTTATATTTAATTCCGATGCAATTTCTGTGTTTGATCGTCAATGGGAAGGTCCAACGGATACAGTAAACCCGCAGAGGTGCATCGGAATGTAAAACTAGTGACACAGGAAACGCTCAAAACATAGACAGTAGGAAGACTCAGTCTTCCTGTACTTAAGTCGGCATAGTGTCTCTTATATTTAATTCCGATGCAATTTCTGTGTTTCATCGTCAATGGGAAGGTCCAAGGGAAACAGTAAACCTGCAGAGGTGCATCGGAATGTAAAACTGGTGACACAGGAAACGCTCAAACATAGACAGTAGGAAGACTCAGTCTTCCTGTACTTAAGTCGGCATTGTGTCTCTTATATTTATTTCCGTTGAAATTTCTGTGTTTCATCGTGAATGGGAAGGTCCAAGGGATATAGTAATCCTGTAGAGGTGCATCGGAATCTAAAACTGATGACACAGGAAGCGCTCAAAACATAGACAGTAGGAAGGCTCAGTCTTCCTATACTTAAGTCGGCATTGTGTCTCTTATATTTATTTCCGATGTAATTTCTGTGTTTCATCGTGAATGGGAAGGTCCAAGGGAAATAGTAAACCTGCAGAGGTGCATCTGAAAGTAAAACTGATGACACAGGAAACGCTCAAAACATAGACAGTAGGAAGAGTTAGTCTTCCTGTACTTAATTCGGCATAGTGTCTCTTATATTTAATTCCGATGCAATTTCTGTGTTTCATCGTCAATGGGAAGGTCCAAGGGATACAGGAAACCTGCAGAGGTGCATCGGAATGTAAAACTGGTGACTCAGGAAACGCTCAAAACATAGACAGTAGGAAGACTCAGTCTTCCTGTACTTAAGTTGGCATCGTGTCTTTTAAATGTAACTCCGATGCAATTTCTGTGTTTCATCGTCAATGGGAAGGTCCAATGGATACTGAAAACCTGCAGAGGTGCATCAGAATGTAAAACTGGTGACACAGGAAACGCTCAAAACATAGACAGTAGGAAGGCTCAGTCTTCCTATACTTAAGTCGGCATTGTGTCTCTTATATTTATTTCCGATGAAATTTCTGTGTTTCATCGTGAATGGGAAGGTCCAAGGGAAATAGTAAACCTGCAGAGGTGCATCTGAAAGTAAAACTGATGACACAGGAAACGCTCAAAACATAGACAGTAGGAAGAGTTAGTCTTCCTGTACTTAATTCGGCATAGTGTCTCTTATATTTAATTCCGATGCAATTTCTGTGTTTCACCGTCAATGGGAAGGTCCAAGGGATATAGTAAACCTGCAGAGGTGCATCGGAAAGTAAAACTGATGACACAGGAAACGCTCAAAACATAGACAGTAGGAAGACTTAGTCTTCCTGTACTTAATTCGGCATAGTGTCTCTTATATTTATTTCCGATGCAATTTCTGTGTTTCATCGTCAATGGGAAGGTCCAAGAGATACAGTAAAATTCCAGGGGTGCATCGGAATGTAAAACTAGTGACATAGGAAACGCTCAAAACATAGACAGTAGGAAAACTCAGTCTTCCTGTACTTAAGTCGGCATTGTGTCTCTTATATTTAATTCCGATGCAATTTCTGTGTTTCATCGTCAATGGGAAGGTCCAAGGGATACAGTAAGCCTGCAGAGGTGCATCGGAATGTGAAACTGGTGACACAGGAAACGCTCAAAACATAGACAGTAGGAAGACTCAGTCTTCCTGTGCTTAAGTAGGCATTGTGTCTTTTAAATGTAACTCCGATGCAATTTCTGTGTTTCATCGTCAATGGGAAGGTCCAAGGGAAACAGTAAACCTGCAGAGGTGCATCGGAATGTAAAACTGGTGACACAGGAAACGCTCAAAACATAGACAGTAGGAAGACTCAGTCTTCCTGTACTTAAGTCGGCATTGTGTCTCTTATATTTATTTCCGATGAAATTTCTGTGTTTCATCGTGAATGGGAAGGTCCAAGGGATATAGTAATCCTCCAGAGGTGCATCGGAATGTAAAACTGATGACAAAGAAAACGCTCAAAACATAGACAGTAGGAAGACTTAGTCTTCCTGTACTTAAGTCGGCATTGTGACTCTTATATTTAATTCCGATGCAATTTCTGTTTTTCATCGTCAATGGGAAGGTCCAAGGGATACAGTAAACCTGCAGAGTAGCATCGGAAAGTAAAACTGATGACACAGGAAACGCTTAAAACATAGACAGTGGGAAGACTTAGTCTTCCTGTACTTAAGTCGGCATTGTGTCTCTTATATTTAATTCCGATGCGATTTCTGTGTTTCATCGTCAATGGGAAGGTCCAAGGGAAACAGTAAACCTGCAGAGGTGCATCGGAATGTAAAACTGGTGACACAGGAAACGCTCAAACATAGACAGTAGGAAGACTCAGTCTTCCTGTACTTAAGTCGGCATTGTGTCTCTTATATTTATTTCCGATGAAAATTCTGTGTTTCATCGTGAATGGGAAGGTCCAAGGGTTATAGTAATCCTGCAGAGGTGCATCGGAATGTAAAACTGATGACAAAGAAAACGCTCAAAACATAGACAGTAGGAAGACTTAGTCTTCCTGTACTTAAGTCGGCATTGTGACTATTATATTTCATTCCGATGCAATTTCTGTTTTTCATCGTCAATGGGAAGGTCCAAGGGATACAGTAAACCTGCAGAGGTGCATCGGAAAGTAAAACTGATGACACAGGAAACGCTCAAAACATAGACAGTAGGAAGACTTAGTCTTCCTGTCTTTATGTCGGCATTGTGTCTCTTATATTTAATTCCGATGCAATTTCTGTTTTTCATCGTCAGTGGGAAGGTCCAAGGGATACAGTAAACCTGCAGAGGTGCATCAGAATGTAAAACTGGTGACACAGGAAACGCTCAACACATAGACAGTAGGAAGACTCAGTCTTCCTGTACTTAAGTCGGCATTGTGTCTCTTATATTTAATTCCGATGCAATTTCTGTGTTTCATCGTCAATGGGAAGGTCCAATGGATACAGAAAACCTGCAGAGGTGCATCAGAATGTAAAACTGGTGACACAGGAAACGCTCAAAACATAGACAGTAGGAAGGCTCAGTCTTCCTATACTTAAGTCGGCATTGTGTCTCTTATATTTATTTCTGATGAAATTTCTGTGTTTCATCGTCAATGGGAAGGTCCAAGGGATATAGTAAACCTGCAGAGGTGCCCCGGAATGTAAAACTGATGACACAGGAAACGGTCAAATATAGACAGTAGGAAGACTTAGTCTTCCTGCACTTAATTCGGCATAGTGTCTCTTATATTTAATTCCGATGCAATTTCTGTGTTTCATCGTCAATGGGAAGGTCCAATGGATATAGAAAACCTGCAGAGGTGCATCAGAATGTAAAACTGGTGACACAGGAAACGCTCAAACCATAGACAGTAGGAAGGCTCAGTCTTCCTATACTTAAGTCGGCATTGTGTCTCTTATATTTATTTCCGATGAAATTTCTGTGTTTCATCGTGAATGGGAAGGTCCAAGGGATATAGTAAACCTGCAGAGGTGCATCGGAAAGTAAAACTGATGACACAGGAAACGCTCAAATTATGGACAGTAGGAAGACTCAGGCTTCCTGTACTTAAGTCGGCATTGTGTCTCTTATATTTAATTCCGATGCAATTTGTGTGTTTCATCGTCAATGGGAAGGTCCAAGGGATATAGTAAACCTGCAGAGGTGCATCGGAAAGTAAAACTGATGACACAGGAAACGCTCAACACATAGACAGTAGGAAGACTTAGTCTTCCTGTACTTAAGTCGGCATTGTGTCTCTTATATTTAATTCCGATGCAATTTCTGTGTTTGATCGTCAATGGGAAGGTCCAAGGGATACAGTAAACCTGCAGAGGTGCATCGGAATGTGAAACTGGTGACACAGGAAACGCTCAAAACGTAGACAGTAGGAAGACTCAGTCTTCCTGTGCTTAAGTAGGCATTGTGTCTCTTAAATTTAACTCCGATGCAATTTCTGTGTTTCATCGTCAATGGGAAGGTCCAAGGGATACAGCAAACCTGCAGAGGTGCATCAGAATGTAAAACTGGTGACACAGGAAACGCTCAAAACATAGACAGTAGGAAGACTCAGTCTTCCTGTACTAAAGTCGGTATTGTGTCTCTTATATTCTATTCCGATGCAATTTCTGCGTTTCATCGTCAATGGGACAGTCCAAGGGATACAGAAAACCTCCAGAGGTGCATCGGAATGTAAAACTAGTGACACAGGAAACGCTCAAAACATGGACAGTAGGAAGACTCAGTCCTCCTGTTCTTAAGTCGGCATTGTGTCTATTATATTTAATTCCGATGCAATTTCTGTGTTTCATCGTCAATGGGAAGGTCCAATGGATACAGTAAACCTGCAGAGGTGCATCAGAATGTAAAACTGGTGACACAGGAAACGCTCAAAACATAGACAGTAGGAAGACTCAGTCTTCCTGTACTTAAGTCGGCATTGTGGCTCTTATATTTAATTCCGATGCGATTTCTGTGTTTCATCGACAATGGGAAGGTCCAAGGGATATAGTAAACCGGCAGAGGTGCATCGGAATGTAAAACAGGTGACACAGGAAACGCTCAAAACATTGACCGTACGAAGACTGTTTTCTTATACTTAAGTCGGCATTGTGTCTCTTATATTTAATTTCGATGCAATTTCTGTGTTTCATCGTCAATGGGAAGGTCCAAGGGATACAGGAAACCTGCAGAGGTGCATCGGAATGTAAAACTGGTGACACAGGAAACGCTCAAAACATAGACAGTAGGAAGACTCAGTCTTCCTGTACTTAAGTTGGCATCGTGTCATTTATATTTAATTCCGATGCAATTTCTGCGTTTCATCGTCAATGGGAAGGTCCAAGAGACACAGTAAAATTGCAGAGGTGCATCGGAATGTAAAACCGGTGACATAGGAAACGCTCAAAACATGGACAGTAGGAAGACTCAGTCTTCCTGTACTTAAGTCGGCATTGTGTCTCTTATATTTAATTCCGATGCAATTTCTGTGTTTCATCGTCAATGGGAAGGTCCAATGGATACAGAAAACCTGCAGAGGTGCATCAGAATGTAAAACTGGTGACACAGGAAACGCTTAAAACATAGACAGTAGGAAGGCTCAGTCTTCCTATACTTAAGTCGGCATTGTGTCTCTTATATTTATTTCTGATGAAATTTCTGTGTTTCATCGTGAATGGCAAGGTCCAAGGGATATAGTAAACCTGCAGAGGTGCCCCGGAATGTAAAACTGATGACACAGGAAACGCTCAAATATAGACAGTAGGAAGACTTAGTCTTCCTGTACTTAATTCGGCATAGTGTCTCTTATATTTAATTCCGATGCAATTTCTGTGTTTCATCGTCAATGGGAAGGTCCAATGGATTTAGAAAACCTGCAGAGGTGCATCAGAATGTAAAACTGGTGACACAGGAAACGCTCAAACCATAGACAGTAGGAAGGCTCAGTCATCCTATACTTAAGTCGGCATTGTGTCTCTTATATTTATTTCCGATGAAATTTCTGTGTTTCATCGTGAATGGGAAGGTCCAAGGGATATAGTAAACCTGCAGAGGTGCACCGGAAAGTAAAACTGATGACACAGGAAACGCTCAAAACATAGACAGTAGGAAGACTTAGTCTTCCTGTACTTAATTCGGCATAGTGTCTCTTATATTTAATTCCGATGCAATTTCTGTGATTCATCGTCACTGTGAAGGTCCAAGGGATACAGTAAACCTGTAGAGGTGCATCGGAAAATAAAACTGGTGACACAGGAAACGCTCAAATTATAGACAGTAGGAAGACTCAGGCTTCCTGTACTTAAGTCGGCATTGTGTCTCTTATATTTAATTCCGATGCAATTTCTGTGTTTCATCGTCAATGGGAAGGTCCAAGGGATATAGTAAACCTGCAGAGGTGCATCGGAAAGTAAAACTGATGACACAGGAAACGCTCAACACATAGACAGTAGGAAGACTTAGTCTTCCTGTACTGAAGTCGGCATTGTGTCTCTTATATTTAATTCCGATGCAATTTCTGTGTTTGATCGTCAATGGGAAGGTCCAACGGATACAGTAAACCCGCAGAGGTGCATCGGAATGTAAAACTAGTGACACAGGAAACGCTCAAAACATAGAGAGTAGGAAGACTCAGTCTTCCTGTACTTAAGTCGGCATAGTGTCTCTTATATTTAATTCCGATGCAATTTCTGTGTTTCATCGTCAATGGGAAGGTCCAAGGGAAACAGTAAACCTGCAGAGGTGCATCGGAATGTAAAACTGGTGACACAGGAAACGCTCAAACATAGACAGTAGGAAGACTCAGTCTTCCTGTACTTAAGTCGGCATTGTGTCTCTTATATTTATTTCCGTTGAAATTTCTGTGTTTCATCGTGAATGGGAAGGTCCAAGGGATATAGTAATCCTGTAGAGGTGCATCGGAATCTAAAACTGATGACACAGGAAGCGCTCAAAACATAGACAGTAGGAAGGCTCAGTCTTCCTATACTTAAGTCGGCATTGTGTCTCTTATATTTATTTCCGATGTAATTTCTGTGTTTCATCGTGAATGGGAAGGTCCAAGGGAAATAGTAAACCTGCAGAGGTGCATCTGAAAGTAAAACTGATGACACAGGAAACGCTCAAAACATAGACAGTAGGAAGAGTTAGTCTTCCTGTACTTAATTCGGCATAGTGTCTCTTATATTTAATTCCGATGCAATTTCTGTGTTTCATCGTCAATGGGAAGGTCCAAGGGATACAGGAAACCTGCAGAGGTGCATCGGAATGTAAAACTGGTGACTCAGGAAACGCTCAAAACATAGACAGTAGGAAGACTCAGTCTTCCTGTACTTAAGTTGGCATCGTGTCTTTTAAATGTAACTCCGATGCAATTTCTGTGTTTCATCGTCTATGGGAAGGTCCAATGGATACTGAAAACCTGCAGAGGTGCATCAGAATGTAAAACTGGTGACACAGGAAACGCTCAAAACATAGACAGTAGGAAGGCTCAGTCTTCCTATACTTAAGTCGGCATTGTGTCTCTTATATTTATTTCCGATGAAATTTCTGTTTTTCATCGTCAATGGGAAGGTCCAAGGGAAATAGTAAACCTGCCGAGGTGCATCTGAAAGTAAAACTGATGACACAGGAAACGCTCAAAACATAGACAGTAGGAAGAGTTAGTCTTCCTGTACTTAATTCGGCATAGTGTCTCTTATATTTAATTCCGATGCACTTTCTGTGTTTCACCGTCAATGGGAAGGTCCAAGGGATATAGTAAACCTGCAGAGGTGCATCGGAAAGTAAAACTGATGACACAGGAAACGCTCAAAACATAGACAGTAGGAAGACTTAGTCCTCCTGTACTTAATTCGGCATAGTGTCTCTTATATTTATTTCCGATGCAATTTCTGTGTTTCATCGTCAATGGGAAGGTCCAAGAGATACAGTAAAATTCCAGGGGTGCATCGGAATGTAAAACTAGTGACATAGGAAACGCTCAAAACATAGACAGTAGGAAAACTCAGTCTTCCTGTACTTAAGTCGGCATTGTGTCTCTTATATTTAATTCCGATGCAATTTCTGTGTTTCATCGTCAATGGGAAGGTCCAAGGGATACAGTAAGCCTGCAGAGGTGCATCGGAATGTGAAACTGGTGACACAGGGAACGCTCAAAACATAGACAGTAGGAAGACTCAGTCTTCCTGTGCTTAAGTAGGCATTGTGTCTTTTAAATGTAACTCCGATGCAATTTCTGTGTTTCATCGTCAATGGGAAGGTCCAATGGATACTGAAAACCTGCAGAGGTGCATCAGAATGTAAAACTGGTGACACAGGAAACGCTCAAAACATAGACAGTAGGAAGGCTCAGTCTTCCTATACTTAAGTCGGCATTGTGTCTCTTATATTTATTTCCGATGAAATTTCTGTGTTTCATCGTGAATGGGAAGGTCCAAGGGAAATAGTAAACCTGCAGAGGTGCATCTGAAAGTAAAACTGATGACACAGGAAACGCTCAAAACATAGACAGTAGGAAGAGTTAGTCTTCCTGTACTTAATTCGGCATAGTGTCTCTTATATTTAATTCCGATGCAATTTCTGTGTTTCACCGTCAATGGGAAGGTCCAAGGGATATAGTAAACCTGCAGAGGTGCATCGGAAAGTAAAACTGATGACACAGGAAACGCTCAAAACATAGACAGTAGGAAGACTTAGTCTTCCTGTACTTAATTCGGCATAGTGTCTCTTATATTTAATTCCGATGCAATTTCTGTGTTTCATCGTCACTGTGAAGGTCCAAGGGATACAGTAAACCTGTAGAGGTGCATCGGAAAATAAAACTGGTGACACAGGAAACGCTCACATTATAGACAGTAGGAAGACTCAGGCTTCCTGTACTTAAGTTGGCATCGTGTCTCTTATATTTAATTCCGATGCAATTTCTGTGTTTCATCGTGAATGGGAAGGTCCAAGAGACACAGTAAAATTGCAGAGGTGCATCGGAATGTAAAACTGGTGACACAGGAAACGCTCAAAACATAGACAGTAGGAAGACTCAGTCTTCCTGTACCTAAGTCGGCATTGTGTCTCTTATATTTATTTCCGATGAAATTTCTGTGTTTCATCGTGAATGGGAAGGTCCAAGGGATACAGTAAACCAGTAGAGATATATCGGAATGCAAAACTGTTGACACAGGAAACGCTCAAATTTTAGACAATAGGAAGATTCAGTCCTCCTGTGCTTAAGTAGGCATTGTGTCTCTTAAATTTAATTCCGATGCAATTTCTGTGTTTCATCGTCAATGGGAAAGTCCAAGGGATACAGGAAACCTGCAGAGGTGCATCAGAATGTAAAACTGGTGACACAGGAAACGCTCAAACATAGACAGTAGGAAGACTCAGTCTTCCTGCACTTAAGTCGGTATTGTGTCTCTTATATTTTATTCCGATGAAATTTCTGCGTTTCATCGTCAATGGGAAAGTCCAAGGGATACAGCAAACCTGCAGAGGTGCATCGGAATGTAAAACTAGTGACACAGGAAACGCTCAAAACATAGACAGTAGGAAGACTCAGTCTTCCTGTAGTTAAGTCGTCATTGTGTCTCTTATATTTAATTACGATGCAATTTCTGTGTTTCATCGTCAATGGGAAGGTCCAATGGATACAGTAAACCTGCAGAGGTGCATCAGAATGTAAAACTGGTGACACAGGAAACGCTCAAAACATAGACAGTAGGAAGGCTCAGTCTTCCTATACTTAAGTCGGCATTGTGTCTCTTATATTTATTTCTGATGAAATTTCTGTGTTTCATCGTGAATGGGAAGGTCCAAGGGATATAGTAAACCTGCAGAGGTGCCCCGGAATGTAAAACTGATGACACAGGAAACGGTCAAATAGAGACAGTAGGAAGACTTAGTCTTCCTGTACTTAATTCGGCATAGTGTCTCTTATATTTAATTCCGATGCAATTTCTGTGTTTCATCGTCAATGGGAAGGTCCAATGGATATAGAAAACCTGCAGAGGTGCATCAGAATGTAAAACTGGTGACACAGGAAACGCTCAAACCATAGACAGTAGGAAGGCTCAGTCTTCCTATACTTAAGTCGGCATTGTGTCTCTCATATTTATTTCCGATGAAATTTCTGTGTTTCATCGTGAATGGGAAGGTCCAAGGGATATAGTAAACCTGCAGAGGTGCATCGGAAAGTAAAACTGATGACACAGGAAACGCTCAAAACATAGACAGTAGGAAGACTTAGTCTTCCTGTACTTAATTCGGCATAGTGTCTCTTATATTTAATTCCGATGCAATTTCTGTGTTTCATCGTCACTGTGAAGGTCCAAGGGATACAGTAAACCTGTAGAGGTGCATCGGAAAATAAAACTGGTGACAAAGGAAACGCTCAAATTATAGACAGTAGGAAGACTCAGGCTTCCTGTACTTAAGTCGGCATTGTGTCTCTTATATTTAATTCCGATGCAATTTCTGTGTTTCATCGTCAATGGGAAGGTCCAAGGGATATAGTAAACCTGCAGAGGTGCATCGGAAAGTAAAACTGATGACACAGGAAACGCTCAACACATAGACAGTAGGAAGACTTAGTCTTCCTGTACTTAAGTCGGCATTGTGTCTCTTATATTTAATTCCGATGCAATTTCTGTGTTTGATCGTCAATGGGAAGGTCCAACGGATACAGTAAACCCGCAGAGGTGCATCGGAATGTAAAACTAGTGACACAGGAAACGCTCAAAACATAGACAGTAGGAAGACTCAGTCTTCCTGTACTTAAGTCGGCATAGTGTCTCTTATATTTAATTCCGATGCAATTTCTGTGTTTCATCGTCTATGGGAAGGTCCAAGGGAAACAGTAAACCTGCAGAGGTGCATCGGAATGTAAAACTGGTGACACAGGAAACGCTCAAACATAGACAGTAGGAAGACTCAGTCTTCCTGTACTTAAGTCGGCATTGTGTTTCTTATATTTATTTCCGTTGAAATTTCTGTGTTTCATCGTGAATGGGAAGGTCCAAGGGATATAGTAATCCTGTAGAGGTGCATCGGAATCTAAAACTGATGACACAGGAAGCGCTCAAAACATAGACAGTAGGAAGGCTCAGTCTTCCTATACTTAAGTCGGCATTGTGTCTCTTATATTTATTTCCGATGTAATTTCTGTGTTTCATCGTGAATGGGAAGGTCCAAGGGAAATAGTAAACCTGCAGAGGTGCATCTGAAAGTAAAACTGATGACACAGGAAACGCTCAAAACATAGACAGTAGGAAGAGTTAGTCTTCCTGTACTTAATTCGGCATAGTGTCTCTTATATTTAATTCCGATGCAATTTCTGTGTTTCATCGTCAATGGGAAGGTCCAAGGGATACAGGAAACCTGCAGAGGTGCATCGGAATGTAAAACTGGTGACTCAGGAAACGCTCAAAACATAGACAGTAGGAAGACTCAGTCTTCCTGTACTTAAGTTGGCATCGTGTCTTTTAAATGTAACTCCGATGCAATTTCTGTGTTTCATCGTCAATGGGAAGGTCCAATGGATACTGAAAACCTGCAGAGGTGCATCAGAATGTAAAACTGGTGACACAGGAAACGCTCAAAACATAGACAGTAGGAAGGCTCAGTCTTCCTATACTTAAGTCGGCATTGTGTCTCTTATATTTATTTCCGATGAAATTTCTGTGTTTCATCGTGAATGGGAAGGTCCAAGGGAAATAGTAAACCTGCAGAGGTGCATCTGAAAGTAAAACTGATGACACAGGAAACGCTCAAAACATGACAGTAGGAAGAGTTAGTCTTCCTGTACTTAATTCGGCATAGTGTCTCTTATATTTAATTCCGATGCAATTTCTGTGTTTCACCGTCAATGGGAAGGTCCAAGGGATATAGTAAACCTGCAGAGGTGCATCGGAAAGTAAAACTGATGACACAGGAAACGCTCAAAACATAGACAGTAGGAAGACTTAGTCTTCCTGTACTTAATTCGGCATAGTGTCTCTTATATTTATTTCCGATGCAATTTCTGTGTTTCATCGTCAATGGGAAGGTCCAAGAGATACAGTAAAATTCCAGGGGTGCATCGGAATGTAAAACTAGTGACATAGGAAACGCTCAAAACATAGACAGTAGGAAAACTCAGTCTTCCTGTACTTAAGTCGGCATTGTGTCTCTTATATTTAATTCCGATGCAATTTCTGTGTTTCATCGTCAATGGGAAGGTCCAAGGGATACAGTAAGCCTGCAGAGGTGCATCGGAATGTGAAACTGGTGACACAGGAAACGCTCAAAACATAGACAGTAGGAAGACTCAGTCTTCCTGTGCTTAAGTAGGCATTGTGTCTTTTAAATGTAACTCCGATGCAATTTCTGTGTTTCATCGTCAATGGGAAGGTCCAATGGATACTGAAAACCTGCAGAGGTGCATCAGAATGTAAAACTGGTGACACAGGAAACGCTCAAAACATAGACAGTAGGAAGGCTCAGTCTTCCTATACTTAAGTCGGCATTGTGTCTCTTATATTTATTTCCGATGAAATTTCTGTGTTTCATCGTGAATGGGAAGGTCCAAGGGAAATAGTAAACCTGCAGAGGTGCATCTGAAAGTAAAACTGATGACACAGGAAACGCTCAAAACATAGACAGTAGGAAGTTAGTCTTCCTGTACTTAATTCGGCATAGTGTCTCTTATATTTAATTCCGATGCAATTTCTGTGTTTCACCGTCAATGGGAAGGTCCAAGGGATATAGTAAACCTGCAGAGGTGCATCGGAAAGTAAAACTGATGACACAGGAAACGCTCAAAACATAGACAGTAGGAAGACTTAGTCTTCCTGTACTTAATTCGGCATAGTGTCTCTTATATTTAATTCCGATGCAATTTCTGTGTTTCATCGTCACTGTGAAGGTCCAAGGGATACAGTAAACCTGTAGAGGTGCATCGGAAAATAAAACTGGTGACACAGGAAACGCTCACATTATAGACAGTAGGAAGACTCAGGCTTCCTGTACTTAAGTTGGCATCGTGTCTCTTATATTTAATTCTGATGCAATTTCTGTGTTTCATCGTGAATGGGAAGGTCCAAGAGACACAGTAAAATTGCAGAGGTGCATCGGAATGTAAAACTGGTGACACAGGAAACGCTCAAAACATAGACAGTAGGAAGACTCAGTCTTCCTGTACCTAAGTCGGCATTGTGTCTCTTATATTTATTTCCGATGAAATTTCTGTGTTTCATCGTGAATGGGAAGGTCCAAGGGATACAGTAAACCAGTAGAGATATATCGGAATGCAAAACTGTTGACACAGGAAACGCTCAAATTTTAGACAATAGGAAGATTCAGTCCTCCTGTGCTTAAGTAGGCATTGTGTCTCTTAAATTTAATTCCGATGCAATTTCTGTGTTTCATCGTCAATGGGAAAGTCCAAGGGATACAGTAAACCTGCAGAGGTGCATCAGAATGTAAAACTGGTGACACAGGAAACGCTCAAACATAGACAGTAGGAAGACTCAGTCTTCCTGCACTTAAGTCGGTATTGTGTCTCTTATATTTTATTCCGATGAAATTTCTGCGTTTCATCGTCAATGGGAAAGTCCAAGGGATACAGCAAACCTGCAGAGGTGCATCGGAATGTAAAACTAGTGACACAGGAAACGCTCAAAACATAGACAGTAGGAAGACTCAGTCTTCCTGTAGTTAAGTCGTCATTGTGTCTCTTATATTTAATTCCGATGCAATTTCTGTGTTTCATCGTCAATGGGAAGGTCCAATGGATACAGTAAACCTGCAGAGGTGCATCAGAATGTAAAACTGGTGACACAGGAAACGCTCAAAACATAGACAGTAGGAAGGCTCAGTCTTCCTATACTTAAGTCGGCATTGTGTCTCTTATATTTATTTCTGATGAAATTTCTGTGTTTCATCGTGAATGGGAAGGTCCAAGGGATATAGTAAACCTGCAGAGGTGCCCCGGAATGTAAAACTGATGACACAGGAAACGGTCAAATAGAGAGAGTAGGAAGACTTAGTCTTCCTGTACTTAATTCGGCATAGTGTCTCTTATATTTAATTCCGATGCAATTTCTGTGTTTCATCGTCAATGGGAAGGTCCAATGGATATAGAAAACCTGCAGAGGTGCATCAGAATGTAAAACTGGTGACACAGGAAACGCTCAAACCATAGACAGTAGGAAGGTTCAGTCTTCCTATACTTAAGTCGGCATTGTGTCTCTTATATTTATTTCCGATGAAATTTCTGTGTTTCATCGTGAATGGGAAGGTCCAAGGGATATAGTAAACCTGCAGAGGTGCATCGGAAAGTAAAACTGATGACACAGGAAACGCTCAAAACATAGACAGTAGGAAGACTTAGTCTTCCTGTACTTAATTCGGCATTGTGTCTCTTATATTTAATTCCGATGCAATTTCTGTGTTTCATCGTCACTGTGAAGGTCCAAGGGATACAGTAAACCTGTAGAGGTGCATCGGAAAATAAAACTGGTGACACAGGAAACGCTCAAATTATAGACAGTAGGAAGACTCAGGCTTCCTGTACTTAAGTCGGCATTGTGTCTCTTATATTTAATTCCGATGCAATTTCTGTGTTTCATCGTCAATGGGAAGGTCCAAGGGATATAGTAAACCTGCAGAGGTGCATCGGAAAGTAAAACTGATGACACAGGAAACGCTCAACACATAGACAGTAGGAAGACTTAGTCTTCCTGTACTTAAGTCGGCATTGTGTCTCTTATATTTAATTCCGATGCAATTTCTGTGTTTGATCGTCAATGGGAAGGTCCAACAGATACAGTAAACCCGCAGAGGTGCATCGGAATGTAAAACTAGTAACACCTGAAACGCTCAAAACATAGACAGTAGGAAGACTCAGTCTTCCTGTGCTTAAGTAGGCATTGTGTCTCTTAAATTTAACTCCGATGCAATTTCTGTGTTTCATCGTCAATGGGAAGGTCCAAGGGATACAGTAAACCTGCAGAGGTGCATCAGAATGTAAAACTGGTGACACAGGAAACGCTCAAAACATAGACAGTAGGAAGACTCAGTCTTCCTGTACTAAAGTCGGTATTGTGTCTCTTATATTCTATTCCGATGCAATTTCTGCGTTTCATCGTCAATGGGAAAGTCCAAGGGATACAGCAAACCTCCAGAGGTGCATCGGAATGTAAAACTAGTGACACAGGAAACGCTCAAAACATGGACAGTAGGAAGACTCAGTCTTCCTGTTCTTAAGTCGGCATTGTGTCTCTTACATTTAATTCCGATGCAATTTCTGTGTTTCATCGTCAATGGGAAGGTCCAATGGATACAGTAAACCTGCAGAGGTGCATCAGAATGTAAAACCGGTGACACAGGAAACGCTCAAAACATAGACAGTAGGAAGACTCAGTGATCCTGTACTTAAGTCGGCATTGTGGCTCTTATATTTAATTCCGATGCGATTTCTGTGTTTCATCGACAATGGGAAGGTCCAAGGGATATAGTAAACCGGCAGAGGTGCATCGGAATGTAAAACTGGTGACTCAAGAACGCTCAAAACATAGACAGTAGGAAGACTCAGTCTTCCTGTACTTAAGTTGGCATCGTGTCTCTTTTATTTAATTCCGATGCAATTTCTGTGTTTCATCGTCAATGGGAAGGTCCAAGAGACACAGTAAAATTGCAGAGGTGCATCGGAATGTAAAACCGGTGACATAGGAAACGCTCAAAACATGGACAGTAGGAAGACTCAGTCTTCCTGTACTTAAGTCGGCAATGTGTCTCTTATATTTAATTCCGATGCAATTTCTGTGTTTCATCGTCAATGCGAAGGTCCAATGGATACAGAAAACCTGCAGAGGTGCATCGGAATGTGAAACTGGTGACACAGGAAACGCTCAAAACATAGACAGTAGGAAGACTCAGTCTTCCTGTGCTTAAGTTGGCATTGTGTCTCTTAAATTTAACTCCGATGCAATTTCTGTGTTTCATCGTCAATGGGAAGGTCCAAGTGATACAGTAAACCTGCAGAGGTGCATCAGAATGTGAAACTGGTGACACAGGAAACGCTCAAATCATAGACAGTAGGAAGACTCAGTCTTCCTGTACTAAAGTCGGTATTGTGTCTCTTATATTCTATTCCGATGCAATTTCTGCGTTTCATCGTCAATGGGAAAGTCCAAGGGATACAGCAAACCTCCAGAGGTGCATCGGAATGTAAAACTAGTGACACAGGAAACGCTCAAAACATGGACAGTAGGAAGACTCAGTCTTCCTGTTCTTAAGTCGGCATTGTGTCTCTTATATTTAATTCCGATGCAATTTCTGTGTTTCATCGTCAATGGGAAGGTCCAATGGATACAGTAAACCTGCAGAGGTGCATCAGAATGTAAAACTGGTGACACAGGAAACGCTCAAAACATAGACAGTAGGAAGACTCAGTCTTCCTGTACTTAAGTCGGCATTGTGGCTCTTATATTTAATTCCGATGCGATTTCTGTGTTTCATCGACAATGGGAAGGTCCAAGGGATATAGTAAACCGGCAGAGGTGCATCGGAATGTAAAACAGGTGACACAGGAAACGCTCAAAACATTGACCGTACGAAGACTGTTTTCTTATACTTAAGTCGGCATTGTGTCTCTTATATTTACTTTCGATGCAATTTCTGTGTTTCATCGTCAATGGGAAGGTCCAAGGGATACAGGAAACCTGCAGAGGTGCATCGGAATGTAAAACTGGTGACTCAGGAAACGCTCAAAACATAGACAGTAGTTAGACTCAGTCTTCCTGTACTTAAGTTGGCATCGTGTCTCTTATATTTAATTCCGATGCAATTTCTGTGTTTTATCGTCAATGGGAAGGTCCAAGAGACACAGTAAAATTGCAGAGGTGCATCGGAATGTAAAACCGGTGACATAGGAAACGCTCAAAACATGGACAGTAGGAAGACTCAGTCTTCCTGTACTTAAGTCGGCATTGTGTCTCTTATATTTAATTCCGATGCAATTTCTGTGTTTCATCGTCAATGGGAAGGTCCAATGGATACAGAAAACCTGCAGAGGTGCATCAGAATGTAAAACTGGTGACACAGGAAACGCTCAAAACATAGACAGTAGGAAGGCTCAGTCTTCCTATACTTAAGTCGGCATTGTGTCTCTTATATTTATTTCTCATGAAATTTCTGTGTTTCATCGTGAATGGGAAGGTCCAAGGGATATAGTAAACCTTCAGAGGTGCCCCGGAATGTAAAACTGATGACACAGGAAACGCTCAAATATAGACAGTAGGAAGACTTAGTCTTCCTGTACTTAATTCGGCATAGTGTCTCTTATATTTAATTCCGATGCAATTTCTGTGTTTCATCATCAATGGGAAGGTCCAATGGATATAGAAAACCTGCAGAGGTGCATCAGAATGTAAAACTGGTGACACAGGAAACGCTCAAACCATAGACAGTAGGAAGGCTCAGTCTTCCTATACTTAAGTCGGCATTGTGTCTCTTATATTTATTTCCGATGAAATTTCTGTGTTTCATCGTGAATGGGAAGGTCCAAGGGATATAGTAAACCTGCAGAGGTGCATCGGAAAGTAAAACTGATGACACAGGAAACGCTCAAAACATTGACAGTAGGAAGACTTAGTCTTCCTGTACTTAATTCGGCATAGTGTCTCTTATATTTAATTCCGATGCAATTTCTGTGTTTCATCGTTACTGTGAAGGTCCAAGGGATACAGTAAACCTGTAGAGGTGCATCGGAAAATTAAACTGGTGACACAGGAAACGCTCAAATTATAGACAGTAGGAAGACTCAGGCTTCCTGTACTTAAGTCGGCATTGTGTCTCTTATATTTAATTCCGATGCAATTTCTGTGTTTCATCGTCAATGGGAAGGTCCAAGGGATATAGTAAACCTGCAGAGGTGCATCGGAAAGTAAAACTGATGACGCAGGAAACGCTCAACACATAGACAGTAGGAAGACTTAGTCTTCCTGTACTTAAGTCGGCATTGTGTCTCTTATATTTAATTCCGATGCAATTTCTGTGTTTGATCGTCAATGGGAAGGTCCAACGGATACAGTAAACCCGCAGAGGTGCATCGGAATGTAAAACTAGTGACACAGGAAACGCTCAAAACATAGACAGTAGGAAGACTCAGTCTTCCTGTACTTAAGTCGGCTTAGTGTCTCTTATATTTAATTCCGATGCAATTTCTGTGTCTCATCGTCAATGGGAAGGTCCAAGGGAAACAGTAAACCTGCAGAGGTGCATCGGAATGTAAAACTGGTGACACAGGAAACGCTCAAACATAGACAGTAGGAAGACTCAGTCTTCCTGTACTTAAGTCGGCATTGTGCCTCTTATATTTATTTCCGATGAAATTTCTGTGTTTCATCGTGAATGGGAAGGTCCAAGGGATATAGTAATCCTGTAGAGGTGCATCGGAATCTAAAACTGATGACACAGGAAGCGCTCAAAACATAGACAGTAGGAAGGCTCAGTCTTCCTATACTTAAGTCGGCATTGTGTCTCTTATATTTATTTCCGATGAAATTTCTGTGTTTCATCGTGAATGGGAAGGTCCAAGGGAAATAGTAAACCTGCAGAGGTGCATCTGAAAGTAAAACTGATGACACAGGAAACGCTCAAAACATAGACAGTAGGAAGTGTTAGTCTTCCTGTACTTAATTCGGCATAGTGTCTCTTATATTTAATTCCGATGCAATTTCTGTGTTTCATCGTCAATGGGAAGATCCAAGGGATACAGGAAACCTGCAGAGGTGCATCGGAATGTAAAACTGGTGACTCAGGAAACGCTCAAAACATAGACAGTAGGAAGACTCAGTCTTCCTGTACTTAAGTTGGCATCGTGTCTCTTATATTTATTTCCGATGCAATTTCTGTGTTTCATCGTCAATGGGAAGGTCCAAGAGATACAGTAAAATTCCAGGGGTGCATCGGAATGTAAAACTAGTGACATAGGAAACGCTCAAAACATAGACAGTAGGAAAACTCAGTCTTCCTGTACTTAAGTCGGCATAGTGTCTCTTATATTTAATTCCGATGCAATTTCTGTGTTTCATCGTCAATGGGAAGGTCCAAGGGATACAGTAAGCCTGCAGAGGTGCATCGGAATGTGAAACTGGTGACACAGGAAACGCTCAAAACATAGACAGTAGGAAGACTCAGTCTTCCTGTGCTTAAGTAGGCATTGTGTCTCTTAAATGTAACTCCGGTGCAATTTCTGTGTTTCATCGTCAATGGCAAGGTCCAATGGATACTGAAAACCTGCAGAGGTGCATCAGAATGTAAAACTGGTGACACAGGAAACGCTCAAAACATAGACAGTAGGAAGGCTCAGTCTTCCTATACTTAAGTCGGCATTGTGTCTCTTATATTTATTTCCGATGAAATTTCTGTGTTTCATTGTGAATGGGAAGGTCCAAGGGAAATAGTAAACCTGCAGAGGTGCATCTGAAAGTAAAACTGATGACACAGGAAACGCTTAAAACATAGACAGTAGGAAGAGTTAGTCTTCCTGTACTTAATTCGGCATAGTGTCTCTTATATTTAATTCCGATGCAATTTCTGTGTTTCACCGTCAATGGGAAGGTCCAAGGGATATAGTAAACCTGCAGAGGTGCATCGGAAAGTAAAACTGATGACACAGGAAACGCTCAAAACATAGACAGTAGGAAGACTTAGTCTTCCTGTACTTAATTCGGCATAGTGTCTCTTATATTTAATTCCGATGCAATTTCTGTGTTTCATCGTCACTGTGAAGGTCCAAGGGATACAGTAAACCTGTAGAGGTGCATCGGAAAATAAAACTGGTGACACAGGAAACGCTCACATTATAGACAGTAGGAAGACTCAGGCTTCCTGTACTTAAGTTGGCATCGTGTCTCTTATATTTAATTCCGATGCAATTTCTGTGTTTCATCGTGAATGGGAAGGTCCAAGAGACACAGTAAAATTGCAGAGGTGCATCGGAATGTAAAACTGGTGACACAGGAAACGCTCAAAACATAGACAGTAGGAAGACTCAGTCTTCCTGTACCTAAGTCGGCATTGTGTCTCTTATATTTATTTCCGATGAAATTTCTGTGTTTCATCGTGAATGGGAAGGTCCAAGGGATACAGTAAACCAGTAGAGATATATCGGAATGCAAAACTGTTGACACAGGAAACGCTCAAATTTTAGACAATAGGAAGACTCAGTCCTCCTGTGCTTAAGTAGGCATTGTGTCTCTTAAATTTAATTCCGATGCAATTTCTGTGTTTCATCGTCAATGGGAAAGTCCAAGGGATACAGTAAACCTGCAGAGGTGCATCAGAATGTAAAACTGGTGACACAGGAAACGCTCAAAACATAGACAGTAGGAAGACTCAGTCTTCCTGTACTTAAGTCGGTATTGTGTCTCTTATATTTTATTCCGATGAAATTTCTGCGTTTCATCGTCAATGGGAAAGTCCAAGGGATACAGCAAACCTGCAGAGGTGCATCGGAATGTAAAACTAGTGACACAGGAAACGCTCAAAACATAGACAGTAGGAAGACTCAGTCTTCCTGTACTTAAGTCGTCATTGTGTCTCTTATATTTAATTCCGATGCAATTTCTGTGTTTCATCGTCAATGGGAGGGTCCAATGGATACAGTAAACCTGCAGAGGTGCATCAGAATGTAAAACTGGTGACACAGGAAACGCTCAAAACATAGACAGTAGGAAGACTCAGTCTTCCTGTACTTAAGTCGGCATTGTGGCTCTTATATTTAATTCCGATGCGATTTCTGTGTTTCATCGACAATGGGAAGGTCCAAGGGATATAGTAAACCGGCAGAGGTGCATCGGAATGTAAAACAGGTGACACAGGAAACGCTCAAAACATTGACCGTACGAAGACTGTTTTCTTATACTTAAGTCGGCATTGTGTCTCTTATATTTAATTTCGATGCAATTTCTGTGTTTCATCGTCAATGGGAAGGTCCAAGGGATACAGGAAACCTGCAGAGGTGCATCGGAATGTAAAACTGGTGACTCAGGAAACGCTCAAAACATAGACAGTAGGAAGACTCAGTCTTCCTGTACTTAAGTTGGCATCGTGTCTCTTATATTTAATTCCGATGCAATTTCTGTGTTTCATCGTCAATGGGAAGGTCCAAGAGACACAGTAAAATTGCAGAGGTGCATCGGAATGTAAAACCGGTGACATAGGAAACGCTCAAAAGATGGACAGTAGGAAGACTCAGTCTTCCTGTACTTAAGTCGGCATTGTGTCTCTTATATTTAATTCCGATGCAATTTCTGTGTTTCATCGTCAATGGGAAGGTCCAATGGATACAGAAAACCTGCAGAGGTGCATCAGAATGTAAAACTGGTGACACAGGAAACGCTCAGAACATAGACAGTAGGAAGGCTCAGTCTTCCTATACTTAAGTCGGCATTGTGTCTCTTATATTTATTTCTGAGGAAATTTCTGTGTTTCATCGTGAATGGGAAGGTCCAAGGGATATAGTAAACCTGCAGAGGTGCCCCGGAATGTAAAACTGATGACACAGGAAACGCTCAAATATAGACAGTAGGAAGACTTAGTCTTCCTGTACTTAATTCGGCATAGTGTCTCTTATATTTAATTCCGATGCAATTTCTGTGTTTCATCGTCAATGGGAAGGTCCAATGGATATAGAAAACCTGCAGAGGTGCATCAGAATGTAAAACTGGTGACACAGGAAACGCTCAAACCATAGACAGTAGGAAGGCTCAGTCTTCCTATACTTATGTCGGCATTGTGTCTCTTATACTTATTTCCGATGTAATTTCTGTGTTTCATCGTGAATGGGAAGGTCCAAGGGATATAGTAAACCTGCAGACGTGCATCGGAAAGTAAAACTGATGACACAGGAAACGCTCAAAACATAGACAGTAGGAAGACTTAGTCTTCCTGTACTTAATTCGGCATAGTGTCTCTTATATTTAATTCCGATGCAATTTCTGTGTTTCATCGTCACTGTGAAGGTCCAAGGGATACAGTAAACCTGTAGAGGTGCATCGGAAAATAAAACTGGTGACACAGGAAACGCTCAAATTATAGACAGTAGGAAGACTCAGGCTTCCTGTACTTAAGTCGGCATTGTGTTTCTTATATTTAATTCCGATGCAATTTCTGTGTTTCATCGTCAATGGGAAGGTCCAAGGGATATAGTAAACCTGCAGAGGTGCATCGGAAAGTAAAACTGATGACACAGGAAACGCTCAACACATAGACAGTAGGAAGACTTAGTCTTCCTGTACTTAAGTCGGCATTGTGTCTCTTATATTTATTTCCGATGTAATTTCTGTGTTTCATCGTGAATGGGAAGGTCCAAGGGAAATAGTAAACCTGCAGAGGTGCATCTGAAAGTAAAACTGATGACACAGGAAACGCTCAAAACATAGACAGTAGGAAGAGTTAGTCTTCCTGTACTTAATTCGGCATAGTGTCTCTTATATTTAATTCCGATGCAATTTCTGTGTTTCATCGTCAATGGGAAGGTCCAAGGGATACAGGAAACCTGCAGAGGTGCATCGGAATGTAAAACTGGTGACTCAGGAAACGCTCAAAACATAGACAGTAGGAAGACTCAGTCTTCCTGTACTTAAGTTGGCATCGTGTCTTTTAAATGTAACTCCGATGCAATTTCTGTGTTTCATCGTCAATGGGAAGGTCCAATGGATACTGAAAACCTGCAGAGGTGCATCAGAATGTAAAACTGGTGACACAGGAAACGCTCAAAACATAGACAGTAGGAAGGCTCAGTCTTCCTATACTTAAGTCGGCATTGTGTCTCTTATATTTATTTCCGATGCAATTTCTGTGTTTCATCGTCAATGGGAAGGTCCAAGAGATACAGTAATATTCCAGGGGTGCATCGGAATGTAAAACTAGTGACATAGGAAACGCTCAAAACATAGACAGTAGGAAGACTCAGTCTTCCTGTACTTAAGTCGGCATTGTGTCTCTTATATTTAATTCCGATGCAATTTCTGTGTTTCATCGTCAATGGGAAGGTCCAAGGGATACAGTAAACCTGCAGAGGTGCATCGGAATGTGAACTGGTGACACAGGAAACGCTCAAAACATAGACAGTAGGAAGACTCAGTCTTCCTGTGCTTAAGTAGGCATTGTGTCTCTTAAATGTAACTCCGATGCAATTTCTGTGTTTCATCGTCAATGGGAAGGTCCAATGGATACTGAAAACCTGCAGAGGTGCATCAGAATGTAAAACTGGTGACACACGAAACGCTCAAAACATAGACAGTAGGAAGGCTCAGTCTTCCTATACTTAAGTCGGCATTGTGTCTCTCATATTTATTTCCGATGAAATTTCTGTGTTTCATCGTCAATGGGAAGGTCCAAGGGAAATAGTAAACCTGCAGAGGTGCATCTGAAAGTAAAACTGATGACACAGGAAACGCTCAAAACATAGACAGTAGGAAGAGTTAGTCTTCCTGTACTTAATTCGGCATAGTGTCTCTTATATTTAATTCCGATGCAATTTCTGTGTTTCATCGTCAATGGGAAGGTCCAAGGGATATAGTAAACCTGCAGAGGTGCATCGGAAAGTAAAACTGATGACACAGGAAACGCTCAAAACATAGACAGTAGGAAGACTTAGTCTTCCTGTACTTAATTCTGCATAGTGTCTCTTATATTTAATTCCGATGCAATTTCTGTGTTTCATCGTCACTGTGAAGGTCCAAGGGATACAGTAAACCTGTAGATGTGCATCGGAAAATAAAACTGGTGACACAGGAAACGCTCAAATTATAGACAGTAGGAAGACTCAGTCTTCCTGTACCTAAGTCGGCATTGTGTCTCTTATATTTATTTCCGATGAAATTTCTGTGTTTCATCGTGAATGGGAAGGTCCAAGGGATACAGTAAACCAGTAGAGATATATCGGAATGCAAAACTGTTGACACAGGAAACGCTCAAATTTTAGACAATAGGAAGACTCCGTCCTCCTGTGCTTAAGTAGGCATTGTGTCTCTTAAATTTAATTCCGATGCAATTTCTGTGTTTCATCGTCAATGGGAAAGTCCAAGGGATACAGTAAACCTGCAGAGGTGCATCAGAATGTAAAACTGGTGACACAGGAAACGCTCAAAACATAGACAGTAGGAAGACTCAGTCTTCCTGTACTTAAGTCGGTATTGTGTCTCTTATATTTTATTCCGATGAAATTTCTGCGTTTCATCGTCAATGGGAAAGTCCAAGGGATACAGCAAACCTGCAGAGGTGCATCGGAATGTAAAACTAGTGACACAGGAAACGCTCAAAACATAGACAGTAGGAAGACTCAGTCTTCCTGTAGTTAAGTCGTCATTGTGTCTCTTATATTTAATTCCGATGCAATTTCTGTGTTTCATCGTCAATGGGAAGGTCCAATGGATACAGTAAAGCTGCAGAGGTGCATCAGAATGTAAAACTGGTGACACAGGAAACGCTCAAAACATAGACAGTAGGAAGACTCAGTCTTCCTGTACTTAAGTCGGCATTATGTCTCTTATATTTAATTCCGATGCGATTTCTGTGTTTCATCGACAATGGGAAGGTCCAAGGGATATAGTAAACCGGCAGAGGTGCATCGGAATGTAAAACTGGTGACACAGGAAACGCTCAAAACATTGACCGTACGAAGACTGTTTTCTTGTACTTAAGTCGGCATTGTGTCTCTTATATTTAATTTCGATGCAATTTCTGTGTTTCATCGTGAATAGGAAGGTCCAAGGGATATAGTAAACCTGCAGAGGTGCATCGGAAAGTAAAACTGATGACACAGGAAACGCTCAAAACATAGACAGTAGGAAGACTTAGTCTTCCTGTACTTAAGTCGGCATTGTGTCTCTTATATTTAATTCCGATGCAATTTCTGTGTTACAACGTGAATGGGAAGGTCCAAGAGATATAGTAATCCTGCAGAGGTGCATCGGAAAGTAAAACTGATGACACATGAAACGCTCAAAACATAGACAGTAGGAAGACTCAGTCTTCTTGTACTTAGGTCGGCATTGTGTCTGTAATATTTAATTCCGATGCAATTTCTGTTTTTCATCGTCAATGGGAAGGTCCAAGGGATACAGTAAACCTGCAGAGGTGCATCAGAATGTAAAACTGGTGACACAGGAAACGCTCAACACATAGACAGTAGGAAGACTCATTCTTCCTGTACTTAAGTCGGCATTGTGTCTCTTATATTTCATTCCGATGCAATTTCTGTGTTTCATCGTCAATGGGAAGGTCCAAGGGATACAGTAAACCCGCAGAGGTGCATCGGAATGTAAAACTAGTGACACAGGAAACGCTCAAAACATAGACAGTAGGAAGACTCAGTCTTCCTGTACTTAAGTTGACATTGTGTCTCTTATATTTAATTCCGATGCAATTTCTGTGTTTCATCGTCAATGGGAAGGTCCAAGGGAAACAGTAAACCTGCAGAGGTGCATCGGAATGTAAAACTGGTGACACAGGAAACGCTCAAAACATAGACAGTAGGAAGACTCAGTCTTCCTGTACTTAAGTCGGCATTGTGTCTCTTATATTTATTTCCGATGAAATTTCTGTGTTTCATCGTGAATGGGAAGGTCCAAGGGATATAGTAATCCTGCAGAGTTGCATCGGAATGTAAAACTGATGACATAGGAAACGCTCAAAACATAGACAGTAAAAAGACTTAGTCTTCCTGTACTTAAGTCGGCATTGTGTCTCTTATGTTTAATTCCGATGCAATTTCTGTTTTTCATCGTCAATGGGAAGGTCAAAAGGATACAGTAAACCTGCAGAGGTGCATCGGAAAGTAAAACTGATGACACAGGAAACGCTCAAAACATAGACAGTAGCAAGACTTAGTCTTCCTGTACTTAAGTCGGCATTGTGTCTCTTATGTTTAATTCCGATGCAATTTCTGTTTTACATCGTCAATGGGAAGGTCCAAAGGATACAGTAAACCTGCAGAGGTGCATCGGAAAGTAAAACTGATGACACAGGAAACGCTCAAAACATAGACAGTAGGAAGACTTAGTCTTCCTGTACTTATGTCGGCATTGTGTCTCTTGTATTTAATTCCGATACAATTCCTGTGTTTCATCGTGAATGGGAAGGTCAAAGGGAAACAGTAAAACTGCAGAGGTGCATCGGAATGTAAAACTGGTGACACAGGAAACGCTCAACACATAGACAGTAGGAAGACTCATTCTTCCTGTACTTAAGTCGGTATTGTGTCTCTTATATTTAATTCCGATGCAAATTCTGTGTTTCATCGTCAATGGGAAGGTCCAAGGGATACAGTAAACCCGCAGAGGTGCATCGGAATGTAAAACTAGTGACACAGGAAACACTCAAAACATAGACATTAGGAAGACTCAGTCTTCTTGTACTTAAGTCGGCATTGTGTCTCTTAAATTTAATCCCGATGCAATTTCTGTGTTTCATCGTCAGTGGGAAGGTCCAAGGGAAACAGTAAACCTGCAGAGGTGCATCGGAATGTAAAACTGGTTACACAGGAAACGTTCAAAACATAGGCAGTAGGAAGACTCAGTCGTCCTGTACTTAAGTCGGCATTGTGTCTCTTATATTTAATTCCGATGCAATTTCTGTGTTTCATCGTCAATGGGAAGGTCCAAGGGATATAGTAAACCTGCAGAGGTGCATCGGAAAGTAAAACTGATGACACAGGAACGCTCAAAGCATAGACAGTAGGAAGACTTAGTCTTCCTGTACTTAAGTCGGCATTGTGTCTCTTATATTTAATTCCGATGCAATTTCTGTGTTTCATCGTCAATGGGAAGGTCCAAGGGATATAGTAATCCTGCAGAGGTGCATCGGAAAGTAAAACTGATGACACAGGAAACGCTCAAAACATAGACAGTAGGAAGACTCAGTCTTCTTGTACTTAAGTTGGCATTGTGTCTCTTATATTTAATTCCGATGCAATTTCTGTGTTTCATCGTCAATGGGAAGATCCAAGGGATACAGTAAACCTGCAGAGGTGCATCAGAATGTAAACCTGGTGACACAGGAAACGCTCAACGCATAGACAGTAGGAAGACTCATTCTTCCTGTACTTAAGTCGGCATTGTGTCACTTATATTTAATTCCGATGCAATTTCTGTGTTTCATCGTCAATGGGAAGGTCCAAGGGATACAGTAAACCCGCAGAGGTGCATCGGAATGTAAAACTAGTGACACAGGAAACGCTCAAAACATAGACAGTAGGAAGACTCAGTCTTCCTGTACTTAAGTTGACATTGTGTCTCTTGTATTTAATTCCGATGCATTTTCTGTGTTTCATCGTGAATGGGAAGGTCCAAGGGATATAGTAATCCTGCAGAGGTGGATCGGAAAGTAAAACTGATGACACAGGAAACGCTCAAATCATAGACAGTAGGAAGACTCAGTCTTTTTGTACTTATGTCGGCATTGTGTCTCGTATATTTAATTCCGATGCAATTTCTGTTTTTCATCGTCAATGGGAAGGTCCAAGGGATACAGTAAACCTGCAGAGGTGCATCAGAATGTGAAACTGGTGACACAGGAAACGCTCAACACATAGACAGTAGGAAGACTCAGTCTTCCTGTACTTAAGTCGGCATTGTGTCTCTTATATTTAATCCCGATGCAATTTCTGTGTTTCATCGTCAATGGGAAGGTCCAAGGGAAACAGTAAACCTGCAGAGGTGCATCGGAATGTAAAACTGGTGACACAGGAAACGCTCAAAACATAGACAGTAGGAAGACTCAGTCTTCCTGTACTTAAGTCGGCATTGTGTCTCTTATATTTATTTCCGATGAAATTTCTGTGTTTCATCGTGAATGGGAAGGTCCAAGGGATATAGTAATCCTGCAGTGGTGCATCGGAATGTAAAACTGATGACGCAGGAGACGCTCAAATCATAGACAGTAGGAAGACTTAGTCTCCCTGTACTTAAGTCGGCATTGTGTCTCTTATATTTAATTCCGATGCAATTTCTGTGTTTCATCGTCAATGGGAAGGTCCAAGAGATACAGTAATCCTGCAGAGGTGCATCTGAATGTAAAACTGATGACACAGAAAACGCTCAAAACATAGACAGTAGGAAGACTCAGTCTTCCTGTACTTAAGTCGGCATTGTGTCTCTTATATTTAATTCCGATGCAATTTCTGTGTTTCATCGTCATTGGGAAGGTCCAAGGGATACAGTAAACCTGCAGAGGTGCATCGGAATGTGAACTGGTGACACAGGAAACGCTCAAAACATAGACAGTAGGAAGACTCAGTCTTCCTGTGCTTAAGTAGGCATTGTGTCTCTTAAATGTAACTCCGATGCAATTTCTGTGTTTCATCGTCAATGGGAAGGTCCAATGGATACTGAAAACCTGCAGAGGTGCATCAGAATGTAAAACTGGTGACACAGGAAACGCTCAAAACATAGACAGTAGGAAGGCTCAGTCTTCCTAAACTTAAGTCGGCATTGTGTCTCTTATATTTATTTCCGATGAAATTTCTGTGTTTCATCGTGAATGGGAAGGTCCAAGGGAAATAGTAAACCTGCAGAGGTGCATCTGAAAGTAAAACTGATGACACAGGAAACGCTCAAAACATAGACAGTAGGAAGAGTTAGTCTTCCTGTACTTAATTCGGCATAGTGTCTCTTATATTTAATTCCGATGCAATTTCTGTGTTTCATCGTCAATGGGAAGGTCCAAGGGATATAGTAAACCTGCAGAGGTGCATCGGAAAGTAAAACTGATGACACAGGAAACGCTCAAAACATAGACAGTAGGAAGACTTAGTCTTCCTGTACTTAATTCGGCATAGTGTCTCTTATATTTAATTCCGATGCAATTTCTGTGTTTCATCGTCACTGTGAAGGTCCAAGAGATACAGTAAACCTGTAGAGGTGCATCGGAAAATAAAACTGGTGACACAGGAAACGCTCAAATTATAGACAGTAGGAAGACTCAGGCTTCCTGTACTTAAGTTGGCATCGTGTCTCTTATATTTAATTCCGATGCAATTTCTGTGTTTCATCGTGAATGGGAAGGTCCAATGGATACTGAAAACCTGCAGAGGTGCATCAGAATGTAAAACTGGTGACACAGGAAACGCTCAAAACATAGACAGTAGGAAGACTCAGTCTTCCTGTACTTAAGTCGGTATTGTGTCTCTTATATTTTATTCCGATGAAATTTCTGCGTTTCATCGTCAATGGGAAAGTCCAAGGGATACAGCAAACCTGCAGAGGTGCATCGGAATGTAAAACTAGTGACACAGGAAACGCTCGAAACATAGACAGTAGGAAGACTCAGTCTTCCTGTAGTTAAGTCGTCATTGTGTCTCTTATATTTAATTCCGATGCAATTTCTGTGTTTCATCGTCAATGGGAAGGTCCAATGGATACAGTAAACCTGCAGAGGTGCATCAGAATGTAAAACTGGTGACACAGGAAACGCTCAAAACATAGACAGTAGGAAGACTCAGTCTTCCTGTACTTAAGTCGGCATTGTGTCTCTTATATTTAATTCCGATGCGATTTCTGTGTTTCATCGACAATGGGAAGGTCCAAGGGATATAGTAAACCGGCAGAGGTGCATCGAAATGTAAAACTGGTGACACAGGAAACGCTCAAAACATTGACCGTACGAAGACTGTTTTCTTGTACTTAAGTCGGCATTGTGTCTCTTATATTTAATTTCGATGCAATGTCTGTGTTTCATCGTGAATGGGAAGGTCCAAGGGATATAGTAAACCTGCAGAGGTGCATCGGAAAGTAATACTGATGACACAGGAAACGCTCAAAACATAGACAGTAGGAAGACTTAGTCTTCCTGTACTTAAGTCGGCATTGTGTCTCTTATATTTAATTCCGATGCAATTTCTGTGTTACAACGTGAATGGGAAGGTCCAAGGGATATAGTAATCCTGCAGAGGTGCATCGGAAAGTAAAACTGATGACACAGGAAACGCTCAAAACATAGACAGTAGGAAGACTCAGTCTTCTTGTACTTAAGTCGGCATTGTGTCTCTTATATTTAATTCCGATGCAATTTCTGTTTTTCATCGTCAATGGGAAGGTCCAAGTGATACAGTAAACCTGCAGAGGTGCATCAGAATGTAAAACTGGTGACACAGGAAACGCTCAACACATAGACAGTAGGAAGACTCATTCTTCCTGTACTTAAGTCGGCATTGTGTCTCTTATATTTCATTCCGATGCAATTTCTGTGTTTCATCGTCAATGGGAAGGTCCAAGGGATACAGTAAACCCGCAGAGGTGCATCGGAATGTAAAACTAGTGACACAGGAAACGCTCAAAACATAGACAGTAGGAAGACTCAGTCTTCCTGTACTTAAGTTGACATTGTGTCTCTTATATTTAATTCCGATGCAATTTCTGTGTTTCATCGTCAATGGGAAGGTCCAAGGGAAACAGTAAACCTGCAGAGGTGCATCGGAATGTAAAACTGGTGGCACAGGAAACGCTCAAAACATAGACAGTAGGAAGACTCAGTCTTCCTGTACTTAAGTCGGCATTGTGTCTCTTATATTTATTTCCGATGAAATTTCTGTGTTTCATCGTGAATGGGAAGGTCCAAGGGATATAGTAATCCTGCAGAGTTGCATCGGAATGTAAAACTGATGACATAGGAAACGCTCAAAACATAGACAGTAGGAAGACTTAGTCTTCCTGTACTTAAGTCGGCATTGTGTCTCTTATGTTTAATTCCGATGCAATTTCTGTTTTTCATCGTCAATGGGAAGGTCAAAAGGATACAGTAAACCTGCAGAGGTGCATCGGAAAGTAAAACTGATGACACAGGAAACGCTCAAAACATAGACAGTAGCAAGACTTAGTCTTCCTGTACTTAAGTCGGCATTGTGTCTCTTATGTTTAATTCCGATGCAATTTCTGTTTTTCATCGTCAATGGGAAGGTCCAAAGGATACAGTAAACCTGCAGAGGTGCATCGGAAAGTAAAACTGATGACACAGGAAACGTTCAAAACATAGACAGTAGGAAGACTTAGTCTTCCTGTACTTATGTCGGCATTGTGTCTCTTGTATTTAATTCCGATGCAATTCCTGTGTTTCATCGTGAATGGGAAGGTCAAAGGGAAACAGTAAAACTGCAGAGGTGCATCGGAATGTAAAACTGGTGACACAGGAAACGCTCAACACATAGACAGTAGGAAGACTCATTCTTCCTGTACTTAAGTCGGTATTGTGTCTCTTATATTTAATTCCGATGCAAATTCTGTGTTTCATCGTCAATGGGAAGGTCCAAGGGATACAGTAAACCCGCAGAGGTGCATCGGAATGTAAAACTAGTGACACAGGAAACACTCAAAACATAGACATTAGGAAGACTCAGTCTTCTTGTACTTAAGTCGGCATTGTGTCTCTTATATTTAATCCCGATGCAATTTCTGTGTTTCATCGTCAGTGGGAAGGTCCAAGGTAAACAGTAAACCTGCAGAGGTGCATCGGAATGTAAAACTGGTGACTCAGGAAACGTTCAAAACATAGACAGTAGGAAGACTCAGTCTTCCTGTACTTAGGTCGGCATTGTGTCTCTTATATTTAATTCCGATGCAATTTCTGTGTTTCATCGTCAATGGGAAGGTCCAAGGGATATAGTAAACCTGCAGAGGTGCATCGGAAAGTAAAACTGATGACACAGGAACGCTCAAAGCATAGACAGTAGGAAGACTTAGTCTTCCTGTACTTAAGTCGGCATTGTGTCTCTTATGTTTAATTCCGATGCAATTTCTGTTTTTCATCGTCAATGGGAAGGTCAAAAGGATACAGTAAACCTGCAGAGGTGCATCGGAAAGTAAAACTGATGACACAGGAAACGCTCAAAACATAGACAGTAGGAAGGCTCAGTCTTCCTGTACTTAAGTCGGCATTGTGTCTCTTATGTTTAATTCCAATGCAATTTCTGTTTTTCATCGTCAATGGGAAGGTCCAAAGGATACAGTAAACCTGCAGAGGTGCATCGGAAAGTAAAACTGATGACACAGGAAACGCTCAAAACATAGACAGTAGGAAGACTTAGTCTTCCTGTACTTATGTCGGCATTGTGTCTCTTGCATTTAATTCCGATGCAATTCCTGTGTTTCATCGTGAATGGGAAGGTCAAAGGGAAACAGTAAAACTGCAGAGGTGCATCGGAATGTAAAACTGGTGACACAGGAAACGCTCAACACATAGACAGTAGGAAGACTCATTGTTCCTGTACTTAAGTCGGTATTGTGTCTCTTATATTTAATTCCGATGCAAATTCTGTGTTTCATCGTCAATGGGAAGGTCCAAGGGCTACAGTAAACCCGCAGAGGTGCATCGGAATGTAAAACTAGTGACACAGGAAACACTCAAAACATAGACAGTAGGAAGACTCATTCTTCCTGTACTTAAGTCGGCATTGTGTCTCTTATATTTAATTCCGATGCAATATCTGTGTTTCATCGTCAATGGGAAGATCCAAGGGATACAGTAAACCCGCAGAGGTGCATCGGAATGTAAAACTAGTGACACAGGAAACGCTCAAAACATAGACATTAGGAAGACTCAGTCTTCCTGTACTTAAGTCGGCATTGTGTCTCTTATATTAAATCCCGATGCAATTTCTGTGTTTCATCGTCAATGGGAAGGTCCAAGGGAAACAGTAAACCTGCAGAGGTGCATCGGAATGTAAAACTGGTGACACAGGAAACGCTCAAAACATAGACAGTAGGAAGACTCAGTCTTCCTGTACTTAAGTCGGCATTGTGTCTCTTATATTTATTTCCGATGAAATTTCTGTGTTTCATCGTGAATGGGAAGGTCCAAGGGTTATAGTAATCCTGCAGTGGTGCATCGGAATGTAAAACTGATGACGCAGGAAACGCTCAAATCATAGACAGTAGGAAGACTTAGTCTCCCTGTACTTAAGTCGGCATTGTGTCTCTTATATTTAATTCCGATGCAATTTCTGTTTTTCATCGTCAATGGGAAGGTCCAAGAGATACAGTAATCCTGCAGAGGTGCATCTGAATGTAAAACTGATGACACAGAAAACGCTCAAAACATAGACAGTAGGAAGACTCAGTCTTCCTGTACTTAAGTCGGCATTGTGTCTCTTATATTTAATTCCGATGCAATTTCTGTGTTTTATCGTCAATGGGAAGGTCCAATGGATACAGAAAACCTGCAGAGGTGCATCAGAATGTAAAACTGGTGACACAGGAAACGCTCAAAACATAGACAGTAGGAGGCTCAGTCTTCCTATACTTAAGTCGGCATTGTGTCTCTTATATTTATTTCCGATGACATTTCTGTGTTTCATCGTGAATGGGAAGGTCCAAGGGATATAGTAAACCTGCAGAGGTGCATCGGAAAATAAAACTGATGACACAGGAAACGCTCAAATATAGACAGTGGGAAGACTTAGTCTTCCTGTACTTAATTCGGCATAGTGTCTCTTATATTTAATTCCGATGCAATTTCTGTATTTCATCGTCAATGGGAAGGTCCAAGGGAAACAGTAAACCTGAAGAGGTGCATCGGAATGTAAAACTGGTGACACAGGAAACGCTCAAAACATAGACAGTAGGAAGACTCATTCTTCCTGTACTTAAGTCGGTATTGTGTCTCTTATATTTAATTCCGATGCAAATTCTGTGTTTCATCGTCAATGGGAAGGTCCAAGGGATACAGTAAACCCGCAGAGGTGCATCGGAATGTAAAACTAGTGACACAGGAAACACTCAAAACATAGACATTAGGAAGACTCAGTCTTCTTGTACTTAAGTCGGCATTGTGTCTCTTATATTTAATCCCGATGCAATTTCTGTGTTTCATCGTCAGTGGGAAGGTCCAAGGGAAACAGTAAACCTGCAGAGGTGCATCGGAATGTAAAACTGGTGACACAGGAAACGTTCAAAACATAGACAGTAGGAAGACTCAGTCTTCCTGTACTTAAGTCGGTATTGTGTCTCTTATATTTAATTCCGATGCAATTTCTGTGTTTCATCGTCAATGGGAAGGTCCAAGGGATATAGTAAAGCTGCAGAGGTGCATCGGAAAGTAAAACTGATGACACAGGAACGCTCAAAGCATAGACAGTAGGAAGACTTAGTCTTCCTGTACTTAAGTCGGCATTGTGTCTCTTATATTTAATTCCGATGCAATTTCTGTGTTTCATCGTCAATGGGAAGGTCCAAGGGATATAGTAATCCTGCAGAGGTGCATCGGAAAGTAAAACTGATGACACAGGAAACGCTCAAAACATAGACAGTAGGAAGACTCAGTCTTCTTGTACTTAAGTTGGCATTGTGTCTCTTATATTTAATTCCGATGCAATTTCTGTTTTTCATCGTCAATGGGAAGGTCCAAGGGATACAGTAAACCTGCAGAGGTGCATCAGAATGTAAAACTGGTGACACAGGAAACGCTCAACGCATAGACAGTAGGAAGACTCATTCTTCCTGTACTTAAGTCGGCATTGTGTCTCTTATATTTAATTCCGATGCAATTTCTGTGTTTCATCGTCAATGGGAAGGTCCAAGGGATACAGTAAACCCGCAGAGGTGCATCGGAATGTAAAACTAGTGACACAGGAAACGCTCAAAACATAGACAGTAGGAAGACTCAGTCTTCCTGCACTTAAGTTGACATTGTGTCTCTTGTATTTAATTCCAATGCAATTTCTGTGTTTCATCGTGAATGGGAAGGTCCAAGGGATATAGTAATATTGCAGAGGTGGATCGGAAAGTAAAACTGATGACACAGGAAACGCTCAAATCATAGACAGTAGGAAGACTCAGTCTTTTTGTACTTATGTCGGCATTGTGTCTCGTATATTTAATTCCGATGCAATTTCTGTTTTTCATCGTCAATGGGAAGGTCCAAGGGATACAGTAAATCTGCAGAGGTGCATCAGAATGTGAAACTGGTGACACAGGAAACGCTCAACACATAGACAGTAGGAAGACTCATTCTTCCTGTACTTAAGTCGGCATTGTGTCTCTTATATTTAATTCCGATGCAATATCTGTGTTTCATCGTCAATGGGAAGATCCAAGGGATACAGTAAACCCGCAGAGGTGCATCGGAATGTAAAACTAGTGACACAGGAAACGCTCAAAACATAGACATTAGGAAGACTCAGTCTTCCTGTACTTAAGTCGGCATTGTGTCTCTTATATGTAATCCCGATGCAATTTCTGTGTTTCATCGTCAATGGGAAGATCCAAGGGATACAGTAAACCCGCAGAGGTGCATCGGAATGTAAAACTGGTGACACAGGAAACGCTCAAAACATAGACAGTAGGAAGACTCAGTCTTCCTGTACTTAAGTCGGCATTTTGTCTCTTATATTTATTTCCGATGAAATTTCTGTGTTTCATCGTGAATGGGAAGGTCCAAGGGATATAGTAATCCTGCAGTGGTGCATCGGAATGTAAAACTGATGACGCAGGAAACGCTCAAATCATAGACAGTAGGAAGACTTAGTCTCCCTGTACTTAAGTCGGCATTGTGTCTCTTATATTTAATTCCGATGCAATTTCTGTTTTTCATCGTCAATGGGAAGGTCCAAGAGATACAGTAATCCTGCAGAGGTGCATCTGAATGTAAAACTGATGACACAGAAAACGCTCAAAACATAGACAGTAGGAAGACTCGGTCTTCCTGTACTTAAGTCGGCATTGTGTCTCTTATATTTAATTCCGATGCAATTTCTGTGTTTTATCGTCAATGGGAAGGTCCAATGGATACAGAAAACCTGCAGAGGTGCATCAGAATGTAAAACTGGTGACACAGGAAACGCTCAAAACATAGACAGTAGGAGGCTCAGTCTTCCTATACTTAAGTCGGCATTGTGTCTCTTATATTTATTTCCGATGACATTTCTGTGTTTCATCGTGAATGGGAAGGTCCAAGGGATATAGTAAACCTGCAGAGGTGCATCGGAAAATAAAACTGATGACACAGGAAACGCTCAAATATAGACAGTGGGAAGACTTAGTCTTCCTGTACTTAATTCGGCATAGTGTCTCTTATATTTAATTCCGATGCAATTTCTGTATTTCATCGTCAATGGGAAGGTCCAAGGGAAACAGTAAACCTGAAGAGGTGCATCGGAATGTAAAACTGGTGACACAGGAAACGCTCAAAACATAGACAGTAGGAAGACTCAGTCTTCCTGTTCTTAAGTCGGCATTGTGACTCTTATATTTATTTCCGATGCAATTTCTGTGTTTCGTCGTCAATGGGAAGGTCCAATGGATACAGAAAACCTGCAGAGGTGCATCAGAATGTAAAACTGGTGACACAGGAAACGCTCAAAACATAGACAGTAGGAGGCTCAGTCTTCCTATACTTAAGTCGGCATTGTGTCTCTTATATTTATTTCCGATGACATTTCTGTGTTTCATCGTGAATGGGAAGGTCCAAGGGATATAGTAAACCTGCAGAGGTGCATCGGAAAGTAAAACTGATGACACAGGAAACGCTCAAATATAGACAGTAGGAAGACTTAGTCTTCCTGTACTTAATTCGGCATAGTGTCTCTTATATTTAATTCCGATGCAATTTCTGTATTTCATCGTCAATGGGAAGGTCCAAGGGAAACAGTAAACCTGAAGAGGTGCATCGGAATGTAAAACTGGTGACACAGGAAACGCTCAAAACATAGACAGTAGGAAGACTCAGTCTTCCTGTACTTAAGTCGGCATTGTGTCTCTTATATTTATTTCCGATGAAATTTCTGTGTTTCATCGTGAATGGGAAGGTCCAAGGGATATAGTAATCCTGCAGAGGTGCATCGGAATGTAAAACTGATGACACAGGAAACTCTCAAAACATAGACAGTAGGAAGACTTAGTCTTCCTGTACTTAAGTCGGCATTGTGTCTCTTATATTTAATTCCGATGCAATTTCTGTTTTTCATCGTCAATTGGAAGGTCCAAGGGATACAGTAAACCTGCAGAGGTGCATCTGAATGTAAAACTGATGACACAGAAAACGCTCAAAACATAGACAGTAGGAAGACTCAGTCTTCCTGTTTTTAAGTCGGCATTGTGTCTCTTATATTTAATTCGGATGCAATTTCTGTAATTCATCGTCAATGGGAAGGTCCAATGGATACAGAAAATCTGCAGAGGTGCATCAGAATGTAAAACTGGTGACACAGGAAACGCTCAAATCATAGACAGTAGGAAGACTCAGTCTTCCTATACTTAAGTCGGCATTGTGTCTCTTATATTTATTTCCGATGAAATTTCTGTGTTTCATCGTGAATGGGAAGGTCCAAGGGATATAGTAAACCTGCAGCGGTGCATCGGAAAGTAAAACTGATGACACAGGAAACGTTCAAAACATAGACAGTAGGAAGACTTAGACTTCCTGTACTTAATTCGGCATAGTGTCTCTTATATTCAATTCCGATGCAATTTCTGTGTTTCATCGTCAATGGGAAGGTCCAATGGATACAGAAAACCTGCAGAGGTGCATCAGAATGTAAAACTGGTGACACAGGAAACGCTCAAAAAATAGACAGTAGATAGGCTCAGTCTTCCTATACTTAAGTCGGCATTGTGTCTCTTATATTTATTTCCGATGCAATTTCTGTGTTTCGTCGTCAATGGGAAGGTCCAATGGATACAGAAAACCTGCAGAGGTGCATCAGAATGTAAAACTGGTGACACAGGAAACGCTCAAAACATAGACAGTAGGAGGCTCAGTCTTCCTATACTTAAGTCGGCTTAGTGTCTCTTATATTTAATTCCGATGCAATTTCTGTGTTTCATCGTCACTGTGAAGGTCCAAGGGATACAGTACACCTGTAGAGGTGCATCGGAAAACAAAACTGGTGACACAGGAAACGCGCAAATTATAGACAGTAGGAAGACTCAGTCTTCCTGTACTTAAGTCGGCATTGTGTCTCTTATATTTAATTCCGATGCAATTTCTGCGTTTCATCATCAATGGGAAGGTCCAAGGGATACAGTAAACCTGCGGAGGTGCATCAGAATGTAAAACTGGTGACACAGGAAACGCTCAAAATATAGACAGTAGGAAGACTCAGTCTTCCTGTACTTATGTCGGCATTGTGTCTCTTATATTTAATTCCGATGCAATTTCTGTGATTTATCGACAATGGGAAGGTCCAAGGGATATAGTAAACCGGCAGAGGCGCATCGGAATGTAAAACTGGTGACACAGGAAACGCTCAAAACATAGACAGTACTAAGTCTCAGTCTTCCTGTACTTAAGTCGGCATTGTGTCTCTTATATTTAATTCCAATGCAATTTCTGTGTGTCATCGTCAATGGGAAGGTCCAATGGATACAGTAAACCTGCGGAGGTGCATCAGAATGTAAAACTGGTGACACAGGAAACGCTCAAAACATAGACAGTAGGAAGACTCAGTCTTCCTGTACTTATGTCAGCATTGTGTCTCTTATATTTAATTCCGATGCGATTTCTGTGTTTCATCGACAATGGGAAGGTCCAAGGGATATAGTAAACCGGCAGAGGTGCATCGGAATGTAAAACAGGTGACACAGGAAACGCTCAAAACATTGACCGTACGAAGACTGTTTTCTTGTACTTAAGTCGGCATGGTGTCTCTTATATTTAATTTCGATGCAATTTCTGTGTTTCATCGTCAATGTGAAGGTCCAAGGGATACAGGAAACCTGCAGAGGTGCATCGGAATGTAAAACTGGTGACTCAGGAAACGCTCAAAGCATAGACAGCAGGAAAACTCAGTCTTCCTGTACTTAAGTCGGCATCGTGTCTCTTACATTTAATTCCGATGAAATTTCTGTGTTTCATCGTCAATGGGAAGGTGCAAGAGATACAGTAAAATTGCAGAGGTGCATCGGAATGTAAAACTAGTGACATAGGAAACGCTCAAAACATAGACAGTAGGATGACTCAGTCTTCCTGTACTTAAGTCGGCATTGTGTCTCTTATATTTTTATTCCGATGCAGTTTCTGTGTTTCATCGTCAATTGGAAGGTCCAAGGGACACAGTAAACCTGCAGAGGTGCATCGGAATGTGAAACTGGTGACACAGGAAACGCTCAAAACATAGACAGTAGGAAGACTCAGTCTTCCTGTACTTAGGTCGGCATTGTGTCTCTTATATTTATTTCCGATGAAATTTCTGTGTTTCATCGTGAATGGGAAGGTCCAAGGGATACAGTAAACCTGTAGAGATGCATCGGAATGCAAAACTGGTGACACAGGAAACGCTCAAATTATAGACAATAGGAAGATTCAGTCTTGCTGTGCTTAAGTAGGCATTGTGTCTCCTAAATTTAACTCCGATGTAATTTCTGTGTTCCATCGTCAATGGGAAGGTCCAAGGGATACAGTAAACCTGTAGAGATGCATCGGAATGCATAACTGGTGACACAGGAAACGCTCAAATTACAGACAGTAGGAAGACTCAGTCTTCCTGTGCTTAAGTAGGCATTGTGTCTCTTAAATCTAACTCCGATGCAATTTCTGTGTTTCATCGTCACTGTGAAGGTCCAAGGGATACAGTAAACCTGCAGAGGTGCATCAGAAAGTAAAACTGATGACACAGGAAACGCTCAAAACATAGACAGTAGGAAGACTCAGTCTTCTTGTACTTAAGTTGGCATTGTGTCTCTTATATTTAATTCCGATGCAATTTCTGTTTTTCATCGTCAATGGGTAGGTCCAAGGGATACAGTAAACCTGCAGAGGTGCATCAGAATGTAAAACTGGTGACACAGGAAACGCTCAACGCATAGACAGTAGGAAGACTCATTCTTCCTGTACTTAAGTCGGCATTGTGTCTCTTGTATTTAATTCCAATGCAATTTCTGTGTTTCATCGTGAATGGGAAGGTCCAAGGGATATAGTAATCCTGCAGAGGTGGATCGGAAAGTAAAACTGATGACACAGGAAACGCTCAAATCATAGACAGTAGGAAGACTCAGTCTTTTTGTACTTATGTCGGCATTGTGTCTCGTATATTTAATTCCGATGCAATTTCTGTTTTTCATCGTCAATGGGAAGGTCCAAGGGATACAGTAAATCTGCAGAGGTGCATCAGAATGTGAAACTGGTGACACAGGAAACGCTCAACACATAGACAGTAGGAAGACTCATTCTTCCTGTACTTAAGTCGGCATTGTGTCTATTATATTTAATTCCGATGCAATATCTGTGTTTCATCGTCAATGGGAAGATCCAAGGGATACAGTAAACCCGCAGAGGTGCATCGGAATGTAAAACTAGTGACACAGGAAACGCTCAAAACATAGACATTAGGAAGACTCAGTCTTCCTGTACTTAAGTCGGCATTGTGTCTCTTATATGTAATCCCGATGCAATTTCTGTGTTTCATCGTCAATGGGAAGATCCAAGGGATACAGTAAACCCGCAGAGGTGCATCGGAATGTAAAACTGGTGACACAGGAAACGCTCAAAACATAGACAGTAGGAAGACTCAGTCTTCCTGTACTTAAGTCGGCATTTTGTCTCTTATATTTATTTCCGATGAAATTTCTGTGTTTCATCGTGAATGGGAAGGTCCAAGGGATATAGTAATCCTGCAGTGGTGCATCGGAATGTAAAACTGATGACGCAGGAAACGCTCAAATCATAGACAGTAGGAAGACTTAGTCTCCCTGTACTTAAGTCGGCATTGTGTCTCTTATATTTAATTCCGATGCAATTTCTGTTTTTCATCGTCAATGGGAAGGTCCAAGAGATACAGTAATCCTGCAGAGGTGCATCTGAATGTAAAACTGATGACACAGAAAACGCTCAAAACATAGACAGTAGGAAGACTCGGTCTTCCTGTACTTAAGTCGGCATTGTGTCTCTTATATTTAATTCCGATGCAATTTCTGTGTTTTATCGTGAATGGGAAGGTCCAATGGATACAGAAAACCTGCAGAGGTGCATCAGAATGTAAAACTGGTGACACAGGAAACGCTCAAAACATAGACAGTAGGAGGCTCAGTCTTCCTATACTTAAGTCGGCATTGTGTCTCTTATATTTATTTCCGATGACATTTCTGTGTTTCATCGTGAATGGGAAGGTCCAAGGGATATAGTAAACCTGCAGAGGTGCATCGGAAAATAAAACTGATGACACAGGAAACGCTCAAATATAGACAGTGGGAAGACTTAGTCTTCCTGTACTTAATTCGGCATAGTGTCTCTTATATTTAATTCCGATGCAATTTCTGTATTTCATCGTCAATGGGAAGGTCCAAGGGAAACAGTAAACCTGAAGAGGTGCATCGGAATGTAAAACTGGTGACACAGGAAACGCTCAAAACATAGACAGTAGGAAGACTCAGTCTTCCTGTTCTTAAGTCGGCATTGTGACTCTTATATTTATTTCCGATGCAATTTCTGTGTTTCGTCGTCAATGGGAAGGTCCAATGGATACAGAAAACCTGCAGAGGTGCATCAGAATGTAAAACTGGTGACACAGGAAACGCTCAAAACATAGACAGTAGGAGGCTCAGTCTTCCTATACTTAAGTCGGCATTGTGTCTCTTATATTTATTTCCGATGACATTTCTGTGTTTCATCGTGAATGGGAAGGTCCAAGGGATATAGTAAACCTGCAGAGGTGCATCGGAAAGTAAAACTGATGACACAGGAAACGCTCAAAACATAGACAGTAGGAAGACTCAGTCTTCTTGTACTTAAGTTGGCATTGTGTCTCTTATATTTAATTCCGATGCAATTTCTGTGTTTCATCGTCAATGGGAAGGTCCAAGGGATATAGTAAACCTGCAGAGGTGCATCGGAAAGTAAAACTGATGACACAGGAACGCTCAAAGCATAGACAGTAGGAAGACTTAGTCTTCCTGTACTTAAGTCGGCATTGTGTCTCTTATATTTAATTCCGATGCAATTTCTGTGTTTCATCGTCAATGGGAAGGTCCAAGGGATATAGTAATCCTGCAGAGGTGCATCGGAAAGTAAAACTGATGACACAGGAAACGCTCAAAACATAGACAGTAGGAAGACTCAGTCTTCTTGTACTTAAGTTGGCATTGTGTCTCTTATATTTAATTCCGATGCAATTTCTGTTTTTCATCGTCAATGGGAAGGTCCAAGGGATACAGTAAACCTGCAGAGGTGCATCAGAATGTAAAACTGGTGACACAGGAAACGTTCAACGCATAGACAGTAGGAAGACTCATTCTTCCTGTACTTAAGTCGGCATTGTGTCTCTTATATTTAATTCCGATGCAATTTCTGTGTCTCATCGTCAATGGGAAGGTCCAAGGGATACAGTAAACCCGCAGAGGTGCATCGGAATGTAAAACTAGTGACACAGGAAACGCTCAAAACATAGACAGTAGGAAGACTCAGTCTTCCTGCACTTAAGTTGACATTGTGTCTCTTGTATTTAATTCCAATGCAATTTCTGTGTTTCATCGTGAATGGGAAGGTCCAAGGGATATAGTAATCCTGCAGAGGTGGATCGGAAAGTAAAACTGATGACACAGGAAACGCTCAAATCATAGACAGTAGGAAGACTCAGTCTTTTTGTACTTATGTCGGCATTGTGTCTCGTATATTTAATTCCGATGCAATTTCTGTTTTTCATCGTCAATGGGAAGGTCCAAGGGATACAGTAAATCTGCAGAGGTGCATCAGAATGTGAAACTGGTGACACAGGAAACGCTCAACACATAGACAGTAGGAAGACTCATTCTTCCTGTACTTAAGTCGGCATTGTGTCTCTTATATTTAATTCCGATGCAATATCTGTGTTTCATCGTCAATGGGAAGATCCAAGGGATACAGTAAACCCGCAGAGGTGCATCGGAATGTAAAACTAGTGACACAGGAAACGCTCAAAACATAGACATTAGGAAGACTCAGTCTTCCTGTACTTAAGTCGGCATTGTGTCTCTTATATGTAATCCCGATGCAATTTCTGTGTTTCATCGTCAATGGGAAGATCCAAGGGATACAGTAAACCCGCAGAGGTGCATCGGAATGTAAAACTGGTGACACAGGAAACGCTCAAAACATAGACAGTAGGAAGACTCAGTCTTCCTGTACTTAAGTCGGCATTTTGTCTCTTATATTTATTTCCGATGAAATTTCTGTGTTTCATCGTGAATGGGAAGGTCCAAGGGATATAGTAATCCTGCAGTGGTGCATCGGAATGTAAAACTGATGACGCAGGAAACGCTCAAATCATAGACAGTAGGAAGACTTAGTCTCCCTGTACTTAAGTCGGCATTGTGTCTCTTATATTTAATTCCGATGCAATTTCTGTTTTTCATCGTCAATGGGAAGGTCCAAGAGATACAGTAATCCTGCAGAGGTGCATCTGAATGTAAAACTGATGACACAGAAAACGCTCAAAACATAGACAGTAGGAAGACTCGGTCTTCCTGTACTTAAGTCGGCATTGTGTCTCTTATATTTAACACTCTAAGCGCCAAGCCCGTAAAATTTACGGGCCTGGGATCGCGCGAAAATCACCAAGCCCGTAAAATTTACGGGCCGCTACATTTAATTTCATTCAAAACACTGCAACGTTATTTCTACGGGTTTGGCCAGCGCTATACGTTTTTCAGATGTTTATTAACAAAATGCGTCCATAGATGTCACGGCAGCGCTGTAATTCATGTTAAAACTTATCTTTGCGTTCTCAGTCTGTATATCATTCAGTTGTTTGTCATCATGTTTCGGCGCGGTTTATCAGACGCAGAAATTGCGGATTTGATCAATCATAGCGACACTCTGGATAATGTAGAGAGTGATTCAGACGATTCTGAATGCAATGGTGTGTTTGAAGGTACGTATTTCCGAATTTTCCACGTAATTGTGCAGTACGCACATATCTGTTGAACATGTGTAAACGATGTATGTAGTTACACATAATGTGATATTCTTTTTAGAAGACGAGATTGATGACAGTTTGTCTTCAGATGAAGACGAGAATGATGTTGAAGGTGTTGCTTCAAATCCAGCAGCTGTGCCGTATCCGAAAGACAGTGAGTGGACTGCAGTTGACACCTACCGACCTCTGCCTGTCAACACGACACCCAGGCAGATACTAGTGGATATTGATGAGTCGAGTTCTGTACTGGATTGCAGTAAAGTGTTCCTTACTGACAGTGACGTAAATGAACTCAAGAGACAGACAAATTTGTATGCATCACAGACAATACAGAAGAAAAGAAGAGGAAATAATCTGAAGCCCCATTCAGTTTTGAGTTCGTGGAAGCCAGTGACTATAAGTGAGATGAGGCGTTTCTTGGGTATTATTTTCCACATGTGTGTTTCGAAAAAGCCAAAAATTGCGGACCATTGGAGCACTAATCCTGTTCTTAGTTGTAACTTTTGTCCCCATGTCATGAGCCGTTTGCGTTTCACTCAGATACTGTCATGCTTGCATCTTGTTGACAATTCAAATCAGAAAAAACCAGGCGAAGATGGATTTCATCCACTTTACAAAGTTTTGCCATATTATAATAATTTGAAGGAGCGATGTATCCAGGCATATCGTCCCTCAGAAAAAGTGACAATTGATGAAGGAATTTGCCCATTTCGAGGTCGTGTGAGTTTCCGTGTTTACATGCAAAATAAGCCTCATAAGTATGGACTGAAAGTATATGCTGTTGCTGAAGCCAGTAGTGGCTATGTTGTAAATTTTGAAGTTTATGCTGGTAAGCATATTGTTGACAATTCTTCGTCTGCGGTTATTTTGCGATTGTTGTCTGACAGCAGCTTGCTGAACAAAGGCCACACTGTGTATTTAGATCGATTTTATTCCAGTCCAGAGCTATTTCAGCAACTGGCAGAGAAAGGCACTGGAGCTGTTGGTACTGTGAACAAATCCAGGAAAGGATTGCCTAAAGATTTAGTATCTGCTAAGCTGAAAAAGGGCGAAATGTCTTTTCGGCGTAAAGATAATGTATTGGCAATGAAGTGGAAAGATAAGAGAGATGTGTATACATTGTCTACAAGGCATCAAGCAACATTTGGTACGCATACTAAGAGAAATGGGTCTGTAGTATTGAAACCACTTCAGGTACTTGATTACAACCTCAATAAAATTGGAGTGGATATTGGAGACCAACGCCTGCAGTACAATCCGTTCCAGCACAGAACTGTGAAATGGTGGCGAAAATTATATTTCCATTTGCTGGTTATGGGAGTATCAAATGCATTTTGGCTGTACAATGCAGTGCACAGGAAGAATATTACAATAACAGACTTTATAACAGTGCTTGCAGTTCAGCTTGTTGAAGACGACACACTTGAATTCATTCCAAGAAATGAAGGAACTGTAGGTCGGCTAACAAAGAGACATTTTTTGCAGCACATACCTGCAACTACTAAGAAGTATGCTGCTCGTGTGTGTCACGTGTGCAGTTCCAGGAGCAAGAAACAGAGTGGCAAGGCTTCTCGCAAAGAGACACGATACGAATGTGAACAGTGTGGCGTTGCACTCTGCCTGGAACCTTGCTTTAAAATTTTCCACACTAAAAAACAATATGATTCTGTGTGAAATTTATATGTAATACTGTATACTATCAGAAACATGTAATGTAGTGCCACAATTTTGGTTAAAAATAAATCACAATTGTATTCCCTTATTCGTATGACTTTTTCTAAATTCTTAAAACATCTAAGTGATTTCTATAACTGTACCTTAAAGCTGTGCATTGTAAAGTAGTTTCTTTCACTCAGAATTAAAGTAGAAATGTGCAGCTTCAAGATGGTACCAAATTTGCCACAATCCAAACAGTAGATTTGATGCAGTAATTTTTTTAATATTGGTAAAATTGCCCGGTTTCTAGGGACGGGTGCATAAAATAGGCCTGGTACAGAGAGTGCTAATTCCGATGCAATTTCTGTGTTTTATCGTCAATGGGAAGGTCCAATGGATACAGAAAACCTGCAGAGGTGCATCAGAATGTAAAACTGGTGACACAGGAAACGCTCAAAACATAGACAGTAGGAGGCTCAGTCTTCCTATACTTAAGTCGGCATTGTGTCTCTTATATTTATTTCCGATGACATTTCTGTGTTTCATCGTGAATGGGAAGGTCCAAGGGATATAGTAAACCTGCAGAGGTGCATCGGAAAATAAAACTGATGACACAGGAAACGCTCAAATATAGACAGTGGGAAGACTTAGTCTTCCTGTACTTAATTCGGCATAGTGTCTCTTATATTTAATTCCGATGCAATTTCTGTATTTCATCGTCAATGGGAAGGTCCAAGGGAAACAGTAAACCTGAAGAGGTGCATCGGAATGTAAAACTGGTGACACAGGAAACGCTCAAAACATAGACAGTAGGAAGACTCAGTCTTCCTGTTCTTAAGTCGGCATTGTGACTCTTATATTTATTTCCGATGCAATTTCTGTGTTTCGTCGTCAATGGGAAGGTCCAATGGATACAGAAAACCTGCAGAGGTGCATCAGAATGTAAAACTGGTGACACAGGAAACGCTCAAAACATAGACAGTAGGAGGCTCAGTCTTCCTATACTTAAGTCGGCATTGTGTCTCTTATATTTATTTCCGATGACATTTATGTGTTTCATCGTGAATGGGAAGGTCCAAGGGATATAGTAAACCTGCAGAGGTGCATCGGAAAGTAAAACTGATGACACAGGAAACGCTCAAAACATAGACAGTAGGAAGACTCAGTCTTCTTGTACTTAAGTTGGCATTGTGTCTCTTATATTTAATTCCGATGCAATTTCTGTGTTTCATCGTCAATGGGAAGGTCCAAGGGATATAGTAAACCTGCAGAGGTGCATCGGAAAGTAAAACTGATGACACAGGAACGCTCAAAGCATAGACAGTAGGAAGACTTAGTCTTCCTGTACTTAAGTCGGCATTGTGTCTCTTATATTTAATTCCGATGCAATTTCTGTGTTTCATCGTCAATGGGAAGGTCCAAGGGATATAGTAATCCTGCAGAGGTGCATCGGAAAGTAAAACTGATGACACAGGAAACGCTCAAAACATAGACAGTAGGAAGACTCAGTCTTCTTGTACTTAAGTTGGCATTGTGTCTCTTATATTTAATTCCGATGCAATTTCTGTTTTTCATCGTCAATGGGAAGGTCCAAGGGATACAGTAAACCTGCAGAGGTGCATCAGAATGTAAAACTGGTGACACAGGAAACGCTCAACGCATAGACAGTAGGAAGACTCATTCTTCCTGTACTTAAGTCGGCATTGTGTCTCTTATATTTAATTCCGATGCAATTTCTGTGTTTCATCGTCAATGGGAAGGTCCAAGGGATACAGTAAACCCGCAGAGGTGCATCGGAATGTAAAACTAGTGACACAGGAAACGCTCAAAACATAGACAGTAGGAAGACTCAGTCTTCCTGCACTTAAGTTGACATTGTGTCTCTTGTATTTAATTCCAATGCAATTTCTGTGTTTCATCGTGAATGGGAAGGTCCAAGGGATATAGTAATCCTGCAGAGGTGGATCGGAAAGTAAAACTGATGACACAGGAAACGCTCAAATCATAGACAGTAGGAAGACTCAGTCTTTTTGTACTTATGTCGGCATTGTGTCTCGTATATTTAATTCCGATGCAATTTCTGTTTTTCATCGTCAATGGGAAGGTCCAAGGGATACAGTAAATCTGCAGAGGTGCATCAGAATGTGAAACTGGTGACACAGGAAACGCTCAACACATAGACAGTAGGAAGACTCATTCTTCCTGTACTTAAGTCGGCATTGTGTCTCTTATATTTAATTCCGATGCAATATCTGTGTTTCATCGTCAATGGGAAGATCCAAGGGATACAGTAAACCCGCAGAGGTGCATCGGAATGTAAAACTAGTGACACAGGAAACGCTCAAAACATAGACATTAGGAAGACTCAGTCTTCCTGTACTTAAGTCGGCATTGTGTCTCTTATATGTAATCCCGATGCAATTTCTGTGTTTCATCGTCAATGGGAAGATCCAAGGGATACAGTAAACCCGCAGAGGTGCATCGGAATGTAAAACTGGTGACACAGGAAACGCTCAAAACATAGACAGTAGGAAGACTCAGTCTTCCTGTACTTAAGTCGGCATTTTGTCTCTTATATTTATTTCCGATGAAATTTCTGTGTTTCATCGTGAATGGGAAGGTCCAAGGGATATAGTAATCCTGCAGTGGTGCATCGGAATGTAAAACTGATGACGCAGGAAACGCTCAAATCATAGACAGTAGGAAGACTTAGTCTCCCTGTACTTAAGTCGGCATTGTGTCTCTTATATTTAATTCCGATGCAATTTCTGTTTTTCATCGTCAATGGGAAGGTCCAAGAGATACAGTAATCCTGCAGAGGTGCATCTGAATGTAAAACTGATGACACAGAAAACGCTCAAAACATAGACAGTAGGAAGACTCGGTCTTCCTGTACTTAAGTCGGCATTGTGTCTCTTATATTTAATTCCGATGCAATTTCTGTGTTTTATCGTCAATGGGAAGGTCCAATGGATACAGAAAACCTGCAGAGGTGCATCAGAATGTAAAACTGGTGACACAGGAAACGCTCAAAACATAGACAGTAGGAGGCTCAGTCTTCCTATACTTAAGTCGGCATTGTGTCTCTTATATTTATTTCCGATGACATTTCTGTGTTTCATCGTGAATGGGAAGGTCCAAGGGATATAGTAAACCTGCAGACGTGCATCGGAAAATAAAACTGATGACACAGGAAACGCTCAAATATAGACAGTGGGAAGACTTAGTCTTCCTGTACTTAATTCGGCATAGTGTCTCTTATATTTAATTCCGATGCAATTTCTGTATTTCATCGTCAATGGGAAGGTCCAAGGGAAACAGTAAACCTGAAGAGGTGCATCGGAATGTAAAACTGGTGACACAGGAAACGCTCAAAACATAGACAGTAGGAAGACTCAGTCTTCCTGTTCTTAAGTCGGCATTGTGACTCTTATATTTATTTCCGATGCAATTTCTGTGTTTCGTCGTCAATGGGAAGGTCCAATGGATACAGAAAACCTGCAGAGGTGCATCAGAATGTAAAACTGGTGACACAGGAAACGCTCAAAACATAGACAGTAGGAGGCTCAGTCTTCCTATACTTAAGTCGGCATTGTGTCTCTTATATTTATTTCCGATGACATTTATGTGTTTCATCGTGAATGGGAAGGTCCAAGGGATATAGTAAACCTGCAGAGGTGCATCGGAAAGTAAAACTGATGACACAGGAAACGCTCAAAGCATAGACAGTAGGAAGACTCAGTCTTCTTGTACTTAAGTTGGCATTGTGTCTCTTATATTTAATTCCGATGCAATTTCTGTGTTTCATCGTCAATGGGAAGGTCCAAGGGATATAGTAAACCTGCAGAGGTGCATCGGAAAGTAAAACTGATGACACAGGAACGCTCAAAGCATAGACAGTAGGAAGACTTAGTCTTCCTGTACTTAAGTCGGCATTGTGTCTCTTATATTTAATTCCGATGCAATTTCTGTGTTTCATCGTCAATGGGAAGGTCCAAGGGATATAGTAATCCTGCAGAGGTGCATCGGAAAGTAAAACTGATGACACAGGAAACGCTCAAAACATAGACAGTAGGAAGACTCAGTCTTCTTGTACTTAAGTTGGCATTGTGTCTCTTATATTTAATTCCGATGCAATTTCTGTTTTTCATCGTCAATGGGAAGGTCCAAGGGATACAGTAAACCTGCAGAGGTGCATCAGAATGTAAAACTGGTGACACAGGAAACGCTCAACGCATAGACAGTAGGAAGACTCATTCTTCCTGTACTTAAGTCGGCATTGTGTCTCTCATATTTAATTCCGATGCAATTTCTGTGTTTCATCGTCAATGGGAAGGTCCAAGGGATACAGTAAACCCGCAGAGGTGCATCGGAATGTAAAACTAGTGACACAGGAAACGCTCAAAACATAGACAGTAGGAAGACTCAGTCTTCCTGCACTTAAGTTGACATTGTGTCTCTTGTATTTAATTCCAATGCAATTTCTGTGTTTCATCGTGAATGGGAAGGTCCAAGGGATATAGTAATCCTGCAGAGGTGGATCGGAAAGTAAAACTGATGACACAGGAAACGCTCAAATCATAGACAGTAGGAAGACTCAGTCTTTTTGTACTTATGTCGGCATTGTGTCTCGTATATTTAATTCCGATGCAATTTCTGTTTTTCATCGTCAATGGGAAGGTCCAAGGGATACAGTAAATCTGCAGAGGTGCATCAGAATGTGAAACTGGTGACACAGGAAACGCTCAACACATAGACAGTAGGAAGACTCATTCTTCCTGTACTTAAGTCGGCATTGTGTCTCTTATATTTAATTCCGATGCAATATCTGTGTTTCATCGTCAATGGGAAGATCCAAGGGATACAGTAAACCCGCAGAGGTGCATCGGAATGTAAAACTAGTGACACAGGAAACGCTCAAAACATAGACATTAGGAAGACTCAGTCTTCCTGTACTTAAGTCGGCATTGTGTCTCTTATATGTAATCCCGATGCAATTTCTGTGTTTCATCGTCAATGGGAAGATCCAAGGGATACAGTAAACCCGCAGAGGTGCATCGGAATGTAAAACTGGTGACACAGGAAACGCTCAAAACATAGACAGTAGGAAGACTCAGTCTTCCTGTACTTAAGTCGGCATTTTGTCTCTTATATTTATTTCCGATGAAATTTCTGTGTTTCATCGTGAATGGGAAGGTCCAAGGGATATAGTAATCCTGCAGTGGTGCATCGGAATGTAAAACTGATGACGCAGGAAACGCTCAAATCATAGACAGTAGGAAGACTTAGTCTCCCTGTACTTAAGTCGGCATTGTGTCTCTTATATTTAATTCCGATGCAATTTCTGTTTTTCATCGTCAATGGGAAGGTCCAAGAGATACAGTAATCCTGCAGAGGTGCATCTGAATGTAAAACTGATGACACAGAAAACGCTCAAAACATAGACAGTAGGAAGACTCGGTCTTCCTGTACTTAAGTCGGCATTGTGTCTCTTATATTTAATTCCGATGCAATTTCTGTGTTTTATCGTCAATGGGAAGGTCCAATGGATACAGAAAACCTGCAGAGGTGCATCAGAATGTAAAACTGGTGACACAGGAAACGCTCAAAACATAGACAGTAGGAGGCTCAGTCTTCCTATACTTAAGTCGGCATTGTGTCTCTTATATTTATTTCCGATGACATTTCTGTGTTTCATCGTGAATGGGAAGGTCCAAGGGATATAGTAAACCTGCAGAGGTGCATCGGAAAATAAAACTGATGACACAGGAAACGCTCAAATATAGACAGTGGGAAGACTTAGTCTTCCTGTACTTAATTCGGCATAGTGTCTCTTATATTTAATTCCGATGCAATTTCTGTATTTCATCGTCAATGGGAAGGTCCAAGGGAAACAGTAAACCTGAAGAGGTGCATCGGAATGTAAAACTGGTGACACAGGAAACGCTCAAAACATAGACAGTAGGAAGACTCAGTCTTCCTGTTCTTAAGTCGGCATTGTGACTCTTATATTTATTTCCGATGCAATTTCTGTGTTTCGTCGTCAATGGGAAGGTCCAATGGATACAGAAAACCTGCAGAGGTGCATCAGAATGTAAAACTGGTGACACAGGAAACGCTCAAAACATAGACAGTAGGAGGCTCAGTCTTCCTATACTTAAGTCGGCATTGTGTCTCTTATATTTATTTCCGATGACATTTCTGTGTTTCATCGTGAATGGGAAGGTCCAAGGGATATAGTAAACCTGCAGAGGTGCATCGGAAAGTAAAACTGATGACACAGGAAACGCTCAAAACATAGACAGTAGGAAGACTCAGTCTTCTTGTACTTAAGTTGGCATTGTGTCTCTTATATTTAATTCCGATGCAATTTCTGTGTTTCATCGTCAATGGGAAGGTCCAAGGGATATAGTAAACCTGCAGAGGTGCATCGGAATGTAAAACTGATGACACAGGAACGCTCAAAGCATAGACAGTAGGAAGACTTAGTCTTCCTGCACTTAAGTTGACATTGTGTCTCTTGTATTTAATTCCAATGCAATTTCTGTGTTTCATCGTGAATGGGAAGGTCCAAGGGATATAGTAATCCTGCAGAGGTGGATCGGAAAGTAAAACTGATGACACAGGAAACGCTCAAATCATAGACAGTAGGAAGACTCAGTCTTTTTGTACTTATGTCGGCATTGTGTCTCGTATATTTAATTCCGATGCAATTTCTGTTCTTCATCGTCAATGGGAAGGTCCAAGGGATACAGTAAATCTGCTGAGGTGCATCAGAATGTGAAACTGGTGACACAGGAAACGCTCAACACATAGACAGTAGGAAGACTCATTCTTCCTGTACTTAAGTCGGCATTGTGTCTCTTATATTTAATTCCGATGCAATATCTGTGTTTCATCGTCAATGGGAAGATCCAAGGGATACAGTAAACCCGCAGAGGTGCATCGGAATGTAAAACTAGTGACACAGGAAACGCTCAAAACATAGACATTAGGAAGACTCAGTCTTCCTGTACTTAAGTCGGCATTGTGTCTCTTATATGTAATCCCGATGCAATTTCTGTGTTTCATCGTCAATGGGAAGATCCAAGGGATACAGGAAACCCGCAGAGGTGCATCGGAATGTAAAACTGGTGACACAGGAAACGCTCAAAACATAGACAGTAGGAAGACTCAGTCTTCCTGTACTTAAGTCGGCATTTTGTCTCTTATATTTATTTCCGATGAAATTTCTGTGTTTCATCGTGAATGGGAAGGTCCAAGGGATATAGTAATCCTGCAGTGGTGCATCGGAATGTAAAACTGATGACGCAGGAAACGCTCAAATCATAGACAGTAGGAAGACTTAGTCTCCCTGTACTTAAGTCGGCATTGTGTCTCTTATATTTAATTCCGATGCAATTTCTGTTTTTCATCGTCAATGGGAAGGTCCAAGAGATACAGTAATCCTGCAGAGGTGCATCTGAATGTAAAACTGATGACACAGAAAACGCTCAAAACATAGACAGTAGGAAGACTCGGTCTTCCTGTACTTAAGTCGGCATTGTGTCTCTTATATTTAATTCCGATGCAATTTCTGTGTTTTATCGTCAATGGGAAGGTCCAATGGATACAGAAAACCTGCAGAGGTGCATCAGAATGTAAAACTGGTGACACAGGAAACGCTCAAAACATAGACAGTAGGAGGCTCAGTCTTCCTATACTTAAGTCGGCATTGTGTCTCTTATATTTATTTCCGATGACATTTCTGTGTTTCATCGTGAATGGGAAGGTCCAAGGGATATAGTAAACCTGCAGAGGTGCATCGGAAAATAAAACTGATGACACAGGAAACGCTCAAATATAGACAGTGGGAAGACTTAGTCTTCCTGTACTTAATTCGGCATAGTGTCTCTTATATTTAATTCCGATGCAATTTCTGTATTTCATCGTCAATGGGAAGGTCCAAGGGAAACAGTAAACCTGAAGAGGTGCATCGGAATGTAAAACTGGTGACACAGGAAACGCTCAAAACATAGACAGTAGGAAGACTCAGTCTTCCTGTTCTTAAGTCGGCATTGTGACTCTTATATTTATTTCCGATGCAATTTCTGTGTTTCGTCGTCAATGGGAAGGTCCAATGGATACAGAAAACCTGCAGAGGTGCATCAGAATGTAAAACTGGTGACACAGGAAACGCTCAAAACATAGACAGTAGGAGGCTCAGTCTTCCTATACTTAAGTCGGCATTGTGTCTCTTATATTTATTTCCGATGACATTTCTGTGTTTCATCGTGAATGGGAAGGTCCAAGGGATATAGTAAACCTGCAGAGGTGCATCGGAAAGTAAAACTGATGACACAGGAAACGCTCAAATATAGACAGTAGGAAGACTTAGTCTTCCTGTACTTAATTCGGCATAGTGTCTCTTATATTTAATTCCGATGCAATTTCTGTATTTCATCGTCAATGGGAAGGTCCAAGGGAAACAGTAAACCTGAAGAGGTGCATCGGAATGTAAAACTGGTGACACAGGAAACGCTCAAAACATAGACAGTAGGAAGACTCAGTCTTCCTGTACTTAAGTCGGCATTGTGTCTCTTATATTTATTTCCGATGAAATTTCTGTGTTTCATCGTGAATGGGAAGGTCCAAGGGATATAGTAATCCTGCAGACGTGCATCGGAATGTAAAACTGATGACACAGGAAACTCTCAAAACATAGACAGTAGGAAGACTTAGTCTTCCTGTACTTAAGTCGGCATTGTGTCTCTTATATTTAATTCCGATGCAATTTCTGTTTTTCATCGTCAATTGGAAGGTCCAAGGGATACAGTAAACCTGCAGAGGTGCATCTGAATGTAAAACTGATGACACAGAAAACGCTCAAAACATAGACAGTAGGAAGACTCAGTCTTCCTGTTTTTAAGTCGGCATTGTGTCTCTTATATTTAATTCGGATGCAATTTCTGTAATTCATCGTCAATGGGAAGGTCCAATGGATACAGAAAATCTGCAGAGGTGCATCAGAATGTAAAACTGGTGACACAGGAAACGCTCAAATCATAGACAGTAGGAAGACTCAGTCTTCCTATACTTAAGTCGGCATTGTGTCTCTTATATTTATTTCCGATGAAATTTCTGTGTTTCATCGTGAATGGGAAGGTCCAAGGGATATAGTAAACCTGCAGCGGTGCATCGGAAAGTAAAACTGATGACACAGGAAACGTTCAAAACATAGACAGTAGGAAGACTTAGACTTCCTGTACTTAATTCGGCATAGTGTCTCTTATATTCAATTCCGATGCAATTTCTGTGTTTCATCGTCAATGGGAAGGTCCAATGGATACAGAAAACCTGCAGAGGTGCTTCAGAATGTAAAACTGGTGACACAGGAAACGCTCAAAAAATAGACAGTAGATAGGCTCAGTCTTCCTATACTTAAGTCGGCATTGTGTCTCTTATATTTATTTCCGATGCAATTTCTGTGTTTCGTCGTCAATGGGAAGGTCCAATGGATACAGAAAACCTGCAGAGGTGCATCAGAATGTAAAACTGGTGACACAGGAAACGCTCAAAACATAGACAGTAGGAGGCTCAGTCTTCCTATACTTAAGTCGGCTTAGTGTCTCTTATATTTAATTCCGATGCAATTTCTGTGTTTCATCGTCACTGTGAAGGTCCAAGGGATACAGTACACCTGTAGAGGTGCATCGGAAAACAAAACTGGTGACACAGGAAACGCGCAAATTATAGACAGTAGGAAGACTCAGTCTTCCTGTACTTAAGTCGGCATTGTGTCTCTTATATTTAATTCCGATGCAATTTCTGCGTTTCATCATCAATGGGAAGGTCCAAGGGATACAGTAAACCTGCGGAGGTGCATCAGAATGTAAAACTGGTGACACAGGAAACGCTCAAAATATAGACAGTAGGAAGACTCAGTCTTCCTGTACTTATGTCGGCATTGTGTCTCTTATATTTAATTCCGATGCAATTTCTGTGATTTATCGACAATGGGAAGGTCCAATGGATATAGTAAACCGGCAGAGGCGCATCGGAATGTAAAACTGGTGACACAGGAAACGCTCAAAACATAGACAGTACTAAGTCTCAGTCTTCCTGTACTTAAGTCGGCATTGTGTCTCTTATATTTAATTCCAATGCAATTTCTGTGTGTCATCGTCAATGGGAAGGTCCAATGGATACAGTAAACCTGCGGAGGTGCATCAGAATGTAAAACTGGTGACACAGGAAACGCTCAAAACATAGACAGTAGGAAGACTCAGTCTTCCTGTACTTATGTCGGCATTGTGTCTCTTATATTTAATTCCGATGCGATTTCTGTGTTTCATCGACAATGGGAAGGTCCAAGGGATATAGTAAACCGGCAGAGGTGCATCGGAATGTAAAACAGGTGACACAGGAAACGCTCAAAACATTGACCGTACGAAGACTGTTTTCTTGTACTTAAGTCGGCATGGTGTCTCTTATATTTAATTTCGATGCAATTTCTGTGTTTCATCGTCAATGTGAAGGTCCAAGGGATACAGGAAACCTGCAGAGGTGCATCGGAATGTAAAACTGGTGACTCAGGAAACGCTCAAAGCATAGACAGCAGGAAAACTCAGTCCTCCTGTACTTAAGTCGGCATCGTGTCTCTTACATTTAATTCCGATGAAATTTCTGTGTTTCATCGTCAATGGGAAGGTGCAAGAGATACAGTAAAATTGCAGAGGTGCATCGGAATGTAAAACTAGTGACATAGGAAACGCTCAAAACATAGACAGTAGGATGACTCAGTCTTCCTGTACTTAAGTCGGCATTGTGTCTCTTATATTTTTATTCCGATGCAGTTTCTGTGTTTCATCGTCAATTGGAAGGTCCAAGGGACACAGTAAACCTGCAGAGGTGCATCGGAATGTGAAACTGGTGACACAGGAAACGCTCAAAACATAGACAGTAGGAAGACTCAGTCTTCCTGTACTTAGGTCGGCATTGTGTCTCTTATATTTATTTCCGATGAAATTTCTGTGTTTCATCGTGAATGGGAAGGTCCAAGGGATACAGTAAACCTGTAGAGATGCATCGGAATGCAAAACTGGTGACACAGGAAACGCTCAAATTATAGACAATAGGAAGATTCAGTCTTGCTGTGCTTAAGTAGGCATTGTGTCTCCTAAATTTAACTCCGATGTAATTTCTGTGTTCCATCGTCAATGGGAAGGTCCAAGGGATACAGTAAACCTGTAGAGATGCATCGGAATGCAAAACTGGTGACACAGGAAACGCTCAAATTACAGACAGTAGGAAGACTCAGTCTTCCTGTGCTTAAGTAGGCATTGTGTCTCTTAAATCTAACTCCGATGCAATTTCTGTGTTTCATCGTCACTGTGAAGGTCCAAGGGATACAGTAAACCTGCAGAGGTGCATCAGAAAGTAAAACTGGTGACACAGGAAGCGCTCAAAACATAGACAGTAGGAAGGCTCAGTCTTCCTATACTTAAGTCGGCATTGTGTCTCTTATATTTATTTCCGATGCAATTTCTGTGTTTCTTCGTCAATGGGAAGGTCCAATGGATACAGAAAACCTGCAGAGGTGCATCAGAATGTAAAACTGGTGACACAGGAAACGCTCAAATCATAGACAGTAGGAGGCTCAGTCTTCCTATACTTAAGTCGTTATAGTGTCTCTTATATTTAATTCCGATGCAATTTCTGTGTTTCATCGTCACTGTGAAGGTCCAAGTGATACAGTAAACCTGTAAAGGTGCATCGGAAAACAAAACTGGTGACACAGGAAACGCGCAAATTATAGACAGTAGGAAGACTCAGTCTTCCTGTACTTAAGTCGGCATTGTGTCTCTTATATTTAATTCCGATGCAATTTCTGCGTTTCATCATCAATGGGAAGGTCCAAGGGATACAGTAAACCTGCGGAGGTGCATCAGAATGTAAAACTGGTGACACAGGAAACGCTCAAAACATAGACAGTAGGAGGACTCAGTCTTCCTGTACTTATGTCGGCATTGTGTCTCTTATATTTAATTCCGATGCGATTTCTGTGTTTCATCGACAATGGGAAGGTCCAAGGGATATAGTAAACCGGCAGAGGTGCATCGGAATGTAAAACTGGTGACACAGGAAACGCTCAAAACATAGACAGTACTAAGTCTCAGTCTTCCTGTACTTAAGTCGGCATTGTGTCTCTTATATTTAATTCCAATGCAATTTCAGTGTTTCATCGTCAATGGGAAGGTCCAAGGGATACAGTAAACCTGCGGAGGTGCATCAGAATGTAAAACTGGTGACACAGGAAACGCTCAAAACATAAACAGTAGCAAGACTCAGTCTTCCTGTACTTAAGTCGGCATTGTGTCTCTTATATTTAATTCCGATGCGATTTCTGTGTTTCATCGACAATGGGAAGGTCCAAGGGATATAGTAAACCGGCAGAGGTGCATCGGAATGTAAAACAGGTGACACAGGAAACGCTAAAAACATTGACCGTACGAAGACTGTTTTCTTGTACTTAAGTCGGCATGGTGTCTCTTATATTTAATTTCGATGCAATTTCTGTGTTTCATAGTCAATGTGAAGGTCCAAGGAATACAGGAAACCTGCAGAGGTGCATCGGAATGTAAAACTGGTGACTCAGGAAACGCTCAAAACATAGACAGTAGGAAGACTTAGTCTTCCTGTACTTAATTCGGCATAGTGTCTCTTATATTTAATTCCGATGCAATTTCTGTGTTTCATCGTCACTGTGAAGGTCCAAGGGATACAGTAAACCTCTAGAGGTGCATCGGAAAATAAAACTGGTGACACAGGAAACGCTTAAATTATAGACAGTAGGAAGACTCAGGCTTCCTGTACTTAAGTCGGCATTGTGTCTCTTATATTTAATTCCGATGCAATTTCTATGTTTCATCGTCAATGGGAAGGTCCAAGGGATATAGTAAACCTGCAGAGGTGCATCGGAAAGTAAAACTGATGACACAGGAAACGCTCAACACATGGACAGTAGGAAGACTTAGTCTTCCTGTACTTAAGTCGGCATTGTGTCTCTTATATTTAATTCCGATGCAATTTCTGTGTTTGATCGTCAATGGGAAGGTCCAAGGGGTACAGTAAACCCGCAGAGGTGCATCCGAATGTAAAACTAGTGACACAGGAAACGCTCAAAACATAGACAGTAGGAAGACTCAGTCTTCCTGTACTTAAGTCGGCATAGTGTCTCTTATATTTAATTCCGATGCAATTTCTGTGTTTCATCGTCAATGGGAAGGTCCAAGGGAAACAGTAAACCTGCAGAGGTGCATCGGCATGTAAAACTGGTGACACAGGAAACGCTCAAACATAGACAGTAGGAAGACTCAGTCTTCCTGTACTTAAGTCGGCATTGTGTCTCTTATATTTATTTCCGATGAAATTTCTGTGTTTCATCGTGAATGGGAAGGTCCAAGGGATATAGTAATCCTGCAGAGGTGCATCGGAATCTAAAACTGATGACACAGGAAGCGCTCAAAACACAGACAGTAGGAAGACTTAGTCTTCCTGTACTTAAGTCGGCATTGTGTCTCTTATATTTAATTCCGATTCAATTTCTGTTTTTCATCGTCAATGGGAAGGTCCAAGAGATACAGTAAACCTGTAGAGGTGCATCTGAATGTAAAACTGATGACACAGAAAACGCTCAAAACATAGACAGTAGGAAGGCTCTGTTTTCCTGTACTTAAGTCGGTATTGTGTCTCTTATATTTAATTCCGATGCAAATTCTGTGTTTCATCGTCAATGGGAAGGTCCAAGGGATACAGTAATCCTGCAGAGGTGCATCAGAATGTAAAACTGCTGACACAGGAAACGCTCAAAACATAGACAGTAGGAAGACGCAGTCTTCCTGTAATTAAGTCGGCATTGTGTCTCTTATATTTAATTCCGATGCAAATTCTGTGTTTCATCGTCAATGGGAAGGTCCAAGGGATACAGTAATCCTGCAGAGGTGCATCAGAATGTAAAACTGCTGACACAGGAAACGCTCAAAACATAGACAGTAAGAAGACTCAGTCTTCCTGTACTTAAGTCGGCATTGTGTCTCTTATATTTAATTCCGATGCAATTTCTGTGTTTCATCGTCAATGGGAAGGTCCAATGGATACTGAAAACCTGCAGAGGTGCATCAGAATGTAAAACTGGTGACACAGGAAACGCTCAAAACATAGACAGTAGGAAGACTCAGTCTTCCTGTACTTAAGTTGGCATCGTGTCTCTTATATTTAATTCCGATGCAATTTCTGTGTTTCATCGTCAATGGGAAGGTCCAAGAGATACAGTAAAATTGCAGGGGTGCATCGGAGTGTAAAACTAGTGACATAGGAAACGCTCAAAACATAGACAGTAGGAAGACTCAGTCTTCCTGTACTTAAGTCGGCATTGTGTCTCTTATATTTAATTCCGATGCAATTTCTGTGTTTCATCGTCAATGGGAAGGTCCAAGGGATACAGCAAACCTGCAGAGGTGCATCGGAATGTGAAACTGGTGACACAGGAAACGCTCAAAACATATACAGTAGGAAGACTCAGTCCTCCTGTGCTTAAGTAGGCATTGTGTCTCTTAAATTTAACTCCGATGCAATTTCTGTGTTTCATCGTCAATGGGAAGGTCCAAGGGATACAGTAAACCTGCAGAGGTGCATCAGAATGTAAAACTGGTGACACAGGAAACGCTCAAAACATAGACAGTAGGAAGACTCAGTCTTCCTGTACTAAAGTCGGTATTGTGTCTCTTATATTTTATTCCGATGCAATTTCTGCGTTTCATCGTCAATGGGAAAGTCCAAGGGATACAGCAAACCTGCAGAGGTGCATCGGAATGTAAAACTAGTGACACAGGAAACGCTCAAAACATGGACAGTAGGAAGACTCAGTCTTCCTGTACATAAGTCGGCATTGTGTCTCTTATATTTAATTCCGATGCAATTTCTGTGTTTCATCGTCAATGAGAAGGTCCAATGGATACAGTAAACCTTCAGAGGTGCATCAGAATGTAAAACTGGTGACATAGGAAACGCTCAAAACATTGACATTAGGAAGACTCAGTCTTCCTGTACTTAAGTCGGCATTGTGTCTCTTATATTTAATTCCGATGCGATTTCTGTGTTTCATCGACAATGGGAAGGTCCAAGGGATATAGTAAACCGGCAGAGGTGCATCGGAATGTAAAACATGTGACACAGGAAACGCTCAAAACATTGACCGTACGAAGACTGTTTTCTTGTACTTAAGTCGGCATTGTGTCTCTTATAATTTAATTTCGATGCAATTTCTGTGTTTCATCGTCAATGGGAAGGTCCAAGGGATACAGGAAACCTGCAGAGGTGCATCGGAATGTAAAACTGGTGACTCAGGAAACGCTCGAAACATAGACAGTAGGAAGACTCAGTCTTCCTGCACTTAAGTTGGCATCGTGTCTCTTATATTTAATTCCGATGCAATTTCTGTGTTTCATCGTCAATGGTAAGGTCCAAGAGATACAGTAAAATTGCAGAGGTGCATCGGAATGTAAAACTGGTGACACAGGAAACGCTCAAAACATAGACAGTAGGAAGACTCAGTCTTCCTGTACTTAAGTCGGCATTGTGTCTCTTATATTTATTTCCGATGAAATTTCTGTGTTTCATCGTGAATGGGAAGGTCCAAGGGATACAGTAAACCAGTAGAGATATATCGGAATGCAAAACTGTTGACACAGGAAACGCTCAAATTTTAGACAATAGGAAGACTCAGTCCTCCTGTGCTTAAGTAGGCATTGTGTCTCTTAAATTTAATTCCGATGCAATTTCTGTGTTTCATCGTCAATGGGAAAGTCCAAGGGATACAGTAAACCTGAAGAGGTGCATCAGAATGTAAAACTGGTGACACAGGAAACGCTCAAACCATAGACAGTAGGAAGACTCAGTCTTCCTGTACTTAAGTCGGTATTGTGTCTCTTATATTTTATTCCGATGCAATTTCTGCGTTTCATCGTCAATGGGAAAGTCCAAGGGATACAGCAAACCTGCAGAGGTGCATCGGAATGTGAAACTAGTGACACAGGAAACGCTCAAAACATAGACAGTAGGAAGACTCAGTCTTCCTGTACTTAAGTCGTCATTGTGTCTCTTATATTTAATTCCGATGCAATTTCTGTGTTTCATCGTCAATGGGAAGGTCCAATGGATACAGTAAACCTGCAGAAGTGCATCAGAATGTAAAACTGGTGACACAGGAAACGCTCAAAACATAGACAGTAGGAAGACTCAGTCTTCCTGTACTTAAGTCGGCATTGTGTCTCTTATATTTAATTCCGATGCGATTTCTGTGTTTCATCGACAATGGGAAGGTCCAAGGGATATAGTAAACCGGCAGAGGTGCATCGGAATGTAAAACAGGTGACACAGGAAACGCTCAAAACATTGACCGTACGAAGACTGTTTTCCTGTACTTAAGTCGGCATTGTGTCTCTTATATTTAATTTCGATGCAATTTCTGTGTTTCATCGTCAATAGGAAGGTCCAAGGGATACAGTAAACCTGCAGAGGTGCATCAGAATGTAAAACTGGTGACACAGGAAACGCTCAACACATAGACAGTAGGAAGACTCATTCTTCCTGTACATAAGTCGGCATTGTGTCTCTTATATTTCATTCCGATGCAATTTCTGTGTTTCATCGTCAATGGGAAGGTCCAAGTGATACAGTAAACCCGCAGAGGTGCATCGGAATGTAAAACTGGTGACACAGGAAGCGCTCAAAACATAGACAGTAGGAAGACTCAGTCTTCCTGTACTTAAGTTGACATTGTGTCTCTTATATTTAATTCCAATGCAATTTCTGTGTTTCATCGTCAATGGGAAGGTCCAAGGGAAACAGTAAACCTGCAGAGGTGCATCGGAATGTTAAACTGGTGACACAGGAAACGCTCAAAACATAGACAGTAGGAAGGCTCAGTCTTCCTATACTTAAGTCGGCATTGTGTCTCTTATATTTATTTCCGATGAAATTTCTGTGTTTCATCGTGAATGGGAAGGTCCAAGGGATACAGTAAACCAGTAGAGATATATCGGAATGCAAAACTGTTGACACAGGAAACGCTCAAATTTTAGACAGTAGGAAGACTCAGTCTTCCTGTACTTAAGTCGGTATTGTGTCTGTTATATTTTATTCCGATGCAATTTCTGCGTTTCATCGTCAATGGGAAAGTCCAAGGGATACAGCAAACCTGCAGAGGTGCATCGGAATGTAAAACTAGTGACACAGGAAACGCTCAAAACATAGACAGTAGGAAGACTCAGTCTTCCTGTACTTAAGTCGTCATTGTGTCTCTTATATTTAATTCCGATGCAATTTCTGTGTTTCATCGTCAATGGGAAGGTCCAATGGATACAGTAAACCTGCAGAGGTGCATCAGAATGTAAAACTGGTGACACAGGAAACGCTCAAAACATAGACAGTAGGAAGACTCAGTCTTCCTGTACTTAAGTCGGCATTGTGTCTCTTATATTTAATTCCGATGCGATTTCTGTGTTTCATCGACAATGGGAAGGTCCAAGGGATATAGTAAACCGGCAGAGGTGCATCGGAATGTAAAAGTGGTGACACAGGAAACGCTCAAAACATTGACCGTACGAAGACTGTTTTCTTGTACTTAAGTCGGCATTGTGTCTCTTATATTTAATTTCGATGCAATTTCTGTGTTTCATCGTGAATGGGAAGGTCCAAGGTATATAGTAAACCTGCAGAGGTGCATCGGAAAGTAAAACTGATGACACAGGAAACGCTCAAAACATAGACAGTAGGAAGACTTAGTCTTCCTGTACTTAAGTCGGCATTGTGTCTCTTATATTTAATTCCGATGCAATTTCTGTGTTACATCGTGAATGGGAAGGTCCAAGGGATATAGTAATCCTGCAGAGGTGCATCGGAAAGTAAAACTGATGACACAGGAAACGCTCAAAACATAGACAGTAGGAAGACTCAGTCTTCTTGTACTTAAGTTGGCATTGTGTCTCTTATATTTAATTCCGATGCAATTTCTGTTTTTCATCGTCAATGGGAAGGTCCATGGGATACAGTAAACCTGCAGAGGTGCATCAGAATGTAAAACTGGTGACACAGGAAATGCTCAAAACATAGACAGTAGGAAGACTCATTCTTCCTGTACATAAGTCGGCATTGTGTATCTTATATTTCATTCCGATGCAATTTCTGTGTTTCATCGTCAATGGGAAGGTCCAAGGGATACAGTAAACCCGCAGAGGTGCATCGGAATGTAAAACTGGTGACACAGGAAACGCTCAAAACATAGACAGTAGGAAGACTCAGTCTTCCTGTACTTAAGTCGGCATTGTGTCTCTTATGTTTAATTCCGATGCAATTTCTGTTTTTCATCGTCAATGGGAAGGTCCAAAGGATACAGTAAACCTGCAGAGGTGCATCGGAAAGTAAAACTGATGACACAGGAAACGCTCAAAACATAGACAGTAGGAAGACTTAGTCTTCCTGTACTTAAGTCGGCATTGTGTCTCTTATGTTTAATTCCGATGCAATTTCTGGTTTTCATCGTCAATGGGAAGGTCCAAAGGATACAGTAAACCTGCAGAGGTGCATCGGAAAGTAAAACTGATGACACAGGAAACGCTCAAAACATAGACAGTAGGAAGACTTAGTCTTCCTGTACTTATGTCGGCATTGTGTCTCTTGTATTTAATTCCGATGCAATTCCTGCGTTTCATCGTGAATGGGAAGGTCAAAGGGAAACAGTAAAACTGCAGAGGTGCATCGGAATGTAAAACTGGTGACACAGGAAACGCTCAACACATAGACAGTAGGAAGACTCATTCTCCCTGTACTTAAGTCGGTATTGTGTCTCTTATATTTAATTCCGATGCAAATTCTGTGTTTCATCGTCAATGGGAAGGTCCAAGGGATACAGTAAACCTGCAGAGGTGCATCAGAATGTAAAACTGGTGACACAGGAAATGCTCAACACATAGACAGTAGGAAGACTCATTCTTCCTGTACATAAGTCGGCATTGTGTCTCTTATATTTCATTCCGATGCAATTTCTGTGTTTCATCGTCAATGGGAAGGTCCAAGGGATACAGTAAACCCACAGAGGTGCATCGGAATGCAAAACTAGTGACACAGGAAACACTCAAAACATAGACATTAGGAAGACTCAGTCTTCCTGTACTTAAGTCGGCATTGTGTCTCTTATATTTATTTCCGATGAAATTTCTGTGTTTCATCGTGACTGGGAAGGTCCAAGGGATATAGTAATCCTTCAGTGGTGCATCGGAATGTAAAACTGATGACACAGGAAACGCTCAAATCATAGACAGTAGGAAGACTTAGTCTTCCTGTACTTAAGTCGGCATTGTGTCTCTTATATTTAATTCCGATGCAATTTCTGTTTTTCATCGTCAATGGGAAGGTCCAAGAGATACAGTAAACCTGCAGAGGTGCATCTGAATGTAAAACTGATGACACAGAAAACGCTCAAAACATAGACAGTAGGAAGACTCAGTCTTCCTGTACTTAAGTCGGCATTGTGTCTCATATTTAATTTCGATGCAATTTCTGTGTTTCATCGTCAATGGGAAGGTCCAAGCGATATAGTAAACCTGCAGAGGTGCATCGGAAAGTAAAACTGATGACACAGGAAACGCTCAAAGCATAGACAGTAGGAAGAATTAGTCTTCCTGTACTTAAGTCGGCATTGTGTCTCTTATATTTAATTCCGATGCAATTTCTGTGTTTCATCGTCAATGGGAAGGTCCAAGGGATATAGTTATCCTGCAGAGGTGCATCGGAAAGTAAAACTGATGACACAGGAAACGCTCAAAACATAGACAGTAGGAAGACTCAGTCTTCTTGTACTAAAGTTGGCATTGTGTCTCTTATATTTAATTCCGATGCAATTTCTGTTTTTCATCGTCAATGGGAAGGTCCAAGGGATACAGCAAACCTGCAGAGGTGCATCAGAATGTAAAACTGGTGACACAGGAAACGCTCAACACATAGACAGTAGGAAGACTCATTCTTCCTGTACTTAAGTCGGCATTGTGTCTCTTATATTTAATTCCGATGCAATTTCTGTGTTTCATCGTCAATGGGAAGGTCCAAGGGATACAGTAAACCCGCAGAGGTGCATCGGAATGTAAAACTAGTGACACAGGAAACGCTCAAAACATAGACAGTAGGAAGACTTAGTCTTCCTGTACTTAAGTCGGCATTGTGTCTCTTATATTTAATTCCGATGCAATTTCTGTGTTTCATCGTCACTGTGAAGGTCCAAGGGATACAGTAAACCTGCAGAGGTGCATCAGAATGTAAAACTGGTGACACAGGAAACGCTCAAAACATAGACAGTAGGAAGACTCAGTCTTCCTGTACTGAAGTCGGCATTGTGTCTCTTATATTTAATTCCGATGCGATTTCTGTGTTTCATCGACAATGGGAAGGTCCGAGGGATACAGTAAACCTGCAGAGGTGCATCAGAATGTAAAACTGGTGACACAGGAAACGCTCAACACATAGACAGTAGGAAGACTCATTCTTCCTGTACTTAAATCGGCATTGTGTCTCTTATATTTAATTCCGATGCAATATCTGTGTTTCATCGTCAATGGGAAGGTCCAAGGGATACAGTAAACCCGCAGAGGTGCATCGGAATGTAAAACTAGTGACACAGGAAACGCTCAAAACATAGACATTAGGAAGACTCAGTCTTCCTGTACTTAAGTCGGCATTGTGTCTCTTATATTTAATCCCGATGCAATTTCTGTGTTTCATCGTCAATGGGAAGGTCCAAGGGAAACAGTAAACCTGCAGAGGTGCATCGGAATGTAAAACTGGTGACACAGGAAACGCTCGAAACATAGACAGTAGGAAGACTCAGTCTTCCTGTACTTAAGTCGGCATTGTGTCTCTTATATTTAATCCCGATGCAATTTCTGTGTTTCATCGTCAATGGGAAGGTCCAAGGGAAACAGTAAACCTGCAGAGGTGCATCGGAATGTAAAACTGGTGACACAGGAAACGCTCAAAACATAGACAGTAGGAAGACTCAGTCTTCCTGTACTTAAGTCGGCATTGTGTCTCTTATATTTATTTCCGATGAAATTTCTGTGTTTCTTCGTGAATGGGAAGGTCCAAGGGATATAGTAATCCTGCAGTGGTGCATCGGAATGTAAAACTGATGACACAGGAAACGCTCAAATCATAGACAGTAGGAAGACTTAGTCTTCCTGTACTTAAGTCGGCATTGTGTCTCTTATATTTAATTCCGATGCAATTACTGTTTTTCATCGTCAATGGGAAGGTCCAAGGGAAACAGTAAACCTGCAGAGGTGCATCGGAATGTAAAACTGGTGACACAGGAAACGCTCAAAACATAGACAGTAGAAAGACTCAGTCTTCCTGTACTTAAGTCGGCATTGTGTCTCTTATATTTATTTCCGATGCAATTTCTGTGTTTCGTCGTCAATGGGAAGGTCCAATGGATACAGAAAACCTGCAGAGGTGCATCAGAATGTGAAACTGGTGACACAGGAAACGCTCAAAACATAGACAGTAGGAGGCTCAGTCTTCCTATACTTAAGTCGTCATTGTGTCTCTTATATTTATTTCCGATGACATTTCTGTGTTTCATCGTGAATGGGAAGGTCCAAGGGATATAGTAAACCTGCAGAGGTGCATCGGAAAGTAAAACTGATGACACAGGAAACGCTCAAATATAGACAGTAGGAAGACTTAGTCTTCCTGTACTTAATTCGGCATAGTGTCTCTTATATTTAATTCCGATGCAATTTCTGTATTTCATCGTCAATGGGAAGCTCCAAGGGAAACAGTAAACCTGAAGAGGTGCATCGGAATGTAAAACTGGTGACACAGGAAACGCTCAAAACATAGACAGTAGGAAGACTCAGTCTTCCTGTACTTAAGTCGGCATTGTGTCTCTTAAATTTATTTCCGATGAAATTTCTGTGTTTCATCGTGAATGGGAAGGTCCAAGGGATATACTAATCCTGCAGAGGTGCATCGGAATGTAAAACTGATGACACAGGAAACTCTCAAAGCATAGACAGTAGGAAGACTTAGTCTTCCTGTACTTAAGTCGGCATTGTGTCTCTTATATTTAATTCCGATGCAATTTCTGTTTTTCATCGTCAATTGGAAGGTCCAAGGGATACAGTAAACCTGCAGAGGTGCATCTGAATGTAAAACTGATGACACAGAAAACGCTCAAAACATAGACAGTAGGAAGACTCAGTCTTCCTGTACTTAAGTCGGCATTGTGTCTCTTATATTTAATTCCGATGCAATTTCTGTGTTTCATCGTCAATGGGAAGGTCCAATGGATACAGAAAACCTGCAGAGGTGCATCAGAATGTAAAACTGGTGACACAGGAAACGCTCAAAACATAGACAGTAGGAAGGCTCAGTCTTCCTATCCTTAAGTCGGCATTGTGTCTCTTATATTTATTTCCGATGAAATTTCTGTGTTTCATCGTGAATGGGAAGGTCCAAGGGATATAGTAAACCTGCAGCGGTGCATCGGAAAGTAAAACTGGTGACACAGGAAACGCTCAAATTTTAGACAATAGGAAGACTCAGTCCTCCTGTGCTTAAGTAGGCATTGTGTCTCTTAAATTTAATTCCGATGCAATTTCTGTGTTTCATCGTCAATGGGAAAGTCCAAGGGATACAGTAAACCTGAAGAGGTGCATCAGAATGTAAGACTGGTGAAACAGGAAACGCTCAAACCATAGACAGTAGGAAGACTCAGTCTTCCTGTTCTTAAGTCGGTATTGTGTCTCTTATATTTTATTCCGATGCAATTTCTGCGTTTCATCGTCAATGGGAAAGTCCAAGGGATACAGCAAACCTGCAGAGGTGCATCGGAATGTGAAACTAGTGACACAGGAAACGCTCAAAACATAGACAGTAGGAAGACTCAGTCTTCCTGTACTTAAGTCGTCATTGTGTCTCTTATATTTAATTCCGATGCAATTTCTGTGTTTCATCGTCAATGGGAAGGTCCAATGGATACAGTAAACCTGCAGAAGTGCATCAGAATGTAAAACTGGTGACACAGGAAACGCTCAAAACATAGACAGTAGGAAGACTCAGTCTTCCTGTACTTAAGTCGGCATTGTGTCTCTTATATTTAATTCCGATGCGATTTCTGTGTTTCATCGACAATGGGAAGGTCCAAGGGATATAGTAAACCGGCAGAGGTGCATCGGAATGTAAAACAGGTGACACAGGAAACGCTCAAAACATTGACCGTACGAAGACTGTTTTCTTGTACTTAAGTCGGCATTGTGTCTCTTATATTTAATTTCGATGCAATTTCTGTGTTTCATCGTCAATGGGAAGGTCCAAGGGATATAGTAAACATGCAGAGGTGCATCGGAAAGTAAAACTGATGACACAGGAAACGCTCAAAACATAGACAGTAGGAAGACTTAGTCTTCCTGTACTTAAGTCGGCATTGTGTCTCTTATATTTAATTCCGATGCAATTTCTGTGTTACATCGTGAATGGGAAGGTCCAAGGGATATAGTAATCCTGCAGAGGTGCATCGGAAAGTAAAACTGATGACACAGGAAACGCTCAAAACATAGACAGTAGGAAGACTCAGTCTCCTTGTACTTAAGTCGGCATTGTGTCTCTTATATTTAATTCCGATGCAATTTCTGTTTTTCATCGTCAATGGGAAGGTCCAAGGGATACAGTAAACCTGCAGAGGTGCATCAGAATGTAAAACTGGTGACACAGGAAACGCTCAACACATAGACAGTAGGAAGACTCATTCTTCCTGTACATAAGTCGGCATTGTGTCTCTTATATTTCATTCCGATGCAATTTCTGTGTTTCATCGTCAATGGGAAGGTCCAAGGGATACAGTAAACCCGCAGGGGTGCATCGGAATGTAAAACTAGTGACACAGGAAACGCTCAAAACATAGACAGTAGGAAGACTCAGTCTTCCTGTACTTAAGTTGACATTGTGTCTCTTATATTTAATTCCAATGCAATTTCTGTGTTTCATCGTCAATGGGAAGGTCCAAGGGAAACAGTAAACCTGCAGAGGTGCATCGGAATGTTAAACTGGTGACACAGGAAACGCTCAAAACATAGACAGTAGGAAGGCTCAGTCTTCCTATACTTAAGTCGGCATTGTGTCTCTTATATTTATTTCCGATGAAATTTCTGTGTTTCATCGTGAATGGGAAGGTCCAAGGGATACAGTAAACCAGTAGAGATATATCGGAATGCAAAACTGTTGACACAGGAAACGCTCAAATTTTAGACAGTAGGAAGACTCAGTCTTCCTGTACTTACGTCGGTATTGTGTCTGTTATATTTTATTCCGATGCAATTTCTGCGTTTCATCGTCAATGGGAAAGTCCAAGGGATACAGCAAACCTGCAGAGGTGCATCGGAATGTAAAACTAGTGACACAGGAAACGCTCAAAACATAGACAGTAGGAAGACTCAGTCTTCCTGTACTTAAGTCGTCATTGTGTCTCTTATATTTAATTCCGATGCAATTTCTGTGTTTCATCGTCAATGGGAAGGTCCAATGGATACAGTAAACCTGCAGAGGTGCATCAGAATGTAAAACTGGTGACACAGGAAACGCTCAAAACATAGACAGTAGGAAGACTCAGTCTTCCTGTACTTAAGTCGGCATTGTGTCTCTTATATTTAATTCCGATGCGATTTCTGTGTTTCATCGACAATGGGAAGGTCCAAGGGATATAGTAAACCGGCAGAGGTGCATCGGAATGTAAAACTGGTGACACAGGAAACGCTCAAAACATTGACCGTACGAAGACTGTTTTCTTGTACTTAAGTCGGCATTGTGTCTCTTATATTTAATTTCGATGCAATTTCTGTGTTTCATCGTGAATGGGAAGGTCCAAGGTATATAGTAAACCTGCAGAGGTGCATCGGAAAGTAAAACTGATGACACAGGAAACGCTCAAAACATAGACAGTAGGAAGACTTAGTCTTCCTGTACTTAAGTCGGCATTGTGTCTCTTATATTTAATTCCGATGCAATTTCTGTGTTACATCGTGAATGGGAAGGTCCAAGGGATATAGTAATCCTGCAGAGGTGCATCGGAAAGTAAAACTGATGACACAGGAAACGCTCAAAACATAGACAGTAGGAAGACTCAGTCTTCTTGTACTTAAGTCGGCATTGTGTCTCTTATATTTAATTCCGATGCAATTTCTGTTTTTCATCGTCAATGGGAAGGTCCAAGGGATACAGTAAACCTGCAGAGGTGCATCAGAATGTAAAACTGGTGACACAGGAAATGCTCAACACATAGACAGTAGGAAGACTCATTCTTCCTGTACATAAGTCGGCATTGTGTCTCTTATATTTCATTCCGATGCAATTTCTGTGTTTCATCGTCAATGGGAAGGTCCAAGGGATACAGTAAACCCGCAGAGGTGCATCGGAATGTAAAACTGGTGACACAGGAAACGCTCAAAACATAGACAGTAGGAAGACTCAGTCTTCCTGTACTTAAGTCGGCATTGTGTCTCTTATGTTTAATTCCGATGCAATTTCTGTTTTTCATCGTCAATGGGAAGGTCCAAAGGATACAGTAAACCTGCAGAGGTGCATCGGAAAGTAAAACTGATGACACAGGAAACGCTCAAAACATAGACAGTAGGAAGACTTAGTCTTCCTGTACTTAAGTCGGCATTGTGTCTCTTATGTTTAATTCCGATGCAATTTCTGTTTTTCATCGTCAATGGGAAGGTCCAAAGGATACAGTAAACCTGCAGAGGTGCATCGGAAAGTAAAACTGATGACACAGGAAACGCTCAAAACATAGACAGTAGGAAGACTTAGTCTTCCTGTACTTATGTCGGCATTGTGTCTCTTGTATTTAATTCCGATGCAATTCCTGCGTTTCATCGTGAATGGGAAGGTCAAAGGGAAACAGTAAAACTGCAGAGGTGCATCGGAATGTAAAACTGGTGACACAGGAAACGCTCAACACATAGACAGTAGGAAGACTCATTCTTCCTGTACTTAAGTCGGTATTGTGTCTCTTATATTTAATTCCGATGCAAATTCTGTGTTTCATCGTCAATGGGAAGGTCCAAGGGATACAGTAAACTTGCAGAGGTGCATCAGAATGTAAAACTGGTGACACAGGAAATGCTCAACACATAGACAGTAGGAAGTCTCATTCTTCCTGTACATAAGTCGGCATTGTGTCTCTTATATTTCATTCCGATGCAATTTCTGTGTTTCATCGTCAATGGGAAGGTCCAAGGGATACAGTAAACCCGCAGAGGTGCATCGGAATGCAAAACTAGTGACACAGGAAACACTCAAAACATAGACATTAGGAAGACTCAGTCTTCCTGTACTTAAGTCGGCATTGTGCCTCTTATATTTATTTCCGATGAAATTTCTGTGTTTCATCGTGACTGGGAAGGTCCAAGGGATATAGTAATCCTTCAGTGGTGCATCGGAATGTAAAACTGATGACACAGGAAACGCTCAAATCATAGACAGTAGGAAGACTTAGACTTCCTGTACTGAAGTCGGCATTGTGTCTCTTATATTTAATTCCGATGCAATTTCTGTTTTTCATCGTCAATGGCAAGGTCCAAGAGATACAGTAAACCTGCAGAGGTGCATCTGAATGTAAAACTGATGACACAGAAAACGCTCAAAACATAGACAGTAGGAAGACTCAGTCTTCCTGTACTTAAGTCGGCATTGTGTCTCATATTTAATTTCGATGCAATTTCTGTGTTTCATCGTCAATGGGAAGGTCCACGCGATATAGTAAACCTGCAGAGGTGCATCGGAAAGTAAAACTGATGACACAGGAAACGCTCAGAGCATAGACAGTAGGAAGAATTAGTCTTCCTGTACTTAAGTCGGCATTGTGTCTCTTATATTTAATTCCGATGCAATTTCTGTGTTTCATCGTCAATGGGAAGGTCCAAGGGATATAGTAATCCTGCAGAGGTGCATCGGAAAGTAAAACTGATGACACAGGAAACGCTCAAAACATAGACAGTACGAAGACTCAGTCTTCTTGTACTTAAGTTGGCATTGTGTCTCTTATATTTAATTCCGATGCAATTTCTGTTTTTCATCGTCAATGGGAAGGTCCAAGGGATACAGCAAACCTGCAGAGGTGCATCAGAATGTAAAACTGGTGACACAGGAAACGCTCAACACATAGACAGTAGGAAGACTCATTCTTCCTGTACTTAAGTCGGCACTGTGTCTCTTATATTTAATTCCGATGCAATTTCTGTGTTTCATCGTCAATGGGAAGGTCCAAGGGATACAGTAAACCCGCAGAGGTGCATCGGAATGTAAAACTAGTGACACAGGAAACGCTCAAAACATAGACAGTAGTAAGACTCAGTCTTCCTGTACTTAAGTTGACATTGTGTCTCTTGTATTTAATTCCGATGCGATTTCTGTGTTTCATCGTGAATGGGAAGGTCCAAGGGATATAGTTATCCTGCAGAGGTGGATCGGAAAGTAAAACTGATGACACAGGAAACGCTCAAATCATAGACAGTAGGAAGACTCATTCTTTTTGTACTTATGTTGGCATTGTGTCTCTTATATTTAATTCCGATGCAATTTCTGTTTTTCATCGTCAATGGGAAGGTCCAAGGGATACAGTAAACCTGCAGAGGTGCATCAGAATGTAAAACTGGTGACACAGGAAACGCTCAACACATAGACAGGAGGAAGACTCATTCTTCCTGTACTTAAATCGGCATTGTGTCTCTTATATTTAATTCCGATGCAATATCTGTGTTTCATCGTCAATGGGAAGGTCCAAGGGATACAGTAAACCCGCAGAGGTGCATCGGAATGTAAAACTAGTGACACAGGAAACGCTCAAAACATAGACATTAGGAAGACTCAGTCTTCCTGTACTTAAGTCGGCATTGTGTCTCTTATATTTAATCCCGATGCAATTTCTGTGTTTCATCGTCAATGGGAAGGTCCAAGGGAAACAGTAAACCTGCAGAGGTGCATCGGAATGTAAAACTGGTGACACAGGAAACGCTCAAAACATAGACAGTAGGAAGACTCAGTCTTCCTGTACTTAAGTCGGCATTGTGTCTCTTATATTTATTTCCGATGAAATTTCTGTGTTTCTTCGTGAATGGGAAGGTCCAAGGGATATAGTAATCCTGCAGTGGTGCATCGGAATGTAAAACTGATGACACAGGAAACGCTCAAATCATAGACAGTAGGAAGACTTAGTCTTCCTGTACTTAAGTCGGCATTGTGTCTCTTATATTTAATTCCGATGCAATTACTGTTTTTCATCGTCAATGGGAAGGTCCAAGAGATACAGTAAACCTGCAGAGGTGCATCTGAATGTAAAACTGATGACACAGAAAACGCTCAAAACATAGACAGTCGGAAGACTCAGTCTTCCTGTACTTATGTCGGCATTGTGTCTCTTATATTTAATTCCGATGCAATTTCTGTGTTTCATCGTCAATGGGAAGGTCCAATGGATACAGAAAACCTGCAGAGGTGCATCAGAATGTAAAACTGGTGACACAGGAAACGCTAAAAACATAGACAGTAGGAGGCTCAGTCTTCCTATACTGAAGTCGGCATTGTGTCTCTTATATTTATTTCCGATGACATTTCTGTGTTTCATCGTGAATGGGAAGGTCCAAGGGATATAGTAAACCTGCAGAGGTGCATCGGAAAATAAAACTGATGACACAGGAAACGCTCAAATATAGACAGTAGGAAGACTTAGTCTTCCTGTACTTAATTCGGCATAGTGTCCCATATATTTAATTCCGATGCAATTTCTGTATTTCATCGTCTATGGGAAGGTCCAAGGGAAACAGTAAAGCTGAAGAGGTGCATCGGAATGTAAAACTGGTGACACAGGAAACGCTCAAAACATAGACAGTAGGAAGACTCAGTCTTCCTGTACTTAAGTCGGCATTGTGTCTCTTATATTTATTTCCGATGCAATTTCTGTGTTTCGTCGTCAATGGCAAGGTCCAATGGATACAGAAAACCTGACGAGGTGCATCAGAATGTAAAACTGGTGACACAGGAAACGCTCAAAACATAGACAGTAGGAGGCTCAGTCTTCCTATACTTAAGTCGGCATTGTGTCTCTTATATTTATTTCCGATGAAATTTCTGTGTTTCATCGTGAATGGGAAGGTCCAAGGGATATACTAATCCTGCAGAGGTGCATCGGAATGTAAAACTGATGACACAGGAAACTCTCAAAGCATAGACAGTAGGAAGACTTAGTCTTCCTGTACTTAAGTCGGCATTGTGTCTCTTATATTTAATTCCGATGCAATTTCTGTTTTTCATCGTCAATTGGAAGGTCCAAGGGATACAGTAAACCTGCAGAGGTGCATCTGAATGTAAAACTGATGACACAGAAAACGCTCAAAACATAGACAGTAGGAAGACTCAGTCTTCCTGTACTGAAGTCGGCATTGTGTCTCTTATATTTAATTCCGATGCAATTTCTGTGTTTCATCGTCAATGGGAAGGTCCAATGGATACAGAAAACCTGCAGAGGTGCATCAGAATGTAAAACTGGTGACACAGGAAACGCTCAAAACATAGACAGTAGGAAGGCTCAGTCTTCCTATCCTTAAGTCGGCATTGTGTCTCTTATATTTATTTCCGATGAAATTACTGTGTTTCATCGTGAATGGGAAGGTCCAAGGGATATAGTAAACCTGCAGCGGTGCATCGGAAAGTAAAACGGATGACACAGGAAACGCTCAAAACATAGACAGTAGGAAGACTTAGACTTCCTGCACTTAATTCGGCATAGTGTCTCTTATATTTAATTCCGATGCAATTTCTGTGTTTCATCGTCAATGGGAAGGTCCAATGGATACAGAAAACCTGCAGAGGTGCATCAGAATGTAAAACTGGTGACACAGGAAACGCTCAAAACATAGACAGTAGGAAGGCTCAGTCTTCCTATACTTAAGTCGGCATTGTGTCTCTTATATTTATTTCCGATGCGATTTCTGTGTTTCGTCGTCAATGGGAAGGTCCAATGGATACAGAAAACCTGCAGAGGTGCATCAGAATGTAAAACTGGTGACACAGGAAACGCTCAAAACATAGACAGTAGGAGGCTCAGTCTTCCTATACTTAAGTCGGCATAGTGTCTCTTATATTTAATTCCGATGCAATTTCTGTGTTTCATCGTCACTGTGAAGGTCCAAGGGATACAGTAAACCTGTAGAGGTGCATCGGAAAACAAAACTGGTGACACAGCAAACGCGCAAATTATAGACAGTAGGAAGACTCAGTCTTCCTGTACTTAATTCGGCATTGTGTCTCTTATATTTAATTCCGATGCAATTTCTGCGTTTCATTATCAATGGGAAGGTCCAAGGGATACAGTAAACCTGCGGAGGTGCATCAGAATGTAAAACTGGTGACACAGGAAACGCTCAAAACATAGACAGTAGGAAGACTCAGTCTTCCTGTACTTATGTCGGCATTGTGTCTCTTATATATAATTCCGATGCGATTTCTGTGTTTCATCGACAATGGGAAGGTCCAAGGGATATAGTAAACCGGCAGAGGTGCATCGGAATGTAAAACTGGTGACACAGGAAACGCTCAAAACATAGACAGTACTAAGTCTCAGTCTTCCTGTACTTAAGTCGGCATTGTGTCTCTTATATTTAATTCCAATGCAATTTCTGTGTTTCATCGTCAATGGGAGGGTCCAATGGATACAGTAAACCTGCGGAGGTGCATCAGAATGTAAAACTGGTGACACAGGAAACGCTCAAAACATAGACATTAGGAAGACTCAGTCTTCCTGTACTTAAGTCGGCATTGTGTCTCTTATATTTAATCCCGATGCAATTTCTGTGTTTCGTCGTCAATGGGAAGGTCCAAGGGAAACAGTAAACCTGCAGAGGTGCATCGGAATGTAAAACTGGTGACACAGGAAACGTTCAAAACATAGACAGTAGGAAGACTCAGTCTTCCTGTACTTAAGTCGGCATTGTGTCTCTTATATATATTTCCGATTAAATTTCTGTGTTTCATCGTGACTGGGAAGGTCCAAGGGATATAGTAATCCTTCAGTGGTGCATCGGAATGTAAAACTGATGACACAGGAAACGCTCAAATCATAGACAGTAGGAAGACTTAGTCTTCCTGTACTTAAGTCGGCATTGTGTCTCTTTTATTTAATTCCGATGCAATTTCTGTTTTTCATCGTCAATGGGAAGGTCCAAGAGATACAGTAAACCTGCAGAGGTGCATCTGAATGTAAAACTGATGACACAGAAAACGCTCAAAACATAGACAGTAGGAAGACTCAGTCTTCCTGTACTTAAGACGGCATTGTGTCTCATATTTAATTTCGATGCAATTTCTGTGTTTCATCGTCAATGGGAAGGTCCAAGCGATATAGTAAACCTGCAGAGGTGCATCGGAAAGTAAAACTGATGACACAGGAAACGCTCAAAGCATAGACAGTAGGAAGAATTAGTCTTCCTGTACTTAAGTCGGCATTGTGTCTCTTATATTTAATTCCGATGCAATTTCTGTGTTTCATCGTCAATGGGAAGGTCCAAGGGATATAGTAATCCTGCAGAGGTGCATCGGAAAGTAAAACTGATGACACAGGAAACGCTCAAAACATAGACAGTAGGAAGACTCAGTCTTCTCGTACTTAAGTTGGCATTGTGTCTCTTATATTTAATTCCGATGCAATTTCTGTTTTTCATCGTCAATGGGAAGGTCCAAGGGATACAGCAAACCTGCAGAGGTGCATCAGAATGTAAAACTGGTGACACAGGAAACGCTCAACACATAGACAGTAGGAAGACTCATTCTTCCTGTACTTAAGTCGGCATTGTGTCTCTTATATTTAATTCCGATGCAATTTCTGTGTTTCATCGTCAATGGGAAGGTCCAAGGGATACAGTAAACCCGCAGAGGTGCATCGGAATGTAAAACTAGTGACACAGGAAACGCTCAAAACATAGACAGTAGGAAGACTCAGTCTTCCTGTACTTAAGTTGACATCGTGTCTCTTGTATTTAATTCCGATGCAATTTCTGTGTTTCATCGTGAATGGGAAGGTCCAAGGGATATAGTTATCCTGCAGAGGTGGATCGGAAAGTAAAACTGATGACACAGGAAACGCTCAAATCATAGACAGTAGGAAGACTCATTCTTTTTGTACTTATGTCGGCATTGTGTCTCTTATATTTAATTCCGATGCAATTTCTGTTTTTCATCGTCAATGGGAAGGTCCAAGGGATACAGTAAACCTGCAGAGGTGCATCAGAATGTAAAACTGGTGACACAGGAAACGCTCAACACATAGACAGTAGGAAGACTCATTCTTCCTGTACTTAAATCGGCATTGTGTCTCTTATATTTAATTCCGATGCAATATCTGTGTTTCATCGTCAATGGGAAGGTCCAAGGGATACAGTAAACCCGCAGAGGTGCATCGGAATGTAAAACTAGTGACACAGGAAACGCTCAAAACATAGACATTAGGAAGACTCAGTCTTCCTGTACTTAAGTCGGCATTGTGTCTCTTATATTTAATCCCGATGCAATTTCTGTGTTTCATCGTCAATGGGAAGGTCCAAGGGAAACAGTAAACCTGCAGAGGTGCATCCGAATGTAAAACTGGTGACACAGGAAACGCTCAAAACATAGACAGTAGGAAGACTCAGTCTTCCTGTACTTAAGTCGGCATTGTGTCTCTTATATTTATTTCCGATGAAATTTCTGTGTTTCTTCGTGAATGGGAAGGTCCAAGGGATATAGTAATCCTGCAGTGGTGCATCGGAATGAAAAACTGATGACACAGGAAACGCTCAAATCATAGACAGTAGGAAGACTTAGTCTTCCTGTACTTAAGTCGGCATTGTGTCTCTTATATTTAATTCCGATGCAATTACTGTTTTTCATCGTCAATGGGAAGGTCCAAGAGATACAGTAAACCTGCAGAGGTGCATCTGAATGTAAAACTGATGACACAGAAAACGCTCAAAACATAGACAGTCGGAAGACTCAGTCTTCCTGTACTTAAGTCGGCATTGTGTCTCTTATATTTAATTCCGATGCAATTTCTGTGTTTCATCGTCAATGGGAAGGTCCAATGGATACAGAAAACCTGCAGAGGTGCATCAGAATGTAAAACTGGTGACACAGGAAACGCTCAAAACATAGACAGTAGGAGGCTCAGTCTTCCTATACTGAAGTCGGCATTGTGTCTCTTATATTTATTTCCGATGACATTTCTGTGTTTCATCGTGAATGGGAAGGTCCAAGGGATATAGTAAACCTGCAGAGGTGCATCGGAAAATAAAACTGATGACACAGGAAACGCTCAAATATAGACAGTAGGAAGACTTAGTCTTCCTGTACTTAATTCGGCATAGTGTCCCATATATTTAATTCCGATGCAATTTCTGTATTTCATCGTCTATGGGAAGGTCCAAGGGAAACAGTAAAGCTGAAGAGGTGCATCGGAATGTAAAACTGGTGACACAGGAAACGTTCAAAACATAGACAGTAGGAAGACTCAGTCTTCCTGTACTTAAGTCGGCATTGTGTCTCTTATATATATTTCCGATGAAATTTCTGTGTTTCATCGTGACTGGGAAGGTCCAAGGGATTTAGTAATCCTTCAGTGGTGCATCGGAATGTAAAACTGATGACACAGGAAACGCTCAAATCATAGACAGTAGGAAGACTTAGTCTTCCTGTACTTAAGTCGGCATTGTGTCTCTTATATTTAATTCCGATGCAATTTCTGTTTTTCATCGTCAATGGGAAGGTCCAAGAGATACAGTAAACCTGCAGAGGTGCATCTGAATGTAAAACTGATGACACAGAAAACGCTCAAAACATAGACAGTAGGAAGACTCAGTCTTCCTGTACTTAAGACGGCATTGTGTCTCATATTTAATTTCGATGCAATTTCTGTGTTTCATCGTCAATGGGAAGGTCCAAGCGATATAGTAAACCTGCAGAGGTGCATCGGAAAGTAAAACTGATGACACAGGAAACGCTCAAAGCATAGACAGTAGGAAGAATTAGTCTTCCTGTACTTAAGTCGGCATTGTGTGTCTTATATTTAATTCCGATGCAATTTCTGTGTTTCATCGTCAATGGGAAGGTCCAAGGGATATAGTAATCCTGCAGAGGTGCATCGGAAAGTAAAACTGATGACACAGGAAACGCTCAAAACATAGACAGTAGGAAGACTCAGTCTTCTTGTACTTAAGTTGGCATTGTGTCTCTTATATTTAATTCCGATGCAATTTCTGTTTTTCATCGTCAATGGGAAGGTCCAAGGGATACAGCAAACCTGCAGAGGTGCATCAGAATGTAAAACTGGTGACACAGGAAACGCTGAACACATAGACAGTAGGAAGACTCATTCTTCCTGTACTTAAGTCGGCATTGTGTCTCTTATATTTAATTCCGATGCAATTTCTGTGTTTCATCGTCAATGGGAAGGTCCAAGGGATACAGTAAACCCGCAGAGGTGCATCGGAATGTAAAACTAGTGACACAGGAAACGCTCAAAACATAGACAGTAGGAAGACTCAGTCTTACAGTACTTAAGTTGACATTGTGTCTCTTGTATTTAATTCCGATGCAATTTCTGTGTTTCATCGTGAATGGGAAGGTCCAAGGGATATAGTTATCCTGCAGAGGTGGATCGGAAAGTAAAACTGATGACACAGGAAACGCTCAAATCATAGACAGTAGGAAGACTCATTCTTTTTGTACTTATGTCGGCATTGTGTCTCTTATATTTAATTCCGATGCAATTTCTGTTTTTCATCGTCAATGGGAAGGTCCAAGGGATACAGTAAACCTGCAGAGGTGCATCAGAATGTAAAACTGGTGACACAGGAAACGCTCAACACATAGACAGTAGGAAGACTCATTCTTCCTGTACTTAAATCGGCATTGTGTCTCTTATATTTAATTCCGATGCAATATCTGTGTTTCATCGTCAATGGGAAGGTCCAAGGGATACAGTAAACCCGCAGAGGTGCATCGGAATGTAAAACTAGTGACACAGGAAACGCTCAAAACATAGACATTAGGAAGACTCAGACTTCCTGTACTTAAGTCGGCATTGTGTCTCTTATATTTAATCCCGATGCAATTTCTGTGTTTCATCGTCAATGGGAAGGTCCAAGGGAAACAGTAAACCTGCAGAGGTGCATCCGAATGTAAAATTGGTGACACAGGAAACGCTCAAAACATAGACAGTAGGAAGACTCAGTCTTCCTGTACTTAAGTCGGCATTGTGTCTCTTATATTTATTTCCGATGAAATTTCTGTGTTTCTTCGTGAATGGGAAGGTCCAAGGGATATAGTAATCCTGCAGTGGTGCATCGGAATGTAAAACTGATGACACAGGAAACGCTCAAATCATAGACAGTAGGAAGACTTAGTCTTCCTGTACTTAAGTCGGCATTGTGTCTCTTATATTTAATTCCGATGCAATTACTGTTTTTCATCGTCAATGGGAAGGTCCAAGAGATACAGTAAACCTGCAGAGGTGCATCTGAATGTAAAACTGATGACACAGAAAACGCTCAAAACATAGACAGTCGGAGGACTCAGTCTTCCTGTACTTAAGTCGGCATTGTGTCTCTTATATTTAATTCCGATGCAATTTCTGTGTTTCATCGTCAATGGGAAGGTCCAATGGATACAGAAAACCTGCAGAGGTGCATCAGAATGTAAAACTGGTGACACAGGAAACGCTCAAAACATAGACAGTAGGAGGCTCAGTCTTCCTATACTGAAGTCGGCATTGTGTCTCTTATATTTATTTCCGATGACATTTCTGTGTTTCATCGTGAATGGGAAGGTCCAAGGGATATAGTAAACCTGCAGAGGTGCATCGGAAAATAAAACTGATGACACAGGAAACGCTCAAATATAGACAGTAGGAAGACTTAGTCTTCCTGTACTTAATTCGGCATAGTGTCCCATATATTTAATTCCGATGCAATTTCTGTATTTCATCGTCTATGGGAAGGTCCAAGGGAAACAGTAAAGCTGAAGAGGTGCATCGGAATGTAAAACTGGTGACACAGGAAACGCTCAAAACATAGACAGTAGGAAGACTCAGTCTTCCTGTACTTAAGTCGGCATTGTGTCTCTTATATTTGTTTCCGATGCAATTTCTGTGTTTCGTCGTCAATGGGAAGGTCCAATGGATACAGAAAACCTGCAGAGGTGCATCAGAATGTAAAACTGGTGACACAGGAAACGCTCAAAACATAGACAGTAGGAGGCTCAGTCTTCCTATACTTAAGTCGGCATTGTGTCTCTTATATTTATTTCCGATGACATTTCTGTGTTTCATCGTGAATGGGAAGGTCCAAGGGATATAGTAAACCTGCAGAGGTGCATCGGAAAGTAAAACTGATGACACAGGAAACGCTCAAATATAGACAGTAGGAAGACTTAGTCTTCCTGTACTTAATTCGGCATAGTGTCTCTTATATTTAATTCCGATGCAATTTCTGTATTTCATCGTCAATGGGAAGCTCCAAGGGAAACAGTAAACCTGAAGAGGTGCATCGGAATGTAAAACTGGTGACACAGGAAACGCTCAAAACATAGACAGTAGGAAGACTCAGTCTTCCTGTACTTAAGTCGGCATTGTGTCTCTTATATTTATTTCCGATGAAATTTCTGTGTTTCATCGTGAATGGGAAGGTCCAAGGGATATACTAATCCTGCAGAGGTGCATCGGAATGTAAAACTGATGACACAGGAAACTCTCAAAGCATAGACAGTAGGAAGACTTAGTCTTCCTGTACTTAAGTCGGCATTGTGTCTCTTATATTTAATTCCGATGCAGTTTCTGTTTTTCATCGTCAATTGGAAGGTCCAAGGGATACAGTAAACCTGCAGAGGTGCATCTGAATGTAAAACTGATGACACAGAAAACGCTCAAAACATAGACAGTAGGAAGACTCAGTCTTCCTGTACTTAAGTCGGCATTGTGTCTCTTATATTTAATTCCGATGCAATTTCTGTGTTTCATCGTCAATGGGAAGGTCCAATGGATACAGAAAACCTGCAGAGGTGCATCAGAATGTAAAACTGGTGACACAGGAAACGCTCAAAACATAGACAGTAGGAAGGCTCAGTCTTCCTATCCTTAAGTCGGCATTGTGTCTCTTATATTTATTACCGATGAAATTTCTGTGTTTCATCGTGAATGGGTAGGTCCAAGGGATATAGTAAACCTGCAGCGGTGCATCGGAAAGTAAAACTGATGACACAGGAAACGCTCAAAACATAGACAGTAGGAAGACTTAGACTTCCTGTACTTAATTCGGCATAGTGTCTCTTATATTTAATTCCGATGCAATTTCTGTGTTTCATCGTCAATGGGAAGGTCCAATGGATACAGAAAACCTGCAGAGGTGCATCAGAATGTAAAACTGGTGACACAGGAAACGCTCAAAACATAGACAGTAGGAAGGCTCAGTCTTCCTATACTTAAGTCGGCATTGTGTCTCTTATATTTATTTCCGATGCGATTTCTGTGTTTCGTCGTCAATGGGAAGGTCCAATGGATACAGAAAACCTGCAGAGGTGCATCAGAATGTAAAACTGGTGACACAGGAAACGCTCAAAACATAGACAGTAGGAGGCTCAGTCTTCCTATACTTAAGTCGGCATAGTGTCTCTTATATTTAATTCCGATGCAATTTCTGTGTTTCATCGTCACTGTGAAGGTCCAAGGGATACAGTAAACCTGTAGAGGTGCATCGGAAAACAAAACTGGTGACACAGCAAACGCGCAAATTATAGACAGTAGGAAGACTCAGTCTTCCTGTACTCAAGTCGGCATTGTGTCTCTTATATTTAATTCCGATGCAATTTCTGCGTTTCATCATCAATGGGAAGGTCCAAGGGATACAGTAAACCTGCGGAGGTGCATCAGAATGTAAAACTGGTGACACAGGAAACGCTCAAAACATAGACAGTAGGAAGACTCAGTCTTCCTGTACTTATGTCGGCATTGTGTCTCTTATATTTAATTCCGATGCGATTTCTGTGTTTCATCGACAATGGGAAGGTCCAAGGGATATAGTAAACCGGCAGAGGTGCATCGGAATGTAAAACTGGTGACACAGGAAACGCTCAAAACATAGACAGTACTAAGTCTCAGTCTTCCTGTACTTAAGTCGGCATTGTGTCTCTTATATTTAATTCCAATGCAATTTCTGTGTTTCATCGTCAATGGGAGGGTCCAATGGATACAGTAAACCTGCGGAGGTGCATCAGAATGTAAAACTGGTGACACAGGAAACGCTCAAAACATAGACATTAGGAAGACTCAGTCTTCCTGTACTTAAGTCGGCATTGTGTCTCTTATATTTAATTCCGATGCAATTTCTGTTTTTCATCGTCAATGGGAAGGTCCAAGAGATACAGTAAACCTGCAGAGGTGCATCTGAATGTAAAACTGATGACACATAAAACGCTCAAAACATAGACAGTAGGAAGACTCAGTCTTCCTGTACTTAAGTCGGCATTGTGTCTCATATTTAATTTCGATGAAATTTCTGTGTTTCATCGTCAATGGGAAGGTCCAAGGGATATAGTAAACCTGCAGAGGTGCATCGGAAAGTAAAACTGATGACACAGGAAACGCTCAAAGCATAGACAGTAGGAAGACTTAGTCTTCCTGTACTTAAGTCGGCATTGTGTCTCTTATATTTAATTCCGATGCAATTTCTGTGTTTCATCGTCAATGGGAAGGTCCAAGGGATATAGTAATCCTGCAGAGGTGCATCGGAAAGTAAAACTGATGACACAGGAAACGCTCAAAACATAGACAGTAGGAAGACTCAGTCTTCTTGTACTTAAGTTGGCATTGTGTCTCTTATATTTAATTCCGATGCAATTTCTGTTTTTCATCGTCAATGGGAAGGTCCAAGGGATACAGTAAACCTGCAGAGGTGCATCAGAATGTAAAACTGGTGACACAGGAAACGCTCAACACATAGACAGTAGGAAGACTCATTCTTCCTGTACTTAAGTCGGCATTGTGTCTCTTATATTTAATTCCGATGCAATTTCTGTGTTTCATCGTCAATGGGAAGGTCCAAGGGATACAGTAAACCCGCAGAGGTGCATCGGAATGTAAAACTAGTGACACAGGAAACGCTCAAAACATAGACAGTAGGAAGACTCAGTCTTCCTGTACTTAAGTTGACATTGTGTCTCTTGTATTTAATTCCGATGCAATTTCTGTGTTTCATCGTGAATGGGAAGGTCCAAGGGATATAGTTATCCTGCAGAGGTGGATCGGAAAGTAAAACTGTTGACACAGGAAACGCTCAAATCATAGACAGTAGGAAGACTCATTCTTTTTGAACTTATGTCGGCATTGTGTCTCTTATATTTAATTCCGATGCAATTTCTGTTTTTCATCGTCAATGGGAAGGTCCAAGGGATACAGTAAACCTGCAGAGGTGCATCAGAATGTAAAACTGGTGACACAGGAAACGCTCAACACATAGACAGTAGGAAGACTCATTCTTCCTGTACTTAAGTCGGCATTGTGTCTCTTATATTTAATTCCGATGCAATATCTGTGTTTCATCGTCAATGGGAAGGTCCAAGGGATACAGTAAACCCGGAGAGGTGCATCGGAATGTAAAACTAGTGACACAGGAAACGCTCAAAACATAGACATTAGGAAGACTCAGTCTTCCTGTACTTAAGTCGGCATTGTGTCTCTTATATTTAATCCCGATGCAATTTCTGTGTTTCATCGTCAATGGGAAGGTCCAAGGGAAACAGTAAACCTGCAGAGGTGCATCGGAATGTAAAACTGGTGACACAGGAAACGCTCAAAACATAGACAGTAGGAAGACTCAGTCTTCCTGTACTTAAGTCGGCATTGTGTCTCTTATATTTAATCCCGATGCAATTTCTGTGTTTCATCGTCAATGGGAAGGTCCAAGGGAAACAGTAAACCTGCAGAGGTGCATCGGAATGTAAAACTGGTGACACAGGAAACGCTCAAAATATAGACAGTAGGAAGACTCAGTCTTCCTGTACTTAAGTCGGCATTGTGTCTCTTATATTTATTTCCGATGAAATGTCTGTGTTTCTTCGTGAATGGGAAGGTCCAAGGGATATAGTAATCCTGCAGTGGTGCATCGGAATGTAAAACTGATGACACAGGAAACGCTCAAATCATAGACAGTAGGAAGACTTAGTCTTCCTGTACTTAAGTCGGCATTGTGTCTCTTATATTTAATTCCGATGCAATTACTGTTTTTCATCGTCAATGGGAAGGTCCAAGAGATACAGTAAACCTGCAGAGGTGCATCTGAATGTAAAACTGATGACACAGAAAACGCTCAAAACATAGACAGTCGGAAGACTCAGTCTTCCTGTACTTAAGTCGGCATTGTGTCTCTTATATTTAATTCCGATGCAATTTCTGTGTTTCATCGTCAATGGGAAGGTCCAATGGATACAGAAAACCTGCAGAGGTGCATCAGAATGTAAAACTGGTGACACAGGAAACGCTCAAAACATAGACAGTAGGAGGCTCAGTCTTCCTATACTGAAGTCGGCATTGTGTCTCTTATATTTATTTCCGATGACATTTCTGTGTTTCATCGTGAATGGGAAGGTCCAAGGGATATAGTAAACCTGCAGAGGTGCATCGGAAAATAAAACTGATGACACAGGAAACGCTCAAATATAGACAGTAGGAAGACTTAGTCTTCCTGTACTTAATTCGGCATAGTGTCCCATATATTTAATTCCGATGCAATTTCTGTATTTCATCGTCTATGGGAAGGTCCAAGGGAAACAGTAAAGCTGAAGAGGTGCATCGGAATGTAAAACTGGTGACACAGGAAACGCTCAAAACATAGACAGTAGGAAGACTCAGTCTTCCTGTACTTAAGTCGGCATTGTGTCTCTTATATTTATTTCCGATGCAATTTCTGTGTTTCGTCGTCAATGGGAAGGTCCAATGGATACAGAAAACCTGCAGAGGTGCATCAGAATGTAAAACTGGTGACACAGGAAACGCTCAAAACATAGACAGTAGGAGGCTCAGTCTTCCTATACTTAAGTCGGCATTGTGTCTCTTATATTTATTTCCGATGACATATCTGTGTTTCATCGTGAATGGGAAGGTCCAAGGGATATAGTAAACCTGCAGAGGTGCATCGGAAAGTAAAACTGATGACACAGGAAACGCTCAAATATAGACAGTAGGAAGACTTAGTCTTCCTGTACTTAATTCGGCATAGTGTCCCTTATATTTAATTCCGATGCAATTTCTGTATTTCATCGTCAATGGGAAGCTCCAAGGGAAACAGTAAACCTGAAGAGGTGCATCGGAATGTAAAACTGGTGACACAGGAAACGCTCAAAACATAGACAGTAGGAAGACTCAGTCTTCCTGTACTTAAGTCGGCATTGTGTCTCTTATATTTATTTCCGATGAAATTTCTGTGTTTCATCGTGAATGGGAAGGTCCAAGGGATATACTAATCCTGCAGAGGTGCATCGGAATGTAAAACTGATGACACAGGAAACTCTCAAAGCATAGACAGTAGGAAGACTTAGTCTTCCTGTACTTAAGTCGGCATTGTGTCTCTTATATTCCGATGCAATTTCTGTTTTTCATCGTCAATTGGAAGGTCCAAGGGATACAGTAAACCTGCAGAGGTGCATCTGAATGTAAAACTGATGACACAGAAAACGCTCAAAACATAGACAGTAGGAAGACTCAGTCTTCCTGTACTTAAGTCGGCATTGTGTCTCTTATATTTAATTCCGATGCAATTTCTGTGTTTCATCGTCAATGGGAAGGTCCAATGGATACAGAAAACCTGCAGAGGTGCATCAGAATGTAAAACTGGTGACACAGGAAACGCTCAAAACATAGACAGTAGGAAGGCTCAGTCTTCCTATCCTTAAGTCGGCATTGTGTCTCTTATATTTATTTCCGATGAAATTTCTGTGTTTCATCGTGAATGGGTAGGTCCAAGGGATATAGTAAACCTGCAGCGGTGCATCGGAAAGTAAAACTGATGACACAGGAAACGCTCAAAACATAGACAGTAGGAAGACTTAGACTTCCTGTACTTAATTCGGCATAGTGTCTCTTATATTTAATTCCGATGCAATTTCTGTGTTTCATCGTCAATGGGAAGGTCCAATGGATACAGAAAACCTGCAGAGGTGCATCAGAATGTAAAACTGGTGACACAGGAAACGCTCAAAACATAGACAGTAGGAAGGCTCAGTCTTCCTATACTTAAGTCGGCATTGTGTCTCTTATATTTATTTCCGATGCGATTTCTGTGTTTCGTCGTCAATGGGAAGGTCCAATGGATACAGAAAACCTGCAGAGGTGCATCAGAATGTAAAACTGGTGACACAGGAAACGCTCAAAACATAGACAGTAGGAGGCTCAGTCTTCCTATACTTAATTCGGCATAGTGTCTCTTATATTTAATTCCGATGCAATTTCTGTGTTTCATCGTCACTGTGAAGGTCCAAGGGATACAGTAAACCTGTAGAGGTGCATCGGAAAACAAAACTGGTGACACAGCAAACGCGCAAATTATAGACAGTAGGAAGACTCAGTCTTCCTGTACTCAAGTCGGCATTGTGTCTCTTATATTTAATTCCGATGCAATTTCTGCGTTTCATCATCAATGGGAAGGTCCAAGGGATACAGTAAACCTGCGGAGGTGCATCAGAATGTAAAACTGGTGACACAGGAAACGCTCAAAACATAGACAGTAGGAAGACTCAGTCTTCCTGTACTTATGTCGGCATTGTGTCTCTTATATTTAATTCCGATGCGATTTCTGTGTTTCATCGACAATGGGAAGGTCCAAGGGATATAGTAAACCGGCAGAGGTGCATCGGAATGTAAAACTGGTGACACAGGAAACGCTCAAAACATAGACAGTGCTAAGTCTCAGTCTTCCTGTACTTAAGTCGGCATTGTGTCTCTTATATTTAATTCCAATGCAATTTCTGTGTTTCATCGTCAATGGGAGGGTCCAATGGATACAGTAAACCTGCGGAGGTGCATCAGAATGTAAAACTGGTGACACAGGAAACGCTCAAAACATAGACATTAGGAAGACTCAGTCTTCCTGTACTTAAGTCGGCATTGTGTCTCTTATATTTAATCCCGATGCAATTTCTGTGTTTCGTCGTCAATGGGAAGGTCCAAGGGAAACAGTAAACCTGCAGAAGTGCATCGGAATGTAAAACTGGTGACACAGGAAACGTTCAAAACATAGACAGTAGGAAGACTCAGTCTTCCTGTACTTAAGTCGGCATTGTGTCTCTTATATTTATTTCCGATGAAATTTCTGTGTTTCATCGTGACTGGGAAGGTCCAAGGGATATAGTAATCCTTCAGTGGTGCATCGGAATGTAAAACTGATGACACAGGAAACGCTCAAATCATAGACAGTAGGAAGACTCAGTCTTCCTGTACTTAAGTCGGCATTGTGTCTCATATTTAATTTCGATGTAATTTCTGTGTTTCATCGTCAATGGGAAGGTCCAAGGGATATAGTAAACCTGCAGAGGTGCATCGGAAAGTAAAACTGATGACACAGGAAACGCTCAAAGCATGGACAGTAGGAAGAATTAGTCTTCCTGTACTTAAGTCGGCATTGTGTCTCTTATATTTAATTCCGATGCAATTTCTGTGTTTCATCGTCAATGGGAAGGTCCAAGGGATATAGTTATCTTGCAGAGGTGCATCGGAAAGTAAAACTGATGACACAGGAAACGCTCAAAACATAGACAGTAGGAAGACTCAGTCTTCTTGTACTTAAGTTGGCATTGTGTCTCTTATATTTAATTCCGATGCAATTTCTGTTTTTCATCGTCAATGGGAAGGTCCAAGGGATACAGCAAACCTGCAGAGGTGCATCAGAATGTAAAACTGGTGACACAGGAAACGCTCAACACATAGACAGTAGGAAGACTCATTCCTCCTGTACTTAAGTCGGCATTGTGTCTCTTATATTTAATTCCGATGCAATTTCTGTGTTTCATCGTCAATGGGAAGGTCCAAGGGATACAGTAAACCCGCAGAGGTGCATCGGAATGTAAAACTAGTGACACAGGAAACGCTCAAAACATAGACAGTAGGAAGACTTAGTCTTCCTGTACTTAAGTCGGCATTGTGTCTCTTATATTTAATTCCGATGCAATATCTGTGTTTCATCGTCAATGGGAAGGTCCAAGGGATACAGTAAACCCGGAGAGGTGCATCGGAATGTAAAACTAGTGACACAGGAAACGCTCAAAACATAGACATTAGGAAGACTCAGTCTTCCTGTACTTAAGTCGGCATTGTGTCTCTTATATTTAATCCCGATGCAATTTCTGTGTTTCATCGTCAATGGGAAGGTCCAAGGGAAACAGTAAACCTGCAGAGGTGCATCGGAATGTAAAACTGGTGACACAGGAAACGCTCAAAACATAGACAGTAGGAAGACTCAGTCTTCCTGTACTTAAGTCGGCATTGTGTCTCTTATATTTATTTCCGATGAAATTTCTGTGTTTCTTCGTGAATGGGAAGGTCCAAGGGATATAGTAATCCTGCAGTGGTGCATCGGAATGTAAAACTGATGACACAGGAAACGCTCAAATCATAGACAGTAGGAAGACTTAGTCTTCCTGTACTTAAGTCGGCATTGTGTCTCTTATATTTAATTCTGATGCAATTACTGTTTTTCATCGTCAATGGGAAGGTCCAAGAGATACAGTAAACCTGCAGAGGTGCATCTGAATGTAAAACTGATGACACAGAAAACGCTCAAAACATAGACAGTCGGAAGACTCAGTCTTCCTGTACTTAAGTCGGCATTGTGTCTCTTTTATTTAATTCCGATGCAATTTCTGTGTTTCACCGTCAATGGGAAGGTCCAATGGATACAGAAAACCTGCAGAGGTGCATCAGAATGTAAAACTGGTGACACAGGAAACGCTCAAAACATAGACAGTAGGAGGCTCAGTCTTCCTATACTTAAGTCGACATTGTGTCTCTTATATTTATTTCCGATGACATTTCTGTGTTTCATCGTGAATGGGAAGGTCCAAGGGATATAGTATACCTGCAGAGGTGCATCGGAAAATAAAACTGATGACACAGGAAACGCTCAAATATAGACAGTAGGAAGACTTAGTCTTCCTGTACTTAATTCGGCATAGTGTCCCATATATTTAATTCCGATGCAATTTCTGTATTTCATCGTCTATGGGAAGGTCCAAGGGAAACAGTAAACCTGAAGAGGTGCATGGGAATGTAAAACTGGTGAAACAGGAAACGCTCAAAACATAGACAGTAGGAAGACTCATTCTTCCTGTACTTAAGTCGGCATTGTGTCTCTTATATTTAATTCCGATGCAATTTCTGTGTTTCATCGTCAATGGGAAGGTCCAAGGGATACAGTAAACCCACAGAGGTGCATCGGAATGTAAAACTAGTGACACAGGAAACGCTCAAAACATAGACAGTAGGAAGACTCAGTCTTCCTGTACTTAAGTTGACATTGTGTCTCTTGTATTTAATTCCGATGCAATTTCTGTGTTTCATCGTGAATGGGAAGGTCCAAGGGATATAGTTATCCTGCAGAGGTGGATCGGAAAGTAAAACTGATGACACAGGAAACGCTCAAATCATAGACAGTAGGAAGACTCATTCTTTTGGTACTTATGTCGGCATTGTGTCTCTTATATTTAATTCCGATGCAATTTCTGTTTTTCATCGTCAATGGGAAGGTCCAAGGGATACAGTAAACCTGCAGAGGTGCATCAGAATGTAAAACTGGTGACACAGGAAACGCTCAACACATAGACAGTAGGAAGACTCATTCTTCCTGTACTTAAGTCGGCATTGTGTCTCTTATATTTAATTCCGATGCAATATCTGTGTTTCATCGTCAATGGGAAGGTCCAAGGGATACAGTAAACCCGCAGAGGTGCATCGGAATGTAAAACTAGTGACACAGGAAACGCTCAAAACATAGACATTAGGAAGACTCAGTCTTCCTGTACTTAAGTCGGCATTGTGTCTCTTATATTTAATCCCGATGCAATTTCTGTGTTTCATCGTCAATGGGAAGGTCCAAGGGAAACAGTAAACCTGCAGAGGTGCATCGGAATGTAAAACTGGTGACACAGGAAACGCTCAAAACATAGACAGTAGGAAGACTTAGTCTTCCTGTACTTAAGTCGGCATTGTGTCTCTTATATTTATTTCCGATGAAATTTCTGTGTTTCTTCGTGAATGGGAAGGTCCAAGGGATATAGTAATCCTGCAGTGGTGCATCGGAATGTAAAACTGATGACACAGGAAACGCTCAAATCATAGACAGTAGGAAGACTTAGTCTTCCTGTACTTAAGTCGGCATTGTGTCTCTTATATTTAATTCCGATGCAATTACTGTTTTTCATCGTCAATGGGAAGGTCCAAGAGATACAGTAAACCTGCAGAGGTGCATCTGAATGTAAAACTGCTGACACAGAAAACGCTCAAAACATAGACAGTCGGAAGACTCAGTCTTCCTGTACTTAAGTCGGCATTGTGTCTCTTATATTTAATTCCGATGCAATTTCTGTGTTTCATCGTCAATGGGAAGGTCCAATGGATACAGAAAACCTGCAGAGGTGCATCAGAATGTAAAACTGGTGACACAGGAAACGCTCAAAACATAGACAGTAGGAGGCTCAGTCTTCCTATACTTAAGTCGGCATTGTGTCTCTTATATTTATTTCCGATGACATTTCTGTGTTTCATCGTGAATGGGAAGGTCCAAGGGATATAGTAAACCTGCAGAGGTGCATCGGAAAATAAAACTGATGACACAGGAAACGCTCAAATATAGACAGTAGGAAGACTTAGTCTTCCTGTACTTAATTCGTCATAGTGTCCCATATATTTAATTTCGATGCAATTTCTGTATTTCATCGTCTATGGGAAGGTCCAAGGGAAACAGTAAACCTGAAGAGGTGCATCGGAATGTAAAACTGGTGACACAGGAAACGCTCAAAACATAGACAGTAGGAAGACTCAGTCTTCCTGTACTTAAGTCAGCATTGTGTCTCTTATATTTATTTCCAATGCAATTTCTGTGTTTCGTCGTCAATGGGAAGGTCCAATGGATACAGAAAACCTGCAGAGGTGCATCAGAATGTAAAACTGGTGACACAGGAAACGCTCAAAACATAGACAGTAGGAGGCTCAGTCTTCCTATACTTAAGTCGGCATTGTGTCTCTTATATTTTTTTCCGATGACATTTCTGTGTTTCATCGTGAATGGGAAGGTCCAAGGGATATAGTAAACCTGCAGAGGTGCATCGGAAAGTAAAACTGATGACACAGGAAACGCTCAAATATAGACAGTAGGAAGACTTAGTCTTCCTGTACTTAATTCGGCATAGTGTCTCTTATATTTAATTCCGATGCAATTTCTGTATTTCATCGTCAATGGGAAGCTCCAAGGGAAACAGTAAACCTGAAGAGGTGCATCGGAATGTAAAACTGGTGACACAGGAAACGCTCAAAACATAGACAGTAGGAAGACTCAGTCTTCCTGTACTTAAGTCGGCATTGTGTCTCTTATATTTATTTCCGATGAAATTTCTGTGTTTCATCGTGAATGGGAAGGTCCAAGGGATATACTAATCCTGCAGAGGTGCATCGGAATGTAAAACTGATGACACAGGAAATTCTCAAAACATAGACAGTAGGAAGACTTAGTCTTCCTGTACGTAAGTCGGCATTGTGTCTCTTATATTTAATTCCGATGCAATTTCTGTTTTTCATCGTCAATTGGAAGGTCCAAGGGATACAGAAAACCTGCAGAGGTGCATCTGAATGTAAAACTGATGACACAGAAAACGCTCAAAACATAGACAGTAGGAAGACTCAGTCTTCCTGTACTTAAGTCGGCATTGTGTCTCTTATATTTAATTCCGATGCAATTTCTGTGTTTCATCGTTAATGGGAAGGTCCAATGGATACAGAAAACCTGCAGAGGTGCATCAGAATGTAAAACTGGTGACACAGGAAACGCTAAAACATAGACAGTAGGAAGGCTCAGTCTTCCTATCCTTAAGTCGGCATTGTGTCTCTTATATTTATTTCCGATGAAATTTCTGTGTTTCATCGTGAATGGGAAGGTCCAAGGGATATAGTAAACCTGCAGCGGTGCATCGGAAAGTAAAACTGATGACACAGGAAACGCTCAAAACATAGACAGTAGGAAGACTTAGACTTCCTGTACTTAATTCGGCATAGTGTCTCTTATATTTAATTCCGATGCAATTTCTGTGTTTCATCGTCAATGGGAAGGTCCAATGGATACAGAAAACCTGCAGAGGTGCATCAGAATGTAAAACTGGTGACACAGGAAACGCTCAAAACATAGACAGTAGGAAGGCTCAGTCTTCCAATACTTAAGTCGGCATTGTGTCTCTTATATTTATTTCCGATGCGATTTCTGCGTTTCGTCGTCAATGGGAAGGTCCAATGGATACAGAAAACCTGCAGAGGTGCATCAGAATGTAAAACTGGTGACACAGGAAACGCTCAAAACATAGACAGTAGGAGGCTCAGTCTTCCTATACTTAAGTCGGCACAGTGTCTCTTATATTTAATTCCGATGCAATTTCTGTGTTTCATCGTCACTGTGAAGGTCCAAGGGATACAGTAAACCTGTAGAGGTGCATCGGAAAACAAAACTGGTGACACAGCAAACGCGCAAATTATAGACAGTAGGAAGACTCAGTCTTCCTGTACTTAAGTCGGCATTGTGTCTCTTATATTTAATTCCGATGCAATTTCTGCGTTTCATCATCAATGGGAAGGTCCAAGGGATACAGTAAACCTGCGGAGGTGCATCAGAATGTAAAACTGGTGACACAGGAAACGCTCAAAACATAGACAGTAGGAAGACTCAGTCTTCCTGTACTTATGTCGGCATTGTGTCTCTTATATTTAATTCCGATGCGATTTCTGTGTTTCATCGACAATGGGAAGGTCCAAGGGATATAGTAAACCGGCAGAGGTGCATCGGAATGTAAAACAGGTGACACAGGAAACGCTCAAAACATTGACCGTACGAAGACTGTTTCTTGTACTTAAGTCGGCATGGTGTCTCTTATATTTAATTTCGATGCAATTTCTGTGTTTCATCGTCAATGTGAAGGTCCAAGGGATACAGGAAACCTGCAGAGGTGCATCGGAATGTAAAACTGGTGACTCAGGAAACGCTCAAAGCATAGACAGCAGGAAAACTCAGTCTTCCTGTGCTTAAGTCGGCATCGTGTCTCTTATATTTAATTCCGATGCAATTTCTGTGTTTCATCGTCAATGGGAAGGTGCAAGAGATACAGTAAAATTGCAGAGGTGCATCGGAATGTAAAACTAGTGACATAGGAAACGCTCAAAACATAGACAGTAGGAAGACTCAGTCTTCCTGTACTTAAGTCGGCATTGTGTCTCTTATATTTAATTCCGATGCAATTTCTGTGTTTCATCGTCAATGGGAAGGTCCAAGGGACACAGTAAACCTGCAGAGGTGCATCGGAATGTGAAACTGGTGACACAGGAAACGCTCAAAACATAGACAGTAGGAAGACTCAGTCTTCCTGTACTTAGGTCGGCATTGTGTCTCTTATATTTATTTCCGATGAAATTTCTGTGCTTCATCGTGAATGGGAAGGTCCAAGGGATACAGTAAACCTGTAGAGATGCATCGGAATGCAAAAATGGTGACACAGGAAACGCTCAAATTATAGACAATAGCAAGACTCAGTCTTGCTGTGCTTAAGTAGGCATTGTGTCTCCTAAATTTAACTCCGATGCAATTTCTGTGTTTCATCGTCAATGGGAAGGTCCAAGGGATACAGTAAACCTGCAAAGGTGCATCAGAATGTAAAACTGGTGACACAGGAAACGCTCAAAACATAGACAGTAGGAAGACTCAGTCTTCCTGTACTTAAGTCGGCATTGTGTCTCTTATATTTAATTCCGATGCGATTTCTGTGTTTCATCGACAATGGGAAGGTCCAAGGGATGTAGTAAACCGGCAGAGGTGCATCGTAACGTAAAACTGGTGACACAGGAAACGCTCAAAACATTGACCGTACGAAGACTGTTTTCTTGTACTTAAGTCGGCATTGTGTCTCTTATATTTAATTTCGATGCAATATCTGTGTTTCATCGTCAATGGGAAGGTCCAAGGGATACAGGAAACCTGCAGACGTGCATCGGAATGTAAAACTGGTGACTCAGGAAACGCTCAAAACATTTACAGTAGGAAGACTTAGTCGTCCTGTACTTAAGTCGGCATTGTGTCTCTTATATTTAAATGCGATGCAATTTCTGTTTTTCATCGTCAATGGGAAGGTCCAAGGGATACAGTTAACCTGCAGACGTGCATCAGAATGTAAAACTGATGACACAGGAATGCTCAAAACATTGACAGTAGGAAGACTCAGTCTTCCTGTACTTAAGTCGGCATTGTGTCTCTTATATTTAATTCCGATACGATTTCTGTGTTTCATCGACAATGGGAAGGGTCAAGGGATACAGTACACCGGCATAGGTGCATCGGAATGTAAAACTGGCGACACAGGAAACGCTCAAAACATAGACCGTAAGAAGACTCAGTTTTCTTGTACTTATGTCGGCGATGTGTCTCTTATATTTAAATTCCGATGCTATTTCTGTGTTTCATCGTCACTGTGAAGGTCCAAGGGATACGGTAAACCTGTAGAGATGCATCGGAATGCAAAACTGGTGACACAGGAAACGCTCAAATTACAGACAGTAGGAAGACTCAGTCTTCCTGTGCTTAAGTAGGCATTGTGTCTCTTAAATCTAACTCCGATGCAATTTCTGTGTTTCATCGTCACTGTGAAGGTCCAAGGGATACAGTAAACCTGCAGAGGTGCATCAGAAAGTAAATCTGGTGACACAGGAAGCGCTCAAAACATAGACAGTAGGAAGACTCAGTGTTCCTGTAGTTAAGTCGGCATTGTGTCTCTTATATTTAATTCCGATGCAATTTCTGTGTTTCATCGTCAATGGGAAGGTCCAAGGGATACAGTAAACCTGCAGAGGTGCATCGGAATGTAAAACTAGTGACACAGGAAACGCTTAAAACATAGACAGTAGGAAGACTCAGTCTTCCTGTACTTATGTCGGCATTGTGTCTCTTATATTTAATTCCGATGCGATTTCTGTGTTTCATCGACAATGGGAAGGTCCAAGGGATATAGTAAACCGGCAGAGGTGCATCGGAATGTAAAACAGGTGACACAGGAAACGCTCAAAACATTGACCGTACGAAGACTGTTTTCTTGTACTTAAGTCGGCATTGTGTCTCTTATATTTATTTCCGATGAAATTTCTGTGTTTCATCGTGAATGGGAAGGTCCAAGGGATACAGTAAACCTGTAGATATGCATCGGAATGCAAAACTGGTGACACAGGAAACGCTCTAATTATAGACAATAGGAAGACTCTCTCTTGCTGTGCTTAAGTAGGCTTTGTGTCTCTTAAATTTAACTCCAATGCAATTTCTGTGTTTCATCATCAATGGGAAGGTCCAAGGGATACAGTAAACCTGCAGAGGTGCATCAGAATGTAAAACTGGTGACACAGGAAACGCTCAAAACATAGACAGTAGGAAGACTCAGTCTTCCTGTACTTAAGTCGGCATTGTGTCTCTTATATTTAATTCAGATGCGATTTCTGTGTTTCATCGACAATGGGAAGGTCCAAGGGATGTAGTAAACCGGCAGAGGTGCATCGGAATGTAAAACTGGTGACACAGGAAACGCTCAAAACATTGACCGTACGAAGACTGTTTTGTTGTACTTATGTCGGCATTGTGTCTCTTATATTTAATTTCGATGCAATTTCTGTGTTTCATCGTCAATGTGAAGGTCCAAGGGATACAGGAAACCTGCAGAGGTGCATCGGAATGTAAAACTGGTGACTCAGGAAAAGCTCAAATCATAGACAGCAGGAAAACTCAGTCTTCCTGTACTTAAGTCGGCATCGTGTCTCTTATATTTAATTCCGATGCAATATCTGTGTTTCATCGTCAATGGGAAGGTGCAAGAGATACAGTAAAATTGCAGAGGTGCATCGGAATGTAAAACTAGTGACATAGGAAACGCTCAAAACATAGACAGTGGGAAGACTCAGTCTTCCTGTACTTAAGTCGGCATTGTGTCTCTTATATTTAATTCCGATGCAAATTCTGTGTTTCATCGTCAATGGGAAGGTCCAAGGGACACAGTAAACCTGCAGAGGTGCATCGGAATGTGAAACTGGTGACACAGGAAAACGCTCAAAACATAGACAGTAGAAAGACTCAGTCTTCCTGTACTTAGGTCGGCACTGTGTCTCTTATATTTATTTCCGATGAAATTTCTGTGTTTCATCGTGAATGGGAAGGTCCAAGGGATACAGTAAACCTGTAGAGATGCATCGGAATGCAAAACTGGTGACACAGGAAACGCTCAAATTATAGACAATAGGAAGACTCAGTCTTGCTGTGCTTAAGTAGGCATTGTGTCTCCTAAATTTAACTCCGATGCAATTTCTGTGTTTCATCGTCAATGGGAAGGTCCAAGGGATACAGTAAACCTGCAGAGGTGCATCAGAATGTAAAACTGGTGACACAGGAAACGCTCATAACATAGACAGTAGGAAGACTCAGTCTTCCTGTACTTAAGTCGGCATTGTGTCTCTTATATTTAATTCCGATGCGATTTCTGTGTTTCATCGACAATGGGAAGGTCCAAGGGATGTAGTAAACCGGCAGAGGTGCATCGTAATGTAAAACTGGTGACACAGGAAACGCTCAAAACATTGACCGTACGAAGACTGTTTTCTTTTACTTAAGTCGGCATTGTGTCTCTTATATTTAATTTCGATGAAATATCTGTGTTTCATCGTCAATGGGAAGGTCCAAGGGATACAGGAAACCTGCAGTGGTGCATCGGAATGTAAAACTGATGACTCAGGAAACGCACAAAACATTTACAGTAGGAAGACTTAGTCGTCCTGTACTTAAGTCGGCATTGTGTCTCTTATATTTAAATCCGATGCAATATCTGTTTTTCATCGTCAATGGGAAGGTCCAAGGGATACAGTTAACCTGCAGACGTGCATCGGAATGTAAAACTGATGACACAGGAATGCTCAAAACATTGACAGTAGGAAGACTCAGTCTTCCTGTACTTAAGTCGGCATTGTGTCTCTTATATTTAATTCCGATACGATTTCTGTGTTTCATCGACAATGGGAAGGGTCAAGGGATACAGTACACCGGCATAGGTGCATCGGAATGTAAAACTGGCGACACAGGAAACGCTCAAAACATAGACCGTAAGAAGGCTCAGTTTTCTTGTACTTAAGTCGGCGATGTGTCTCTTATATTTAAATTCCGATGCTATTTCTGTGTTTCATCGTCACGGTGAAGGTCCAAGGGATACAGTAAACCTGTAGAGATGCATCGGAATGAAAAACGGGTGAAACAGGAAACGCTCAAATTACAGACAGTAGGAAGACTCAGTCTTCCTGTGCTTAAGTAGGCATTGTGTCTCTTAAATCTAACTCCGATGCAATTTCTGTGTTTCATCGTCACTGTGAAGGTCCAAGGGATACAGTACACCTGCAGAGGTGCATCAGAAAGTAAAACTGGTGACACAGGAAGCGCTCAAAACATAGACAGTAGGAAGGCTCAGTCTTCCTATACTTAAGTCGGCATTGTGTCTCTTATATTTATTCCCGATGCAATTTCTGTGTTTCGTCGTCTATGGGAAGCTCCAATGGATACAGAAAACCTGCAGAGGTGCATCAGAATGTAAAACTGGTGACACAGGAAACGCTCAAATCATAGACAGTAGGAGGCTCAGTCTTCCTATACTTAAATCGGCATAGTGTCTCTTATATTTAATTCCGATGCAATTTCTGTGTTTCATCGTCACTGTGAAGGTCCAAGGGATACAGTCAACCTGTAGAGGTGCATCGGAAAACAAAACTGGTGACACAGGAAACGCGCAAATTATAGACAGTAGGAAGACTCAGTCTTCCTGTACTTAAGTCGGCATTGTGTCTCTTATATTTAATTCCGATGCAATTTCTGCGTTTCATCATCAATGGGAAGGTCCAAGGGATACAGTAAACCTGCGGAGGTGCATCAGAATGTAAAACTGGTGACACAGGAAACGCTCAAAACATAGACAGTAGGAAGACTCAGTCTTCCTGTACTTATGTCGGCATTGTGTCTCTTATATTTAATTCCGATGCGATTTCTGTGTTTCATCGACAATGGGAAGGTCCAAGGGATATAGTAAACCGGCAGAGGTGCATCGGAATGTAAAACTGGTGACACAGGAAACGCTCAAAACATAGACAGTACTAAGTCTCAGTCTTCCTGTACTTAAGTCGGCATTGTGTCTCTTATATTTAATTCCAATGCAATTTCTGTGTTTCATCGTCAATGGGAAGGTCCAATGGATACAGTAAACCTGCGGAGGTGCATCAGAATGTAAAACTGGTGACACAGGAAACGCTCAAAACATAGACAGTAGGAAGACTCAGTCTTCCTGTACTTATGTCGGCATTGTGTCTCTTATATTTAATTCCGATGCGATTTCTGTGTTTCATCGACAATGGGAAGGTCCAAGGGATATAGTAAATCGGCAGAGGTACATCGGAATGTAAAACAGGTGACACAGGAAACGCTCAAAACATTGACCGTACGAAGACTGTTTTCTTGTACTTAAGTCGGCATGGTGTCTCTTATATTTAATTTCGATGAAATTTCTGTGTTTCATCGTCAATGGGATGGTCCAAGGGATACAGGAAACCTGCAGAGGTGCATCGGAATGTAAAACTGGTGACTCAGGAAACGCTCAAAGCATAGACAGTAGGAAAACTCAGTCTTCCTGTACTTAAGTCGGCATCGTGTCTCTTATATTTAATTCCGATGCAATCTCTGTGTTTCATCGTCAATGGGAAGGTCCAAGAGATACAGTAAAATTGCAGAGGTGCATCGGAATGTAAAACTAGTGACATAGGAAACGCTCAAAACATAGACAGTAGGAAGACTCAGTCTTCCTGTACTTAAGTCGGCATTGTGTCTCTTATATTTATTTCCGATGAAATTTCTGTGTTTCATCGTGAATGGGAAGGTCCAAGGGATACAGTAAACCTGTAGAGATGCATCGGAATGCAAAACTGGTGACACAGGAAACGCTCAAAACATTGACCGTACGAAGACTGTTTTCTTGTACTTATGTCGGCAATGTGTCTCTTATATTTAATTTCGATGCAATATCTGTGTTTCATCGTCAATGGGAAGGTCCAAGGGATACAGGAAACCTGCAGAGGTGCATCGGAATGTAAAACTGGTGACTCAGGAAACGCTCAAAACATTTACAGTAGGAAGACTTAGTCGTCCTGTACTTAAGTCGGCATTGTGTCTCTTATATTTAAATCCGATGCAATTTCTGTTTTTCATCGTCAATGGGAAGGTCCAAGGGATACAGTTAACCTGCAGACGTGCATCGGAATGTAAAACTGATGACACAGGAATGCTCAAAACATAGACAGTAGGAAGACTCAGTCTTCCTGTACTTAAGTCGGCAATGTGTCTCTTATATTTAATTCCGATGCGATTTCTGTGTTTCATCGACAATGGGAAGGTCCAAGGGATATAGTAAACCGACACAGGTGCATCGGAATGTAAAACAGGTGACACAGGAAACGCTCAAAACATTGACCGTACGAAGACTGTTTTCTTGTACTTAAGTCGGCATGGTGTCTCTTATATTTAATTTCGATGCAATTTCTGTGTTTCATCGTCAATGTGAAGGTCCAAGGGATACAGGAAACCTGCAGAGGTGCATCGGAATGTAAAACTGGTGACTCAGGAAACGCTCAAAGCATAGACAGCAGGAAAACTCAGTCTTCCTGTACTTAAGTCGGCATCGTGTCTCTTATATTTAATTCCGATGCAATTTCTGTGTTTCATCGTCAATGGGAAGGTGCAAGAGATACAGTAAAATTGCAGAGGTGCATCGGAATGTAAAACTAGTGACATAGGAAACGCTCAAAACATAGACAGTGGGAAGACTCAGTCTTCCTGTACTTAAGTCGGCATTGTGTCTCTTATATTTAATTCCGATGCAATTTCTGTGTTTCATCGTCAATGGGAAGGTCCAAGGGACTCAGTAAACCTGCAGAGGTGCATCGGAATGTGAAACTGGTGACACAGGAAACGCTCAAAACATAGACAGTAGAAAGACTCAGTCTTCCTGTACTTAGGTCGGCACTGTGTCTCTTATATTTATTTCCGATGAAATTTCTGTGTTTCATCGTGAATGGGAAGGTCCAAGGGATACAGTAAACCTGTAGAGATGCATCGGAATGCAAAACTGGTGACACAGGAAACGCTCAAATTATAGACAATAGGAAGACTCAGTCTTGCTGTGCTTAAGTAGGCATTGTGTCTCCTAAATTTAACTCCGATGCAATTTCTGTGTTTCATCGTCAATGGGAAGGTCCAAGGGATACAGTAAACCTGCAGAGGTGCATCAGAATGTAAAACTGGTGACACAGGAAACGCTCAAAACATAGACAGTAGGAAGACTCAGTCTTCCTGTACTTAAGTCGGCATTGTGTCTCTTATATTTAATTCAGATGCGATTTCTGTGTTTCATCGACAATGGGAAGGTCCAAGGGATGTAGTAAACCGGCAGAGGTGCATCGTAATGTATAACTGGTGACACAGGAAACGCTCAAAACATTGACCGTACGAAGACTGTTTTCTTGTACTTAAGTCGGCATTGTGTCTCTTATATTTAATTTCGATGCAATATCTGTGTTTCATCGTCAATGGGAAGGTCCAAGGGATACAGGAAACCTGCAGAGGTGCATCGGAATGTAAAACTGGTGACTCAGGAAACGCTCAAAACATTTACAGTAGGAAGACTTAGTCGTCCTGTACTTAAGTCGGCATTGTGTCTCTTATATTTAAATCCGATGCAATTTCTGTTTTTCATCGTCAATGGGAAGGTCCAAGGGATACAGTTAACCTGCAGACGTGCATCGGAATGTAAAACTGATGACACAGGAATGCTCAAAACATTGACAGTAGGAAGACTCAGTCTTCCTGTACTTAAGTCGGCATTGTGTCTCTTATATTTAATTCCGATACGATTTCTGTGTTTCATCGACAATGGGAAGGGTCAAGGGATACAGTACACCGGCATAGGTGCATCGGAATGTAAAACTGGCGACACAGGAAACGCTCAAAACATAGACCGTAAGAAGACTCAGTTTTCTTGTACTTAAGTCGGCGATGTGTCTCTTATATTTAAATTCCGATGCTATTTCTGTGTTTCATCGTCACTGTGAAGGTCCAAGGGATACAGTAAACCTGTAGAGATGCATCGGAATGCAAAACTGGTGACACAGGAAACGCTCAAATTACAGACAGTAGGAAGACTCAGTCTTCCTGTGCTTAAGTAGGCATTGTGTCTCTTAAATCTAACTCCGATGCAATTTCTGTGTTTCATCGTCACTGTGAAGGTCCAAGGGATACAGTACACCTGCAGAGGTGCATCAGAAAGTAAAACTGGTGACACAGGAAACGCTCAAAACATAGACAGTAGGAAGGCTCAGTCTTCCTATACTTAAGTCGGCATTGTGTCTCTTATATTTATTTCCGATGCAATTTCTGTGTTTCGTCGTCAATGGGAAGGTCCAATGGATACAGAAAACCTGCAGAGGTGCATCAGAATGTAAAACTGGTGACACAGGAAACGCTCAAATGATAGACAGTAGGAGGCTCAGTCTTCCTATACTTAAGTCGGCATAGTGTCTCTTACATTTAATTCCGATGCAATTTCTGTGTTTCATCGTCACTGTGAAGGTCCAAGGGATACAGTCAACCTGTAGAGGTGCATCGGAAAACAAAACTGGTGACACAGGAAACGCGAAATTATAGACAGTAGGAAGACTCAGTCTTCCTGTACTTAAGTCGGCATTGTGTCTCTTATATTTAATTCCGATGCAATTTCTGCGTTTCATCATCAATGGGAAGGTCCAAGGGATACAGTAAACCTGCGGTGGTGCATCAGAATGTAAAACTGGTGACACAGGAAACGCTCAAATTATAGACAGTAGGAAGACTCAGTCTTCCTGTACTTATGTCGGCATTGTGTCTCTTATATTTAATTCCGATGCGATTTCTGTGTTTCATCGACAATGGGAAGGTCCAAGGGATATAGTAAACCGGCAGAGGTGCATCGGAATGTAAAACTGGTGACACAGGAAACGCTCAAAACATAGACAGTACTAAGTCTCAGTCTTCCTGTACTTAAGTCGGCATTGTGTCTCTTATATTTAATTCCAATGCAATTTCTGTGTTTCATCGTCAATGGGAAGGTCCAATGGATACAGTAAACCTGCTGAGGTGCATCAGAATGTAAAACTGGTGACACAGGAAACGCTCAAAACATAGACAGTAGGAAGACTCAGTCTTCCTGTACTTATGTCGGCATTGTGTCTCTTATATTTAATTCCGATGCGATTTCTGTGTTTCATCGACAATGGGAAGGTCCAATGGATGTAGTAAACCTGCAGAGGTGCATCGGAATGTAAAACTGGTGACTCAGGAAACGCTCAAAGCATAGACAGCAGGAAAACTCAGTCTTCCTGTACTTAAGTCGGCATCCTGTCTCTTATATTTAATTCCGATGCAATTTGTGTGTTTCATCGTCAATGGGAAGGTGCAAGAGATACAGTAAAATTGCAGAGGTGCATCGGAATGTAAAACTAGTGACATAGGAAACGCTCAAAACATAGACAGTAGGAAGACTCAGTCTTCCTGTACTTAAGTCGGCATTGTGTCTCTTATATTTAATTTCGATGCAATTTCTGTGTTTCTTCGTCAATGGGAAGGTCCAAGGGACACAGTAAACCTGCAGAGGTGCATCGGAATGTGAAACTGGTGACACAGGAAACGCTCAAAACATAGAGAGTAGGAAGACTCAGTCTTCCTGTACTTAGGTCGGCATTGTGTCTCTTATTTTTATTTCCGATGAAATTTCTGTGTTTCATCGTGAATGGGAAGGTCCAAGGGATACAGGAAACCTGCAGAGGTGCATCGGAATGTAAAACTGGTGACTCAGGAAACGCTCAAAACATTTACAGTAGGAAGACTTAGTCGTCCTGTACTTAAGTCGGCATTGTGTCTCTTATATTTAAATCCGATGCAATTTCTGTTTTTCATCGTCAATGGGAAGGTCCAAGGGATACAGTTAACCTGCAGACGTGCATCGGAATGTAAAACTGATGACACAGGAATGCTCAAAACATTGACAGTAGGAAGACTCAGTCTTCCTGTACTTAAGTCGGTATTGTGTCTCTTGTTTTTAATTCCGATGCAATTTCTGTGTTTCATCGACAATGGGAAGGTCCAAGGGATATAGTAAACCGGCAGAGGTGCATCGGAATGTAAAACAGGTGACACAGGAAACGCTCAAAACATTGACCGTACGAAGACTGTTTTCTAGTACTTAAGTCGGCATGGTGTCTCTTATATTTAATTTCGATGAAATTTCTGTGTTTCATCGTCAATGGGATGGTCCAAGGGATACAGGAAACCTGCAGAGGTGCATCGGAATGTAAAACTGGTGACTCAGGAAACGCTCAAAGCATAGACAGTAGGAAAACTCAGTCTTCCTGTACTTAAGTCGGCATCGTGTCTCCTATATTTAATTCCGAAGCAATCTCTGTGTTTCATCGTCAATGGGAAGGTCCAAGAGATACAGTAAAATTGCAGAGGTGCATCGGAATGTAAAACTAGTGACATAGGAAACGCTCAAAACATAGACAGTAGGAAGACTCAGTCTTCCTGTACTTAAGTCGGCATTGTGTCTCTTATATTTATTTCCGATGAAATTTCTGTGTTTCATCGTGAATGGGAAGGTCCAAGGGATACAGTAAACCTGTAGAGATTCACCAGAATGCAAAACTGGTGACACCGGAAACGCTCAAATTATAGACAATAGGAAGACTCAGTCTTGCTGTGCTTAAGTAGGCATTGTGTCTCTTAAATTTAAATCCGATGCAATTTCTGTGTTTCATCGTCAATGGGAAGGTCCAAGGGATACAGGAAACCTGCAGAGGTGCATCGGAATGTAAAACTGGTGACTCAGGAAACGCTCAAAACATTTACAGTAGGAAGACTCAGTCTTCCTGTACTTAAGTCGGCATTGTGTCTCTTATATTTAATTCCGATACGATTTCTGTGTTTCATCGACAATGGGAAGGGTCAAGGGATACAGTAAACCGGCATAGGTGCATCGGAATGTAAAACTGGCGACACACGAAACGCTCAAAACATAGACCGTAAGAAGACTCAGTTTTCTTGTACTTAAGTCGGCGATGTGTCTCTTATATTTAATTCCGATGCGATTTCTGTGTTTCATCGACAATGGGAAGGTCCAAGGGATATAGTAAACCGGCAGAGGTGCATCGGAATGTAAAACTGGTGACACAGGAAACGCTCAAATCATAGACAGTAGGAGGCTCAGTCTTCCTATACTTAAGTCGGCGATGTGTCTCTTATATTTAAATTCCGATGCTATTTCTGTGTTTCATCGTCACTGTGAAGGTCCAAGGGATACAGTAAACCTGTAGAGATGCATCGGAATGCAAAACTGGTGACACAGGAAACGCTCAAATTATAGACAGTAGGAAGACTCAGTCTTCCTGTGCTTAAGTAGGCATTGTGTCTCTTAAATCTAAATCCGATGCAATTTCTGTGTTTCATCGTCACTGTGAAGGTCCAAGGGATACAGTAAACCTGCAGAGGTACATCAGAAAGTAAATCTGGTGACACAGGAAGCGCTCAAATCATAGACAGTAGGAGGACTCAGTCTTCCTGTACTTAAGTCGGCATTGTGTCTCTTATATTTAATTCCGATGCAATTTCTGTGTTTCATCGTCAATGGGAAGGTCCAAGGGATACAGTAAACCTGCAGAGGTGCATCGGAATGTAAAACTAGTGACACAGGAAACGCTTAAAACATAGACAGTAGGAAGACTCAGTCTTCCTGTACTTAAGTCAGCATTGTGTCTCTTGTATTTAATTCCGATGCAATTTCTGTGTTTCATCGTCAATGTGAGGGTCCAAGGGATACAGTAAACCTGTAGAGGTGCATCGGAAAATAAAACTGGTGACACAGGAATCGCTCAAAACATAGACTGTAGGAAGACTCAGTCTTCCTGTACTTAAGTCGGCATTGTGTCTCTTATATTTAATTCCAATGCATTTCTGTGTTTCATCGTCAATGGGAAGGTCCAAGGGATATAGTAAACCTGCAGATTTGCATCGGAATGTAAAACTAGTGACACAGGAAACGCTCAAAATATAGACAGTAGGAAGACTCAGTCTTCCTGTACTTATGTCGGCATTGTGTCTCTTATATTTAATTCCGATGCAATTTCTGTGTTTCATCGTCAATGGGAAGGTCCAAGGGATACAGTAAACCAGAAGAGGTGCATCGGAATGTAAAACTGGTGACCCAGGAAACGATCAAAACATAGACAGTAGGAAGACTCAGTCTTCCTGTACTTAAGTCGGCATTGTGTCTCTTATATTTAACTCCAATGCAATTTCTGTGTTTCATCGTCAATGGGTCCAATGGATACAGTAAACCTGCAGAGGTGCATCAGAATGTAAAACTGGTGACACAAGAAACGCTCAAAACATAGACAGTAGGAAGACTTAGTCTTCCTGTACTTAAGTCGGCATTGTGTCTCTTATATTTATTTCCGATGAAATTTCTGTGTTTCATCGTGAATGGGAAGGTCCAAGGGATATAGTAAACCTGCAGAGGTGCATCGGAAAGTAAAACTGATGACACAGGAAACGCTCAAAACATAGACAGTAGGAAGACTTAGACTTCCTGTACTTAATTCGGCATAGTGTCTCTTATATTTAATTCCGATGCAATTTATGTATTTCATCGTCAATGGGAAGGTCCAATGGATACAGAAAACCTGCAGAGGTGCATCAGAATGTAAAACTGGTGACACAGGAAACGCTCAAAATATAGACAGTAGGAAGGCTCAGTCTTCCTGTACTTAAGTCGGCATTGTGTCTCTTATATTTAATTCCGATGCAATTTCTGTGTTTCATCGTCAATGGGAAGGTCCAAGGAATACAGTAAACCTGCAGAGGTGCATCGGAATGTTAAACTGGTGACCCAGGAAACGATCAAATTATAGACAGTAGGAAGACACAGTCTTCCTGTACTTATGTCGGCATTGTGTTTCTTATATTTATTTCCGATGAAATTTCTGTATTTCATCGTGAATGGGAAGGTCCAAGGGATATAGTAAACCTGCAGAGGTGCATCGGAAAGTAAAACTGACGACACAGGAATCGTTCAAAACATAGACAGTAGGAAGACTTAGTCTTCCTGTACTTAAGTCGGCATTGTGTCTCTTATATTTAATTCCGATGCAATTTCTGTGTTTCATCGTCAATGGGAAGGTCCAAGGGATACAGGAAACCTGCAGAGGTGCATCGGAATGTAAAACTGGTGACACAGGAAACGCTCAAAACATAGACAGTACTAAGTCTCAGTCTTCCTGTACTTAAGTCGGCATTGTGTCTCTTATATTTAATTCCGATGCTATTTCTGTGTTTCACCGTCACTGTGAAGGTCCAAGGGATACGTAAACCTGTAGAGATGCATCGGAATGCAAAACTGGTGACACAGGAAACGCTCAAATTATACAGTAGGAAGACTCAGTCTTCCTGTGCTTAAGTAGGCATTGTGTCTCTTAAATCTAACTCCGATGCAATTTCTGTGTTTCATCGTCACTGTGAAGGGCCAAGGGATACAGTAAACCTGCAGAGGTGCATCAGAAAGTAAAACTGGTGACACAGGAAGCGCTCAAAACATAGACAGTAGGAAGACTCAGTCTTCCTGTACTTAAGTCGGCATTGTGTCTCTTATATTTAATTCCGATGCAATTTCTGTGTTTCATCGTCAATGGGAAGGTCCAAGGGGATACAGTAAACCTGCAGAGGTGCATCGGAATGTAAAACTAGTGACATAGGAAACGCTCAAAACATAGACAGTAGGAAGACTCAGTCTTCCTGTACTTAAGTCGGCATTGTGTCTCTTATATTTAATTCCGATGCAATTTCTGTGTTTCATCGTCAATGGGAAGGTCCAAGGGACACAGTAAACCTGCAGAGGTGCATCGGAATGTGAAACTGGTGACACAGGAAACGCTCAAAACATAGACCGTAAGAAGAGTCAGTTTTCTTGTACTTAAGTCGGCGATGTGTCTCTTATATTTAAATTCCGATGCTATTTCTGTGTTTCATCGTCACTGTGAAGGTCCAAGGGAACAGTAAACCTGTAGAGATGCATCGGAATGCAAAACTGGTGACACTGGAAACGCTCAAATTATAGACAATAGGAAGACTCAGTCTTGCTGTGCTTAAGTAGGCATTGTGTCTCTTAAATTTAACTCCGATGCAATTTCTGTGTTTCATCGTCAATGGGAAGGTCGAAGGGATACAGTAAACCTGCAGAGGTGCATCAGAATGTAAAACTGGTGACACAGGAAACGCTCAAAACATAGACAGTAGGAAGACTCAGTCTTCCTGTACTTAAGTCGGCATTGTGTCTCTTATATTTAATTCCGATGCGATTTCTGTTTTTCATCGACAATGGGAAGGTCCAAGGGATGTAGTAAACCGGCAGAGGTGCATCGGAATGTAAAACTGGTGACACAGGAAACGCTCAAAACATTGACCGTACGAAGACTGTTTTCTTGTACTTAAGTCGGCATTGTGTCTCTTATATTTAATTTCGATGCAATATCTGTGTTTCATCGTCAATGGGAAGGTCCAAGGGATACAGGAAACCTGCAGAGGTGCATCGGAATGTAAAACTGGTGACTCAGGAAACGCTCAAAACATTTACAGTAGGAAGACTTAGTCGTCCTGTACTTAAGTCGGCATTGTGTCTCTTATATTTAAATCCGATGCAATTTCTGTTTTTCATCGTCAATGGGAAGGTCCAAGGGATACAGTTAACCTGCAGACGTGCATCGGAATGTAAAACTGATGACACAGGAATGCTCAAAACATTGACAGTAGGAAGACTCAGTCTTCCTGTACTTAAGTCGGCATTGTGTCTCTTATATTTAATTCCGATACGACTTCTGTGTTTCATCGACAATGGGAAGGGTCAAGGGATACAGTAAACCGGCATAGGTGCATCGGAATGTAAAACTGGCGACACACGAAACGCTCAAAACATAGACCGTAAGAAGACTCAGTTTTCTTGTACTTAAGTCGGCGATGTGTCTCTTATATTTAAATTCCGATGCTATTTCTGTGTTTCATCGTCACTGTGAAGGTCCAAGGGATACAGTAAACCTGTAGAGATGCATCGCAATGCAAAACTGGTGACACAGGAAACGCTCAAATTATAGACAGTAGGAAGACTCAGTCTTCCTGTGCTTAAGTAGGCATTGTGTCTCTTAAATCTAATTCCAATGCAATTTCTGTGTTTCATCGTCACTATGAAGGGCCAAGGGATACAGTAACCCTGCAGAGGTGCATCAGAAAGTAAAACTGGTGACACAGGAAACGCTCAAATTATAGACAGTAGGAAGACTCAGTCTTCCTGTACTTAAGTCGGCATTGTGTCTCTTATATTTAATTCCGATGCAATTTCTGTGTCTCATCGTCAATGCGAAGGTACAAGGGATACAGTAAACCGGCAGAGGTGCATCAGAATGTAAAACTGGTGACACAGGAAACGCTCAAAACATAGACTGTAGGAAGACTCAGTCTTCCTGTACTTAAGTCGGCATTGTGTCTCTTATATTTAATTCCGATGCATTTCTGTGTTTCATCGTCAATGGGAAGGTCCAAGGGATATAGTAAACCTGCAGATTTGCATCGGAATGTAAAACTAGTGACACAGGAAACGCTCAAAACATAGACAGTAGGAAGACTCAGTTTTCCTGTACTTAAGTCGGCATTGTGTCTCTTATATTTAATTCCGATGCAATTTCTGTGTTTCATCGTCAATGGGAAGGTCCAAGGGATACAGTAAACCTGCAGAGGTGCATCGGAATGTAAAACTGGTGACCCAGGAAACGATCAAAACATAGACAGTAGGAAGACTCAGTCTTCCTGTACTTAAGTCGGCATTGTGTCTCTTATATTTATTTCCGATGAAATTTCTGTGTTTCATCGTGAATGGGAAGGTCCAAGGGATATAGTAAACCTGCAGAGGTGCATCGGAATGTAAAACTGGTGACACAGGAAACGCTCAAAACATAGACAGTAGGAAGACTCAGCCTTCCTGTACTTAAGTCGGCATTGTGTTTCTTATATTTAACTCCAATGGAATTTCTGTGTTTCATCGTCAATGGGAAGGTCCAATGGATACAGTAAACCTGCAGAGGTGCATCAGAATGTAAAACTGGTGACACAGGAAACGCTCAAAACATAGACAGTAGGAAGACTCAGTCTTCCTGTACTTAAGTCGGCATTGTGTCTCTTATATTTAATTCCGATGCAATTTCTGTGTTTCATCGACAATGGGAAGGTCCAAGGGATACAGGAAACCTGCAGATGTGCATCGGAATGTAAAACTGGTGACTCAGGAAACGCTCAAATCATAGACAGTAGGAAGACTCAGTCTTCCTGTACTAAAGTCGGCATTGTGCCTCTTATATTTTTTTCCGATGAAATTTCTGTGTTTCATCGTGAATGGGAAGGTCCAAGGGATATAGCAAACCTGCAGAGGTGCATCGGAAAGTAAAACTGATGACACAGGAAAAGCACAAAACATAGACAGTAGGAAGACTTAGTCTTCCTGTACTTAAGTCGTCATTGTGTCTCATATTTAATTCCGATGCAATTTCTGTGTTTCATCGTCAATGGGAAGGTCCAAGAGATACAGTAAAATTGCAGAGGTGCATCGGAATGTAAAACTAGTGACATAGGAAACGCTCAAAACATAGACAGTAGGGAGACTCGGTCTTCCTGTACTTAAGTCGGCATTGTGTCTCTTATATTTAATTCCGATGCAATTTCTGTGTTTCATCGTCAATGGGAAGGTCCAATGGACTCAGTAAACCTGCAGAGGTGCATCGGAATGTGAAACTGGTGACTCAGGAAACGCTCAAAACTCAGTCTTCCTGTACTTAAGTCGGCATTGTGGATCTTATATTTATTTCCGATGAAATTTCTGTGTTTCATCGTGAATGGGAAGGTCCAATGGATACAGTAAACCTGTAGAGATGCATCGGAATTGAAAACTGGTGACACAGGAAACGCTCATATTATAGACAATAGGAAGACTCCGTCTTCCTGTGCTTACGTAGGCATTGTGTCTCTTAAATTTAACTCCGATGGAATTTCTGTGTTTCATCGTCAATGGGAAGGTCCAAGGGATACAGTAAACCTGCAGAGGTGCATCAGAATGTAAAACTGGTGACACAGGAAACGCTCAAAACCTAGACAGTAGGAAGACTCAGTCTTCCTGTACTTAAGTCGGCATTGTGTCTCTTATATTTAATTCCAATGCGATTTCTGTGTTTCATCGACAATGGGAAGGTCCAAGGGATATAGTAAACCGGCAGAGGTTCATCGGAAGGTAAAACTGGTGACACAGGAAACGCTCAAAACATTGACCGTACGAAGACTGTTTTCTTGTACTTAAGTCGGCGTTGTGTCTCTTATAGTTAATTTCGATGCAATTTCTGTGTTCCATCGTCAATGGGAAGGTCCAAGGGATACAGGAAACCTGCAGAGGTGCATCGGAACGTAAAACTGGTGACTCAGGAAACGCTCAAAACATAGACAGTAGGAAGACTCAGTCTTCCTGTACTTAAGTCGGCATTGTGTCTCTTATATTTTTTTCCGATGAAATTTCTGTGTTTCATCGTGAATGGGAAGGTCCAAGGGATATAGTAAACCTGCAGAGGTGCATCGGAAGGTAAAACTGATGACACAGGAAAAGCTCAAAACATAGACAGTAGGAAGACTTTGTCTTCCTGTACTTAAGTCGGCATTGTGTCTCTTATATTTAATTCCGATGGAATTTCTGTGTTTCATCGTCAATGGCATGGTCCAAGAGATTCAGTAAAATTGCAGAGGTGCATCGGAATGTAAAACTAGTGACATAGGAAACGCTCAAAACATAGACAGTAGGAAGACTCGGTCTTCCTGTACTTAAGTCGGCATTGTGTCTCTTAAATTTAATTCCGATGCAATTTCTGTGTTTCATCGTCAATGCGAAGGTCCAAGGGACACAGTAAACCTGCAGAGGTGCATCGGAATGTGAAACTGGTGACTCAGGAAACGCTCAAAACATAGACAGTAGGAAGACTCAGTCTCCCTGTACTTAAGTCGGCATTGTGTCTCTTATATTTAATTCCGATGAAATTTCTGTGTTTCATCGTGAATGGGAAGGTCCAAGGGTTGCAGTAAACCTGTAGAGATGCATCGGAATGCAAAACTGGTGACACAGGAAACGCTCATATTATAGACAATAGGAAGACTCAGTCTTCCTGTGCTTAAGTAGGCATTGTGTCTCTTAAATTTAACTCCGATGCAATTTCTATGTTTCATCGTCAATGGGAACGTCCAAGGGATACAGTAAACCTGCAGACGTGCATTAGAATGTAAAACTGGTGACACAGGAAACGCTCAAAACATAGACAGTAGGAAGACTCAGTCTTCCTGTACTTAAGTCGGTATTGTGTCTCTTACATTTTATTCCGATGCAATTTCTGCGTTTCATCGTCAATGGGAATGTCCAAGGGATACAGTAAACCTGCAGAGGTGCATTGGAATGTAAAACTAGTGACACAGGAAACGCTCAAAACATAGACAGTAGGAAGACTCAGTCTTGCTGTACTTAAGTCGGCATTGTGTCTCTTATATTTAATTCCGATGCAATATCTGTGTTTCATCGTCAATGGGAAGGTCCAATGCATACAGTAAACCTGCAGAGGTGCATCAGAATGAAAAACTGGTGACACAGGAAATGCTCAAAACATAGACAGTGGGAAGACTCAGTCTTCCTGTACTTAAGTCGGCATTGTGTCTCTTATATTTCATTCCGAAGCGATTTCTGTGTTTCATCGACAATGGGAAGGTCCAAGGGATATAGTAAACCGGCAGAGGTGCATCGGAATGTAAAACTTGTGACACAGGAAACGCTCAAAACATTGACCGTACGAAGACTGTTTTCTTGTACTTAAGTCGGCATTGTGTCTCTTATATTTAATTTCGATGCAACTTCTGTGTTTCATCGTCAATGGGAAGGTCCAAGGGATACAGGAAACCTGCAGAGGTGCATCGGAATGTAAAACTGGTGACGCAGGAAACGCTCAAAACATAGACAGTAGGAAGAGTCAGTCTTCCTGTACTAAAGTCGGCATTGTGTCTCTTATATTTTTTTCTGATGAAATTTCTGTGTTTCATCGTGAATGGGAAGGTCCAAGGGATATAGTAAACCTAAAGAGGTGCATCGGAATGTAAAACTGATGACACAGGAATGCTCAAAACATAGACAGTAGGAAGACTCAGTCTTCCTGTACTTAAGTCGGCATTGTGTCTCTTATATTTAATTCCGACACCATTTCTGTGTTTCATCGACAATGGGAAGGGGCAAGGGATACAGTAAACCGGCATAGGTGCATCGAAATGTAAAACTGGCGACACAGGAAACGCTCAAAACATAGACCGTAAGAAGACTCAGTTTTCTTGTACTTAAGTCGGCGATGTGTCTCTTATATTTAAATCCGATGCAATTTCTGTGTTTCATCGTCACTGTGAAGGTCCAAGGGATACAGTAAACCTGTAGAGATGCGTCGGAATGCACAACTGGTGACACAGGAAACGCTCAAATTATAGACAGTAGGAAGACTCAGTCTTCCTGTGCTTAAGTAGGCATTGCGTCTCTTAAATCTAACTCCGATGCAATTTCTGTGTTTCATCGTCAATGGGAAGGTCCAAGGGATATTGTAAACCTGCAGATTTGAATCGGAATGTAAAACTAGTGACACAGGAAACGCTCAAAACATAGACAGTAGGAAGACTCAGTCTTCCTGTACTTAAGTCGGCATTGTGTCTCTTATATTTATTTCCGACAAAATTTCTGTGTTTCGTCGTCACTGTGAAGGTCCAAGGGATACAGTAAACCTGTAGAGGTGCATCGGAAAATAAAACTGTTGACACAGGAAACGCTCAAATTATAGACAGTAGGAAGACTCAGTCTTCCTGTACTGAAGTCGGCATTGTGTCTCTTATATTTAATTACGATGCAATTTCTGTGTTTCATCGTCAGTGGGAAGCTACAAGGGATACAGTAAACCTGCAGAGGTGCATCAGAATGTAAAACTGGTGACACAGGAAACGCTCAAAACATAGACTGTAGGAAGACTCAGTCTTCCTGTACTTAAGTCGGCATTGTGTCTCTTATATTTAATTCCGATGCAATTTCTGTGTTTCATCGTCAATGGGAAGGTCCAAGGGATATAGTAAACCTGCAGATTTGCATCGGAATGTAAAACTGGTGACCCAGGAAACGATCAAAACATAGACAGTAGGAAGACTCAGTCTTCCTGTACTTAAGTCAGCATTGTGTCTCTTATATTTATTTCCGATGAAATTTCTGTGTTTCATCGTGAATGGGAAGGTCCAAGGTATATAGTAAACCTGCAGAGGTGCATCGGAAAGTAAAACTGATGACACAGGAATCGTTCAAACATAGACAGTAGGAAGACTTAGTCTTCCTGTACTTAAGTCGGCATTGTGTCTCTTATATTTAATTCCGATGCAATTTCTGTGTTTCATCGTCAATGGGAAGGTCCAAGGAATACAGTAAACCTGCAGAGGTGCATCGGAATGTAAAACTGGTGACACAGAAACGCTAACAACATAGACAGTAGGAAGTCTCAGTCTTCCTGTACTTAAGTCGGCATTGTGTCTCTTATATTTTACTCCAATGCAATTTCTGTGTTTCATCGTCAATGGGAAGGTCCAATGGATACAGTAAACCTGCAGAGGTGCATCAGAATGTAAAACTGGTGACACAGGAATCGCTCAATACATAGACAGTAAGAAGACTCAGTCTTCCTGTACTTAAGTCGGCATTATGTTTCTTATATTTAATTCCGATGCGATTTCTGTGTTTCATAGACAATGGGAAGGTCCAAGGGATATAGTAAACCGGCAGAGGTGCATCGGAAGGTAAAACTGGTGACACAGGAAACGATCAAAACATTGACCGTACGAAGACTGTTTTCTTGTACTTAAGTCGGCATTGTGTCTCTTATATTTAATTTCGATGCAATTTCTGTGTTTCATCGTCAATGGGAAGGTCCAAGGTATACAGGAAACCTGCATAGGTGCATCGGAATGTAAAACTGGTGACTCAGGAAACGCTCAAATCATAGACAGTAGGAAGACTCAGTCTTCCCGTACTAAAGTCGGCATTGTGTCTCTTATATTTTTTTCCGATGAAATTTCTGTGTTTCATCGTGAATGGGAAGGTCCAAGGGATATAGTAAACCTGCAGAGGTGCATCGGAAAGTAAAACTGATGACACAGGAAAAGCTCAAAACATAGACAGTAGGAAGACTTAGTCTTCCTGTACTTAAGTCGGCATTGTGTCTCTTATATTTAATTCCGATGCAATTTCTGTGTTTCATCGTCAATGGGAAGGTCCAAGAGATACAGTAAAATTGCAGAGGTGCATCGGAATGTAAAACTAGTAACATAGGAAACGCACAAAACATAGACAGTAGGAAGACTCGGTCTTCCTGTACTTAAGTCGGCATTGTGTCTCTTATATTTAATTCCGATGCGATTTCTGAGTTTCATCGTCAATGGGAAGGTCCAATGGATACAGTAAACCTGCAGAGGTGCATCAGAATGTAAAACTGGTGACACAGGAAACGATCAAAACATAGACAGTAGGAGGACTCAGTCTTCCTGTACTTATGTCGGCATTGTGTCTCTTATATTTAATTCCGATGCAATTTCTGTTTTTCATCGACAATGGGAAGGTCCAAGGGATATAGTAAACCGGCAGAGGTGCATCGGAATGTAAAACAGGTGACACAGGAAACGCTCAAAACATTGACCGTACGAAGACTGTTTTCTTGTACGTAAGTCGGCATGGTGTCTCTTATATTTAATTTCGATGCAATTTCTGTGTTTCATCGTCAATGGGAAGGTCCAAGGGATACAGGAAACCTGCAGAGGTGCATCGGAATGTAAAACTGGTGACTCAGGAAACGCTCAAAGCGTAGACAGTAGGAAAAGTCAGTCTTCCTGTGCTTAAGTCGGTATTGTGTCTCTTACATTTTATTCCGATGCAATTTCTGCGTTTCATCGTCAATGGGAAAGTCCAAGGGATACAGTAAACCTGCAGAGGTGCATTGGAATGTAAAACTAGTGACACAGATAACGCTCAAAACATAGACAGTAGGAAGACTCAGTCTTCCTGTACTTAAGTCGGCATTGTGTCTCTTATATTTAATTCCGATGCAATATCTGTGTTTCATCGTCAATGGGAAGGTCCAATGGATACAGTAAACCTGCAGAGGTGCATCAGAATGTAAAACTGGTGACACAGGAAACGCTCAAAACATAGACAGTGGGAAGACTCAGTCTTCCTGTACTTAAGTCGACATTGTGTCTCTTATATTTAATTCCGATGCGATTTCTGTGTTTCATCGACAATGGGAAGGTCCAAGGGATATAGTAAACCTGCAGAGGTGCATCGGAATGTAAAACTGATGACACAGGAAAAGCTCAAAACATAGACAGTAGGAATACTTAGTCTTCCTGTACTTAAGTCGGCCTTGTGTCTCTTATATTTAAATCCGATGCAATTTCTGTTTTTCATCGTCAATGGGAAGGTCCAAGGGATACAGTAAACCTGCAGACGTGCATCGGAATGTAAAACTGATGACACAGGAATGCTCAAAACATAGACAGTAGGAAGACTCAGTCTTCCTGTACTTAAGTCGGCGATGTGTCTCTTATATTTAAATTCCGATGCAATTTCTGTGTTTCATCGTCACTGTGAAGGTCCAAGGGATACAGTAAATCTGTAGAGATGCGTCGGAATGCAAAACTGGTGACACAGGAAACGCTCAAATTATAGACAGTAGGAAGACTCAGTCTTCCTCTGCTTAAGTAGGCATTGCGTCTCTTAAATCTAACTCCGATGCAATTTCTGTGTTTCATCGTCAATGGGAAGGTCCAAGGGATATCGTAAACCTGCAGATTTGCATCGGAATGTAAAACTAGTGACACAGGAAACGCTCAAAACATAGGCAGTAGGAAGACTCAGTCTTCCTGTACTTAAGTCGGCATTGTGTTTCTTATATTTATTTCCGATAAAATTTCTGTGTTTCGTCGTCACTGTGAAGGTCCAAGGGATACAGTAAACCTGTAGAGGTGCATCGGAAAATAAAACTGGTGACACAGGAAACGCTCAAATTATAGACAGTAGGAAGACTCAGTCTTCCTGTACTGAAGTCGGCATTGTGTCTCTTATATTTATTTCCGATGAAATTTCTGTGTTTCATCGTGAATGGGAAGGTCCAATGGATACAGTAAACCTGTAGAGATGCATCGGAATTGAAAACTGGTGACACAGGAAACGCTCATATTATAGACAATAGGAAGACTCCGTCTTCCCGTGCTTACGTAGGCATTGTGTCTCTTAAATTTAACTCCGATGCAATTTCTGTGTTTCATCGTCAATGGGAAGGTCCAAGGGATACAGTAAACCTGCAGAGGTGCATCAGAATGTAAAACTGGTGACACAGGAAACGCTCAAAACATAGACAGTAGGAAGACTCAGTCATCCTGTACTTAAGTCGGTATTGTGTCTCTTATATTTTATTCCGATGCAATTTCTGCGTTTCATCGTCAATGGGAAGGTCCAATGGATACAGTAAACCTGCAGAGGTACATCAGAATGTAAAACTGGTGACACAGGAAACGCTCAAAACCTAGACAGTAGGAAGACTCAGTCTTCCTGTACTTAAGTCGGCATTGTGTCTCTTATGTTTAATTCCAATGCGATTGCTGTGTTTCATCGACAATGGGAAGGTCCAAGGGATATAGTAAACCTGCAGAGGTGCATCGGAAAGTAAAACTGATGACACAGGAAAAGCTCAAAACATAGACAGTAGGAAGACTTTGTCTTCCTGTACTTAAGTCGGCATTGTGTCTCTTATATCTAATTCCGATGCAATTTCTGTGTTTCATCGTCAATGGGATGGTCCAAGAGATACAGTAAAATTGCAGAGGTGCATCGGAATGTAAAACTAGTGACATAGGAAACGCTCAAAACATAGACAGTAGGAAGACTCGGTCTTCCTGTACTTAAGTCGGCATTGTGTCTCTTAAATTTAATTCCGATGCAATTTCTGTGTTTCATCGTCAATGGGAAGGTCCAAGGGACACAGTAAACCTGCAGAGGTGCATCGGAATGTGAAACTGGTGACTCAGGAAACGCTCAAAACATAGACAGTAGGAAGACTCAGTCTTCCTGTACTTAAGTCGGCATTGTGTCTCTTATATTTAATTCCGATGAAATTTCTGTGTTTCATCGTGAATGGGAAGGTCCAAGGGTTGCAGTAAACCTGTAGAGATGCATCGGAATGCAAAACTGGTGACACAGGAAACGCTCATATTATAGACAGTAGGAAGACTCAGTCTTCCTGTGCTTAAGTAGGCATTGTGTCTCTTAAATTTAACTCCGATGCAATTTCTGTGCTTCATCGTCAATGGGAACGTCCAAGGGATACAGTAAACCTGCAGACGTGCATTAGAATGTAAAACTGGTAACACAGGAAACGCTCAAAACATAGACAGTAGGAAGACTCAGTCTTCCTGTACTTAAGTCGGTATTGTGTCTCTTACATTTTATTCCGATGCAATTTCTGCGTTTCATCGTCAATGGGAAAGTCCAAGGGATACAGTAAACCTGCAGAGGTGCATTGGAATGTAAAACTAGTGACACAGGAAACGCTCAAAACATAGACAGTAGGAAGACTCAGTCTTGCTGTACTTAAGTCGGCATTGTGTCTCTTATATTTAATTCCGATGCAATATCTGTGTTTCATCGTCAATGGGAAGGTCCAATGGATACAGTAAACCTGCAGAGGTGCATCAGAATGTAAAACTGGTGACACAGGAAACGCTCAAACATAGACAGTGGGAAGACTCAGTCTTCCTGTACTCAAGTCGGCATTGTGTCTCTTATATTTAATTCCGAAGCGATTTCTGTGTTTCATCGACAATGGGAAGGTCCAAGGGATATAGTAAACCGGCAGAGGTGCATCGGAATGTAAAACTGGTGACACAGGAAACGCTCAAAACATTGACCGTACGAAGACTGTTTTCTTGTACTTAAGTCGGCATTGTGTCTCTTATATTTAATTTCGATGCAACTTCTGTGTTTCATCGTCAATGGGAAGGTCCAAGGGATACAGGAAACCTGCAGAGGTGCATCGGATTTTAAAACTGGTGACGCAGGAAACGCTCAAAACATAGACAGTAGGAAGAGTCAGTCTTCCTGTACTAAAGTCGGCATTGTGTCTCTTATATTTTTTTCTGATGAAATTTCTGTGTTTCATCGTGAATGGGAAGGTCCAAGGGATATAGTAAACCCAAAGAGGTGCATCGGAATGTAAAACTGATGACACAGGAATGCTCAAAACATAGACAGTAGGAAGACTCAGTCTTCCTGTACTTAAGTCGGCATTGTGTCTCTTATATTTAATTCCGATACCATTTCTGTGTTTCATCGACAATGGGAAGGGGCAAGGGATACAGTAAACCGGCATAGGTGCATCGAAATGAAAAACTGGCGACACAGGAAACGCTCAAAACATAGACCGTAAGAAGACTCAGTTTTCTTGTACTTAAGTCGGCGATGTGTCTCTTATATTTAAATCCGATGCAATTTCTGTGTTTCAACGTCACTGTGGAGGTCCAAGAGATACAGTAAACCTGTAGAGATGCGTCGGAATGCAAAACTGCTGACACAGGAAACGCTCAAATTATAGACAGTAGGAAGACTCAGTCTTCCTGTGCTTAAGTAGGCATTGCGTCTCTTAAATCTAACTCCGATGCAATTTCTGTGTTTCATCGTCAATGGGAAGGTCCAAGGGATATCGTAAACCTGCAGATTTGAATCGGAATGTAAAACTAGTGACACAGGAAACGCTCAAAACATAGACAGTAGGAAGACACAGTCTTCCTGTACTTAAGTCGGCATTGTGTCTCTTATATTTATTTCCGATAAAATTTCTGTGTTTCGTCGTCACTGTGAAGGTCCAAGGGATACAGTAAACCTGTAGAGGTGCATCGGAAAATAAAACTGTTGACACAGGAAACGCTCAAATTATAGACAGTAGGAAAACTCAGTCTTCCTGTACTGAAGTCGGCATTGTGTCTCTTATATTTAATTACGATGCAATTTCTGTGTTTCATCGTCAGTGGGAAGGTACAAGGAATACAGTAAACCTGCAGAGGAGCATCGGAATGTAAAACTGGTGACACAGGAAACGCTAACAACATAGACAGTAGGAAGTCTCAGTCTTCCTGTACTTAAGTCGGCATTGTGTCTCTTATATTTAATTCCGATGAAATTTCTGTGTTTCATCGTGAATGGGAAGGTCCAAGGGATATAGTAAACCTGCAGAGGTGCATCGGAATGTAAAACTGGTGACACAGGAAACGCTCAAAACATAGACAGTGGGAAGACTCAGTCTTCCTGTACTTAAGTCGGCATTGTGTCTCTTATATTTAATTCCGATGCGATTTCTGTGTTTCATCGACAATGGGAAGGTCCAAGGGATATAGTAAACCGGCAGAGGTGCATCGGAATGTAAAACTGGTGACACAGGAAACGCTCAAAACATTGACCGTACGAAGACTGTTTTCTTGTACATAAGTCGGCATTGTGTCTCTTATATTTAATTTCGATGCAACTTCTGTGTTTCATCGTCAATGGGAAGGTCCAAGGGATACAGGAAACCTGCAGAGGTGCATCGGAATGTAAAACTGGTGACGCAGGAAACGCTCAAAACATAGACAGTAGGAAGAGTCAGTCTTCCTGTACCAAAGTCGGCATTGTGTCTCTTATATTTTTTTCTGATGAAATTTCTGTGTTTCATCGTGAATGGGAAGGTCCAAGGGATATAGTAAACCTAAAGAGGTGCATCGGAATGTAAAACTGATGACACAGGAATGCTCAAAACATAGACAGTAGGAAGACTCAGTCTTCCTGTACTTAAGTCGGCTTTGTGTCTCTTATATTTAATTCCGATACGATTTCTGTGTTTCATCGACAATGGGAAGGGGCAAGGGATACAGTAAACCGGCATATGTGCATCGAAATGTAAAACTGGCGACACAGGAAACGCTCAAAACATAGACCGTAAGAAGACTCAGTTTTCTTGTACTTAAGTCGGCGATGTGTCTCTTATATTTAAATCCGATGCAATTTCTGTGTTTCATCGTCACTGTGAAGGTCCAAGGGATACAGTAAACCTGTAGAGATGCGTCGGAATGCAAAACTGGTGACACAGGAAACGCTCAAATTATAGACAGTAGGAAGACTCAGTCTTCCTGTGCTTAAGTAGGCATTGCGTCACTTAAATCTAACTCCGATGCAATTTCTGTGTTTCATCGTCAATGGGAAGGTCCAAGGGATATCGTAAACCTGCAGATTTGAATCGGAATGTAAAACTGGTGACCCAGGAAACGATCAAAACATAGACAGTCGGAAGACTCAGTCTTCCTGTACTTAAGTCGGCATTGTGTCTCTTATATTTAATTCCGATACGATTTCTGTGTTACATCGACAATGGGAAGGGGCAAGGGATACAGTAAACCGACATAGGTGCATCGGAATGTAAAACTGGCGACACAGGAATCGCTCAATACATAGACAGTAAGAAGACTCAGTCTTCCTGTACTTAAGTCGGCATTGTGTCTCTTATATTTATTTCCGATGAAATTTCTGTGTTTCATCGTGAATGGGAAGGTCCAAGGGATATAGTAAACCTGCAGAGGTGCATCGGAAAGTAAAACTGATGACACAGGAATCGTTCAAACATAGACAGTAGGAAGACTTAGTCTTCCTGTACTTAAGTCGGCATTGTGTCTCTTATATTTAATTCCGATGCAATTTCTGTGTTTCATCGTCAATGGGAAGGTCCAAGGAATACAGTAAACCTGCAGAGGTGCATCGGAATGTAAAACTGGTGACACAGGAAACGCTAACAACATAGACAGTAGGAAGTCTCAGTCTTCCTGTACTTAAGTCGGCATTGTGTCTATTATATTTTACTCCAATGCAATTTCTGTGTTTCATCGTCAATGGGAAGGTCCAATGGATACAGTAAACCTGCAGAGGTGCATCAGAATGTAAAACTGGTGACACAGGAATCGCTCAATACATAGACAGTAAGAAGACTCAGTCTTCCTGTACTTAAGTCGGCATTATGTTTCTTATATTTAATTCCGATGCGATTTCTGTGTTTCATAGACAATGGGAAGGTCCAAGGGATATAGTAAACCGGCAGAGGTGCATCGGAAGGTAAAACTGGTGACACAGGAAACGATCAAAACATTGACCGTACGAAGACTTTCTTGTACTTAAGTCGGCATTGTGTCTCTTATATTTAATTTCGATGCAATTTCTGTGTTTCATCGTCAATGGGAAGGTCCAAGGTATACAGGAAACCCGCATAGGTGCATCGGAATGTAAAACTGGTGACTCAGGAAACGCTCAAATCATAGACAGTAGGAAGACTCAGTCTTCCCGTACTAAAGTCGGCATTGTGTCTCTTATATTTTTTTCCGATGAAATTTCTGTGTTTCATCGTGAATGGGAAGGTCCAAGGGATATAGTAAACCTGCAGAGGTGCATCGGAAAGTAAAACTGATGACACAGGAAAAGCTCAAAACATAGACAGTAGGAAGACTTAGTCTTCCTGTACTTAAGTCGGCATTGTGTCTCTTATATTTAATTCCGATGCAATTTCTGTGTTTCATCGTCAATGGGAAGGTCCAAGAGATACAGTAAAATTGCAGAGGTGCATCGGAATGTAAAACTAGTGACATAGGAAACGCTCAAAACATAGACAGTAGGAAGACTCGGTCTTCCTGTACTTGAGTCGGCATTGTGTCTCTTATATTTAATTCCGATGCGATTTCTGAGTTTCATCGTCAATGGGAAGGTCCAATGGACACAGAAAACCTGCAGAGGTGCATCAGAATGTAAAACTGGTGACACAGGAAACGCTCAAAACATAGACAGTAGGAGGACTCAGTCTTCCTGTACTTATGTCGGCATTGTGTCTCTTATATTTAATTCCGATGCGATTTCTGTGTTTCATCGACAATGGGAAGGTCCAAGGCATATAGTAAACCGGCAGAGGTGCATCGGAATGTAAAACAGGTGACACAGGAAACGCTCATAACATTGACCGTACGAAGACTGTTTTCTTGTACTTAAGTCGGCATGGTGTCTCTTATATTTAATTTCGATGCAATTTCTGTGTTTCATCGTCAATGGGAAGGTCCAAGGGATACAGGAAACCTGCAGAGGTGCATCAGAATGTAAAACTGGTGACTCAGGAAACGCTCAAAGCGTAGACAGTAGGAAAAGTCAGTCTTCCTGTGCTTAAGTCGGTATTGTGTCTCTTACATTTTATTCCGATGCAATTTCTGCGTTTCATCGTCAATGGGAAAGTCCAAGGGATACAGTAAACCTGCAGAGGTGCATTGGAATGTAAAACTAGTGTCACAGGAAACGCTCAAAACATAGACAGTAGGAAGACTCAGTCTTCCTGTACTTAAGTCGGCATTGTGTCTCTTATATTTAATTCCGATGCAATATCTGTGTTTCATCGTCAATGGGAAGGTCCAATGGATACAGTAAACCTGCAGAGGTGCATCAGAATGTAAAACTGGTGACACAGGAAACGCTCAAAACATAGACAGTGGGAAGACTCAGTCTTCCTGTACTTAAGTCGGCATTGTGTCTCTTATATTTAATTCCGATGCGATTTCTGTGTTTCATCGACAATGGGAAGGTCCAAGGGATATAGTAAACCTGCAGAGGTGCATCGGAATGTAAAACTGATGACACAGGAAAAGCTCAAAACATAGACAGTAGGAAGACTTAGTCTTCCTGTACTTAAGTCGGCATTGTGTCTCTTATATTTAAATTCGATGCAATTTCTGTTTTTCATCGTCAATGGGAAGGTCCAAGGGATACACTAAACCTGCAGACGTGCATCGGAATGTAAAACTGATGACACAGGAATGCTCAAAACATAGACAGTAGGAAGACTCAGTCTTCCTGTACTTAAGTCGGCATTGTGTCTCTTATATTTAATTCCGATACGATTTCTGTGTTACATCGACAATGGGAAGGGGCAAGGGATACAGTAAACCGACATAGGTGCATCGGAATGTAAAACTGGCGACACAGGAATCGCTCAATACATAGACAGTAAGAAGACTCAGTCTTCCTGTACTTAAGTCGGCATTGTGTCTCTTATATTTATTTCCGATAAAATATCTGTGTTTCGTCGTCACTGTGAAGGTCCAAGGGATACAGTAAACCTGTAGAGGTGCATCGGAAAATAAAACTGGTGACACAGGAAACGCTCAAATTATAGACAGTAGGAAGACTCAGTCTTCCTCTGCTTAAGTAGGCATTGCGTCTCTTAAATCTAACTCCGATGCAATTTCTGTGTTTCATCGTCAATGGGAAGGTCCAAGGGATATCGTAAACCTGCAGATTTGCATCGGAATGTAAAAATAGTGACACAGGAAACGCTCAAAACATAGACAGTAGGAAGACTCAGTCTTCCTGTACTTAAGTCGGCATTGTGTCTCTTATATTTATTTCCGATAAAATTTCTGTGTTTCGTCGTCACTGTGAAGGTCCAAGGGATACAGTAAACCTGTAGAGGTGCATCGGAAAATAAAACTGGTGACACAGGAAACGCTCAAATTATAGACAGTAGGAAGACTCAGTCTTCCTGTACTGAAGTCGGCATTGTGTCTCTTATATTTAATTACGATGCAATTTCTATGTTTCATCGTCAATGGTAAGGTACAAGGGATACAGTAAACCTGCAGAGGTGCATCAGAATGTAAAACTGGTGACACAGGAAACGCTCAAAACATAGACTGTAGGAAGACTCAGTCTTCCTGTACTTAAGTCGGCATTGTGTCTCTTATATTTAATTCCGATGCAATTTCTGTGTTTCATCGTCAATGGGAAGGTCCAAGGGATATAGTAAACCTGCAGATTTGCATCGGAAAGTAAAACTGGTGACCCAGGAAACGATCAAAACATAGACAGTAGGAAGACTCAGTCTTCCTGTACTTAAGTCGGCATTATGTTTCTTATATTTAATTCCGATGCGATTTCTGTGTTTCATAGACAATGGGAAGGTCCAAGGGATATAGTAAACCGGCAGAGGTGCATCGGAAGGTAAAACTGGTGACACAGGAAACGATCAAAACATTGACCGTACGAAGACTGTTTTCTTGTACTTAAGTCGGCATTGTGTCTCCTATATTTAATTTCGATGCAATTTCTGTGTTTCATCGTCAATGGGAAGGTCCAAGGGATACAGGAAACCTGCATAGGTGCATCGGAATGTAAAACTGGTGACTCAGGAAACGCTCAAATCATAGACAGTAGGAAGACTCAGTCTTCCCGTACTAAAGTCGGCATTGTGTCTCTTATATTTTTTTCCGATGACATTTCTGTGTTTCATCCTGAATGGGAAGGTCCAAGGGATATAGTAAACCTGCAGAGGTGCATCGGAAAGTAAAACTGATGACACAGGAAAAGCTCAAAACATAGACAGTAGGAAGACTTAGTCTTCCTGTACTTAAGTCGGCATTGGGTCTCTTATATTGAATTCCGATGCAATTTCTGTGTTTCATCGTCAATGGGAAGGTCCAAGAGATACAGTAAAATTGCAGAGGTGCATCGGAATGTAAAACTAGTGACATAGGAAACGCTCAAAACATAGACAATAGGAAGACTCGGTCTTCCTGTACTTAAGTCGGCATTGTGTCTCTTATATTTAATTCCGATGCGATTTCTGAGTTTCAACGTCAATGGGAAGGTCCAATGGATACAGAAAACCTCCAGAGGTGCATCAGAATGTAAAACTGGTGACACAGGAAACGCTCAAAACATAGACAGTAGTAGGACTCAGTCTTCCTGTACTTATGTCGGCATTGTGTCTCTTATATTTAATTCCGATGCGATTTCTGTGTTTCATCGACAATGGGAAGGTCCAAGGGATATAGTAAACCGGCAGAGGTGCATCGGAATGTAAAACAGGTGACACAGGAAACGCTCAAAACATTGACCGTACGAAGACTGTTTTCTTGTACTTAAGTCGGCATGGTGTCTCTTATATTTAATTTCGATGCAATTTCTGTGTTTCATCGTCAACGGGAAGGTCCAAGGGATACAGGAAACCTGCCGAGGTGCATCGGAATGTAAAACTGGTGACTCAGGAAACGCTCAAAGCATAGACAGTAGGAAAAGTCAGTCTTCCTGTGCTTAAGTCGGCATCGTGTCTCTTATATTTAATTCCGATGCAATTTCTGTGTTTCATCGTCAATGGGAAGGTCCAAGAGATACAGTAAAATTGCAGAGGTGCATCGGAATGTAAAACTAGTGACATAGGAAACGGTCAAACCATAGACAGTAGGAAGACTCAGTCTTTCTGTACTTAAGTCGGCATTGTGTCTCTTATATTTATTTCCGATGAAATTTCTTTAATTCCGATGGAATTTCTGAGTTTCATCGTCAATGGGAAGGTCCAAGGGATACAGTGAACCTGCAGAAGTGCATTGGAATGTAAAACTGGTGACAAAGGAAACGCTCAAATCATACACCGTAAGATGATTCCGTTTTCTTGTACTTAAGTCGGCGTTGTGTCTCTTATATTTAATTCCGATGCAATTTCTGTGTTTCATCGTCAATGGGAAGGTCGAAGGGAAACAGTATACCTGCAAAGGTGCATCGGAATGTAAAACGTGTGACACAGGAAACGCTCAAAACATAGACAATAGGAAGACACAGTCATTCTGTACTTAAATCGGCATTGTGTCTCTTATATTTAATTCCGATGCAATTTTTGTGTTTCATCGTCAATGGGAAGGTCCAAGGGATACAGTAACCCTGCAGAGGTGCATCGGAATGTAAAACTGGTGACACAGGAAGCGCTCATAACATACACCCTAAGAAGACTGAGTTTTCTTGTACTTAAGTCGGCATTGTGTCTTTTATATTTAATTCCGATGCAATTTCTGTGTTTCATCGTCACTGTGAAGGTCCGAGGGATACATTAAACCTGCAGAGGTGCATCGGAATGTAAAACTGGTGACACAGGAAACGCTCAAAACATAGAGAGTACGAAGACTCAGTCTTCCTGTACTTCAGTCATCATTGTGTCTCTTATATTTAATTCCGATGCAATTTCTGTTTCATCGTCACTGTGAAGGTCCAAGGGATACATTAAACCTGCAGAGGTGCATCGGAATGTAAAACTGGTGACACAGGAAACGCTCAAAACATAGAGAGTAGGAAGACTCAGTCTTCCTGTACTTCAGTCATCATTGTGTCTCTTATATTTAATTCCGATGCTATTTCTGTGTTTCATCTTCAATGGGAAGGTCCAATGGATACAGTAACCCTGCAGAGGTGCATCGGAATGTAATATTTGTGACGCAGGAAACGCTCAAATCATAGACCGTAGGAACACTCTATCTTCCTGTACTTAAGTCGGCATTGTGTCTCTTATATTTAATTCCGATGCAATTTCTGTGTTTCATCGTCAATGGGAAGATCCAAGGGATACAGCAAACCTGCAGCGGTGCATCGGAATGTAAAACTGGTGACACAGGAAATGCTCAAAACATAGACAGTAGGAAGACTCATCCTTCCTGTACTTAAGTCGGCATTGTGTCTCTTATATTTAATTCCGATGCTATTTCTGTGTTTCATCGTCAATGGGAAGGTCCATTGGATACAGTAAACCTGCAGACGTGGATCGGAATGTAAAACTGGTGACACAGGAAACGCTCAAAACATAGACAATAGGAAGACACAGTCATTCTGTACTTAAGTCGGCATTGTGTCTCTTATATTTAATTCCGATGCAATTTCTGTGTTTCATCGCCAATGGGAAGGTCCAAGGGATACAGTAACCCTGCAGAGGTGCATCGGAATGTAAAACTGGTGACACAGGAAGCGCTCATAACATACACCCTAAGAAGACTGAGTTTTCTTGTACTTAAGTCGGCATTGTGTCTTTTATATTTAATTCCGATGCAATTTCTGTGTTTCATCGTCACTGTGAAGGTCCGAGGGATACATTAAACCTGCAGAGGTGCATCGGAATGTAAAACTGGTGACACAGGAAACGCTCAAAACATAGAGAGTAGGAAGACTCAGTCTTCCTGTACTTCAGTCATCATTGTGTCTCTTCTATTTAATTCCGATTCAATTTCTGTGTTTCATCGTCACTTTGAAGGTCCAAGGGATACAGTAAACCTGCAGAGGTGCATCGGAATGTAAAACTGGTGACACAGGAAACGCACAAAACATAGACAGTAGGAAGACTCATCCTTCCTGTATTTCAGTCGGCATTGTGTCTCTTATATTTAATTCCGATGCAATATCTGTGTTTCATCGTCACTGTGAAAGTCCAAGGGATACAGTAAACCTGCAGAGGTTCATCGGAATGTGAACTGGTGACACAGGAAACGCTCAAAACATAGACAGTAGGAAGACTCAGCCTTCCTGTTCTTAAGTCAGCATTGTGTCTCTTATATTTAATTCCGATGCTATTTCTGTGTTTCATCGTCAATGGGAAGGTCCATTGGATACTGTAAACCTGCAGAGGTGCATCGGAATGTAAAATTGGTGACGCAGGAAACGCTCAAAACATAGGCAGTAGAAAGACTCAATCTTCCTGTACTTAAGTCGGCATTGTGTCTCATCTATTTAATTCCGATGCAATTTCTGTGTTTCATCGTCAATGGGAAGATCCAAGGGATACAGTAAACCAGCAGAGGTGCATCGGAATGTAAAACTGGTGACACAGGAGATGCTCAAAACATAGACAGTAGGAATACTCAGTCGTCCTGTACTTAAGTCGGCATTGTGTCTCTTATATATAAATCCGATGCAATTTCTGTGTTTCGTCGTCAATGGGAAGGTCCAAGGGATACAGTAAACCTGCAGAGGTGCATAGGAATGTCAAATTGGTGACACAGGAAGCGGTCAAAACTTAGGCCCTAAGAAGACTCAGTTTTCTTGTACTGAAGTCGGCATTGTATTTCTAATATTTAATTTGATGCAATTTCTGAGTTTCATCGTCACTAAGAAGGTCCAAGAGATACAGTAAACCTGCAGAGGTGCATTGGAATGTATAACTGGTGACACAGGAAACGCTCAAAACATAGACAGTAGGAAGACTCAGTCTTTCTTTACTTAAGTAGGCATTGTGTCTCTTATATTTAATTCCAATGCAATTTCTGTGTTTCATCGTCAATGGGAAGGTCCAAGGGATACAGTATGCCTGCTGAGGTGCATCGGAATGTAAAACAGGTGACACAGGAAGCGCTCATCACATAGACCCTAAGAAGACTCAGTTTTCTTGTACTTAAGTCGGCATTGTGTCTTTTATATTTAATTCCGATGCAATTTCTGTGTTTCATCGTCACTGTGAAGGACCAAGGGATACAGTAAACCTGCAGAGGTGCATCGGAATGTAAAACTGATGACACAGGAAACGCTCAAATCATTGACAGTAGGAAGACTCAGTATTCCTGTACTTAAGTCGCCATTGTATCTCTTATATTTAATTCCGATGCTATTTCTGTGTTTCATCGTCACTGTGAATATCCAAGGGATACAGTAAACCTTCAGAGGTGCATCGGAATGTAAAACTGGTGACACAGGAAACGCTCAAAACATAGACAGTAGGAAGACTCAGTCTTCCTGTACTTCAGTCAGCATTGTGTCTCTTATATTTAATTCCAATGCCATTTCTGTGTTTCATCGCCAATGGGAAGGTCCAAGGGATACAGTAAACCTGCAGAGGTGCATCGGAATATAAAACTGGTGACCCAGGACACGCTCATAACATAGACAGTAGGAAGACTCAGTCTCCCTATACTTAAGTCGGCATGGTGTCTCTTATATTTAATTCCGATGCAATTTCTGTGTTTCATCGTCAATGGGAAGGTCCTATGGATACAGTAAACCTGCAGAGGTGCATCGGAATGTTAAACTGGTGACACAGGAAACGTTCAAAACATAGACATAAGAAGACTTAGTTTTCTTGTACTTAAGTCGGTGATGTGTCTCTTATATTTATTTCCGATGAAATTTCTGAGCTTCATCGTCAATGGGAAGGTCCAAGGGACACAGTAAACCTGCAGATGTGCATCTTAATGTAAAACTGGTGACACGGGAAATGCTCAAAACATAGGCCTTAAGAAGACTCAGTTTTCTGGTACTTAAGTTGGCGTTGTGTCCCTTATATTTAATTCCGATGCAACGTCTGTGTTTTTTCGTCAATGGGAAGGCCCAAGGGATACAGTAAACCTGCAGACGTGCATTGGAATGTAAAACTGGTGACACAGGAAACGCTCAAATCATGGACCGTAAGAAGACTCAGTTTTCTTGCACTTAAGTCGGCATTGTGTCTCTTATATTTAATTCCGTTGCATTTCTGTGTTTCATCGTCAATGGAAGGTCCAATGTATACAGTAAACCAGCAGAGGTGCATCGGAATGTAAAACTGGTGACACAGGAAACGCTCAAAACATAGACAATGGAAAGACACACTCTTCCTGTACTTAAGACGTCATTGTGCCTCTTATATTTAATTCCGATGCAATTTCTGTGTTTCATCGCCAATAGGAAGGTCCAAGGGACACAGTAAACCTGCAGGGCTGCATCAAAATGTAAAACTGGTGACACTGGAAACGCTCAAAACATAGACCGTAAGAAGACTCAATTTTCTTGTACTTAAGTCGGCGTTGTGTCTCTTATATTTAATTCCGATGCTATTTCTTTGTTTCAACGTCAATGGGATGATCCAACGGTTACAGTAAACCTGCAGAGGTGCATCGGAATGTAAAACTGTTGACACAGGAAACGCTCAAAACATAGACAGTAGGAAGACTCAGTCTTCCTGTACCTAAGTCGGCATTGTGTCTCTTATATTTAATTCCGATGCAATTTCTGTGTTTCATCGTCAATGGGAAGGTCCAAAGGATACAGTGAACCTGCAGAGGTGTCTTGGAATGTAAAACTGGTGACAAAGGAAACGCTCAAATCATACACCGTAAGATAACTCAGTTTTCTTGTACTTAAGTCGGCGTTGTATCTCTTATATTTAATTCCGATGTAATTTCTGTGTTTCATCGTCAATGGGAAGGTCCAATGGATACAGTAAACCTGCAGAGGTGCATCGGAATGTAAAACTGGTGACACAGGTAACGCACAAAATATAGACAATAGAAAGACACACTCTTCCTGTACTTAAGTCGACATTGTGTCTCTTATATTTAATTCCGATGCAATGTCTGTGTTTCATCGTCAATGGGAAGGTCCAATGAATACAGAAAACCTGCAGAGGTGCATCGGAATGTAAAACTGGTGACACAGGAAACGCTCAAAGCATAGACAGTAGGAAGTCTCAGTCTTCCTGTACTTAAGTCGGCATTTTGTCCCTTATATTTAATTCCGATGCAATTTCTGTGCTTCATCGTCAATGGGAAGGTAGAATGGATACAGTAAACCTGCAGAGGCACATCGGAATGTAAAACTGATGACACAGGAAACGCTCAAAACATAGACAGTAGGAAGACTCAGTCTTCCTGTAATATGTCGGCAGCATTGTGTCTCTTATATTTAATTCCGATGCAATTTCTGTGTTTCATCGTCAATGGGAAGGTCGAAGGGACACAGTAAACCTGCAGAGGTGCATCGAAATGTAAAACTGGTGACACAGGAAACGCTCAAAGCATTGAGAGTAGGAAGACTCAGTCTCCCCGTACCTAATTCGGCATTGTGTCTCTTATATTTAATTCCGATGCAATTTCTGTGTTTCGTCGTCAATGGGAAGGTCCAAGGGATACAGTAAAGCTGCAGAGGTGCATCGGAATGTAAAACTGGCGACACAGGAAGCGCTCAATCATAGACCGTAAGAAGACTCAGTTTTCTTTTACTAAGTCGTCATTGTGTCTCTTATATTTAATTCCGATGCAATTTCTGTGTTTCATCGCCAGTGTGAAGATCCAAGGGATACAGTAAACCTGCAGAGGTGCATCAAAATGTAAAACTGATGACACAGGAAATGCTCAAAACGTAGACAGAAGGAAGATTCAGTCTTCCTGTACCTAAGTCGGCATTGTGTCTCTTATATTTAATTCCGATGGAATTTCTGTGTTTCATCGTCAATGGGAAGGTCCTATGGATACAGTAAACCTGCAGAGGTGCATCGGAATGTTAAACTGGTGACACAGGAAACGTTCAAAACATAGACATAAGAAGACTTAGTTTTCTTGTACTTAAGTCGGTGATGTGTCTCTTATATTTATTTCCGATGAAATTTCTGAGCTTCATCGTCAATGGGAAGGTCCAAGGGACACAGTAAACCTGCAGATGTGCATCTTAATGTAAAACTGGTGACACGGGAAATGCTCAAAACATAGACCTTAAGAAGACTCAGTTTTCTGGTACTTAAGTTGGCGTTGTGTCTCTTATATTTAATTCCGATGCAACGTCTGTGTTTTTTCGTCAATGTGAAGGCCCAAGGGATACAGTAAACCTGCAGACGTGCATTGGAATGTAAAACTGGTGACACAGGAAACGCTCAAATCATGGACCGTAAGAAGACTCAGTTTTCTTGCACTTAAGTCGGCATTGTGTCTCTTATATTTAATTCCGTTGCATTTCTGTGTTTCATCGTCAATGGAAGGTCCAATGTATACAGTAAACCAGCAGAGGTGCATCGGAATGTAAAACTGGTGACACAGGAAACGCTCAAAACATAGACAATGGAAAGACACACTCTTCCTGTACTTAAGACGTCATTGTGCCTCTTATATTTAATTCCGATGCAATTTCTGTGTTTCATCGCCAATAGGAAGGTCCAAGGGACACAGTAAACCTGCAGGGCAGCATCAAAATGTAAAACTGGTGACACTGGAAACGCTCAAAACATAGACCGTAAGAAGACTCAGTTTTCTTGTACTTAAGTCGGCGTTGTGTCTCTTATATTTAATTCCGATGCTATTTCTGTGTTTCATCGTCAATGGGATGATCCAACGGTTACAGTAAACCTGCAGAGGTGCATCGGAATGTAAAACTGTTGACACAGGAAACGCTCAAAACATAGACAGTAGGAAGACTCAGTCTTCCTGTACCTAAGTCGGCATTGTGTCTCTTATATTTAATTCCGTTGCATTTCTGTGTTTCATCGTCAATGGAAGGTCCAATGTATACAGAAAACCTGCAGAGGTGCATCGGAATGTAAAACTGGTGACACAGGAAACGCTCAAAGCATAGACAGTAGGAAGTCTCAGTCTTCCTGTACTTAAGTCGGCATTTTGTCCCTTATAATTAATTCCGATGCAATTTCTGTGCTTCATCGTCAATGGGAAGGTAGAATGGATACAGTAAACCTGCAGAGGCGCATCGGAATGTAAAACTGATGACACAGGAAACGCTCAAAACATAGCCAGTAGGAAGACTCAGTCTTCCTGTAATATGTCGGCAGCATTGTGTCTCTTATATTTAATTCCGATGCAATTTCTGTGTTTCATCGTCAATGGGAAGGTCGAAGGGACACAGTAAACCTGCAGAGGTGCATCGAAATGTAAAACTGGTGACACAGGAAACGCTAAAAGCATTGAGAGTAGGAAGACTCAGTCTCCCCGTACCTAATTCGGCATTGTGTCTCTTATATTTAATTGCGATGCAATTTCTGTTTTTCGTCGTCAATGGGAAGGTCCAAGGGATACAGTAAAGCTGCAGAGGTGCATCGGAATGTAAAACTGGCGACACAGGAAGCGCTCAAATCATAGACCGTAAGAAGACTCAGTTTTCTTCTACTAAGTCGTCATTGTGTCTCTTATTTTTTATTCCGATGCAATTTCTGTGTTTCATCGCCAGTGTGAACATCCAAGGGATACAGTAAACCTGCAGAGGTGCATCAAAATGTAAAACTGATGACACAGGAAATGCTCAAAACGTAGACAGAAGGAAGATTCAGTCTTCCTGTACCTAAGTCGGCATTGTGTCTCTTATATTTAATTCCGATGGAATTTCTGTGTTTCATCGTCAATGGGAAGGTCCAAGGGATACAGTGAACCTGCAGAAGTGCATTGGAATGTAAAACTGGTGTACAAGGAAACGCTCAAAACATAGACACTAGGAAGACTCAGTCTTCCTGTACTTCAGTCGGCATTGTGTCTCTTATATTTAATTCCGATGCAATTTCTGTGTTTCATCGCCAATGGGAAGGTCGAAGGGAAACAGTAAACCTGCAGAGGTGCATCGGAATGTAAAACTGGTGACCCAGGACACGCTCAAAACATAGACATTAGGAAGACTCTGTCTCCCTATACTTAAGTCGGCATGGTGTCTCTTATATTCAATTCCGAAGCAATTTCTTTGTTTCATCGTCAATGGGAAGGGCCAATGGATACAGTAAACCTGCAGAGGTGCATCGGAAGGTGAAACTGGTGACACAGGAAACGCTCACAACATAGACAATAGAAAGAAACACTCTTCCTGTACTTAAGACGACATTGTGTCTCTTCTATTTTATACCGATGCAATTTCTGTGTTTCATCGTCAATGGGAAAGTCGAAAGGAAACAGTGTACCTGCAGAGGTGCATCGGAATGTAAAACTGGTGACACAGGAGACGCTCAAAGCATAGACAGTAGGAAGACTCAGTCTTCCTGTACTTAAGTCGGCATTGTCTCTCTTATATTTAATTCCGATGCAATTTCTGTGTTTCATCGTCACTGTGAAGGTCCAAGGGATACAGTAAACATGCAGATGTGGATCGGAATGTAAAACTGGTGACACAGGAAACGCTCAAAACATAGTCAGTAGGAAGACTTAGTCTTTCTGTACTTATGACGTCATTGTGTCTCTTATATTTAATTCCGATGCAATTTCTGTGTTTCATCGCCAATGGGAAGGTTCAAGGGAGACAGTAAACCTGCAGAGATGCATCAGAATTTAAAACTGGTGACACTGGAAACGCTCAAAACATAGACGGTAAGAAGACTCAGCCTTCCTGTTCTTAAGTCGGCATTGTGTCTCTTATATTTAATTCCGATGCAATTTCTGTGTTTCATCGTCAATGGGAAGATTTAAGGGATACAGTAAACCTGCAGCGGTGCATCGGAATGTAAAACTGGTGACACAGGAAATGCTCAAAACATAGACAGTAGGAAGACTCATCCTTCCTGTACTTAAGTCGGCATTGTGTCTCTTATATTTAATTCCGATGCTATTTCTGTGTTTCATCGTCAATGGGAAAGTCCATTGGATACAGTAAACCTGCAGACGTGGATCGGAATGTAAAACTGGTGACACAGGAGACGCTCAAAACATAGACAATGGGAGGACACAGTCATTCTGTACTTAAGTCGGCATTGTATCTCTTATATTTAATTCCGATTCAATTTCTGTGTTTCATCGTCAATGGGAAGGTCCAAGGGATACAGTAACCCTGCAGATGTGCATCGGAATGTAAAACTGGTGACACAGGAAGCGCTCATAACATACACCCTAAGAAGACTGAGTTTTCTTGTACTTAAGTCGGCATTGTGTCTTTTATATTTAATTCCGATGCAATTTCTGTGTTTCATCGTCACTGTGAAGGTCCGAGTGAAACATTAAACCTGCAGAGGTGCATCGGAATGTAAAACTGGTGCCACAGGAAACGCTCAAATCATAGAGAGTAGGAAGACTCAATCTTCCTGTACTTCAGTCATCATTGTGTGTCTTATATTTAATTCCGATGCAATTTCTGTGTTTCATCGTCACTGTGAAGGTCCAAGGGATACAGTAAACTTGCAGAGGAGCATCGGAATGTAAAACTGGTTACACAGGAAACGCACAAAACATAGAAAGTAGGAAGACTCAGTCTTCCTGTACTTCAGTCGGCATTGTGTGTCTTATATTTAATTCCGATGCGAGTTATGTGTTTCATCGCCAATGGGAAGGTCCAAGGATATAGTAAACCTGCAGAGGTGCATCGGAATGTAAAACTGGTGACACAGGACACGCTCAAAACATAGACAGTAGGAAGACTCAGTCTTCCTGTACTTAAGTCGGCATTATGTCTCTTATATTTAATTTCGATGCCATTTCTGTGTTTCATCGTCAATGGGAAGGTCCAATGTATACAGTAAACCGGCAGAGGTGCATCGGAATGTAAAACTGGTGACACAGGAAACGCTAAAAACATAGACCGTGAGAAGACTCAGTTTCCTTGTACTTATGTCGGCGTTGTGTCTCTTATATTTAATTCCGATGCAATTTCTGAGCTTCATCGTCAATGGGAAGGTCCTAGGAACACAGTAAACCTCCAGAGGTGCATCGGAATGTAAAACTGGTGACACGGGGAACGCTCAAAACATAGACCTTAAGAAGACTCAGTTTTCTTGTACTTAAGTCGGCATTGTGTCTCTTGTATTTAATTCCGATGCAATATCTGTGTTTCATCGTCACTGTGAAAGTCCAAGGCATACAGTAAACCTGCAGAGCTTCATCGGAATGTGAAACTGGTGACACAGGAAACGCTCAAAACATAGACAGTAGGAAGACTCAGCCTTCCTGAACTTAAGTCGGCATTGTGTCTCTTATATTTAATTCCGATGCTATTTCTGTGTTTCATCGTCAATGGGAAGGTCCATTGGATACAGTAAACCTGCAGACGTGGATCGGAATGTAAAACTGGTGACACAGGAAACGCTCAAAACATAGACAATAGGAAGACACAGTCATTCTGTACTTAGGTCGGCATTGTGTCTCTTATATTTAATTCCGATGCAATTTCTGTGTTTCATCGTCAATGGGAAGGTCCAAGGGATACAGTAACCCTGCAGAGGTGCATCGGAATGTAAAACTGGTGACACAGGAAGCGCTCATAACATACACCGTAAGAAGACTGAGTTTTCTTGTACTTAAGTCGGCATTGTGTCTTTTATATTTAATTCCGATGCAATTTCTGTGTTTCATCGTCACTGTGAAGGTCCGAGGGATACATTAAACCTGCAGAGGTGCATCGGAATGTAAAACTGGTGACACAGGAAACGCTCAATACATAGAGAGTAGGAAGACTCAGTCTTCCTGTACTTCAGTCATCATTGTGTCTCTTCTATTTAATTCCGATGCAATTTCTGTGTTTCATCGTCACTGTGAAGGTCCAAGGGATACAGTAAACCTGCAGAGGTGCATCGGAATGTAAAACTGGTGACACAGGAAACGCACAAAACATAGAAAGTAGGAAGACTCAGTCTTCCTGTACTTCAGTCGGCATTGTGTCTCTTATATTTAATTCCGATGCGAGTTATGTGTTTCATCGCCAATGGGAAGGTCCAAGGATATAGTAAACCTGCAGAGGTTCATCGGAATGTAAAACTGGTGACACAGGACACGCTCAAAACATAGACAGTAGGAAGACTCAGTCTTCCTGTACTTAAGTCGGCATTGTGTCTCTTATATTTAATTTCGATGCAATTTCTGTGTTTCATCGTCAATGGGAAGGTCCAATGGATACAGTAAACCTGCAGAGGTGCATCGGAATGTAAAACTGGTGACACAGGAAACGCTAAAAACATAGACCGTGAGAAGACTCAGTTTCCTTGTACTTATGTCGGCGTTGTGTCTCTTATATTTAATTCCGATGCAATTTCTGAGCTTCATCGTCAATGGGAAGGTCCTAGGAACACAGTAAACCTCCAGAGGTGCATCGGAATGTAAAACTGGTGACACGGGGAACGCTCAAAACATAGACCTTAAGAAGACTCAGTTTTCTTGTACTTAAGTCGGCATTGTGTCTCTTATATTTAATTCCGATGCAATATCTGTGTTTCATCGTCACTGTGAAAGTCCAAGGGATACAGTAAACCTGCAGAGGTTCATCGGAATGTGAACTGGTGACACAGGAAACGCTCAAAACATAGACAGTAGGAAGACTCAGCCTTCCTGTTCTTAAGTCAGCATTGTGTCTCTTATATTTAATTCCGATGCTATTTCTGTGTTTCATCGTCAATGGGAAGGTCCATTGGATACTGTAAACCTGCAGAGGTGCATCAGAATGTAAAATTGGTGACGCAGGAAACGCTCAAAACATAGGCAGTAGAAGGACTCAATCTTCCTGTACTTAAGTCGGCATTGTGTCTCTTCTATTTAATTCCGATGCAATTTCTGTGTTTCATCGTCAATGGGAAGATCCAAGGGATACAGTAAACCAGCAGAGGTGCATCGGAATGTAAAACTGGTGACACAGGAGATGCTCAAAACATAGACAGTAGGAATACTCAGTCGTCCTGTACTTAAGTCGGCATTGTGTCTCTTATATATAAATCCGATGCAATTTCTGTGTTTCGTCGTCAATGGGAAGGTCCAAGGGATACAGTAAACCTGCAGAGGTGCATAGGAATGTCAAATTGGTGACACAGGAAGCGGTCAAAACTTAGCCCCTAAGAAGACTCAGTTTTCTTGTACTGAAGTCGGCATTGTATTTCTAATATTTAATTTGATGCAATTTCTGAGTTTCATCGTCACTAAGAAGGTCCAAGAGATACAATAAACCTGCAGAGGTGCATTGGAATTTAAAACTGGTGACACAGGAAACGCTCAAAACATAGACAGTAGGAAGACTCAGTCTTTCTGTACTTAAGTAGGCATTGTGTCTCTTATATTTAATTCCAATGCAATTTCTGTGTTTCATCGTCAATGGGAAGGTCCAAGGGATACAGTATGCCTTCTGAGGTGCGTCGGAATGTAAAACAGGTGACACAGGAAGCGCTCATCACATAGACCCTAAGAAGACTCAGTTTTCTTGTACTTAAGTCGGCATTGTGTCTTTTATATTTAATTCCGATGCATTTTCTGTGTTTCATCGTCACTGTGAAGGACCAAGGGATACAGTAAACCTGCAGAGGTGCATCGGAATGTAAAACTGATGACACAGGAAACGCTCAAATCATTGACAGTAGGAAGACTCAGTATTCCTGTACTTAAGTCGCCATTGTATCTCTTATATTTAATTCCGATGCTATTTCTGTGTTTCATCGTCACTGTGAATGTCCAAGGGATACAGTAAATCTTCAGAGGTGCATCGGAATGTAAAACTGGTGACACAGGAAACGCTCAAAACATAGACAGTAGGAAGACTCAGTCTTCCTGAACTTCAGTCGGCATTGTGTCTCTTATATTTAATTCCAATGCCATTTCTGTGTTTCATCGCCAATGGGAAGGTCCAAGGGATACAGTAAACCTGCAGAGGTGCATCGGAATGTAAAACAGGTGACCCAGGACACGCTCAAAACATAGACATTAGGAAGACTCTGTCTCCCTATACTTAAGTCGGCATGGTGTCTCTTATATTCAATTCCGAAGCAATTTCTGTGTTTCATCGTCAATGGGAAGGGCCAATGGATACAGTAAACCTGCAGAGGTGCATCGGAATGTAAAACTGGTGACACAGAAAATGCTCAAAACATAGACCGTAAGAAGACTCAGTTTTTTGTACTTAAGTCGGCGTTGTGTCTCTTATATTTAATTCCGATGCAATTTCTGAGCTTCATCGTCAATGGGAAGGTCCTAGGAACACAGTAAACCTCCAGAGGTGCATCGGAATGTAAAACTGGTGACACGGGGAACGCTCAAAACATAGACCTAAAGAAGACTCAGTTTTCTTGTACTTAAGTCGGCATTGTGTCTCTTATATTTAATTCCGATGCAATATCTGTGTTTTATCGTCACTGTGAAAGTCCAAGGCATACAGTAAACCTGCAGAGCTTCATCGGAATGTGAAACTGGTGACACAGGAAACGCTCAAAACATAGACAGTAGGAAGACTCAGCCTTCCTGTTCTTAAGTCGGCATTGTGTCTCTTATATTTAATTCCGATGCTATTTCTGTGTTTCATCTTCAATGGGAAGGTCCAATGGATACAGTAAACCTGCAGTGGTGCATCGGAATGTAATATTGGTGACGCAGGAAACGCTCAAATCATAGACCGTAGGAAGACTCTATCTTCCTGTACTTAAGTCGGCATTGTGTCTCTTATATTTAATTCCGATGCAATTTCTGTGTTTCATCGTCAATGGGAAGATCCAAGGGATACAGGAAACCTGCAGCGGTGCATCGGAATGTAAAACTGGTGACACAGGAAATGCTCAAAACATAGACAGTAGGAAGACTCATCCTTCCTGAACTTAAGTCGGCATTGTGTCTCTTATATTTAATTCCGATGCTATTTCTGTGTTTCATCGTCAATGGGAAGGTCCATTGGATACAGTAAACCTGCAGACGTGGATCGGAATGTAAGACTGGTGACACAGGAAACGCTCAAAACATAGACAATAGGAAGACACAGTCATTCTGTACTTAGGTCGGCATTGTGTCTCTTATATTTAATTCCGATGCAATTTCTGTGTTTCATCGTCAATGGAAAGGTCCAAGGGATACAGTAACCCTGCAGAGGTGCATCGGAATGTAAAACTGGTGACACAGGAAGCGCTCATAACATACACCGTAAGAAGACTGAGTTTTCTTGTACTTAAGTCGGCATTGTGTCTTTTATATTTAATTCCGATGCAATTTCTGTGTTTCATCGTCACTGTGGAGGTCCGAGGGATACATTAAACCTGCAGAGGTGCATCGGAATGTAAAACTGGTGACACAGGAAACGCTCAATACATAGAGAGTAGGAAGACTCAGTCTTCCTGTACTTCAGTCATCATTGTGTCTCTTCTATTTAATTCCGATGCAATTTCTGTGTTTCATCGTCACTGTGAAGGTCCAAGGGATACAGTAAACCTGCAGAGGTGCATCGGAATGTAAAACTGGTGACACAGGAAACGCACAAAACATAGAAAGTAGGAAGACTCAGTCTTCCTGTACTTCAGTCGGCATTGTGTCTCTTATATTTAATTTCGATGCAATTTCTGTGTTTCATCGTCAATGGGAAGGTCCAATGGATACAGTAAACCTGCAGAGGTGCATCGCAATGTAAAACTGGTGACACAGGAAACGCTAAAAACATAGACCGTGAGAAGACTCAGTTTCCTTGTACTTATGTCGGCGTTGTGTCTCTTATATTTAATTCCGATGCAATTTCTGAGCTTCATCGTCAATGGGAAGGTCCTAAGAACACAGTAAACCTCCAGAGGTGCATCGGAATGTAAAACTGGTGACACGGGGAACGCTCAAAACATAGACCTTAAGAAGACTCAGTTTTCTTGTACTTAAGTCGGCATTGTGTCTCTTATATTTAATTCCGATGCAATATCTGTGTTTCATCGTCACTGTGAAAGTCCAAGGGATACAGTAAACCTGCAGAGGTTCATCGGAATGTGAACTGGTGACACAGGAAACGCTCAAAACATAGACAGTAGGAAGACTCAGCCTTCCTGTTCTTAAGTCAGCATTGTGTCTCTTATATTTAATTCCGATGCTATTTCTGTGTTTCAACGTCAATGGGAAGGTCCATTGGATACTGTAAACCTGCAGAGGTGCATCAGAATGTAAAATTGGTGACGCAGGAAACGCTCAAAACATAGGCAGTAGAAGGACTCAATCTTCCTGTACTTAAGTCGGCATTGTGTCTCTTCTATTTAATTCCGATGCAATTTCTGTGTTTCATCGTCAATGGGAAGATCCAAGGGATACAGTAAACCAGCAGAGGTGCATCGGAATGTAAAACTGGTGACACAGGAGATGCTCAAAACATAGACAGTAGGAATACTCAGTCGTCCTGTACTTAAGTCGGCATTGTGTCTCTTATATATAAATCCGATGCAATTTCTGTGTTTCGGCGTCAATGGGAAGGTCCAAGGGATACAGTAAACCTGCAGAGGTGCATAGGAATGTCAAATTGGTGACACAGGAAGCGGTCAAAACTTAGCCCCTAAGAAGACTCAGTTTTCTTGTACTGAAGTCGGCATTGTATTTCTAATATTTAATTTGATGCAATTTCTGAGTTTCATCGTCACTAAGAAGGTCCAAGAGATACAATAAACCTGCAGAGGTGCATTGGAATTTAAAACTGGTGACACAGGAAACGCTCAAAACATAGACAGTAGGAAGACTCAGTCTTTCTGTACTTAAGTAGGCATTGTGTCTCTTATATTTAATTCCAATGCAATTTCTGTGTTTCATCGTCAATGGGAAGGTCCAAGGGATACAGTATGCCTTCTGAGGTGCGTCGGAATGTAAAACAGGTGACACAGGAAGCGCTCATCACATAGACCCTAAGAAGACTCAGTTTTCTTGTACTTAAGTCGGCATTGTGTCTTTTATATTTAATTCCGATGCATTTTCTGTGTTTCATCGTCACTGTGAAGGACCAAGGGATACAGTAAACCTGCAGAGGTGCATCGGAATGTAAAACTGATGACACAGGAAACGCTCAAATCATTGACAGTAGGAAGTCTCAGTATTCCTGTACTTAAGTCGCCATTGTATCTCTTATATTTAATTCCGATGCTATTTCTGTGTTTCATCGTCACTGTGAATGTCCAAGGGATACAGTAAATCTTCAGAGGTGCATCGGAATGTAAAACTGGTGACACAGGAAACGCTCAAAACATAGACAGTAGGAAGACTCAGTCTTCCTGAACTTCAGTCGGCATTGTGTCTCTTATATTTAATTCCAATGCCATTTCTGTGTTTCATCGCCAATGGGAAGGTCCAAGGGATACAGTAAACCTGCAGAGGTGCATCGGAATGTAAAACTGGTGACCCAGGACACGCTCAAAACATAGACATTAGGAAGACTCTGTCTCCCTATACTTAAGTAAGCATGGTGTCTCTTATATTCAATTCCGAAGCAATTTCTGTGTTTCATCGTCAATGGGAAGGGCCAATGGATACAGTGAACCTGCAGAGGTGCATCGGAATGTAAAACTGGTGACACAGAAAATGCTCAAAACATAGACCGTAAGAAGACTCAGTTTTCTTGTACTTAAGTCGGCGTTGTGTCTCTTATATTTAATTCCGATGCAATTTCTGAGCTTCATCGTCAATGGGAAGGTCCTAGGAACACAGTAAACCTCCAGAGGTGCATCGGAATGTAAAACTGGTGACACGGGGAACGCTCAAAACATAGACCTTAAGAAGACTCAGTTTTCTTGTACTTAAGTCGGCATTGTGTCTCTTATATTTAATTCCGATGCAATATCTGTGTTTCATCGTCACTGTGAAAGTCCAAGGCATACAGTAAACCTGCAGAGCTTCATCGGAATGTGAAACTGGTGACACAGGAAACGCTCAAAACATAGACAGTAGGAAGACTCAGCCTTCCTGTTCTTAAGTCAGCATTGTGTCTCTTATATTTAATTCCGATGCTATTTCTGTGTTTCATCTTCAATGGGAAGGTCCAATGGATACAGTAAACCTGCAGAGGTGCATCGGAATGTAATATTGGTGACGCAGGAAACGCTCAAATCATAGCCCGTAGGAAAACTCTATCTTCCTGTACTTAAGTCGGCATTGTGTCTCTTATATTTAATTCCGATGCAATTTCTGTGTTTCATCGTCAATGGGAAGATCCAAGGGATACAGCAAACCTGCAGCGGTGCATCGGAATGTAAAACTGGTGACACAGGAAATGCTCAAACATAGACAGTAGGAAGACTCATCCTTCCTGAACTTAAGTCGGCATTGTGTCTCTTATATTTAATTCCGATGCTATTTCTGTGTTTCATCGTCAATGGGAAGGTCCATTGGATACAGTAAACCTGCAGACGTGGATCGGAATGTAAAACTGGTGACACAGGAAACGCTCAAAACATAGACAATAGGAAGACACAGTCATTCTGTACTTAGGTCGGCATTGTGTCTCTTATAATTAATTCCGATGCAATTTCTGTGTTTCATCGTCAATGGGAAGGTCCAAGGGATACAGTAACCCTGCAGAGGTGCATCGGAATGTAAAACTGGTGACACAGGAAGCGCTCATAACATACACCCTAAGAAGACTGAGTTTTCTTGTACTTAACTCGGCATTGTGTCTTTTATATTTAATTCCGATGCAATTTCTGTGTTTCATCGTCACTGTGAAGGTCCAAGGGATACATTAAACCTGCAGAGGTGCATCGGAATGTAAAACTGGTGACACAGGAAACGCTCAAAACATAGAGAGTAGGAAGACTCAGTCTTCCTGTACTTCAGTCATCATTGTGTCTCTTCTATTTAATTCCGATGCAATTTCTGTGTTTCATCGTCACTGTGAAGGTCCAAGGGATACAGTAAACCTGCAGAGGTGCATCGGAATGTAAAACTGGTGACACAGGAAACGCACAAAACATAGAAAGTAGGAAGACTCAGTCTTCCTGTACTTCAGTCGGCATTGTGTCTCTTATATTTATTTCCGATGCGAGTTATGTGTTTCATCGCCAATGGGAAGGTCCAAGGATATAGTAAACCTGCAGAGGTTCATCGGAATGTAAAACTGGTGACACAGGACACGCTCAAAACATAGACAGTAGGAAGACTCAGTCTTCCTGTACTTAAGTCGGCATTGTGTCTCTTATATTTAATTTCGATGCAATTTCTGTGTTTCATCGTCAATGGGAAGGTCCAATGGATACAGTAAACCTGCAGAGGTGCATCGGAATGTAAAACTGGTGACACAGGAAACGCTAAAAACATAGACCGTGAGAAGACTCAGTTTCCTTGTACTTATGTCGGCGTTGTGTCTCTTATATTTAATTCCGATGCAATATCTGTGTTTCATCGTCACTGTGAAAGTCCAAGGGATACAGTAAACCTGCAGAGGTTCATCGGAATGTGAACTGGTGACACAGGAAACGCTCAAAACATAGACAGTAGGAAGACTCAGCCTTCCTGTTCTTAAGTCAGCATTGTGTCTCTTATATTTAATTCCGATGCTATTTCTGTGTTTCATCGTCAATGGGAAGGTCCATTGGATACTGTAAACCTGCAGAGGTGCATCGGAATGTAAAATTGGTGACGCAGGAAACGCTCAAAACATAGGCAGTAGAAGGACTCAATCTTCCTGTACTTAAGTCGGCATTGTGTCTCTTCTATTTAATTCCGATGCAATTTCTGTGTTTCATCGTCAATGGGAAGATCCAAGGGATACAGTAAACCAGCAGAGGTGCATTGGAATGTAAAACTGGTGACACAGGAGATGCTCAAAACATAGACAGTAGGAATACTCAGTCGTCCTGTACTTAAGTCGGCATTGTGTCTCTTATATATAAATCCGATGCAATTTCTGTGTTTCGTCGTCAATGGGAAGGTCCAAGGGATACAGTAAACCTGCAGAGGTGCATAGGAATGTCAAATTGGTGACACAGGAAGCGGTCAAAACTTAGCCCCTAAGAAGACTCAGTTTTCTTGTACTGAAGTCGGCATTGTATTTCTAATATTTAATTTGATGCAATTTGTGAGTTTCATCGTCACTAAGAAGGTCCAAGAGATACAATAAACCTGCAGAGGTGCATTGGAATTTAAAACTGGTGACACAGGAAACGCTCAAAACAGAGACAGTAGGAAGACTCAGTCTTTCTGTGCTTAAGTAGGCATTGTGTCTCTTATATTTAATTCCAATGCAATTTCTGTGTTTCATCGTCAATGGGAAGGTCCAAGGGATACAGTATGCCTTCTGAGGTGCGTCGGAATGTAAAACAGGTGACACAGGAAGCGCTCATCACATAGACCCTAAGAAGACTCAGTTTTCTTGTACTTAAGTCGGCATTGTGTCTTTTATATTTAATTCCGATGCATTTTCTGTGTTTCATCGTCACTGTGAAGGACCAAGGGATACAGTAAACCTGCAGAGGTGCATCGGAATGTAAAACTGATGACACAGGAAACGCTCAAATCATTGACAGTAGGAAGACTCAGTATTCCTGTACTTAAGTCGCCATTGTATCTCTTATATTTAATTCCGATGCTATTTCTGTGTTTCATCGTCACTGTGAATGTCCAAGGGATACAGTAAACCTTCAGAGGTGCATCGGAATGTAAAACTGGTGACACAGGAAACGCTCAAAACATAGACAGTAGGAAGACTCAGTCTTCCTGAACTTCAGTCGGCATTGTGTCTCTTATATTTAATTCCAATGCCATTTCTGTGTTTCATCGCCAATGGGAAGGTCCAAGGGATACAGTAAACCTGCAGAGGTGCATCGGAATGTAAAGCTGGTGACCCAGGACACGCTGAAAACATAGACATTAGGAAGACTCTGTCTCCCTATACTTAAGTCGGCATGGTGTCTCTTATATTCAATTCCGAAGCAATTTCTGTGTTTCATCGTCAATGGGAAGGGCCAATGGATACAGTAAACCTGCAGAGGTGCATCGGAATGTAAAACTGGTGACACAGAAAATGCTCAAAACATAGACCGTAAGAAGACTCAGTTTTCTTGTACTTAAGTCGGCATTGTGTCTCTTATATTTAATTCCGATGCAATTTCTGCGTTACATCGTCAATGGGAACGTCCAACGGATACAGTAAACCTGCAGACGTGCATCGGAATGTAATACTGGTGACAGAGGAAAGGCTCAAAACATAGACAGTAGGAAGACTCAGTCATCCTTTACTTAAGTCGGCATGGTGTCTCTTATATTTAATTCCAATGCAATTTCTGTGTTTCATCGTCAATGGAAGGTCCAATGGATACAGTAAACCTGCAGAGGTGCATCGGAAGGTGAAACTGGTGACACAGGAAACGCTCACAACATAGACAATAGAAAGAAACACTCTTCCTGTACTTAAGACGACATTGTGTCTCTTCTATTTTATACCGATGCAATTTCTGTGTTTCATCGTCAATGGGAAAGTCGAAAGGAAACAGTGTACCTGCAGAGGTGCATCGGAATGTAAAACTGGTGACACAGGAGACGCTCAAAGCATAGACAGTAGGAAGACTCAGTCTTCCTGTACTTATGTCGGCATTGTGTCTCTTATATTTAATTCCGATGCAATTTCTGTGTTTCATCGTCACTGTGAAGGTCCAAGGGATACAGTAAACATGCAGATGTGGATCGGAATGTAAAACTGGTGACACAGGAAACGCTCAAAACATAGACAGTAGGAAGACTTAGTCTTTCTGTACTTATGACGTCATTGTGTCTCTTATATTTAATTCCGATGCAATTTCTGTGTTTCATCGCCAATGGGAAGGTTCAAGGGAGACAGTAATCCTGCAGAGATGCATCAGAATTTAAAACTGGTGACACTGGAAACGCTCAAAACATAGACGGTAAGAAGACTCAGCCTTCCTGTTCTTAAGTGGCATTGTGTCTCTTATATTTAATTCCGATGCAATTTCTGTGTTTCATCGTCAATGGGAAGATTTAAGGGATACAGTAAACCTGCAGCGGTGCATCGGAATGTAAAACTGGTGACACAGGAAATGCTCAAAACATAGACAGTAGGAAGACTCATCCTTCCTGTACTTAAGTCGGCATTGTGTCTCTTATATTTAATTCCGATGCTATTTCTGTGTTTCATCGTCAATGGGAAAGTCCATTGGATACAGTAAACCTGCAGACGTGGATCGGAATGTAAAACTGGTGACACAGGAGACGCTCAAAACATAGACAATAGGAGGACACAGTCATTCTGTACTTAAGTCGGCATTGTATCTCTTATATTTAATTCCGATTCAATTTCTGTGTTTCATCGTCAATGGGAAGGTCCAAGGGATACAGTAACCCTGCAGAGGTGCATCGGAATGTAAAACTGGTGACACAGGAAGCGCTCATAACATACACCCTAAGAAGACTGAGTTTTCTTGTACTTAAGTCGGCATTGTGTCTTTTATATTTAATTCCGATGCAATTTCTGTGTTTCATCGTCACTGTGAAGGTCCGAGTGAAACATTAAACCTGCAGAGGTGCATCGGAATGTAAAACTGGTGCCACAGGAAACGCTCAAATCATACAGAGTAGGAAGACTCAATCTTCCTGTACTACAGTCATCATTGTGTGTCTTATATTTAATTCCGATGCAATTTCTGTGTTTCATCGTCACTGTGAAGGTCCAAGGGATACAGTAAACCTGCAGAGGAGCATCGGAATGTAAAACTGGTTACACAGGAAACGCACAAAACATAGAAAGTAGGAAGACTCAGTCTTCCTGTACTTCAGTCGGCATTGTGTGTCTAATATTTAATTCCGATGCGAGTTATGTGTTTCATCGCCAATGGGAAGGTCCAAGGATATAGTAAACCTGCAGAGGTGCATCGGAATGTAAAACTGGTGACACAGGACACGCTCAAAACATAGACAGTAGGAAGACTCAGCCTTCCTGTACTTAAGTCAGCATTGTGTCTCTTATATTTAATTCCGATGCTATTTCTGTGGTTCATCGTCAATGGGAAGGTCCATTGGATACTGTAAACCTGAAGAGGTGCATCGGAATGTAAAATTGGTGACGCAGGAAACGCTCAAAACATAGGCAGTAGGAATACTCAGTCGTCCTGTACTTAAGTCGGCATTGTGTCTCTTATATATAAATCCGATGCAATTTCTGTGTTTCGTCGTCAATGGGAAGGTCCAAGGGATACAGTAAACCTGCAGAGGTGCATAGGAATGTCAAATTGGTGACACAGGAAGCGGTCAAAACTTAGCCCCTAAGAAGACTCAGTTTTCTTGTACTGAAGTCGGCATTGTATTTCTAATATTTAATTTGATGCAATTTCTGAGTTTCATCGTCACTGTGAATGTCCAAGGGATACAGTAAACCTTCAGAGGTGCATCGGAATGTAAAACTGGTGACCCAGGACACGCTCAAAACATAGACATTAGGAAGACTCTGTCACCCTATACTTAAGTCGGCATGGTGTCTCTTATATTTAATTCCGATGCAATTTCTGTGTTTCATCGTCAATGGGAAGGTCCTATGGATACAGTAAACCTGCAGAGGTGCATCGGAATGTTAAACTGGTGACACAGGAAACGTTCAAAACATAGACGTAAGAAGACTTAGTTTTCTTGTACTTAAGTTGGCGTTGTGTCTCTTATATTTAATTCCGATGCAACGTCTGTGTTTTTTCGTCAATGGGATGATCCAACGGATACAGTAAACCTGCAGAGGTGTATCGGAATGTAAAACTGGTGACACAGGAAACGCTCAAAACATAGACAGTAGGGAGACTCAGTCTTCCTGTACCTAAGGCGGCATTGTGTCTCTTATATTTAATTCCGATGCAATTTCTGTGTTTCATCGTCAATGGGAAGGTCCAAAGGTTACAGTGAACCTGCAGAGGTTTTTTGGAATGTAAAACTGGTGACAAAGGAAACGCTCAAATCATACACCGTAAGATAACTCAGTTTTCTTGTACTTAAGTCGGCGTTGTATCTCTTATATTTAATTCCGATGCAATTTCTGTGTTTCATCGTCAATGGGAAGGTCCAATGGATACAGTAAACCTGCAGAGGTGCATCGGAATGTAAAACTGGTGACACAGGAAAAGCACAAAATATAGACAATAGAAAGACACACTCTTCCTGTACTTAAGTCGGCATGGTGTCTCTTATATTTAATTCCAATGCAATTTCTATGTTTCATCGTCAATGGAAGGTCCAATGGATACAGTAAACCTGCAGAGGTGCATCGGAAGGTGACACTGGTGACACAGGAAACGCTCACAACATAGACAATAGAAAGAAACACTCTTCCTGTACTTAAGACGACAATGTGTCTCTTCTATTTTATACCGATGCAATTTCTGTGTTTCATCGTCAATGGGAAAGTCGAAAGGAAACAGTGTACCTGCAGAGGTGCATCGGAATGTAAAACTGGTGACACAGGAGACGCTCAAAGCATAGACAGTAGGAAGACTCAGTCTTCCTGTACTTAAGTCGGCATTGTGTCTCTTATATTTAATTCCGATGCAATTTCTGTGTTTCATCGTCAATGGGAAGATCCAAGGGATACAGTAAACCTGCAGCGGTGCATCGGAATGTAAAACTGGTGACACAGGAAATGCTCAAAACATAGACAGTAGGAAGACTCATCCTTCCTGTACTTAAGTCGGCATTGTGTCTCTTATATTTAATTCCGATGCTATTTCTGTGTTTCATCGTCAATGGGAAGGTCCATTGGATACAGTAAACCTGCAGACGTGGATCGGAATGTAAAACTGGTGACACAGGAGACGCTCAAAACATAGACAATAGGAGGACACAGCCATTCTGTACTTAAGTCGGCATTGTATCTCTTATATTTAATTCCGATGCAATTTCTGTGTTTCATCGTCAATGGGAAGGTCCAAGGGATACATTAACCCTGCAGAGGTGCATCGGAATGTAAAGCTGGTGACACAGGAAGCGCTCATAACATACACCCTAAGAAGGCTGAGTTTTCTTGTACTTAAGCCGGCATTGTGTCTTTTATATTTAATTCCGATGCAATTTCTGTGTTTCATCGTCACTGTGAAGGTCCGAGTGAAACATTAAACCTGCAGAGGTGCATCGGAATGTAAAACTGGTGACACAGGAAACGCTCAAAACATAGAGAGTAGGAAGACTCAATCCTCCTGTACTTCAGTCATCATTGTGTCTCTTATATTTAATTCCGATGCAATTTCTGTGTTTCATCGTCACTGTGAATGTCCAAGGGATACAGTAAACCTGCAGAGGTGCATCGGAATGTAAAACTGGTGACACAGGAAACGCACAAAACATAGACAGTAGGAAGACTCAGTCTTCCTGTACTTCAGTCGGCATTGTGTCTCCTATATTTAAATCCGATGCGAGTTATGTGTTTCATCGCCAATCGGAAGGTCCAAGGATACAGTTAACCTGCAGAGGTGCATCGGAATGTAAAACTGGTGACACAGGACACGCTCAAAACATAGACAGGAGGAAGACTCAGTCTTCCTGTACTTATGTCGGCATTGTGTCTCTTATATTTAATTTCGATGCAATTTCTGTGTTTCATCGTCAATGGGAAGGTCCAATGGATACAGTAAACCTGCAGAGGTGCATCGGAATGTAAAACTGGTGACACAGGAAACGCTAAAAACATAGACCGTGAGAAGACTCAGTTTCCTTGTACTTATGTCGGCGTTGTGTCTCTTATATTTAATTCCGATGCAATTTCTGAGCTTCATCGTCAACGGGAAGGTCCTAGGAACACATTTAACCTCCAGAGGTGCATCGGAATGTAAAACTGGTGACACATGGAACGCTCAAAACATAGACCTTAAGAAGACTCAGTTTTCTTGTACTTAAGTCGGCATTGTGACTCTTATATTTAATTCCGATGCAATATCTGTGTTTCATCGTCACTCTGAAAGTCCAAGGGATACCATAAACCTGCAGAGGTTCATCGGAATGTGAAACTGGTGACACAGGAAACGCTCAAAACATAGACAGTAGGAAGACTCAGCCTTCCTGTTCTTAAGTCAGCATTGTGTCTCTTATATTTACTTCCGATGCTATTTCTGTGTTTCATCGTCAATGGGAAGGTCCATTGGATACAGTAAACCTGCAGAGGTGCATCGGAATGTAAAATTGGTGACGCAGGAAACGCTCAAAACATAGGCAGTAGGAAGTCTCAATCTTCCTGTACTTAAGTCGGCATTGGGTCTCTTCTATTTAATTCCGATGCCATTTCTGTGTTTCATCGTCAATGGGAAGATCCAAGGGATACAGTAAACCAGCAGAGGTGCATCGGAATGTAAAACTGGTGACACAGGAAATGCTCAAAACATAGTCAGTAGGAAGACTCAGTCTTTCTGTACTTAAGTAGGCATTGTGTCTCTTATATTTAATTCCGATGCAATTTCTGTGTTTCATCGTCAATGGGAAGGCCAAGGGATACAGTATGCCTGCTGAGGTGCATCGGAATGTAAAACTGGTGACACAGGAAGCGCTCATAACATAGACCCTAGGAAGACTCAGTTTTCTTGCACTTAAGTCGTCATTGTGTCTCTTATATTTAATTCAGATGCAATTTCTGTGTTTCATCGTCACTGTGAAGATCCAAGGGATACAGTAAACCTGCAGAGGTGCATCAAAATGTAAAACTGATGACACAGGAAATGCTCAAAACGTAGACAGAAGGAAGACTCAGTCTTCCTGTACCTAAGTCGGCATTGTGTCTCTTATATATAATTCCGATGGAATTTCTGTGTTTCATCGTCAATGGGATGGTCCAAGGGATACAGTGAACCTGCTGAAGTGCATTGGAATGTAAAACTGGTGACAAAGGAGACGCTCAAATCATACACCGTAAGATGACTTAGTTTTCTTGTACTTAAGTCGGCGTTGTGTCTCTTATATTTAATTCCGATGCAATTTCTGTGTTTCATCGTCCCTGGGAAGGACCAAGGGAGACAGTAAACCTGCAGAGGTGCATCGGAATGTAAAACTGATGACACAGGAAACGCTCAAAACATAGACAGTAGGAAGACTTAGTCTTCCTGTACTTCAGTCGGCATTGTGTCTCTTATATTTAATTCCGATGCCATTTCTGTGTTTCATCGCCAATGGGAAGGTCCAAGGGATACAGTAAACCTGCAGAGGTGCATCTGAATGTAAAACTGGTGACCCACGACACGCTCAAAACATAGACAGTAGGAATACTCAGTCTCCCTATACTTAAGTCGGCATGGTGTCTCTTATATTTAATTCCGATGCAATTTCTGTGTTTCATCGTCAATGGGAAGGTCCTATGGATACAGTAAACCTGCAGAGGTGCATCGGAATGTTAAACTGGTGACACAGGAAACGCTCAAAACATAGACCGTAAGAGGACTTAGTTTTCTTGTACTTAAGTCGGTGATGTGTCTCTTATATTTATTTCCGATGCAATTTCTGAGCTTCATCGTCAATGGAAAGGTCCAAGGGACACAGTAAACCTGCAGATGTGCATCGGAATGTAGAACTGGTGACACGGGAAATGCTCAAAACATAGACCTTAAGAAGACTCAGTTTCCTGGTACTTAAGTTGGCGTTGTGTCTCTTATATTTAATTCCGATGCAACGTCTGTGTTTTTTCGTCAATGGGATGGCCCAAAGGATACAGTAAACCTGCAGACGTGCATTGGAATGTAAAACTGGTGACACAGGAAACGCTCAAATCATGGACCGTAAGAAGACTCAGTTTCCTTGCACTTAAGTCGGCATTGTGTCTCTTATATTTAATTCCGTTTCAATTTCTGTGTTTCATCGTCAATGGAAGGTCCAATGGATACAGTAAACCCGCAGAGGTGCATCGGAATGTAAAACTGGTGACACAGGAAACGCTCAAAACATAGACAATGGAAAGACACACTCTTCCTGTACTTAAGACGTCATTGTGTCTCTTACATTTAATTCCGATGCAATTTCTGTGTTTCATCGCCAATGGGAAGGTCCAAGGGACACAGTAAACCTGCAGGGCTGCATCAAAATGTAAAACTGGTGGCACTGGAAACGCTCAGAACATAGGCCGTAAGAAGACTCAGTTTTCTTGCACTTAAGTCGGCGTTTGCATCTCTTATATTTAATTCCGATGCAATTTCTGTGTTTCATCGGCAATGGGAAGGTCCAATGGATACAGAAATCCTGCAGAGGTGCATCGAAATGTAAAACTGATGACAAAGGAAACGCTCAAAACATAGACAGTTGGCAGACTCAGTCTTCCTGTAATATGTAGGCAGCATTGTGTCTCATATATGTAATTCCGATGCAATTTCTGTGTTTCATCGTCAATGGGAAGGTCGAAGGGACACAGTAAACCTGCAGAGGTGCATCGAAATGTAAAACTGGTGACACAGGAAACGCTCAAAACATAGAGATTAGGAAGACTCAGTCTCCCCGTACCTAAGTCGGCATTGTGTCTCTTATATTTAATTCCGATGCAATTTCTGTGTTTCGTCGTCAATGGGAAGGTCCAAGGGATGTGAAAAGCTGCAGAGTTGCATCGGAATGTAAAACTGGTGACACAGGAAGCGCTCAAATCATAGACCGTAGAAGATTCAGTTTTCTTCTACTAAGTCGTCATTGTGTCTCTTATATTTAATTCCGATGCAATTTCTGAGTTTCATCGTCACTGTGAAGATCCAAGGGATACAGTAAACCTGCAGAGGTGCATCAAAATGTAAAACTGATGACACAGGAAATCCTCAAAACGTAGACAGAAGGAAGACTCAGTCTACCTGTACCTAAGTCGGCATTGTGTCTCTTATATTTAATTCCGATGGAATTTCTGTGTTTCGTCGTCAATGGGAAGGTCCAAGGGATACAGTGAACCTGCAGAAGTGCATTGGAATGTAAAACTGGTGACAAAGGAAACGCTCAAATCATTCACCGTAAGAAGACTCAGTTATCTGGTACTTAAGTTGGCGTTGTGTCTCTTATATTTAATTCCGATGCAACGTCTATGTTTTTTCGTCAATGGGATGGCCCAAGGGATACAGTAAACCTGCAGACGTGCATTGGAATGTAAAACAGGTGACACAGGAAACGCTCAAATCATGGACCGTAAGAGGACTCAGTTTTCTTGCACTTAAGTCGGCATTGTGTCTCTTATATTTAATTCCGTTTCAATTTCTGTGTTTCATCGTCAATGGAAGGTCCAATGGATACAGTAAACCAGCAGAGGTGCATCGGAATGTAAAACTGGTGACACAGGAAACGCTCAAAACATAGACAATGGAAAGACACACTCTTCCTGTACTTAAGACGTCATTGTGTCTCTTATATTTAATTCCGATGCAATTTCTGTGTTTCATCGCCAATGGGAAGGTCCAAGGGACACACTAAACCTGCAGGGCTGCATCAGAATGTAAAACTGGTGACACTGGAAACGCTCAAAACATAGACCGTAAGAAGACTCAGTTTTCTTGTACTTAAGTCGGCGTTGTGTCTCTTATATTTAATTCCGATGCTATTTCTGTGTTTCATCGTCAATGGGAAGATCCAAGGGATACAGTAAACCCGCAGAGGTGCATCGGAAAGTAAAACTGGTGACACAGGAAACGCTCAAAACATAGACAGTAGGAAGACTCAGTCTTCCTGTACCTAAGTCGGCATTGTGTCTCTTATATTTAATTCCGATGCAATTTCTGTGTTTCATCGTCAATGGGAAGGTCCAAAGGATACAGTGAACCTGCACAGGTGTCTTGGAATGTAAATCTGGTGACGAAGGAAACGCTCAAATCATACACCGTAAGATGACTCAGTTTTCTTGTACTTACGTCGGCGTTTGTATCTCTTGTATTTAATTCCGATGCAATTTCTGTGTTTCATCGTCAATGGGAAGGTCCAATGGATACAGCAAACCTGCAGAGGTGCATCGGAATGTAAAACTGGTGACACAGGAAACGCTCAAAGCATAGACAGTAGGAAGACTCAGTCTTCCTGTACTTAAGTCGGCATTTTGTCCCTTATATTTAATTCCGATGCAATTTCTGTGCTTCATCGTCAATGGGAAGGTAGAATGGATACAGTAAACCTGCAGAGGTGCATCGGAATGTAAAACTGATGACACAGGAAACGCTCAAAACATAGACTGTTGGAAGACTCAGTCTTCCTGTAATATGTCGGCAGCATTGTGTCTCTTATATGTAATTCCGATGCAATATCTGTGTTTCATCGTCAATTGGTAGGTCGAAGAGACACAGTAAACCTGCAGAGGTGCATCGAAATGTAAAACTGGTGACACAGGAAACACTCAAAACATAGAGAGTAGGCAGACTCAGTCTCCCCGTACCTAAGTCGGCATTGTGTCTCTTATATTTAATTCCGATGCAATTTCTGTGTTTCTTCGTCAATGGGAAGGTCCTATGGATACAGTAAACCTGCAGAGGTGCATCGGAATGTTAAACTGGTGACACAGGAAACGCTCAAAACATAGACCGTAAGAGGACTTAGTTTTCTTGTACTTAAGTCGGTGATGTGTCTCTTATATTTATTTCCGATGCAATTTCTGAGCTTCATCGTCAATGGAAAGGTCCAAGGGACACAGTAAACCTGCAGATGTGCATCGGAATGTAGAACTGGTGACACGGGAAATGCTCAAAACATAGACCTTAAGAAGACTCAGTTTCCTGGTACTTAAGTTGGCGTTGTGTCTCTTATATTTAATTCCGATGCAACGTCTGTGTTTTTTCGTCAATGGGATGGCCCAAAGGATACAGTAAACCTGCAGACGTGCATTGGAATGTAAAACTGGTGACACAGGGAACGCTCAAATCATGGACCGTAAGAAGACTCAGTTTCCTTGCACTTAAGTCGGCATTGTGTCTCTTATATTTAATTCCGTTTCAATTTCTGTGTTTCATCGTCAATGGAAGGTCCAATGGATACAGTAAACCCGCAGAGGTGCATCGGAATGTAAAACTGGTGACACAGGAAACGCTCAAAACATAGACAATGGAAAGACACACTCTTCCTGTACTTAAGACGTCATTGTGTCTCTTACATTTAATTCCGATGCAATTTCTGTGTTTCATCGCCAATGGGAAGGTCCAAGGGACACAGTAAACCTGCAGGGCTGCATCAAAATGTAAAACTGGTGGCACTGGAAACGCTCAAAACATAGGCCGTAAGAAGACTCAGTTTTCTTGCACTTAAGTCGGCGTTTGCATCTCTTATATTTAATTCCGATGCAATTTCTGTGTTTCATCGGCAATGGGAAGGTCCAATGGATACAGAAATCCTGCAGAGGTGCATCGAAATGTAAAACTGATGACAAAGGAAACGCTCAAAACATAGACAGTTGGAAGACTCAGTCTTCCTGTAATATGTAGGCAGCATTGTGTCTCATATATGTAATTCCGATGCAATTTCTGTGTTTCATCGTCAATGGGAAGGTCGAAGGGACACAGTAAACCTGCAGAGGTGCATCGAAATGTAAAACTGGTGACACAGGAAACGCTCAAAACATAGAGATTAGGAAGACTCAGTCTCCCCGTACCTAAGTCGGCATTGTGTCTCTTATATTTAATTCCGATGCAATTTCTGTGTTTCGTCGTCAATGGGAAGGTCCAAGGGATGTGAAAAGCTGCAGAGTTGCATCGGAATGTAAAACTGGTGACACAGGAAGCGCTCAAATCATAGACCGTAGAAGATTCAGTTTTCTTCTACTAAGTCGTCATTGTGTCTCTTATATTTAATTCCGATGCAATTTCTGAGTTTCATCGTCACTGTGAAGATCCAAGGGATACAGTAAACCTGCAGAGGTGCATCAAAATGTAAAACTGATGACACAGGAAATCCTCAAAACGTAGACAGAAGGAAGACTCAGTCTACCTGTACCTAAGTCGGCATTGTGTCTCTTATATTTAATTCCGATGGAATTTCTGTGTTTCGTCGTCAATGGGAAGGTCCAAGGGATACAGTGAACCTGCAGAAGTGCATTGGAATGTAAAACTGGTGACAAAGGAAACGCTCAAATCATTCACCGTAAGAAGACTCAGTTATCTGGTACTTAAGTTGGCGTTGTGTCTCTTATATTTAATTCCGATGCAACGTCTATGTTTTTTCGTCAATGGGATGGCCCAAGGGATACAGTAAACCTGCAGACGTGCATTGGAATGTAAAACAGGTGACACAGGAAACGCTCAAATCATGGACCGTAAGAGGACTCAGTTTTCTTGCACTTAAGTCGGCATTGTGTCTCTTATATTTAATTCCGTTTCAATTTCTGTGTTTCATCGTCAATGGAAGGTCCAATGGATACAGTAAACCAGCAGAGGTGCATCGGAATGTAAAACTGGTGACACAGGAAACGCTCAAAACATAGACAATGGAAAGACACACTCTTCCTGTACTTAAGACGTCATTGTGTCTCTTATATTTAATTCCGATGCAATTTCTGTGTTTCATCGCCAATGGGAAGGTCCAAGGGACACACTAAACCTGCAGGGCTGCATCAGAATGTAAAACTGGTGACACTGGAAACGCTCAAAACATAGACCGTAAGAAGACTCAGTTTTCTTGTACTTAAGTCGGCGTTGTGTCTCTTATATTTAATTCCGATGCTATTTCTGTGTTTCATCGTCAATGGGAAGATCCAAGGGATACAGTAACCCCGCAGAGGTGCATCGGAAAGTAAAACTGGTGACACAGGAAACGCTCAAAACATAGACAGTAGGAAGACTCAGTCTTCCTGTACCTAAGTCGGCATTGTGTCTCTTATATTTAATTCCGATGCAATTTCTGTGTTTCATCGTCAATGGGAAGGTCCAAAGGATACAGTGAACCTGCACAGGTGTCTTGGAATGTAAATCTGGTGACGAAGGAAACGCTCAAATCATACACCGTAAGATGACTCAGTTTTCTTGTACTTACGTCGGCGTTTGTATCTCTTGTATTTAATTCCGATGCAATTTCTGTGTTTCATCGTCAATGGGAAGGTCCAATGGATACAGCAAACCTGCAGAGGTGCATCGGAATGTAAAACTGGTGACACAGGAAACGCTCAAAGCATAGACAGTAGGAAGACTCAGTCTTCCTGTACTTAAGTCGGCATTTTGTCCCTTATATTTAATTCCGATGCAATTTCTGTGCTTCATCGTCAATGGGAAGGTAGAATGGATACAGTAAACCTGCAGAGGTGCATCGGAATGTAAAACTGATGACACAGGAAACGCTCAAAACATAGACTGTTGGAAGACTCAGTCTTCCTGTAATATGTCGGCAGCATTGTGTCTCTTATATGTAATTCCGATGCAATATCTGTGTTTCATCGTCAATTGGTAGGTCGAAGAGACACAGTAAACCTGCAGAGGTGCATCGAAATGTAAAACTGGTGACACAGGAAACACTCAAAACATAGAGAGTAGGCAGACTCAGTCTCCCCGTACCTAAGTCGGCATTGTGTCTCTTATATTTAATTCCGATGCAATTTCTGTGTTTCTTCGTCAATGGGCAGGTCCAAGGGATACAGTAAAGCTGCAGAGGTGCATCGGAATGTAAAACTGGTGACACAGGAAGCGCTCAAATCATAGACCGTAAGAAGACTCAGTTTTCTTCTACTAAGTCGGCATTGTGTCTCTTATATTTAATTCCGATGCAATTTCTGTGTTTCGTCGTCAATGGGCAGGTCCAAGGGATACAGTAAAGCTGCAGAGGTGCATCGTAATGTAAAACTGGTGACACAGGAAACGCTCAAAACATAGACAGTAGGAGGACTCAGTCTTCCTGTACTTCAGTCGGCATTGTGTCTCTTATATTTAATTCCGATGCAATTTCTGTGTTTCATCGCCAATGGGAAGGTCCAAGGGATACAGTAAACCTGCAGAGGTGCATCGGAATGTAATACTGGTGATACAGGACACGCTCAAATCATAGACAGTAGGAAGACTCAGTCTTCCTTTACTTAAGTCGGCATGGTGTCTCTTATATTTAATTCCGAAGCAATTTCTGTGTTTCATCGTCAATGGGAAGGGCCAATGGATACAGTAAACCTGCAGAGGTGCATCGGAATGTAAAGCTGGTGACACAGAAAATGCTCAAAACATAGACCGTAAGAAGACTCAGTTTTCTTGTACTTAAGTCGGCGTTGTGTCTCTTATATTTAATTCCGATGCAATGTCTGTGTTTCATCGTCAATGGAAGGTCCAATGGATACAGTAAACCAGCAGAGGTGCATCGGAATGTAAAACTGGTGACACAGGAAACGCTCAAAACATAGACAATAGAAAGACACACTCTTCCTGTACTTAAGACGACATTGTGTCTCTTCTATTTAATACCGATGCAATTTCTGTGTTTCATCGTCAATGGGAAAGTCGGAAGGAAACAGTGTACCTGCAGAGGTGCATCGGAATGTAAAACTGGTGACACAGGAGACGCTCAAAGCATAGACAGTAGGAAGACTCAGTCTTCCTGTACTTAAGTCGGCATTGTGTCTCTTATATTTAACTCCGATGCAATTTCTGTGTTTCATCGTCACTGTGAAGGTCCAAGGGATACAGTAAACCTGCAGGGCTGCATCAAAATGTAAAACTGGTGACACTGGAAACGCTCAAAACATAGACCGTAAGAAGACTCAGTTTTCTTGTACTTAAGTCGGCGTTGTGCCTCTTATATTTATTTCCAATGCAATTTCTGAGCTTCATCGTCAATGGGAAGGTCCAAGGGACACAGTAAACCTGCAGATGTGCATCGGAATGTAAAACTGGTGACACGGGAAATGCTCAAAACATAGACCTTAAGAAGACTCAGTTTTCTGGTACTTAAGTTGGCGTTGTGTCTCTTATACTTAATTCCGATGCAACGTCGGTGTTTTTTCGTCAATGGGATGGCCCAAGGGATACAGTAAACCTGCAGACGTGCATTGGAATGTAAAACTGGTGACACAGGAAACGCTCAAATCATGGACCGTAAGAAGACTCAGTTTTCTTGCACTTAAGCCGGCATTGTGTCTCTTATATTTAATTCCGTTTCAATTTCTGTGTTTCATCGTCAATGGAAGGTCCAATGGATACAGTGAACCAGCAGAGGTGCATCGGAATGTAAAACTGGTGACACAGGAAACGCTAAAAACATAGACCATGAGAAGACTCAGTTTCCTTGTACTTATGTCGGCGTTGTGTCTCTTATATTTAATTCCGATGCAATTTCTGAGCTTCATCGTCAATGGGAAGGTCCTAGGAACACAGTTAACCTCCAGAGGTGCATCGGAATGTAAATCTGGTGACACGGGGAACGCTCAAAATATAGACCTTAAGAAGACTCAGTTTTCTTGTACTTAAGACGGCATTGTGACTCTTATATTTAATTCCGATGCAATATCTGTGTTTCATCGTCACTCTGAAAGTCCAAGGGATACAGTAAACCTGCAGAGGTTCATCGGAATGTGAAACTGGTGACACAGGAAACGCTCAAAACATAGACAGTAGGAAGACTCAGCCTTCCTGTTCTTAAGTCAGCATTGTGTCTCTTATATTTACTTCCGATGCTATTTCTGTGTTTCATCGTCAATGGGAAGGTCCAAGGGATACAGTATACCTGCAGAGGTGCATAGGAATGTAAAATTGGTGACACAGGAAGCAGTCAAAACTTAGGCCCTAAGAAGACTCAGTTTTGTTGTACTGAAATCGGCATTGTATCTCTTATAGTAAATATGATGCAATTTCTGTGTTTCATCGTCACTGAGAAGGTCCAAGGGATACAGTAAACCTGCAGAGGTGCATTAGAATGTAAAACTGGTGACACAGGAAACGCTCAAAACATAGTCAGTAGGAAGACTCAGTCTACCTGTACTTAAGTAGGCATTGTGTCTCTTATATTTAATTCCGATGGAATTTCTGTGTTTCATCGTCAATGGGATGGTCCAAGGGATACAGTGAACCTGCAGAAGTGCTTTGGAATGTAAAACTGGTGACAAAGGAGGCGCTCAAATCATACACCGTAAGATGACTTAATTTTCTTGAACTTAAGTCGGCGTTGTGTCTCTTACATTTAATTCCGATGCAATTTCTGTGTTTCATCGTCCCTGTGAAGGACCAAGGGAGACAGTAAACCTGCAGAGGTGCATCGGAATGTAAAACTGATGACACAGGAAACGCTCAAAACATAGACAGTAGGAAGACTCAGTCTTCCTGTACTTAAGTCACCATTGTGTCTCTTATATTTAATTCCGATGCAATTTCTGTGTTTCATCGTCACTGCGAATGTCCAAGGGATACAGTAAACCTTCAGAGGTGCATCGGAATGTAAAACTGGTGACACAGGAAACGCTCAAAACATAGACAGTAGGAAGCCTCAGTCTTCCTGTACTTCAGTCGGCATTGTGTCTCTTATATTTAATTCCGATGCCATTTCTGTGTTTCATCGCCAATGGGAAGGTCCAAGGGATACAGTAAACCTGCAGAGGTGCATCTGAATGTAAAACTGGTGACCCACGACACGCTCAAAACATAGAAAGTAGGAAGACTCAGTCTCCCTATACTTAAGTCGGCATGGTGTCTCTTATATTTAATTCCGATGCAATTTCTGTGTTTCATCGTCAATGGGAAGGTCCTATGGATACAGTAAACCTGCAGAGGTGCATCGGAATGTTAAACTGGTGACACAGGAAACGCTCAAATCATAGACCGTAAGAGGACTTAGTTTTCTTGTACTTAAGTCGGTGATGTGTCTCTTATATTTATTTCCGATGCAATTTGTGAGCTTCATCGTCAATGGAAAGGTCCAAGGGACACAGTAAACCTGCAGATGTGCATCGGAATGTAGAACTGGTGACACGGGAAATGCTCAAAACATAGACCTTAAGAAGACTCAGTTTTCTGGTACTTAAGTTGGCGTTGTGTCTCTTATATTTAATTCCGATGCAACGTCTGTGTTTTTTCGTCAATGGGATGGCCCAAGGGATACAGTAAACCTGCAGACGTGCATTGGAATGTAAAACTGGTGACACAGGAAACGCTCAAATCATGGACCGTAAGAAGACTCAGTTTCCTTGCACTTAAGTCGGCATTGTGTCTCTTATATTTAATTCCGTTTCAATTTCTGTGTTTCATCGTCAATGGAAGGTCCAATGGATACAGTAAACCCGCAGAGGTGCATCGGAATGTAAAACTGGTGACACAGGAAACGCTCAAAACATAGACAATGGAAAGACACACTCTTCCTGTACTTAAGACGTCATTGTGTCTCTTACATTTAATTCCGATGCAATTTCTGTGTTTCATCGCCAATGGGAAGGTCCAAGGGACACAGTAAACCTGCAGGGCTGCATCAAAATGTAAAACTGGTGGCACTGGAAACGCTCAAAACATAGACCGTAAGAAGACTCAGTTTTCTTGCACTTAAGTCGGCGTTTGTATCTCTTATATTTAATTCCGATGCAATTTCTGTGTTTCATCGGCAATGGGAAGGTCCAATGGATACAGAAAACCTGCAGAGGTGCATCGGAATGTAAAACTGATGACAAAGGAAACGCTCAAAACATCGACAGTTGGAAGACTCAGTCTTCCTGTAATATGTAGGCAGCATTGTGTCTCTTATATGTAATTCCGATGCAATTTCTGTGTTTCATCGTCAATGGGAAGGTCGAAGGGACACAGTAAACCTGCAGAGGTGCATCGAAATGTAAAACAGGTGACACAGGAAACGCTCAAAACATAGAGATTAGGAAGACTCAGTCTCCCCGTACCTAAGTCGGTATTGTGTCTCTTATATTTAATTCCGATGCAATTTCTGTGTTTCGTCGTCAATGGGAAGGTCCAAGGGATACAGTAAAGCTGCAGAGTTGCATCGGAATGTAAAACTGGTGACACAGGGAGCGCTCAAATCATAGACCGCAGAAGACTCAGTTTTCTTCTACTAAGTCGTCATTGTGTCTCTTATATTTAATTCCGATGCAATTTCTGTGTTTCATCGTCACTGTGAAGATCCAAGGGATACAGTAAACCTGCAGAGGTGCATCAAAATGTAAAACTGATGACACAGGAAATCCTCAAAACGTAGACAGAAGGAAGACTCAGTCTACCTGTACCTAAGTCGGCATTGTGTCTCTTATATTTAATTCCGATGGAATTTCTGTGTTTCGTCGTCAATGGGAAGGTCCAAGGGATACAGTGAACCTGCAGAAGTGCATTGGAATGTAAAACTGGTGACAAAGGAAACGCTCAAATCATACTCCGTAAGAAGACTCAGTTATCTGGTATTTAAGTTGGCGTTGTGTCTCTTATATTTAATTCCGATGCAACGTCTATGTTTTTTCGTCAATGGGATGGCCCAAGGGATACAGTAAACCTGCAGACGTGCATTGGAATGTAAAACTGGTGACACAGGAAACGCTCAAATCATGGACCGTAAGAAGACTCAGTTTTCTTGCACTTAAGTCGGCATTGTGTCTCTTATATTTAATTCCGTTTCAATTTCTGTGTTTCATCGTCAATGGAAGGTCCAATGGATACAGTAAAGCAGCAGAGGTGCATCGGAATGTAAAACTGGTGACACAGGAAACGCTCAAAACATAGACAATGGAAAGACACACTCTTCCTGTACTTAAGACGTCATTGTGTCTCTCATATTTAATTCCGATGCAATTTCTGTGTTTCATCGCCAATGGGAAGGTCCAAGGGACACAGTAAACCTGCAGGGCTGCATCAAAATGTAAAACTGGTGACACTGGAAACGCTCAAAACATAGACCGTAAGAAGACTCAGTTTTCGTGTACTTAAGTCGGCGTTGTGTCTCTTATATTTAATTCCGATGCTATTTCTGTGTTTCATCGTCAGTGGGAAGATCCAAGGGATACAGTAAACCTGCAGAGGTGCATCGGAAAGTAAAACTGGTGACCCAGGAAACGCTCAAAACATAGACAGTAGGAAGACTCAATCTTCCTGTACCTAAGTCGGCATTGTGTCTCTTATATTTAATTCCGATGCAATTTCTGTGTTTCATCGTCAATGGGAAGGTCCAAAGGATACAGTGAACCTGCACAGGTGTCTTGGAATGTAAAACTGGTGACGAAGGAAACGCCCAAATCATACACCGTAAGATGACTCAGTTATCTTGTACTTAAGTCGGCGTTTGTATCTCTTGTATTTAATTCCGATGCAATTTCTGTGTTTCATCGTCAATGGGAAGGTCCAATGGATACAGAAAACCTGCAGAGGTGCATCGGAATGTAAAACTGGTGACACAGGAAACGCTCAAAGCATAGACAGTAGGAAGACTCAGTCTTCCTGTACTTAAGTCGGCATTTTGTCCCTTATATTTAATTCCGAAGCAATTTCTGTGCTTCATCGTCAATGGGAAGGTAGAATGGATACAGTAAACCTGCAGAGGTGCATCGGAATGTAAAACTGATGACACAGGAAACGCTCAAAACATAGACTGTTGGAAGACTCAGTCTTCCTGTAATATGTCGGCAGCATTGTGTCTCTTATATGTAATTCCGATGCAATATCTGTGTTTCATCGTCAATTGGAAGGTCGAAGAGACACAGTAAACCTGCAGAGGTGCATCGAAATGTAAAACTGGTGACCCAGGAAACGCTCAAAACATAGACAGTAGGAAGACTCAGGCTTCCTTTACTTAAGTCGGCATGGTGTCTCTCATATTTAATTCCGAAGCAATTTCTGTGTTTCATCGTCAATGGGAAGGGCCAATGGATACAGTAAACCTGCAGAGGTGCATCGGAAAGTAAAACTGGTGACACAGAAAATGCTCAAAACATAGACCGTAAGAAGACTCAGTTTACTTGTACTTAAGTCGGCGTTGTGTCTCTTATATTTAATTCCAATGCAATGTCTGTGTTTCATCGTCAATGGAAGGTCCAATGGATACAGGAAACCAGCAGAGGTGCATCGGAATGTAAAACTGGTGACACAGGAGACGCTCAAAGCATAGACAGTAGGAAGACTCAGTCTTCCTGTACTTAAGTCGGCATTGTGTCTCTTATATTTAACTCCGATGCAATTTCTGTGTTTCATCGTCACTGTGAAGGTCCAAGGGATATAGTAAACCTGCAGGGCTGCATCAAAATGTAAAACTGGTGACACTGGAAACGCTCAAAACATAGACCGTAAGAAGACTCAGTTTTCTTGTACTTAAGTCGGCGTTGTGTCTCTTATATTTATTTCCGATGCAATTTCTGAGCTTCATCGTCAATGGGAAGGTCCAAGGGACACAGTAAACCTGCAGATGTGCATCGGAATGTAAAACTGGTGACACGGGAAATGCTCAAAACATAGACCTTACGAAGACTCAGTTTTCTGGTACTTAAGTTGGCGTTGTGTCTCTTATACTTAATTCCGATGCAACGTCGGTGTTTTTTCGTCAATGGGATGGCCCAAGGGATACAGTAAACCTGCAGACGTGCATTGGAATGTAAAACTGGTGACACAGGAAACGCTCAAATCATGGACCGTAAGAAGACTCAGTTTTCTTGCACTTAAGCCGGCATTGTGTCTCTTATATTTAATACCGTTTCAATTTTTGTGTTTCATCGTCAATGGAAGGTCCAATGGATACAGTGAACCAGCTGAGGTGCATCGGAATGTAAAACTGGTGACACAGGAAACGCTCAAAACATAGACAATGGAATACACACTCTTCCTGTACTTAAGACGTCATTGAGTCTCTTATATTTAATTCCGATTCAATTTCTGTGTTTCATCGTCAATGGGAATGTCCAAAGGATACAGTAAACCTGCAGACGTGCATTGGAATGTAAAACTGGTGACACAGGAAACGCTCAAATCATGGACCGTAAGAAGACTCAGTTTTCTTGTACTTAAGTCGGCGTTGTGTCTCTTATATTTAATTCCGATGCTATTTCTGTGTTTCATCGTCAATGGGAAGATCCAAGGGATACAGTAAACCTGCAGAGGTGCATCGGAATGTAAAACTGGTGACACAGGAAACGCTCAAAACATAGACAGTAGGAAGACTCAGTCTTCCTGTACCTAAGTCGGCATTGTGTCTCTTATATTTAATTCCGATGCAATTTCTGTCTTTCATCGTCAATGGGAATGTCCAAAGGATACAGTGAACCTGCAGAGGTGTCTTGGAATGTAAAACTGGTGACGAAGGAAACGCTCAAATCATACACCGTAAGATGACTCAGTTTTCTTGTACTTAAGTCGGCGTTTGTATCTCTTATATTTAATTCCGATGCAATTCCTGTGTTTCATCGTCAATGGGAAGGTCCAATAGATACAGAAAACCTGCAGAGGTGCATCGGAATGTAAAACTCGTGACACAGGAAACGCTCAAAGCATAGACAGTAGGAAGACTCAGTCTTCCTGTACTTAAGTCGGCATTTTGTCCCTTATATTTAATTCCGATGCAATTTCTGTGCTTCATCGTCAATGGGAAGGTAGAATGGATACAGTAAACCTGCAGAGGTGCATCGGAATGTAAAACTGATGACACAGGAAACGCTCAAAACATAGACAGTTGGAAGACTCAGTCTTCCTGTAATATGTCGGCAGCATTGTGTCTGTTATATGTAATTCCGATGCAATTTCTGTGTTTCATCGTCAATGGTAAGGTCGAAGGGACACAGTAAACCTGCAGAGGTGCATCGAAATGTAAAACTGGTGACACAGGAAACGCTCAAAACATAGAGAGTAGGAAGACTCAGTCTCCCCTTACCTAAGTCAGCATTGTGTCTCTTATATTTAATTCCGATGCAATTTCTGTGTTTCGTCGTCAATGAGAAAGTCCAAGGGATACAGTAAAGCTGCAGAGGTGCATCGATTTGTAAAACTGGTGACACAAGAAGCGCTCAAATCATAGACCGTAAGAAGACTCAGTTTTCTTCTACTAAGTCGTCATTGTGTCTCTTATATTTAATTCCGATACAATTTCTGTGTTTCATCGTCACTGTGAAGATCCAAGGGATACAGTAAACCTGCAGAGGTGCATCAAAATGTAAAACTGATGACACAGGAAATCCTCAAAACGTAGACAGAAGGAAGACTCAGTCTTCCTGTACCTAAGTCGGCATTGTGTCTCTTATATTTAATTCCGATGGAATTTCTGTGTTTCGTCGTCAGTGGGAAGGTCCAAGGGATACAGTCAACCTGCAGAAGTGCATTGGAATGTAAAACTGGTGACAAAGGAAACGCTCAAATCATACACCGTAAGAAGTCTCAGTTTTCTGGTACTTAAGTTGGCGTTGTGTCTCTTATATTTAATTCCGATGCAACGTCTGTGTTTTTTCGTCAATGGGATGGCCCAAGGGATACAGTAAACCTGCAGACGTGCATTGGAATGTAAAACTGGTGACACAGGAAACGGTCAAATCATGGACCGTAAGAAGACTCAGTTTTCTTGCACTTAAGTCGGCATTGTGTCTCTTTAATTCCGTTTCAATTTCTGTGTTTCATCGTCAATGGAAGGTCCAATGGATACAGTAAACCAGCAGAGGTGCATCGGAAAGTAAAACTGGTGACACAGGAAACGCTCAAAACATAGACAATGGAAAGACACACTCTTCCTGTACTTAAGACGTCATTGTGTCTCTTATATTTAATTCCGATGCAATTTCTGTGTTTCATCGCCAATGGGAAGGTCCAAGGGACACAGTAAACCTGCAGGGCTGCATCAAAATGTAAAACTGGTGACACTGGAAACGCTCAAAACATAGACCGTAAGAAGACTCAGTTTTCTTGTACTTAAGTCGGCGTTGTGTCTCTTATATTTAATTCCGATGCTATTTCTGTGTATCATCGTCAATGGGAAGATCCAAGGGATACAGTAAAGCTGCAGAGGTGCATCGGAATGTAAAACTGGTGACACAGGAAACGCTCAAAACATAGACAATAGGAAGACTCAGTCTTCCCGTACCTAAGTCGGCATTGTGTCTCTTATATTTAATTCCAATGCAATTTCTGTGTTTCATCGTCAATGGGAAGGTCCAATGGATACAGAAAACCTGCAGAGGTGCATCGGAATGTAAAACTAGTCACACAGGAAACGCTCAAAGCATAGACAGTAGGAAGACCCAGTCTTCCTGTACTTAAGTCGGCATTTTGTCCCTTACATTTAATTCCGATGCAATTTCTGTGCTTCATCGTCAATGGGAAGGTAGAATGGATACAGTAAACCTGCAGAGGTGTATCGGAATGTAAAACTGATGAAACAGGAAACGCCCAAAAAATAGACTGTTGGAAGACTCAGTCTTCCTGTAATATGTCGGCAGCATTGTGTCTCTTATATGTAATTCCGATGCAATTTCTGTGTTTCATCGTCAATGGGAAGGTCGAAGGGACACAGTAAACCTGCAGAGGTGCATCGAAATGTAAAACTGGTGACACAGGAAACGCTCAAAGCATAGACAGTAGGAAGACTCAGTCTTCCTGTACTTAAGTCGGCATTTTGTCCCTTACATTTAATTCCGATGCAATTTCTGTGCTTCATCGTCAATGGGAAGGTAGAATGGATACAGTAAACCTGCAGAAGTGCATCGGAATGTAAAACTGGTGACACAGGATGCGCTCAAATCACGTAAGAAGACTCAGTTTTCTTCTACTAAGTCGTCATTGTGTCTCTTATATTTAATTCCGATGCAATTTCTGTGTTTCATCGTCACTGTGAAGATCCAAGGGATACAGTAAACGTGCAGAGGTGCATCGTAATGTAAAACTGGTGACACAGGAAACGCTCAAAACATAGACAGTTGGGAGACTCAGTCTTCCTGTAATATGTCGGCAGGATTGTGTCTCTTATATGTAATTCCGATGCAATTTCTGTGTTTCATCGTCAATGGGAAGGTCGAAGGGACACAGTAAACCTGCAGAGGTGGATCGAAATGTAAAACTGGTGACACAGCAAACGCTCAAAACAAAGAGAGTAGGAAGACTCATTCTCCCCGTACCTAAGTCGGCATTGTGTCTCTTATATTTAATTCCGATGCAATTTCTGTGTTTCGTCGTCAATGGGAAGGTCCAAGGGATACAGTAAAGCTGCAGAGGTGCATCGGAAGGTAAAACTGGTGACACAGGAAGCGCTCAAATCTTAGACCGTAAGCAGACTCAGTTTTCTTCTACTAAGTCGTCATTGTGTCTCTTATATTTAATTCCGATGCAATTTCTGTGTTTCATCGTCACTGTGAAGATCCAAGGGATACAGTAAACCTCCAGAGTTGCATCAAAATGTAAAACTGATGACACAGGAAATCCTCAAAACGTAGACAGAAGGAAGACTCAGTCTTCCTGTACCTAAGTCGGCATTGTGTCTCTTATATTAAATTCCGATGGAATTTCTGTGTTTCGTCGTCAATGGGAAGGTCCAAGGTATACAGTGAACCTGCAGAAGTGCATTGGAATGTAAAACTGGTGACAAAGGAAACGCTCAAATCATACACTGTAAGATGACTCAGTTTTCTTGTACTTAAGTCGATGTTGTGTCTCTTATATTTAATTCCGATGCAATTTCTGTGTTTCATCGTCAATGGAAGGTCCAATGGATACAGTAAACCAGCAGAGGTGCATCGGAATGTAAAACTGGTGACACAGGAAACGCTCAAAACATAGACAATAGAAAGACACACTCCTCCTGTACTTAAGACGACATTGTGTCTCTTCTATTTGATACCGATGCAATTTCTGTGTTTCATCGTCAATGGGAAAGTCGAAAGGAAACATGTGTACCTGCAGAGTTGCATCGGAATGTAAAACTGGTGACACAGGAGACGCTCAAAGCAAGGACAGTAGGAATACTCAGTCTTCCTGTACTTAAGTCGGCATTGTGTCTCTTATATTTAATTCCGATGCAATTTCTGTGTTTCATCGTCACTGTGAAGGTCCAAGGGATACAGTAAACATGCAGAGGTACATCGGAATGTAAAACTGGTGACACAGGAAACGCTCAAAACATAGACCGTAAGAAGACTCAGTTTTCTTGTACTTAAGTTGGCGTTGTGTCTCTTATATTTAATTCCAATGTAATTCCTGTGTTTCATCGTCAATGGGAAGGTCCAATGGATACAGTAAACCTGCAGAGGTGCATCGGAATGTAAAACGTGTGACGCAGGAAACGCTCAAAACATAGACAGTAGGAAGACTCAATGTTCCTGTACTTACGTCGGCATTGTGTCTCTTATATTTAATTCCGATGCAATTTCTGTGTTTCATCGTCAATGCGAAGATCCAAGGGATACAGTAAACCTGCAAAGGTGCATCGGAATGTAAAACTGGTGACACAGGAAACGCTCAAAACATTGACAGTAGGAAGACTCAGCCTTCCTGTTCTTAAGTCGGCATTGTGTCTCTTATATATAATTCCGATGCTGTTTCTGTGTTTCATCTTCAATGGGAATATCCAATGGATACAGTAAACCTGCAGAGGTGCATCGGAATGTAAAATTGGTGACGCAGGAAACGCTCAAATCAAAGACCGTAGGAAGACTCTATCTTCCTGTACTTAATTCGGCATTGTGTCTCTTATATTTAGTTCCGATGCAATTTCTGTGTTTCATCGTCAATGGGAAGATCCAAGGGATACAGTAAACCTGCAGCGGTGCATCGGAATGTAAAACTGGTGACACAGGACACGCTCAAAGCATAGACAGTAGGAAGACTCAGTCTTCCAGTACTTAAGTCGACATTGTGTCTCTTATATTTAACTCCGATGCAATTTCTGTGTTTCATCGTCACTGTGAAGGTCCAAGGGATACAGTAAACCTGCAGGGCTGCATCAAAATGTAAGACTGGTGACACTGGAAACGCTCAAAACATAGACAGTAGGAGGACTCAGTCTTCCTGTACTTAAGTCATCATTGTGTCTCTTATATTTAATTCCGATGCAATTTCTGTGTTTCATCGTCACTGTGAAGGTCCAAGGGATACAGTAAACGTGCAGAGGTGCATCGTAATGGAAAACTGGTGACACAGGAAACGCTCAAAACATAGACAGTAGGAGGACTCAGTCTTCCTTTACTTAAGTCGGCATGGTGTCTCTTATATTTAATTCCGAAGCAATTTCTGTGTTTCATCGTCAATGGGAAGGGCCAATGGATACAGCAAACCTGCAGAGGTGCATCGGAATGTAAAACTGGTGACACAGAAAATGCTCAAAACATAGACCGTAAGAAGACTCAGTTTTCTTGTACTTAAGTCGGCGTTGTGTCTCTTATATTTAATACCGATGCAATGTCTGTGTTTCATCGTCAATGGAAGGTCCAATGGATACAGTAAACCAGCAGAGGTGCATCGGAATGTAAAACTGGTGACACAGGAAACGCTCAAATTATAGACAATAGAAAGACACACTCTTCCTGTACTTAAGACGACATTGTGTCTCTTCTATTTAATACCGATGCAATTTCTGTGTTTCATCGTCAATGGGAAAGTCGAAAGGAAACAGTGTACGTGCAGAGGTGCATCGGAATGTAAAACTGGTGACACAGGAGACGCTCAAATCATAGACAGTAGGAAGACTCAGTCTTCCAGTACTTAAGTCGACATTGTGTCTCTTATATTTAACTCCGATGCAATTTCTGTGTTTCATCGTCACTGTGAAGGTCCAAGGGATACAGTAAACCTGCAGGGCTGCATCAAAATGTAAAACTGGTGACACTGGAAACGCTCAAAACATAGACCGTATGAAGACTCAGTTTTCTTGTACTTAAGTCGGCGTTGGGTCTCTTATATTTAATTCCGATGCTATTTCTGTGTTTCATCGTCAATGGGAAGATCCAAGGGATACAGTAAACCAGCAGAGGTGCATCGGAATGTAAAACTGGTGACACAGGAAACGCTCAAAACATAGACAGTAGGAAGACTCCTTCTTCCTGTACCTAAGTCGGCATTGTGTCTCTTATATTTAATTCCGATGCAATTTTTGTGTTTCATCGTCAATGGGAAGGTCCAAAGGATACAGTGAACCTGCAGAGGTGTCTTGGAATGCAATACTGGTGACGAAGGAAACGCTCAAATCATACACCGTAAGATGACTCAGTTTTCTTGTACTTAAGTCGGCGTTTGTATCTCTTATATTTAATTCCGATGCAATTTCTGTGTTTCATCGTCAATGGGAAGGTCCAATGGATACAGAAAACCTGCAGAGGTGCATCGGAATGTAAAACTAGTGACACAGGAAACGCTCAAAGCATAGACAGTAGGAAGACTCAGTCTTCCTGTACTTAAGTCGGCATTTTGTCCCTTATATTTAATTCCGATGCAATTTCTGTGCTTCATCGTCAATGGGAAGGTAGAATGGATACAATAAACCTGCAGAGGTGCATCGGAATGTAAAACTGATGACACAGGAAACGCTCAAAACATAGACAGTTGGAAGACTCAGTCTTCCTGTAATATGTCGGCAATATTGTGTCTCTTACATGTAATTCCGATGCAATTTCTGTGTTTCATCGTCAATGGGAAGGTCGAAGGGACACAGTAAACCTGCAGAGGTGGATCGAAATGTAAAACTGGTGACACAGGAAACGCTCAAAACAAAGAGAGTAGGAAGACTCAGTCTCCCCGTACCTAAGTCGGCATTGTGTCTCTTATATTTAATTCCGATGCAATTTCTGTGTTTCGTCGTCAATGGGAAGGTCCAAGGGATACAGTAAAGCTGCAGAGGTGCATCGGAAGGTAAAACTGGTGACACAGGAAGCGCTCAAATCTTAGACCGTAAGCAGACTCAGTTTTCTTCTACTAAGTCGTCATTGTGTCTCTTATATTTAATTCCGATGCGATTTCTGTGTTTCATCGTCACTGTGAAGATCCAAGGGATACAGTAAACCTCCAGAGTTGCATCAAAATGTAAAACTGATGACACAGGAAATCCTCAAAACGTAGACAGAAGGAAGACTCAGTCTTCCTGTACCTAAGTCGGCATTGTGTCTCTTATATTTAATTCCGATGGAATTTCTGTGTTTCGTCGTCAATGGGAAGGTCCAAGGGATACAGTGAACCTGAAGAAGTGCATTGGAATGTAAATCTGGTGACAAAGGAAACGCTCAAATCATACACCGTAAGATGACTCAGTTTTCTTGTACTTAAGTCGATGTTGTGTCTCTTATATTTAATTCCGATGCAATTTCTGTGTTTCATCGTCAATGGAAGGTCCAATGGATACAATAAACCAGCAGAGGTGCATCGGAATGTAAAACTGGTGACACAGGAAACGCTCAAAACATAGACAATAGAAAGACACACTCTTCCTGTACTTAAGACGACATTGTGTCTCTTCTATTTAATACCGATGCAATTTCTGTGTTTCATCGTCAATGGGAAAGTCGAAAGGAAACATGTGTACCTGCAGAGGTGCATCGGAATGTAAAACTGGTGACACAGGAGACTCTCAAAGCAAGGACAGTAGGAATACTCAGTCTTCCTGTACTTAAGTCGGCATTGTGTCTCTTATATTTAATTCCGATGCAATTTCTGTGTTTCATCGTCACTGTGAAGGTCCAAGGTATACAGTAAACATGCAGAGGTACATCGGAATGTAAAACTGGTGACACAGGAAACTCTCAAAACATAGACAGTAGGAAGACTTAGTCTTGCTGTACTTATGACGTCATTGTGTCTCTTATATTTAATTCCGATGCAATTTCTGTGTTTCATCACCAATGGGAAGGTCCAAGGGAGACAGTAAACCTGCAGAGGTGCATCAGAATTTAAAACTGGTGACACTGGAAACGCTCAAAACATAGACCGTAAGAAGACTCAGTTTTCTTGTACTTAAGTTGGCGTTGTGTCTCTTATATTTAATTCCAATGTAATTCCTGTGTTTCATCGTCAATGGGAAGGTCCAATGGATACAGTAAACCTGCAGAGGTGCATCGGAATGTAAAACGTGTGACGCAGGAAACGCTCATAACATAGACAGTAGGAAGACTCAATGTTCCTGTACTTACGTCGGCATTGTGTCTCTTATATTTAATTCCGATGCAATTTCTGTGTTTCATCGTCAATGCGAAGATCCAAGGGATACAGTAAACCTGCAAAGGTGCATCGGAATGTAAAACTGGTGACACAGGAAACGCTCAAAAGATAGACAGTAGGAAGACTCAGCCTTCCTGTTCTTAAGTCGGCATTGTGTCTCTTATATATAATTCCGATGCTATTTCTGTGTTTCATCTTCAATGGGAATGTCCAATGGATACAGTAAACCTGCAGAGGTGCATCGGAATGTAAAACTGGTGAAGCAGGAAACGCTCAAATCAAAGACCGTAGGAAGACTCCATCTTCCTGTACTTAATTCGGCATTGTGTCTCTTATATTTAGTTCCGATGCAATTTCTGTGTTTCATCGTCAATGGGAAGATCCAAGGGATACAGTAAACCTGCAGCGGTGCATCGGAATGTAAAACTGGTGACACAGGAAATGCTCAAAACATAGACAGTAGGAAGACTCATCCTTCCTGTACTTAAGTCGGCATTGTGTCTCTTATATTTAATTCCGATGCTATTTCTGTGTTTCATCGTCAATGGGAAGGTCCAAGGGATACATTAAAACTGCAGAGGTGCATCGGAATGTAAAACTGGTGACACAGGAAACGCTCAAATCATAGACAGTAGGAAGACTCAGTCTTCCTGTACTTCAGTCATCATTGTGTCTCTTATATTTAATTCCGATGCAATTTCTGAGTTTCATCGTCAATGGGAAGATCCAAGGGATACAGTAAACCTGCAGCGGTGCATCGGAATGTAAAACTGGTGACACAGGAAACGCACAAATCATACACAGTAGGAAGACTCAATGTTCCTGTACTTAAGTCGGCATTGTGTCTCTTATATTTAATTCCGATGCGAGTTCTGTGTTTCATCGCCAATGGGAAGGCCCAAGAAATACAGTAAACCTGCAGAGTAGCATCGGAATGTAAAACTGGTGACACAGGACACGCTCAAAACATAGACAGTAGGAAGACTCAGTCTTCCTGTACTTAAGTCGGCATTGTGTCTCTTATATTTAATTTCGATGCAATTTCTGTGTTTCATCGTCAATGGGAAGGTCCAATGGATACAGTAAACCTGCAGAGGTGCATCGGAATGTAAAACCGGAGACACAGGAAACGCTAAAAACATTGACCGTGAGAAGACTCAGTTTCCTTGTACTTATGTCGGCGTTGTGTCTCTTATTTTTAATTCCGATACAATTTCCGAGCTTCATCGTCAATGGGAAGGTCCTAGGAACACAGTAAACCTGCAGAGGTGCACCGGAATGTAAAACTGGTGACACGGGAAACGGTCGAAACATAGACCTTAAGAAGACTCCGTTTTCTTGTACTTAAGTCGGCATTGTGTCTCTTATATTTAATTCCGATGCAATATCTGTGTTTCATCGTCACTGTGAAAGTCCAAGGGATACAGTAAACCTGCAGAGGTTCATCGGAATGTGAAACTGGTGACACAGGAAACGCTCAAATCAGAGACAGTAGGATGACTCAGCCTTCCTGTTTTTAAGTCAGCATTGTGTCTCTTATATTTAATTATGATGCTATTTCTGTGTTTCATCGTCAAGGGGAAGGTCCAAGGGATACAGTAAACGTGCAGAGGTGCATCGTAATGTAAAACTGGTGACACAGGAAACGCTCAAAACATAGACAGTAGGAGGACTCAGTCTTCCTGTACTTCAGTCGGCATTGTCTCTCTTATATTTAATTCCGATGCAATTTCTGTGTTTCATCGCCAATGGGAAGGTCCAAGGGATACAGTAAACCTGCAGAGGTGCATCGGAATGTAAAACTGGTGACACAGATAATGCTCAAAACATAGACCGTAAGAAGACTCAGTTTTCTTGTACTTAAGTCGGCGTTGGGTCTTTTATATTTAATTCCGATGCAATTTCTGTGTTTCATCGTCAATGGAAGGTCCAATGGATACAGTAAACCAGCAGAGGTGCATCGGAATGTAAAACTGGTGACACAGGAAACGCTCAAAACATAGACAATAGAAAGACACACTCTTCCTGTACTTAAGACGACATTGTGTCTCTTCTATGTAATACAGATGCAATTTCTGTGTTTCATCGTCAATCGGAAGGTCGAAAGGTAACAGTGTACCTGCAGAGGTGCATCGGAATGTAAAACTGGTGACACAGGAGACGCTCAAAGCATAGACAGTAGGATGACTCAGTCTTCCTGTACTTAAGTCGGCATTCTGTCTCTTATACTTAATTCCGATGCAATTTCTGTGTTTCATCGACACTGTGAAGGTCCAAGGGATACAGTAAACATGCAGAGGTGCATCGGAATGTAAAACTGGTGACACAGGAAACGCTCAAAACATAGACAGTAGGAAGACTTAGTCTTCCTGTACTTATGACGTCATTGTGTCTCTTATATTTAATTCCGATGCATTTTCTGTCTTTCATCGCCAACGGGAAAGTCCAAGGGAAACAGTAAACCTGCAGAGGTGCATCAGAATTTAAAACTGGTGACACTGGAAACGCTCAAAACATAGACCGTAAGAAGACTCGGTTTTCTTGTACTTAAGTCGGCGTTGTGTCTCTTATATTTAATTCCAATGCAATTCCTGTGTTTCATCGTCAATGGGAAGGTCCAATGGATACAGTAAACCTGCAGAGGTGCATCGGAATGTAAAACGTGTGACGCAGGAAACGCTCAAAACATAGGCAGTAGGAAGACTCAATGTTCCTGTACTTACGTCGGCATTGTGTCTCTTATATTTAATTCCAATGCAATTTCTGTGTTTCATCTTCAATGGGAATGTCCAATGAATACAGTAAACCTGCAGAGGTGCATCGGAATGTAAAATTGGTGACGCAGGAAATGCTCAAATCATAGACCGTAGGAAGACTCTATCTTCCTGTACTTAAGTCGGCATTGTGCCTCTTATATTTAATTCCGATGCAATTTCTGTGTTTCATCGTCAATGGGAAGATCCAAGGGATACAGTAAACCTGCAGCGGTGCATCGGAATGTAAAACTGGTGACACAGGAAATGCTCAAAACATAGGCTGTAGGAAGACTCATCCTTCCTGTACTTATGTCGGCATTGTGTCTCTTATATTTAATTCTGATGCAATTTCTGTGTTTCATCGTCAATGGGAAGGTCCAAGGGATACAGTAACCCTGCAGAGGTGCATCGGAATGTAAAACTGGTGACACAGGAAGCGCTCATAACAAACACCCAAAGAAGACTGAGTTTTCCTGTACTTAAGTCGGCATTGTGTTTCTTATATTTAATTTCGATGCAATTTCTGTGTTTCATCGTCAATGGGAAGGTCCAATGGATACAGTAAACCTGCAGAGGTGCATCAGAATGTAAAACTGGTGACACAGGAAACGCTAAAAACATAGACCGTGAGAAGACTCAGTTTCCTTGTACTTATGTCGGCGTTGTGTCTCTTATATTTAATTCCGTTGCAATTACTGAGCTTCATCGTCAATGGGAAGGTCCTAGGAACACAGTAAACCTGCAGAGGTGCATCGGAATGTAAAACTGGTGACACGGGAAACGGTCAAATCATAGACCTTAAGAAGACTCCGTTTTCTTGTACTTAAGTCGGCATTGTGTCTCTTATATTTAATTCCGATGCAATATCTGTGTTTCATCGTCACTGTGAAACTCCAAGGGATACAGTAAACCTGCAGAGGTTCATAGGAATGTGAAACTGGTGACACAGGAAACGCTCAAAACATAGACAGTAGGAAGACTCAGCCTTCCTGTTCTTAAGTCAGCATTGTGTCTCTTATATTTAATTCCGATGCTATTTCTGTGTTTCATCGTCAATGGGAAGGTCCATTGGATACAGAAAACCTGCAGAGGTGCATCGGAATGTAAAATTGGTGACGCAGGAAACGCTCAAAACATAGGCAGTAGGAAGACTCAATCTTCCTGTACTTAAGTCGGCATTGTGTCTCTTCTATTTAATTCCGATGCCATTTCTGAGTTTCATCGCCAATGGGAAGGTCCAAGGGATAGAGTAAACCTGCAGAGCTGCATCGGAATGTAAAACTGGTGACACAGGAAACGCTCAAAACATAGACAATAGAAAGACACACTCTTCCTGTACTTAAGACGTCATTGTGTCTCTTATATTTAATTCCGATGCCATTTCTGTGTTTCATCGTCAATGCGAAGGTCGAAGGGAAACAGTATACCTGCAGAGGTGCATCGGAATGTAAAACTGGTGACAAGGGAAACGCTCAAAACATAGACAGTAGGAAGACACAGTCTTTCTGTACTTAAGTCGGCATGGTGTCTCTTATATTTAATTCCGTTGACATTTGTGAGCTTCATCGTCAATGGGAAGGTCGAAGGGAAACAGTATACCTGCAGAGGTGCATCGGAATGTAAAACTAATGACAAGGGAAACGCTCAAAACATAGACAGTAGGGAGACTCTGTCTTCTTGTACTTAAGTCGGCATTGTGTCTCTTATACTTATTTCCGATGAAATTTCTGAGCTTCATCGTCAATGGGAAGGTCCTAGGAACACAGTAAACCTGCAGAGGTGCATCGGAATGTAAAACTGGTGACACGGGAAACGCTCAAAACATAGACCTTAAGAAGACTCAGTTCTCTTGTACTTAAGTCGGCATTGTGTCTCTTATATTTAATTCTGATGCAATATCTGTGTTTCATCGTCACTGTGAAATTCCAAGGGATACAGTAAACCTGCAGAGGTTCATCGGAATGTGAAACTGGTGACACAGTAAACGCTCAAAACATAGACAGTAGGAAGACTCAATGTTTCTGTACTTAGGTCGGCATTGTGTCTCTTATATTTAGAATCGATGCAATTTCTGTGTTTCATCGTCAATGGGAAAATCCAAGGGATACAGTAACCTGCAGAGGTGCATCGGAATGTAAAACTGGTGAAACAGGAAACGCTCAAAACAATGACAGTAGGAAGACTCAGCCTTCCTGTATTTAAGTCGGCATTGTATCTCTTATATTTAATCCCGATGCTATTTCTGTGTTTCATCGTCAATGGGAAGGTCCAATGGATACAGTAAACCTGCAGAGGTGCATCGGAATGTAAAATTGGTGACGCACGGAAACGCTCAAAACATTGGCAGTAGGAAGACTCAAACTTCCAGTACTTAAGTCGGCATTGTGTCTCTTCTATTTAAATCCGATGGAATTTCTGTGTTTCATCGTCAATGGGAAGATCCAAGGGATACAGTAAACCTGCAGAGGTGCATCGGAATGTAAAACTGGTGACACAGGAAATGCTCAAAACATAGACAGTAGGAAGACACAGCCTTCCTGTACTTAAGTCGGCATTGTGTCTCTTATATTTAATTCCGATGCTATTTCTGTGTTTCATCGTCAATGGGAAGGTCCAATGGATACAGTAAACCTGCAAAGGTGCATTGGAATGTAAAACAGGTGACACAGGAAGCGGTCAAATCATAGGCCCTAAGAAGACTCAGTTTTCTTCTACTGAAGTCGGCATTGTGTCTCTTATATTTAATTTGATGCAACTTCTGTGTTTCATCGTCACTATTAAGGTCCAAGGGATACAGTAAACATGCAGAGGTGCATCAAAATGTAAAACTGATGACACAGGGAACGCTCATAACATAGACAGTAGGAAGACTCAGTCTTCCTGTACCTAAGTCGGCATTGTGTCTCTTATATTTAATTCCGATGCAATTTCTGCGTGTCGTCGTCAACGGGAAAGTCCAAGGGATACAGTAAACCTGCAAAGGTGCATTGGACCGTAAAACTGGTGACACAGGAAACGCTCAAAACATAGACAGTAGGGAGACTCAGTCTTTCTGTACTTAAGTCGGCATTGTGTCTCTTATATTTAATTCCGATGCAATTTCTGTGTTTCATCGTCAATGGGAAGGAACTAGGGATACAGTATGCCTGCAGAGGTGCATCGGAATGTAAAACTGGTGACACAGGAAGCGCTCATAACATAGACCCTAAGAAGACTCAGTTTTCTTGTACTTAAGTCGGCATTGTGTCTTTTATATTTAATTCCGATGCAATTTCTGTGTTTCATCGTCACTGTGAAGGTCCAAGGGATACAGTAAACCTGCAGAGGTGCATCGGAATGTAAAACTGGTGATACAGGACACGCTCAAATCATAGACAGTAGGAAGACTCAGTCTTCCTTTACTTAAGTCGGCATGGTGTCTCTTATATTTAATTCCGATGCAATTTCTGAGCTTCATCGTCAATGGGAAGGTCGAAGGGAATCAGTATACCTGCAGAGGTGCATCGGAATGTAAAACTGGTGACCCAGGATACGCTCAAAACATAGACAGTAGGAAGACTGAGTCTACCTATACTTAAGTCGGCATGGTGTCTCTTATATTTAATTCCGATGCATTTTCTGTGTTTCATCGTCAATGGGAAGGTCCAATGGATACAGTAAACCTGCAGAGGTGCATCGGAATGTAAAACTGGTGATACAGGACTCGCTCAAATCATAGACAATAGGAGGACTCAGTCTTCTTGTACTTAAGTCGGCATGGTGTCTCTTATATTTAATTCCGATGCAATTTGTGAGCTTCATCGTCAATGGGAAGGTCGAAGGGAAACAGTATACCTGCAGAGGTGCATCGGAATGTAAAACTGGTGACACAGGAAGCGCTCATAACATAGACCCTTAGAAAACTCAGTTTTCTTGTACTTAAGTCGGTATTGTGTCTTTTATATTTAATTCCGATGCAATTTCTGTGTTTCATCGTCACTGTGAAGGTCCAAGTGATACAGGAAACCTGCAGAGGTGCATCGGAATGTAAAACTGGTGATACAGGACTCGCTCAAATCATAGACAATAGGAGGACTCAGTCTTCCTTTACTTAAGTCGGCATGGTGTCTCTTATATTTAATTCCGATGCAATTTGTGAGCTTCATCGTCAATGGGAAGGTCGAAGGGAAACAGTATACCTGCAGAGGTGCATCGGAATGTAAAACTGGTGACAAGGGAAACGCTCAAAACATAGACAGTAGGGAGTCTCAGTCTTCCTGTACTTAAGTCGGCATTGTGTCTCTTATACTTATTTCCGATGCAATTTCTGAGCTTCATCGTCAATGGGAAGGTCCTAGGAACACAGTAAACCTGCAGAGGTGCATCGGAATGTAAAACTGGTGACACGGGAAACGCTCAAAACATAGACCTTAAGAAGACTCAGTTTTCTTGTACTTAAGTCGGCATTGTGTCTCTTATATTTAATTCTGAAGCAATATCTGTGTTTCATCGTCACTGTGAAATTCCAAGGGATACAGTAAACCTGCAGAGGTTCATCGGAATGTGAAACTGGTGACACAGTAAACGCTCAAAACATAGACAGTAGGATGAATCAACGTTTCTGTACTTAGGTCGGCATTGTGTCTCTTATATTTAGATCCGATGCAATTTCTGTGTTTCATCGTCAAAGGGAAAATCCAAGGGATACAGTAAACCTGCAGAGGTGCATCGGAATGTAAAACTGGTGACACAGGAAGCGGTCAAATCATAGGCCCTAAGAAGACTCAGTTTTCTTGTACTGAAGTCGGCATTGTGTCTCTTATATTTAATTTGATGCAATTTCTGTGTTTCATCGCCACTATGAAGGTCCGAGGGATACAGTAAACCTGCAGAGGTGCATCAAAATGTAAAACTGATGATACAGGGAACGCTCATAACATAGACAGTAGGAAGACTCAGTCTTCCTGTACCTAAGTCGGCATTGTGTCTCTTATATTTAATTCCGATGCAATTTCTGCGTGTCGTCGTCAACGGGAAAGTCCAAGGGATACAGTAAACCTGCAGAGGTTCATAGGAATGTGAAACTGGTGACACAGGAAACGCTCAAAACATAGACAGTAGGAAGACTCAGCCTTCCTGTTCTTAAGTCAGCATTGTGTCTCTTATATTTAATTCCGATGCTATTTCTGTGTTTCATCGTCAATGGGAAGGTCCATTGGATACAGAAAACCTGCAGAGGTGCATCGGAATGTAAAATTGGTGACGCAGGAAACGCTCAAAACATAGGCAGTAGGAAGACTCAATCTTCCTGTACTTAAGTCGGCATTGTGTCTCTTCTATTTAATTCCGATGCAATTTCTGTGTTTCATCGTCAATGGGAAGATCCAAGGGATACAGTAAACCTGCAGAGGTGCATTTGAATGTAAAACTGATGACACAGGAAGCGCTCAAAACATAGACAATAGGAAGACTCAGTCTTCCTGAACTTAAGTCAGCATTGTGTCTCTTATATTTAATTCCCATGCAATTTCTGTATTTCATCGTCACTGTGAATGTCCAAGGGATACAGTGAACCTTCAGAGGTGCATCGGAATGTAAAACTGGTGACACAGGAAACGCTCAAAACATAGACAGTAGGAAGACTCAGTCTTCCTGTACTTCAGTTGGCATTGTGTCTCTTATATTTAATTCCGATGCCATTTCTGAGTTTCATCGCCAATGGGAGGGTCCAAGGGATACAGTAAACCAGCAGAGCTGCATCGGAATGTAAAACTGGTGACACAGGAAACGCTCAAAACATAGACAATAGAAAGACACACTCTTCCTGTACTTAAGACGTCATTGTGTCTCTTATATTTAATTCCGATGCCATTTCTGTGTTTCATCGTCACTGTGAAGGTGCAAGTGATACAGGAAACCTGCAGAGGTGCATCGGAATGTAAAACTGGTGATACAGGACTCGCTCAAATCATAGACAATAGGAGGACTCAGTCTTCCTTTACTTAAGTCGGCATGGTGTCTCTTATATTTAATTCCGATGCAATTTGTGAGCTTCATCGTCAATGGGAAGGTCGAAGGGAAACAGTATACCTGCAGAGGTGCATCGGAATGTAAAACTGGTGACAAGGGAAACGCTCAAAAACATAGACAGTAGGGAGTCTCAGTCTTCTTGTACTTAAGTCGGCATTGTGTCTCTTATACTTATTTCCGATGCAATTTCTGAGCTTCATCGTCAATGGGAAGGTCCTAGGAACACAGTAAACCTGCAGAGGTGCATCGGAATGTAAAACTGGTGACACGGGAAACGCTCAAAACATAGACCTTAAGAAGACTCAGTTTTCTTGTACTTAAGTCGGCATTGTGTCTCTTATATTTAATTCTGAAGCAATATATGTGTTTCATCGTCACTGTGAAATTCCAAGGGATACAGTAAACCTGCAGAGGTTCATCGGAATGTGAAACTGGTGACACAGTAAACGCTCAAAACATAGACAGTAGGAAGACTCAATGTTTCTGTACTTAGGTCGGCATTGCGTCTCTTATATTTAGATCCGATGCAATTTCTGTGTTTCATCGTCAAAGGGAAAATCCAAGGGATACAGTAAACCTGCAGAGGTGCATCGGAATGTAAAACTGGTGAAACAGGAAACGCTCAAAACATAGACAGTAGGAAGACTCAGCCTTCCTGTATTTAAGTCGGCATTGTGTCTCTTATATTTAATCCCGATGCTATATCTGTGTTTCATCGTCAATGGGAAGGTCCAATGGATACAGTAAACCTGCAGAGGTGCATCGGAATGTAAAATTGGTGACGCACGGAAACTCTCAAAACATAGGCAGTAGGAAGACTCAATCTTCCAGTACTTAAGTCGGCATTGTGTCTCTTCTATTTAAATCGGATGGAATTTCTGTGTTTCATCGTCAATGGGAAGATCCAAGGGATACAGTAAACCTGCAGAGGTGCATCGGAATGTAAAACTGGTGACACAGGAAATGCTCAAAACATAGACAGTAGGAAGACTCAGCCTTCCTGTACTTAAGTCGGCATTGTGTCTCTTATATTTAATTCCGATGCTATTTCTTTGTTTCATCGTCAATGGGAAGGTCCAATTGATACAGTAAACCTGCAAAGGTGCATTGGAATGTAAAACTGGTGACACACGAAGCGGTCAAATCATAGGCGCTAAGAAGACTCAGTTTTCTTGTACTGAAGTCGGCATTGTGTCTCTTATATTTAATTTGATGCAATTTCTGTGTTTCATCGTCACTATGAAGGTCCAAGGGATACAGGAAACCTGCAGAGGTGCATCAAAATGTAAAACTGGTGACACAGGAAACGCTAAAAACATAGACCCTGAGAAGACTCAGTTTCCTTGTACTTATGTCGGCGTTGTGTCTCTTATATTTAATTCCGTTGCAATTACTGAGCTTCATCGTCAATGGGAAGGTCCTAGGAACACAGTAAACCTGCAGAGGTGCATCGGAATGTAAAACTGGTGACACGGGAAACGGTCAAATCATAGACCTTAAGAAGACTCCGTTTTCTTGTACTTAAGTCGGCATTGTGTCTCTTATATTTAATTCCGATGCAATATCTGTGTTTCATCCTCACTGTGAAAGTCCAAGGGATACAGTAAACCTGCAGAGGTTCATAGGAATGTGAAACTGGTGACACAGGAAACGCTCAAAACATAGACAGTAGGAAGACTCAGCCTTCCTGTTCTTAAGTCAGCATTGTGTCTCTTATATTTAATTCCGATGCTATTTCTGTGTTTCATCGTCAATGGGAAGGTCCATTGGATACAGAAAACCTGCAGAGGTGCGTCGGAATGTAAAATTGGTGACGCAGGAAACGTTCAAAACATAGGCAGTAGGAAGACTCAATCTTCCTGTACTTAAGTCGGCATTGTGTCTCTTCTATTTAATTCCGATGCAATTTCTGTGTTTCATCGTCAATGGGAAGAACGAAGGGATACAGTAAACCTGCAGAGGTGCATTTGAATGTAAAACTGATGACACAGGAAGCGCTCAAAACATAGACAATAGGAAGACTCAGTCTTCCTGTACTTCAGTTGGCATTGTGTCTCTTATATTTAATTCCGATGCCATTTCTGAGTTTCATCGCCAATGGGAGGGTCCAAGGGATACAGTAAACCAGCAGAGCTGCATCGGAATGTAAAACTGGTGACACAGGAAACGCTCAAAACATAGACAATAGAAAGACACACTCTTCCTGTACTTAAGACGTCATTGTGTCTCTTATATTTAATTCCGATGCCATTTCTGTGTTTCATCGTCAATGCGAAGGTCGAAGGGAAACAGTATACCTGCAGAGGTGCATCGGAATGTAAAACTGGTGACTAGGGAAACGCTCAAAACATAGACAGTAGGAAGACACAGTCTTTCTGTACTTAAGTCGGCATGGTGTCTCTTATATTTAATTCCGTTGACATTTGTGAGCTTCATCGTCAATGGGAAGGTCGAAGGGAAACAGTATACCTGCAGAGGTGCATCGGAATGTAAAACTGGTGACAAGGGAAACGCTCAAAACATAGACAGTAGGGAGACTCTGTCTTCTTGTACTTAAGTCGGCATTGTGTCTCTTATACTTATTTCCGATGCAATTTCTGAGCTTCATCGTCAATGGGAAGGTCCTAGGAACACAGTAAACCTGCAGAGGTGCATCGGAATGTAAAACTGGTGACATGGGAAACGCTCAAAACATAGACCTTAAGGAGACTCAGTTCTCTTGTACTTAAGTCGGCATTGTGTCTCTTATATTTAATTCTGATGCAATATCTGTGTTTCATCGTCACTGTGAAATTCCAAGGGATACAGTAAACCTGCAGAGGTTCATCGGAATGTGAAACTGGTGACACAGTAAACGCTCAAAACATAGACAGCAGGAAGACTCAATGTTTCTGTACTTAGGTCGGCATTGTGTCTCTTATATTTAGAATCGATGCAGTTTCTGTGTTTCATCGTCAATGGGAAAATCCAAGGGATACAGTAACCTGCAGAGGTGCATCGGAATGTAAAACTGGTGAAACAGGAAACGCTCAAAACATAGACAGTGGGAAGACTCAGCCTTCCTGTATTTAAGTCGGCATTGTGTCTCTTATATTTAATCCCGATGCTATTTCTGTGTTTCATCGTCAATGGGAAGGTCCAATGGATACAGTAAACCTGCAGAGGTGCATCGGAATGTAAAATTGGTGACGCACGGAAACGCTCAAAACATTGGCAGTAGGAAGACTCAAACTTCCAGTACTTAAGTCGGCATTGTGTCTCTTCTATTTAAATCCGATGGAATTTCTGTGTTTCATCGTCAATGGGAAGATCCAAGGGATACAGTAAACCTGCAGAGGTGCATCGGAATGTAAAACTGGTGACACAGGAAATGCTCAAAACATAGACAGTAGGAAGACTCAGCCTTCCTGTACTTAAGTCAGCATTGTGTCTCTTATATTTAATTCCGATGCTATTTCTGTGTTTCATTGTCAATGGGAAGGTCCAATGGATACAGTAAACCTGCAAAGGTGCATTGGAATGTAAAACAGGTGACACAGGAAGCGGTCAAATCATAGGCCCTAAGAAGACTCAGTTTTCTTCTACTGAAGTCGGCATTGTGTCTCTTATATTTAATTTGATGCAATTTCTGTGTTTCATCGTCACTATTAAGGTCCAAGGGATACAGTAAACCTGCAGAGGTGCATCAAAATGTAAAACTGATGACACAGGGTACGCTCATAACATAGACAGTAGGAAGACTCAGTCTTCCTGTCCCTAAGTCGGCATTGTGTCTCTTATATTTAATTCCGATGCAATTTCTGCGTGTCGTCGTCAACGGGAAAGTCCAAGGGATACAGTAAACCTGCAAAGGTGCATTGGAACGTAAAACTGGTGACACAGGAAACGCTCAAAACATAGACAGTAGGAAGACTCAGTCTTTCTGTACTTAAGTCGGCATTGTGTCTCTTATATTTAATTCCAATTCAATATCTGTGTTTCATCGTCACTGTGAAAGTCCAAGGGATACAGTAAACATGCAGAGGTGCATCGGAATGTAAAACTGGTGACACAGGAAGCGCTCATAACATAGACCCTAAGAAGACTCAGTTTTCTTGTACTTAAGTCGGCATTGTGTCTTTTATATTTAATTCCGATGCAATTTCTGTGTTTCATCGTCACTGTGAAGGTCCAAGGGATACAGTAAACCTGCAGAGGTGCATCGGAATGTAAAACTGGTGATACAGGACACGCTCAAAACATAGACAGTAGGAAGACTCAGCCTTCCTGTTCTTAAGTCAGCATTGTGTCTCTTATATTTAATTCCGATGCTATTTCTGTGTTTCATCGTCAATGGGAAGGTCCATTGGATACAGAAAACCTGCAGAGGTGCGTCGGAATGTAAAATTGGTGACGCAGGAAACGTTCAAAACATAGGCAGTAGGAAGACTCAATCTTCCTGTACTTAAGTCGGCATTGTGTCTCTTCTATTTAATTCCGATGTAATTTCTGTGTTTCATCGTCAATGGGAAGATCGAAGGGATACAGTAAACCTGCAGAGGTGCATTTGAATGTAAAACTGATGACACAGGAAGCGCTCAAAACATAGACAATAGGAAGACTCAGTCTTCCTGTACTTCAGTTGGCATTGTGTCTCTTATATTTAATTCCGATGCCATTTCTAGTTTCATCGCCAATGGGAGGGTCCAAGGGATACAGTAAACCAGCAGAGCTGCATCGGAATGTAAAACTGGTGACACAGGAAACGCTCAAAACATAGACAATAGAAAGACACACTCTTCCTGTACTTAAGACGTCATTGTGTCTCTTATATTTAATTCCGATGCAATTTCTGTGTTTCATCGTCAATGCGATGGTCGAAGGGAAACAGTATACCTGCAGAGGTGCATCGGAATGTAAAACTGGTGACTAGGGAAACGCTCAAAACATAGGCAGTAGGAAGACACAGTCTTTCTGTACTTAAGTCGGCATGGTGTCTCTTATATTTAATTCCGTTGACATTTGTGAGCTTCATCGTCAATGGGAAGGTCGAAGGGAAACAGTATACCTGCAGAGGTGCATCGGAATGTAAAACTGGTGACAAGGGAAACGCTCAAAACATAGACAGTAGGGAGACTCTGTCTTCTTGTACTTAAGTCGGCATTGTGTCTCTTATACTTATTTCCGATGCAATTTCTGAGCTTCATCGTCAATGGGAAGGTCCTAGGAACACAGTAAACCTGCAGAGGTGCATCGGAATGTAAAACTGGTGACACGGGAAACGCTCAAAACATAGACCTTAAGAAGACTCAGTTCTCTTGTACTTAAGTCGGCATTGTGTCTCTTATATTTAATTCTGATGCAATATCTGTGTTTCATCGTCACTGTGAAATTCCAAGGGATACAGTAAACCTGCAGAGGTTCATCGGAATGTGAAACTGGTGACACAGTAAACGCTCAAAACATAGACAGTAGGAAGACTCAATGTTTCTGTACTTAGGTCGGCATTGTGTCTCTTATATTTAGAATCGATGCAATTTCTGTGTTTCATCGTCAATGGGAAAATCCAAGGGATACAGTAACCTGCAGAGGTGCATCGGAATGTAAAACTGGTGAAACAGGAAACGCTCAAAACATAGACAGTAGGAAGACTCAGCCTTCCTGTATTTAAGTCGGCATTGTGTCTCTTATATTTAATCCCGATGCTATTACTGTGTTTCATCGTCAATGGGAAGGTCCAATGGATACAGTAAACCTGCAGAGGTGCATCGGAATGTAAAATTGGTGACGCACGGAAACGCTCAAAACATTGGCAGTAGGAAGACTCACACTTCCAGTACTTAAGTCGGCATTGTGTCTCTTCTATTTAAATCCGATGGAATTTCTGTGTTTCATCGTCAATGGGAAGATCCAAGGGATACAGTAAACCTGCAGAGGTGCATCGGAATGTAAAACTGGTGACACAGGAAATGCTCAAAACATAGACAGTAGGAAGACTCAGCCTTCCTGTACTTAAGTCAGCATTGTGTCTCTTATATTTAATTCCGATGCTATTTCTGTGGTTCATCGTCAATGGGAAGGTCCAATGGATACAGTAAACCTGCAAAGGTGCATTGGAATGTAAAACAGGTGACACAGGAAGCGGTCAAATCATAGGCCCTAAGAAGACTCAGTTTTCTTCTACTGAAATCGGCATTGTGTCTCTTATATTTAATTTGATGCAATTTCTGTGTTTCATCGTCACTATTAAGGTCCAAGGGATACAGTAAACCTGCAGAGGTGCATCAAAATGTAAAACTGATGACACAGGGAACGCTCATAACATAGACAGTAGGAAGACTCAGTCTTCCTGTCCCTAAGTCGGCATTGTGTCTCTTATATTTAATTCCGATGCAATTTCTGCGTGTCGTCGTCAACGGGAAAGTCCAAGGGATACAGTAAACCTGCAAAGGTGCATTGGAACGTAAAACTGGTGACACAGGAAACGCTCAAAACATAGACAGTAGGAAGACTCAGTCTTTCTGTACTTAAGTCGGCATTGTGTCTCTTATATTTAATTCCAATTCAATATCTGTGTTTCATCGTCACTGTGAAAGTCCAAGGGATACAGTAAACATGCAGAGGTGCATCGGAATGTAAAACTGGTGACACAGGAAGCACTCATAACATAGACCCTAAGAAGACTCAGTTTTCTTGTACTTAAGTCGGCATTGTGTCTTTTATATTTAATTCCGATGCAATTTCTGTGTTTCATCGTCACTGTGAAGGTCCAAGGGATACAGTAAACCTGCAGAGGTGCATCGGAATGTAAAACTGGTGATACAGGACACGCTCAAAACATAGACAGTAGGAAGACTCAGCCTTCCTGTTCTTAAGTCAGCATTGTGTCTCTTATATTTAATTCCGATGCTATTTCTGTGTTTCATCGTCAATGGGAAGGTCCATTGGATACAGAAAACTTGCAGAGGTGCGTCGGAATGTAAAATTGGTGACGCAGGAAACGTTCAAAACATAGGCAGTAGGAAGACTCAATCTTCCTGTACTTAAGTCGGCATTGTGTCTCTTCTATTTAATTCCGATGCAATTTCTGTGTTTCATCGTCAATGGGAAGATCGAAGGGATACAGTAAACCTGCAGAGGTGCATTTGAATGTAAAACTGATGACACAGGAAGCGCTCAAAACATAGACAATAGGAAGACTCAGTCTTCCTGTACTTCAGTTGGCATTGTGTCTCTTATATTTAATTCCGATGCCATTTCTGAGTTTCATCGCCAATGGGAGGGTCCAAGGGATACAGTAAACCAGCAGAGCTGCATCGGAATGTAAAACTGGTGACACAGGAAACGCTCAAAACATAGACAATAGAAAGACACACTCTTCCTGTACTTAAGACGTCATTGTGTCTCTTATATTTAATTCCGATGCCATTTCTGTGTTTCATCGTCAATGCGATGGTCGAAGGGAAACAGTATACCTGCAGAGGTGCATCGGAATGTAAAACTGGTGACTAGGGAAACGCTCAAAACATAGGCAGTAGGAAGACACAGCCTTTCTGTACTTAAGTCGGCATGGTGTCTCTTATATTTAATTCCGTTGACATTTGTGAGCTTCATCGTCAATGGGAAGGTCGAAGGGAAACAGTATACCTGCAGAGGTGCATCGGAATGTAAAACTGGTGACAAGGGAAACGCTCAAAACATAGACAGTAGGGAGACTCTGTCTTCTTGTACTTAAGTCGGCATTGTGTCTCTTATACTTATTTCCGATGCAATTTCTGAGCTTCATCGTCAATGGGAAGGTCCTAGGAACACAGTAAACCTGCAGAGGTGCATCGGAATGTAAAACTGGTGACACGGGAAACGCTCAAAACATAGACCTTAAGAAGACTCAGTTCTCTTGTACTTAAGTCGGCATTGTGTCTCTTATATTTAATTCTGATGCAATATCTGTGTTTCATCGTCACTGTGAAGGTCCAAGGGATACAGTAAACCTGCAGAGGTTCATCGGAATGTGAAACTGGTGACACAGTAAACGCTCAAAACATAGACAGTAGGAAGACTCAATGTTTCTGTACTTAGGTCGGCATTGTGTCTCTTATATTTAGAATCGATGCAATTTCTGTGTTTCATCGTCAATGGGAAAATCCAAGGGATACAGTAACCTGCAGAGGTGCATCGGAATGTAAAACTGGTGAAACAGGAAACGCTCAAAACATAGACAGTAGGAAGACTCAGCCTTCCTGTATTTAAGTCGGCATTGTGTCTCTTATATTTAATCCCGATGCTATTTCTGTGTTTCATCGTCAATGGGAAGGTCCAATGGATACAGTAAACCTGCAGAGGTGCATCGGAATGTAAAATTGGTGACGCACGGAAACGCTCAAAACATTGGCAGTAGGAAGACTCACACTTCCAGTACTTAAGTCGGCATTGTGTCTCTTCTATTTCAATCCGATGGAATTTCTGTGTTTCATCGTCAATGGGAAGATCCAAGGGATACAGTAAACCTGCAGAGGTGCATCGGAATGTAAAACTGGTGACACAGGAAATGCTCAAAACATAGACAGTAGGAAGACTCAGCCTTCCTGTACTTAAGTCAGCATTGTGTCTCTTATATTTAATTCCGATGCTATTTCTGTGTTTCATCGTCAATGGGAAGGTCCAATGGATACAGTAAACCTGCAAAGGTGCATTGGAATGTAAAACAGGTGACACAGGAAGCGGTCAAATCATAGGCCCTAAGAAGACTCAGTTTTCTTCTACTGAAATCGGCATTGTGTCTCTTATATTTAATTTGATGCAATTTCTGTGTTTCATCGTCACTATTAAGGTCCAAGGGATACAGTAAACCTGCAGAGGTGCATCAAAATGTAAAACTGATGACACAGGGAACGCTCATAACATAGACAGTAGGAAGACTCAGTCTTCCTGTCCCTAAGTCGGCATTGTGTCTCTTATATTTAATTCCGATGCAATTTCTGCGTGTCGTCGTCAACGGGAAAGTCCAAGGGATACAGTAAACCTGCAAAGGTGCATTGGAACGTAAAACTGGTGACACAGGAAACGCTCAAAACATAGACAGTAGGAAGACTCAGTCTTTCTGTACTTAAGTCGGCATTGTGTCTCTTATATTTAATTCCAATTCAATATCTGTGTTTCATCGTCACTGTGAAAGTCCAAGGGATACAGTAAACATGCAGAGGTGCATCGGAATGTAAAACTGGTGACACAGGAAGCGCTCATAACATAGACCCTAAGAAGACTCAGTTTTCTTGTACTTAAGTCGGCATTGTGTCTTTTATATTTAATTCCGATGCAATTTCTGTGTTTCATCGTCACTGTGAAGGTCCAAGGGATACAGTAAACCTGCAGAGGTGCATCGGAATGTAAAACTGGTGATACAGGACACGCTCGAAACATAGACAGTAGGAAGACTCAGCCTTCCTGTTCTTAAGTCAGCATTGTGTCTCTTATATTTAATTCCGATGCTATTTCTGTGTTTCATCGTCAATGGGAAGGTCCATTGGATACAGAAAACCTGCAGAGGTGCGTCGGAATGTAAAATTGGTGACGCAGGAAACGTTCAAAACATAGGCAGTAGGAAGACTCAATCTTCCTGTACTTAAGTCGGCATTGTGTCTCTTCTATTTTTTTCCGATGCAATTTCTGTGTTTCATCGTCAATGGGAAGATCGAAGGGATACAGTAAACCTGCAGAGGTGCATTTGAATGTAAAACTGATGACACAGGAAGCGCTCAAAACATAGACAATAGGAAGACTCAGTCTTCCTGTACTTCAGTTGGCATTGTGTCTCTTATATTTAATTCCGATGCCATTTCTGAGTTTCATCGCCAATGGGAGGGTCCAAGGGATACAGTAAACCAGCAGAGCTGCATCGGAATGTAAAACTGGTGACACAGGAAACGCTCAAAACATAGACAATAGAAAGACACACTCTTCCTGTACTTAAGACGTCATTGTGTCTCTTATATTTAATTCCGATGCCATTTCTGTGTTTCATCGTCAATGCGATGGTCGAAGGGAAACAGTATACCTGCAGAGGTGCATCGGAATGTACAACTGGTGACTAGGGAAACGCTCAAAACATAGGCAGTAGGAAGACACAGCCTTTCTGTACTTAAGTCGGCATGGTGTCTCTTATATTTAATTCCGTTGACATTTGTGAGCTTCATCGTCAATGGGAAGGTCGAAGGGAAACAGTATACCTGCAGAGGTGCATCGGAATGTAAAACTGGTGACACGGGAAACGCTCAAAACATAGACCTTAAGAAGACTCAGTTCTCTTGTACTTAAGTCGGCATTGTGTCTCTTATATTTAATTCTGATGCAATATCTGTGTTTCATCGTCACTGTGAAATTCCAAGGGATACAGTAAACCTGCAGAGGTTCATCGGAATGTGAAACTGGTGACACAGTAAACGCTCAAAACATAGACAGTAGGAAGACTCAATGTTTCTGTACTTAGGTCGGCATTGTGTCTCTTATATTTAGAATCGATGCAATTTCTGTGTTTCATCGTCAATGGGAAAATCCAAGGGATACAGTAACCTGCAGAGGTGCATCGGAACGTAAAACTGGTGAAACAGGAAACGCTCAAAACATAGACAGTAGGAAGACTCAGCCTTCCTGTATTTAAGTCGGCATTGTGTCTCTTATATTTAATCCCGATGCTATTTCTGTGTTTCATCGTCAATGGGAAGGTCCAATGGATACAGTAAACCTGCAGAGGTGCATCGGAATGTAAAATTGGTGACGCACGGAAACGCTCAAAACATTGGCAGTAGGAAGACTCACACTTCCAGTACTTAAGTCGGCATTGTGTCTCTTCTATTTAAATCCGATGGAATTTCTGTGTTTCATCGTCAATGGGAAGATCCAAGGGATACAGTAAACCTGCAGAGGTGCATCGGAATGTAAAACTGGTGACACAGGAAATGCTCAAAACATAGACAGTAGGAAGACTCAGCCTTCCTGTACTTAAGTCAGCATTGTGTCTCTTATATTTAATTCCGATGCTATTTCTGTGTTTCATCGTCAATGGGAAGGTCCAATGGATACAGTAAACCTGCAAAGGTGCATTGGAATGTAAAACAGGTGACACAGGAAGCGGTCAAATCATAGGCCCTAAGAAGACTCAGTTTTCTTCTACTGAAATCGGCATTGTGTCTCTTATATTTAATTTGATGCAATTTCTGTGTTTCATCGTCACTATTAAGGTCCAAGGGATACAGTAAACCTGCAGAGGTGCATCAAAATGTAAAACTGATGACACAGGGAACGCTCATAACATAGACAGTAGGAAGACTCAGTCTTCCTGTCCCTAAGTCGGCATTGTGTCTCTTATATTTAATTCCGATGCAATTTCTGCGTGTCGTCGTCAACGGGAAAGTCCAAGGGATACAGTAAACCTGCAAAGGTGCATTGGAACGTAAAACTGGTGACACAGGAAACGCTCAAAACATAGACAGTAGGAAGACTCAGTCTTTCTGTACTTAAGTCGGCATTGTGTCTCTTATATTTAATTCCAATTCAATATCTGTGTTTCATCGTCACTGTGAAAGTCCAAGGGATACAGTAAACATGCAGAGGTGCATCGGAATGTAAAACTGGTGACACAGGAAGCGCTCATAACATAGACCCTAAGAAGACTCAGTTTTCTTGTACTTAAGTCGGAATTGTGTCTTTTATATTTAATTCCGATGCAATTTCTGTGTTTCATCGTCACTGTGAAGGTCCAAGGGATACAGTAAACCTGCAGAGGTGCATCGGAATGTAAAACTGGTGATACAGGACACGCTCAAAACATAGACAGTAGGAAGACTCAGCCTTCCTGTTCTTAAGTCAGCATTGTGTCTCTTATATTTAATTCCGATGCTATTTCTGTGTTTCATCGTCAATGGGAAGGTCCATTGGATACAGAAAACCTGCAGAGGTGCGTCGGAATGTAAAATTGGTGACGCAGGAAACGTTCAAAACATAGGCAGTAGGAAGACTCAATCTTCCTGTACTTAAGTCGGCATTGTGTCTCTTCTATTTAATTCCGATGCAATTTCTGTGTTTCATCGTCAATGGGAAGATCGAAGGGATACAGTAAACCTGCAGAGGTGCATTTGAATGTAAAACTGATGACACAGGAAGCGCTCAAAACATAGACAATAGGAAGACTCAGTCTTCCTGTACTTCAGTTGGCATTGTGTCTCTTATATTTAATTCCGATGCCATTTCTGAGTTTCATCGCCAATGGGAGGGTCCAAGGGATACAGTAAACCAGCAGAGCTGCATCGGAATGTAAAACTGGTGACTCAGGAAACGCTCAAAACATAGACAATAGAAAGACACACTCTTCCTGTACTTAAGACGTCATTGTGTCTCTTATATTTAATTCCGATGCCATTTCTGTGTTTCATCGTCAATGCGATGGTCGAAGGGAAACAGTATACCTGCAGAGGTGCATCGGAATGTAAAACTGGTGACTAGGGAAACGCTCAAAACATAGGCAGTAGGAAGACACAGTCTTTCTGTACTTAAGTCGGCATGGTGTCTCTTATATTTAATTCCGTTGACATTTGTGAGCTTCATCGTCAATGGGAAGGTCGAAGGGAAACAGTATACCTGCAGAGGTGCATCGGAATGTAAAACTGGTGACAAGGGAAACGCTCAAAACATAGACAGTAGGGAGACTCTGTCTTCTTGTACTTAAGTCGGCATTGTGTCTCTTATACTTATTTCCGATGCAATTTCTGAGCTTCATCGTCAATGGGAAGGTCCTAGGAACACAGTAAACCTGCAGAGGTGCATCGGAATGTAAAACTGGTGACACGGGAAACGCTCAAAACATAGACCTTAAGAAGACTCAGTTCTCTTGTACTTAAGTCGGCATTGTGTCTCTTATATTTAATTCTGATGCAATATCTGTGTTTCATCGTCACTGTGAAGGTCCAAGGGATACAGTAAACCTGCAGAGGTTCATCGGAATGTGAAACTGGTGACACAGTAAACGCTCAAAACATAGACAGTAGGAAGACTCAATGTTTCTGTACTTAGGTCGGCATTGTGTCTCTTATATTTAGAATCGATGCAATTTCTGTGTTTCATCGTCAATGGGAAAATCCAAGGGATACAGTAACCTGCAGAGGTGCATCGGAATGTAAAACTGGTGAAACAGGAAACGCTCAAAACATAGACAGTAGGAAGACTCAGCCTTCCTGTATTTAAGTCGGCATTGTGTCTCTTATATTTAATCCCGATGCTATTTCTGTGTTTCATCGTCAATGGGAAGGTCCAATGGATACAGTAAACCTGCAGAGGTGCATCGGAATGTAAAATTGGTGACGCACGGAAACGCTCAAAACATTGGCAGTAGGAAGACTCACACTTCCAGTACTTAAGTCGGCATTGTGTCTCTTCTATTTCAATCCGATGGAATTTCTGTGTTTCATCGTCAATGGGAAGATCCAAGGGATACAGTAAACCTGCAGAGGTGCATCGGAATGTAAAACTGGTGACACAGGAAATGCTCAAAACATAGACAGTAGGAAGACTCAGCCTTCCTGTACTTAAGTCAGCATTGTGTCTCTTATATTTAATTCCGATGCTATTTCTGTGTTTCATCGTCAATGGGAAGGTCCAATGGATACAGTAAACCTGCAAAGGTGCATTGGAATGTAAAACAGGTGACACAGGAAGCGGTCAAATCATAGGCCCTAAGAAGACTCAGTTTTCTTCTACTGAAATCGGCATTGTGTCTCTTATATTTAATTTGATGCAATTTCTGTGTTTCATCGTCACTATTAAGGTCCAAGGGATACAGTAAACCTGCAGAGGTGCATCAAAATGTAAAACTGATGACACAGGGAACGCTCATAACATAGACAGTAGGAAGACTCAGTCTTCCTGTCCCTAAGTCGGCATTGTGTCTCTTATATTTAATTCCGATGCAATTTCTGCGTGTCGTCGTCAACGGGAAAGTCCAAGGGATACAGTAAACCTGCAAAGGTGCATTGGAACGTAAAACTGGTGACACAGGAAACGCTCAAAACATAGACAGTAGGAAGACTCAGTCTTTCTGTACTTAAGTCGGCATTGTGTCTCTTATATTTAATTCCAATTCAATATCTGTGTTTCATCGTCACTGTGAAAGTCCAAGGGATACAGTAAACATGCAGAGGTGCATCGGAATGTAAAACTGGTGACACAGGAAGCGCTCATAACATAGACCCTAAGAAGACTCAGTTTTCTTGTACTTAAGTCGGCATTGTGTCTTTTATATTTAATTCCGATGCAATTTCTGTGTTTCATCGTCACTGTGAAGGTCCAAGGGATACAGTAAACCTGCAGAGGTGCATCGGAATGTAAAACTGGTGATACAGGACACGCTCGAAACATAGACAGTAGGAAGACTCAGCCTTCCTGTTCTTAAGTCAGCATTGTGTCTCTTATATTTAATTCCGATGCTATTTCTGTGTTTCATCGTCAATGGGAAGGTCCATTGGATACAGAAAACCTGCAGAGGTGCGTCGGAATGTAAAATTGGTGACGCAGGAAACGTTCAAAACATAGGCAGTAGGAAGACTCAATCTTCCTGTACTTAAGTCGGCATTGTGTCTCTTCTATTTTTTTCCGATGCAATTTCTGTGTTTCATCGTCAATGGGAAGATCGAAGGGATACAGTAAACCTGCAGAGGTGCATTTGAATGTAAAACTGATGACACAGGAAGCGCTCAAAACATAGACAATAGGAAGACTCAGTCTTCCTGTACTTCAGTTGGCATTGTGTCTCTTATATTTAATTCCGATGCCATTTCTGAGTTTCATCGCCAATGGGAGGGTCCAAGGGATACAGTAAACCAGCAGAGCTGCATCGGAATGTAAAACTGGTGACACAGGAAACGCTCAAAACATAGACAATAGAAAGACACACTCTTCCTGTACTTAAGACGTCATTGTGTCTCTTATATTTAATTCCGATGCCATTTCTGTGTTTCATCGTCAATGCGATGGTCGAAGGGAAACAGTATACCTGCAGAGGTGCATCGGAATGTACAATGGTGACTAGGGAAACGCTCAAAACATAGGCAGTAGGAAGACACAGCCTTTCTGTACTTAAGTCGGCATGGTGTCTCTTATATTTAATTCCGTTGACATTTGTGAGCTTCATCGTCAATGGGAAGGTCGAAGGGAAACAGTATACCTGCAGAGGTGCATCGGAATGTAAAACTGGTGACACGGGAAACGCTCAAAACATAGACCTTAAGAAGACTCAGTTCTCTTGTACTTAAGTCGGCATTGTGTCTCTTATATTTAATTCTGATGCAATATCTGTGTTTCATCGTCACTGTGAAATTCCAAGGGATACAGTAAACCTGCAGAGGTTCATCGGAATGTGAAACTGGTGACACAGTAAACGCTCAAAACATAGACAGTAGGAAGACTCAATGTTTCTGTACTTAGGTCGGCATTGTGTCTCTTATATTTAGAATCGATGCAATTTCTGTGTTTCATCGTCAATGGGAAAATCCAAGGGATACAGTAACCTGCAGAGGTGCATCGGAACGTAAAACTGGTGAAACAGGAAACGCTCAAAACATAGACAGTAGGAAGACTCAGCCTTCCTGTATTTAAGTCGGCATTGTGTCTCTTATATTTAATCCCGATGCTATTTCTGTGTTTCATCGTCAATGGGAAGGTCCAATGGATACAGTAAACCTGCAGAGGTGCATCGGAATGTAAAATTGGTGACGCACGGAAACGCTCAAAACATTGGCAGTAGGAAGACTCACACTTCCAGTACTTAAGTCGGCATTGTGTCTCTTCTATTTAAATCCGATGGAATTTCTGTGTTTCATCGTCAATGGGAAGATCCAAGGGATACAGTAAACCTGCAGAGGTGCATCGGAATGTAAAACTGGTGACACAGGAAATGCTCAAAACATAGACAGTAGGAAGACTCAGCCTTCCTGTACTTAAGTCAGCATTGTGTCTCTTATATTTAATTCCGATGCTATTTCTGTGTTTCATCGTCAATGGGAAGGTCCAATGGATACAGTAAACCTGCAAAGGTGCATTGGAATGTAAAACAGGTGACACAGGAAGCGGTCAAATCATAGGCCCTAAGAAGACTCAGTTTTCTTCTACTGAAATCGGCATTGTGTCTCTTATATTTAATTTGATGCAATTTCTGTGTTTCATCGTCACTATTAAGGTCCAAGGGATACAGTAAACCTGCAGAGGTGCATCAAAATGTAAAACTGATGACACAGGGAACGCTCATAACATAGACAGTAGGAAGACTCAGTCTTCCTGTCCCTAAGTCGGCATTGTGTCTCTTATATTTAATTCCGATGCAATTTCTGCGTGTCGTCGTCAACGGGAAAGTCCAAGGGATACAGTAAACCTGCAAAGGTGCATTGGAACGTAAAACTGGTGACACAGGAAACGCTCAAAACATAGACAGTAGGAAGACTCAGTCTTTCTGTACTTAAGTCGGCATTGTGTCTCTTATATTTAATTCCAATTCAATATCTGTGTTTCATCGTCACTGTGAAAGTCCAAGGGATACAGTAAACATGCAGAGGTGCATCGGAATGTAAAACTGGTGACACAGGAAGCGCTCATAACATAGACCCTAAGAAGACTCAGTTTTCTTGTACTTAAGTCGGAATTGTGTCTTTTATATTTAATTCCGATGCAATTTCTGTGTTTCATCGTCACTGTGAAGGTCCAAGGGATACAGTAAACCTGCAGAGGTGCATCGGAATGTAAAACTGGTGATACAGGACACGCTCAAAACATAGACAGTAGGAAGACTCAGCCTTCCTGTTCTTAAGTCAGCATTGTGTCTCTTATATTTAATTCCGATGCTATTTCTGTGTTTCATCGTCAATGGGAAGGTCCATTGGATACAGAAAACCTGCAGAGGTGCGTCGGAATGTAAAATTGGTGACGCAGGAAACGTTCAAAACATAGGCAGTAGGAAGACTCAATCTTCCTGTACTTAAGTCGGCATTGTGTCTCTTCTATTTAATTCCGATGCAATTTCTGTGTTTCATCGTCAATGGGAAGATCGAAGGGATACAGTAAACCTGCAGAGGTGCATTTGAATGTAAAACTGATGACACAGGAAGCGCTCAAAACATAGACAATAGGAAGACTCAGTCTTCCTGTACTTCAGTTGGCATTGTGTCTCTTATATTTAATTCCGATGCCATTTCTGAGTTTCATCGCCAATGGGAGGGTCCAAGGGATACAGTAAACCAGCAGAGCTGCATCGGAATGTAAAACTGGTGACTCAGGAAACGCTCAAAACATAGACAATAGAAAGACACACTCTTCCTGTACTTAAGACGTCATTGTGTCTCTTATATTTAATTCCGATGCCATTTCTGTGTTTCATCGTCAATGCGATGGTCGAAGGGAAACAGTATACCTGCAGAGGTGCATCGGAATGTAAAACTGGTGACTAGGGAAACGCTCAAAACATAGGCAGTAGGAAGACACAGTCTTTCTGTACTTAAGTCGGCATGGTGTCTCTTATATTTAATTCCGTTGACATTTGTGAGCTTCATCGTCAATGGGAAGGTCGAAGGGAAACAGTATACCTGCAGAGGTGCATCGGAATGTAAAACTGGTGACAAGGGAAACGCTCAAAACATAGACAGTAGGGAGACTCTGTCTTCTTGTACTTAAGTCGGCATTGTGTCTCTTATACTTATTTCCGATGCAATTTCTGAGCTTCATCGTCAATGGGAAGGTCCTAGGAACACAGTAAACCTGCAGAGGTGCATCGGAATGTAAAACTGGTGACACGGGAAACGCTCAAAACATAGACCTTAAGAAGACTCAGTTCTCTTGTACTTAAGTCGGCATTGTGTCTCTTATATTTAATTCTGATGCAATATCTGTGTTTCATCGTCACTGTGAAATTCCAAGGGATACAGTAAACCTGCAGAGGTTCATCGGAATGTGAAACTGGTGACACAGTAAACGCTCAAAACATAGACAGTAGGAAGACCCAATGTTTCTGTACTTAGGTCGGCATTGTGTCTCTTATATTTAGAATCGATGCAATTTCTGTGTTTCATCGTCAATGGGAAAATCCAAGGGATACAGTAACCTGCAGAGGTGCATCGGAATGTAAAACTGGTGAAACAGGAAACGCTCAAAACATAGACAGTAGGAAGACTCAGCCTTCCTGTATTTAAGTCGGCATTGTGTCTCTTATATTTAATCCCGATGCTATTTCTGTGTTTCATCGTCAATGGGAAGGTCCAATGGATACAGTTAACCTGCAGAGGTGCATCGGAATGTAAAATTGGTGACGCACGGAAACGCTCAAAACATTGGCAGTAGGAAGACTCACACTTCCAGTACTTAAGTCGGCATTGTGTCTCTTCTATTTAAATCCGATGGAATTTCTGTGTTTCATCGTCAATGGGAAGATCCAAGGGATACAGTAAACCTGCAGAGGTGCATCGGAATGTAAAACTGGTGACACAGGAAATGCTCAAAACATAGACAGTAGGAAGACTCAGCCTTCCTGTACTTAAGTCAGCATTGTGTCTCTTATATTTAATTCCGATGCTATTTCTGTGTTTCATCGTCAATGGGAAGGTCCAATGGATACAGTAAACCTGCAAAGGTGCATTGGAATGTAAAACAGGTGACACAGGAAGCGGTCAAATCATAGGCCCTAAGAAGACTCAGTTTTCTTCTACTGAAGTCGGCATTGTGTCTCTTATATTTAATATGATGCAATTTCTGTGTTTCATCGTCACTATTAATGTCCAAGGGATACAGTAAACCTGCAGAGGTGCATCAAAATGTAAAACTGATGACACAGGGAACGCTCATAACATAGACAGTAGGAAGACTCAGTCTTCCTGTCCCTAAGTCGGCATGGTGTCTCTTATATTTAATTCCGATGCAATTTCTGAGCTTCATCGTCAATGGGAAGGTCGAAGGGAATCAGTATACCTGCAGAGGTGCATCGGAATGTAAAACTGGTGACCCAGGATACGCTCAAAACATAGACAGTAGGAAGACTGAGTCTACCTATACTTAAGTCGGCATGGTGTCTCTTATATTTAATTCCGATGCATTTTCTGTGTTTCTTCGTCAATGGGAAGGTCCAATGGATACAGTTTACCTGCAGAGGTGCATCGGAATGTAAAACTGGTGATGCAGGACTCGCTCAAATCATAGACAATAGGAGGACTCAGTCTTCCTGTACTTAAGTCGGCATGTTGTCTCTTATATTTAATTCCGATGCAATTTGTGAGCTTCATCGTCAATGGGAAGGTCGAAGGGAAACAGTATACCTGCAGAGGTGCATCGGAATGTAAAACTGGTGACAAGGGAAACGCTCAAAACATAGACAGTAGGGAGTCTCAGTCTTCCTGTACTTAAGTCGGCATTGTGTCTCTTATACTTATTTCCGATGCAATTTCTGAGCTTCATCGTCAATGGGAAGGTCCTAGGAACACAGTAAACCTGCAGAGGTGCATCGGAATGTAAAACTGGTGACACGGGAAACGCTCAAAACATAGACCTTAAGAAGACTCAGTTTTCTTGTACTTAAGTCGGCATTGTGTCTCTTATATTTAATTCTGAAGCAATATCTGTGTTTCATCGTCACTGTGAAATTCCAAGGGATACAGTAAACCTGCAGAGGTTCATCGGAATGTGAAACTGGTGACACAGTAAACGCTCAAAACATAGACAGTAGGAAGACTCAATGTTTCTGTACTTAGGTCGGCATTGTGTCTCTTATATTTAGATCCGATGCAATTTCTGTGTTTCATCGTCAAAGGGAAAATCCAGGGGATACAGTAAACCTGCAGAGGTGCATCGGAATGTAAAACTGGTGAAACAGGAAACGCTCAAAACATAGACAGTAGGAAGACTCAGCCTTCCTGTATTTAAGTCGGCATTGTGTCTCTTATATTTAATCCCGATGCTATTTCTGTGTTTCATCGTCAATGGGAAGGTCCAATGGATACAGTAAACCTGCAGAGGTGCATCGGAATGTAAAATTGGTGACGCACGGAAACTCTCAAAACATAGGCAGTAGGAAGACTCAATCTTCCAGTACTTAAGTCGGCATTGTGTCTCTTCTATTTAAATCCGATGGAATTTCTGTGTTTCATCGTCAATGGGAAGATCCAAGGGATACAGTAAACCTGCAGAGGTGCATCGGAATGTAAAACTGGTGACACAGGAAATGCTCAAAACATAGACAGTAGGAAGACTCAGCCTTCCTGTACTTAAGTCGGCATTGTGTCTCTTATATTTAATTCCGATGCTATTTCTTTGTTTCATCGTCAATGGGAAGGTCCAATGGATACAGTAAACCTGCAAAGGTGCATTGGAATGTAAAACTGGTGACACAGGAAGCGGTCAAATCATAGGCCCTAAGAAGACTCAGTTTTCTTGTACTGAAGTCGGCATTGTGTCTCTTATATTTAATTTGATGCAATTTCTGTGTTTCATCGTCACTATGAAGGTCCAAGGGATACAGTAAACCTGCAGAGGTGCATCAAAATGTAAAACTGATGATACAGGGAACGCTCATAACATAGACAGTAGGAAGACTCAGTCTTCCTGTACCTAAGTCGCATTGTGTCTCTTATATTTAATTCCGATGCAATTTCTGCGTGTCGTCGTCAACGGGAAAGTCCAAGGGATACAGTAAACCTGCAAAGGTGCATTGGAATGTAAAACTGGTGACACAGGAAACGCTCAAAACATAGACAGTAGGAAGACTCAGTCTTTCTGTACTTAAGTCGGCATTGTGTCTCTTATATTTAATTCCGATGCAATTTCTGTGTTTCATCGTCAATGGGAAGGTCCAAGGGATACAGTATGCCTGCAGAGGTGCATCGGAATGTAAAACTGGTGACACAGGAAGCGCTCATAACATAGACCCTAAGAAGACTCGGTTTTCTTGTACTTAAGTCGGCATTGTGTCTTTTATATTTAATTCCGATGCAATTTCTGTGTCTCATCGTCACTGTGAAGGTCCAAGGGATACAGTAAACCTGCAGAGGTGCATCGGAATGTAAAACTGGTGATACAGGACACGCTCAAATCATAGACAGTGGGAAGACTCAGTCTTCCTTTACTTAAGTCGGCATGGTGTCTCTTATATTTAATTCCGATGCAATTTCTGAGCTTCATCGTCAATGGGAACGTCGAAGGGGAACAGTATACCTGCAGATGTGCATCGGAATGTAAAACCGGTGACAAGGGAAACGCTCAAAACATAGACAGTAGGAAGACACAGTCTTTCTGTACTTAAGTCGGCATTGTGTCTCTTATATTTAATTCCGATGCAATTTCTGTGTTTCATCGTCAATGGGAAGGTCCAAGGGATACAGTAACCCTACAGAGGTGCATCGGAATGTAAAGCTGGTGACACAGGAAGCGCTCATAACATAGACCCTAAGAAGACTCAGTTTTCTTCTACTTAAGTCGGCATTGTGTCTTTTATATTTAATTCCGATGCAATTTCTGTGTTTCATCGTCAATGGGAAGGTCCAAGGGATACAGTATGCCTGCAGAGGTGCATCGGAATGTAAAACTGGTGACACAGGAAGCGCTCATAACATAGACCCGTAGAAAACTCAGTTTTCTTGTACTTAAGTCGGTATTGTGTCATTTATATTTAATTCCGTTGCAATTTCTGTGTTTCATCGTCACTGTGAAGGTCCAAGGGATACAGGAAACCTGCAGAGGTGCATCGGAATGTAAAACTGGTGATACAGGACTCGCTCAAATCATAGACAATAGGAGGACTCAGTCTTCCTTTACTTAAGTCGGCATGGTGTTTCTTATATTTAATTCCGATGCAATTTGTGAGCTTTATCGTCAATGGGAAGGTCGAAGGGAAACAGTATACCTGCAGAGGTGCATCGGAATGTAAAACTGGTGACAAGGGAAACGCTCAAAACATAGACAGTAGGGAGACTCAGTCTTCCTGTACTTAAGTCGGCATTGTGTCTCTTATACTTATTTCCGATGCAATTTCTGAGCTTCATCGTCAATGGGAAGGTCCTAGGAACACAGTAAACCTGCAGAGGTGGATCGGAATGTAAAACTGGTGACACAGGAAACGCTCAAAACATAGACCTTAAGAAGACTCAGTTTTCTTGTACTTAAGTCGGCATTGTGTCTCTTATATTTAATTCTGATGCAATATGTGTGTTTCATCGTCACTGTGAAATTCCAAGGGATACAGTAAACCTGCAGAGGTTCATCGGAATGAGAAACTGGTGACACAGTAAACGCTCAAAACATAGACAGTAGGAAGACTCCATGTTTCTGTACTTAGGTCGGCATTGTGTCTCTTATATTTAGATCCGATGCAATTTCTGTGTTTCATCGTCAATGGGAAAATCCAAGGGATACAGTAAACCTGCAGAGGTGCATCGGAATGTAAAACTGGTGAAACAGGAAACGCTCAAAACATAGACAGTAGGAAGACTCAGCCTTCCGGTATTTAAGTCGGCATTCTGTCTCTTATATTTAATCCCGATGCTATTTCTGTGTTTCATCGTCAATGGGAAGGTCCAATGGATACAGTAAACGTGCAGAGGTGCATCGGAATGTAAAATTGGTGACGCACGGAAACGCTCAAAACATAGGCAGTAGGAAGACTCAATCTTCCAGTACTTAAGTCGGCATTGTGTCTCTTCTATTTAAATCCGATGGAATTTCTGTGTTTCATCGTCAATGGGAAGATCCAAGGGATACAGTAAACCTGCAGAGGTGCATCGGAATGTAAAACTGGTGACACAGGAAATGCTCAAAACATAGACAGTAGGAAGACTCAGCCTTCCTGTACTTAAGTCGGCATTGTGTCTCTTATATTTAATTCCGATGCTATTTCTGTGTTTCATCGTCAATGGGAAGGTCCAATGGATACAGTAAACCTGCAAAGGTGCATTGGAATGTAAAACTGGTGACACAGGAAGCGGTCAAATCATAGGCCCTAAGAAGACTCAGTTTTCTTGTACTGAAGTCGGCATTGTGTCTCTTATATTTAATTTGATGCAATTTCTGTGTTTCATCATCACTATGAAAGTCCAAGGGATACAGTAAACCTGCAGAGGTGCATCAAAATGTAAAACTGATGACACAGGGAACGCTCATAACATAGACAGTAGGAAGACTCAGTCTTCCTGTACCTAAGTCGGCATTGTGTCTCTTATATTTAATTCCTATGCAATTTCTGCGTGTCGTCGTCAACGGGAAAGTCCAAGGGATACAGTAAACCTGCAAAGGTGCATTGGAATGTAAAACTGGTGACACAGGAAACGCTCAAAACATAGACAGTAGGAAGACTCAGTCTTTCTGTACTTAAGTCGGCATTGTGTCTCTTATATTTAATTCCGATGAAATTTCTGTGTTTCATCGTCAATGGGAAGGTCCAAGGGATACAGTATGCCTGCAGAGGTGCATCGGAATGTAAAACTGGTGACACAGGAAGCGCTCATAACATAGACCCTAAGAAGACTCGGTTTTCTTGTACTTAAGTCGGCATTGTGTCTTTTATATTAAATCCGATGCAATTTCTGTGTTTCATCGTCACTGTGAAGGTCCAAGGGATACAGTAAACCTGCAGAGGTGCATCGGAATGTAAAACTGGTGATACAGGACACGCTCAAATCATAGACAGTAGGAAGACTCAGTCTTCCTTTACTTGAGTCGGCATGGTGTCTCTTATATTTAATTCCGATGCAATTTCTGAGCTTCATCGTCAATGGGAAGGTCGAAGGGGAACAGTATACCTGCAGAGGTGCATCGGAATGAAAACTGGTGACAAGGGAAACGCTCAAAACATAGACAGCAGGAAGACTCAGTCTTCCTGTACTTAAGTCGGCATTGTGGCTCTTATATTTATTTCCGATGCAATTTCTGAGCTTCATCGTCAATGGGAAGGTCCTAGGAACACAGTAAACCTGCAGAGGTGCATCGGAATGTAAAACTGGTGACACGGGAAACGCTCAAAACATAGACCTTAAGAAAACTCAGTTTTCTTGTACTTAAGTCGGCATTGTGTCTCTTATATTTAATTCCGATTCAATATCTGTGTTTCATCGTCACTGTGAAAGTCCAAGGGATACAGTAAACATGCAGAGGTGCATCGGAATGTAAAACTGGTGACACAGGAAGCGCTCATAACATAGACCCTAAGAAGACTCAGTTTTCTTGTACTTAAGTCGGCATTGTGTCTTTTATATTTAATTCCGATGCAATTTCTGTGTTTCATCGTCACTGTGAAGGTCCAAGGGATACAGTAAAGCTGCAGAGGTGCATCGGAATGTAAAACTGGTGATACAGGACACGCTCAAATCATAGACAGTAGGAAGACTCAGTCTTCCTTTACTTAAGTCGGCATGGTGTCTCCTATATTTAATTCCGATGCAATTTCTGAGCTTCATCGTCAATGGGAAGGTCGAAGGGAAACAGTATACCTGCAGAGGTGCATCGGAATGTAAAACTGGTGACCCAGGACACGCTCAAAACATAGACAGTAGGAAGACTCAGTCTACCTATACTTAAGTCGGCATGGTGTCTCTTATATTTAATTCCGATGCATTTTCTGTGTTTCATCGTCAATGGGAAGGTCCAATGGATACAGTAAACCTGCAGAGGTGCGTCGGAATGTAAAACTGGTGACACAGGAAACGCTCAAAACATAGACAATAGAAAGACACACTCTTCCTGTACTTAAGACGTCATTGTGTCTCTTATATTTAATTCCGATGCCATTTCTGTGTCTCATCGTCAATGCGAAGGTCGAAGGGAAACAGTATACCTGCAGAGGTGCATCGGAATGTAAAACCGGTGACAAGGGAAACGCTCAAAACATAGACAGTAGGAAGACACAGTCTTTCTGTACTTAAGTCGGCATTGTGTCTCTTATATTTAATTCCGATGCGATTTCTGTGTTTCATCGTCAATGGGAAGGTCCAAGGGATACAGTAACCCTACAGAGGTGCATCGGAATGTAAAACTGGTGACACAGGAAGCGCTCATAACATAGACCCTAAGAAGACTCAGTTTTCTTCTACTTAAGTCGGCATTGTGTCTTTTATATTTAATTTCGATGCCATTTCTGTGTTTCATCGTCAATGGAAAGGTCCAAGGGATACAGTATGCCTGCAGAGGTGCATCGGAATGTAAAACTGGTGACACAGGAAGCGCTCATAACATAGACCCTTAGAAAACTCAGTTTTCTTGTACTTAAGTCGGTATTGTGTCATTTATATTTAATTCCGATGCAATTTCTGTGTTACATCGTCACTGTGAAGGTCCAAGGGATACAGGAAACCTGCAGAGGTGCATCGGAATGTAAAACTGGTGATACAGGACTCGCTCAAATCATAGACAATTGGAGGACTCAGTCTTCCTTTACTTAAGTCGGCATGGTGTCTCTTATATTTAATTCCGATGCAATTTGTGAGCTTTATCGTCAATGGGAAAATCCAAGGGATACAGTAAACCTGCAGAGGTGCATCGGAATGTAAAACTGGTGAAACAGGAAACGCTCAAAACATAGACAGAAGGAAGACTCAGCCTTCCTGTATTTAAGTCGGCATTGTGTCTCTTATATTTAATCCCGATGCTATTTCTGTGTTTCATCGTCAATGGGAAGGTCCAAATGATACAGTAAACCTGCAGAGGTGCATCGGAATGTAAAATTGGTGACGCACGGAAACGCTCAAAACATAGGCAGTCGGAAGACTCAATCTTCCAGTACTTAAGTCGGCATTGTGTCTCTTCTATTTAAATCCGATGGAATTTCTGTGTTTCATCGTCAATGGGAAGATCCAAGGGATACAGTAAACCTGCAGAGGTGCATCGGAATGTAAAACTGGTGACACAGGAAATGCTCAAAACATAGACAGTAGGAAGACTCAGCCTTCCTGTACTTAAGTCGGCATTGTGTCTCTTATATTTAATTCCGATGCTATTTCTGTGTTTCATCGTCAATGGGAAGGTCCAATGGATACAGTAAACCTGCAAAGGTGCATTGGAATGTAAAACTGGTGACACAGGAAGCGGTCAAATCATAGGCCCTAAGAAGACTCAGTTTTCTTGTACTGAAGTCGGCATTGTGTCTCTTATATTTAATTTGATGCAATTTCTGTGTTTCATCGTCACTATGAAGGTCCAAGGGATACAGTAAACCTGCAGAGGTGCATGAAAATGTAAAACTGATGACACAGGGAATGCTCATAACATAGACAGTAGGAAGACTCAGTCTTCCTGTACCTAAGTCGGTATTGTGTCTCTTATATTTAATTCCGATGCAATTTCTGCGTGTCGTCGTCAACGGGAAAGTCCAAGGGATACAGTAAACCTGCAAAGGTGCATTGGAATGTAAAACTGGTGACACAGGAAACGCTCAAAACATAGACAGTAGGAAGACTCAGTCTTTCTGTACTTAAGTCGGCATTGTGTCTCTTATATTAATTCCGATGCAATTTCTATGTTTCAATGTCAATGGGAAGGTCCAAGGGATACAGTATGCCTGCAGAGGTGCATCGGAATGTAAAACTGGTGACACAGGAAGCGCTCATAACATAGACCCTAAGAAGACTCGGTTTTCTTGTACTTAGGTCGGCATTGTGTCTTTTATATTTAATTCCGATGCAATTTCTGTGTTTCATCGTCACTGTGAAGGTCCAAGGGATACAGTAAACCTGCAGAGGTGCATCGGAATGTAAAACTGGTGATACAGGACACGCTCAAATCATAGACAGTAGGAAGACTCAGTCTTCCTTTACTTAAGTCGGCATGGTGTCTCTTATATTTAATTCCGATGCAATTTCTGAGCTTCATCGTCAATGGGAAGGTCGAAGGGAAACAGTATACCCGCAGAGGTGCATCGGAATGAAAACTGGTGACAAGGGAAACGCTCAAAACATAGACAGTAGGAAGACTCAGTCTTCCTGTACTTAAGTCGGCTTTGTGTCTCTTATATTTATTTCCGATGCAATTTCTGAGCTTCATCGTCAATGGGAAGGTCCTAGGAACACAGTAAACCTGCAGAGGTGCATCTGAATGTAAAACTGGTGACACGGGAAACGCTCAAAACATAGACCTTAAGAAAACTCAGTTTTCTTGTACTTAAGTCGGCATTGTGTCTCTTATATTTAATTCCGATTCAATATCTGTGTTTCATCGTCACTGTGAAAGTCCAAGGGATACAGTAAACATGCAGAGGTGCATCGGAATGTAAAACTGGTGACACAGGAAGCGCTCATAATATAGACCCTAAGAAGACTCAGTTTTCTTGTACTTAAGTCGGCATTGTGTCTTTTATATTTAATTCCGATGCAATTTCTGTGTTTCATCGTCACTGTGAAGGTCCAAGGGATACAGTAAACCTGCAGAGGTGCATCGGAATGTAAAACTGGTGATACAGGACACGCTCAAATCATAGACAGTAGGAAGACTCAGTCTTCCTTTACTTAAGTCGGCATGGACTCTCTTATATTTAATTCCGATGCAATTTCTGAGCTTCATCGTCAATGGGAAGGTCGACGGGAAACAGTATACCTGCAGAGGTGCATCGGAATGTAAAACTGGTGACAAGGGAAACGCTCAAAACATAGACAGTAGGGAGAATCAGTCTTCCTGTACTTAAGTCGGCATTGTGTCTCTTTTACTTATTTCCGATTCAATTTCTGAGCTTCATCGTCAATGGGAAGGTCCTACGTACACAGTAAACCTGCAGAGGTGCATCGGAATGTAAAACTGGTGACACGGGAAACGCTCAAAACATAGACCTTAAGAAGACTCAGTTTTCTTGTACTTAAGTCGGCATTGTGTCTCTTATATTTAATTCTGATGCAATATCTGTGTTTCATCGTCACTGTGAAAGTCCAAGGGATACAGTAAATCTGCAGAGGTTCATCGGAATGTGAAGCTGGTGACACAGGAAACGCTCAAAACATAGACAGTAGGAAGACTCAATGTTTCTGTACTTAAGTCGGCATTTTGTCTCTTATATTTAGTTCCGATTCAATTTCTGTGTTTCATCGTCAATGGGAAGAACCAAGGGATACAGTAAACCTGCAGAGGTGCATCGGAATGTAAAACTGGTGTCACAGGAAACGCTCAAAACATAGACAGTAGGAAGACTCAGCCTTCCTGTTCTTAAGTCGTTATTGTGTCTCTTATATTTAATTCCGATGCTATTTCTGTGTATCATCGTCAATGGGAAGGTCCAATGGACACAGTAAACCTGCAGAGGTGCATCGGAATGTAAAATTGGTGACGCAGGAAACGCTCAAAACATAGGCAGTAGGAAGACTCAATCTTCCAGTCCTTAAGTCGGCATTGTGTCTCCTCTATTTAATTCCGATGGAATTTCTGTGTTTCATCTCAATGGGAAGATCCAAGTGATACAGTAAACCTGCAGAGGTGCATCGGATTGTAAAACTGGTGACACAGGAAATGCTCAAAACATAGACAGTAGGAAGACTCAGCCTTCCTGTTCTTAAGTCGGCATTGTGTCTCTTATATTTAATTCCGATGCTATTTCTGTGTTTCATCGTCACTGTGAAAGTCCAAGGGATAGAGTAAAACTGCAGAGGTGAATCGGAATGTAAAACTGGTGACAAAGGAAACGATCAAAACGTAGACAGTAGGAATACTCAGTCTTCCTGTACTTAAGTCGGCATTCTGTCTCTTATATTTAAATCCGATGCCATTTCTGTGTTTCGTCGTCAATGGGAAGGTCCAAGGGATACAGTAAACCTGCAGAGGTGCATCGGAATATAAAACTGGTGACACAGGAAGCGGTCAAATCATAGGCCCTAAGAAGACTCAGTTTTCTTGTACTGAAGTCGGCATTATGTCTCTTATATTTAATTTGATGTAATTTCTGTGTTTCATCGTCACTGTGAAGGTCCAAGGGATACAGTAAACCTGCAGAGGTGCATCAAAAGTGTAAAACTGATGACACAATGAACGCTCAAAACATAGACAGTAGGAAGACTCAGTCTTCCTGTACCTAAGTCGGCATTGTGTCTCTTATATTTAATTCCGATGCAATATCTGTGTTTCGTCGTCAACGGGAAAGTCCAAGGGTTACAGTAAACCTGCAAAGGTGCATTGGAATGTAAAACTGGTGACACAGGAATCGCTCAAAACATAGACAATAGGAAGACTCAGTCTTCCTGTACTTAAGTCGGGATTGTGTCTCTTATATTTATTTCCGATGCAATTTCTGAGCTTCATCGTCAATGGGAAGGTCCTAGGAACACAGTAAACCTGCAGAGGTGCATCGGAATGTAAAACTGGTGACACGGAAACGCTCAAAACATAGACCTTAAGAAGACTCAGTTTTCTTGTACTTGTCGGCATTGTGTCTCTTATATTTAATTCCGATGCAATATCTGTGTTTCATCGCCACTGTGAAAGTCCAAGGGATACAGTAAACCTGCAGAGGTTCATCGGAAAGTGAAACTGGTGACCCAGGAAACGCTCAAAACATAGACAGTAGGAAGACTCAATGTTTCTGTACTTAAGTCGGCATTGTGTCTCTTATATTTAGTTCCGATGCAACTTCTGCGTTTCATCGTCAATGGGAAGATCCAAGGGATACAGTAAACCCGCAGAGGTGCATCGGAATGCAAAACTGGTGACACAGGAAACGCTCATAACATAGACCCTAAGAAGACTCAGTTTTCTTGTACTTAAGTCGGCATTGTGTCTTTTATATTTAATTCCGATGCAATTTCTGTGTTTCATCGTCACTGTGAAGGTCCAAGGGATACAGTAAACCTGCAGAGGTGCATCTGAATGTAAAACTAGTGATACAGGACACGCTCAAATCATAGACAGTAGGAAGACTCAGTCTTCCTTTACTTAAGTCGGCATGGTGTCTCTTATATTTAATTCCGATGCAATTTCTGAGCTTCATCGTCAATGGGAAGGTCGAAGGGAAACAGTATACCTGCAGAGGTGCATCGGAATGTAAAACTGGTGACAGGGGAAACGCTCAAAACATAGACAATAGGAAGACTCAGTCTTCCTGTACTTAAGTCGGGATTGTGTCTCTTATATTTATTTCCGATGCAATTTCTGAGCTTCATCGTCAATGGGAAGGTCCTAGGAACACAGTAAACCTGCAGAGGTGCATCGGAATGTAAAACTGGTGACACGGGAAACGGTCAAAACATAGACCTTAAGAAGACTCCGTTTTCTTGTACTGAAGTCGGCATTGGGTCTCTTATATTTAATTTGATGCAATTTCTGTGTTTCATCGTCACTGTGAAGGCCAAGGGATACAGTATGCCTGCAGAGGTGCATCGGAATGTAAAACTGGTGACACAGGAAGCGCTCATAACATAGACCCTAAGAAGACTCAGTTTTCTTGTACTTAAGTCAGCATTGTGTCTTTTATATGTTATTCCAATGCAATTTCTGTGTTTCATCGTCACTGTGAAGGTCCAAGGGATACAGTAAACCTGCAGAGGTGCATCGGAATGTAAAACTGGTGACACAGGAAACACTCAAAACATAGACAGTAGGAAGACTCAGTCTTCCTCTACTTAAGTCATCATTGTGTCTCTTATATTTAATTCCGATGCAATTTCTGTGTTTCACCGTCAAAGGGTAGATCCAAGGGATACAGTAAACCTGCAGAGGTGCATCAAAATGTAAAACTGATGACACAGGGAACGCTCATAACATAGACAGTAGGAAAACTCAGTCTTCCTGTACCTAAGTCGGCATTGTGTCTCTTATATTTAATTCCGATGCAATTTCTGTGTTTCATCGTCAATGGGAAGGTCCTATGGATACAGTTAACCTGCAGAGGTGCATCGGAATGTAAAATTGGTGTCGCAGGAAACGCTCAAAACATAGGCAGTAGGAAGACTCAATCTTCAAGTACTTAAGTCGGCATTGTGTCTCTTCTATTTAATTCCGATGGAATTTCTGTGTTTCATCGTCAATGGGAAGATCCAAGGGATACAGTAAAACTGCAGAGGTGCATCGGAATGTAAAACTGGTGACACAGGAAACGATCAAAAAGTAGACAGTAGGAATACTCAGTCTTCCTGTACTTAAGTCGGCATTGTGTCTCTTATATTTAAATCCGATGCCATTTCTGTGGTTCGTCGTCAATGGGATGGTCCAAGGGATACAGTAAACCTGCAGAGGTGCATCGGAATATAAAACTGGTGACACAGGAAGCGGTCAAATCATAGGCCCTAAGAAGACTCAGTTTTCTTGTACTGAAGTCGGCATTGTGTCTCTTATATTTAATTTGATGGAATTTCTGTGTTTCATCGTCACTGTGAAGGTCCAAGGGATACAGTAAACCTGCAGAGGTGCATCAAAATGTAAAACTGATGACACAGGGAACGCTCATAACATAGACAGTAGGAAACTCAATCTTCCTGTACCTAAGTCGGCATTGTGTCTCTTATATTTAATTCCGATGCAATTTGTGTGTTTCATCGTCAATGGGAAGGTCCAAGGGATACAGTATGCCTGCAGAGGTGCATCGGAATGTAAAACTGGTGACACAGGAAGCGCTCATAACATAGACCCTAAGAAGACTCAGTTTTCTTGTACTTAAGTCGGCATTGTGTCTTTTATATTTAATTCCGATGCAATTTCTGTGTTTCATCGTCACTGTGAAGGTCCAAGGGATACAGTAAACCTGCAGAGGTGCATCTGAATGTAAAACTAGTGATACAGGACACGCTCAAATCATAGACAGTAGGAAGACTCAGTCTTCCTTTACTTAAGTCGGCATGGTGTCTCTTATATTTAATTCCGATGCAATTTCTGAGCTTCATCGTCAATGGGAAGGTCGAAGGGAAACAGTATACCTGCAGAGGTGCATCGGAATGTAAAACTGGTGACACGGGAAACGCTCAAAACATAGACAATAGGAAGACTCAGTCTTCCTGTACTTAAGTCGGGATTGTGTCTCTTATATTTATTTCCGATGCAATTTCTGAGCTTCATCGTCAATGGGAAGGTCCTAGGAACACAGTAAACCTGCAGAGGTGCATCGGAATGTAAAACTGGTGACACGGGAAACGGTCAAAACATAGACCTTAAGAAGACTCCGTTTTCTTGTACTGAAGTCGGCATTGGGTCTCTTATATTTAATTTGATGCAATTTCTGTGTTTCATCGTCACTGTGAAGGCCAAGGGATACAGTATGCCTGCAGAGGTGCATCGGAATGTAAAACTGGTGACACAGGAAGCGCTCATAACATAGACAGTAGGAAGACTCAATGTTTCTGTACTTAAGTCGGCATTGTGTCCCTTATATTTAGTTCCGATGCAATTTCTGTGTTTCATCGTCAATGGGAAGATCCAAGGGAAACAGTAAACCTGCAGAGGTGCATCGGAATGTAAAACTGGTGTCACAGGAAACGTTCAAACATATACAGTAGGAAGACTCAGCCTTCCTGTCCTTAAGTCGGCATTGTGTCTCTTATATTTAATTCCGATGCTATTTCTGTGTTTCATCGTCAATGGGAAGGTCCTATGGATACAGTTAACCTGCAGAGGTGCATCGGAATGTAAAATTGGTGTCGCAGGAAACGCTCAAAACATAGGCAGTAGGAAGACTCAATCTTCAAGTACTTAAGTCGGCATTGTGTCTCTTCTATTTAATTCCGATGGAATTTCTGTGTTTCATCGTCAATGGGAAGATCCAAGGGATACAGTAAAACTGCAGAGGTGCATCGGAATGTAAAACTGGTGACACAGGAAACGATCAAAACGTAGACAGTAGGAATACTCAGTCTTCCTGTACTTAAGTCGGCATTGTGTCTCTTATATTTAAATCCGATGCCATTTCTGTGGTTCGTCGTCAATGGGATGGTCCAAGGGATACAGTAAACCTGCAGAGGTGCATCGGAATATAAAACTGGTGACACAGGAAGCGGTCAAATCATAGGCCCTAAGAAGACTCAGTTTTCTTGTACTGAAGTCGGCATTGTGTCTCTTATATTTAATTTGGTGGAATTTCTGTGTTTCATCGTCACTGTGAAGGTCCAAGGGATACAGTAAACCTGCAGAGGTGCATCAAAATGTAAAACTGATGACACAGGGAACGCTCATAACATAGACAGTAGGAAACTCAATCTTCCTGTACCTAAGTCGGCATTGTGTCTCTTATATTTAATTCCGATGCAATTTCTGTGTTTCATCGTCAATGGGAAGGTCCAAGGGATACAGTATGCCTGCAGAGGTGCATCGGAATGTAAAACTGGTGACACAGGAAGCGCTCATAACATAGACCCTAAGAAGACTCAGTTTTCTTGTACTTAAGTCGGCATTGTGTCTTTTATATTTAATTCCGATGCAATTTCTGTGTTTCATCGTCACTGTGAAGGTCCAAGGGATACAGTAAACCTGCAGAGGTGCATCTGAATGTAAAACTAGTGATACAGGACACGCTCAAATCATAGACAGTAGGAAGACTCAGTCTTCCTTTACTTAAGTCGGCATGGTGTCTCTTATATTTAATTCCGATGCAATTTCTGAGCTTCATCGTCAATGGGAAGGTCGAAGGGAAACAGTATACCTGCAGAGGTGCATCGGAATGTAAAACTGGTGACAGGGGAAACGCTCAAAACATAGACAATAGGAAGACTCAGTCTTCCTGTACTTAAGTCGGGATTGTGTCTCTTATATTTATTTCCGATGCAATTTCTGAGCTTCATCGTCAATGGGAAGGTCCTAGGAACACAGTAAACCTGCAGAGGTGCATCGGAATGTAAAACTGGTGACACGGGAAACGGTCAAAACATAGACCTTAAGAAGACTCCGTTTTCTTGTACTGAAGTCGGCATTGGGTCTCTTATATTTAATTTGATGCAATTTCTGTGTTTCATCGTCACTGTGAAGGCCAAGGGATACAGTATGCCTGCAGAGGTGCATCGGAATGTAAAACTGGTGACACAGGAAGCGCTCATAACATAGACCCTAAGAAGACTCAGTTTTCTTGTACTTAAGTCGGCATTGTGTCTTTTATATGTAATTCCAATGCAATTTCTGTGTTTCATCGTCACTGTGAAGGTCCAAGGGATACAGTAAACCTGCAGAGGTGCATCGGAATGTAAAACTGGTGACACAGGAAACACTCAAAACATAGACAGTAGGAAGACTCAGTCTTCCTCTACTTAAGTCATCATTGTGTCTCTTATATTTAATTCCGATGCAATTTCTGTGTTTCACCGTCAATGGGAAGATCCAAGGGATACAGTAAACCTGCAGAGGTGCATCAAAATGTAAAACTGATGACACAGGGAACGCTCATAACATAGACAGTAGGAAAACTCAGTCTTCCTGTACCTAAGTCGGCATTGTGTCTCTTATATTTAATTCCGATGCAATTTCTGTGTTTCATCGTCAATGGGAAGGTCCAAGGGATACAGTAAGCCTGCAGAGGTGCATCGGAATGTAAAACTGGTGACACAGGAAGCGCTCATAACATAGACCCTAAGAAGACTCAGTTTTCTTGTACTTAAGTCGGCATTGTGTCTTTTATATTTAATTCCGATGCAATTTCTGTGTTTCATCGTCACTGTGAAGGTCCAAGGGCTACAGTAAACCTGCAGAGGTGCATCGGAATGTAAAACTGGTGATACAGGACACGCTCAAATCATAGACAGTAGGAAGACTCAGTCTTCCTTTACTTATGTCGGCATGGTGTCTCTTATATTTAATTCCGATGCAATTTCTGAGCTTCATCGTCAATGGGAAGGTCGAAGGGAAACAGTATACCTGCAGAGGTGCATCGGAATGTGAAACTGGTGACAAGGGAAACGCTCAAAACATAGACAGTAGGAAGACTCAGTCTTCCTGTACTTAAGTCTGCATTGTGTCTCTTATATTTAATTCCGATGCCATTTCTGTGTTTCATCGCCAATTGGAAGGTCCAAGGGATACAGTAAACCTGCAGAGGTGCATCGGAATGTAAAACTGGTGATACAGGACACGCTCAAAACATAGACAGTAGGAAGACTCAGTCTTCCTTTACTTATGTCGGCATGGTGTCTCTTATATTTAATTCCGATGCAATTTCTGAGCTTCATCGTCAATGGGAAGGTCGAAGGGAAACAGTATACCTGCAGAGGTGCATCGGAATGTAAAACTGGTGAGAAGGGAAACGCTCAAAACATAGACAGTAGGGAGACTCTGTCTTCCTGTACTTAAGTCGCCATTGTGTCTCTTATACTTAATTCCGATGCCATTTCTGAGCTTCATCGTCAATGGGAAGGTCCTAGGAACACAGTAAACCTGCAGAGGTGCATCGGAATGTAAAACTGGTGACACGGGAAACGCTCAAAACATAGACCTTAAGAAGACTCAGTTTTCGTTTACTTAAGTCGGCATTGTGTCTCTTATATTTAATTCTGATGCAATTACTGTGTTTCATCGTCACTGTGAATGTCCAAGGGATACAGTAAACCTGCAGAGGTTCATCGGAATGTGAAACTGGTGACACAGGAAACGCTCAAAACATAGACAGTAGGAAGACTCAATGTTTCTGTACTTAAGTCGGCATTGTGTCTCTTATATTTAGTTCCGATGCAATTTCTGTGTTTCATCGTCAATGGGAAGATCCAAGGGATACAGTAAACCTGCAGAGGTGCATCGGAATGTAAAACTGGTGTCACAGGAAACGTTCAAACATAGACAGTAGGAAGACTCAGCCTTCCTGTCCTTAAGTCGGCATTGTGTCTCTTATATTTAATTCCGATGCTATTTCTGTGTTTCATCGTCAATGGGAAGGTCCAATGGATACAGTTAACCTGCAGAGGTGCATCGGAATGTAAAATTGGTGACGCAGGAAACGCTCAAACATAGGCAGTAGGAAGACTCAATCTTCAAGTACTTAAGTCGGCATTGTGTCTCTTCTATTTAATTCCGATGGAATTTCTGTGTTTCATCGTCAATGGGAAGATCCAAGGGATACAGTAAAACTGCAGAGGTGCATCGGAATGTAAAACTGGTGACACAGGAAACGATCAAAACGTAGACAGTAGGAATACTCAGTCTTCCTGTACCTAAGTCGGCATTGTATCTCTTATATTTAAATCCGATGCCATTTCTGTGGTTCGTCGTCAATGGGATGGTCCAAGGGATACAGTAAACCTGCAGAGGTGCATCGGAATATAAAACTGGTGACACAGGAAGCGGTCAAATCATAGGCCCTAAGAAGACTCAGTTTCCTTGTACTGAAGTCGGCATTGTGTCTCTTATATTTAATTTGATGCAATTTCTGTGTTTCATCGTCACTGTGAAGGTCCAAGGGATACAGTAAACCTGCAGAGGTGCATCAAAATGTAAAACTGATGACACAGGGAACGCTCATAACATAGACAGTAGGAAACTCAATCTTCCTGTACCTAAGTCGGCATTGTGTCTCTTATAATTAATTCCGATGCAATTTCTGTGTTTCATCGTGAATGGGAAGGTCCAAGGGATACAGTATGCCTGCAGAGGTGCATCGGAATGTAAAACTGGTGACACAGGAAGCGCTCATAACATAGACCCTAAGAAGACTCAGTTTTCTTGTACTTAAGTCGGCATTGTGTTTTTTATATTTAATTCCGATGCAATTTCTGTGTTTCATCGTCACTGTGAAGGTCCAAGGGATACAGTAAACCTGCAGAGGTGCATCTGAATGTAAAACTAGTGATACAGGACACGCTCAAATCATAGACAGTAGGAAGACTCAGTCTTCCTTTACTTAAGTCGGCATGGTGTCTCTTATATTTAATTCCGATGCAATTTCTGAGCTTCATCGTCAATGGGAAGGTCGAAGGGAAACAGTATACCTGCAGAGGTGCATCGGAATGTAAAACTGGTGACAGGGGAAACGCTCAAAACATAGACAATAGGAAGACTCGGTCTTCCTGTACTTAAGTCGGGATTGTGTCTCTTATATTTATTTCCGATGCAATTTCTGAGCTTCATCGTCAATGGGAAGGTCCTAGGAACACAGTAAACCTGCAGAGGTGCATCGGAATGTAAAACTGGTGACACGGGAAACGGTCAAAACATAGACCTTAAGAAGACTCCGTTTTCTTGTACTGAAGTCGGCATTGGGTCTCTTATATTTAATTTGATGCAATTTCTGTGTTTCATCGTCACTGTGAAGGCCAAGGGATACAGTATGCCTGCAGAGGTGCATCGGAATGTAAAACTGGTGACACAGGAAGCGCTCATAACATAGACCCTAAGAAGACTCAGTTTTCTTGTACTTAAGTCGGCATTGTGTCTTTTATATGTAATTCCAATGCAATTTCTGTGTTTCATCGTCACTGTGAAGGTCCAAGGGATACAGTAAACCTGCAGAGGTGCATCGGAATGTAAAACTGGTGACACAGGAAACACTCAAAACATAGACAGTAGGAAGACTCAGTCTTCCTGTACTTAAGTCATCTTTGTGTCTCTTATATTTAATTCCGATGCAATTTCTGTGTTTCACCGTCAATGGGAAGATCCAAGGGATACAGTAAACCTGCAGAGGTGCATCAAAATGTAAAACTGATGACACAGGGAACGCTCATAACATAGACAGTAGGAAAACTCAGTCTTCCTGTACCTAAGTCGGCATTGTGTCTCTTATATTTAATTCCGATGCAATTTCTGTGTTTCATCGTCAATGGGAAGGTCCAAGGGATACAGTATGCCTGCAGAGGTGCATCGGAATGTAAAACTGGTGACACAGGAAGCGCTCATAACATAGACCCTAAGAAGACTCAGTTTTCTTGTACTTAAGTCGGCATTGTGTCTTTTATATTTAATTCCGATGCAATTTCTGTGTTTCATCATCACTGTGAAGGTCCAAGGGATACAGTAAACCTGCAGAGGTGCATCGGAATGTAAAACTAGTGATACAGGACACGCTCAAATCATAGACAGTAGGAAGACTCAGTCTTCCTTTACTTATGTCGGCATGGTGTCTCTTATATTTAATTCCGATGCAATTTCTGTGTTTCATCGTGAATGTGAAGGTCCAAGGGATACAGTATGCCTGCAGAGGTGCATCGGAATATAAAACTGGTGACACAGGAAGCGGTCAAATCATAGGCCCTAAGAAGACTCAGTTTTCTTGTACTGAAGTCGGCATTGGGTCTCTTATATTTAATTTGATGCAATTTCTGTGTTTCATCGTCACTGTGAATGCCAAGGGATACAGTATGCCTGCAGAGGTGCATTGGAATGTAAAACTGGTGACACAGGAAACGCTCAAAACATAGACAGTAGGAAGACTCAGTCTTTCTGTACTTAAGTCGGCATTGTGTCTCATATATTTAATTCTGATGCAATTTCTGTGTTTCATCGTCAATGGGAAGGTCCAAGGGATACAGTATGCCTGCAGAGGTGCATCGGAATGTAAAACTGGTGACACAGGAAGCGCTCATAACATAGACCCTAAGAAGACTCAGTTTTCTTGTACTTAAGTCGGCATTTGTATCTTTTATATTTAATTCCGATGTAATTTCTGTGTTTCATCGTCACTGTGAAGGTCCAAGGGCTACAGTAAACCTGCAGAGGTGCATCGGAATGTAAAACTGGTGATACAGGACACGCTCAAATCATAGACAGTAGGAAGACTCAGTCTTCCTTTACTTATGTCGGCATGGTGTCTCTTATATTTAATTCCGATGCAATTTCTGAGCTTCATCGTCAATGGGAAGGTCGAAGGGAAACAGTATACCTGCAGAGGTGCATCGGAATGTGATACTGGTGACAAGGGAAACGCTCAAAACATAGACAGTAGGAAGACTCAGTCTTCCTGTACTTAAGTCGGCATTGTGTCTCTTATATTTATTTCCGATGCAATATCTGAGCTTCATCGTCAATGGGAAGATCCTAGGAACTCAGTAAACCTGCAGAGTTGCATCGGAATGTAAAACTGGTGACACGGGAAACGCTCAAAACGTAGACCTTAAGAAGACTCAGTTTTCTTGTACTTAAGTCGGCATTGTGTCTCTTATATTTAATTCCGATGCAATATCTGTGTTTCATCGTCACTGTGAAAGTCCAAGGGATACAGTAAACCTGCAGAGGTTCATCGGAATGTGAAGCTGGTGACCCAGGAAACGCTCAAAGCATAGACAGTAGGAAGACTCAATGTTTCTGTACTTAAGTCGGCATTGTGTCTCTTATATTTAGTTCCGATGCAATTTCTGTGTTTCATCGTCAATGGGAAGGTCCAATGGATACAGTAAACCTGCAGAGGTGCATCGGAATGTAAAATTGGTGACCCAGGAAACGCTCAAAACATAGGCAGTAGGAAGACTCAATCTACCAGTACTTAAGTCGGCATTGTGTCTCTTCTATTTAATTCCGATGGAATTTCTGTGTTTCATCGTCAATGGGAAGATCCAAGGGATACAGTAAACCTGCAGAGGTGCATCGGAATGTAAAACTGGTGACCCAGGAAATGCTCAAAACATAGACAGTAGGAAGACACAGCCTTCCTGTTCTTAAGTCGGCATTGTGTCACTTATATTTAATTTCGATGCTATTTCTGTGTTTCATCGTCAATGGGAAGGTCCAATGGATACAGTAAAACTGCAGAGGTGCACCGGAATGTAAAACTGGTGACACAGGAAACGATCAAAACATAGACAGTAGGAATACTCAGTCTTCCTGTACTTAAGTCGGCATTGTGTCTCTTATATTTAAGTCCGATGCAATTTCTGTGTTTCGTCGTCAATGGGAAGGTCCAAGGGATACAGTAAACCTGCAGAGGTGCATCGGAATATAAAACTGGTGACACAGGAAGCGGTCAAATCATAGGCCGTAAGAAGACTTAGTTTTCTTGTACTGAAGTCGGCATTGTGTCTCTTATATTTAATTTGATGCAATTTCTGTGTTTCATCGTCACTGTGAAGGTCCAAGGGATACAGTAAACCAGCAGAGGTTCATCAAAATGTAAAACTGATGACATAGGGAACGCTCATAACATAGACAGTAGGAAGACTCAGTCTTCCTGTACCTAAGTCGGCATTGTGTCTCTTATATTTAATTGCGTTGCAAGTTCTGTGTTTCATCGTCAATGGGAAGGTCCAAGGGATACAGTATGCCTGCAGAGGTGCATCGGAATGTAAAACTGGTGACACAGGAAGCGCTCATAACATAGACCCTAAGAAGACTCAGTTTTCTTGTACTTAAGTCGGCATTGTGTCTTTTATATTTAATTCCGATGCAATTTCTGTGTTTCATCGTCACTGTGAAGGTTCAAGGGATACAGTAAACGTGCAGAAGTGCATCGGAATGTAAAACTGGTGACACAGGGAACGCTAAAAACATAGACAGTAGGAAGACTCAGTCTTCCTGTACTTCAGTCGGCATTGTGTCTCTTATATTTAATTCCGATGCCATTTCTGTGTTTCATCGCCAATAGGAAGGTCAAAGGAATACAGTAAACCTGCAGAGGTGCATCGGAATTTAAAACTTGTGACACAGGAAGCGGTCAAATCATAGGCCCTAAGAAGACTCAGTATTCTTGTACTGAAGTCGTCATTGTGTCTCTTATATTTAATTTGATGCAATTTCTGTGTTTCATCGTCACTGTGAAGGTTCAAGGGATACAGTAAACGTGCAGAGGTGCATCGGAATGTAAAACTGGTGACACAGGGAACGCTCAAAACATAGACAGTAGGAAGACTCAGTCTTCCTGTACTTCAGTCGGCATTGTGTCTCTTATATTTAATTCCGATGCCATTTCTGTGTTTCATCGCCAATAGGAAGGTCCAAGGAATACAGTAAACCTGCAGAGGTGCATCGGAATTTAAAACTGGTGACACAGGAAGCGGTCAAATCATAGGCCCTAAGAAGACTCAGTATTCTTGTACTGAAGTCGTCATTGTGTCTCTTATATTTAATTTGATGCAATTTCTGTGTTTCATCGTCACTGTGAAGGTCCAAGGGCTACAGTAAACCTGCAGAGGTGCATCGGAATGTAAAACTGGTGATACAGGACACGCTCAAATCATAGACAGTAGGAAGACTCAGTCTTCCTTTACTTATGTCGGCATGGTGTCTCTTATATTTAATTCCGATGCAATTTCTGAGCTTCATCGTCAATGGGAAGGTCGAAGGGAAACAGTATACCTGCAGAGGTGCATCGGAATGTGAAACTGGTAACAAGGGAAACGCTCAAAACATAGAGAGTAGGAAGACTCAGTCTTCCTGTACTTAAGTCGGCATTGTATCTTTTATATTTATTTTCGATGCATTATCTGTGCTTCATCGTCAATGGGAAGGTCCTAGGAACACAGTAAAACTGCAGAGTTGCATCGGAATTTAAAACTGGTGACACGGGAAACGCTCAAATCATAGACCTTAAGAAGACTCAGTTTTCTTGTACTTAAGTCGGCATTGTGTCTCTTATATTTAAATCGATGCAATATCTGTGTTTCATCGTCACTGTGAAAGTCCAAGGGATACAGTAAACCAGCAGAGGTTCATCGGAATGTGAAGCTGGTGACCCAGGAAACGCTCAAAACATAGACAGTAAGAAGACTCAATGTTTCTGTACTTAAGTCGGCATTGTGTCTCTTATATTTAGTTCCGATGCAATTTCTGTGTTTCATCGACAATGGGAAGATGCAAGGGATACAGTAAACCCGCAGAGGTGCATCGGAATGTAAAACTGGTGACACAGGAAACGCTCAAAACATAGACAGTAGGAAGACTCAGCCCTCCTGTTCATAAGTCGTTATTGTGTCTCTTATATTTATTTCCGATGCAATTTCTGTGTTTCATCGTCACTGTGAAGGTTCAAGGGATAAAGTAAACGTGCAGAGGTGCATCGGAATATAAAACTGGTGACACAGGAAGCGGTCAAATCATAGGCCCTAAGAAGACTCAGTTTTCTTGTACTGAAGTCGGCATTGGGTCTCTTATATTTAATTTGATGCAATTTCTGTGTTTCATCGTCACTGTGAATGCCAAGGGATACAGTATGCCTGCAGAGGTGCATCGGAATGTAAAACTGGTGACACAGGAAGCGCTCATAACATAGACCCTAAGAAGACTCAGTTTTCTTGTACTTAAGTCGGCATTGTGTCTTTTATATTTAATTTCGATGCAATTTCTGTGTTTCATCGTCACTGTGAAGGTCCAATGGCTACAGTAAACCTGCAGAGGTGCATCGGAATGTAAAACTGGTGATACAGGACACGCCCAAATCATAGACAGTAGGAAGACTCAGTCTTCCTTTACTTATGTCGGCATGGTGTCTCTTATATTTAATTCCGATGCAATTTGTGAGCTTCATCGTCAATGGGAAGGTCGAATCGAAACAGTATACCTGCAGAGGAGCATCGGAATGTGAAACTGGTGACAAGAGAAACGCTCAAAACATAGACAGTAGGAAGACTCAGTCTTCCGGTACTTAAGTCGGCATTGTGTCTCTTATATTTATTTCCGATGCAATATCTGAGCTTCATCGTCAATGGGAAGGTCCTAGGAACTCAGTAAACCTGCAGAGGTGCATCGGAATGTAAAACTGGTGACAGGGGAAACGCTCAAAACGTAGACCTTAAGAAAACTCAGTTTTCTTGTACTTAAGTCGGCATTGTGTCTCTTATATTTAAATCGATGCAATATCTGTGTTTCATCGTCACTGTGAAAGTCCAAGGGATACAGTAAACCTGCAGAGGTTCATCGGAATGTGAAACTGGTGACCCAGGAAACGCTCAAAGCATAGACAGTAGGAAGACTCAATGTTTCTGTACTTAAGTCGGCATTGTGTTTCTTATATTTAGTTCCGATGCAATTTCTGTGTTTCATCGTCAATGGGAAGATGCAAGGGATACAGTAAACCTGCAGAGGTGCATCGGAATGTAAAACTGGTGACACAGGAAACGCTCAAATCATAGACAGTAGGAAGACTCAGCCTTCCTGTTCTTAAGTCGTTATTGTGTCTCTTATATTTCATTCCGATGCTATTTCTGTGTTTCATCGTCAATGGGAAGGTCCAATGGATACAGTAAACCTGCAGAGGTGCATCGGAATGTAAAATTGGTGACCCAGGAAACGCTCAAAACATAGGCAGTAGGAAGACTCAACCTACCAGTACTTAAGTCGCCATTGTGTCTCTTCTATTTAATTCCGATGGAATTTCTGTGTTTCATCGGCAATGGGAAGATCCAAGGGATACAGTAAACCTGCAGAGGTGCATCTGAATGTAAAACTGGTGACACAGGAAATGCTCAAAACATAGACAGTAGGAAGACACAGCCTTCCTGTTCTTAAGTCGGCATTGTGTCACTTATATTTAATTTCGACGCTATTTCTGTGTTTCATCGTCAATGGGAAGGTCCAATGGATACAGTAAAACTGCAGAGGTGCACCGGAATGTAAAACTGGTGACACATGAACGATCAAAACATAGACAGTAGGAATACTCAGTCTTCCTGTACTTAAGTCGGCATTGTGTCTCTTATATTTAAATCCGATGCAATTTCTGTGTTTCGTCGTCAATGGGAAGGTCCAAGGGATACAGTAAACCTGCAGAGGTGCATCGGAATATAAAACTGGTGACACAGGAAGCGGTCAAATCATAGGCCGTAAGAAGACTCAGTTTTCTTGTACTGAAGTCGGCATTGTGTCTCTTATATTTAATTTGATGCAATTTCTGTGTTTCATCGTCACTGTGAAGGTCCAAGGGATACAGTAAACCTGCAGAGGTTCATCAAAATGTAAAACTGATGACATAGGGAACGCTCATAACATAGACAGTAGGAAGACTCAGTCTTCCTGTACCTAAGTCGGCATTGTGTCTCTTATATTTAATTCCGATTCAATTTCTGTGTTTCATCGTCACTGTGAAGGTCCAAGGGATACAGTAAACCTGCAGAGGTGCATCGGAATGTAAAACTGGTCACATAGGAAACGCTCAAAACATAGACAGTAGGAAGACTCAGTCTTCCTGTACTTAAGTCATCATTGTGTCTCTTATATTTAATTCCGATTCAATTTCTGTGTTTCATCGTCACTGTGAAGGTTCAAGGGATACAGTAAACGTGCAGAGGTGCATCGGAATGTAAAACTGGTGACACAGGGAACGCTCAAAACATAGACAGTAGGAAGACTCAGTCTTCCTGTACTTCAGTCGGCATTGTGTCTCTTATATTTAATTCCGATGCCATTTCTGTGTTTCATCGCCAATAGGAAGGTCCAAGGAATACAGTAAACCTGCAGAGGTGCATCGGAATTTAAAACTGGTGACACAGGAAGCGGTCAAATCATAGGCCCTAAGAAGACTCAGTATTCTTGTACTGAAGTCCTCATTGTGTCAATTATATTTAATTTGATGCAATTTCTGTGTTTCATCGTCACTGTGAAGGTCCAAGGGATACAGTAAACCTGCAGAGGTGCATCGGAATGTAAAACTGGTGATACAGGACACGCTCAAATCATAGACAGTAGGAAGACTCAGTCTTCCTTTACTTATGTCGGCATGGTGTCTCTTATATTTAATTCCGATGCAATATCTGTGTTTCATCGTCACTGTGAAAGTCCAAGGGATACAGTAAACCTGCAGTGGTTCATCGGAATGTGAAACTGGTGACACAGGAAACGCTCAAAACATAGACAGTAGGAAGACTCCATGTTTTTGTACTTAAGTCGACATTGTGTCTCTTATATTTAGTTCCGATGCAATTTCTGTGTTTCATCGTCAATGGGAAGATCCAAGGGATACAGTAAACCTGCAGAGGTGCATCGGAATATAAAACTTGTGACACAGGAAGCGGTCAAATCATAGGCCCTAAGAAGACTCAGTTTTCTTGTACTGAAGTCGGCATTGGGTCTCTTATATTTAATTTGATGCAATTTCTGTGTTTCATCGTCACTGTGAAGGCCAAGGGACACAGTATGCCTGCAGAGGTGCATCGGAATGTAAAACTGGTGACACAGGAAGCGCTCATAACATAGACCCTAAGAAGACTCAGTTTTCTTGTACTTAAGTCAGCATTGTGTCTTTTATATGTAATTCCGATGCAATTTCTGTGTTTCATCGTCACTGTGAAGGTCCAAGGGCTACAGTAAACCTGCAGAGGTGCATCGGAATGTAAAACTGGTGATACAGGACACGCTCAAATCATAGACAGTAGGAAGACTCAGTCTTCCTTTACTTATGTCGGCATGGTGTCTCTTATATTTAATTCCGATGCAATTTCTGAGCTTCATCGTCAATGGGAAGGTCGAAGGGAAACAGTATACCTGCAGAGGTGCATCGGAATGTGAAACTGGTGACAAGGGAAACGCTCAAAACATAGAGAGTAGGAAGACTCAGTCTTCCTGTACTTAAGTCGGCATTGTATCTTTTATATATTATTTTCGATGCATTATCTGAGCTTCATCGTCAATGGGAAGGTCCTAGGAACACAGTAAACCTGCAGAGTTGCATCGGAATTTAAAACTGGTGACATTGGGAAACGCTCAAAACATAGACCTTAAGAAGACTCAGTTTTCTTGTACTTAAGTCGGCATTGTGTCCCTTATATTTTTATCGATGCAATATCTGTGTTTCATCGTCACTGTGAAAGTCCAAGGGATACAGTAAACCTGCAGAGGTTCATCGGAATGTGAAACTGGTGACCCAGGAAACCCTCAAAACATAGACAGTAAGAAGACTCAATGTTTCTGTACTTAAGTCGGCATTGTGTCTCTTATATTTAGTTCCGATGCAATTTCTGTGTTTCATCGTCAATGGGAAGATGCAAGGGATACAGTAAACCTGCAGAGGTGCATCGGAATGTAAAATTGGTGACACAGGAAACGCTCAAAACATAGACAGTAGGAAGACTCAGCCCTCCTGTTCTTAAGTCGTTATTGTGTCTCTTATATTTCATTCCGATGCTATTTCTGTGTTTCATCGTCAATGGGAAGGTCCAATGGATACAGTAAACCTGCAGAGGTGCATCGGAAATTAAAATTGGTGACACAGGAAACGCACAAATCATAGGCAGTAGGAAGACTCAATCTACCAGTACTTAAGTCGACATTGTGTCTCTTCTATTTAATTCCGATGGAATTTCTGTGTTTCATCGTCAATGGGAAGATCCAAGGGATACAGTAAACCTGCAGAGGTGCATCGGAATGTAAAACTGGTGACACAGGAAGTGCTCAAAACATAGACAGTAGGAAGACACAGCCTTCCTGTTCTTAAGTCGGCATTGTGTCTCTTATATTTAATTTCGATGCTATTTCTGTGTTTCATCGTCAATGGGAAGGTCCAATGGATACAGTAAAACTGCAGAGGTGCATCGGAATTTGAAACTGGTGACACAGGAAGCAGTCAAATCATAGGCCCTAAGAAGACTCAGTATTCTTGTACTGAAGTCGTCATTGTGTCTCTTATATTTAATTTGATGCAATTTCTGTGTTTCATCGTCACTGTGAAGGTCCAAGGGATACAGTAAACCTGCAGAGGTGCATCAAAATGTAAAACTGATGACACAGGGAACGCTCGTAACATAGACAGTAGGAAAACTCAGTCTGCCTGTACCTAAGTCGTCATTGTGTCTCTTATATTTAATTCCGATGCAATTTCTGTGTTTCGCCGTCAACGGGAAAGTCCAATGGATACAGTAAACCTGCAAAGGTGCATTGGAATGTAAAACTGGTGACACAGGAAACGCTCAAAACATAGACAGTAGGAAGACTCAGTCTTTCTGTACTTAAGTCGGCATTGTGTCTCTTATATTTAATTCCGATGCAATTTCTGTGTTTCATCGTCAATGGGAAGGTCCAAGGGATACAGTATGCCTGCAGAGGTGCATCGGAATGTAAAACTGGTGACACAGGAAGCGCTCATAACATAGACCCTAAGAAGACTCAGTTTTCTTGTACTTAAGTCCGCATTGTGTCTCTTAATATTTAATTCCGATGCAATATCTGTGTGTCATCGTCACTATGAAAGTCCAAGGGATACAGTAAACCTGCAGTGGTTCATCGGAATGTGAAACTGGTGACACAGGAAACGCTCAAAACATAGACAGTAGGAAGACTCCATGTTTTTGTACTTAAGTCGGCATTGTGTCTCTTATATTTAGTTCCGATGCAATTTCTGTGTTTCATTGTCAATGGGAAGATCCAAGGGATACAGTAAACCTGCAGAGGTGCATCGGAATGTAAAACTGGTGACACAGGAAACCCTCAAAACATAGACAGTAGGAAGACTGAGCCTTCCTGTTCTTATGTCGGCATTGTGTCTCTTATATTTAATTCCGATGCTATTTCTGTGTTTCATCGTCAATGGGAAGGTCCAATGGATACAGTAAAACTGCAGAGGTGCATCAAAATGTAAAACTGATGACACAGGGAACGCTCATAACATAGACAGTAGGAAAACACAGTCTTCCTGTACTTAAGTCGGCATTGTGTCTCTTATATTCAATTCCGATGCAATTTCTGTGTTTCGTCGTCAACGGGAAAGTCCAAGGGATACAGTAAACCTGAAAAGGTGCATTGGAATGTAAAACTGGTGACACAGGAAACGCTCAAAACATAGGCAGTAGGAAGACTCAGTCTTTCTGTACTTAAGTCGGCATTGTGTCTCTTATATTTAATTCCGATGCAATTTCTGTGTTTCATCGTCAATGGGAAGGTCCAAGGGATACAGTATGCCTGCAGAGGTGCATCGGAATGTAAAACTGGTGACACAGGAAGCGCTCAAAACATAGATCCTAAGAAGACTCAGTTTTCTTGTACTTAAGTCGGCATTGTGTCTTTTATATTTAATTCCGATGCAATTTCTGTGTTTCATCGTCACTGTGAAGGTCCAAGGGCTACAGTAAACCTGCAGAGGTGCATCGGAATGTAAAACTGGTGATACAGGACACGCTCAAATCATAGACAGTAGGAAGACTCAGTCTTCCTTTACTTATGTCGGCATGGTGTCTCTTATATTTAATTCCGATGCAATTTCTGAGCTTCATCGTCAATGGGAAGGTCGAAGGGATACAGTATACCTGCAGAGGTCCATCGGAATGTGAAACTGGTGACAAGGGAAACGCTCAAAACATAGACAGTAGGAAGACTCAGTCTTCCTGTACTTAAGTCGGCATTGTGTCTCTTATATTTATTTCCGATGCAATATCTGAGCTCCATCGTCAATGGGAAGGTCCTAGGAACACAGTAAACCTGCAGAGTTGCATCGGAATGTAAAACTGGTGACACGGGAAACGCTCAAAACATAGACCTTAAGAAGACTCAATTTTCTTGTACTTAAGGCGGCATTGTGTCTCTTAAATTTAGTTCCAATGCAATTTCTGTGCTTCATCGTCAATGGGAAGATGCAAGGGATACAGTAAACCTGCAGAGGTGCATCGGAATGTAAAACTGGTGGCACAGGAAACGCTCAAAACATAGACAGTAGGAAGACTCAGCCTTCCTGTTCTTAAGTCGTTATTGTGTCTCTTATATTTAATTCCGATGCTATTTCTGTGTTGCATCGTCAATGGGAAGGTCCAATGGATACAGTAAACCTGCAGAGGTGCATCGGAATGTAAAATTGGTGACCCAGGAAACGCTCAAAACATAGGCAGTAGGAAGACTCAGTCTTCCTGTACTTATGTCGGCATTGTGTCTCTTATATTTAAATCCGATGCAATTTCTGTGTTTCGTCGTCAATGGGAAGGTCCAAGGGATACAGTATACCTGCAGAGGTGCATCGGAATATAAAACTCGTGACACAGGAAGCGGTCAAATCATAGGCCCTAAGAAGACTCAGTTTTCTTGTACTGACGTCGGCATGGTGTCTCTTATATTTAATTCCGATGCAATTTCTGAGCTTCATCGTCAATGGGAAGGTCGAAGGGAAACAGTATACCTGCAGAGGTGCATCGGAATGTGAAACTGGTGACAAGGGAAACGCTCAAAACATAGACAGTAGGAAGACTCAGTCTTCCTGTACTTAAGTCGGCATTGTGTCTCTTATATTTATTTCCGATGCAATATCTGAGCTTCATCGTCAATGGGAAGATCCTAGGAACTCAGTAAACCTGCAGAGTTGCATCGGAATGTAAAACTGGTGACACGGGAAACGCTCAAAACGTAGACCTTAAGAAGACTCAGTTTTCTTGTACTTAAGTCGGCATTGTGTCTCTTATATTTAATTCCGATGCAATATCTGTGTTTCATCGTCACTGTGAAAGTCCAAGGGGTACAGTAAACCTGCAGAGGTTCATCGGAATGTGAAACTGGTGACCCAGGAAACGCTCAAAGCATAGACAGTAGGAAGACTCAATGTTTCTGTACTTAAGTCGGCATTGTGTCTCTTATATTTAGTTCCGATGCAATTTCTGTGTTTCATCGTCAATGGGAAGATGCAAGGGATACAGTAAACCTGCAGAGGTGCATCGGAATGTAAAATTGGTGACACAGGAAACGCTCAAAACATAGACAGTAGGAAGACTCAGCCTTCCTGTTCTTAAGTCGTTATTGTGTCTCTTATATTTCATTCCGATGCTATTTCTGTGTTTCATCGTCAATGGGAAGGTCCAATGGATACAGTAAACCTGCAGAGGTGCATCGGAATGTAAAATTGGTGACCCAGGAAACGCTCAAAACATAGGCAGTAGGAAGACTCAATCTACCAGTACTTAAGTCGGCATTGGGTCTCTTCTATTTAATTCCGATGGAATTTCTGTGTTTCATCGTCAATGGGAAGATCCAAGGGATACAGTAAACCTGCAGAGGTGCATCGGAATGTAAAACTGGTGACACAGGAAATGCTCAAAACATAGACAGTAGGAAGACACAGCCTTCCTGTTCTTAAGTCGGCATTGTGTCACTTATATTTAATTTCGATGCTATTTCTGTGTTTCATCGTCAATGGGAAGGTCCAATGGATACAGTAAAACTGCAGAGGTGCACCGGAATGTAAAACTGGTGACACAGGAAACGATCAAAACATAGACAGTAGGAATACTCAGTCTTCCTGTACTTAAGTCGGCATTGTGTCTCTTATATTTAATTCCGATGCAATTTCTGTGTTTCATCGTCACTGTGAAGGTCCAAGGGATACAGTAAACCTGCAGAGGTGCATCAAAATGTAAAACTGATGACACAGGGAACGCTCGTAACATAGACAGTAGGAAAACTCAGTCTGCCTGTACCTAAGTCGTCATTGTGTCTCTTATATTTAATTCCGATGCAATTTCTGTGTTTCGTCGTCAATGGGAAGATGCAAGGGATACAGTAAACCTGCAGAGGTGCATCGGAATGTAAAATTGGTGACACAGGAAACGCTCAAAACATAGACAGTAGGAAGACTCAGCCTTCCTGTTCTTAAGTCGTTATTGTGTCTCTTATATTTCATTCCGATGCTATTTCTGTGTTTCATCGTCAATGGGAAGGTGCAATGGATACAGTAAACCTGCAGAGGTGCATCGGAATGTAAAATTGGTGACCCAGGAAACGCTCAAAACATAGGCAGTAGGAAGACTCAATCTACCAGTACTTAAGTCGGCATTGGGTCTCTTCTATTTAATTCCGATGCAATTTCTGTGTTTCGTCGTCAATGGGAAGGTCCAAGGGATACAGTATACCTGCAGAGGTGCATCGGAATATAAAACTCGTGACACAGGAAGCGGTCAAATCATAGGCCCTAAGAAGACTCAGTTTTCTTGTACTGACGTCGGCATTGTGTCTCTTATTTTTAATTTGATGCAATTTCTGTGTTTCATCGTCACTGTGAAGGTCCAATTGATACAGTAAACCTGCAGAGGTGCATCAAAATGTAAAACTGATGACACAGGGAACGCTCATAACATAGACAGTAGGAAAACTCAGTCTTCCTGTACCTAAGTCGGCATTGTGTCTCTTATATTTAATTCCGATGCAATTTCTGTGTTTCATCGTCAATGGGAAGGTCGAAGGGAAACAGTATACCTGCAGAGGTGCATCGGAATGTGAAACTGGTGACAAGGGAAGCGCTCAAAACATACAGTAGGAAGACTCAGTCTTCCTGTACTTAAGTCTGCATTGTGTCTCTTATATTTAATTCCGATGCCATTTCTGTGTTTCATCGCCAATGGGAAGGTCCAAGGGATACAGTAAACCTGCAGAGGTGCATCGGAATGTAAAACTGGTGATACAGGACACGCTCAAATCATAGACAGTAGGAAGACTCAGTCTTCCTTTACTTAAGTCGGCATGGTGTCTCTTATATTTAATTCCGATGCAATTTCTGTGTTTCATCGTCAATGGGAAGGTCCAAGGGATACAGTATGCCTGCAGAGGTGCATCGGAATGTAAAACTGGTGACACAGGAAGCGCTCATAACATAGACCCTAAGAAGACTCAGTTTTCTTGTACTTAAGTCGGCATTGTGTCTTTTATATTTAATTCCGATGCAATTTCTGTGTTTCATCGTCACTGTGAAAGTCCAAGGGATACAGTAAACCGGCAGAGGTGCATCGGAATGTAAAACTGGTGACATAGGAAACGCTCAAAACATAGACAGTAGGAAGACTCAGTCTTCCTGTACTTAAGTCATCATTGGGTCTCTTATATTTAATTCCGATGCAATTTCTGAGTTTCATCGTCACTGTGAAGGTTCAAGGGATACAGTAAACGTGCAGAGGTGCATCGGAATATAAAACTGGTGACACAGGAAGCGGTCAAATCATAGGCCCTAAGAAGACTCAGTTTTCTTGTACTGAAGTCGGCATTGGGTCTCTTATATTTAATTTGATGCAATTTCTGTGTTTCATCGTCACTGTGAATGCCAAGGGATACAGTATGCCTGCAGAGGTGCATCGGAATGTAAAACTGGTGACACAGGAAGCGCTCATAACATAGACCCTAAGAAGACTCAGTTTTCTTGTACTTAAGTCGGCATTGTGTCTTTTATATGTAATTCCGATGCAATTTCTGTGTTTCATCGTCACTGTGAAGGTCCAAGGGATACAGTAAACCTGCAGAGGTGCATCGGAATGTAAAACTGGTGACACAGGAAACACTCAAAACATAGACAGTAGGAAGACTCAGTCTTCCTGTACTTAAGTCATCATTGTGTCTCTTATATTTAATTCCGATGCAATTTCTGTGTTTCATCGTCAATGGGAAGATCCAAGGGATACAGTAAACCTGCAGAGGTGCATCAAAATGTAAAACTGATGACACAGGGAACGCTCATAACATAGACAGTAGGAAAACTCAGTCTTCCTGTACCTAAGTCGGCATTGTGTCTCTTATATTTAATTCCGATGCAATTTCTGTGTTTCGTCGTCAACGGGAAAGTCCAAGGGATACAGTAAACCTGCAAAGGTGCATTGGAATGTAAAACTCGTGACACAGGAAACGCTCAAAACATAGACAGTAGGAAGACTCAGTCTTTCTGTACTTAAGTCGGCATTGTGTCTCTTATATTTAATTCCGATGCAATTTCTGAGTTTCATCGTCAATGGGAAGGTCCAAGGGATACAGTATGCCTGCAGAGGTGCATCGGAATGTAAAACTGGTGACACAGGAAGCGCTCATAACATAGACCCTAAGAAGACTCAGTTTTCTTGTACTTAAGTCGGCATTGTGTCTTTTATATTTAATTCCGATGCAATTTCTGTGTTTCATGGTCACTGTGAAGGTCCAAGGGCTACAGTAAACCTGCAGAGGTGCATCGGAATGTAAAACTGGTGATACAGGACACGCTCAAATCATAGACAGTAGGAAGACTCAGTCTTCCCTTACTTATGTCGGCATGGTGTCTCTTATATTTAATTCCGATGCAATTTCTGAGCTTCATCGTCAATGGGAAGGTCGAAGGGAAACAGTATACCTGCAGAGGTGCATCGGAATGTGAAACTGGTGACAAGGGAAACGCTCAAAACATAGACAGTAGGAAGACTCAGTCTTCCTGTACTTAAGTCGGCATTGTGTCTCTGATATTTATTTCCGATGCAATATCTGAGCTTCATCGTCAATGGGAAGATCCTAGGAACTCAGTAAACCTGCAGAGTTGCATCGGAATGTAAAACTGGTGACACGGGAAACGCTCAAAACGTAGACCTTAAGAAGACTCAGTTTTCTTGTACTTAAGTCGGCATTGTGTCTCTTATATTTAATTCCGATGCAATATCTGTGTTTCATCGTCACTGTGAAAGTCCAATGGATACAGTAAACCTGCAAAGGTGCATTGGAATGTAAAACTGGTGACACAGGAAACGCTCAAAACATAGACAGTAGGAAGACTCAGTCTTTCTGTACTTAAGTCGGCATTGTGTCTCTTATATTTAATTCCGATGCAATTTCTGTGTTTCATCGTCAATGGGAAGGTCCAAGGGATACAGTATGCCTGCAGAGGTGCATCGGAATGTAAAACTGGTGACACAGGAAGCGCTCATAACATAGACCCTAAGAAGACTCAGTTTTCTTGTACTTAAGTCCGCATTGTGTCTCTTAACATTTAATTCCGATGCAATATCTGTGTGTCATCGTCACTATGAAAGTCCAAGGGATACAGTAAACCTGCAGTGGTTCATCGGAATGTGAAACTGGTGACACAGGAAACGCTCAAAACATAGACAGTAGGAAGACTCCATGTTTTTGTACTTAAGTCGGCATTGTGTCTCTTATATTTAGTTCCGATGCAATTTCTGTGTTTCATCGTCAATGGGAAGATCCAAGGGATACAGTAAACCTGCAGAGGTGCATCGGAATGTAAAACTGGTGACACAGGAAACCCTCAAAACATAGACAGTAGGAAGACTGAGCCTTCCTGTTCTTATGTCGGCATTGTGTCTCTTATATTTAATTCCGATGCTATTTCTGTGTTTCATCGTCAATGGGAAGGTCCAATGGATACAGTAAAACTGCAGAGGTGCATCAAAATGTAAAACTAATGACACAGGGAACGCTCATAACATAGACAGTAGGAAAACACAGTCTTCCTGTACTTAAGTCGGCATTGTGTCTCTTATATTCAATTCCGATGCAATTTCTGTGTTTCGTCGTCAACGGGAAAGTCCAAGGGATACAGTAAACCTGAAAAGGTGCATTGGAATGTAAAACTGGTGACACAGGAAACGCTCAAAACATAGGCAGTAGGATGACTCAGTCTTTCTGTACTTAAGTCGGCATTGTGTCTCTTATATTTAATTCCGATGCAATTTCTGTGTTTCATCGTCAATGGGAAGGTCCAAGGGATACAGTATGCCTGCAGAGGTCCATCGGAATGTAAAACTGGTGACACAGGAAGCGCTCAAAACATAGATCCTAAGAAGACTCAGTTTTCTTGTACTTAAGTCGGCATTGTGTCTTTTATATTTAATTCCGATGCAATTTCTGTGTTTCATCGTCACTGTGAAGGTCCAAGGGCTACAGTAAACCTGCAGAGGTGCATCGGAATGTAAAACTGGTGATACAGGACACGCTCAAATCATAGACAGTAGGAAGACTCAGTCTTCCTTTACTTATGTCGGCATGGTGTCTCTTATATTTAATTCCGATGCAATTTCTGAGCTTCATCGTCAATGGGAAGGTCGAAGGGAAACAGTATACCTGCAGAGGTCCATCGGAATGTGAAACTGGTGACAAAGGAAACGCTCAAAACATAGCCAGTAGGAAGACTCAGTCTTCCTGTACTTAAGTCGGCATTGTGTCTCTTATATTTATTTCCGATGCAATATCTGAGCTCCATCGTCAATGGGAAGGTCCTAGGAACACAGTAAACCTGCAGAGTTGCATCGGAATGTAAAACTGGTGACACGGGAAACGCTCAAAACATAGACCTTAAGAAGACTCAGTTTTCTTGTACTTAAGGCGGCATTGTGTCTCTTAAATTTAGTTCCAATGCAATTTCTGTGTTTCATCGTCAATGGGAAGATGCAAGGGATACAGTAAACCTGCAGAGGTGCATCGGAATGTAAAACTGGTGGCACAGGAAACGCTCAAAACATAGACAGTAGGAAGACTCAGCCTTCCTGTTCTTAAGTCGTTATTGTGTCTCTTATATTTAATTCCGATGCTATTTCTGTGTTGCATCGTCAATGGGAAGGTCCAATGGATACAGTAAACCTGCAGAGGTGCATCGGAATGTAAAATTGGTGACCCAGGAAACGCTCAAAACATAGGCAGTAGGAAGACTCAGTCTTCCTGTACTTATGTCGGCATTGTGTCTCTTATATTTAAATCCGATGCAATTTCTGTGTTTCGTCGTCAATGGGAAGGTCCAAGGGATACAGTATACCTGCAGAGGTGCATCGAGATATAAAACTCGTGACACAGGAAGCGGTCAAATCATAGGCCCTAAGAAGACTCAGTTTTCTTGTACTGACGTCGGCATTGTGTCTCTTATATTTAATTTGATGCAATTTCTGTGTTTCATCGTCACTGTGAAGGTCCAATGGAATCAGTAAACCTGCAGAGGTGCATCAAAATGTAAAACTGATGACACAGGGAACGCTCATAACATAGACAGTAGGAAAACTCAGTCTTCCTGTACCTAAGTCGGCATTGTGTCTCTTATATTTAATTCCGATGCAATTTCTGTGTTTCATCGTCAATGGGAAGGTCGAAGGGAAACAGTATACCTGCAGAGGTGCATCGGAATGTGAAACTGGTGACAAGGGAAGCGCTCAAAACATACAGTAGGAAGACTCAGTCTTCCTGTACTTAAGTCTGCATTGTGTCTCTTATATTTAATTCCGATGCCATTTCTGTGTTTCATCGCCAATGGGTAGGTCCAAGGGATACAGTAAACCTGCAGAGGTGCATCGGAATGTAAAACTGGTGATACAGGACACGCTCAAATCATAGACAGTAGGAAGACTCAGTCTTCCTTTACTTAAGTCGGCATGGTGTCTCTTATATTTAATTCCGATGCAATTTCTGTGTTTCATCGTCAATGGGAAGGTCCAAGGGATACAGTATGCCTGCAGAGGTGCATCGGAATGTAAAACTGGTGACACAGGAAGCGCTCATAACATAGACCCTAAGAAGACTCAGTTTTCTTGTACTTAAGTCGGCATTGTGTCTTTTATATTTAATTCCGATGCAATTTCTGTGTTTCATCGTCACTGTGAAAGTCCAAGGGATACAGTAAACCGGCAGAGGTGCATCGGAATGTAAAACTGGTGACATAGGAAACGCTCAAAACATAGACAGTAGGAAGACTCAGTCTTCCTGTACTTAAGTCATCATTGGGTCTCTTATATTTAATTCCGATGCAATTTCTGAGTTTCATCGTCACTGTGAAGGTTCAAGGGATACAGTAAACGTGCAGAGGTGCATCGGAATATAAAACTGGTGACACAGGAAGCGGTCAAATCATAGGCCCTAAGAAGACTCAGTTTTCTTGTACTGAAGTCGGCATTGGGTCTCTTATATTTAATTTGATGCAATTTCTGTGTTTCATCGTCACTGTGAATGCCAAGGGATACAGTATGCCTGCAGAGGTGCATCGGAATGTAAAACTGGTGACACAGGAAGCGCTCATAACATAGACCCTAAGAAGACTCAGTTTTCTTGTACTTAAGTCGGCATTGTGTCTTTTATATGTAATTCCGATGCAATTTCTGTGTTTCATCGTCACTGTGAAGGTCCAAGGGATACAGTAAACCTGCAGAGGTGCATCGGAATGTAAAACTGGTGACACAGGAAACACTCAAAACATAGACAGTAGGAAGACTCAGTCTTCCTGTACTTAAGTCATCATTGTGTCTCTTATATTTAATTCCGATGCAATTTCTGTGTTTCATCGTCAATGGGAAGATCCAAGGGATACAGTAAACCTGCAGAGGTGCATCAAAATGTAAAACTGATGACACAGGGAACGCTCATAACATAGACAGTAGGAAAACTCAGTCTTCCTGTACCTAAGTCGGCATTGTGTCTCTTATATTTAATTCCGATGCAATTTCTGTGTTTCGTCGTCAACGGGAAAGTCCAAGGGATACAGTAAACCTGCAAAGGTGCATTGGAATGTAAAACTCGTGACACAGGAAACGCTCAAAACATAGACAGTAGGAAGACTCAGTCTTTCTGTACTTAAGTCGGCATTGTGTCTCTTATATTTAATTCCGATGCAATTTCTGTGTTTCATCGTCAATGGGAAGGTCCAAGGGATACAGTATGCCTGCAGAGGTGCATCGGAATGTAAAACTGGTGACACAGGAAGCGCTCATAACATAGACCCTAAGAAGACTCAGTTTTCTTGTACTTAAGTCGGCATTGTGTCTTTTATATTTAATTCCGATGCAATTTCTGTGTTTCATCGTCACTGTGAAGGTCCAAGGGCTACAGTAAACCTGCAGAGGTGCATCGGAATGTAAAACTGGTGATACAGGACACGCTCAAATCATAGACAGTAGGAAGACTCAGTCTTCCTTTACTTATGTCGGCATGGTGTCTCTTATATTTAATTCCGATGCAATTTCTGAGCTTCATCGTCAATGGGAAGGTCGAAGGGAAACAGTATACCTGCAGAGGTGCATCGGAATGTGAAACTGGTGACAAGGGAAACGCTCAAAACATAGACAGTAGGAAGACTCAGTCTTCCTGTACTTAAGTCGGCATTGTGTCTCTTATATTTATTTCCGATGCAATATCTGAGCTTCATCGTCAATGGGAAGATCCTAGGAACTCAGTAAACCTGCAGAGTTGCATCGGAATGTAAAACTGGTGACACGGGAAACGCTCAAAACGTAGACCTTAAGAAGACTCAGTTTTCTTGTACTTAAGTCGGCATTGTGTCTCTTATATTTAATTCCGATGCAATATCTGTGTTTCATCGTCACTGTGAAAGTCCAAGGGATACAGTAAACCTGCAGAGGTTCATCGGAATGTGAAACTGGTGACCCAGGAAACGCTCAAAGCATAGACAGTAGGAAGACTCAATGTTTCTGTACTTAAGTCGGCATTGTGTCTCTTATATTTAGTTCCGATGCAATTTCTGTGTTTCATCGTCAATGGGAAGATGCAAGGGATACAGTAAACCTGCAGAGGTGCATCGGAATGTAAAATTGGTGACACAGGAAACGCTCAAAACATAGACAGTAGGAAGACTCAGCCTTCCTGTTCTTAAGTCGTTATTGTGTCTCTTATATTTCATTCCGATGCTATTTCTGTGTTTCATCGTCAATGGGAAGGTCCAATGGATACAGTAAACCTGCAGAGGTGCATCGGAATGTAAAATTGGTGACCCAGGAAACGCTCAAAACATAGGCAGTAGGAAGACTCAATCTACCAGTACTTAAGTCGGCATTGGGTCTCTTCTATTTAATTCCGATGGAATTTCTGTGTTTCATCGTCAATGGGAAGATCCAAGGGATACAGTAAACCTGCAGAGGTGCATCGGAATGTAAAACTGGTGACACAGGAAATGCTCAAAACATAGACAGTAGGAAGACACAGCCTTCCTGTTCTTAAGTCGGCATTGTGTCACTTATATTTAATTTCGATGCTATTTCTGTGTTTCATCGTCAATGGGAAGGTCCAATGGATACAGTAAAACTGCAGAGGTGCACCGGAATGTAGAACTGGTGACACAGGAAACGATCAAAACATAGACAGTAGGAATACTCAGTCTTCCTGTACTTAAGTCGGCATTGTGTCTCTTATATTTAAATCCGATGCAATTTCTGTGTTTCGTCGTCAATGGGAAGGTCCAAGGGATACAGTAAACCTGCAGAGGTGCATCGGAATATAAAACTGGTGACACAGGAAGCGGTCAAATCATAGGCCGTAAGAAGACTCAGTTTTCTTGTACTGAAGTCGGCATTGTGTCTCTTATATTTAATTTGATGCAATTTCTGTGTTTCATCGTCACTGTGAAGGTCCAAGGGATACAGTAAACCTGCAGAGGTTCATCAAAATGTAAAACTGATGACATAGGGAACGCTCATAACATAGACAGTAGGAAGACTCAGTCTTCCTGTACCTAAGTCGGCATTGTGTCTCTTATATTTAATTGCGATGCAATTTCTGTGTTTCATCGTCAATGGGAGGGTCCAAGGGATACAGTATGCCTGCAGAGGTGCATCGGAATGTAAAACTGGTGACACAGGAAGCGCTCATAACATAGACCCTAAGAAGACTCAGTTTTCTTGTACTTAAGTCGGCATTCTGTCTCTTATATTTAATTCCGATGCAATTTCTGTGTTTCATTGTCAATGGGAAGGTCCAAGGGATACAGTATGCCTGCAGAGGTGCATCGGAATGTAAAACTGGTGACACAGGAAGCGCTCATAACATAGACCCTAAGAAGACTCAGTTTTCTTGTACTGAAGTCGGCATTGTGTCTTTTATATTTAATTCCGATGCAATTTCTGTGTTTCATCGTCACTGTGAAGGTCCAAGGGCTACAGTAAACCTGCAGAGGTGCATCGGAATGTAAAACTGGTGATACAGGACACGCTCAAATCATAGACAGTAGGAAGACTCAGTCTTCCTTTACTTATGTCGGCATGGTGTCTCTTATATTTAATTCCGATGCAATTTCTGAGCTTCATCGTCAATGGGAAGGTCGAAGGGAAACAGTATACCTGCAGAGGTCCATCGGAATGTGAAACTGGTGACAAAGGAAACGCTCAAAAAATAGACAGTAGGAAGACTCAGTCTTCCTGTACTTAAGTCGGCATTGTGTCTCTTATATTTATTTCCGATGCAATATCTGAGCTCCATCGTCAATGGGAAGGTCCTAGGAACACAGTAAACCTGCAGAGTTGCATCGGAATGTAAAACTGGTGACACGGGAAACGCTCAAAACATAGACCTTAAGAAGACTCAGTTTTCTTGTACTTAAGGCGGCATTGTGTCTCTTAAATTTAGTTCCAATGCAATTTCTGTGTTTCATCGTCAATGGGAAGATGGAAGGGATACAGTAAACCTGCAGAGGTGCATCGGAATGTAAAACTGGTGGCACAGGAAACGCTCAAAACATAGACAGTAGGAAGACTCAGCCTTCCTGTTCTTAAGTCGTTATTGTGTCTCTTATATTTAATTCCGATGCTATTTCTGTGTTGCATCGTCAATGGGAAGGTCCAATGGATACAGTAAACCTGCAGAGGTGCATCGGAATGTAAAATTGTTGACCCAGGAAACGCTCAAAACATAGGCAGTAGGAAGACTCAGTCTTCCTGTACTTATGTCGGCATTGTGTCTCTTATATTTAAATCCGATGCAATTTCTGTGTTTCGTCGTCAATGGGAAGGTCCAAGGGATACAGTATACCTGCAGAGGTGCATCGAGATATAAAACTCGTGACACAGGAAGCGGTCAAATCATAGGCCCTAAGAAGACTCAGTTTTCTTGTACTGACGTCGGCATTGTGTCTCTTATATTTAATTTGATGCAATTTCTGTGTTTCATCGTCACTGTGAAGGTCCAATGGAATCAGTAAACCTGCAGAGGTGCATCAAAATGTAAAACTGATGACACAGGGAACGCTCATAACATAGACAGTAGGAAAACTCAGTCTTCCTGTACCTAAGTCGGCATTGTGTCTCTTATATTTAATTCCGATGCAATTTCTGTGTTTCATCGTCAATGGGAAGGTCGAAGGGAAACAGTATACCTGCAGAGGTGCATCGGAATGTGAAACTGGTGACAAGGGAAGCGCTCAAAACATACAGTAGGAAGACTCAGTCTTCCTGTACTTAAGTCTGCATTGTGTCTCTTATATTTAATTCCGATGCCATTTCTGTGTTTCATCGCCAATGGGTAGGTCCAAGGGATACAGTAAACCTGCAGAGGTGCATCGGAATGTAAAACTGGTGATACAGGACACGCTCAAATCATAGACAGTAGGAAGACTCAGTCTTCCTTTACTTAAGTCGGCATGGTGTCTCTTATATTTAATTCCGATGCAATTTCTGTGTTTCATCGTCAATGGGAAGGTCCAAGGGATACAGTATGCCTGCAGAGGTGCATCGGAATGTAAAACTGGTGACACAGGAAGCGCTCATAACATAGACCCTAAGAAGACTCAGTTTTCTTGTACTTAAGTCGGCATTGTGTCTTTTATATTTAATTCCGATGCAATTTCTGTGTTTCATCGTCACTGTGAAAGTCCAAGGGATACAGTAAACCGGCAGAGGTGCATCGGAATGTAAAACTGGTGACATAGGAAACGCTCAAAACATAGACAGTAGGAAGACTCAGTCTTCCTGTACTTAAGTCATCATTGGGTCTCTTATATTTAATTCCGATGCAATTTCTGAGTTTCATCGTCACTGTGAAGGTTCAAGGGATACAGTAAACGTGCAGAGGTGCATCGGAATATAAAACTGGTGACACAGGAAGCGGTCAAATCATAGGCCCTAAGAAGACTCAGTTTTCTTGTACTGAAGTCGGCATTGGGTCTCTTATATTTAATTTGATGCAATTTCTGTGTTTCATCGTCACTGTGAATGCCAAGGGATACAGTATGCCTGCAGAGGTGCATCGGAATGTAAAACTGGTGACACAGGAAGCGCTCATAACATAGACCCTAAGAAGACTCAGTTTTCTTGTACTTAAGTCGGCATTGTGTCTTTTATATGTAATTCCGATGCAATTTCTGTGTTTCATCGTCACTGTGAAGGTCCAAGGGATACAGTAAACCTGCAGAGGTGCATCGGAATGTAAAACTGGTGACACAGGAAACACTCAAAACATAGACAGTAGGAAGACTCAGTCTTCCTGTACTTAAGTCATCATTGTGTCTCTTATATTTAATTCCGATGCAATTTCTGTGTTTCATCGTCAATGGGAAGATCCAAGGGATACAGTAAACCTGCAGAGGTGCATCAAAATGTAAAACTGATGACACAGGGAACGCTCATAACATAGACAGTAGGAAAACTCAGTCTTCCTGTACCTAAGTCGGCATTGTGTCTCTTATATTTAATTCCGATGCAATTTCTGTGTTTCGTCGTCAACGGGAAAGTCCAAGGGATACAGTAAACCTGCAAAGGTGCATTGGAATGTAAAACTCGTGACACAGGAAACGCTCAAAACATAGACAGTAGGAAGACTCAGTCTTTCTGTACTTAAGTCGGCATTGTGTCTCTTATATTTAATTCCGATGCAATTTCTGTGTTTCATCGTCAATGGGAAGGTCCAAGGGATACAGTATGCCTGCAGAGGTGCATCGGAATGTAAAACTGGTGACACAGGAAGCGCTCATAACATAGACCCTAAGAAGACTCAGTTTTCTTGTACTTAAGTCGGCATTGTGTCTTTTATATTTAATTCCGATGCAATTTCTGTGTTTCATGGTCACTGTGAAGGTCCAAGGGCTACAGTAAACCTGCAGAGGTGCATCGGAATGTAAAACTGGTGATACAGGACACGCTCAAATCATAGACAGTAGGAAGACTCAGTCTTCCTTTACTTATGTCGGCATGGTGTCTCTTATATTTAATTCCGATGCAATTTCTGAGCTTCATCGTCAATGGGAAGGTCGAAGGGAAACAGTATACCTGCAGAGGTGCATCGGAATGTGAAACTGGTGACAAGGGAAACGCTCAAAACATAGACAGTAGGAAGACTCAGTCTTCCTGTACTTAAGTCGGCATTGTGTCTCTTATATTTATTTCCGATGCAATATCTGAGCTTCATCGTCAATGGGAAGATCCTAGGAACTCAGTAAACCTGCAGAGTTGCATCGGAATGTAAAACTGGTGACACGGGAAACGCTCAAAACGTAGACCTTAAGAAGACTCAGTTTTCTTGTACTTAAGTCGGCATTGTGTCTCTTATATTTAATTCCGATGCAATATCTGTGTTTCATCGTCACTGTGAAAGTCCAAGGGATACAGTAAACCTGCAGAGGTTCATCGGAATGTGAAACTGGTGACCCAGGAAACGCTCAAAGCATAGACAGTAGGAAGACTCAATGTTTCTGTACTTAAGTCGGCATTGTGTCTCTTATATTTAGTTCCGATGCAATTTCTGTGTTTCATCGTCAATGGGAAGATGCAAGGGATACAGTAAACCTGCAGAGGTGCATCGGAATGTAAAATTGGTGACACAGGAAACGCTCAAAACATAGACAGTAGGAAGACTCAGCCTTCCTGTTCTTAAGTCGTTATTGTGTCTCTTATATTTCATTCCGATGCTATTTCTGTGTTTCATCGTCAATGGGAAGGTCCAATGGATACAGTAAACCTGCAGAGGTGCATCGGAATGTAAAATTGGTGACCCAGGAAACGCTCAAAACATAGGCAGTAGGAAGACTCAATCTACCAGTACTTAAGTCGGCATTGGGTCTCTTCTATTTAATTCCGATGGAATTTCTGTGTTTCATCGTCAATGGGAAGATCCAAGGGATACAGTAAACCTGCAGAGGTGCATCGGAATGTAAAACTGGTGACACAGGAAATGCTCAAAACATAGACAGTAGGAAGACACAGCCTTCCTGTTCTTAAGTCGGCATTGTGTCACTTATATTTAATTTCGATGCTATTTCTGTGTTTCATCGTCAATGGGAAGGTCCAATGGATACAGTAAAACTGCAGAGGTGCACCGGAATGTAGAACTGGTGACACAGGAAACGATCAAAACATAGACAGTAGGAATACTCAGTCTTCCTGTACTTAAGTCGGCATTGTGTCTCTTATATTTAAATCCGATGCAATTTCTGTGTTTCGTCGTCAATGGGAAGGTCCAAGGGATACAGTAAACCTGCAGAGGTGCATCGGAATATAAAACTGGTGACACAGGAAGCGGTCAAATCATAGGCCGTAAGAAGACTCAGTTTTCTTGTACTGAAGTCGGCATTGTGTCTCTTATATTTAATTTGATGCAATTTCTGTGTTTCATCGTCACTGTGAAGGTCCAAGGGATACAGTAAACCTGCAGAGGTTCATCAAAATGTAAAACTGATGACATAGGGAACGCTCATAACATAGACAGTAGGAAGACTCAGTCTTCCTGTACCTAAGTCGGCATTGTGTCTCTTATATTTAATTCCGATGCAATTTCTGTGTTTCGTCGTCACTGTGAAGGTTCAAGGGATACAGTAAACGTGCAGAGGTGCATCGGAATGTAAAACTGGTGACACAGGGAACGCTCAAAACATAGACAGTAGGAAGACTCAGTCTTCCTGTACTTCAGTCGGCATTGTGTCTCTTATATTTAATTCCGATGCCATTTCTGTGTTTCATCGCCAATAGGAAGGTCCAAGGAATACAGTAAACCTGCAGAGGTGCATCGGAATTTAAAACTGGTGACACAGGAAGCGGTCAAATCATAGGCCCTAAGAAGACTCAGTATTCTTGTACTGATGTCGTCATTGTGTCTCTTATATTTAATTTGATGCAATTTCTGTGTTTCATCGTCACTGTGAAGGTCCAAGGGCTACAGTAAACCTGCAGAGGTGCATCGGAATGTAAAACTGGTGATACAGGACACGCTCAAATCATAGACAGTAGGAAGACTCAGTCTTCCTTTACTTATGTCGGCATGGTGTCTCTTATATTTAATTCCGATGCAATTTCTGAGCTTCATCGTCAATGGGAAGGTCGAAGGGAAACAGTATACCTGCAGAGGTGCATCGGAATGTGAAACTGGTGACAAGGGAAACGCTCAAAACATAGAGAGTAGGAAGACTCAGTCTTCCTGTACTTAAGTCGGCATTGTGTCTCTTATATTTAAATCCGATGCAATTTCTGTGTTTCGTCGTCAATGGGAAGGTCCTAGGAACACAGTAAACCTGCAGAGTTGCATCGGAATTTAAAACTGGTGACACGGGAAACGCTCAAATCATAGACCTTAAGAAGACTCAGTTTTCTTGTACTTAAGTCGGCATTGTGTCTCTTATATTTAAATCGATGCAATATCTGTGTTTCATCGTCACTGTGAAAGTCCAAGGGATACAGTAAACCTGCAGAGGTTCATCGGAATGTGAAACTGGTGACCCAGGAAACGCTCAAAACATAGACAGTAAGAAGACTCAATGTTTCTGTACTTAAGTCGGCATTGTGTCTCTTATATTTAGTTCCGATGCAATTTCTGTGTTTCATCGTCAATGGGAAGATGCAAGGGATACAGTAAACCTGCAGAGGTGCATCGGAATGTAAAACTGGTGACACAGGAAACGCTCAAAACATAGACAGTAGGAAGACTCAGCCCTCCTGTTCTTAAGTCGTTATTGTGTCTCTTATATTTCATTCCGATGCTATTTCTGTGTTTCATCGTCAATGGGAAGGTCCAATGGATACAGTAAACCTGCAGAGGTGCATCGGAAATTAAAATTGGTGACACAGGAAACACTCAAAACATAGGCAGTAGGAAGACTCAATCTACCAGTACTTAAGTCGGCATTGTGTCCCTTCTATTTAATTCCGATGGAATTTCTGTGTTTCATCGTCAATGGGAAGATCCAAGGGATACAGTAAACCTGCAGAGGTGCATCGGAATGTAAAACTGGTGACACAGGAAGTGCTCAAAACATAGACAGTAGGAAGACACAGCCTTCCTGTTCTTAAGTCGGCATTGTGTCTCTTATATTTAATTTCGATGCTATTTCTGTGTTTCATCGTCAATGGGAAGGTCCAATGGATACAGTAAAACTGCAGAGGTGCATCAAAATGTAAAACTGATGACACATGGAACGCTCATATCATAGACAGTAGGAAAACTCAGTCTGCCTGTACCTAAGTCGGCATTGTGTCTCTTATATTTAATTCCGATGCAATTTCTGTGTTTCATCGTCAATGGGAAGCTTCAAGGGATACAGTAAACCTGCAGAGGTGCATCGGAATGTAAAACTGGTGACAAAGGAAACGCTCAAAATATAGACAGTAGGAAGACTCAGTCTTTCTGTACTTAATTCGGCATTGTGTCTCTTATATTTAATTCCGATGCAATTTCTGTGTTTCATCGTCACTGTGAAGGTTCAAGGGATACAGTAAACGTGCAGAGGTGCATCGGAATATAAAACTGGTGACACAGGAAGCGGCCAATCATAGGCCCTAAGAAGAGTCAGTTTTCTTGTACTGAAGTCGGCATTGGGTCTCTTATATTTAATTTGATGCAATTTCTGTGTTTCATCGTCACTGTGAATGCCAAGGGATACAGTATGCCTGCAGAGGTGCATCGGAATGTAAAACTGGTGACACAGGAAGCGCTCATAACATAGACCCTAAGAAGACTCAGTTTTCTTGTACTTAAGTCGGCATTGTGTCTTTTATATGTAATTCCGATGCAATTTCTGTGTTTCATCGTCACTGTGAAGGTCCAAGGGATACAGTAAACCTGCAGAGGTGCATCGGAATGTAAAACTGGTGACACGGGAAACACTCAAAACATAGACAGTAGGAAGACTCAGTCTTCCTGTACTTAAGTCATCATTGTGTCTCTTATATTTAATTCCGATGCAATTTCTGTGTTTCATCGTCAATGGGAAGATCCAAGGGATACAGTAAACCTGCAGAGGTGCATCAAAATGTAAAACTGATGACACAGGGAACGCTCATAACATAGACAGTAGGAAAACTCAGTCTTCCTGTACCTACGTCGGCATTGTGTCTCTTATATTTAATTCCGATGCAATTTCTGTGTTTCGTCGTCAACGGGAAAGTCCAAGGGATACAATAAACCTGCAAAGGTGCATTGGAATGTAAAACTGGTGACACAGGAAACGCTCAAAACATAGACAGTAGGAAGACTCAGTCTTTCTGTACTTAAGTCGGCATTGTGTCTCTTATATTTAATTCCAATGCAATTTCTGTGTTTCATCGTCAATGGGAAGGTCCAAGGGATACAGTAAACCTGCAGAGGTGCATCGGAATGTAAAACTGGTGACACAGGAAGTGCTCAAAACATAGACAGTAGGAAGACACAGCCTTCCTGTTCTTAAGTCGGCATTGTGTCTCTTATATTTAATTTCGATGCTATTTCTGTGTTTCATCGTCAATGGGAAGGTCCAATGGATACAGTAAAACTGCAGAGGTGCATCAAAATGTAAAACTGATGACACATGGAACGCTCATATCATAGACAGTAGGAAAACTCAGTCTGTTTGTACCTAAGTCGGCATTGTGTCTCTTATATTTAATTCCGATGCAATTTCTTTTTTTCATCGTCAATGGGAAGCTTCAAGGGATACAGTAAACCTGCAGAGGTGCATCGGAATGTAAAACTGGTGACAAAGGAAACGCTCAAAATATAGACAGTAGGAAGACTCAGTCTTTCTGTACTTAAGTCGGCATTGTGTCTCTTATATTTAATTCCGATGCAATTTCTGCGTTTCATCGTCACTGTGAAGGTTCAAGGGATACAGTAAACGTGCAGAGGTGCATCGGAATATAAAACTGGTGACACAGGAAGCGGTCAAATCATAGGCCCTAAGAAGACTCAGTTTTCTTGTACTGAAGTCGGCATTGGGTCTCTTATATTTAATTTGATGCAATTTCTGTGTTTCATCGTCACTGTGAATGCCAAGGGATACAGTATGCCTGCAGAGGTGCATCGGAATGTAAAACTGGTGACACAGGAAGCGCTCATAACATAGTCCCTAAGAAGACTCAGTTTTCTTGTACTTAAGTCGGCATTGTGTCTTTTATATGTAATTCCGATGCAATTTCTGTGTTTCATCGTCACTGTGAAGGTCCAAGGGATACAGTAAACCTGCAGAGGTGCATCGGAATGTAAAACTGGTGACACGGGAAACACTCAAAACATAGACAGTAGGAAGACTCAGTCTTCCTGTACTTAAGTCATCATTGTGTCTCTTATATTTAATTCCGAAGCAATTTCTGTGTTTCATCGTCAATGGGAAGATCCAAGGGATACAGTAAACCTGCAGAGGTGCATCAAAATGTAAAACTGATGACACAGGGAACGCTCATAACATAGACAGTAGGAAAACTCAGTCTTCCTGTACCTAAGTCGGCATTGTGTCTCTTATATTTAATTCCGATGCAATTTCTGTGTTTCGTCGTCAACGGGAAAGTCCAAGGGATACAATAAACCTGCAAAGGTGCATTGGAATGTAAAACTGGTGACACAGGAAACGCTCAAAACATAGACAGTAGGAAGACTCAGTCTTTCTGTACTTAAGTCGGCATTGTGTCTCTTATATTTAATTCCGATGCAATTTCTGTGTTTCATCGTCAATGGGAAGGTCCAAGGGATACAGTATGCCTGCAGAGGTGCATCGGAACGTAAAACTGGTGACACAGGAAGCGCTCATAACATAGACCCTAAGAAGACTCAGTTTTCTTGTACTTAAGTCGGCATTGTGTCTTTTATATTTAATTCCGATGCAATTTCTGTGCTTCATCGTCACTGTGAAGGTCCAATGGCTACAGTAAACCTGCAGAGGTGCATCGGAATGTAAAACTGGTGATACAGGACACGCCCAAATCATAGACAGTAGGAAGACTCAGTCTTCCTTTACTAATGTCGGCATGGTGTCTCTTATATTTAATTCCGATGCAATTTCTGAGCTTCATCGTCAATGGGAAGGTCGAATCGAAACAGTATACCTGCAGAGGTGCATCGGAATGTGAAACTGGTGACAAGGGAAACGCTCAAAACATAGACATTGGAAGACTCAGTCTTCCTGTACTTAAGTCGGCATTGTGTCTCTTATATTTATTTCCGATGCAATATCTGAGCTTCATCGTCAATGGGAAGGTCCTAGGAACTCAGTAAACCTGCAGAGTTGCATCGGAATGTAAAACTGGTGACACGGGAAACGCTCAAAACGTAGACCTTAAGAAGACTCAGTTTTCTTGTACTTAAGTCGGCATTGTGTCTCTTATATTTAAATCGATGCAATATCTGTGTTTCATCGTCACTGTGAAAGTCCAAGGGATACAGTAAACCTGCAGAGGTTCATCGGAATGTGAAACTGGTGACCCAGGAAACGCTCAAAGCATAGACAGTAGGAAGACTCAATGTTTCTGTACTTAAGTCGGCATTGTGTCTCTTATATTTAGTTCCGATGCAATTTCTGTGTTTCATCGTCAATGGGAAGATGCAAGGGATACAGTAAACCTGCAGAGGTGCATCGGAATGTAAAACTGGTGACACAGGAAACGCTCAAAACATAGACAGTAGGAAGACTCAGCCTTCCTGTTCTTAAGTCGTTATTGTGTCTCTTATATTTCATTCCGATGCTATTTCTGTGTTTCATCGTCAATGGGAAGGTCCAATGGATACAGTAAACCTGCAGAGGTGCATCGGAATGTAAAATTGGTGACCCAGGAAACGCTCAAAACATAGGCAGTAGGAAGACTCAATCTACCAGTACTTAAGTCGGCATTGTGTCTCTTCTATTTAATTCCGATGGAATTTCTGTGTTTCATCGTCAATGGGAAGATCCAAGGGATACAGTAAACCTGCAGAGGTGCATCGGAATGTAAAACTGGTGACACAGGAAATGCTCAAAACATAGACAGTAGGAAGACACAGCCTTCCTGTTCTTAAGTCGGCATTGTGTCACTTATATTTAATTTCGATGCTATTTCTGTGTTTCATCGTCAATGGGAAGGTCCAATGGATACAGTAAAACTGCAGAGGTGCACCGGAATGTAAAACTGGTGACACAGGAAGCGATCAAAACATAGACAGTAGGAATACTCAGTCATCCTGTACTTAAGTCGGCATTGTGTCTCTTATATTTAAATCCGATGCAATTTCTGTGTTTCGTCGTCAATGGGAAGGTCCAAGGGATACAGTAAACCTGCAGAGGTGCATCGGAATATAAAACTGGTGACACAGGAAGCGGTCAAATCATAGGCCGTAAGAAGACTCAGTTTTCTTGTACTGAAGTCGGCATTGTGTCTCTTATATTTAATTTGATGCAATTTCTGTGTTTCATCGTCACTGTGAAGGTCCAAGGGATACAGTAAACCTGCAGAGGTTCATCAAAATGTAAAACTGATGACATAGGGAACGCTCATAACATAGACAGTAGGAAGACTCAGTCTTCCTGTACCTAAGTCGGCATTGTTACTCTTATATTTAATTGCGATGCAATTTCTGTGTTTCATCGTCAATGGGAAGGTCCAAGGGATACAGTATGCCTGCAGAGGTGCATCGGAATGTAAAACTGGTGACACAGGAAGCGCTCATAACATAGACCCTAAGAAGACTCAGTTTTCTTGTACTTAAGTCGGCATTGTGTCTTTTATATTTAGCTCCGATGCAATTTCTGTGTTTCATCGGCACTGTGAAGGTCCAAGGGATACAGTAAACCTGCAGAGGTGCATCGGAATGTAAAACTGGTGACATAGGAAACGCTCAAAACATAGACAGTAGGAAGACTCAGTCTTCTTGTACTTAAGTCATCATTGTGTCTCTTATATTTAATTCCGATGCAATTTCTGTGTTTCATCGTCACTGTGAAGGTTCAAGGGATACAGTAAACGTGCAGAGGTGCATCGGAATGTAAAACTGGTGACACAGGGAACGCTCAAAACATAGACAGTAGGAAGACTCAGTCTTCCTGTACTTCAGTCGGCATTGTGTCTCTTATATTTAATTCCGATGCCATTTCTGTGTTTCATCGCCAATAGGAAGGTCCAAGGAATACAGTAAACCTGCAGAGGTGCATCGGAATTTAAAACTGGTGACACAGGAAGCGGTCAAATCATAGGCCCTAAGAAGACTCAGTATTCTTGTACTGAAGTCGTCATTGTGTCTCTTATATTTAATTTGATGCAATTTCTGTGTTTCATCGTCACTGTGAAGGTCCAAGGGATACAGTAAACCTGCAGAGGTGCATCGGAATGTAAAACTGGTGATACAGGACACGCTCAAATCATAGACAGTAGGAAGACTCAGTCTTCCTTTACTTATGTCGGCATGGTGTCTCTTATATTTAATTCCTATGCAATATTTGTGTTTCATCGTCACTGTGAAAGTCCAAGGGATACAGTAAACCTGCAGTGGTTCATCGGAATGTGAAACTGGTGACACAGGAAACGCTCAAAACATAGACAGTAGGAAGACTCCATGTTTTTGTACTTAAGTCGACATTGTGTCTCTTATATTTAGTTCCGATGCAATTTCTGTGTTTCATCGTCAATGGGAAGATCCAAGGGATACAGTAAACCTGCAGAGGTGCATCGGAATATAAAACTTGTGACACAGGAAGCGGTCAAATCATAGGCCCTAAGAAGACTCAGTTTTCTTGTACTGAAGTCGGCATTGGGTCTCTTATATTTAATTTGATGCAATTTCTGTGTTTCATCGTCACTGTGAAGGCCAAGGGATACAGTATGCCTGCAGAGGTTCATCGGAATGTAAAACTGGTGACACAGGAAGCGCTCATAACATAGACCCTAAGAAGACTCAGTTTTCTTGTACTTAAGTCGGCATTGTGTCTTTTATATGTAATTCCGATGCAATTTCTGTGTTTCATCGTCACTGTGAAGGTCCAAGGGCTACAGTAAACCTGCAGAGGTGCATCGGAATGTAAAACTGGTGATACAGGACACGCTCAAATCATAGACAGTAGGAAGACTCAGTCTTCCTTTACTTATGTCGGCATGGTGTCTCTTATATTTAATTCCGATGCAATTTCTGAGCTTCATCGTCAATGGGAAGGTCGAAGGGAAACAGTATACCTGCAGAGGTGCATCGGAATGTGAAACTGGTGACAAGGGAAACGCTCAAAACATAGAGAGTAGGAAGACTCAGTCTTCCTGTACTTAAGTCGGCATTGTATCTTTTATATTTATTTTCGATGCATTATCTGAGCTTCATCGTCAATGGGAAGGTCCTAGGAACACAGTAAACCTGCAGAGTTGCATCGGAATTTAAAACTGGTGACACGGGAAACGCTCAAAACATAGACCCTAAGAAGACTCAGTTTTCTTGTACTTAAGTCGGCATTGTGTCTCTTATATTTAAATCGATGCAATATCTGTGTTTCATCGTCACTGTGAAAGTCCAAGGGATACAGTAAACCTGCACAGGTGCATCGGAATGTAAAACTGGTGATACAGGACACGCTCAAATCATAGACAGTAGGAAGACTCAGTCTTCCTTTACTTAAGTCCGCATGGTGTCCCTTATATTTAATTCCGATGCAATTTCTGAGCTTCATCGTCAATGGGAAGGTCGAAGGGGAACAGTATACCTGCAGAGGTTGATCGGAATGTAAAACTGGTGACAAGGGAACGCTCAAAACATAGACAGTAGGAAGACTCAGCCCTCCTGTTCTTAAGTCGTTATTGTGTCTCTTATATTTCATTCCGATGCTATTTCTGTGTTTCATCGTCAATGGGAAGGTCCAATGGATACAGTAAACCTGCAGAGGTGCATCGTAAATTAAAATTGGTGACACAGGAAACGCTCAAAACATAGGCAGTAGGAAGACTCAATCTACCAGTACTTAAGTCGACATTGTGTCTCTTCTATTTAATTCCGATGGAATTTCTGTGTTTCATCGTCAATGGGAAGATCCAAGGGATACAGTAAACCTGCAGAGGTGCATCGGAATGTAAAACTGGTGACACAGGAAGTGCTCAAAACATAGACAGTAGGAAGACACAGCCTTCCTGTTCTTAAGTCGGCATTGTGTCTCTTATATTTAATTTCGATGCTATTTCTGTGTTTCATCGTCAATGGGAAGGTCCAATGGATACAGTAAAACTGCAGAGGTGCATCAAAATGTAAAACTGATGACACATGGAACGCTCATATCATAGACAGTAGGAAAACTCAGTCTGCCTGTACCTAAGTCGGCATTGTGTCTCTTATATTTAATTCCGATGCAAATTCTGTGTTTCGTCGTCAACGGGAAAGTCCAAGGGATACAGTAAACCTGCAAAGGTGCATTGGAATGTAAAACTGTTGACACAGGAAACGCTCAAAACATAGACAGTAGGAAGACTCAGTCTTTCTGTACTTAAGTCGGCATTGTGTCTCTTATATTTAATTCCGATGCAATTTCTGTGTTTCATCGTCAATGGGAAGGTCCAAGGGATACAGTATGCCTGCAGAGGTGCATCGGAATGTAAAATTGGTGACCCAGGAAGCGCTCAAGACATAGGCAGTAGGAAGACTCAATCTACCAGTACTTCAGTCGGGATTGTGTCTCTTCTATTTAATTCCGATGGAATTTCTGTGTTTCATCGTCACTGTGAAGGTTCAAGCGATATAGTAAACGTGCAGAGGTGCATCGGAATGTAAAACTGGTGACACAGGGAACGCTCAAAACATAGACAGTAGGAAGACTCAGTCTTCCTGTACTTCAGTCGGCATTGTGTCTCTTATATTTAATTCCGATGCCATTTCTGTGTTTCATCGGCAATAGGAAGGTCCAAGGGATACAGTAAACCTGCAGAGGTGCATCGGAATTTAAAACTGGTGACACAGGAAGCAGTCAAATCATAGGCCCTAAGAAGACTCAGTATTCTTGTACTGAAGTCGTCATTGTGTCTCTTATATTTAATTTGATGCAATTTCTGTGTTTCATCGTCACTGTGAAGGTCCAAGGGATACAGTAAACCTGCAGAGGTGCATCAAAATGTAAAACTGATGACACAGGGAACGCTCGTAACATAGACAGTAGGAAAACTCAGTCTGCCTGTACCTAAGTCGTCATTGTGTCTCTTATATTTAATTCCGATGCAATTTCTGTGTTTCGTCGTCAACGGGAAAGTCCAATGGATACAGTAAACCTGCAAAGGTGCATTGGAATGTAAAACTGGTGACACAGGAAACGCTCAAAACATAGACAGTAGGAAGACTCAGTCTTTCTGTACTTAAGTCGGCATTGTGTCTCTTATATTTAATTCCGATGCAATTTCTGTGTTTCATCGTCAATGGGAAGGTCCAAGGGATACAGTATGCCTGCAGAGGTGCATCGGAATGTAAGACTGGTGACACAGGAAGCGCTCATAACATAGACCCTAAGAAGACTCAGTTTTCTTGTACTTAAGTCCGCATTGTGTCTCTTAATATTTAATTCCGATGCAATATCTGTGTGTCATCGTCACTATCAAAGTCCAAGGGATACAGTAAACCTGCAGTGGTTCATCGGAATGTGAAACTGGTGACACAGGAAACGCTCAAAACATAGACAGTAGGAAGACTCCATGTTTTTGTACTTAAGTCGGCATTGTGTCTCTTATATTTAGTTCCGATGCAATTTCTGTGTTTCATCGTCAATGGGAAGATCCAAGGGATACAGTAAACCTACAGAGGTGCATCGGAATGTAAGACTGGTGACACTGGAAATGCTCAAAACATAGACAGTAGGAAGACTCAGCCTTCCTGTTCTTAAGTCGGCATTGTGTCTCTTATATTTAATTCCGATGCTATTTCTGTGTTTCATCGTCAATGGGAAGGTCCAATGGATACAGTAAAACTGCAGAGGTGCATCAAAATGTAAAACTGATGACACAGGGAACGCTCATAACATAGACAGTAGGAAAACTCAGTCTTCCTCTACTTAAGTCGGCATTGTGTCTCTTATATTTAATTCCGATGCAATTTCTGTGTTTCGTCGTCAACGGGAAAGTCCAAGGGATACAGTAAACCTGCAAAGGTGCATTGGAATGTAAAACTGGTGACACAGGAAACGCTCAAAACATAGGCAGTAGGAAGACTCAGTCTTTCTGTACTTAAGTCGGCATTGTGTCTCTTATATTTAATTCCGATGCAATTTCTGTGTTTCATCGTCAATGGGAAGGTCCAAGGGATACAGTATGCCTGCAGAAGTGCATCGGAATGTAAAACTGGTGACACAGGAAGCGCTCATAACATAGACCCTAAGAAGACTCAGTTTTCTTGTACTTAAGTCGGCTTTGTGTCTTTTATATTTAATTCCGATGCAATTTCTGTGTTTCATCGTCACTGTGAAGGTCCAAGGGCTACAGTGAACCTGCAGAGGTCCATCGGAATGTAAAACTGGTGATACAGGACACGCTCAAATCATAGACAGTAGGAAGACTCAGTCTTCCTTTACTTATGTCGGCATGGTGTCTCTTATATTTAATTCCGATGCAATTTCTGAGCTTCATCGTCAATGGGAAGGTCGAAGGGAAACAGTATACCTGCAGAGGTCCATCGGAATGTGAAACTGGTGACAAGGGAAACGCTCAAAACATAGACAGTAGGAAGACTCAGTCTTCCTGTACTTAAGTCGGCATTGTGTCTCTTATATTTATTTCCGATGCAATATCTGAGCTCCATCGTCAATGGGAAGGTCCTAGGAACACAGTAAACCTGCAGAGTTGCATCGGAATGTAAAACTGGTGACACGGGAAACGCTCAAAACATAGACCTTAAGAAGACTCAGTTTTCTTGTACTTAAGTCGGCATTGTGTCTCTTAAATTTAGTTCCATGCAATTTCTGTGATTCATCGTCAATGGGAAGATGCAAGGGATACAGTAAACCTGCAGAGGTGCATCGGAATGTAAAACTGGTGGCACAGGAAACGCTCAAAACATAGACAGTAGGAAGACTCAGCCTTCCTGTTCTTAAGTCGTTATTGTGTCCCTTATATTTAATTCCGATGTTATTTCTGTGTTGCATCGTCAATGGGAAGGTCCAATGGATACAGTAAACCTGCAGAGGTGCATCGGAATGTAAAATTGGTGACCCAGGAAACGCTCAAAACATAGGCAGTAGGAAGACTCAATCTACCAGTACTTAAGTCGGCATTGTGTCTCTTCTATTTAATTACGATGGAATTTCTGTGTTTCATCGTCAATGGGAAGATCCAAGGGATACAGTAAACCTGCAGAGGTGCATCGGAATGTAAAACTGGTGACACAGGAAATGCTCAAAACATAGACAGTAGGAAGACACAGCCTTCCTGTTCTTAAGTCGGCATTGTGTCTCTTATATTTAATTTCGATGCTATTTCTGTGTTTCATCGTCAATGGGAAGGTCCAATGGATACAGTAAAACTGCAGAGGTGCATCGGAATGTAAAACTGGTGACACAGGAAGCGATCAAATCATAGACAGTAGGAATACTCAGTCTTCCTGTACTTATGTCGGCATTGTGTCTCTTATATTTAAATCCGATGCAATTTCTGTGTTTCGTCGTCAATGGGAAGGTCCAAGGGATACAGTATACCTGCAGAGGTGCATCGGAATATAAAACTCGTGACACAGGAAGCGGTCAAATCATAGGCCCTAAGAAGACTCAGTTTTCTTGTACTGACGTCGGCATTGTGTCTCTTATATTTAATTTGATGCAATTTCTGTGTTTCATCGTCACTGTGAAGGTCCAAGGGATACAGTAAACCTGCAGAGGTGCATCAAAATGTAAAACTGATGACACAGGGAACGCTCATAACATAGACAGTAGGAAGACTCAGTCTTCCTGTACCTAAGTCTTCATTGTGTCTCTTATATTTAATTCCGATGCAATTTCTGTGTTTCATCGTCAATGGGAAGGTCCAAGGGATACAGTATGCCTGCAGAGGTGCATCGAAATGTAAAACTGGTGACACAGGAAGCGCTCATAACATAGACCCTAAGAAGACTCAGTTTTCTTGTACTTAAATCCGCATTGTGTCTTTTATATTTAATTCCGATGCAATTTCTGTGTTTCATCGTCACTGTGAAGGTCCAAGGGATACAGTAAACCTGCAGAGGTGCATCGGAATGTAAAACTGGTGATACGGGACACGCTCAAATCATAGACAGTAGGAAGACTCAGTCTTCCTTTACTTCGCATGGTCTCTCTTATATTTAATTCCGATGCAATTTCTGAGCTTCATCGTCAATGGGAAGGTCCTACGAACACAGTAAGCCTGCAGAAGTGAATCGGAATGTAAAACTGGTTCCACGGGAAACGCTCAAAACGTAGACCTTAAGAAGACTCAGTTTTCTTGTACTTAAGTCGGCATTGTGTCTCTTATATTTAATTCCGATGCAATATCTGTGTCTCATCGTCACTGTGAAAGTCCAAGGGATACAGTAAACCTGCAGTGGTTCATCAGAATGTGAAAGTGGTGACACAGGAAACGCTCAAAACATAGACAGTAGGAAGACTCCATGTTTTTGTACTCAAGTCGGCATTGTGTCTCTTATTTTTAGTTCCCATCCATTTTATGTGTTTCATCGTCAATGGGAAGATCCAAGGGATACAGTAAACCTGCAGAGGTGCATCGGAATGTAAAACTGGTGACACAGGAAACCCCCAAAACATAGACAGTAGGAAGACTGAGCCTTCCTGTTCTTATGTCGGCATTGTGTCTCTTATATTTAATTCCGATGCTATTTCTGTGTTTCATCGTCAATGGGAAGGTCCAATGGATACAGTAAACCTGCAGAAGTGCATCGGAATGTAAAATTGGTGACTCAGGAAACGCTCAAAACATAGGCAGTAGGAAGACTCAATCTTCCAGTACTTAAGTCGGCATTGTGTCTCTTCTATTTAATTCCGATGCAATTTCTGTGTTTCATCGTCAATGGGAAGATCCAAGGGATACAGTAAACCTACAGAGGTGCATCGGAATGTAAGACTGGTGACACAGGAAATGCTCAAAACATAGACAGTAGGAAGACTCAGCCTTCCTGTTCTTAAGTCGGCATTGTGCCTCTTATATTTAATTCCGATGCTATTTCTGTGTTTCATCGACAATTTGAAGGTCCAATGGATACAGTAAAACTGCAGGGGTGCATCGGAATGTAAAACTGGTGACACAGGAAACGATCAAAAGATAGACAGTAGGAATACTCAGTCTTCCTGTACTTAAGTCGGCATTGTGTCTCTTATATTTAATTCCGATGCAATTTCTGTGTTTAATCGTCAATGGGAAACTCCAATGGATACATTAAACCTGCAGAGGTGCATCGGAATGTAAAACTGGTGATACAGGACACGCTCAAATCATAGACAGTAGGAAGACTCAGTCTTCCTTTACTTAAGTCGGCATGGTGTCTCTTATTTTTAATTCCGATGCAATTTCTGTGTTTCATCGTCGCTGTGAAGGTCCAGGGGATACAGTAAACCTGCAGAGGTGCATCGGAATGTAAAACTGATGACACAGGAAACGCTCAAAACATAGACAGTTGGAAGACTGAGTCTTCCTTTACTTATGTCGGCATGGTGTCTCTTATATTTAAATACGATGCAATTTCTGTGTTTCGTCGTCAATGGGAAGGTCCAAGGGATACAGTAAACCTGCAGAGGTGCATCGGAATATAAAACTGGTGACACAGGAAGCGGTCAAATCATAGGCCCTAAGAAGACTCAATTTTCTTGTACTGAAGCCGGCATTGTGTCTCTTATATTTAATTTGATGCTATTTCAGTGTTTCATCGTCACTGTGAAGGTCCAAGGGATACAGTAAACCTGCAGAGGTGCATCAAAATGTAAAACTGACGACACAGGGAACGCTCATAACATAGACAGTAGGAAGACTCAGTCTTCCTGTATCTAAGTCGGCATTGTGTCTCTTATATTTAATTCCGATGCAATTTCTGTGTTTCATCGTCAATGGGAAGGTCCAAGGGATACAGTATGCCTGCAGAGGTGCATCGGAATGTAAAACTGGTGACACAGGAAGCGCTCATAACATAGACCCTAAGAAGACTCAGTTTTCTTGTACTTAAGTCGGCTTTGTGTCTTTTATATTTAATTCCGATGCAATTTCTGTGTTTCATCGTCACTGTGAAGGTCCAAGGGCTACAGTGAACCTGCAGAGGTGCATCGGAATGTAAAACTGGTGATACAGGACACGCTCAAATCATAGACAGTAGGAAGACTCAGTCTTCCTTTACTTATGTCGGCATGGTGTCTCTTATATTTAATTCCGATGCAATTTCTGAGCTTCATCGTCAATGGGAAGGTCGAAGGGAAACAGTATACCTGCAGAGGTCCATCGGAATGTGAAACTGGTGACAAGGGAAACGCTCAAAACATAGACAGTAGGAAGACTCAGTCTTCCTGTACTTAAGTCGGCATTGTGTCTCTTATATTTATTTCCGATGCAATATCTGAGCTCCATCGTCAATGGGAAGGTCCTAGGAACACAGTAAACCTGCAGAGTTGCATCGGAATGTAAAACTGGTGACACGGGAAACGCTCAAAACATAGACCTTAAGAAGACTCAGTTTTCTTGTACTTAAGTCGGCATTGTGTCTCTTAAATTTAGTTCCATGCAATTTCTGTGATTCATCGTCAATGGGAAGATGCAAGGGATACAGTAAACCTGCAGAGGTGCATCGGAATGTAAAACTGGTGGCACAGGAAACGCTCAAAACATAGACAGTAGGAAGACTCAGCCTTCCTGTTCTTAAGTCGTTATTGTGTCCCTTATATTTAATTCCGATGTTATTTCTGTGTTGCATCGTCAATGGGAAGGTCCAATGGATACAGTAAACCTGCAGAGGTGCATCGGAATGTAAAATTGGTGACCCAGGAAACGCTCAAAACATAGGCAGTAGGAAGACTCAATCTACCAGTACTTAAGTCGGCATTGTGTCTCTTCTATTTAATTACGATGGAATTTCTGTGTTTCATCGTCAATGGGAAGATCCAAGGGATACAGTAAACCTGCAGAGGTGCATCGGAATGTAAAACTGGTGACACAGGAAATGCTCAAAACATAGACAGTAGGAAGACACAGCCTTCCTGTTCTTAAGTCGGCATTGTGTCTCTTATATTTAATTTCGATGCTATTTCTGTGTTTCATCGTCAATGGGAAGGTCCAATGGATACAGTAAAACTGCAGAGGTGCATCGGAATGTAAAACTGGTGACACAGGAAGCGATCAAATCATAGACAGTAGGAATACTCAGTCTTCCTGTACTTATGTCGGCATTGTGTCTCTTATATTTAAATCCGATGCAATTTCTGTGTTTCGTCGTCAATGGGAAGGTCCAAGGGATACAGTATACCTGCAGAGGTGCATCGGAATATAAAACTCGTGACACAGGAAGCGGTCAAATCATAGGCCCTAAGAAGACTCAGTTTTCTTGTACTGACGTCGGCATTGTGTCTCTTATATTTAATTTGATGCAATTTCTGTGTTTCATCGTCACTGTGAAGGTCCAAGGGATACAGTAAACCTGCAGAGGTGCATCAAAATGTAAAACTGATGACACAGGGAACGCTCATAACATAGACAGTAGGAAGACTCAGTCTTCCTGTACCTAAGTCTTCATTGTGTCTCTTATATTTAATTCCGATGCAATTTCTGTGTTTCATCGTCAATGGGAAGGTCCAAGGGATACAGTATGCCTGCAGAGGTGCATCGAAATGTAAAACTGGTGACACAGGAAGCGCTCATAACATAGACCCTAAGAAGACTCAGTTTTCTTGTACTTAAATCCGCATTGTGTCTTTTATATTTAATTCCGATGCAATTTCTGTGTTTCATCGTCACTGTGAAGGTCCAAGGGATACAGTAAACCTGCAGAGGTGCATCGGAATGTAAAACTGGTGATACGGGACACGCTCAAATCATAGACAGTAGGAAGACTCAGTCTTCCTTTACTTCGCATGGTCTCTCTTATATTTAATTCCGATGCAATTTCTGAGCTTCATCGTCAATGGGAAGGTCCTACGAACACAGTAAGCCTGCAGAAGTGAATCGGAATGTAAAACTGGTTCCACGGGAAACGCTCAAAACGTAGACCTTAAGAAGACTCAGTTTTCTTGTACTTAAGTCGGCATTGTGTCTCTTATATTTAATTCCGATGCAATATCTGTGTCTCATCGTCACTGTGAAAGTCCAAGGGATACAGTAAACCTGCAGTGGTTCATCAGAATGTGAAAGTGGTGACACAGGAAACGCTCAAAACATAGACAGTAGGAAGACTCCATGTTTTTGTACTCAAGTCGGCATTGTGTCTCTTATTTTTAGTTCCCATCCATTTTATGTGTTTCATCGTCAATGGGAAGATCCAAGGGATACAGTAAACCTGCAGAGGTGCATCGGAATGTAAAACTGGTGACACAGGAAACCCCCAAAACATAGACAGTAGGAAGACTGAGCCTTCCTGTTCTTATGTCGGCATTGTGTCTCTTATATTTAATTCCGATGCTATTTCTGTGTTTCATCGTCAATGGGAAGGTCCAATGGATACAGTAAACCTGCAGAAGTGCATCGGAATGTAAAATTGGTGACTCAGGAAACGCTCAAAACATAGGCAGTAGGAAGACTCAATCTTCCAGTACTTAAGTCGGCATTGTGTCTCTTCTATTTAATTCCGATGCAATTTCTGTGTTTCATCGTCAATGGGAAGATCCAAGGGATACAGTAAACCTACAGAGGTGCATCGGAATGTAAGACTGGTGACACAGGAAATGCTCAAAACATAGACAGTAGGAAGACTCAGCCTTCCTGTTCTTAAGTCGGCATTGTGCCTCTTATATTTAATTCCGATGCTATTTCTGTGTTTCATCGACAATTTGAAGGTCCAATGGATACAGTAAAACTGCAGGGGTGCATCGGAATGTAAAACTGGTGACACAGGAAACGATCAAAAGATAGACAGTAGGAATACTCAGTCTTCCTGTACTTAAGTCGGCATTGTGTCTCTTATATTTAATTCCGATGCAATTTCTGTGTTTCATCGTCAATGGGAAACTCCAATGGATACATTAAACCTGCAGAGGTGCATCGGAATGTAAAACTGGTGATACAGGACACGCTCAAATCATAGACAGTAGGAAGACTCAGTCTTCCTTTACTTAAGTCGGCATGGTGTCTCTTATTTTTAATTCCGATGCAATTTCTGTGTTTCATCGTCGCTGTGAAGGTCCAGGGGATACAGTAAACCTGCAGAGGTGCATCGGAACGTAAAACTGATGACACAGGAAACGCTCAAAACATAGACAGTTGGAAGACTGAGTCTTCCTTTACTTATGTCGGCATGGTGTCTCTTATATTTAAATACGATGCAATTTCTGTGTTTCGTCGTCAATGGGAAGGTCCAAGGGATACAGTAAACCTGCAGAGGTGCATCGGAATATAAAACTGGTGACACAGGAAGCGGTCAAATCATAGGCCCTAAGAAGACTCAATTTTCTTGTACTGAAGTCGGCATTGTGTCTCTTATATTTAATTTGATGCTATTTCAGTGTTTCATCGTCACTGTGAAGGTCCAAGGGATACAGTAAACCTGCAGAGGTGCATCAAAATGTAAAACTGACGACACAGGGAACGCTCATAACATAGACAGTAGGAAGACTCAGTCTTCCTGTATCTAAGTCGGCATTGTGTCTCTTATATTTAATTCCGATGCAATTTCTGTGTTTCATCGTCAATGGGAAGGTCCAAGGGATACAGTATGCCTGCACAGGTGCATCGGAATGTAAAACTGGTGACACAGGAAGCGCTCATAACATAGACCCTAAGAAGACTCAGTTTTCTTGTACTTAAGTCCGCATTGTGTCTTTTATATTTAATTCCGATGTAATTTCTGTGTTTCATCGTCACTGTGAAGGTCCAAGGGATACAGTAAACCTGCAGAGGTGCATCGGAATGTAAAACTGGTGATACAGGACAAGCTATAATCATAGACAGTAGGAAGACTCAGTCTTCCTTTACTTATGTCGGCATGGTGTCTCCTATATTTAATTCCGATGCAATTTCTGAGCTTCATCGTCAATGGGAAGGTCGAAGGGAAACAGTATACCTGCAGAGGTGCATCGGAATGTAAAACTGGTGACAAAGGAAACGCTCAAAACATAGACAGTAGGAAGACTCAGTCTTCCTGTACTTAAGTCGGCATTGTGTCTCTTATATTTATTTCCGATGCAATATCTGAGCTTCATCGTCAATGGGAAGGTCCTAGGAGCACAGTAAACCTGCAGAGTTGCATCGGAATGTAAAACTGGTGACACGGGAAACGCTCAAAACATACACAGTAGGAAGACTCAATGTTTCTGTACTTAAGTCGGCATTGTGTCTCTTATATTTAGTTCCGATGCAACTTCTGTGTTTCATCGTCAATGGGAAGATCCAAGGGATACAGTAAACCTGCAGAGGTGCATCGGAATGTAAAACTGGTGACACAGGAAACGCTCAAAACATAGACAGTAGGAAGACTCAGCCTTCCTGTTCTTAAGTCGTTATTGTGTCTCTTATATTTAATTCCGATGCTATTTCTGTGTTTCATCGCCAATGGGAAGGTCCAATGGCTACAGTAAACCTGCAGAGGTGCATCGGAATGTAAAATTGGTGACGCAGGAAACGCTCAAAACATAGAAAATAAGAAGACTCAGTCTTCCTGTACTTAAGTCATCATTGTGTCTCTTATATTTAATTCCGATGCAATTTCTGTGTTTCATCGTCACTGTGAAGTTTCAAGGGATACAGTAAACGTGCAGAGGTGCATCGGAATGTAAAATTGGTGATGCAGGAAACGCTCAAAACATAGGCAGTAGGAAGACTCAGTCTTTCTGTACTTAAGTCGGCATGGTGTCTCTTATATTTAAATACGATGGAAATTCTGTGTTTCGTCGTCAATGGGAAGGTCCAAGGGATACAGTAAACCTGCAGAGGTGCATCGGAATATAAAACTGGTGACACAGGAAGCGGTCAAATCATAGGCCCTAAGAAGACTCAATTTTCTTGTACTGATGTCGGCATTGTGTCTCTTATATTTAATTTGATGCTATTTCTGTGTTTCATCGTCACTGTGAAGGTCCAAGGGATACAGTAAACCTGCAGAGGTGCATCAAAATGTAAAACTGACGACACAGGGGGCGCTCAGAACATAGACAGTAGGAAGACTCAGTCTTCCTGTATCTAAGTCGGCATTGTCCCTCTTATATTTAATTCCGATGCAATTTCTGTGTTTCATCGTCAATGGGAATGTCCAAGGGATACAGTATGCCTGCAGAGGTGCATCGGAATGTAAAACTGGTGACACAGGAAGCGCTCATAACATAGACCCTAAGAAGACTCAGTTTTCTTGTACTTAAGTCCGCATTGTGTCTTTTATATTTAATTCCGGTGTAATTTCTGTGTTTCATCGTCACTGTGAAGGTCCAAGGGATACAGTAAACCTGCAGAGGTGCATCGGAATGTAAAACTGGTGATACAGGACAAGCTATAATCATAGACAGTAGGAAGACTCAGTCTTCCTTTACTTATGTCGGCATGGTGTCTCTTATATTTAATTCCGATGCAATTTCTGAGCTTCATCGTCAATGGGAAGGTCGAAGGGAAACAGTATACCTGCAGAGGTGCATCGGAATGTAAAACTGGTGACAAGCGAAACGCTCAAAACATAGACAGTAGGAAGACCCAGTCTTCCTGTACTTAAGTCGGCATTGTGTCTCTTATATTTATTTCCGATGCAATATCTGAGCTTCATCGTCAATGGGAAGGTCCTAGGAGCACAGTAAACCTGCAGAGTTGCATCGGAATGTAAAAGTGGTGACACGGGAAACGCTCAAAACATAGACCTTAAGAAGACTCAGTTTTCTTGTACTTAAGTCGTCATTGTGTCTCTTATATTTTATTCCGATGCAATATCTGTGTTTCATCGTCACTGTGAAGTTTCAAGGGATACAGTAAACGTGCAGAGGTGCATCGGAATGTAAAACTGGTGACACAGGAAACGCTCAAAACATAGACAGTAGGAAGACTCAGTCTTCCTGTACTTCAGTCTGCATTGTGTCTCTTATATTTAATTCCGATGCCATTTCTGTGTTTCATCGCCAATGGGAAGGTCCAAGGGATACAGTACACCTGCAGAGGTGCATCGGAATGTAAAACTGGTGATACAGGACACGCTCAAATCATAGACAGTAGGAAGACTCAGTCTTCCTTTACTTAAGTCGGCATGGTGTCTCTTATATTTATTTCCGATGCAATATCTGTGTTTCATCGTCACTGTGAAAGTCCAAGGGATACAGTAAACCTGCAGAGGTTCATCGGAATGTGAAACTGGTGACCCAGGAAACGCTCAAAACATAGACAGTACGAAGACTCAATGTTTCTGTACTTAAGTCGGCATTGTGTCTCTTATATTTAGTTCCGATGCAACTTCTGTGTTTCATCGTCAATGGGAAGATCCAAGGGATACAGTAAACCTGCAGTGGTGCATCGGAATGTAAAACTGGTGACACAGGAAACGCTCAAAACATAGACAGTAGGAAGACTCAGCCTTCCTGTTCTTAAGTCGTTATTGTGTCTCTTATATATAATTCCGATGCTATTTCTGTGTTTCATCGTCAATGGGAATGTCCAATGGCTGCAGTAAACCTGCAGAGGTGCATCGGAATGTAAAATTGGTGACGCAGGAAACGCTCAAAACATAGAAAATAAGAAGACTCAGTCTTCCTGTACTTAAGTCATCATTGTGTCTCTTATATTTAATTCCGATGCAATTTCTGTGTTTCATCGTCACTGTGAAGTTTCAAGGGATACAGTAAACGTGCAGAGGTGCATCGGAATGTAAAACTGGTGACACAGGAAACGCTCAAAAAATAGACAGTAGGAAGACTCAGTCTTCCTGTACTTCAGTCTGCATTGTGTCTCTTATATTTAATTCCGATGCCATTTCTGTGTTTCATCGCCAATGGGAAAGTCCAAGGGATACAGTACACCTGCAGAGGTGCATCGGAATGTAAAACTGGTGATACAGGACACGCTCAAATCATAGACAGTAGGAAGACTCTGTCTTCCTTTACTTAAGTCGGCATGGTGTCTCTTATATTTAATTCCGATGCAATTTCAGTGCTTCATCGTCAATGGGAAGGTCGAAGGTAAACAGTATACCTGCAGAGGTGCATCGGAATGTAAAACTGATGACAAGGGAAACGCTCAAAACATAGACAGTAGGGAGACTCAGTGTTCCTGTACTTAAGTCGGCATTGTGTCTCTTATACTTATTTCCGATGCCATTTCTGAGCTTCATCGTCAACGGGAAGGTCCTAGGAACACAGTAAACCTGCAGAGGTGCATCGGAATGTAAAACTGGTGACACGGGAAACGCTCAAATCATAGACCTTAAGAAGACTCAGTTTTCGTGTACTTAAGTCGGCATTGTGTCTCTTATATTTAATTCTGATGCAATATCTGTGTTTCATCGTCACTGTGAAAGTCCAAGGGATACAGTAAAACTGCAGAGGTTCATCGGAATGTGAAACTGGTGACACAGGAAACGCTCAAAACATAGACAGTAGGAAGACTCAATGTTTCTGTACTTAAGTCGGCATTGTGTCTCTTATATTTAGTTCCGATGCAATTTCTGTGTTTCATCGTCAATGGGAAGATCCAAGGGATACAGTAAACCTGCAGATGTGCATCGGAATATAAAACTACTGACACAGGAAGCGGTCAAATCATAGGCCCTAAGAAGACTCAGTTTTCTTGTACTGAAGTCGGCATTGGGTCTCTTATATTTAATTTGATGCAATTTCTGTGTTTCATCGTCACTGTGAAGGCCAACTGATACAGTATGCCTGCAGAGGTGCATCGGAATGTAAAACTGGTGACACAGGAAGCGCTCATAACATAGACCCTAAGAAGACTCAGTTTTCTTGTACTTAAGTCATCATTGTGTCTCTTATATTTAATTCCGATGCAATTTCTGTGTTTCATCGTCACTGTGAAGTTTCAAGGGATACAGTAAACGTGCAGAGGTGCATCGGAATGTAAAACTGGTGACACAGGAAACGCTCAAAAAATAGACAGTAGGAAGACTCAGTCTTCCTGTACTTCAGTCTGCATTGTGTCTCTTATATTTAATTCCGATGCCATTTCTGTGTTTCATCGCCAATGGGAAAGTCCAAGGGATACAGTACACCTGCAGAGGTGCATCGGAATGTAAAACTGGTGATACAGGACACGCTCAAATCATAGACAGTAGGAAGACTCTGTCTTCCTTTACTTAAGTCGGCATGGTGTCTCTTATATTTAATTCCGATGCAATTTCAGTGCTTCATCGTCAATGGGAAGGTCGAAGGTAAACAGTATACCTGCAGAGGTGCATCGGAATGTAAAACTGATGACAAGGGAAACGCTCAAAACATAGACAGTAGGGAGACTCAGTGTTCCTGTACTTAAGTCGGCATTGTGTCTCTTATACTTATTTCCGATGACATTTCTGAGCTTCATCGGCAACGGGAAGGTCCTAGGAACACAGTAAACCTGCAGAGGTGCATCGGAATGTAAAACTGGTGACACGGGAAACGCTCAAATCATAGACCTTAAGAAGACTCAGTTTTCGTGTACTTAAGTCGGCATTGTGTCTCTTATATTTAATTCTGATGCAATATCTGTGTTTCATCGTCACTGTGAAAGTCCAAGGGATACAGTAAAACTGCAGAGGTTCATCGGAATGTGAAACTGGTGACACAGGAAACGCTCAAAACATAGACAGTAGGAAGACTCAATGTTTCTGTACTTAAGTCGGCATTGTGTCTCTTATATTTAGTTCCGATGCAATTTCTGTGTTTCATCGTCAATGGGAAGATCCAAGGGATACAGTAAACCTGCAGATGTGCATCGGAATATAAAACTAGTGACACAGGAAGCGGTCAAATCATAGGCCCTAAGAAGACTCAGTTTTCTTGTACTGAAGTCGGCATTGGGTCTCTTATATTCAATTTGATGCAATTTCTGTGTTTCATCGTCACTGTGAAGGCCAACTGATACAGTATGCCTGCAGAGGTGCATCGGAATGTAAAACTGGTGACACAGGAAGCGCTCATAACATAGACCCTAAGAAGACTCAGTTTTCTTGTACTTAAGTCATCATTGTGTCTCTTATATTTAATTCCGATGCAATTTCTGTGTTTCATCGTCAATGGGAAGATCCAAGGGATACAGTAAACCTGCAGAGGTGCATCAAAATGTAAAACTGATGACACAGGGATCGCTCATAACATAGACTGTAGGAAAACTCAGTCTTCCTGTACCTATGTCGGCATTGTGTCTCTTATATTTAATTCCGATGCAATTTTTGTGTTTCGTCGTCAACGGGAAAGTCCAAGGGATACAGTAAACCTGCAAAGGTGCATTGGAATGTAAAACTGGTGACACAGGAAACGCTCAAAACATAGACAGTAGGAAGACTCAGTCTTTCTGTACTTAAGTCGGCATTGTGTCTCTTATATTTAATTCCGATGCAATTTCTGTGTTTCATTGTCAATGGGAAGGTCCAAGGGATACAGTATGCCTGCAGAGGTGCATCGGAATGTAAAACTGGTGACACAGGAAGCGTTCATAACATAGACCCTAAGAAGACTCAGTTTTCTTGTACTTAAGTCGGCATTGTGTCTTTTATATTTAATTCCGATGCAATTTCTGTGTTTCATCGTCACTGTGAAGGTCCAAGGGCTACAGTAAACCTGCAGAGGTGCATCGGAATGTAAAACTGGTGATACAGGACACGCTCAAATCATAGACAGTAGGAAGACTCAGGCTTCCTTTACTTATGTCGACATGGTGTCTCTTATATTTAATTCCGATGCAATTTCTGAGCTTCATCGTCAATGGGAAGGTCGAAGGGAAACAGTATACCTGCAGAGGTTCATCGGAATGTGAAACTGGTGACAAGGGAAACGCTCAAAACATAGACCGTAGGAAGACTCAGTCTTCCTGTACTTAAGTCGGCATTGTGTCTCTTATATTTATTTCCGATGCAATATCTGAGCTTCATCGTCAATGGGAAGGTTCTAGGAACACAGTAAACCTGCAGAGTTGCTTCGGAATGTAAAACTGGTGACACGGGAAACGCTCAAAACATAGATATTAAGAAGACTCAGTTTTCTTGTACCTAAATCGGCATTGTGTTTCTTATATTTAATTCCGATGCAATATCTGTGTTTCATCGTCACTGTGAAAGTCCAAGGGATACAGTAAACCTGCAGATGTTCATCGGAATGTGAAACTGGTGACCCAGGAAACGCTCAAAACATAGACAGTAGGAAGACTCAATGTTTCTGTACTTAAGTCGGCATTGTGTCTCTTATATTTAGTTCCGATGCAATTTCTGTGTTTCATCGTCAATGGGAAGATCCAAGGGATACAGTAAACCTGCAGATGTGCATCGGAATATAAAACTAGTGACACAGGAAGCGGTCAAATCATAGGCCCTAAGAAGACTCAGTTTTCTTGTACTGAAGTCGGCATTGGGTCTCTTATATTCAATTTGATGCAATTTCTGTGTTTCATCGTCACTGTGAAGGCCAACTGATACAGTATGCCTGCAGAGGTGCATCGGAATGTAAAACTGGTGACACAGGAAGCGCTCATAACATAGACCCTAAGAAGACTCAGTTTTCTTGTACTTAAGTCATCATTGTGTCTCTTATATTTAATTCCGATGCAATTTCTGTGTTTCATCGTCAATGGGAAGATCCAAGGGATACAGTAAACCTGCAGAGGTGCATCAAAATGTAAAACTGATGACACAGGGATCGCTCATAACATAGACTGTAGGAAAACTCAGTCTTCCTGTACCTATGTCGGCATTGTGTCTCTTATATTTAATTCCGATGCAATTTTTGTGTTTCGTCGTCAACGGGAAAGTCCAAGGGATACAGTAAACCTGCAAAGGTGCATTGGAATGTAAAACTGGTGACACAGGAAACGCTCAAAACATAGACAGTAGGAAGACTCAGTCTTTCTGTACTTAAGTCGGCATTGTGTCTCTTATATTTAATTCCGATGCAATTTCTGTGTTTCATTGTCAATGGGAAGGTCCAAGGGATACAGTATGCCTGCAGAGGTGCATCGGAATGTAAAACTGGTGACACAGGAAGCGTTCATAACATAGACCCTAAGAAGACTCAGTTTTCTTGTACTTAAGTCGGCATTGTGTCTTTTATATTTAATTCCGATGCAATTTCTGTGTTTCATCGTCACTGTGAAGGTCCAAGGGCTACAGTAAACCTGCAGAGGTGCATCGGAATGTAAAACTGGTGATACAGGACACGCTCAAATCATAGACAGTAGGAAGACTCAGGCTTCCTTTACTTATGTCGACATGGTGTCTCTTATATTTAATTCCGATGCAATTTCTGAGCTTCATCGTCAATGGGAAGGTCGAAGGGAAACAGTATACCTGCAGAGGTTCATCGGAATGTGAAACTGGTGACAAGGGAAACGCTCAAAACATAGACCGTAGGAAGACTCAGTCTTCCTGTACTTAAGTCGGCATTGTGTCTCTTATATTTATTTCCGATGCAATATCTGAGCTTCATCGTCAATGGGAAGGTTCTAGGAACACAGTAAACCTGCAGAGTTGCTTCGGAATGTAAAACTGGTGACACGGGAAACGCTCAAAACATAGATATTAAGAAGACTCAGTTTTCTTGTACCTAAATCGGCATTGTGTTTCTTATATTTAATTCCGATGCAATATCTGTGTTTCATCGTCACTGTGAAAGTCCAAGGGATACAGTAAACCTGCAGATGTTCATCGGAATGTGAAACTGGTGACCCAGGAAACGCTCAAAACATAGACAGTAGGAAGACTCAATGTTTCTGTACTTAAGTCGGCATTGTGTCTCTTATATTTAGTTCCGATGCAATTTCTGTGTTTCATCGTCAATGCGAAGATGCAAGGGATACAGTAACCTGCAGAGGTGCATCGGAATGTAAAATTGGTGACGCAGGAACGCTCAAAACATAGGGAGTGGGAAGACTCAATCTACCAGAACTTAAGTCGGCATTGTGTCTCTTCTATTTAATTCCGATGGAATTTCTGTGATTCATCGTCAATGGGAAGATCCAAGGGATACAGTAAACCTGCAGAGGTGCATCGGAATGTAAAACTGGTGACACAGGAAATGCTCAAAACATAGACAGTAGGAAGACTCAGCCTTCCTGTTCTTAAGTCGTCATTGTGTCTCTTATATTTATTTCGATGCTATTTCTGTGTTTCATCGTCAATGGGAAGGTCCAATGGTTACATTAAAAGTGCAGAGGTGCATCGGAATGTAAAACTGGTGACACAGGAAACGATCAAAACATAGACAGTAGGAATACTCAATCTACCAGTACTTAAGTCGGCATTGTGTCTCTTCTATTTAATTCCGATGGAATTTCTGTGTTTCATCGTCAGTGGGAAGGTCCAAGGGATACAGTATGCCTGCAGAGGTGCATCGGAATGTAAAACTGGTACACAGCAAGCGCTCATACCATAGACCCTAAGAAGACTCAGTTTTCTTGTACTTAAGTCGGCATTGTGTCTTTTATATTTAATTCCGATGCAATTTCTGTGTTTCATCGTCACTGTGAAGGTCCAAGGGATACAGTAAACCTGCAGAGGTGCATCGGAATGTAAAACTGGTGACATAGGAAACGCTCAAAGCATAGACAGTAGGAAGACTCAGTCTTCCTGTACTTAAGTCATCATTGTGTCTCTTATATTTAATTCCGATGCAATTTCTGAGTTTCATCGTCACTGTGAAGGTTCAAGGGATACAGTAAACGTGCAGAGGTGCATCGGAATGTGAAACTGGTGACACAGGAAACGCTCAAATCATAGACAGTAGGAAGACTCAGTCTTCCTCTTTTTAAGTCACCATTGTGTCTCTTATATTTAATTCCGATGCAATTTCTGTGTTTCATCGTCACTGTGAAGGTCCAAGGGATACAGTAAACCTGCAGAGGTGCAACGGAATGTAAAACCGATGACACAGGAAACGCTCAAAACATAGACAGTAGGAAGACTCAGTCTTCCTGTTTTTAAGTCACCATTGTGTCTCTTATATTTAATTCCGATGCAATTTCTGTGTTTCATCGTCACTGTGAAGGTCCAAGGGATACAGTAAAACTGCAGAGGTGCATCGGAATGTAAAACTGGTGACACAGGAAAAGATCAAAACATAGACAGTAGGAATACTCAGTCTTCCTGTACTTATGTCGGCATTGTGTCTCTCATATTTAAATCCGATGCAATTTCTGTGTTTCGTCGTCAATGGGAAGGTCCAAGGGATACAGTAAACCTGCAGAGGTGCATCGGAATATAAAACTGGTGACACAGGAAGCGGTCAAATCATAGGCCCTAAGAAGACTCAATTTTCTTGTACTGAAGTCGGCATTGTGTCTCATATTTAATTTGATGCAATTTCTGTGTTTCATCGTCACTGTGAAGGTCCAAGGGATACAGTAAACCTGCAGAGGTGCATCAAAATGTAAAACTGATGACACAGGGAACGCTCATAACATAGACAGTAGGAAGACTCTGTTTTCCTGTACTTAAGTCATCATTGTGTCTCTTATATTTAATTCCGATGCAATTTCTGTGTTTCATCGTCACTGTGAAGGTTCAAGGGATACAGTAAACGTGCAGAGGTGCATCGGAATGTTAAACTGGTAAGACAGGGAACGCTCAAAACATAGACAGTAGGAAGACTCAGTCTTCCTGTACTTCAGTCGGCATTGTGTCTCTTATATTTAATTCCGATGCAATTTCTGTGTTTCATCGTCACTGTGAAGGTTCAAGGGATACAGTAAACGTGCAGAGGAGAATCGGAATGTAAAACTGGTAACACAGGGAACGCTCAAAACATAGACAGTAGGAAGACTCAGTCTTCCTGTACTTCAGTCGGCATTGTGTCTCTTATATTTAATTCCGATGCCATTTCTGTGTTTCATCGCCAATAAGAATGTCCAAGGGATACAGTAAACCTGCAGAGGTGCATCGGAATATGAAACTGGTGACACAGGAAGCGGTCAAATCATAGGCCCTAAGAAGACTCAGTTTTCTTGTACTGAAGTCGGCATTGTGTGTCTTATATTTAATTTGATGCAATATCTGAGTTTCATCGTCACTGTGAAGGTCCAAGGGATGCAGTAAACCTGCAGAGGTGCATCAAAATGTAAAACTGATGACACAGGGAACGCTCGTAACATAGACAGTAGGAAAACTCAGTCTTCATGTGCCTAAGTCGTCATTGTGTCTCTTATATTTAATTCCGATGCAATTTGTGTGTTTCGTCGTCAACGGGAAAGTCCAAGGGATACAGTAAAACTGCAAAGGTGCATTGGAATGTAAAACTGGTGACACAGGAAACGCTCAAAACATAGACAGTAGGAAGACTCAGTCTTTCTATACCTAAGTCGGCACTGTGTCTCTTATATTTAATTCCGATGCAATTTCTGTGTTTCATCGTCAATGGGAAGGTCCAAGGGATACAGTATGCCTGCAGAGGTGCATCGGAATGTAAAACTGGTGACACAGGAAGCGCTCATAACATAGACCCTAAGAAGACTCAGTTTTCTTGTACTTAAGTCGGCATTGTGTCTTTTATATTTAATTCCGATGCAATTTCTGTGTTTCATCGTCACTGTGAAGGTCCAATGGATACAGTAAAACTGCAGGGGTGCATCGGAATGTAAAACTGGTGATACAGGAAACGCTCAAATCATAGACAGTAGGAAGACTCAGTCTTCCTTTACTTAAGTCCGCATGGTGTCTCTTATATTTAATTCCGATGCAATTTCTGAGCTTCATCGTCAATGGGAAGGTCGAAGGGGAACAGTATACCTGCAGAGGTTGATCGGAATGTAAAACTGGTGACAAGGGAACGCTCAACACATAGACAGTAGGAAGAATCAGTCTTCCTGTACTTAAGTCGGCATTGTGTCTCTTATTTTTTTTCCGATGCAATTTCTGAGCTTCATCGTCAATGGGAAGGTCCTAGGAACACAGTAAACCTGCAGAGGTGCATCGGAATGTAAAACTGGTGACACGGGAAACGCTCAAAACATAGACCTTAAGAAGACTCAGTTTTCGTGTACTTAAGTCGGCATTGTGTCTCTTATATTTAATTCTGATGCAATATCTGTGTTTCATCGTCACTGTGAAAGTCCAAGGGATACAGTAAAACTGCAGAGGTTCATCGCAATGTGAAACTGGTGACACAGGAAACGCTCAAAACATAGACAGTAGGAAGACTCAATGTTTCTGTACTTAAGTCGGCATTGTGTCTCTTATATTTAGTTCCGATGCAATTTCTGTGTTTCATCGTCAATGGGAAGATCCAAGGGATACAGTAAACCTGCAGATGTGCATCGGAATATAAAACTAGTGACACAGGAAGCGGTCAAATCATAGGCCCTAAGAAGACTCAGTTTTCTTGTACTGAAGTCGGCATTGGGTCTCTTATATTTAATTTGATGCAATTTCTGTGTTTCATCATCACTGTGAAGGCCAAGGGATACAGTATGCCTGCAGAGGTGCATCGGAATGTAAAACTGGTGACACAGGAAGCGCTCATAACATAGACCCTAAGAAGACTCAGTTTTCTTGTACTTAAGTCATCATTGTGTCTCTTATATTTAATTCCGATGCAATTTCTGTGTTTCATCGTCAATGGGAAGATCCAAGGGATACAGTAAACCTGCAGAGGTGCATCGGAATGTAAAACTGGTGACACAGGAAATGCTCAAAACATAGACAGTAGGAAGACTCAGCCTTCCTGTTCTTAAGTCGGCATTGTGTCTCTTATATTTAATTTCGATGCTATTTCTGTGTTTCATCGTCAATGGGAAGGTCCAATGGTTACATTAAAAGTGCAGAGGTGCATCGGAATGTAAAACTGGTGACACAGGAAACGATCAAAACATAGACAGTAGGAATACTCAATCTACCAGTACTTAAGTCGGCATTGTGTCTCTTCTATTTAATTCCGATGGAATTTCTGTGTTTCATCGTCAGTGGGGAGGCCAAGGGATACGGTATGCCTGCAGAGGTGCGTCGGAATGTAAAACTGGTACACAGCAAGCGCTCATAACATAGACCCTAAGAAGACTCAGTTTTCTTGTACTTAAGTCGGCATTGTGTCTTTTATATTTAATTCCGATGCAATTTCTGTGTTTCATCGTCACTGTGAATGTCCAATGGATACAGTAAAACTGCAGGGGTGCATCGGAATGTAAAACTGGTGATACAGGAAACGCTCAAATCATAGACAGTAGGAAGACTCAGTCTTCCTTTACTTAAGTCCGCATGGTGTCTCTTATATTTAATTCCGATGCAATTTCTGAGCTTCATCGTCAATGGGAAGGTCGAAGGGGAACAGTATACCTGCAGAGGTTGATCGGAATGTAAAACTGGTGACAAGGGAACGCTCAACACATAGACAGTAGGAAGAATCAGTCTTCCTGTACTTAAGTCGGCATTGTGTCTCTTATTTTTTTTCCGATGCAATTTCTGAGCTTCATCGTCAATGGGAAGGTCCTAGGAACACAGTAAACCTGCAGAGGTGCATCGGAATGTAAAACTGGTGACACGGGAGACGCTCAAAACATAGACCTTAAGAAGACTCAGTTTTCGTGTACTTAAGTCGGCATTGTGTCTCTTATATTTAATTCTGATGCAATATCTGTGTTTCATCGTCACTGTGAAAGTCCAAGGGATACAGTAAAACTGCAGAGGTTCATCGGAATGTGAAACTGGTGACACAGGAAACGCTCAAAACATAGACAGTAGGAAGACTCAATGTTTCTGTACTTAAGTCGGCATTGTGTCTCTTATATTTAGTTCCGATGCAATTTCTGTGTTTCATCGTCAATGGGAAGATCCAAGGGATACAGTAAACCTGCAGATGTGCATCGGAATATAAAACTAGTGACACAGGAAGCGGTCAAATCATAGGCCCTAAGAAGACTCAGTTTTCTTGTACTGAAGTCGGCATTGGGTCTCTTATATTTAATTTGATGCAATTTCTGTGTTTCATCGTCACTGTGAAGGCCAAGGGATACAGTATGCCTGCAGAGGTGCATCGGAATGTAAAACTGGTGACACAGGAAGCGCTCATAACATAGACCCTAAGAAGACTCAGTTTTCTTGTACTTAAGTCATCATTGTGTCTCTTATATTTAATTCCGATGCAATTTCTGTGTTTCATCGTCAATGGGAAGATCCAAGGGATACAGTAAACCTGCAGAGGTGCATCAAAATGTAAAACTGATGACACAGGGATCGCTCATAACATAGACAGTAGGAAAACTCAGTCTTCCTGTACCTATGTCGGCATTGTGTCTCTTATATTTAATTCCGATACAATTTCTGTGTTTCGTCGTCAACGGGAAAGTCCAAGGGATACAGTAAACCTGCAAAGGTGCATTGGAATGTAAAACTGGTGACACAGGAAACGCTCAAAACATAGACAGTAGGAAGACTCAGTCTTTCTGTACTTAAGTCGGCATTGTGTCTCTTATATTTAATTCCGATGCAATTTCTGTGTTTCATTGTCAATGGGAAGGTCCAAGGGATACAGTATGCCTGCAGAGGTGCATCGGAATGTAAAACTGGTGACACAGGAAGCGCTCATAACATAGACCCTAAGAAGACTCAGTTTTCTTGTACTGAAGTCGGCATTGTGTCTTTTATATTTAATTCCGATGCAATTTCTGTGTTTCATCGTCACTGTGAAGGTCCAAGGGCTACAGTAAACCTGCAGAGGTGCATCGGAATGTAAAACTGGTGATACAGGACACGCTCAAATCATAGACAGTAGGAAGACTCAGGCTTCCTTTACTTATGTCGACATGGTGTCTCTTATATTTAATTCCGATGCAATTTCTGAGCTTCATTGTCAATGGGAAGGTCGAAGGGAAACAGTATACCTGCAGAGGTGCATCGGAATGTGAAACTGGTGACAAGGGAAACGCTCAAAACATAGACCGTAGGAAGACTCAGTCTTCCTGTACTTAAGTCGGCATTGTGTCTCTTATATTTATTTCCGATGCAATATCTGAGCTTCATCGTCAATGGGAAGGTTCTAGGAACACAGTAAACCTGCAGAGTTGCTTCGGAATGTAATACTGGTGACACAGGAAGCGCTCATAACATAGACCCTAAGAAGACTCAGTTTTCTTGTACTTAAGTCGGCATTGTGTCTTTTATATTTAATTCCGATGCAATATCTGTGTTTCATCGTTACTGTGAAAGTCCAAGGGATACAGTAAACCTGCAGATGTTCATCGGAATGTGAAACTGGTGACCCAGGAAACGCTCAAAACATAGACAGTAGAAAGACTCAATGTTTCTGTACTTAAGTCGGCATTGTGTCTCTTATATTTAGTTCCGATGCAATTTCTGTGTTTCATCGTCAATGCGAAGATGCAAGGGATACAGTAACCTGCAGTGGTGCATCGGAATGTAAAATTGGTGACGCAGGAACGCTCAAAACATAGGGAGTAGGAAGACTCAATCTACCAGTACTTAAGTCGGCATTGTGTCTCTTCTATTTATTTCCGATGGAATTTCTGTGTTTCATCGTCAATGGGAAGATCCAAGGGATACAGTAAACCTGCAGAGGTGCATCGGAATGTAAAACTGGTGACACAGGAAATGCTCAAATCAAAGACAGTAGGAAGACTCAGCCTTCCTGTTCTTAAGTCGGCATTGTGTCTCTTATATTTAATTTCGATGCTATTTCTGTGTTTCATCGTCAATGGGAAGGTCCAATGGTTACATTAAAAGTGCAGAGGTGCATCGGAATGTAAAACTGGTGACACAGGAAACGATCAAAACATAGACAGTAGGAATACTCAATCTACCAGTACTTAAGTCGGCATTGTGTCTCTTCTATTTAATTCCGATGGAATTTCTGTGTTTCATCGTCACTGGGAAGGTCCAAGGGATACAGTATGCCTGCAGAGGTGCATCGGAATGTAAAACTGGTACACAGCAAGCGCTCATAACATAGACCCTAAGAAGACTCAGTTTTCTTGTACTTAAGTCAGCATTGTGTCTTTTATATTTAATTCCGATGCAATTTCTGTGTTTCATCGTCACTGTGAAGGTCCAAGGGATACAGTAAACCAGCAGAGGTGCATCGGAATGTAAAACTGGTGACATAGGAAACGCTCAAAAAATAGACAGTAGGAAGACTCAGTCTTCCTGTACTTAAGTCTTCATTGTGTCTCTTATATTTAATTCCGATGCAATTTCTGTGTTTCATCGTCACTGTGAAGGTTCAAGGGATACAGTAAACGTGCAAAGGTGCATCGGAATGTGAAACTGGTGATACAGGAAACGCTCAAAACATAGACAGTAGGAAGACTCAGTCTTCCTGTTTTTAAGTCACCATTGTGTCTCTTATATTTAATTCCGATGCAATTTCTGTGTTTCATCGTCACTGTGAAGGTCCAAGGGATACAGTAAACCTGCAGAGGTGCATCGGAATGTAAAACTGATGACACAGGAAACGCTCAAAACATAGACAGTAGGAAGACTCAGTCTTCCTGTTTTTAAGTCACCATTGTGTCTCTTATATTTAATTCCGATGCAATTTCTGTGTTTCATCGTCACTGTGAAGGTCCAAGGGATACAGTAAAACTGCAGAGGTGCATCGGAATGTAAAACTGGTGACACAGGAAAAGATCAAAACATAGACAGTAGGAATACTCAGTCTTCCTGTACTTAAGTCGGCATTGTGTCTCTCATATTTAAATCCGATGCAATTTCTGTGTTTCGTCGTCAATGGGAAGGTCCAAGGGATACAGTAAACCTGCAGAGGTGCATCGGAATATAAAACTGGTGACACAGGAAGCGGTCAAATCATAGGCCCTAAGAAGACTCAATTTTCTTGTACTGAAGTCGGCATTGTGTCTCTTATATTTAATTTGATGCAATTTCTGTGTTTCATCGTCACTGTGAAGGTCCAAGGGATACAGTAAACCTGCAGAGGTGCATCAAAATGTAAAACTGATGACACAGGGAACGCTCATAGCATAGACAGTAGGAAGACTCTGTTTTCCTGTACTTAAGTCATCATTGTGTCTCTTATATTTAATTCCGATGCAATTTCTGTGTTTCATCGTCACTGAGAAGGTTCAAGGGATACAGTAAACGTGCAGAGGTGCATCGGAATGTAAAACTGGTAAGACAGGGAACGCTCAAAACATAGACAGTAGGAAGACTCAGTCTTCCTGTACTTCAGTCGGCATTGTGTCTCTTATATTTAATTCCGATGCAATTTCTGTGTTTCATCGTCACTGTGAAGGTTCAAGGGATACAGTAAACGTGCAGAGGAGAATCGGAATGTAAAACTGGTAACACAGGGAACGCTCAAAACATAGACAGTAGGAAGACTCAGTCTTCCTGTACTTCAGTCGGCATTGTGTCTCTTATATTTAATTCCGATGCCATTTCTGTGTTTCATCGCCAATAAGAAGGTCCAAGGGATACAGTAAACCTGCAGAGGTGCATCGGAATATGAAACTGGTGACACAGGAAGCGGTCAAATCATAAGCCCTAAGAAGACTCAGTTTTCTTGTACTGAAGTCGGCATTGTGTCTCTTATATTTAATTTGATGCAATATCTGAGTTTCATCGTCACTGTGAAGGTCCAAGGGATGCAGTAAACCTGCAGAGGTGCATCAAAATGTAAAACTGATGACACAGGGAACGCTCGTAACATAGACAGTAGGAAAACTCAGTCTTCATGTGCCTAAGTCGTCATTGTGTCTCTTATATTTAATTCCGATGCAATTTGTGCGTTTCGTCGTCAACGGGAAAGTCCAAGGGATACAGTAAACCTGCAAATGTGCATTGGAATGTAAAACTGGTGACACAGGAAACGCTCAAAACATAGACAGTAGGAAGACTCAGTCTTTCTATACTTAAGTCGGCACTGTGTCTCTTATATTTAATTCCGATGCAATTTCTGTGTTTCATCGTCAATGGGAAGGTCCAAGGGATACAGTAAACCTGCAGAGGTGCATCAAAATGTAAAACTGATCACACAGGGAACGCTCAAAACATAGACAGTAATAAGACTCAGTCTTCCTGTACCTAAGTCGGCATTGTATCTCTTATATTTAATTCCGATGCAACTTTTGTGTTTCATCGTCACTGTGAAGGTCCAATGGATACAGTAAACCTGCTAGGTGCATCGGAATGTTAAACTGGTGATACAGGACCCGCTCAAATCATAGACAGTAGGAAGACTCAGTCTTCCTTTACTTAAGTCGGCATGGTGTCTCTTATAGATAATTCCGATGCAATTTCTCCGGTTCATCGTCAATGGGAAGGTCGAAGGGAAACAGTATACCTGCAGAGGTGCATCGGAATGTAAAACTGGTGACACGGGAAACGCTCAAAGCATAGCCCTTAAGAAGACTCAGTTTTCTTGTACTTAAGTCGGCATTGTGTCTCTTATATTTAATTCCGATGCAATATCTGTGTTTCATCGTCACTGTGAAAGTCCAAGGGATACAGTAATCCTGCAGTGGTCTATCGGAATGTGAAACTGGTGACACAGGAAACGCTCAAAACATAGACAGTAGAAAGACTCTATGTTTTTGTACTTAAGTCGGCATTGTGTCTCTTATATTTAGTTCCGATGCAATTTCTGTGTTTCATCGTCAATGGGAAGATCCAAGGGATACAGTAAACCTGCAGAGGTGCATCGGAATGTGAAACTAGTGACCCAGGAAACGCTCAAAACATAGACAGTAGGAAGACTCAACGTTTCTGTACTTAAGTCGGCATTGTGTCTCTTATATTTAGTTCCGATGCAATTTCTGTGTTTCATCGTCAATGGGAAGATCCAAGGGATACAGTAAACCTGCAGAGGTGCATCGGAATGTAAAACTGGTGACACAGGAAACGCTCAAAACATAGACAGTAGGAAGACTCAGCCTTCCTGATCTTAAGTCGTAATTGTGTCTCTTATATTTAATTCCGATGCTATTTCCGTGTTTCATCGTCAATGGGAAGGACCAATGGAAACAGTAAACCTGCAGAGGTGCATCGGAATGTAAAATTGGTGACGCAGGAAACGCTCAAAACATAGGCAGTAGGAAGACTCAGTCTTTCTGTACTTAAGTCGGCATTCTGTCTCTTATATTTAATTCCGATGCAATTTCTGTGTTTCATCGTCAATGGGAAGGTCCAAGGGATACAGTATGCCTGCAGAGGTGCATCGGAATGTAAAACTGGTGACACAGGAAGCGCTCATAACATAGACCCTAAGAAGACTCAGTTTTCTTGTACTTAAGTCGGCATTGTGTCTTTTATATTTAATTCCGATGCAATCTCTGTGTTTCATCGTCACTGTGAAGGTCCAAGGGATACAGTAAACCTGCAGAGGTGCATCGGAATGTAAAACTGGTGATACAGGACACGCTCAAATCATAGACAGTAGGAAGACTCAGTCTTCCTTTACTTAAGTCCGCATGGTGTCCCTTATATTTAATTCCGATGCAATTTCTGAGCTTCATCGTCAATGGGAAGGTCGAAGGGGAACAGTATACCTGCAGAGGTTGATCGGAATGTAATACTGGTGACAAGGGAACGCTCAACACATAGACAGTAGGAAGAATCAGTCTTCCTGTACTTAAGTCGGCATTGTGTCTCTTATTTTTATTTCCGATGCAATTTCTGAGCTTCATCGTCAATGGGAAGGTCCTAGGAACACAGTAAGCCTGCAGAAGTGCATCGGAATGTAAAACTTGTGACACGGGAAACGCTCAAAACGTAGACCTTAAGAAGACTCAGTTTTCTTGTACTTAAGTCGGCATTGTGTCTCATATATTTAATTCCGATGCAATATCTGTGTTTCATCGTCACTGTGAATGTCCAAGGGATACAGTAAACCTGCAGTGGTTCATCGGAATGTGAAACTGGTGACACAGGAAACGCTCAAAGCATAGACAGTAGGAAGACTGAGCCTTCCTGTTCTTATGTCGGCATTGTGTCTCTTATATTTAATTCCGATGCTATTTTTGTGTTTCATCGTCAATGGGAAGGTCCAATGGATACAGTAAACCTGCAGAGGTGCATCGGAATGTAAAATTGGTGACTCAGGAAACGCTCAAAACATAGGCAGTAGGAAGACTCAATCTTCCAGTACTTAAGTCGACATTGTGTCTCTTCTATTTAATTCCGATGCAATTTCTGTGTTTCATCGTCAATGGGAAGATCCAAGGGATACAGTAAACCTGCAGAGGTGCGTTGTAATGTAAGACTGGTGACACAGGAAATGCTCAAAACATAGACAGTAGGAAGACTCAGCCTTCCTGTTCTTAAGTCGCCATTGTGTCTCTTATATTTAATTCCGATGCTATATCTGTGTTTCATCGTCAATGGGAAGGTCCAATGGATACAGTAAAACTGCAGGGGTGCATCGGAATGTAAAACTGGTGACAGAGGAAACGATCAAAAGATAGACAGTAGGAATACTCAGTCTTTCTGTGCTTCAGTCGGCATTGTGTCTCTTATATTTAATTCCGATGCAATTTCTGTGTTTCATCGTCAATGGGAAGGTCCAATGTATACAGTAAACCTGCAGAGGTGCATCGGAATGTAAAACTGGTGATACAGGACACGCTCAAATCATAGACAGTAGGAAGACTCAGTCTTCCTTTACTTAAGTCGGCATGGTGTCGCTTATTTTTAATTCCGATGCTATTTCTGTGTTTCATCGTCACTGTGAAGGTACAAGGGATACAGTAAACCTGCAGAGGTGCATCGGAATGTAAAACTGATGGCACAGGAAACGCCCAAAACATAGACAGTAGGAAGACTCAGTCTTCCTGTACTTAAGTCACCATTGTGTCTCTTATATTTAATTCCGATGCAATTTCTGTGTTTCATCGTCACTGTGAAGGTCCAAGGGATACAGTAAACCTTCAGAGGTGCATCGGAATGTAAAACGGGTGACACAGGAAACGCTCAAAACATAGACAGTAGGAAGACTCTGTCTTCCTGTACTTCAGTCGGCATTGTGTCTCTTATATTTAATTCCGATGCCATTTCTGTGTTTCATCGCCAATGGGAATGTCCAATGTATACAGTAAACCTACAGAGGTGCATCGGAATGTAAAACTGGTGACACAGGAAGCGCTCATAACATAGACCCTAAGAAGACTCAGTTTTCTTGTACTTAAGTCGGCATTGTGTCTTTTATATTTAATTCCGATGCAATTTCTGTGTTTCATCGTCACTGTGAAGGTCCAAGGGATACAGTAAACCTGCAGAGGTGCATCGGAATGTAAAACTGGTGATACAGGACACGCTCAAATCATAGACAGTAGGAAGACTCAGTCTTCCTTTACTTAAGTCCGCATGGTGTCCCTTATATTTAATTCCGATGCAATTTCTGAGCTTCATCGTCAATGGGAAGGTCGAAGGGGAACAGTATACCTGCAGAGGTTGATCGGAATGTAAAACTGGTGACAAGGGAACGCTCAACACATAGACAGTAGGAAGAATCAGTCTTCCTGTACTTAAGTCGGCATTGTGTCTCTTAATTTTATTTCCGATGCAATTTCTGAGCTTCATCGTCAATGGGAAGGTCCTAGGAACACAGTAAGCCTGCAGAAGTGCATCGGAATGTAAAACTTGTGACACGGGAAAAGCTCAAAACGTAGACCTTAAGAAGACTCAGTTTTCTTGTACTTAAGTCGGCATTGTGTCTCATATATTTAATTCCGATGCAATATCTGTGTTTCATCGTCACTGTGAAAGTCCAAGGGATACAGTAAACCTGCAGTGGTTCATCGGAATGTGAAACTGGTGACACAGGAAACGCTCAAAACATAGACAGTAGGAAGACTCAGCCTTCCTGTTCTTAAGTCGGCATTGTGTCTCTTATATTTAATTCAGATGCTATATCTGTGTTTCATCGTCAATGGGAAGGTCCAATGGATACAGTAAAACTGCAGGGGTGCATCGGAATGTAAAACTGGTGACAGAGGAAACGATCAAAAGATAGACAGTAGGAATACTCAGTCTTTCTGTGCTTCTGTCGCCATTGTGTCTCTTATATTTAATTCCGATGCAATTTCTGTGTTTCATCGTCAATGGGAAGGTCCAATGTATACAGTAAACCTGCAGAGGTGCATCGGAATGTAAAACTGGTGATACAGGACACGCTCAAATCATAGACAGTAGGAAGACTCAGTCTTCCTTTACTTAAGTCGGCATGGTGTCGCTTATTTTTAATTCCGATGCTATTTCTGTGTTTCATCGTCACTGTGAAGGTACAAGGGATACAGTAAACCTTCAGAGGTGCATCGGAATGTAAAACTGATGGCACAGGAAACGCCCAAAACATAGACAGTAGGAAGACTCAGTCTTCCTGTACTTAAGTCACCATTGTGTCTCTTATATTTAATTCCGATGCAATTTCTGTGTTTCATCGTCACTGTGAAGGTCCAAGGGATACAGTAAACCTTCAGAAGTGCATCGGAATGTAAAACGGTGACACAGGAAACGCTCAAAACATAGACAGTAGGAAGACTCTGTCTTCCTGTACTTCAGTCGGCATTGTGTCTCTTATATTTAATTCCGATGCCATTTCTGTGTTTCATCGCCAATGGGAATGTCCAATGTATACAGTAAACCTACAGAGGTGCATCGGAATGTAAAACTGGTGACACAGGAAACGCTCAAAACATAGACAGTAGGAAGACTCAGCCTTCCTGTTCTTAAGTCGTTATTGTGTCTCTTATATTTAATTCCGATGCTATTTCTGTGTTTCATCGTCAGTGGGAAGGTCCAATGGATACAGTAAACCTGCAGAGGTGCATCGGAATGTAAAATTGGTGACGCAGGAAACGCTCAAAACATAGGCAGTAGGAAGACTCAATCTTCCAGTACTTAAGTCGGCATTGTGTCTCTTCTATTTAATTCCGATGGAATTTCTGTGTTTCATCGTCAATGGGAAGATCCAAGGGATACAGTAAACCTGCAGAGGTGCATCGGAATGTAAAACTGGTGACACAGGAAATGCTCAAAACATAGACACTAGGAAGACTCAGCCTTCCTGTACTTAAGTCGGCATTGTGTCTCTTATTTTTATTTCCGATGCAATTTCTGAGCTTCATCGTCAATGGGAAGGTCCTAGGAACACAGTAAGCCTGCAGAAGTGCATCGGAATGTAAAACTGGTGACACGGGAAACGCTCAAAACGTAGACCTTAAGAAGACTAAGTTTTCTTGTACTTAAGTCGGCATTGTGTCTCTTATATTTAGTTCCGATGCAAAATCTGTGTTTCATCGTCACTGTGAAAGTCCAAGGGATACAGTAATCCTGCAGTGGTTCATCGGAATGTGAAACTGGTGACACAGGAAACGCTCAAAACATAGACAGTAGGAAGACTCTATGTTTTTGTACTTAAGTCGGCATTGTGTCTCTTATATTTAGTTCCGATGCAATTTCTGTGTTTCATCGTCAATGGGAAGATCCAAGGGATACAGTAAACCTGCAGAGGTGCATCGGAATGTGAAACTGGTGACCCAGGAAACGCTCAAAACATAGGCAGTAGGAAGACTCAGTCTTTCTGTACTTAAGTCGGCATTGTGTCTCTTATATTTAATTCCGATGCAATTTCTGAGCTTCATCGTCAATGGGAAGGTCGAAGGGGAACAGTATACCTGCAGAGGTTGGTCGGAATGTAAAACTGGTGACAAGGGAACGCTCAACACATAGACAGTAGGAAGAATCAGTCTTCCTGTACTTAAGTCGGCATTGTGTCTCTTATTTTTATTTCCGATGCAATTTCTGAGCTTCATCGTCAATGGGAAGGTCCTAGGAACACAGTAAGCCTGCAGAAGTGCATCGGAATGTAAATCTGGTGACACGGGAAACGCTCAAAACGTAGACCTTAAGAAGACTCAGTTTTCTTGTACTTAAGTCGGCATTGTGTCTCTTATATTTAATTCCGATGCAATATCTGTGTTTCATCGCCACTGTGAAAGTCCAAGGGATACAGTAAACTTGCAGTGGTTCATCGGAATGTGAAACTGGTGACACAGGAAACGCTCAAAACATAGACAGTAGGAAGACTCTATGTTTTTGTACTTAAGTCGGCATTGTGTCCCTTATATTTAGTTCCGATGCAATTTCTGTGTTTCATCGTCAATGGGAAGATCCAAGGGATACAGTAAACCTGCAGAGGTGCATCGGAATGTAAAACTGGTGACACAGGAAACCATCAAAGCATAGACAGTAGGAAGACTGAGCCTTCCTGTTCTTATGTCGGCATTGTGTCTCTTATATTTAATTCCGATGCTATTTTTGTGTTTCATCGTCAATGGGAAGGTCCAATGGATACAGTAAACCTGCAGAGGTGCATCGGAATGTAAAATTGGTGACTCAGGAAACGCTCAAAACATAGGCAGTAGGAAGACTCAATCTTCCAGTACTTAAATCGACATTGTGTCTCTTGTATTTAATTCCGATGCAATTTCTGTGTTTCATCGTCAATGAGAAGATCCAAGGGATACAGTAAACCTGCAGAGGTGCATCGGAATGTAAAACTGGTGACACAGGAAACCCTCAAAGCATAGACAGTAGGAAGACTGCGCCTTCCTGTTCTTATGTCGGCATTGTGTCTCTTATATTTAACTCCGATGCTATTTTTGTGTTTCATCGTCAATGGGAAGGTCCAATGGATACAGTAAACCTGCATAGGTGCATCGGAATGTAAGACTGGTGACACAGGAAATGCTCAAAACATAGACACTAGGAAGACTCAGCCTTCCTGTTCTTAAGTCGGCATTGTGTCTCTTATATTTAATTCCGATTCTATATCTGAGTTTCATCGTCAATGGGAAGGTCCAATGGATACAGTAAAACTGCAGGGGTGCATCGGAATGTAAAACTGGTGACACAGGAAACGATCAAAAGATAGACAGTAGGAATACTCAGTCTTCCTGTGCTTAAGTCGGCATTGTGTCTCTTATATTTAATTCCGATGCAATTTCTGTGTTTCATCGTCAATGGGAAGGTCCAATGTATACAGTAAACCTGCAGAGGTGCATCGGAATGTAAAACTGGTGATACAGGACACGCTCAAATCATAGACAGTAGGAAGACTCAGTCTTCCTTTACTTAAGTCGGCATGGTGTCTCTTATTTTTAATTCCGATGCAATTTCTGTGTTTCATTGTCACTGTGAAGGTACAAGGGATACAGTAAACCTGCAGAGGTGCATCGGAATGTAAAACTGATGACACAGGAAACGCTCAAAACATAGACAGTAGGAAGACTCTGTCTTCCTGTACTTCAGTCGGCATTGTGTCTCTTATATTTAATTCCGATGCCATTTCTGTGTTTCATCGCCAATGGGAATGTCCAAGGGATACAGTCAACCTGCAGAGGTGCATCGGAATGTAAAACTGATGACACAGGAAACGCTCAAAACATAGACAGTAGGAAGACTCAGTCTTCCTGTAATATTTCGGCCGCATTGTGTCTCTTATATTTAATTCCGACGCAATTTCTGTGTTTCATCGTCAACGGGAAGGTCGAAGGGAAACAGTATACCTGCAGAGGTACATTGGAATGTAAAACTGGTGACAAAGGAAATGCTCGAAACATACACAGTAGGAAGACTCAGTCTTCCTTTACTTAAGTCGGCATTGTGTCTCTTATATTTATTTCCGATACAATTTCTGAGCTTAATCGTCAATGGGAAGGTCCTAGGAACACAGTAAACCTGCAGAGGTGCATCGGAATGGAAAACTGGAGACACAGGAAACGCTCAAAACATAGACAGTAGGAAGACTCAGCCTCCCTGTTCTTAAGTCGGCATTGTGTCTCTTAAATTTCATTCCGATGCTATTTCTGTGTTTCATCGTCAATGGGAAGGTCCAAGGGATACAGTAAACCTGCAAAGGTGCATCGGAATGTAAAATTGGTGACGCAGGAAACGCTCAAAACATAGGCAGTAGGAAGACTCAATCTTCCAGTACTTAAGTCGGCATTGTTTCTCTTCTATTTAATTCCGATGCAATTTCTGTGTTTCATCCTCAATGGGAAGATCCAAGGGATACAGTAAACCTGCAGAGGTGCGCGGAATGTAAAACTGGTGTCAAGTGAAATGCTCAAAACATAGACAGTAGGAAGACTCAGCCTTCCTGTTCTTAAGTCGGCATTGTGTGTCTTATATTTAATTCCGATGCTATTTCTGTGTTTCATCGTCAATGGGAAGGTCCAATGGATACAGTAAACCTGCAGAGGTGCATCGGAATGTAAAACTGGTGACACAGGAAACGATCAAAACATAGACAGTGGAATACTCAGGCTTCCTGTACTTAAGTCAGCGTTGTGTCTCTTATATTTAAATCCGATGCAATTTCTGTGTTTCGTCGTCAATGGGAAGGTCCAAGGGATACAGTAAACCTGCAGACGTGCATCGGAATATAAAACTGGTGACACATTAAGCGGTCAAAACATAGGCCCTAAGAAGACTCAGTTTTCTTGTACTGAAGTCGGCATTGTGTCTCTTATATTTAATTTGATGCAATTTCTGTGTTTCATCGTCACTGTGAAGGTCCAAGGGATACAGTAAACCTGCAGAGGTGCATCGGAATGTTAAACTGGTGATACAGGACACGCTCAAATCATAGACAGTAGGAAGACTCAGTCGTCCTTTACTTAAGTCGGCATGGTGTCTCTTATATTTAATTCCGATGCAATTTCTGAGCTTCATCGTCAATGGGAAGGTCCTAGGAACACAGTAAGCCTGCAGAAGTGCATCGGAATGTAAAACTGGTGACACGGGAAACGCTCAGAACGTAGACCTTAAGAAGACTCAGTTTTCTTGTACGTAAGTCGGCATTGTGTCTCTTATATTTAATTCCGATGCAATATCTGTGTTTCATCGTATTTGTGAAAGTCCAAGGGATACAGTAATCCTGCAGTGGTTCATCGGATTGTGAAACTGGTGACACAGGAAACGCTCAAAACATAGACAGTAGGAAGACTCAATGTTTCTGTACTTAAGTCGGCATTGTGTCTCTTATATTTAGTTCCGATGCAATTTCTGTGTTTCATCGTCAATGGGAAGATCCAAGGGATACAGTAAACCTGCAGAGGTGCATCGGAATGTAAAACTGGTGACACAGGAAACGCTCAAAACATAGACAGTAGGAAGACTCAGCCTTCCTGTTCTTAAGTCGTTATTGTGTATCTTATATTTAATTCCGATGCTATTTCTGTGTTTCATCGTCAATGGGAAGGTCCAATGGATACAGTATACCTGCAGAGGTACATTGGAATGTAAAACTGGTGACAAAGGAAATGCTCGAAACATACACAGTAGGAAGACTCAGTCTTCCTGTACTTAAGTCGGCATTGTGTCTCTTATATTTATTTCCGATGCAATTTCTGAGCTTAATCGTCAATGGGAAGGTCCTAGGAACACAGTAAACCTGCAGAGGTGCATCGGAATGTAAAACTGGAGACACAGGAAACGCTCAAAACATAGACAGTAGGAAGACTCAGCCTTACTGTTCTTAAGTCGGCATTGTGTCTCTTAAATTTCATTCCGATGCTATTTCTGTGTTTCATCGTCAATGGGAAGGTCCAAGGGATACAGTAAACCTGCAAAGGTGCATCGGAATGTAAAATTGGTGACGCAGGAAACGCTCAAAACATAGGCAGTAGGAAGACTCAATCTTCCAGTACTTAAGTCGGCATTGTGTCTCTTCTATTTAATTCCGATGCAATTTCTGTGTTTCATCGTCAATGGGAAGATCCAAGGGATACAGTAAACCTGCAGAGGTGCATTGGAATGTAAGACTGGTGACACAGGAAATGCTCAAAACATAGACAGTAGGAAGACTCAGCCTTCCTGTTCTTAACTCGGCATTGTGTCTCTTATATTTAATTCCGATGCTATATCTGTGTTTCATCGTCAATGGGAAGGTCCAATGGATACAGTAAAACTGCAGGGGTGCATCGGAATGTAAAACTGGTGACACAGGAAACGATCAAAAGATAGACAGTAGGAATACTCAGTCTTTCTGTGCTTCAGTCGGCATTGTGTCTCTTATATTTAATTCCGATGCAATTTCTGTGTTTCATCGTCAATGGGAAGGTCCAATGTATACAGTAAACCTGCAGAGGTGCATCGGAATGTAAAACTGGTGATACAGGACACGCTCAAATCATAGACAGTAGGAAGACTCAGTCTTCCTTTACTTTAGTCGGCATGGTGTCGCTTATTTTTAATTCCGATGCTATTTCTGTGTTTCATCGTCACTGTGAAGGTACAAGGGATACAGTAAACCTGCAGAGGTGCATCGGAATGTAAAACTGATGGCACGGGAAACGCTCAAAACATAGACAGTAGGAAGACTCAGTCTTCCTGTACTTAAGTCACCATTGTGTCTCTTATATTTAATTCCGATGCAATTTCTGTGTTTCATCGTCACTGTGAAGGTCCAAGGGATACAGTAAACCTTCGGAGGTGCATCGGAATGTAAAACGGGTGACACAGGAAACGCTCAAAACATAGACAGTAGGAAGACTCAGTCTTCCTGTACTTCAGTCGGCATTGTGTCTCTTATATTTAATTCCAATGCCATTTCTGTGTTTCATCGCAAATGGGAATGTCCAATGTATACAGTAAACCTACAGAGGTGCATCGGAATGTAAAACTGGTGACACAGGAAACGCTCAAAACATAGACAGTAGGAAGACTCAGCCTTCCTGTTCTTAAGTCGTTATTGTGTCTCTTATATTTAATTCCGATGCTATTTCTGTGTTTCATCGTCAATGGGAAGGTCCAATGGATACAGTAAACCTGCAGAGGTGCATCGGAATGTAAAATTGGTGACGCAGGAAACGCTCAAAACATAGGCAGTAGGAAGACTCAATCTTCCAGTACTTAAGTCGGCATTGTGTCTCTTCTATTTAATTCCGATGGAATTTCTGTGTTTCATCGTCAATGGGAAGATCCAAGGGATACAGTAAACCTGCAGAGGTGCATCGGAATGTAAAACTGGTGACACAGGAAATGCTCAAAACATAGACAGTAGGAAGACTCAGCCTTCCTGTACTTAAGTCGGCATTGTGTCTCTTATTTTTATTTCCGATGCAATTTCTGAGCTTCATCGTCAATGGGAAGGTCCTAGGAACACAGTAAGCCTGCAGAAGTGCATCGGAATGTAAAACTGGTGACACGGGAAACGCTCAAAACTTAGACCTTAAGAAGACAAAATTTTCTTGTACTTAAGTCGGCATTGTGTCTCTTATATTTAGTTCCGATGCAAAATCTGTGTTTCATCGTCACTGTGAAAGTCCAAGGGATACAGTAATCCTGCAGTGGTTCATCGGAATGTGAAACTGGTGACACAGGAAACGCTCAAAACATAGACAGTAGGAAGACTCTATGTTTTTGTACTTAAGTCGGCATTGTGTCTCTTATATTTAGTTCCGATGCAATTTCTGTGTTTCATCGTCAATGGGAAGATCCAAGGGATACAGTAAACCTGCAGAGGTGCATCGGAATGTGAAACTGGTGACCCAGGAAACGCTCAAAACATAGGCAGTAGGAAGACTCAGTCTTTCTGTACTTAAGTCGGCATTGTGTTTCTTATATTTTATTCCGATGCAATTTCTGAGCTTCATCGTCAATGGGAAGGTCGAAGGGGAACAGTATACCTGCACAGGTTGGTCGGAATGTAAAACTGGTGACAAGGGAACGCTCAACACATAGACAGTAGGAAGAATCAGTCTTCCTGTACTTAAGTCGGCATTGTGTCTCTTATTTTTATTTCCGATGCAATTTCTGAGCTTCATCGTCAATGGGAAGGTCCTAGGAACACAGTAAGCCTGCAGAAGTGCATCGGAATGTAAATCTGGTGACACGGGAAACGCTCAAAACGTAGACCTTAAGAAGACTCAGTTTCTTGTACTTAAGTCGGCATTGTGTCTCTTATATTTAATTCCGATGCAATATCTGTGTTTCATCGTCACTGTGAAAGTCCAAGGGATACAGTAAACTTGCAGTGGTTCATCGGAATGTGAAACTGGTGACACAGGAAACGCTCAAAACATAGACAGTAGGAAGACTCTATGTTTTTGTACTTAAGTCGGCATTGTGTCCCTTATATTTAGTTCCGATGCAATTTCTGTGTTTCATCGTCAATGGGAAGATCCAAGGGATACAGTAAACCTGCAGAGGTGCATCGGAATGTAAAACTGGTGACACAGGAAACCATCAAAGCATAGACAGTAGGAAGACTGAGCCTTCCTGTTCTTATGTCGGCATTGTGTCTCTTATATTTAATTCCGATGCTATTTTTGTGTTTCATCGTCAATGGGAAGGTCCAATGGATACAGTAAACCTGCAGAGGTGCATCGGAATGTAAAATTGGTGACTCAGGAAACGCTCAAAACATAGGCAGTAGGAAGACTCAATCTTCCAGTACTTAAATCGACATTGTGTCTCTTGTATTTAATTCCGATGCAATTTCTGTGTTTCATCGTCAATGAGAAGATCCAAGGGATACAGTAAACCTGCAGAGGTGCATCGGAATGTAAAACTGGTGACACAGGAAACCCTCAAAGCATAGACAGTAGGAAGACTGCGCCTTCCTGTTCTTATGTCGGCATTGTGTCTCTTATATTTAACTCCGATGCTATTTTTGTGTTTCATCGTCAATGGGAAGGTCCAATGGATACAGTAAACCTGCATAGGTGCATCGGAATGTAAGACTGGTGACACAGGAAATGCTCAAAACATAGACAGTAGGAAGACTCAGCCTTCCTGTTCTTAAGTCGGCATTGTGTCTCTTATATTTAATTCCGATTCTATATCTGAGTTTCATCGTCAATGGGAAGGTCCAATGGATACAGTAAAACTGCAGGGGTGCATCGGAATGTAAAACTGGTGACACAGGAAACGATCAAAAGATAGACAGTAGGAATACTCAGTCTTCCTGTGCTTAAGTCGGCATTGTGTCTCTTATATTTAATTCCGATGCAATTTCTGTGTTTCATCGTCAATGGGAAGGTCCAATGTATACAGTAAACCTGCAGAGGTGCATCGGAATGTAAAACTGGTGATACAGGACACGCTCAAATCATAGACAGTAGGAAGACTCAGTCTTCCTTTACTTAAGTCGGCATGGTGTCTCTTATTTTTAATTCCGATGCAATTTCTGTGTTTCATTGTCACTGTGAAGGTACAAGGGATACAGTAAACCTGCAGAGGTGCATCGGAATGTAAAACTGATGACACAGGAAACGCTCAAAACATAGACAGTAGGAAGACTCTGTCTTCCTGTACTTCAGTCGGCATTGTGTCTCTTATATTTAATTCCGATGCCATTTCTGTGTTTCATCGCCAATGGGAATGTCCAAGGGATACAGTCAACCTGCAGAGGTGCATCGGAATGTAAAACTGATGACACAGGAAACGCTCAAAACATAGACAGTAGGAAGACTCAGTCTTCCTGTAATATTTCGGCCGCATTGTGTCTCTTATATTTAATTCCGACGCAATTTCTGTGTTTCATCGTCAACGGGAAGGTCGAAGGGAAACAGTATACCTGCAGAGGTACATTGGAATGTAAAACTGGTGACAAAGGAAATGCTCGAAACATACACAGTAGGAAGACTCAGTCTTCCTTTACTTAAGTCGGCATTGTGTCTCTTATATTTATTTCCGATACAATTTCTGAGCTTAATCGTCAATGGGAAGGTCCTAGGAACACAGTAAACCTGCAGAGGTGCATCGGAATGGAAAACTGGAGACACAGGAAACGCTCAAAACATAGACAGTAGGAAGACTCAGCCTCCCTGTTCTTAAGTCGGCATTGTGTCTCTTAAATTTCATTCCGATGCTATTTCTGTGTTTCATCGTCAATGGGAAGGTCCAAGGGATACAGTAAACCTGCAAAGGTGCATCGGAATGTAAAATTGGTGACGCAGGAAACGCTCAAAACATAGGCAGTAGGAAGACTCAATCTTCCAGTACTTAAATCGACATTGTGTCTCTTGTATTTAATTCCGATGCAATTTCTGTGTTTCATCGTCAATGAGAAGATCCAAGGGATACAGTAAACCTGCAGAGGTGCATCGGAATGTAAAACTGGTGACACAGGAAACCCTCAAAGCATAGACAGTAGGAAGACTGCGCCTTCCTGTTCTTATGTCGGCATTGTGTCTCTTATATTTAACTCCGATGCTATTTTTGTGTTTCATCGTCAATGGGAAGGTCCAATGGATACAGTAAACCTGCATAGGTGCATCGGAATGTAAGACTGGTGACACAGGAAATGCTCAAAACATAGACAGTAGGAATACTCAGTCTTCCTGTGCTTAAGTCGGCATTGTGTCTCTTATATTTAATTCCGATGCAATTTCTGTGTTTCATCGTCAATGGGAAGGTCCAATGTATACAGTAAACCTGCAGAGGTGCATCGGAATGTAAAACTGGTGATACAGGACACGCTCAAATCATAGACAGTAGGAAGACTCAGTCTTCCTTTACTTAAGTCGGCATGGTGTCTCTTATTTTTAATTCCGATGCAATTTCTGTGTTTCATTGTCACTGTGAAGGTACAAGGGATACAGTAAACCTGCAGAGGTGCATCGGAATGTAAAACTGATGACACAGGAAACGCTCAAAACATAGACAGTAGGAAGACTCTGTCTTCCTGTACTTCAGTCGGCATTGTGTCTCTTATATTTAATTCCGATGCCATTTCTGTGTTTCATCGCCAATGGGAATGTCCAAGGGATACAGTCAACCTGCAGAGGTGCATCGGAATGTAAAACTGATGACACAGGAAACGCTCAAAACATAGACAGTAGGAAGACTCAGTCTTCCTGTAATATTTCGGCCGCATTGTGTCTCTTATATTTAATTCCGACGCAATTTCTGTGTTTCATCGTCAACGGGAAGGTCGAAGGGAAACAGTATACCTGCAGAGGTACATTGGAATGTAAAACTGGTGACAAAGGAAATGCTCGAAACATACACAGTAGGAAGACTCAGTCTTCCTTTACTTAAGTCGGCATTGTGTCTCTTATATTTATTTCCGATACAATTTCTGAGCTTAATCGTCAATGGGAAGGTCCTAGGAACACAGTAAACCTGCAGAGGTGCATCGGAATGGAAAACTGGAGACACAGGAAACGCTCAAAACATAGACAGTAGGAAGACTCAGCCTCCCTGTTCTTAAGTCGGCATTGTGTCTCTTAAATTTCATTCCGATGCTATTTCTGTGTTTCATCGTCAATGGGAAGGTCCAAGGGATACAGTAAACCTGCAAAGGTGCATCGGAATGTAAAATTGGTGACGCAGGAAACGCTCAAAACATAGGCAGTAGGAAGACTCAATCTTCCAGTACTTAAGTCGGCATTGTTTCTCTTCTATTTAATTCCGATGCAATTTCTGTGTTTCATCCTCAATGGGAAGATCCAAGGGATACAGTAAACCTGCAGAGGTGCGCGGAATGTAAAACTGGTGTCAAGTGAAATGCTCAAAACATAGACAGTAGGAAGACTCAGCCTTCCTGTTCTTAAGTCGGCATTGTGTGTCTTATATTTAATTCCGATGCTATTTCTGTGTTTCATCGTCAATGGGAAGGTCCAATGGATACAGTAAACCTGCAGAGGTGCATCGGAATGTAAAACTGGTGACACAGGAAACGATCAAAACATAGACAGTGGAATACTCAGGCTTCCTGTACTTAAGTCAGCGTTGTGTCTCTTATATTTAAATCCGATGCAATTTCTGTGTTTCGTCGTCAATGGGAAGGTCCAAGGGATACAGTAAACCTGCAGACGTGCATCGGAATATAAAACTGGTGACACATTAAGCGGTCAAAACATAGGCCCTAAGAAGACTCAGTTTTCTTGTACTGAAGTCGGCATTGTGTCTCTTATATTTAATTTGATGCAATTTCTGTGTTTCATCGTCACTGTGAAGGTCCAAGGGATACAGTAAACCTGCAGAGGTGCATCGGAATGTTAAACTGGTGATACAGGACACGCTCAAATCATAGACAGTAGGAAGACTCAGTCGTCCTTTACTTAAGTCGGCATGGTGTCTCTTATATTTAATTCCGATGCAATTTCTGAGCTTCATCGTCAATGGGAAGGTCCTAGGAACACAGTAAGCCTGCAGAAGTGCATCGGAATGTAAAACTGGTGACACGGGAAACGCTCAGAACGTAGACCTTAAGAAGACTCAGTTTTCTTGTACGTAAGTCGGCATTGTGTCTCTTATATTTAATTCCGATGCAATATCTGTGTTTCATCGTATTTGTGAAAGTCCAAGGGATACAGTAATCCTGCAGTGGTTCATCGGATTGTGAAACTGGTGACACAGGAAACGCTCAAAACATAGACAGTAGGAAGACTCAATGTTTCTGTACTTAAGTCGGCATTGTGTCTCTTATATTTAGTTCCGATGCAATTTCTGTGTTTCATCGTCAATGGGAAGATCCAAGGGATACAGTAAACCTGCAGAGGTGCATCGGAATGTAAAACTGGTGACACAGGAAACGCTCAAAACATAGACAGTAGGAAGACTCAGCCTTCCTGTTCTTAAGTCGTTATTGTGTATCTTATATTTAATTCCGATGCTATTTCTGTGTTTCATCGTCAATGGGAAGGTCCAATGGATACAGTATACCTGCAGAGGTACATTGGAATGTAAAACTGGTGACAAAGGAAATGCTCGAAACATACACAGTAGGAAGACTCAGTCTTCCTGTACTTAAGTCGGCATTGTGTCTCTTATATTTATTTCCGATGCAATTTCTGAGCTTAATCGTCAATGGGAAGGTCCTAGGAACACAGTAAACCTGCAGAGGTGCATCGGAATGTAAAACTGGAGACACAGGAAACGCTCAAAACATAGACAGTAGGAAGACTCAGCCTTCCTGTTCTTAAGTCGGCATTGTGTCTCTTAAATTTCATTCCGATGCTATTTCTGTGTTTCATCGTCAATGGGAAGGTCCAAGGGATACAGTAAACCTGCAAAGGTGCATCGGAATGTAAAATTGGTGACGCAGGAAACGCTCAAAACATAGGCAGTAGGAAGACTCAATCTTCCAGTACTTAAGTCGGCATTGTGTCTCTTCTATTTAATTCCGATGCAATTTCTGTGTTTCATCGTCAATGGGAAGATCCAAGGGATACAGTAAACCTGCAGAGGTGCATTGGAATGTAAGACTGGTGACACAGGAAATGCTCAAAACATAGACAGTAGGAAGACTCAGCCTTCCTGTTCTTAACTCGGCATTGTGTCTCTTATATTTAATTCCGATGCTATATCTGTGTTTCATCGTCAATGGGAAGGTCCAATGGATACAGTAAAACTGCAGGGGTGCATCGGAATGTAAAACTGGTGACACAGGAAACGATCAAAAGATAGACAGTAGGAATACTCAGTCTTTCTGTGCTTCAGTCGGCATTGTGTCTCTTATATTTAATTCCGATGCAATTTCTGTGTTTCATCGTCAATGGGAAGGTCCAATGTATACAGTAAACCTGCAGAGGTGCATCGGAATGTAAAACTGGTTATACAGGACACGCTCAAATCATAGACAGTAGGAAGACTCAGTCTTCCTTTACTTTAGTCGGCATGGTGTCGCTTATTTTTAATTCCGATGCTATTTCTGTGTTTCATCGTCACTGTGAAGGTACAAGGGATACAGTAAACCTGCAGAGGTGCATCGGAATGTAAAACTGATGGCACGGGAAACGCTCAAAACATAGACAGTAGGAAGACTCAGTCTTCCTGTACTTAAGTCACCATTGTGTCTCTTATATTTAATTCCGATGCAATTTCTGTGTTTCATCGTCACTGTGAAGGTCCAAGGGATACAGTAAACCTTCGGAGGTGCATCGGAATGTAAAACGGGTGACACAGGAAACGCTCAAAACATAGACAGTAGGAAGACTCAGTCTTCCTGTACTTCAGTCGGCATTGTGTCTCTTATATTTAATTCCAATGCCATTTCTGTGTTTCATCGCAAATGGGAATGTCCAATGTATACAGTAAACCTACAGAGGTGCATCGGAATGTAAAACTGGTGACACAGGAAACGCTCAAAACATAGACAGTAGGAAGACTCAGCCTTCCTGTTCTTAAGTCGTTATTGTGTCTCTTATATTTAATTCCGATGCTATTTCTGTGTTTCATCGTCAATGGGAAGGTCCAATGGATACAGTAAACCTGCAGAGGTGCATCGGAATGTAAAATTGGTGACGCAGGAAACGCTCAAAACATAGGCAGTAGGAAGACTCAATCTTCCAGTACTTAAGTCGGCATTGTGTCTCTTCTATTTAATTCCGATGGAATTTCTGTGTTTCATCGTCAATGGGAAGATCCAAGGGATACAGTAAACCTGCAGAGGTGCATCGGAATGTAAAACTGGTGACACAGGAAATGCTCAAAACATAGACAGTAGGAAGACTCAGCCTTCCTGTACTTAAGTCGGCATTGTGTCTCTTATTTTTATTTCCGATGCAATTTCTGAGCTTCATCGTCAATGGGAAGGTCCTAGGAACACAGTAAGCCTGCAGAAGTGCATCGGAATGTAAAACTGGTGACACGGGAAACGCTCAAAACTTAGACCTTAAGAAGACAAAATTTTCTTGTACTTAAGTCGGCATTGTGTCTCTTATATTTAGTTCCGATGCAAAATCTGTGTTTCATCGTCACTGTGAAAGTCCAAGGGATACAGTAATCCTGCAGTGGTTCATCGGAATGTGAAACTGGTGACACAGGAAACGCTCAAAACATAGACAGTAGGAAGACTCTATGTTTTTGTACTTAAGTCGGCATTGTGTCTCTTATATTTAGTTCCGATGCAATTTCTGTGTTTCATCGTCAATGGGAAGATCCAAGGGATACAGTAAACCTGCAGAGGTGCATCGGAATGTGAAACTGGTGACCCAGGAAACGCTCAAAACATAGGCAGTAGGAAGACTCAGTCTTTCTGTACTTAAGTCGGCATTGTGTTTCTTATATTTTATTCCGATGCAATTTCTGAGCTTCATCGTCAATGGGAAGGTCGAAGGGGAACAGTATACCTGCACAGGTTGGTCGGAATGTAAAACTGGTGACAAGGGAACGCTCAACACATAGACAGTAGGAAGAATCAGTCTTCCTGTACTTAAGTCGGCATTGTGTCTCTTATTTTTATTTCCGATGCAATTTCTGAGCTTCATCGTCAACGGGAAGGTCCTAGGAACACAGTAAGCCTGCAGAAGTGCATCGGAATGTAAATCTGGTGACACGGGAAACGCTCAAAACGTAGACCTTAAGAAGACTCAGTTTCTTGTACTTAAGTCGGCATTGTGTCTCTTATATTTAATTCCGATGCAATATCTGTGTTTCATCGTCACTGTGAAAGTCCAAGGGATACAGTAAACTTGCAGTGGTTCATCGGAATGTGAAACTGGTGACACAGGAAACGCTCAAAACATAGACAGTAGGCAGACTCTATGTTTTTGTACTTAAGTCGGCATTGTGTCTCTTATATTTAGTTCCGATGCAATTTCTGTGTTTCATCGTCAATGGGAAGATCCAAGGGATACAGTAAACCTGCAGAGGTGCATCGGAATGTAAAACTGGTGACACAGGAAACCCTCAAAGCATAGACAGTAGGAAGACTGAGCCTTCCTGTTCTTATATCGGCATTGTGTCTCTTATATTTAATTCCGATGCTATTTTTGTGTTTCATCGTCAATGGGAAGGTCCAATGGATACAGTAAACCTGCAGAGGTGCATCGGAATGTAAAATTGGTGACTCAGGAAACGCTCAAAACATAGGCAGTAGGAAGACTCAATCTTCCAGTACTTAAATCGACATTGTGTCTCTTCTATTTAATTCCGATGCAATTTCTGTGTTTCATCGTCAATGAGAAGATCCAAGGGATACAGTAAACCTGCAGAGGTGCATCGGAATGTAAAACTGGTGACACAGGAAACCCTCAAAGCATAGACAGTAGGAAGACTGAGCCTTCCTGTTCTTATGTCGGCATTGTGTCTCTTATATTTAACTCCGATGCTATTTTTGTGTTTCATCGTCAATGGGAAGGTCCAATGGATACAGTAAACCTGCAGAGGTGCATCGGAATGTAAGACTGGTGACACAGGAAATGCTCAAAACATAGACAGTAGGAAGACTCAGCCTTCCTGTTCTTAAGTCGGCATTGTGTCTCTTATATTTAATTCCGATGCTATATCTGTGTTTCATCGTCAATGGGAATGTCCAATGGATACAGTAAAACTGCAGGGGTGCATCGGAATGTAAAACTGGTGACACAGGAAACGATCAAAAGTTAGACAGTAGGAATACTCAGTCTTCCTGTGCTTAAGTCGGAATTGTGTCTCTTATATTTAATTCCGATGCAATTTCTGTGTTTCATCGTCAATGGGAAGGTCCAATGTATACAGTAAACCTGCAGAGGTGCATCGGAATGTAAAACTGGTGATACAGGACACGCTCAAATCATAGACAGTAGGAAGACTCAGTCTTCCTTTACTTAAGTCGGCATGGTGTCTCTTATTTTTAATTCCGATGCAATTTCTGTGTTTCATTGTCACTGTGAAGGTACAAGGGATACAGTAAACCTGCAGAGGTGCATCGGAATGTAAAACTGATGACACAGGAAACGCTCAAAACATAGACAGTAGGAAGACTCAGTCTTCCTGTACTTCAGTCGGCATTGTGTCTCTTATATTTAATTCCGATGCCATTTCTGTGTTTCATCGCCAATGGGAATGTCCAAGGGATACAGTAAACCTGCAGAGGTGCATCGGAATGTAAAACTGATGACACAGGAAACGCTCAAAACATAGACAGTAGGAAGACTCAGTCTTCCTGTAATATTTCGGCCGCATTGTGTCTCTTATATTTAATTCCGACGCAATTTCTGTGTTTCATCGTCAATGGGAAGGTCGAAGGGAAACAGTATACCTGCAGAGGTACATTGGAATGTAAAACTGGTGACAAAGGAAATGCTCGAAACATACACAGTAGGAAGACTCAGTCTTCCTTTACTTAAGTCGGCATTGTGTCTCTTATTTTTATTTCCGATGCAATTTCTGAGCTTAATCGTCAATGGGAAGGTCCTAGGAACACAGTAAACCTGCAGAGGTGCATCGGAATGGAAAACTGGAGACACAGGAAACGCTCAAAACATAGACAGTAGGAAGACTCAGCCTTCCTGTTCTTAAGTCGGCATTGTGTCTCTTAAATTTCATTCCGATGCTATTTCTGTGTTTCATCGTCAATGGGAAGGTCCAAGGGATACAGTAAACCTGCAAAGGTGCATCGGAATATAAAATTGGTGACGCAGGAAACGCTCAAAACATAGGCAGTAGGAAGACTCAATCTTCCAGTACTTAAGTCGGCATTGTGTCTCTTCTATTTAATTCCGATGCAATTTCTGTGTTTCATCCTGAATGGGAAGATCCAAGGGATACAGTAAACCTGCAGAGGTGCGCGGAATGTAAAACTGGTGTCAAGTGAAATGCTCAAAACATAGACAGTAAGAAGACTCAGCCTTCCTGTTCTTAAGTCGGCATTGTGTGTCTTATATTTAATTCCGATGCTATTTCTGTGTTTCATCGTCAATGGGAAGGTCCAATGGATACAGTAAACCTGCAGAGGTGCATCGGAATGTAAAACTGGTGACACAGGAAACGATCAAAACATAGACATTGGAATACTCAGGCTTCCTGTACTTAAGTCGGCATTGTGTCTCTTATATTTAAATCCGATGCAATTTCTGTGTTTCGTCGTCAATGGGAAGGTCCAAGGGATACAGTAAACCTGCAGACGTGCATCGGAATATAAAACTGGTGACACATTAAGCGGTCAAAACATAGGCCCTAAGAAGACTCAGTTTTCTTGTACTGAAGTCGGCATTGTGTCTCTTATAATTAATTTGATGCAATTTCTGTGTTTCATCGTCACTGTGAAGGTCCAAGGGATACAGTAAACCTGCAGAGGTGCATCGGAATGTTAAACTGGTGATACAGGACACGCTCAAATCATAGACAGTAGGAAGACTCAGTCGTCCTTTACTTAAGTCGGCATGGTGTCTCTTATATTTAATTCCGATGCAATTTCTGAGCTTCATCGTCAATGGGAAGGTCCTAGGAACACAGTAAGCCTGCAGAAGTGCATCGGAATGTAAAACTGGTGACACGGAAAACGCTCAGAACATAGACCTTAAGAAGACTCAGTTTTCTTGTACGTAAGTCGGCATTGTGTCTCTTATATTTAATTCCGATGCAATATCTGTGTTTCATCGTATTTGTGAAAGTCCAAGGGATACAGTAATCCTGCAGTGGTTCATCGGAATGTGAAACTGGTGACACAGGAAACGCTCAAAACATAGACAGTAGGAAGACTCAATGTTTCTGTACTTAAGTCGGCATTGTGTCTCTTATATTTAGTTCCGATGCAATTTCTGTGTTTCATCGTCAATGGGAAGATCCAAGGGATACAGTAAACCTGCAGAGGTGCATCGGAATGTAAAACTGGTGACACAGGAAACGCTCAAAACATAGACAGTAGGAAGACTCAGCCTTCCTGTCCTTAAGTCGTTATTGTGTATCTTATATTTAATTCCGATGCTATTTCTGTGTTTCATCGTCAATGGGAAGGTCCAATGGATACAGTATACCTGCAGAGGTACATTGGAATGTAAAACTGGTGACAAAGGAAATGCTCGAAACATACACAGTAGGAAGACTCAGTCTTCCTGTACTTAAGTCGGCATTGTGTCTCTTATATTTATTTCCGATGCAATTTCTGAGCTTAATCGTCAATGGGAAGGTCCTAGGAACACAGTAAATCTGCAGAGCTGCATCGGAATGTAAAACTGGAGACACAGGAAACGCTCAAAACATAGACAGTAGGAAGACTCAGCCTTCCTGTTCTTAAGTCGGCATTGTGTCTCTTAAATTTCATTCCGATGCTATTTCTGTGTTTCATCGTCAATGGGAAGGTCCAAGGGATACAGTAAACTTGCAAAGGTGCATCGGAATGTAAAATTGGTGACGCAGGAAACGCTCAAAACATAGGCAGTAGGAAGACTCAATCTTCCAGTACTTAAGTCGGCATTGTGTCTCTTCTATTTAATTCCGATGCAATTTCTGTGTTTCATCCTCAATGGGAAGATCCAAGGGATACAGTAAACCTGTAGAGGTGCGCGGAATGTAAAACTGGTGTCAAGTGAAATGCTCAAAACATAGACAGTAGGAAGACTCAGCCTTCCTGTTCTTAAGTCGGCATTGTGTGTCTTATATTTAATTCCGATGCTATTTCTGTGTTTCATCGTCAATGGGAAGGTCCAATGGATACAGTAAAACTGCAGGGGTGCATCGGAATGTAAAACTGGTGACACAGGAAACGATCAAAAGATAGACAGTAGGAATACTCAGTCTTTCTGTGCTTCAGTCGGCATTGTGTCTCTTATATTTAATTCCGATGCAATTTCTGTGTTTCATCGTCAATGGGAAGGTCCAATGTATACAGTAAACCTGCAGAGGAGCATCGGAATGTAAAACTGGTGATACAGGACACGCTCAAATCATAGACAGTAGGAAGACTCAGTCTTCCTTTACTTAAGTCGGCATGGTGTCGCTTATTTTTAATTCCGATGCTATTTCTGTGTTTCATCGTCACTGTGAAGGTACAAGGGATACAGTAAACCTGCAGAGGTGCATCGGAATGTAAAACTGATGGCACGGGAAACGCTCAAAACATAGACAGTAGGAAGACTCAGTCTTCCTGTACTTCAGTCGGCATTGTGTCTCTTATATTTAATTCCAATGCCATTTCTGTGTTTCATCGTCAATGGGAAGATCCAAGGGATACAGTAAACCTGCAGAGGTGCATCGGAATGTGAAACTGGTGACCCAGGAAACGCTCAAAACATAGGCAGTAGGAAGACTCAGTCTTTCTGTACTTAAGTCGGCATTGTGTCTCTTATATTTAATTCCGATGCAATTTCTGAGCTTCATCGTCAATGGGAAGGTCGAAGGGGAACAGTATACCTGCACAGGATGGTCGGAATGTAAAACTGGTGACAAGGGAACGCTCAACACATAGACAGTAGGAAGAATCAGTCTTCCTGTACTTAAGTCGGCATTGTGTCTCTTATTTTTATTTCCGATGCAATTTCTGAGCTTCATCGTCAATGGGAAGGTCCTAGGAACACAGTAAGCCTGCAGAAGTGCATCGGAATGTAAATCTGGTGACACGGGAAACGCTCAAAACGTAGACCTTAAGAAGACTCAGTTTCTTGTACTTAAGTCGGCATTGTGTCTCTTATATTTAATTCCGATGCAATATCTGTGTTTCATCGTCACTGTGATAGTCCAAGGGATACAGTAAACTTGCAGTGGTTCATCGGAATGTGAAACTGGTGACACAGGAAACGCTCAAAACATAGACAGTAGGCAGACTCTATGTTTTTGTACTTAAGTCGGCATTGTGTCTCTTATATTTAGTTCCGATGCAATTTCTGTGTTTCATCGTCAATGGGAAGATCCAAGGGATACAGTAAACCTGCAGAGGTGCATCGGAATGTAAAACTGGTGACACAGGAAACCCTCAAAGCATAGACAGTAGGAAGACTGAGCCTTCCTGTTCTTATGTCGGCATTGTGTCTCTTATATTTAATTCCGATGCTATTTTTGTGTTTCATCGTCAATGGGAAGGTCCAATGGATACGGTAAACCTGCAGAGGTGCATCGGAATGTAAAATTGGTGACTCAGGAAACGCTCAAAACATAGGCAGTAGGAAGACTCAATCTTCCAGTACTTAAATCGACATTGTGTCTCTTCTATTTAATTCCGATGCAATTTCTGTGTTTCATCGTCAATGAGAAGATCCAAGGGATACAGTAAACCTGCAGAGGTGCATCGGAATGTAAAACTGGTGACACAGGAAACCCTCAAAGCATAGACAGTAGGAAGACTGAGCCTTCCTGTTCTTATGTCGGCATTGTCTCTCTTATATTTAACTCCGATGCTATTTTTGTGTTTCATCGTCAATGGGAAGGTCCAATGGATACAGTAAACCTGCAGAGGTGCATCGGAATGTAAGACTGGTGACACAGGAAATGCTCAAAACATAGACAGTAGGAAGACTCAGCCTTCCTGTTCTTAAGTCGGCATTGTGTCTCTTATATTTAATTCCGATGCTATATCTGTTTTTCATCGTCAATGGGAAGGTCCAATGGATACAGTAAAACTGCAGGGGTGCATCGGAATGTAAAACTGGTGACACAGGAAACGATCAAAAGTTAGACAGTAGGAATACTCAGTCTTCCTGTGCTTAAGTCGGCATTGTGTCTCTTATATTTAATTCCGATGCAATTTCTGTGTTTCATCGTCAATGGGAAGGTCCAATGCATACAGTAAACCTGCAGAGGTGCATCGGAATGTAAAACTGGTGATACAGGACACGCTCAAATCATAGACAGTAGGAAGACTCAGTCTTCCTTTACTTAAGTCGGCATGGTGTCTCTTATTTTTAATTCCGATGCAATTTCTGTGTTTCATTGTCACTGTGAAGGTACAAGGGATACAGTAAACCTGCAGAGGTGCATCGGAATGTAAAACTGATGACACAGGAAACGCTCAAAACATAGACAGTAGGAAGACTCAGTCTTCCTGTACTTCAGTCGGCATTGTGTCTCTTATATTTAATTCCGATGCCATTTCTGTGTTTCATCGCCAATGGGAATGTCCAAGGGATACAGTAAACCTGCAGAGGTGCATCGGAATGTAAAACTGATGACACAGGAAACGCTCAAAACATAGACAGTAGGAAGACTCAGTCTTCCTGTAATATTTCGGCCGCATTGTGTCTCTTATATTTAATTCCGACGCAATTTCTGTGTTTCATCGTCAATGGGAAGGTCGAAGGGAAACAGTATACCTGCAGAGGTACATTGGAATGTAAAACTGGTGACAAAGGAAATGCTCGAAACATACACAGTAGGAAGACTCAGTCTTCCTTTACTTAAGTCGGCATTGTGTCTCTTATATTTATTTCCGATGCAATTTCTGAGCTTAATCGTCAATGGGAAGGTCCTAGGAACACAGTAAACCTGCAGAGGTGCATCGGAATGGAAAACTGGAGACACAGGAAACGCTCAAAACATAGACAGTAGGAAGACTCAGCCTTCCTGTTCTTAAGTCGGCATTGTGTCTCTTAAATTTCATTCCGATGCTATTTCTGTGTTTCATCGTCAATGGGAAGGTCCAAGGGATACAGTAAACCTGCAAAGGTGCATCGGAATGTAAAATTGGTGACGCAGGAAACGCTCAAAACATAGGCAGTAGGAAGACTCAATCTTCCAGTACTTAAGTCGGCATTGTGTCTCTTCTATTTAATTCCGATGCAATTTCTGTGTTTCATCCTGAATGGGAAGATGCAAGGGATACAGTAAACCTGCAGAGGTGCGCGGAATGTAAAACTGGTGTCAAGTGAAATGCTCAAAACATAGACAGTAAGAAGACTCAGCCTTCCTGTTCTTAAGTCGGCATTGTGTGTCTTATATTTAATTCCGATGCTATTTCTGTGTTTCATCGTCAATGGGAAGGTCCAATGGATACAGTAAACCTGCAGAGGTGCATCGGAATGTAAAACTGGTGACACAGGAAACGATCAAAACATAGACAGTGGAATACTCAGGCTTCCTGTACTTAAGTCGGCATTGTGTCTCTTATATTTAAATCCGATGCAATTTCTGTGTTTCGTCGTCAATGGGAAGGTCCAAGGGATACAGTAAACCTGCAGACGTTCATCGGAATATAAAACTGGTGACACATTAAGCGGTCAAAACATAGGCCCTAAGAAGACTCAGTTTTCTTGTACTGAAGTCGGCATTGTGTCTCTTATAATTAATTTGATGCAATTTCTGTGTTTCATCGTCACTGTGAAGGTCCAAGGGATACAGTAAACCTGCAGAGGTGTATCGGAATGTTAAACTGGTGATACAGGACACGCTCAAATCATAGACAGTAGGAAGACTCAGTCGTCCTTTACTTAAGTCGGCATGGTGTCTCTTATATTTAATTCCGATGCAATTTCTGAGCTTCATCGTCAATGGGAAGGTCCTAGGAACACAGTAAGCCTGCAGAAGTGCATCGGAATGTAAAACTGGTGACACGGGAAACGCTCAGAACATAGACCTTAAGAAGACTCAGTTTTCTTGTACGTAAGTCGGCATTGTGTCTCTTATATTTAATTCCGATGCAATATCTGTGTTTCATCGTATTTGTGAAAGTCCAAGGGATACAGTAATCCTGCAGTGGTTCATCGGAATGTGAAACTGGTGACACAGGAAACGCTCAAGACATAGACAGTAGGAAGACCCAATGTTTCTGTACTTAAGTCGGCATTGTGTCTCTTATATTTAGTTCCGATGCAATTTCTGTGTTTCATCGTCAATGGGAAGATCCAAGGGATACAGTAAACCTGCAGAGGTGCATCGGAATGTAAAACTGGTGACACAGGAAACGCTCAAAACATAGACAGTAGGAAGACTCAGCCTTCCTGTCCTTAAGTCGTTATTGTGTATCTTATATTTAATTCCGATGCTATTTCTGTGTTTCATCGTCAATGGGAAGGTCCAATGGATACAGTATACCTGCAGAGGTACATTGGAATGTAAAACTGGTGACAAAGGAAATGCTCGAAACATACACAGTAGGAAGACTCAGTCTTCCTGTACTTAAGTCGGCATTGTGTCTCTTATATTTATTTCCGATGCAATTTCTGAGCTTAATCGTCAATGGGAAGGTCCTAGGAACACAGTAAACCTGCAGAGCTGCATCGGAATGTAAAACTGGAGACACAGGAAACGCTCAAAACATAGACAGTAGGAAGACTCAGCCTTCCTGTTCTTAAGTCGGCATTGTGTCTCTTAAATTTCATTCCGATGCTATTTCTGTGTTTCATCGTCAATGGGAAGGTCCAAGGGATACAGTAAACTTGCAAAGGTGCATCGGAATGTAAAATTGGTGACGCAGGAAACGCTCAAAACATAGGCAGTAGGAAGACTCAATCTTCCAGTACTTAAGTCGGCATTGTGTCTCTTCTATTTAATTCCGATGCAATTTCTGTGTTTCATCCTCAATGGGAAGATCCAAGGGATACAGTAAACCTGCAGAGGTGCGCGGAATGTAAAACTGGTGTCGAGTGAAATGCTCAAAACATAGACAGTAGGAAGACTCAGCCTTCCTGTTCTTAAGTCGGCATTGTGTGTCTTATATTTAATTCCGATGCTATTTCTGTGTTTCATCGTCAATGGGAAGGTTCAATGGATACAGTAAACCTGCAGAGGTGCATCGGAATGTAAAACTGGTGACACAGGAAACGATCAAAACATAGACAGTGGAATACTCAGGCTTCCTGTACTTAAGTCGGCATTGTGTCTCTTATATTTAAACCCGATGCAATTTCTGTGTTTCGTCGTCAATGGGAAGGTCCAAGGGATACAGTAAACCTGCAGACGTGCATCGGAATATAAAACTGGTGACACATTAAGCGGTCAAAACATAGGCCCTAAGAAGACTCAGTTTTCTTGTACTGAAGTCGGCATTGTGTCTCTTATATTTAATTTGATGCAATTTCTGTGTTTCATCGTCACTGTGAAGGTCCAAGGGATACAGTAAACCTGCAGAGGTGCATCAAAATGTAAAACTGATGACACAGGGAACGCTCAAAACAGACAGTAGGAAGACTCAGTCTTCCTGTACCTAGGTCGGCATTGTATCTCTTATATTTAATTCCGATGCAATTTCTGTGTTTCATCGTCACTGTGAAGGTCCAAGGGGTACAGTAAACCTGCAGAGGTGCATCGGAATGTTAAACTGGTGATACAGGACACGCTCAAATCATAGACAGTAGGAAGACTCAGTCTTCCTTTACTTAAGTCGGCATGGTGTCTCTTATATTTAATTCCGATGCAATTTCTGAGCTTCATCGTCAATGGGAAGGTCCTAGGAACACAGTAAGCCTGCAGAAGTGCATCGGAATGTAAAACTGGTGACACGGGAAACGCTCAAAACGTAGACCTTAAGAAGACTCAGTTTTCTTGTACTTAAGTCGGCATTGTGTCTCTTATATTTAATTCCGATGCAATATCTGTGTTTCATCGTCACTGTGAAAGTCCAAGGGATACAGTAATCGTGCAGTGGTTCATCGGAATGTGAAACTGGTGACACAGGAAACGCTCAAAACATAGACAGTAGGAAGACTCTATGTTTTTGTACTTAAGTCGGCATTGTGTCTCTTATATTTTGTTCCGATGCAATTTCTGTGTTTCATCGTCAAAGGGAAGATCCAAGGGATACAGTAAACCTGCAGAGGTGCATCGGAATGTGAAACTGGTGACCCAGGAAACGCTCAAAACATAGACAGTAGGAAGACTCAATGTTTCTGTACTTAAGTCGGCATTGTGTCTCTTATATTTAGTTCCGATGCATTTTCTGTGTTTCATCGTCAATGGGAAGATCCAAGGGATACAGTAAACCTGCAGAGGTGCATCGGAATGTAAAACTGGTGACACAGGAAACGCTCAAAACATAGACAGAAGGAAGACTCAGCCTTCCTGTTCTTAAGTCGTTATTGTGTATCTTATATTTAATTCCTATGCTATTTCTGTGTTTCATCGTCAATGGGAAGGTCCAATGGATACAGTAAACCTGCAGAGGTGCATCGGAATGTAAAATTGGTGATGCAGGAAACGCTCAAAACATAGGCAGTAGGAAGACTCAGTCTTTCTGTACTTAAGTCGGCATTGTGTCTCTTATATTTAATTCCTATGCAATTTCTGTGTTTCATCGTCAATGGGAAGGTCCAAGGGATACAGTATGCCTGCAGAGGTGCATCGGAATGTAAAACTGGTGACACAGGAAGCGCTCATAACATAGACCCTAAGAAGACTCAGTTTTCTTGTACTTAAGTCGGCATTGTGTCTTTTATATTTAATTCCGATACAATTTCTTTGTTTCATCGTCACTGTGAAGGTCCAAGGGATACAGTAAACCTGCAGAGGTGCATCGGAATGTAAAACTGGTGATACAGGACACGCTCAAATCATAGACAGTAGGAAGACTCAGTCTTCCTTTACTTAAGTCCGCATGGTGTCCCTTATATTTAATTCCGATGCAATTTCTGAGCTTCATCGTCAATGGGAAGGTCGAAGGGTACAGTATACCTGCAGACGTGCATCGGAATGTAAAACTGGTGACACGGGAAACGCTCAAAACGTAGACCTTAAGAAGACTCAGTTTTCTTGTACTTAAGTCGGCATTGTGTCTCTTATATTTAATTCCGATGCAATATCTCTGTTTCATCGTCACTGTGAAAGTCCAAGGGATACAGTAAACTTGCAGTGGTTCATCGGAATGTGAAACTGGTGACACAGGAAACGCTCGAAACATAGACAGTAGGAAGACTCTATGTTTTTGTACTTAAGTCGGCATTGTGTCTCTTATATTTGGTTCCGATGCAATTTCTGTGTTTCATCGTCAAGGGGAAGATCCAAGGGATACAGTAAACCTGCAGAGGTGCATCGGAATGTAAAACTGGTGACACAGGAAACCCTCAAAGCATAGACAGTAGCAAGACTGAGCCTTCCTGTTCTTATGTCGGCATTGTGTCTCTTATATTTAATTCCGATGCTATTTTTGTGTTTCATCGTCAATGGGAAGGTCCAATGGATACAGTATACCTGCAGAGGTGCATCGGAATGGAAAACTGGAGACACAGGAAACGCTCAAAACATAGACAGTAGGAAGACTCAGCCTTCCTGTTCTTAAGTCGGCATTGTGTCTCTTAAATTTCATTCCGATGCTATTTCTGTGTTTCATCGTCAATGGGAAGGTCCAAGGGATACAGTAAACCTGCAAAGGTGCATCGGAATGTAAAATTGGTGACGCAGGAAACGCTCAAAACATAGGCAGTAGGAAGACTCAATCTTCCAGTACTTAAGTCGGCATTGTGTCTCTTCTATTTAATTCCGATGCAATTTCTGTGTTTCATCCTGAATGGAAAGATCCAAGGGATACAGTAAACCTGCAGAGGTGCGCGGAATGTAAAACTGGTGTCAAGTGAAATGCTCAAAACATAGACAGTAAGAAGACTCAGCCTTCCTGTTCTTAAGTCGGCATTGTGTGTCTTATATTTAATTCCGATGCTATTTCTGTGTTTCATCGTCAATGGGAAGGTCCAATGGATACAGTAAACCTGCAGAGGTGCATCGGAATGTAAAACTGGTGACACAGGAAACGATCAAAACATAGACAGTGGAATACTCAGGCTTCCTGTACTTAAGTCGGCATTGTGTCTCTTATATTTAAATCCGATGCAATTTCTGTGTTTCGTCGTCAATGGGAAGGTCCAAGGGATACAGTAAACCTGCAGACGTGCATCGGAATATAAAACTGGTGACACATTAAGCGGTCAAAACATAGGCCCTAAGAAGACTCAGTTTTCTTGTACTGAAGTCGGCATTGTGTCTCTTATAATTAATTTGATGCAATTTCTGTGTTTCATCGTCACTGTGAAGGTCCAAGGGATACAGTAAACCTGCAGAGGTGTATCGGAATGTTAAACTGGTGATACAGGACACGCTCAAATCATAGACAGTAGGAAGACTCAGTCGTCCTTTACTTAAGTCGGCATGGTGTCTCTTATATTTAATTCCGATGCAATTTCTGAGCTTCATCGTCAATGGGAAGGTCCTAGGAACACAGTAAGCCTGCAGAAGTGCATCGGAATGTAAAACTGGTGACACGGGAAACGCTCAGAACATAGACCTTAAGAAGACTCAGTTTTCTTGTACGTAAGTCGGCATTGTGTCTCTTATATTTAATTCCGATGCAATATCTGTGTTTCATCGTATTTGTGAAAGTCCAAGGGATACAGTAATCCTGCAGTGGTTCATCGGAATGTGAAACTGGTGACACAGGAAACGCTCAAAACATAGACAGTAGGAAGACTCAATGTTTCTGTACTTAAGTCGGCATTGTGTCTCTTATATTTAGTTCCGATGCAATTTCTGTGTTTCATCGTCAATGGGAAGATCCAAGGGATACAGTAAACCTGCAGAGGTGCATCGGAATGTAAAACTGGTGACACAGGAAACGCTCAAAACATAGACAGTAGGAAGACTCAGCCTTCCTGTCCTTAAGTCGTTATTGTGTATCTTATATTTAATTCCGATGCTATTTCTGTGTTTCATCGTCAATGGGAAGGTCCAATGGATACAGTATACCTGCAGAGGTACATTGGAATGTAAAACTGGTGACAAAGGAAATGCTCGAAACATACACAGTAGGAAGACTCAGTCTTCCTGTACTTAAGTCGGCATTGTGTCTCTTATATTTATTTCCGATGCAATTTCTGAGCTTAATCGTCAATGGGAAGGTCCTAGGAACACAGTAAACCTGCAGAGCTGCATCGGAATGTAAAACTGGAGACACAGGAAACGCTCAAAACATAGACAGTAGGAAGACTCAGCCTTCCTGTTCTTATGTCGGCATTGTGTCTCTTAAATTTCATTCCGATGCTATTTCTGTGTTTCATCGTCAATGGGAAGGTCCAAGGGATACAGTAAACTTGCAAAGGTGCATCGGAATGTAAAATTGGTGACGCAGGAAACGCTCAAAACATAGGCAGTAGGAAGACTCAATCTTCCAGTACTTAAGTCGGCATTGTGTCTCTTCTATTTAATTCCGATGCAATTTCTGTGTTTCATCCTCAATGGGAAGATCCAAGGGATACAGTAAACCTGCAGAGGTGCGCGGAATGTAAAACTGGTGTCAAGTGAAATGCTCAAAACATAGACAGTAGGAAGACTCAGCCTTCCTGTTCTTAAGTCGGCATTGTGTGTCTTATATTTAATTCCGATGCTATTTCTGTGTTTCATCGTCAATGGGAAGGTCCAATGGATACAGTACACCTGCAGAGGTGCATCGGAATGTAAAACTGGTGACACAGGAAACGATCAAAACATAGACAGTGGAATACTCAGGCTTCCTGTACTTAAGTCGGCATTGTGTCTCTTATATTTAAACCCGATGCAATTTCTGTGTTTCGTCGTCAATGGGAAGGTCCAAGGGATACAGTAAACCTGCAGACGTGCATCGGAATATAAAACTGGTGACACATTAAGCGGTCAAAACATAGGCCCTAAGAAGACTCAGTTTTCTTGTACTGAAGTCGGCATTGTGTCTCTTATATTTAATTTGATGCAATTTCTGTGTTTCATCGTCACTGTGAAGGTCCAAGGGATACAGTAAACCTGCAGAGGTGCATCAAAATGTAAAACTGATGACACAGGGAACGCTCAAAACAGACAGTAGGAAGACTCAGTCTTCCTGTACCTAGGTCGGCATTGTATCTCTTATATTTAATTCCGATGCAATTTCTGTGTTTCATCGTCACTGTGAAGGTCCAAGGGATACAGTAAACCTGCAGAGGTGCATCGGAATGTTAAACTGGTGATACAGGACACGCTCAAATCATAGACAGTAGGAAGACTCAGTCTTCCTTTACTTAAGTCGGCATGGTGTCTCTTATATTTAATTCCGATGCAATTTCTGAGCTTCATCGTCAATGGGAAGGTCCTAGGAACACAGTAAGCCTGCAGAAGTGCATCGGAATGTAAAACTGGTGACACGGGAAACGCTCAAAACGTAGACCTTAAGAAGACTCAGTTTTCTTGTACTTAAGTCGGCATTGTGTCTCTTATATTTAATTCCGATGCAATATCTGTGTTTCATCGTCACTGTGAAAGTCCAAGGGATACAGTAATCGTGCAGTGGTTCATCGGAATGTGAAACTGGTGACACAGGAAACGCTCAAAACATAGACAGTAGGAAGACTCTATGTTTTTGTACTTAAGTCGGCATTGTGTCTCTTATATTTTGTTCCGATGCAATTTCTGTGTTTCATCGTCAAAGGGAAGATCCAAGGGATACAGTAAACCTGCAGAGGTGCATCGGAATGTGAAACTGGTGACCCAGGAAACGCTCAAAACATAGACAGTAGGAAGACTCAATGTTTCTGTACTTAAGTCGGCATTGTGTCTCTTATATTTAGTTCCGATGCAATTTCTGTGTTTCATCGTCAATGGGAAGATCCAAGGGATACAGTAAACCTGCAGAGGTGCATCGGAATGTAAAACTGGTGACACAGGAAACGCTCAAAACATAGACAGAAGGAAGACTCAGCCTTCCTGTTCTTAAGTCGTTATTGTGTATCTTATATTTAATTCCTATGCTATTTCTGTGTTTCATCGTCAATGGGAAGGTCCAATGGATACAGTAAACCTGCAGAGGTGCATCGGAATGTAAAATTGGTGATGCAGGAAACGCTCAAAACATAGGCAGTAGGAAGACTCAGTCTTTCTGTACTTAAGTCGGCATTGTGTCTCTTATATTTAATTCCGATGCAATTTCTGTGTTTCATCGTCAATGGGAAGGTCCAAGGGATACAGTATGCCTGCAGAGGTGCATCGGAATGTAAAACTGGTGACACAGGAAGCGCTCATAACATAGACCCTAAGAAGACTCAGTTTTCTTGTACTTAAGTCGGCATTGTGTCTTTTATATTTAATTCCGATACAATTTCTTTGTTTCATCGTCACTGTGAAGGTCCAAGGGATACAGTAAACCTGCAGAGGTGCATCGGAATGTAAAACTGGTGATACAGGACACGCTCAAATCATAGACAGTAGGAAGACTCAGTCTTCCTTTACTTAAGTCCGCATGGTGTCCCTTATATTTAATTCCGATGCAATTTCTGAGCTTCATCGTCAATGGGAAGGTCGAAGGGTACAGTATACCTGCAGAGGTTGATCGGAATGTAAAACTGGTGACACGGGAAACGCTCAAAACGTAGACCTTAAGAAGACTCAGTTTTCTTGTACTTAAGTCGGCATTGTGTCTCTTATATTTAATTCCGATGCAATATCTCTGTTTCATCGTCACTGTGAAAGTCCAAGGGATACAGTAAACTTGCAGTGGTTCATCGGAATGTGAAACTGGTGACACAGGAAACGCTCGAAACATAGACAATAGCCCGCATCTCGTGGTCGTGCGGTAGCGTTCTCGCTTCCCACGCCCGGGTTCCCGGGTTCGATTCCCGGCGGGGTCGGGGATTTTGTCTGCCTCGTGATGGCTGGGTGTTGTGTGCTGTCCTTAGGTTAGTTAGGTTTAAGTAGTTCTAAGTTCTAGGGGACTTATGACCACAGCAGTTGAGTCCCATAGTGCTCAGAGCCATTTGAACCATAGACAGTAGGAAGACTCTATGTTTTTGTACTTAAGTCGGCATTGTGTCTCTTATATTTGGTTCCGATGCAATTTCTGTGTTTCATCGTCAAGGGGAAGATCCAAGGGATACAGTAAACCTGCAGAGGTGCATCGGAATGTAAAACTGGTGACACAGGAAACCCTCAAAGCATAGACAGTAGCAAGACTGAGCCTTCCTGTTCTTATGTCGGCATTGTGTCTCTTATATTTAATTCCGATGCTATTTTTGTGTTTCATCGTCAATGGGAAGGTCCAATGGATACAGTATACCTGCAGAGGTGCATCGGAATGTAAAATTGGTGACTCAGAAACGCTCAAAACATAGGCTGTAGGAAGACTCAATCTTCCAGTACTTAAGTCGACATTGTGTCTCTTCTATTTAATTCCGATGCAATTTCTGTGTTTCATCGTCAATGGGAAGATCCAAGGGATACAGTAAACCTGCAGAGGTGCATCGGAATGTAAAACTGGTGACACAGGAAACCCTCAAAGCATAGACAGTAGGAAGACTGAGCCTTCCTGTTCTTATGTCGGCATTGTGTCTCTTATATTTAATTTCGATGCTATTTTTGTGTTTCATCGTCAATGGGAAGGTCCAATGGATACAGTAAACCTGCAGAGGTGCATCGGAATGTAAGACTGGTGACACAGGAAATGCTCAAAACATAGACAGTAGGAAGACTCAGCCTTCCTGTTCTTAAGTCGGCATTGTGTCTCTTATATTTAATTCCGATGCTATATCTGTGTTTCATCGTCAATGGGAAGGTCCAATGGATACAGTAAAACTGCAGGGGTGCATCGGAATGTAAAACTGGTGACACAGGAAACGATCAAAAGATAGACAGTAGGAATACTCAGTCTTCCTGTGCTTAAGTCGGCATTGTGTCTCTTATATTTAATTCCGATGCAATTTCTGTGTTTCATCGTCAATGGGAAGGTCCAATGTATACAGTAAACCTGCAGAGGTGCATCGGAATGTAAAACTGGTGATACAGGACACGCTCAAATCATAGACAGTAGGAAGACTCAGTCTTCCTGTACTTAAGTCACCATTGTGTCTCTTATATTTAAATCCGATGCAATTTCTGTGTTTCATCGTCACTGTGAATGTCCAAGGGATACAGTAAACCTTCAGAGGTGCATCGGAATGTAAAACTGGTGACACAGGAAACGCTCAAAACATAGACAGTAGGAAGACTCAGTCTTCCTGTACTTCAGTCGCCATTGTGTCTCTTATATTAAATTCCGATGCCATTTCTGTGTTTCATCGCCAATGGGAATGTCCAAGGGATACAGTAAACCTGCAGAGGTGCATCGGAATGTAAAACTGATGACACAGGAAACGCTCAAAACATAGACAGTAGGAAGACTCAGTCTTCCTGTAATATTTCGGCCGCATTGTGTCTCTTATATTTAATTCCGACGCAATTTCTGTGTTTCATCGTCAATGGGAAGGTCGAAGGGATACAGTATACATGCAGAGGTATATTGGAATGTAAAACTGGTGACAAAGGAAATGCTCGAAACATACACAGTAGGAAGACTCAGTCTTCCTGTACTTAAGTCGGCATTGTGTCTCTTATATTTATTTCCGATGCAATTTCTGAGCTTAATCGTTAATGGGAAGGTCCTAGGAACACAGTAAACCTGCAGAGGTGCATCGGAATGTAAAACTGGAGACACAGGAAACGCTCAAATCATTGACAGTAGGAAGACTCAGCCTTCCTGTTCTTAAGTCGGCATTGTGTGTCTTATATTTAATTCCGATGCTATTTCTGTGTTTCATCGTCAATGGGAAGGTCCAATGGATACAGTAAACCTGCAGAGGTGCATCGGAATGTAAAACTGGTGACACAGGAAACGATCAAAACATAGACAGTGGAATACTCAGGCTTCCTGTACTTAATTCGGCATTGTGTCTCTTATATTTAAATCCGATGCAATTTCTGTGTTTCGTCGTCAATGGGAAGGTCCAAGGGATACAGTAAACCTGCAGACGTGCATCGGAATATAAAACTGGTGACACATTAAGCGGTCAAAACATAGGCCCTAAGAAGACTCAGTTTTCTTGTACTGAAGTCGGCATTGTGTCTCTTATATTTAATTTGATGCAATTTCTGTGTTTCATCGTCACTGTGAAGGTCCAAGGGATACAGTAAACCTGCAGAGGTGCATCAAAATGTAAAACTGATGACACAGGGAACGCTCAAAACAGACAGTAGGAAGACTCAGTCTTCCTGTACCTAAGTCGGCATTGTATCTCTTATATTTAATTCCGATGCAATTTCTGTGTTTCATCGTCACTGTGAAGGTCCAAGGGATACAGTAAACCTGCAGAGGTGCATCGGAATGTTAAACTGGTGATACAGGACACGCTCAAATCATAGACAGTAGGAAGACTCAGTCTTCCTTTACTTAAGTCGGCATGGTGTCTCTTATATTTAATTCCGATGCAATATCTGAGCTTCATCGTCAATGGGAAGGTCGAAGGGAAACGGTATACCTGCAGAGGTGCATCGGAATGTAAAACTGGTGACACGGGAAACGCTCAAAGCATAGACCTTAAGAAGACTCAGTCTTCCTTTACTTAAGTCCGCATGGTGTCCCTTATATTTAATTCCGATGCAATTTCTGAGCTTCATCGTCAATGGGAAGGTCGAAGGGGAACAGTATACCTGCAGAGGTTGATTGGAATGTAAAGCTGGTGACAAGGGAACGCTCAACACATAGACAGTAGGAAGAATCAGTCTTCCTGTACTTAAGTCGGCATTGTGTCTCTTATTTTTATTTCCGATGCAATTTCTGAGCTTCATCGTCAATGGGAAGGTCCTAGGAACACAGTAAGCCTGCAGAAGTGCATCGGAATGTAAAACTGGTGACACGGGAAACGCTCAAAACGTAGACCTTAAGAAGACTCAGTTTTCTTGTACTTAAGTCGGCATTGTGTCTCTTATATTTAATTCCGATGCAATATCTGTGTTTCATCGTCACTGTGAAAGTCCAAGGAATACAGTAAACCTGCAGTGGTTCATCGGAATGTGAAACTGGTGACACAGGAAACGCGCAAAACATAGACAGTAGGAAGACTCAGCCTTCCTGTTCTTAAGTCGGCATTGTGTCTCTTATATTTAATTCCGATGCTATATCTGTGTTTCATCGTCAATGGGAAGGTCCAATGGATACAGTAAAACTGCAGGGGTGCATCGGAATGTAAAACTGGTGACACAGGAAACGATCAAAAGATAGACAGTAGGAATACTCAGTCTTCCTGTGCTTAAGTCGGCATTGTGTCTCTTATATTTAATTTCGATGCTATTTTTGTGTTTCATCGTCAATGGGAAGGTCCAATGGATACAGTAAACCTGCAGAGGTGCATCGGAATGTAAGACTGGTGACACAGGATATGCTCAAAACATAGACAGTAGGAAGACTCAGCCTTCCTGTTCTTAAGTCGGCATTGTGTCTCTTATATTTAATTCCGATGCTATATCTGTGTTTCATCGTCAATGGGAAGGTCCAATGGATACAGTAACACTGCAGGGGTGCATCGGAATGTAAAACTGGTGACACAGGAAACGATCAAAAGATAGACAGTAGGAATACTCAGTCTTCCTGTGCTTAAGTCGGCATTGTGTCTCTTATATTTAATTCCGATGCAATTTCTGTGTTTCATCGTCAATGGGAAGGTCCAATGTATACAGTAAACCTGCAGAGGTGCATCGGAATGTAAAACTGGTAATACAGGACACGCTCAAATCATAGACAGTAGGAAGACTCAGTCTTCCTGTACTTAAGTCACCATTGTGTCTCTTATATTTAATTCACATGCAATTTCTGTGTTTCATCGTCACTGTGAATGTCCAAGGGATACAGTAAACCTTCAGAGGTGCATCGGAATGTAAAACTGGTGACACAGGAAACGCTCAAAACATAGACAGTAGGAAGACTCAGTCTTCCTGTACTTCAGTCGCCATTGTGTCTCTTATATTTAATTCCGATGCCATTTCTGTGTTTCATCGCCAATGGGAATGTCCAAGGGATACAGTAAACCTGCAGAGGTGCATCGGAATGTAAAACTGATGACACAGGAAACGCTCAAAACATAGACAGTAGGAAGACTCAGTCTTCCTGTAATATTTCGGCCGCATTGTGTCTCTTATATTTAACTCCGACGCAATTTCTGTGTTTCATCGTCAATGGGAAGGTCCAATGGATACAGTAAACCTGCAGAGGTGCATCGGAATATAAAACTGGTGACACATTAAGCGGTCAAAACATAGGCCCTAAGAAGACTCAGTTTTCTTGTACTGAAGTCGGCATTGTGTCTCTTATATTTAATTTGATGCAATTTCTGTGTTTCATCGTCACTGTGAAGGTCCAAGGGATACAGTAAACCTGCAGAGGTGCATCAAAATGTAAAACTGATGACACAGGGAACGCTCAAAACAGACAGTAGGAAGACTCAGTCTTCCTGTACCTAAGTCGGCATTGTATCTCTTATATTTAATTCCGATGCAATTTCTGTGTTTCATCGTCACTGTGAAGGTCCAAGGGATACAGTAAACCTGCAGAGGTGCATCGGAATGTTAAACTGGTGATACAGGACACGCTCAAATCATAGACAGTAGGAAGACTCAGTCTTCCTTTACTTAAGTCGGCATGGTGTCTCTTATATTTCATTCCGATGCAATTTCTGAGCTTCATCGTCAATGGGAAGGTCGAAGGGAAACAGTATACCTGCAGAGGTGCATCGGAATGTAAAACTGGTGACACGGGAAACGCTCAAAGCATAGACCTTAAGAAGACTCAGTTTTCTTGTACTTAAGTCGGCATTGTGTCTCTTATATTTAATTCCGATGCAATATCTGTGTTTCATCGTCACTGTGAAAGTCCAAGGTATACAGTAAACCTGCAGAGGTTCGTCGGAATGTGAAACTGGTGACCCAGGAAACGCTCAAAACATAGACAGTAAGAAGACTCAATGTTTCTGTACTTAAGTCGGCATTGTGTCTCTTATATTTAGTTCCGATGCAATTTCTGTGTTTCATCGTCAATGGGAAGATCCAAGGGATACAGTAAACCTGCAGAGGTGCATCGGAATGTAAAACTGGTGACACAGGAAATGCTCAAAACATAGACAGTAGGAAGACTCAGCCTTCCTGTACCTAAGTCGGCATTGTGTCTCTTATATTTAATTCCGATGCTATTTCTGTGTTTCATCGTCAATGGGAAGGTCCAATGGATACAGTAAAACTGCAGAGGTGCATCGGAATGTAAAACTGGTGACACTGGAAACGATCAAAACTTAGACAGTAGGAAGACTCAGTCTTTCTGTACTTAAGTCGGCATTGTGTCTCTTATATTTAATTCCGATGCAATTTCTGTGTATCATCGTCAATGGGAAGGTCCAAGGGATACAGTATGCCTGCAGAGGTGCATCGGAATGTAAAACTGGTGACACAGGAAGCGCTCATAACATAGACCCTAAGAAGACTCAGTTTTCTTGTACTTAAGTCGGCATTGTGTCTTTTATATTTAATTCCGATGCAATTTCTGTGTTTCATCGTCACTGTGAAGGTCCAAGGGATACAGTAAACCTGCAGAGGTGCATCGGAATGTAAAACTGGTGATACAGGACACGCTCAAATCATAGACAGTAGGAAGACTCAGTCTTCCTTTACTTAAGTCCGCATGGTGTCCCTTATATTTAATTCCGATGCAATTTCTGAGCTTCATCGTCAATGGGAAGGTCGAAGGGGAACAGTATACCTGCAGAGGTTGATTGGAATGTAAAGCTGGTGACAAGGGAACGCTCAACACATAGACAGTAGGAAGAATCAGTCTTCCTGTACTTAAGTCGGCATTGTGTCTCTTATTTTTATTTCCGATGCAATTTCTGAGCTTCATCGTCAATGGGAAGGTCCTAGGAACACAGTAAGCCTGCAGAAGTGCATCGGAATGTAAAACTGGTGACACGGGAAACGCTCAAAACGTAGACCTTAAGAAGACTCAGTTTTCTTGTACTTAAGTCGGCATTGTGTCTCTTATATTTAATTCCGATGCAATATCTGTGTTTCATCGTCACTGTGAAAGTCCAAGGGATACAGTAAACCTGCAGTGGTTCATCGGAATGTGAAACTGGTGACACAGGAAACGCGCAAAACATAGACAGTAGGAAGACTCTATGTTTTTGTACTTAAGTCGGCATTGTGTCTCTTATATTTAGTTCCGATGCAATTTCTGTGTTTCATCGTCAATGGGAAGATCCAAGGGATACAGTAAACCTGCAGAGGTGCATCGGAATGTAAAACTGGTGACACAGGAAACCCTCAAAACATAGACAGTAGTAAGACTGAGCCTTCCTGTTGTTATGTCGGCATTGTGTCTCTTACATTTAATTCCGATGCTATTTTTGTGTTTCATCGTCAATGGGAAGGTCCAATGGATACAGTAAACCTGCAGAGGTGCATCGGAATGTAAAATTGGTTACTCAGGAAACGCTCAAAACATAGGCAGTAGGAAGACTCAATCTTCCAGTACTTAAGTCGACATTGTGTCTCTTCTATTTAATTCCGATGCACTTTCTGTGTTTCATCGTCAATGGGAAGATCCAAGGGGTACAGTAAACCTGCAGAGGTGCATCGGAATGTAAGACTGGTGACACAGGAAATGCTCAAAGCATAGACCGTAGGAAGACTCAGCCTTCCTGTTCTTAAGTCGGCATTGTGTCTCTTATATTTAATTCCGATGCTATATCTGTGTTTCATCGTCAATGGGAAGGTCCAATGGATACAGTAAAACTGCAGGGGTGCATCGGAATGTAAAACTGGTGACACAGGAAACGATCAAAAGATAGACAGTAGGAATACTCAGTCTTCCTGTGCTTAGGTCGGCTTTGTGTCTCTTATATTTAATTCCGATGCAATTTCTGTGTTTCATCGTCAATGGGAAGGTCCAATGTATACAGTAAACCTGCAGAGGTGCATCGGAATGTAAAACTGGTGATACAGGACACGCTCAAATCATAGACAGTAGGAAGACTCAGTCTTCCTTTACTTAAGTCGGCATGGTGTCTCTTATTTTTAATTCCGATGCGATTTCTGTGTTTCATCGTCACTGTGAAGGTTCAAGGGATACAGTAAACCTGCAGAGGTGCATCGGAATGTAAAACTGGTGACACATTAAGCGGTCAAAACATAGGCCCTAAGAAGACTCAGTTTTCTTGTACTGAAGTCGGCATTGTGTCTCTTATATATAATTTGATGCAATTTCTGTGTTTCATCGTCACTGTGAAGGTCCAAGGGATACAGAAAACCTGCAGAGGTGCATCAAAATGTAAAACTGATGACACAGGGAACGCTCAAAACATAGACAGTAGGAAGACTCAGTCTTCCTGTACCTAAGTCGGCATTGTATCTCTTATATTTAATTCCGATGCAATTTCTGTGTTTCATCGTCACTGTGAAGGTCCAAGGGATACAGTAAACCTGCAGAGGTGCATCGGAATGTTAAACTGGTGATACAGGACACGCTCAAATCATAGATAGTAGGAAGACTCAGTCTTCCTTTACTTAAGTCGGCATGGTGTCTCTTATATTTAATTCCGATGCAATTTCTGAGCTTCATCGTCAATGGGAAGGTCGAAGGGAAACAGTTTACCTGCAGAGGTGCATCGGAATGTAAATCTGGTGACACGGGAAACGCTCAAAGCATAGACCTTAAGAAGACTCAGTTTTCTTGTACTTAAGTCGGCATTGTGTCTCTTATATTTAATTCCGATGCAATATCTATGTTTCATCGTCACTGTGAAAGTGCAAGGGATACAGTAAACCTGCAGAGATTCATCGGAATGTGAAACTGGTGACCCAGGAAACGCTCAAAACATAGACAGTAGGAAGACTCAATGTTTCTGTACATAAGTCGGCATTGTGTCTCTTATATTTAGTTCCGATGCAATTTCTGTGTTTCATCGTCAATGGGAAGATCCAAGGGATACAGTAAACCTGCAGAGGTGCATCGGAATGTAAAACTGGTGATACAGGACACGCTCAAATCATAGACAGTAGGAAGACTCAGTCTTCCTTTACTTAAGTCGGCATGGTGTCTCTTATATTTAACTCCGATGCAATTTCTGAGCTTCATCGTCAATGGGAAGGTCGAAGGGAAACAGTATACCTGCAGAGGTGCATCGGAATGTAAAACTGGTGACACAGGAAATGCTCAAAACATAGACAGTAGGAAGACTCAGCCTTCCTGTACTTAAGTCGGCATTTTGTCTCTTATATTTAAATCCGATGCATTTTCTGTGTTTCGTCGTCAATGGGAAGGTCCAAGGGATACAGTAAACCTGCAGAGGTAGACCGGAATATAAAACTGGTGACACAGGAAGCGGTCAAATCATAGGCCCTAAGAAGACTCAGTTTTCTTGTACTGAAGTCGGCATTGTGTCTCTTATATTTAATTTGATGCAATTTCTGTGTTTCATCGTCACTGTGAAGGTCCAAGGGATACAGTAAACCTGCAGATGTGGATCGGAATGTAAAATCGGTGACACAGGAAACGCTAAAGACATAGACAGTAGGAAGACTCAGTCTTCCTGTACTTAAGTCATCATTGTGTCTCTTATATTTAATTCCGATGCAATTTCTGTGTTTCATCGTCACTGAGAAGGTTCAAGGGATACAGTAAACGTGCAGAGGTGCATCGGAATGTATAACTGGTGACGCAGGAAACGCTCAAAACATATACAGTAGGAAGACTCAGTCTTCCTGTACTTCAGTCGGCATTGTGTCTCTTATATTTAATTCCGATGCCATTTCTGTGTTTCATCGCCAATGGGAAGGTCCAAGGGATACAGTAAACCTGCAGAGGTGCATCGGAATGTAAAACTGGTGATACAGGACACACTCAAATCATAGACAGTAGGAAGACTCAGTCTTCCTTTACTTAAGTCGGCATGGTGTCTCTTATATTTATTTCCGATGCAATTTCTGAGCTTCATCGTCAATGGGAAGGTCCTAGGAACACAGTAAACCTGCAGAAGTGCATCGGAATGTAAAACTGGTGACACGGGAAACGCTCAAAACGTAGACCTTAAGAAGACTCAGTTTTCATGTACTTAAGTCGGCATTGTGTCTTATATATTTAATTCCGATGCAATATCTGTGTTTCATCGTCACTGTGAAAGTCCAAGGGATACAGTAAACCTGCAGTGGTTCATGGGAATGTGAAACTGGTGACACAGGAATCGCTCAAAACATAGACAGTAGGAAGACTCCATATTTTTGTACTTAAGTCGGCATTGTGTCTCTTATATTTAGTTCCGATGCAATTTCTGTGTTTCATCGTCAATGGGAATATCCAAGGGATACAGTAAACCTACAGAGGTGCATCGGAATGTAAGATTGGTGACACAGGAAATGCTCAAAACATAGTAGGAAGACTCAGCCTTCCTGTTGTTAAGTCGGCATTGTGTCTCTTATATTTAATTCCGATCCTATTTCTGTGTTTCATCGTCAATGGGAAGGTCCAATGGATACAGTGAAACTGCAGGGGTGCATCGGAATGTAAAACTGGTGACACAGGAAACGATCAAACGATAGGCAGTAGGAATACTCAGTCTTCCTGTACTTAAGTCGGCATTGTGTCTCTTATATTTAATTCCGATGCAATTTCTGTGTTTCGTCGTCAATGGGAAGGTCCAATGGATACAGTAAACCTGCAGAGGTGCATCGGAATGTAAAACTGGTGATACAGGACACGCTCAAATCATACACAGTAGGAAGACTCAGTCTTCCTTTACTTAAGTCGGCATGGTGTCTCTTATATTTAATTCCGATGCAATTTCTGAGCTTCATCGTCAATGGGAAGGTCGAAGGGAAACAGTATACCTGCAGAGGTGCATCGGAATGTAAAACTGGTGACAGTGGAAACGCTCAAAACATAGACAACAGAAAGACTCTGTCTTCCTGTACTTAAGTCGGCATTGTGTCTCTTATATTTATTTCCGATGCAATTTCTGAGCTTCATCGTCAATGGGAAGGTCGTAGGAACACAGTAAACCTGCAGAGGTGCATCGGAATGTAAAAGTGGTGACACGGGAAACGCTCAAAGCATAGACCTTAAGAAGACTCAGTTTTCTTGTACTTAAGTCGGCATTGTGTCTCTTATATTTAATTCCGATGCAATATCTGTATTTCATCGTCACTGTGAAAGTCCAAGGGTTACAGTAAACCAGCAGAGGTTCATCGGAATGTGAAACTGGTGACCCAGGAAACGCTCAAAACATAGACAGTAGGAAGACTCAATGTTTCTGTACTTAAGTCGGCATTGTGCCTCATATATTTAGTTCCGATGCAATTTCTGTGTTTCATCGTCAATGGGAAGATCCAAGGGATACAGTAAACCTGCAGAGGTGCATCGGAATGTAAAACTGGTGACACAGGAAACGCTCAAAACATAGACAGTAGGAAGACTCAGCCTTCCTGTTCTTAAGTCGTTATTGTGTCTCTTATATTTAATTCCGATGCTATTTCTGTGTTTCATCGTCAATGGGAAGGTCCAATGGATACAGTAAACCTACAGAGGTGCATCGGAATGTAAGACTGGTGACACAGGAAATGCTCAAAACATAGACAGTAGGAAGACTCAGCCTTCCTGTTCTTAAGTCGGCATTGTGTCTCTTATATTTAATTCCGATGCAATTTCCTGTGTTTCATCGTCAATGGGAACGTCCTAGGAACACAGTAAACCTGCAGAGGTGCATCGGAATGTAAAACTGGTGACACGGGAAACGCTCAAAACATAGACCTTAAGAAGACTCAGTTTTCGTGTACTTAAGTCGGCATTGTGTCTCTTATATTTAATTCCGATGCAATATCTGTGTTTCATCGTCACTGTGAAAGTCCAAGGGATACAGTAAACCTGCAGAGGTTCATCGGAATGTGAAACTGGTGACCCAGGAAACGCTCAAAACATAGACAGTAGGAAGACTCAATGTTTCTGTACTTAAGTCGGCATTGTGCCTCATATATTTAGTTCCGATGCAATTTCTGTGTTTCATCGTCAATGGGAAGATCCAAGGGATACAGTAAACCTGCAGAGGTGCATCGGAATGTAAAACTGGTGACACAGGAAACGCTCAAAACATAGACAGTAGGAAGACTCAGCCTTCCTGTTCTTAAGTCGTTATTGTGTCTCTTATATTTAATTCCGATGCTATTTCTGTGTTTCATCGTCAATGGGAAGGTCCAATGGATACAGTAAACCTACAGAGGTGCATCGGAATGTAAGACTGGTGACACAGGAAATGCTCAAAACATAGACAGTAGGAAGACTCAGCCTTCCTGTTCTTAAGTCGGCATTGTGTCTCTTATATTTAATTCCGATGCAATTTCTGTGTTTCATCGTCAATGGGAAGGTCCTAGGAACACAGTAAACCTGCAGAGGTGCATCGGAATGTAAAACTGGTGACACGGGAAACGCTCAAAACATAGACCTTAAGAAGACTCAGTTTTCGTGTACTTAAGTCGGCATTGTGTCTCTTATATTTAATTCTGATGCAATATCTGTGTTTCATCGTCACTGCGAAAGTCCAAGGGATACAGTAAATCTGCAGAGGTTCATCGGAATGTGAAACTGGTGACACAGGAAACGCTCAAAACATAGACACTAGGAAGACTCAATGTTTCTGTACTTAAGTCGGCATTGTGTCTCTTATATTTATTTCCGATGCAATTTCTGTGTTTCATCGTCAATGGGAAGATCCAAGGGATACAGTAAACCTGCAGAGGTGCATCGGAATGTAAAACTTGTGACACAGGAAGCGGACAAATCATAGGCCCAAAGAAGACTCAGCTTTCTTGTACTGAAGTCGGCATTGTGTCTCTTATATTTATTTCCGATGCAATTTCTGTGTTTCATCGTCAATGGGAAGGTCCAATTGATACAGTAAACCTGCAGAGGTGCATCAAAATGTAAAACTGATGACACAGGGAACGCTCATAACACAGAGAGTAGGAAGACTCAGTCTTCCTGTACCTAAGTCGGCATTGTGTCTCTTATATTTAATTCCGATGCAATTTCTGTGTTTCATCGTCAATGGGAAGGTCCATCGGATACAGTATGCCTGCAGAGGTGCATCGGAATGTAAAACTGGTGACACAGGAAACGCTTATAACATAGACCCTAAGAAGACTCAGTTTTCTTGTACTTAAGTCGGCATTGTGTCTTTTATATTTATTTCCGATGCAATTTCTGTGTTTCATCGTCAATGGGAAGATCCAGGGGATACAGTAAACCTGCAGAGGTGCATCGGAATGTAAAACTGGTGACACAGGAAACGCTCAAAGCATAGACAGTAGGAAGACACAGGCTTCCTGTTCTTAAGTCGGCATTGTGTCTCTTATATTTAATTCCGATGCAATTTCTGTGTTTCGTCGTCAACGGGAAAGTCCAAGGGATACAAGTAGATAGGAAATGTATGTTCTACCCCAATTACCGAAATCAGCTATTTAAAGCCATTTTTATGCTATTTTTAGACCATTTTACATCGAAATCAGCTATTGTTCATATTTTTACAATGATACAACCACAAAATTAGGGAAATGCATAAAGTGTCTCTTTTAGATAATACTATATAAATTATAGTTGGTGTTGAATAATAAAAATATATACAATTATAGATGGTGTTGGTTATTCTAAATATTTACTTATATACAATTGCTAATAAATATGTTTACATAATATATACATAATATATACAATATTTACAATAAACTATAATGTCCAAGTGGTAATGTATTTATTCCATCATTCAGAATGTGTCTTTTATCATCATTTGCACTTAGTGCTATTTTATTTAATTTTACTGTATATATTTCATGTTTATAGCTTCTAATTAAATTCATTGATCTATATAATTCACTATTATTGAATAAGCAGTCTTTATAGTCATCCATTGATATTTTATTCATTACTACTGATTTCTTAACACCTTTAGATTTTTTATTTTCTTTTTCACCAACACAATATGCATACATTTTAGCTCTCAAACCAACAAATTCAGTCATTATTTTACCATTACATTCATCTTTCATTTTACCTAATACCTTTTTGTTCATTTGTGGTATATTGTACACATTATTTGTTGCATAATCACTTGTATCAAAATGTTCAATCATATTTTTCATATCTTCATAAAAGTCATCTGTTTTTATATTGTATATATAACTATCAGTATCTTGATAACATAACTCAATATTTGTACCATATTTAGGTTTCATTACATCATAATGGAAACTATACATTAATTCTTTTGATAAATCTAATATACTCATTCCAACATAAATTGGTTTATTAAATTTAATTTCAGTTTTATTCATATGAATAGCTACCAGATTTTCATTAAATATTGTTCTATGTTTGAAATTTGGTTTAGCTATTAATTTATCACATTTTTTACCATCTGATACTAATTTTATATTAACTCTGTTTCTTATATTTTCCATTGTTTTTCCAAACACACTATTGTTCATCAGTTTAAAGAAATCTTTTTCAAAATCATTTTTAGCTTTTGTTCTCATTTCTGTATTTAAGTCAATGTACTTTTTCAACCAATCACTTTGTTTGAATTTTAATGCACGATGTATTTTTGTTAATTTCAATCCTAATTTTATACATTGTTTTAGGTTTCTATAATGTACAACATATTTATGTTTATTATTTAATGTTGTTAATAATTTATGTCCATTTTCTGGTGCTAATGGTAAATCCTTATGTTTGTCATGTAATTCAATTGGATATTGTAAATCAACTTCTAATATATATCCATATTCAGATTTATCTGGAATGTTCATTACATCAATATCTAAATTATTTTCCCATTCAAATCCACCATATGGTAAATATTGTGACATTGCATATCCATATAAATTATTAGCATCTAAATACATTAAATAATTTGATTCTTTATTTTTATTGTAATCTTTCATGTATTTATTATTTGCTTTAACATATCTTTTACAACATTGTGCTATACCACCTCTAATACCTTTTTCTACCATTAATATCATATCATAATCATGTAATAATTCAAGTGGTTGTTTAGTCATTTTTAACATTGCATCCCAAGATAAACCAGGTGCTGTATAATACCATGCTGGATCTAAATCATATGATTTCATACATGTGTCTCTAAAGTTCTCAAATACATCAGCTAATAATAACACATCTGTTTTCAAATATAAATCATTGTATTCACCCATATTTTTTATATTAAATTTATTCCATACTAATTGTGCATGCTCATAATCATCATCACTTATATTACATTCAATGATCTTACTATAGAATTCATTTTTAGGTGGTAATTGTGTTTCATTGAATCTATCCCAATTATCCATATAATCATATGGGTACACACCTTTTCTAATTACTAGATCTAATTTATCTTTTTGAAAGAATAATTCAATATTTTTCATTTTATCTTTTGACAAATTAGATGATAGTTTATCTAATGATGATGCCATGAATCTAAATGTATCAATAAATCTCATTTTTAAGTTATTTGTTTGCTTACCAAAACTTATATATTTTTCTTCATTATTTGGAATCAATTCAATTTCTTTTTCATCATAACCAAGTTCTTTAATAAACAAATGTGAATCATAACCAGTTAGATTGTGTAAGAATATAGGCACAAATGTTGGTTGTTGAAGTTTAAGATTACATTCATTACATAATGGTGCTATATAATTACCAGTTAAATGATCATGATGATGTACTTTTTTATTATTTGGTGTATATGGTGATTCACATAATGTACATCTTTTAGATAGGTTATGTATTTTTATTTGATCATGTGTTAACTGTTTCATTGGTTCTATTTGTGAATATATGTGTCCCATTTCTTCAACTTCATTTTTAATCATCTCAATAAATTTAGTTTTAGCATTTGGTCCTCTATAAACAACAGGATCTTTATAATGATTATGAATGTATTTCACATAGTAACAAAATCCAGATGGTTCATGTTTTTGATATTTCATTGTGTACGATTCATTTGGATTTGGTTCACATGTGTCCATTTTCAATAATAAGCTTTCAAAATCAGCATATATAACAAATGGAACAGGCACTGTATGTTTATAATTCTTAAATGTTATGTATTCACCTTCATTTGGTACTCTAATTTTAACTGATTCATTTTTAGAACAATCTTCTTTATGTACATTTAGTTTACTTTCTGAATTAAAGTGTTGTAGACACATTTTACATAGATGAATATTTTCAGTATGTTTTGTACACTGAGATCTAATTAATCGAGATAGATTTTTAATCCAACAATAATGTGAATTATTATTATTTTTCATGTATAATAAATCAATATGTGTTGATTTTTCATCTTTAGTTATCTTTAATGGATATATTTCATATTTCTCATCATATGCATACACATTAATCGATATATTAAGTTTACATTCATATTTAGGTATATTATCAATTTTAACTGGATATTCTATTTGACCAATTTTAGTTTCTAATTGTTTGACACATTCTATATAGTTACTAGTTCTGTCTGGGTTTTTACATTTTGTAGGGTCAACTGGATTTAATGCTGATGCTATAGACCACAAGAAACATTTTTCATCATTATTCTTAACATTTATACATGCTTTTTTATCTTTTATTGTTTTTGGTAGTTCAATATATGATGAACCATTAAGTGGTGTATATTTGTTAATTCCTAATTGTAAACCAATTACACTATTTAACATCCAGCCTGATCCTCTATCTTGAAAAGTTTGCATGTATGTTAATATTTGTTGTTTACCTTTTGTATAAAATTTATTTAGATCTTTTTCATTTGTGATTGTATAGTTGTATGTTGAGAATCTAAATTCTTTTATTTCATTAGTAGTATTCAATTTGAATTCACAGTACAATATTAGATTAACTTTTAATCCATTGTATATTTTAAGATTATCTTTTATTAACTGACATACAATAGGTTTTGCTGATGTCATAATGTGTTGTGGATCTTTAATTTTTAAGTTGTTTTCAATATTGTATGTTTGTAATCTATTTTGGAATGCTTTTTCAATTGAATGATAAATATGAATTTTTCGTTCATTAGGATGTTCAAATATATCTGTAGCAAATGGAAATAGTGTTTGAGTATTTTGAATCAACTGTAACAAATCACTTTTACATAATTTAGAATATCCACTAAGATTTAAATGTTTAGCTAATGTTTTAAGTTCATTAACATTCATTTTTGATGGATCTTTATCTTCTATATTAGCAATAGATTCATTTTTAGGTGTTCTTTTTCTTTTATTAGATTCCTTAGCAATATCAATTGTATGTGGAAATAATAAATCCATTAATTCACTTTTACGCATTTTAGAGTAACCTTTAATCTTTATGCTTTTAGCTATTGCTCTAAGTTCATTCATCTTCATCTCCATTATGATAGCTCTATTTATTAAGGAAGAAAACTATTATTTTTGTTGTCTGTATTTGTTGTCTATTTACTTATGTAATTATTATTCAGAATATTTGATAACTGTATTTTTACAAATAGATACAGATATATCTATTTATTAGGGATAAAAAGTAAACTAATTGTTGTCTGTATGTGTTGTCTCTTTTGTGTTTTTTTATATTACATAACTGATATTTATTAGCCTTATTTTGATAATTAGATACAGTTAGATGTATCTATTTACTTATATAATTATTATTCAGAATATTATACTCTATACAAAATATGTTTATATAATTTCATAAAAAATATATTATAAGAATTAGTAGATATTTATAGATTCTTTTTCTTTTATAAGATCAGAATGAATTAATGATTTTTCATGCTGTTTAAGTTTACATCTAGCTACAATTCTACCACATTCACATGCTACCTTTTCAAATAATTTATCTTTGTTTGCTTCATAATATCTTTTAGTATAATAACATGCACACTGGTTACATACTCTACGGCGTCCATCTTTTACAAATTTATCAAAATGAAATTCATTAATATTTTTATCTTCTTTACATCTACAACATTTCTTAGTTGTATCCATTTATTACACTTAAAAACTCTAATTTATTGTTGTCTAAATTCTAATACATGTACCTTTTTATCTGATCTATCCATCATTCCTTTATATACAATATTACAACCAATTATAGCTGTACAATCATCCCAACCAATCATTTTTGCATATCTATCTGGTAGTATTATATTAAATTCATTATTAAGTTCAATAAATGTTTTAAAACCTAATTTAGTATTTTTGATTTCTACATTTGTAATATGATACACTTTATCCACTTCAATGTCACATAATTTCACCAATGGTGTATTTTTATTAACACTATTAAGTCTAGTTAATAGTTCCATTTATATAGAAGAAAAATGTTTTAATTGTTGGATTGTATTGTTTAGTACAATTATTAGTTCTGATATTAACGAAGATGATTTAATACAATCTATACCAAATAGTGATAAATCAAATATACCATACTTTACTACTTTTTTGGTAAATTCATTAAATTCATAAAAGGCATCATCTCTAAAAAAGTACAACATACCATTAATGTACCTAAATACTGAATTTATACCAGTTAGTAATCCAGAATATTCTCTACTTATAATACCACGTACTTTATATTTAAAATTACATTCATCTATTTCAGCATAGAAAAAGTCATTAAAGAAAATAAATGTTCTACCAGAATTAGTGTTCACTATACCATTTAATTTGAAATTATTGCGTAAACCTGTACTAGATATTGGTTTTGGATATCCTGATATCAATTGTAATGTATGTAAAAGTATCATATATATCATATTATTGAAAAATATAACAAGTTCACCACTAGGTCTCTGATATATACCATCTATACGGTTTACATCATTTGGTAAAAATGTTAACCAATCAGTTATTAATTGTGATTTTGGTATTGTATTTTGAATTATCCACACCCATTTCTGATAAAAAACATATAAAATCCCATTCATAAATAATATGTGATCAATATGTTTAGTTTCACATAATGATATAGGTTCTGATTGTATAGGTGGTGAAATTGGTTTAATTGGTACTTGTGTTGGTTGTGTTGATTGTTTACCATATAAACTTTGAATAGCATCAATATCATCTTGAGATAATTCTAAATGAGATCCATTATAGTATGCATACATTATTGAACCATAATCATCTGAATGTCGTAGACCTAATGAATGACCAATCTCATGTATTAATACTTCAAATAGATTTGTTTGTCCTTTTGGTGTATTAGTATTCATCTCTAAATACCATATTTCATCATCATCCATATGTATTTCTACAGGATTATTATTCATATCTGGAAAAAATGCATGACCTAAAACATTACCTTTACCATCTAAATCCTTTGAACAATGTATACTTTTATCAATTTCAAATTTATGTTTACGTCTTTTATTTGTAATTAAGATATCAGGATTATTGCTATCATGTTTAAACTGAATATCTATTTTATCTTGCCATATTTTAAATGCTGCATCAGTTAATTGTAATACTTTTTTAGTAGCACCTTTATAATGCCATTTGATATGTTGCTTATTCCATTTATACAAACTAGTTCTATAGCTACCAAATTCATCTTTTACACCACATCTAGGCATGTTCATAAAATTTAAAGTATCATCACTTAATTCACCACCTATTTCAAGATTATATGTTAACTGAAATAACATTAATGCTTCTCTAAATGTATCATCACTAACATGAGTATTATCATTAACATTTGTAATATCTAAATATCCATAATCACTTAAATACTTTATTGCTTTACTCTTATCATTGGCATATATAATTTTAAACAACAATAAGAGTATTATTGTTTTCATTTATATAGACTTAAAAAATTCAATCTTAATATTCTCATTCTTATCACTAAAATATAAATCAATAATATGGTTATCTATAGTTGAAGAAAATTCCCAATCAGATGATGTAATTGATTCTTTAAAATTTAGAAATACCTTTTCATCATAATTATAAATAATAATTCTATAAGTCGTATACAACATTTTTTCATATTTAATATAACCAATTCTAAGATTATTATGTAAATAAAAATCAATGTTGAATTGTTCAAGTTTAGATATGACTTCTATCAGCCTCATTTATTATATAAAAAATAAACAGTTTGTTTCTTAAAATATTCATAAACAACACATATTTCCTCACCATTCAGATCATATACATAATTCAAAGATTCGTCATTTAACTGATTAATGAATATAGATACATCATCATCAGGATAACAGACAGATAGAAAAAACAGAAGTGCAAACTTCTTCATTTATATATATAAAAATTATTCACGTAATTATGTTGTCCTTACTAACCCAACTATTATGTGAATTATCAAATCCTAACCATTTGACATATACTTTATCACCTTTTGTTCTTAACACCTTTTCAATAAGATATACATCTGGATATTTTGTTTTCTGTATCTCATGTTCATAGAAATTACCTTTAATATCTTTTAATTTATATGTAATTGGATCTGAATAAATAACATCTTCAATTTCAAATAATTCTGTTGACCAATTAGCTGTATATCCTTTTTCAAATATTCCTTTTAATTTACTTATTCTAACTTGATCACCAATAGAATATTTAGCTTTATATGGATATATTACAGTAGCATTTGGTTTATAATTTTTATCATTAACATCTATTGGTTTCATATTTATTGTACTATGTTTAGTATTATTATAGTCATTTACTAGTTTTTGTAATATATCAACCCATTTATAGTTACCTTGTATACTAAATTGTTTCCACATTTTTTCTTTTAGTGTTCTATTAAACCGTTCTACAACTGATGCTTTAATTTCAGTAAATGTAGAATAGTGATTAATATTATATATTTTCATTAGTTTATTAAAATATTTATTATAAAATTCTTTTCCATTATCTGTTTGTAAATGTTTTGGTGATCTAATTTTAAATATATTATCAAATGCATTTGCTACATTTTCACCTGATTTATCCTTAATTGGAATAGCCCATGCATATTTAGAATATACATCAATAACAGTTAACATATATTTATATCCTTTATTAATTTTTGATATACCTTTTAAATTACCTGAATCCATTTCAACTAAATCAGCCTGCCATAAATCATCTATTCCAAATGATTCTACTTTTCTTCTATTATAATTTTTCCTCATTGGTTTATGTAGTTCATTTATTATATTTTCTCTACTTACAATTAAATTTTTTTTTATTTACTCTTTTTTGTTTTACATACTGAACATATGCCTTCAATTCTATTACGTCCATTTTTAGTTATTGATCTATGTAGATCATGTGTATCTGTAAATGTTTTACACTTCAAACAATATATTTGATCATTCATTTATAAGGCTTAAAATTCTTCTTCATCTATTAATTCACCAAATATAATTAACTTAACATCAACTGGAACAGTTTTAACTGCATCATTTAATGTAACAGTTAGAAAATTTGATTTGTGTACAATTATTGATTGATTACCATTATTTACTTCATATAATTTATCAGCTACACTTACTGCAATATCAAAGTCATCAAATTTCAAATCTTTGTTTATATTCTTACCAACAACAACAATTCTTTTAAGTCTGAAATCATATTCAAAGTTGTGCATTTTTTGTTCATTTCCAGTCAGAAAGGTAAATTCAATTGTTTGTTTATCACAGATTTTATTTTCAAGATTATTTATTTTATTTATGTATGGTGATAAATCTGACTTTGAGAAATAATCTGAAAAAGCCTTTTCAATCTCCTTTTTTGTGAAGAAATTCTTAAAAGTGTTGTAGTTATCTTGATGAATCTGATTAATTTTTTCATTAAATTTTGTATTGGTAACATAGTTATTAAATTGTGTTAAAATAGACATGTATTCAGGTTTGGTAACATATTCTTTTTCTAAGTATCCTTTTGTAACAGCATCATAGTCATTAACTGGGTCATTTATATTTACTAACCGTTTACCTTTAAAACTAATATATTTTTTGGTAACCTCAAAAATCTCAATCAGCTCTTTTTCAAATTCATTAATTACATTTTGAATTTTTGAATCCAATATTGAGTTTAGTTTATTAATTTGTTTGTTTTTTATATTTTCTGATTTTATTTTATTTCCAAAAATGTCCATTTATTAGATTCAAAATATCACTGAATTTATAACCATCTGATAATAACTTTAACACAAATATACATAAATGCCCACATATTACTTCATCATAATTTTGTATTCTCATTGCATTATAGTATAATTCATTTTCACCTAAATATTTAACTAGTTGATATGGTATATTGCCACCAAATGAATCAAACACAAATTTACCATCATTATTCTTATAATAACATATCCAATGTGTACCAACATGATCAGATGTGTCTAAATTTACTATTCCACATTCATTATTTTTAGGTTTATTAGATAACTCATCTATCATAAAAACACCTTTAAAATGTTTAATTTTTAGTTTTTTAGCTATATTTTCTAAATCAAAATTACTCAATGCTTGTGGATACATTTTCATTATTTTTTGCATCGTTTTTTTAACCCTGTACCTTTTTTCTCCATTTCCATATTATGCCTCTTTAATTCAGCTAATTCAGCATCATTTTTCTTTTTATTCATAACTGAACTAGCAACAGCTGCAGCACCACCTGCTAAAGATCCCAATGCTCCTAATGCTGCAAATAGTAAAGGTAGAAAACCACCTTCATGTTGTGTTAATCCACTACCTTCTTTCTTTTTCTGTAAATATTCAATAATCTTTTTCACAACTGGAATACCTAGTGTAATAAGTAAATTACCACCAATTTTTTTATCTCTTTTTCTTTTTTGAGCATTAGTTAAAAACTGATCAATACTATTTAGTTGATCATTATTGGCTTTAATTTTAAGTGCTTTTGGTTTAATTTTTCCACTAGGTAGTAAAGTATAGTCAATACTGAATGTATTCATTTATATAGATTAAAAATCCCATCTATCTCATCAAGATATAGTCCCATTCCTAATTTTCTTTTAGTATACATTATACCTCTAACAGCAGTAGAAGCTAATTTTTCACCTAATGATGCATCTGAACTATACATTCTCTCTTTTGCTACATTTTGTAATATTTTATCAGCTATATGTCTTTTTTCTATATCTTTATTATCCCTATATGCAATATCATGCTGTTTACATGCTTCATCTAATGGATTTATACCTTTATCACCTCTAGATAACCTTTCATCTAATTTTGTACCTGGTCCACAATAATTATAACCAGGTAGATGCATTTCAAATGGTAATTTATTAATTAATGTATTTATCAAGCCTTTACCATATTTTTCATTCTTCCAAAATGTATGTGGTATATTATTCAAGAACCTAATTAAATATGGAGTACCTTTTGGATCATTAATTATAAAGTCATTAAATTTATTTGTTAACATTTTAGTTATTCCTACCTTTTCATTGTAATAATTATTATTACCAGCCATTTCCTCACCATGAATTACCATTAATCTATCAATTAGTTGTCTAACATCATTCATCCATATATATTCAACTGGTTTTTCACTATATTTTTTAACAAATCCTGTACCTGATTTGGTTGGGGACACATCTGAATAATCTGATGAATCTATAGTTTGTTTTCTTTTTTGGGGGAAATAAATATCAACAATTTCTTTTATCAAATTATTGTATTTAACACCTTTACTTGATTTTATTTTATTTGGATTTTTATCAGAATATAATGCATCTGATTTGTATAATATATCTGCATAATTTGATAGATCAACAGGATAAAATTCATCATTCAAATCATCCATAGAAATATGTTTTTTAGTTAAAAGGTTCATTAATCCATCTGTACCATCATATTCATGTCCACCAATGATTAGTTTATCCCCTTTGAATTCTACAGGTAATTTACCAATGTACTTAAACATTCCAACAGGTCTTAATCCAAAAACTGGATCCTCACTGTTATTGATATATTTTAACATTCTTTCACTTATATTTATAATTTTACCTTTGCTATCATCATTTTTATTAAGCATTTTTTTATTTTTTATTTCTTCATCATATTGAATTAAAACATCTCGTATTTCAGATTCACTTAATGTAAAATCATTAATTGGTGCTATGTCATGATGGTGATGATATGGAATTATTTGTTTTTCTACCTCTCTATTTTCTTCAATAGCTTTCAGAACATTATCACCTATTTCTTCAAACCCTTGTTTTAATTGTTCTATAGCATCAATAACAGGTTGATCCTCTTTTTTATATTTTTCATATTCTGTTCTTGGTTGTTTTTTCCATGTTTTAAATTGTTCTTTTAATTTTTCTACTTTTTTTCTATTACGTTTAGCTTGTTTAACTATAGCTGAATCATATTTTGTAAACATTTATTTAGAATGAAAATGTGTTTATGTTGATGTTTGAGTTGACGTTTAACGTTTATGTTAACGTTTATGTTTATGTTTAACATTTATGTTTATGTTAACATTTATGTTTATGTTTATGTTTACGTTTATGTTCTTATGAAATGTTGTATTTTATTTCTATATTTTCCATCATTACATTTCCTTGTAATATCTATTGTTATAAAACCAAATTCATCATTCCAACATTTACTACATATTTCTTTAAATTCGTTAAATTTTAAATCACCACCAACAAATTCATTATAAACATGATGTAGATTTGTATCATCCTGTCTAAATATATTTAAGAAATTCAGATTATCTCTGACTAACTGTTTAGGTATTTTTGAGTATGTTTGAGCTAAATAAAAACAATCAATTCCTTTATGTCTACCTCTAGTAAAATATTCTCTTACTATATCTTGGTTTTCTAGGATAAAATCATCAAATATTACAATTGAATTATCATCACAATCATCTAATGGTACAATGTCATCATTGCTACTAATAAATGATGCTAATGAATCACCTGTTATATCTTCAATTTTATTACATTTTTTAATTAGTTGTTGATATTTTGATTGATCTAAGCTTTTAGAATAAATATATAGATGGTTTATTTTATCCCAATTTAACCAACCTGGTGCTAATAAATAGTTATCAATCATTAATGTTGTTTTACCACATCCACTAGGTCCAATTATAGCACATCTAATTGAATTAGGTAACAGTTTACCATGCTTATTTTTTACCTTTTTCTCTGGTATTCTAATTTTTGGTTCCCAATCAATTTTGTTCATTTAATTAATAATAAATGAGTAGATTATTTCAATTGCGTGGTAATTCATCAGTACTTAAAAAAAGATTAAATGTACCTATTAGAGATAACTTTGATAGTGTAGCATTAGTTGGTTTTTATACAACATTTTTAACACCTAATATAACATCTAAAAATAATAAATTATATTGTGATGGTGAAACAATTGTATTTCCTATTGGTCAATATAATTTAAAAAATATAGAAAAATTTATTCATACAAAAACCCCTAATATAAATATTAAAGCAGATGAAATTTTAAATAGAGTTGTTATTGAGAGTGATAAAAAAATATATATGGATATACAAAAAGAAGATAATATAGCACCTCTGTTAGGTTTTAGTAATCAAACAATTAATCCAAAACAAAGAACTGTTGCTAATGATGTACCTAAAATTATACCATTTGAATTAATTAATATTAATTTTAATTTAGCTGATGGTATGTATATAAAGCATAATGATAATTTTCATAGAGAAACTAATATTATTGCTTCTTTTAAACCAAATGTTGAATTTGGTGCACCAATAATATATGAACCATCTCATCCATTATTTGTTCCTATTCATGATAAAATATATGATTTAGAAGTAACTATAACTGATGACAATGATAATTTAATTGATTTCAATGGGGCACAAATAACAGTTATATTGGAGATGAAATGATACATTTTTCTTCTTAATAAATGAAGAAGATTGAAAGCTATCAATTTCAATCATTTCCAGTGAATGAAAAAACAAAAAATAACCTAAATATTCCCAATAAGGATACAGAAATTAATATACATGTTGGTGATGGATGGTTGCATCCTAATATGGCTCAATTGTACATGAATTTTAGTATTATTAAAACTGATGGAACTAATTATCCAACATATGATGGAAAATCCAATAAGAAGCTAATTGATAACTATGTAGCAAAACTATTTGACTTTATAACCATAAGAAAGGGTAATCATGTTTTATCTAGAATTGAACATCCATTTATTTCATCATCAGTTCTGTTGCATTTAACATCATGTGTTACTGATAAAATAAGTATGGAAGGACATATAGTTAACAATGGAAAATTAAGAAAGAAGAAAAATGAAGTATTATATCCATTGGAAATGTTAGGTGGATTTTTTAATGATTACCAAGAAATGATGTTTGAAGGTGATCTTACTGTATGTTTCACATGGTCATCAAGTGCAAATGATTGTATTTTGAGATGGGCTGATTATAATAATGCTGGAGTTGAAATTAAAGATACACTTCCAAGTGAAGGTAAAATCATAGTTGAGAATATGGAAATTCGTGTACCCGTTGTTAAATTTGAACCTAATTATGAACTTGAACTACGAGAAAATATACTGAAAAATCCAAAAATACCAATATCATTTTATGAATTACAAACTGTAGAAGTAGCTGGATTAAATGGTAAGGAAAAATTCGAATTAGACATCACAAATTATTATAACTCAATGGAATTTGATATGCCTTACTTTATATTTGTTGTATTTCAAACTAATCGTAAAAATAATCAATTGCTTGATTCATCATTATATGATCATGTTATGTTACAAAACCTATATCTGAAAAATGGGAGAAATGAATTATTTCCTCAAGAAATGTGGAATTTAGATCCACCATACGATTATTTGAAAGCTTATGATTCATTTCGTGATTTTAAAAGGTTAAAACAAAATGGAGATGGAAATGTTGATGTTAATCCATATAATTATATAACAAATTATCCTATTTATGTAATTAATATGGCACATAGAAAAAATACAGTTGTTACACAAAAAACAACTATGAAGTTATGTGCTACTTTTAAGGATAAAATACCTGATAATACACTAGCCTACATAGTCATGTATGGAAAGAAAAATCTCACTTATGATGCACAACACAGAATACTGACAGAGAACTTTTAATCCCATATATCAATATCTTCATCTTCATCTTCTTGTTTCTTATACTCATTTTCTTCATGTTTCTTTTTCTCATTTAAAAATTGTTCCCATATACTAATATTACGTTTTGTGTTTTGTATTTTTATTTGATGTTCAATATTTAATAGTTCAGGTATTTTTGCAATTATATATTTGTATGGTACTGCCTTACCTTTGTAAAAGTGATTAAACATCTCAAATAATTCTATAATACGATCCTTTTCATTACCAGTAAACATGTCCACTATTGCACCATTTTCTATAGTTACACGTAAGTTCATTAAATGTTTATTAAAATATTTAAATCTATATTTTTTATTATTATGAACACTTACTTTATCAGGATTACAGATATAACATCTTGTACCAACAATATTCCATTGTGAACAATTTTGACAATATTCAGGTGCATAATATTCAGATGGATAATGTATATCATCAGGTATATCAATTTGAACTGCTTTTTCGAATTGTTGAACTAGTCTACTATCATCATTTTGTATTTCATTTTGAATGTTACTAGTGTTCTTTGAATAATATCTATTTTTTCTATCTTGATTTATACATTTCTTACATATAGATCTTGGTTTACCTAATTTCATTCCATATTCTGATATATCTTTTATCATCTCACATTTAGTACATTTTTGTACTGTTTCATTTTGAATGTTACTGGTTTTCTTTGGCTGATATCTGTTTTTTCTATCTTGATTTATACATTTCTTACATATTGACCTTGGTTTACCTAATTTAAGTCCATATGCAGATATATCTTTTACCATATCACATTTGGTACACTTCTTTGATATGTTGTCCATTTATTATATAAAAAAATGTAAGTATTTGTTGTCCACTATTTGTTGTCTGTGTTTTATATATGAAAATATATTGTATATTATTGTTTCATCATCATTCATTGTATATATGTATTTACTATATAAACATCATTATTAGCAATTGTATATAAGTAAATATTTAGAATAACCAACACCATCTATAATTGTATATATTTTTATTATTCAACACCATCTATAATTTATATAGTATTATCTAAAAGAGACACTTTATGCATTTCCCTAATTTTGTGGTTGTATCATTGTAAAAATATGAACAATAGCTGATTTCGATGTAAAATGGTCTAAAAATAGCATAAAAATGGCTTTAAATAGCTGATTTCGGTAATTGGGGTAGAACATACATTTCCTATCTACTGATACAGTAAACCTGCAAAGGTGCATTGGAATGTAAAACTGGTGACACAGGAAACGCTCAAAACATAGACAGTAGGAAGACTCAGTCTTTCTGTACTTAAGTCGGCATTGTGTCTCTTATATTTAATTCCGATGCAATTTCTGTGTTTCATCGTCAATGGGAAGGTCCAAGGGATACAGTATGCCTGCAGAGGTGCATCGGAATGTAAAACTGGTGACACAGGAAGCGCTCATAACATAGACCCTAAGAAGACTCAGTTTCCTTGTACTTAAGTCGGCATTGTGTCTTTTATATTTAATTCCGATGCAATTTCTGTGTTTCATCGTCACTGTGAAGGTCCAAGGTATACAGTAAACCTGCAGAGGTGCATCGGAATGTAAAACTGGTGATACAGGACACGCTCAAATCGTAGACAGTAGGAAGACTCAGTCTTCCTTTACTTAAGTCGGCATGGTGTCTCTTATATTTAATTCCGATGCAATTTCTGAGCTTCATCGTCAATGGGAATGTCGAAGGGAAACAGTATACCCGCAGAGGTGCATCGGAATGTAAAACTGGTGACAAGGGAAACTCTCAAAACATAGACAGTAGGAAGACTCAGTCTTCCTGTACTTAAGTCGGCATTGTGGCTCTTATATTTAATTCCGATGCAATTTCTGTGTTTCATCGTCAATGGGAAGGTCCAAGGGATACAGTATGCCTGCAGAGGTGCATCGGAATGTAAAACTGGTGACACAGGAAGCGCTCATAACATAGACCCTAAGAAGACTCAGTATCCTTGTACTTAAGTCGGCATTGTGTCTTTTATATTTATTTCCGATGCAATTTCTGAGCTTCATCGTCAATGGGAAGGTCCTAGGAACACAGTAAACCTGCAGAGTTGCATCGGAATGTAAAACTGGTGACACGGGAAACGGTCAAAACATAGACCTTAAGAAGACTCAGTTTTCTTGTACTTAAGTCGGCATTGTGTCCCTTATATCTAATTCCGATGCAATATCTGTGTTTCATCGTCACTGTGAAAGTCCAAGGGATACAGTAAACCTGCAGAGTTTCATGGAAATGTGAAACTGGTGACCCAGGAAACGCTCAAAACATAGACAGTAGGAAGACTCAATGTTTCTGTACTTAAGTCGGCATTGTGTCTCTTATATTTAGTTCCGATGCAATTTCTGTGTTTCATCGTCAATGGGAAGATGCAAGGGATACAGTAAACCTGCAGAGGTGCTTCGGAATGTAAAACTGGTGACACAGGAAACGCTCAAAACATAGACAGTAGGAAGACTCAGCCTTCCTGTTCTTAAGCCGTTATTGTGTCTCTTATATTTAATTCCGATGCTATATCTGTGTTTCATCGTCAATGGGAATGTCCAATGGATACAGTAAACCTGCAGAGGTGCATCGGAATGTAAAATTGGTGACGCAGGAAACGCTCAAAACATAGGCAGTAGGAAGACTCAATCTTCCAGTACTTAAGTCGGCATTGTGTATCTTCTATTTAATTCCGATGGAATTTCTGTGTATCATCGTCAATGGGAAGATCCAAGGGATACAGTAAACCTGCAGAGGTGCATCGGAATGTAAAACTGGTGACACAGGAAATGCTCAAAACGTAGACAGTAGGAAGACTCAGCCTTCCTGTACTTATGTCGGCATTGTGTCTCTTATATTTAATTCCGATGCTATTTCTGTGTTTCATCGTCAATGGGAAGGTCCAATGGATACAGTAAAACTGCAGAGGTGCATCGGAATGTAAAACTGGTGACACAGGAAACGATCAAACATAGACAGTAGGAATACTCAGTCTTCCTGTACTTAAGTCGGCATTGTGTCTCTTATATTTAAATCCGATGCAATTTCTGTGTTTCGTCGTTAATCGGAAGGTCCAAGGGATACAGTAAACCTGCAGAGGAGCATCGGAATATAAAACTGGTGACACAGGAAGCGATCAAATCATAGGCTCTAACAAGACGCAGTTTTCTTGTACTGAAGTCGGCATTATGTCTCTTATATTTAATTTGATGCAATTTCTGTGTTTCATCGTCACTGTGAAGGTCCAAGGGATACAGTAAACCTGCAGAGGTGCATCTAAATGTAAAACTGATGACACAGGGAACGCTCCTAACATAGACAGTAGGAAGACTCAGTCTTCCTGTACCTAAGTCGGCATTGTGTCTCTTATATTTAATTCCGATGCAATTTCTGTGTTTCAACGTCAATGGGAAGGTCCAAGGGATACAGTATGCCTGCAGAGGTGCATCGGAATGTAAAACTGGTGACACAGGAAGCGCTCATAACATAGAGCCTAAGAAGACTCAGTTTTCTTGTACTTAAGTCGGCATTGTGTCTCTTATATTTAATTCCGATGCAATTTCTGTGTTTCATCGTCACTGTGAAGGTCCAAGGGATACAGTAAACCTACAGAGGTGGATCGGAATGTAAAACTGGTCACACAGGAAACGCTCAAAACATAGACAGTAGGAAGACTCAGTCTTCCTGTACTTAAGTCATCGTTGTGTATCTTATATTTAATTCCGATGCAATTTCTGTGTTTCATCGTCACTGAGAAGGTTCATAGGATACAGTAAAAGTGAAGAGGTGCATCCGAATGTAAAACTGGTGACACAGGAAACGCTCAAAACATAGACAGTAGGAAGACTAAGTCTTCCTGTACTTCAGTCGGCATTGTGTCTCTTATATTTAATTCCGATGCCATTTCTGTGTTTCATCGCCAATGGGAAGGTCCAAGGGATACAGGAAACCTGCAGAGGTGCATCGGAATGTAAAACTGGTGATACAGGACACGCTCAAATCATAGACAGTAGGAAGACTCAGTCTTCCTTTACTTAAGTCGGCATGGTGTCTCTTATATTTAATTCCGATGCAATTTCTGAGCTTTATCGTCAATGGGAAGGTCGAAGGGAAACAGTATACCTGCAGAGGTGGATCGGAATGTAAAACTGGTGACAAGGGAACGCTCAACACATAGACAGTAGGACGACTCAGTCTTCCTGTACTTAAGTCGGCATTGTGTCTCTTATATTTGTTTCCGATGCAATTTCTGAGCTTCATCGTCAATGGGAAAGTCCTAGGAACACAGTAAACCTGCAGAAGTGCATCGGAATGTAAAACTGGTGACACAGGAAACGCGCAAAACGCAGACCTTAAGAAGACTCAGTTTTCTTGTACTTAAGTCGGCATTGTGTCTCTTATATTTAATTCCGATGCAATATCTGTGTTTCATCGTCACTGTGAAAGTCCAAGGGATACAGTAAACCTGCAGTGGTTCATCGGAATGTGAAACTGGTGACACAGGAAACGCTCAAAACATAGACAGCAGGAAGACTCCATGTTTTTGTACTTAAGTCGGCATTGTGTCTCTTATATTTAGTTCCGATGCAATTTCTGTGTTTCATCGTCAATGGGAATATCCAAGGGATACAGTAAACCTACAGAGGTGCATCGGAATGTAAAACTGGTGACACAGGAAACGCTCAAAGCATAGACAGTAGGAACACTCAGCCTTCCTGTTCTTAAGTCGGCATTGTGTCTCTTATATTTAATTCCGATGCTATTTCTGAGTTTCATCGTCAATCGGAAGGTCCAATGTATACAGTAAAACTGCAGAAGTGCATCGGAATGTAAAACTGGTGACACAGGAAACGATCAAAACGTAGACAGTAGGAATACTCAGTCTTCCTGTACTTAAGTCGGCATTGTGTATCTTATATTTAAATCCGATGCCAATTCTGTGTTTCGTCGTCAATGGGAAGGTCCAAGGGATACAGTAAACCTGCAGAGGTGCATCGGAATATAAAACTGGTGACACAGGAAGCGGTCAAATCATAGGCCCTAAGAAGACTCAGTTTTCATGTACTTAAGTCGGCATTGTGTCTTTTATATTTAATTCCGATGCAATTTCTGTGTTTCATCGTCACTGTGAAGGTCCAAGGTATACAGTAAACCTGCAGAGTTTCATCGGAATGTGAAACTGGTGACCCAGGAAACGCTCAAAACATAGACAGTAGGAAGACTCAATGTTTCTGTACTTAAGTCGGCATTGTGTCTCTTATATTTAGTTCCGATGCAATTTCTGTGTTTCATCGTCAATGGGAAGATGCAAGGGATACAGTAAACCTGCAGAGGTGCATCGGAATGTAAAACTGGTGACACAGGAAGCGCTCATAACATAGACCCTAAGAAGACTCAGTTTCCTTGTACTTAAGTCGGCATTGTGTCTTTTATATTTAATTCCGATGCAATTTCTGTGTTTCATCGTCACTGGGAAGGTCCAAGGTATACAGTAAACCTGCAGAGGTGCATCGGAATGTAAAACTGGTGATACAGGACACGCTCAAATCGTAGACAGTAGGAAGACTCAGTCTTCCTTTACTTAAGTCGGCATGGTGTCTCTTATATTTAATTCCGATGCAATTTCTGAGCTTCATCGTCAATGGGAATGTCGAAGGGAAACAGTATACCCGCAGAGGTGCATCGGAATGTAAAACTGGTGACAAGGGAAACTCTCAAAACATAGACAGTAGGAAGACTCAGTCTTCCTGTACTTAAGTCGGCATTGTGGCTCTTATATTTAATTCCGATGCAATTTCTGTGTTTCATCGTCAATGGGAAGGTCCAAGGGATACAGTATGCCTGCAGAGGTGCATCGGAATGTAAAACTGGTGACACAGGAAGCGCTCATAACATAGACCCTAAGAAGACTCAGTTTCCTTGTACTTAAGTCGGCATTGTGTCTTTTATATTTATTTCCGATGCAATTTCTGAGCTTCATCGTCAATGGGAAGGTCCTAGGAACACAGTAAACCTGCAGAGTTGCATCGGAATGTAAAACTGGTGACACGGGAAACGGTCAAAACATAGACCTTAAGAAGACTCAGTTTTCTTGTACTTAAGTCGGCATTGTGTCCCTTATATCTAATTCCGATGCAATATCTGTGTTTCATCGTCACTGTGAAAGTCCAAGGGATACAGTAAACCTGCAGAGTTTCATGGAAATGTGAAACTGGTGACCCAGGAAACGCTCAAAACATAGACAGTAGGAAGACTCAATGTTTCTGTACTTACGTCGGCATTGTGTCTCTTATATTTAGTTCCGATGCAATTTCTGTGTTTCATCGTCAATGGGAAGATGCAAGGGATACAGTAAACCTGCAGAGGTGCTTCGGAATGTAAAACTGGTGACACAGGAAACGCTCAAAACATAGACAGTAGGAAGACTCAGCCTTCCTGTTCTTAAGCCGTTATTGTGTCTCTTATATTTAATTCCGATGCTATTTCTGTGTTTCATCGTCAATGGGAATGTCCAATGGATACAGTAAACCTGCAGAGGTGCATCGGAATGTAAAATTGGTGACGCAGGAAACGCTCAAAACATAGGCAGTAGGAAGACTCAATCTTCCAGTACTTAAGTCGGCATTGTGTATCTTCTATTTAATTCCGATGGAATTTCTGTGTTTCATCGTCAATGGGAAGATCCAAGGGATACAGTAAACCTGCAGAGGTGCATCGGAATGTAAAACTGGTGACACAGGAAATGCTCAAAACATAGACAGTAGGAAGACTCAGCCTTCCTGTACTTATGTCGGCATTGTGTCTCTTATATTTAATTCCGATGCTATTTCTGTGTTTCATCGTCAATGGGAAGGTCCAATGGATACAGTAAAACTGCAGAGGTGCATCGGAATGTAAAACTGGTGACACAGGAAACGATCAAACATAGACAGTAGGAATACTCAGTCTTCCTGTACTTAAGTCGGCATTCTGTCTCTTATATTTAAATCCGATGCAATTTCTGTGTTTCGTCGTTAATCGGAAGGTCCAAGGGATACAGTAAACCTGCAGAGGAGCATCGGAAAATAAAACTGGTGACACAGGAAGCGATCAAATCATAGGCTCTAAGAAGACGCAGTTTTCTTGTACTGAAGTCGGCATTATGTCTCTTATATTTAATTTGATGCAATTTCTGTGTTTCATCGTCACTGTGAAGGTCCAAGGGATACAGTAAACCTGCAGAGGTGCATCTAAATGTAAAACTGATGACACAGGGAACGCTCCTAACATAGACAGTAGGAAGACTCAGTCTTCCTGTACCTAAGTCGGCATTGTGTCTCTTATATTTAATTCCGATGCAATTTCTGTGTTTCAACGTCAATGGGAAGGTCCAAGGGATACAGTATGCCTGCAGAGGTGCATCGGAATGTAAAACTGGTGACACAGGAAGCGCTCATAACATAGAGCCTAAGAAGACTCAGTTTTCTTGTACTTAAGTCGGCATTGTGTCTCTTATATTTAATTCCGATGCAATTTCTGTGTTTCATCGTCACTGTGAAGGTCCAAGGGATACAGTAAACCTACAGAGGTGGATCGGAATGTAAAACTGGTCACACAGGAAACGCTCAAAACATAGACAGTAGGAAGACTCAGTCTTCCTGTACTCAAGTCATCGTTGTGTCTCTTATATTTAATTCCGATGCAATTTCTGTGTTTCATCGTCACTGAGAAGGTTCATAGGATACAGTAAAAGTGAAGAGGTGCATCCGAATGTAAAACTGGTGACACAGGAAACGCTCAAAACATAGACAGTAGGAAGACTAAGTCTTCCTGTACTTCAGTCGGCATTGTGTCTCTTATATTTAATTCCGATGCCATTTCTGTGATTCATCGCCAATGGGAAGGTCCAAGGGATACAGGAAACCTGCAGAGGTGCATCGGAATGTAAAACTGGTGATACAGGACACGCTCAAATCATAGACAGTAGGAAGACTCAGTCTTCGTTTACTTAAGTCGGCATGGTGTCTCTTATATTTAATTCCGATGCAATTTCTGAGCTTTATCGTCAATGGGAAGGTCGAAGGGAAACAGTATACCTGCAGAGGTGGATCGGAATGTAAAACTGGTGACAAGGGAACGCTCAACACATAGACAGTAGGACGACTCAGTCTTCCTGTACTTAAGTCGGCATTGTGTCTCTTATATTTGTTTCCGATGCAATTTCTGAGCTTCATCGTCAATGGGAAAGTCCTAGGAACACAGTAAACCTGCAGAAGTGCATCGGAATGTAAAACTGGTGACACAGGAAACGCGCAAAACGCAGACCTTAAGAAGACTCAGTTTTCTTGTACTTAAGTCGGCATTGTGTCTCTTATATTTAATTCCGATGCAATATCTGTGTTTCATCGTCACTGTGAAAGTCCAAGGGATACAGTAAACCTGCAGTGGTTCATCGGAATGTGAAACTGGTGACACAGGAAACGCTCAAAACATAGACAGCAGGAAGACTCCATGTTTTTGAACTTAAGTCGGCATTGTGTCTCTTATATTTAGTTCCGATGCAATTTCTGTGTTTCATCGTCAATGGGAATATCCAAGGGATACAGTAAACCTACAGTGGTGCATCGGAATGTAAGACTGGTGACACAGGAAATGCTCAAAACATAGAGAGTAGGAAGACTCAGCCTTCCTGTTCTTAAGTCGGTATTGTGTCTCTTATATTTAATTCCGATCCTATTTCTGTGTTGCATCGTCAATGGGAAGGTCCAATGGATACAGTAAACCTGCAGAGGTGCATCGGAATGTAAAACTGGTGATACAGGACACGCTCAAATCATACACAGTAGGAAGACTCAGTCTTCCTTTACTTAAGTCGGCATGGTTTCTCTTATATTTAATTCCGATGCAATTTCTGTGTTTCATCGTCAATGGGAAGATCCAAGGGATACAGTAAACCTGCAGAGGTGCATCGGAATGTAAAACTGGTGACACAGGAAACGCTCAAAGCATAGACAGTAGGAACACTCAGCCTTCCTGTTCTTAAGTCGGCATTGTGTCTCTTATATTTAATTCCGATGCTATTTCTGAGTTTCATCGTCAATCGGAAGGTCCAATGTATACAGTAAAACTGCAGAAGTGCATCGGAATGTAAAACTGGTGACACAGGAAACGATCAAAACGTAGACAGTAGGAATACTCAGTCTTCCTGTACTTAAGTCGGCATTGTGTATCTTATATTTAAATCCGATGCCAATTCTGTGTTTCGTCGTCAATGGGAAGGTCCAAGGGATACAGTAAACCTGCAGAGGTGCATCGGAATATAAAACTGGTGACACAGGAAGCGGTCAAATCATAGGCCCTAAGAAGACTCAGTTTTCATGTACTTAAGTCGGCATTGTGTCTTTTATATTTAATTCCGATGCAATTTCTGTGTTTCATCGTCACTGTGAAGGTCCAAGGTATACAGTAAACCTGCAGAGTTTCATCGGAATGTGAAACTGGTGACCCAGGAAACGCTCAAAACATAGACAGTAGGAAGACTCAATGTTTCTGTACTTAAGTCGTTATTGTGTCTCTTATATTTAGTTCCGATGGAATTTCTGTGTTTCATCGTCAATGGGAAGATGAGAGGGATACAGTAAACCTGCAGAGGTGCTTCGGAATGTAAAACTGGTGACACAGGAAACGCTCAAAACATAGACAGTAGGAAGACTCAGCCTTCCTGTTCTTAAGTCGTTATTGTGTCTCTTATATTTAATTCCGATGCTATTTCTGTGTTTCATCGTCAATGGGAATGTCCAATGGATACAGTAAACCTGCAGAGGTGCATCGGAATGTAAAATTGGTGACGCAGGAAACGCTCAAAACATAGGCAGTAGGAATACTCAATCTTCCAGTACTTAAGTCGGCATTGTGTCTCTTCTATTTAATTCCGATGGAATTTCTGTGTTTCATCGTCAATGGGAAGATCCAAGGGATACAGTAAACCTGCAGAGGTGCATCGGAATGTAAAACTGGTGACACAGGAAATTCTCAAAACATAGACAGTAGGAAGACTCAGCCTTCCTGTTCTTATGTCGGCATTGTGTCTCTTATATTTAATTCCGATGGAATTTCTGTGTTACATCGTCAATGGGAAGATCCAAGGGATACAGTAAACCTGCAGAGGTGCATCGGAATGTAAAACTGGTGACACAGGAAATGCTCAAAACATAGACAGTAGGAAGACTCAGCCTTCCTGTTCTTATGTCGGCATTGTGTCTCTTATATTTAATTCCGATGCAATTTCTGTGTTTCGTCGTTAATGGGATGGTCCAAGGGATACAGTAAACCTGCAGAGGTGCATCGGAATATAAAACTGGTGACACAGGAAGCGATCAAATCATAGGCTCTAAAAAGACTCAGTTTTCTTGTACTGAAGTCGGCATTGTGTCTCTTATATTTAATTTGATGCAATTTCTGTGTTTCATCGTCACTGTGAAGGTCCAAGGGATACAGTAAACCTGCAGAGGTGCATCTAAATGTAAAACTGATGACACAGGGAACGCTCCTAACATGGACAGTAGGAAGACACAGTCTTCCTGTACCTAAGTCGGCATTGTGTCTCTTATATTTAATTCCGATGCAATTTCTGTGTTTCATCGTCAATGGGAAGGTCCAAGGGATACAGTATGCCTGCAGAGGTGCATCGGAATGTAGAACTGGTGACACAGGAAGCGCTCATAACATAGACCCTAAGAAGACTCAGTTTTCTTGTACTTAAGTCGGCATTGTGTCTTTTATATTTATTTCCGATGCAATTTCTGTGTTTCTTCGTCAATGGGAAGATCCAAGGGATACAGTAAACCTGCAGAGGTGCATCGGAATGTGAAACTGGTGACACAGGAAACGCTAAAAGCATAGACAGTAGGAAGACTCAGCCTTCCTGTTCTTAAGTCGGCATTGTGTCTCTTATATTTAATTTCGATGCTATTTCTGAGTTTCATCGTCAATGGGAAGGTCCAATGGATACAGTAAAACTGCAGAGGTGCATCGGAATGTAAAACTGGTGACACAGGAAACGATCAAAACGTAGACAGTAGGAATACTCAGTCTTCCTGTACTTAAGTCGGAATTGTGTCTCTTATATTTAAACCCGATGTCATTTCTGTGTTTCGTCGTCTTTGGGAAGGTCCAAGGGATACAGTAAACGTGCAGAGGTGCATCGGAATATAAAACTGGTGACACAGCAAGAGGTCAAATCATAGGCCCTAAGAAGACTCAGTTTTCTTGTACTGAAGTCGGCATTGCGTCTCTTATATTTAATTTGATGCAATTTCTGTGTTCCATCGTCACTGTGAAGGTCCAAGGGATACGGTAAACCTGCAGAGGTGCATCAAAATGTAAAACTGATGACACAGGGAACGCTCATAACACAGACAGTAGGAAAACTCAGTCTTCCTGTACCTAAGTCGGCATTGTGTCTCTTATATTTAATTCCGATGTAATTTCTGTGTTTCGTCGTCAACGGGAAAGTCCAAGGGATACAGTAAACCTGCAAAGGTGCATTGGAATGTAAAACTGGTGACACAGGAAACGCTCAAAACATAGACAGTAGGAAGACTCAGTCTTTCTGTACTTAAGTCGGCATTGTGTCTCCTATATTTAATTCCGATGCAATTTCTGTGTTTCATCGTCAATGGGAAGGTCCAAGGGATACAGTAAGCCTGCAGAGGTGCATCGGAATGTAAAACTGGTGACACAGGAAGCGCTCATAACATAGACCCCAAGAAGACTCAGTTTTCTTGTACTTAAGTCGGCATTGTGTCTTTTATATTTATTTCCGATGCTATTTCTGTGTTTCATCGTCAATGGGAAGATCCAAGGGATACAGTAAACCTGCAGAGGTGCATCGGAATGTAAAACTGGTGACACAGGAAACGCTCAAAGCATAGACAGTAGGAAGACTCAGCCTTCCTGTTCTAAAGTCGGCATTGTGTCTCTTATATTTAATTTCGATGCTATTTCTGAGATTCATCGTCAATGGGAAGGTCCAATGGATACAGTAAAACTGCAGAGGTGCATCGGAATGTAAAACTGGTGACACAGGAAACGATCAAAACGTAGACGGTAGGAATACTCAGTCTTCCTGTACTTAAGTCGGCATTGTGTCTCTTATATTTAAATCCGATGCAATTTTTGTGTTTCGTCGTCTTTGGGAAGGTCCAAGGGATACAGTAAACCTGCAGAGGTGCATCGGAATATAAAACTTGTGACACAGCAAGCGGTCAAATCATAGGCCCTAAGAAGACTCAGTTTTCTTGTACTGAAGTCGGCATTGTGTCTCTTATATTTAATTTGATGCAATTTCTGTGTTTCATCGTCACTGTGAAGGCCCAAGGGATACAGTAAACCTGCAGAGGTGCATCAAAATGTAAAACTGATGACACAGGGAACGCTCATAACACACACAGTAGGAAAACTCAGTCTTCCTGTACCTAAGTCGGCATTGAGTCTCTTATATTTAATTCCGATGCAATTTCGGTGTTTCGTCGTCAACGGGAAAGTCCAAGGGATACAGTATGCCTGCAGAGGTGCATCGGAATGTAAAACTGGTGACACAGGAAGCGCTCATAACATAGACCCTAAGAAGACTTAGTTTTCTTGTACTTAAGTCGGCATTGTGTCTTTTATATTTATTTCCGATGCAATTTCTGTGTTTCATCGTCAATGGGAAGATCCAAGGGATACAGTAAACCTGCAGAGGTGCATCGGAATGTAAAACTGGTGACACAGGAAACGCTCAAAGCATAGACAGTAGGAAGACTCAGCCTTCCTGTTCTTAAGTCGGCATTGTGTCTCTTATATTTAATTCCGATGCAATTTCTGTGTTTCATCGTCAATGGGAAGGTCCAAGGGATACAGTATGCCTGCAGAGGTGCATCGGAATGTAAAACTGGTGACACAGGAAGCGCTCATAACATAGACCCTAAGAAGACTTAGTTTTCTTGTACTTAAGTCGGCATTGTGTCTTTTATATTTATTTCCGATGCAATTTCTGTGTTTCATCGTCAATGGGAAGATCCAAGGGATACAGTAAACCTGCAGAGGTGCATCGGAATGTAAAACTGGTGACACAGGAAACGCTCAAAGCATAGACAGTAGGAAGACTCAGCCTTCCTGTTCTTAAGTCGGCATTGTGTCTCTTATATTTAATTCCGATGCTATTTCTGAGTTTCATCGTCAATGGGAAGGTCCAATGGATACAGTAAAACTGCAGAGGTGCATCGGAATGTAAAACTGGTGACACAGGAAACGATCAAAACGTAGACAGTAGGAATACTCAGTCTTCCTGTACTTAAGTCGGAATTCTGTCTCTTATATTTAAATCCGATGTCATTTCTGTGTTTCGTCGTCTTTGGGAAGGTCCAAGGGATACAGTAAACCTGCAGAGGTGCATCGGAATATAAAACTGGTGACACAGCAAGCGGTCAAATCATAGGCCCTAAGAAGACTCAGTTTTCTTGTACTGAAGTCGGCATTGCGTCTCTTATATTTAATTTGATGCAATTTCTGTGTTTCATCGTCACTGTGAAGGTCCAAGGGATACGGTAAACCTGCAGAGGTACATCAAAATGTAAAACTGATGACACAGGGAACGCTCATAACACAGACAGTAGGAAAACTCAGTCTTCCTGTACCTAAGTCGGCATTGTGTCTCTTATATTTAATTCCGATGCAATTTCTGTGTTTCGTCTTCAACAGGAAAGTCCAAGGGATACAGTAAACCTGCAAAGGTGCATTGGAATGTAAAACTGGTGACACAGGAAACGCTCAAAACATAGACAGTAGGAAGACTCAGTCTTTCTGTACTTAAGTCGGCATTGTGTCTCCTATATTTAATTCCGATGCAATTTCTGTGTTTCATCGTCAATGGGAAGGTCCAAGGGATACAGTATGCCTGCAGAGGTGCATCGGAATGTAAAACTGGTGACACAGGAAGCGCTCATAACATAGACCCTAAGAAGACTCAGTTTTCTTGTACTTAAGTCGGCATTGTGTCTTTTATATTTATTTCCGATGCAATTTCTGTGTTTCATCGTCAATGGGAAGATCCAAGGGATGCAGTAAACCTGCAGAGGTGCATCGGAATGTAAAACTGGTGACACAGGAAACGCTCAAAGCATAGACAGTAGGAAGACTCAGCCTTCCTGTTCTTAAGTCGGCATTGTGTCTCTTATATTTAATTTCGATGCTATTTCTGAGTTTCATCGTCAATGGGAAGGTCCAATGGATACAGTAAAACTGCAGAGGTGCATCGGAATGTAAAACTTGTGACACAGGAAACGATCAAAACGTAGACAGTAGGAATACTCAGTCTTCCTGTACTTAAGTCGGCATTGTGTCTCTTATATTTAAATCCGATGCAATTTTTGTGTTTCGTCGTCTTTGGGAAGGTCCAAGGGATACAGTAAACCTGCAGAGGTGCATCGGAATATAAAACTGGTGACACAGCAAGCGGTCAAATCATAGGCCCTAAGAAGACTCAGTTTTCTTGTACTGAAGTCGGCATTGTGTCTCTTATATTTAATTTGATGCAATTTCTGTGTTTCATCGTCACTGTGAAGGCCCAAGGGATACAGTAAACCTGCAGAGGTGCATCAAAATGTAAAACTGATGACACAGGGAACGCTCATAACACAGACAGTAGGAAAACTCAGTCTTCCTGTACCTAAGTCGGCATTGAGTCTCTTATATTTAATTCCGATGCAATTTCTGTGTTTCGTCGTCAACGGGAAAGTCCAAGGGATACAGTAAACCTGCAAAGGTGCATTGGAATGTAAAACTGGTCACACAGGAAACGCTCAAAACATAGACAGTAGGAAGACTCAGTCTTTCTGTACTTAAGTCGGCATTGTGTCTCTTATATTTAATTCCGATGCAATTTCTGTGTTTCATCGTCAATGGGAAGGTCCAAGGGATACAGTATGCCTGCAGAGGTGCATCGGAATGTAAAACTGGTGACACAGGAAGCGCTCATAACATAGACCCTAAGAAGACTCAGTTTTCTTGTACTTAAGTCGGCATTGTGTCTTTTATATTTAATTCCGATGCAATTTCTGTGTTTCATCGTCACTGTGAAGGTCCAAGGTATACAGTAAACCTGCAGAGGAGCATCGGAATGTAAAACTGGTGATACAGGACACGCTCAAATCATAGACAGTAGGAAGACTCAGTCTTCCTTTACTTAAGTCGGCATGGTGTCTCTTATATTTAATTCCGATGCAATTTCTGAGCTTCATCGTCAATGGGAAGGTCGAAGGGAAACAGTATACCTGCAGAGGTGCATCGGAATGTAAAACTGGTGACAAGGGAAACGCTCAAAACATAGACAGTAGGAAAACTCAGTCTACCTGTACTTAAGTCGGCATTGTGGCTCTTATATTTATTTCCGATGCAATTTCTGAGCTTCATCGTCAATGGGAAGGTCCTAGGAACACAGTAAACCTGCAGAGTTGCATCGGAATGTAAAACTGGTGACACGGGAAACGCTCAAAACATAGACCTTAAGAAGACTCAGTTTTCTTGTACTTAAGACGGCATTGTGTCCCTTATATTTAATTCCGATGCAATATCTGTGTTTCATCGTCACTGTGAAAGTCCAAGGGATACAGTAAACCTGCAGAGTTTCATCGAAATGTGAAACTGGTGACCCAGGAAACGCTCAAAACATAGACAGTAGGAAGACTCAATGTTTTTGTACTTAAGTCGGCATTGTGTCTCTAATATTTAGTTCCGATGCAATTTCTGTGTTTCATCGTCAATGGGAAGATGCAAGGGATACAGTAAACCTGCAGAGGTGCTTCGGAATGTAAAACTGGTGACACACGAAACGCTCAAAACATAGACAGTAGGAAGACTCAGCCTTCCTGTTCTTAAGTCGTTATTGTGTCTCTTATATTTAATTCCGATGCTATATCTGTGTTTCATCGTCAATGGGAATGTCCAATGGATACAGTAAACCTGCAGAGGTGCATGGGAATCTAAAATTGGTGACGCAGGAAACGCTCAAAACATAGGCAGTAGGAAGACTCAATCTTCCAGTACTTAAGTCGGCATTGTGTCTCTTCTATTTCATTCCGATGGAATTTCTGAGTTCCATCGTCAATGGGAAGGTTCAAGGGATACAGTATGCCAGCAGAGGTGCATCGGAATGTAAAACTGGTGACACAGGAAGCGCTCGTAACATAGACCCTAAGAAGACTCAGTTTTCTTGTACTTAAGTCGGCATTGTGTATTTTATATTTAATTCCGATGCAATTTCTGTGTTTCATCGTCACTGTGAAGGTCCAAGGTATACAGTAAACCTGAAGAGTTTCATCGAAATGTGAAACTTGTGACCCAGGAAACGCTCAAAACATAGACAGTAGGAAGACTCAATGTTTCTGTACTTAAGTCGGCATTGTGTCTCTTATATTTAGTTCCGATGCAATTTCTGTGTTTCATCGTCAATGCGAAGATGCAAGGGATACAGTAAACCTGCAGAGGTGCATCGGAATGAAAAACTGGTGACACAGGAAATGCTCAAAACATAGACAGTAGGAAGACTCAGCCTTCCTGTTCTTATGTCGGCATTGTGTCTCTTATATTTAATTCCGATGCTATTTCTGTGTTTCATCGCCAATGGGAAGATCCAAGGGATACAGTAAACCTGCAGAGGTGCATCGGAATGTAAAACTGGTGACCCAGGAAACGCTCAAAACATAGACAGTAGGAAGACTCAGCCTTCCTGTTCTTAAGTCGGCATTGTGTCTCTTATATTTAATTCCGATGCTATTTCTGAGTTTCATCGTCAATGGGAAGGTCCAATGGATACAGTAAAACTGCAGAGGTGCATCGGAATGTAAAACTGGTGACACAGGAAACGATCAAAACGTAGACAGTAGGAATACTCAGTCTTCCTGTACTTAAGTCGGCATTGTGTCTCTTATATTTAAATCCGATGCCAATTCTGTGTTTCGTCGTCAATGGGAAGGTCCAAGGGATACAGTAAAACTGCAGAGGTGCATCGGAATGTAAAACTGGTGACACAGGAAACGATCAAAACGTAGACAGTAGGAATACTCAGTCTTCCTGTACTTAAGTCGGCATTGTGTATTTTATATTTAATTCCGATGCAATTTCTGTGTTTCATCGTCACTGTGAAGGTCCAAGGTATACAGTAAACCTGCAGAGTTTCATCGAAATGTGAAACTTGTGACCCAGGAAACGCTCAAAACATAGACAGTGGGAAGACTCAATGTTTCTGTACTTAAGTCGGCATTGTGTCTCTTATATTTAGTTCCGATGCAATTTCTGTGTTTCATCGTCAATGGGAAGATGCAAGGGATACAGTAAATCTGCAGTGGTGCATCGGAATGAAAAACTGGTGACACAGGAAATGCTCAAAACATAGACAGTAGGAAGACTCAGCCTTCCTGTTCTTATGTCGGCATTGTGTCTCTTATATTTAATTCCGATGCTATTTCTGTGTTTCATCGCCAATGGGAAGGTCCAAGGCATACAGTAAACCTGCAGAGGTGCATCTAAATGTAAAACTGATGACACAGGGAACGCTCCTAACAGAGACAAAGGGAAGACTCAGTCTTCCTGTACCTAAGTCGGCATTGTGTCTCTTATATTTAATTCCGATGCAATTTCTGTGTTTCATCGTCAATGGGAAGGTCCAAGGGATACAGTATGCCTGCAGAGGTTCATCGGAATGTAAAGCTGGTGACACAGGAAGCGCTCATCACATAGACCCTAATAAGACTCAGTTTACTTGTACTTAAGTCGGCATTGTGTCTTTTATATTTAATTCCGATGCAATTTCTGTGTTTCATCGTCACTGTGAAGGTCCAAGGGATACAGTAAACCTACAGAGGTGGATCGGAATGTAAAACTGGTCACACAGGAAACGCTCAAAACATAGACAGTAGGAAGACTCAGTCTTCCTGTGCTTAAATCATCGTTGTGTCTCTTATATTTAATTCCGATGCAATTTCTGTGTTTCATCGTCACTGAGAAGGTTCAAAGGATACAGTAAACGTGCAGAGGTGCATCGGAATGTAAAACTGGTGATACAGGAAACGCTCAAAACATAGACAGTAGGAAGACTCAGCCTTCCTGTTCTTAAGTCGTTATTGTGTCTCTTATATTTAATTCCGATGCAATTTCTGTGTTTCATCGTCAATGGGAATGTCCAATGGATACAGTAAACCTGCAGAGGTGCATCGGAATGTAAAATTGGTGACGCAGGAAACGCTCAAAACATAGGCAGTAGGAAGACTCAATCTTCCAGTACTTAAGTCGGCATTGTGTCTCTTCTATTTAATTCCGATGGAATTTCTGTGTTTCATCGTCAATGGGAAGATCCAAGGGATACAGTAAACCTGCAGAGGTGCATCGGAATGAAAAACTGGTGACACAGGAAATGCTCAAAACATAGACAGTAGGAAGGCTCAGTCTTCCTGTTCTTATGTCGGCATTGTGTCTCTTATATTTAATTCCGATGCTATTTCTGTGTTTCATCGCCAATGGGAAGGTCCAAGGGATACAGTAAACCTGCAGAGGTGCATCGGAATGTGAAACTGGTGACACAGGAAACGATCAAACATAGACAGTAGGAATTCTCAGTCTTCCTGTACTTAAGTCGGCATTGTGTCTCTTATATTTAAATCCGATGCAATTTCTGTGTTTCGTCGTTAATGGGAAGGTCCAAGGGATACAGTTAACCTGCAGAGGTGCATCGGAATATAAAACTGGTGACACAGGAAGCGATCAAATCATAGGCTCTAAGAAGACTCAGTTTTCTTGTACTTAAGTCGGCATTGTGTCTCTTATATTTAATTTGATGCAATTTCTGTGTTTCATCGTCACTGTGAAGGTCCAAGGGATACAGTAAACCTGCAGAGGTGCATCTAAATGTAAAACTGATGACACAGGGAACGCTCCTAACAGAGACAAAGGGAAGACTCAGTCTCCCTGTACCTAAGTCGGCATTGTGTCTCTTATATTTAATTCCGATGCAATTTCTGTGTTTCATCGTCAATGGGAAGGTCCAAGGGATACAGTATGCCTGCAGAGGTGCATCGGAATGTAAAGCTGGTGACACAGGAAGCGCTCATCACATAGACCCTAATAAGACTCAGTTTACTTGTACTTAAGTCGGCATTGTGTCTTTTATATTTAATTCCGATGCAATTTCTGTGTTTCATCGTCACTGTGAAGGTCCAAGGGATACAGTAAACCTACAGAGGTGGATCGGAATGTAAAACTGGTCACACAGGAAACGCTCAAAACATAGACAGTAGGAACACTCAGTCTTCCTGTACTTAAGTCATCGTTGTGTCTCTTATATTTAATTCCGATGCAATTTCTGTGTTTCATCGTCACTGAGAAGGTTCAAAGGATACAGTAAACGTGCAGAGGTGCATCGGAATGTAAAACTGGTGACACAGGAAACGCTCAAAACATAGACAGTAGGAAGACTCAGTCTTCCTGTACTTCAGTCGGCATTGTGTCTCTTATATTTAATTCCGATGCCATTTCTGTGTGTCATCGCCAATGGGAAGGTCCAAGGGATACAGTAAACCTGCAGAGGTGCATCGGAATGTAAAACTGGTGATACAGGACACGCTCAAATCATAGACAGTAGGAAGACTCAGTCTTCCTTTACTTAAGTCGGCATGGTGTCTCTTATATTTAATTCCGACTCAATTTCTGAGCTTTATCGTCAATGGGAAGAGCGAAGGGAAACAGTATACCTACAGAGGTGGATCGGAATGTAAAACTGGTGACAAGGGAACGCTCAACACATAGACAGTAGGAAGACTCAGTCTTCCTGTACTTAAGTCGGCATTGTGTCTCTTATATTTATTTCCGATGCAATTTCTGAGCTTCATCGTCAATGGGAAGGTCCTAGGAACACAGTAAACCTGCAGAAGTGCATCGGAACGTAAAACTGGTGACACGGGAAACGCTCAAAACGTAGACCTTAAGAAGACTCAGTTTTCTTGTACTTAAGTCGGCATTGTGTCTTTTATATTTAATTCCGATGCAATTTCTGTGTTTCATCGTCACTGTGAAGGTCCAAGGTATACAGTAAACCTGCAGAGGAGCATCGGAATGTAAAACTGGTGATACAGGACACGCTCAAATCATAGACAGTAGGAAGACTCAGTCTTCCTTTACTTAAGTCGGCATGGTGTCTCTTATATTTAATTCCGATGCAATTTCTGAGCTTCATCGTCAATGGGAAGGTCGAAGGGAAACAGTATACCTGAAGAGTTTCATCGAAATGTGAAACTGGTGACCCAGGAAACGCTCAAAACGTAGACAGTAGGAAGACTCAATGTTTTTGTACTTAAGTCGGCATTGTGTCTCTAATATTTAGTTCCGATGCAATTTCTGTGTTTCATCGTCAATGGGAAGATGCAAGGGATACAGTAAACCTGCAGAGGTGCTTCGGAATGTAAAACTGGTGACACACGAAACGCTCAAAACATAGACAGTAGAAAGACTCAGCCTTCCTGTTCTTAAGTCGTTATTGTGTCTCTTATATTTAATTCCGATGCTATATCTGTGTTTCATCGTCAATGGGAATGTCCAATGGATACAGTAAACCTGCAGAGGTGCATGGGAATCTAAAATTGGTGACGCAGGAAACGCTCAAAACATAGGCGGTAGGAAGACTCAATCTTCCAGTACTTAAGTCGGCATTGTGTCTCTTCTATTTCATTCCGATGGAATTTCTGTGTTCCATCGTCAATGGGAAGGTCCAAGGGATACAGTATGCCAGCAGAGGTGCATCGGAATGTAAAACTGGTGACACAGGAAGCGCTCATAACATAGACCCTAAAAAGACTCAGTTTTCTCTTTCTTAAGTCGGCATTGTGTATTTTATATTTAATTCCGATGCAATTTCTGTGTTTCATCGTCACTGTGAAGGTCCAAGGTATACAGTAAACCTGAAGAGTTTCATCGAAATGTGAAACTTGTGACCCAGGAAACGCTCAAAACATAGACAGTAGGAAGACTCAATGTTTCTGTACTTAAGTCGGCATTGTGTCTCTTATATTTAGTTCCGATGCAATTTCTGTGTTTCATCGTCAATGGGAAGATGCAAGGGATACAGTAAACCTGCAGAGGTGCATCGGAATGAAAAACTGGTGACACAGGAAATGCTCAAAACATAGACAGTAGGAAGACTCAGCCTTCCTGTTCTTATGTCGGCATTGTGTCTCTTATATTTAATTCCGATGCTATTTCTGTGTTTCATCGCCAATGGGAAGATCCAAGGGATACAGTAAACCTGCAGAGGTGCATCGGAATGTAAAACTGGTGACCCAGGAAACGCTCAAAACATAGACAGTAGGAAGACTCAGCCTTCCTGTTCTTAAGTCGGCATTGTGTCTCTTATATTTAATTCCGATGCTATTTCTGAGTTTCATCGTCAATGGGAAGGTCCAATGGATACAGTAAAACTGCAGAGGTGCATCGGAATGTAAAACTGGTGACACAGGAAACGATCAAAACGTAGACAGTAGGAATACTCAGTCTTCCTGTACTTAAGTCGGCATTGTGTCTCTTATATTTAAATCCGATGCCAATTCTGTGTTTCGTCGTCAATGGGAAGGTCCAAGGGATACAGTAAACCTGCAGAGGTGCATCGGAATATAAAACTGGTGACACGGGAAACGCTAAAAACATAGACAGTAGGAAGACTCAGCCTTCCTGTTCTTAAGTCGGCATTGTGTATTTTATATTTCATTTGATGCAATTTCTGTGTTTCATCGTCACTGTGAAGGTCCAAGGGATACAGTAAACCTGCAGAGGTGCATCAAAATGTAAAACTGATGACACAGGCAACGCTCATAACACAGACAGTAGGAAAACTCAGTCTTCCTGTACCTAAGTCGGCATTGTGTCTCTTATATTTAATTCCGATGCAATGTCTGTGTTTCGTCGTCAACGTTAAAGTCCAAGGGATACAGTAAACCTGCAAGGGTGCATTGGAATGTAAAACTCGTGACACAGGAAACGCTCAAAACATAGACAGTAGGAAGACTCAGTCTTTCTGTACTTAAGTCGGCATTGTGTCTCTTATATTTAATTCCGATGCAATTTCTTTGTTTCATCGTCAATGGGAAGGTCCAAGGGATACAGTATGCCTGCAGAGGTGCATCGGAATGTAAAACTGGTGACACAGGAAGCGCTCATAACATAGACCCTAAGAAGACTCAGTTTTCTTGTACTTAAGTCGGCATTGTGTATTTTATATTTAATTCCGATGCAATTTCTGTGTTTCATCGTCACTGTGAAGGTCCAAGGTATACAGTAAACCTGCAGAGTTTCATCGAAATGTGAAACTTGTGACCCAGGAAACGCTCAAAACATAGACAGTGGGAAGACTCAATGTTTCTGTACTTAAGTCGGCATTGTGTCTCTTATATTTAGTTCCGATGCAATTTCTGTGTTTCATCGTCAATGGGAAGATGCAAGGGATACAGTAAATCTGCAGTGGTGCATCGGAATGAAAAACTGGTGACACAGGAAATGCTCAAAACATAGACAGTAGGAAGACTCAGCCTTCCTGTTCTTATGTCGGCATTGTGTCTCTTATATTTAATTCCGATGCTATTTCTGTGTTTCATCGCCAATGGGAAGGTCCAAGGCATACAGTAAACCTGCAGAGGTGCATCGGAATGTAAAACTGGTGACACAGGAAACGATCAAACATAGACAGTAGGAATACTCAGTCTTCCTGTACTTAAGTCGGCATTGTGTCTCTTATATTTAAATCCGATGCAATTTCTGTGTTTCGTCGTTAATGCGAAGGTCCAAGGGATACAGTAAACCTGCAGAGGTGCATCGGAATATAAAACTGGTGACACAGGAAGCGATCAAATCATACGCTCTAAGAAGACTCAGTTTTCTTGTACTGAAGTCGGCATTGTGTCTCTTATATTTAATTTGATGCAATTTCTGTGTTCATCGTCACTGTGAAGGTCCAAGGGATACAGTAAACCTGCAGAGGTGCATCTAAATGTAAAACTGATGACACAGGGAACGCTCAAAACATAGACAGTAGGAAGACTCAGTCTTCCTGTACTTAAGTCATCGTTGTGTCTCTTATATTTAATTCCGATGCAATTTCTGTGTTTCATCGTCACTGAGAAGGTTCAAAGGATACAGTAAACGTGCAGAGGTGCATCGGAATGAAAAACTGGTGACACAGGAAATGCTCAAAACATAGACAGTAGGAAGGCTCAGCCTTCCTGTTCTTATGTCGGCATTGTGTCTCTTATATTTAATTCCGATGCTATTTCTGTGTTTCATCGCCAATGGGAAGGTCCAAGGGATACAGTAAACCTGCAGAGGTGCATCGGAATGTAAAACTGGTGACACAGGAAACGATCAAACATAGACAGTAGGAATACTCAGTCTTCCTGTACTTAAGTCGGCATTGTGTCTCTTATATTTAAATCCGATGCAATTTCTGTGTTTCGTCGTTAATGGGAAGGTCCAAGGGATACAGTAAACCTGCAGGGGTGCATCGGAATATAAAACTGGTGACACAGGAAGCGATCAAATCATAGGCTCTAAGAAGACTCAGTTTTCTTGTACTTAAGTCGGCATTGTGTCTCTTATATTTAATTTGATGCAATTTCTGTGTTTCATCGTCACTGTGAAGGTCCAAGGGATACAGTAAACCTGCAGAGGTGCATCTAAATGTAAAACTGATGACACAGGGAACGCTCCTAACAGAGACAAAGGGAAGACTCAGTCTTCCTGTACCTAAGTCGGCATTGTGTCTCTTATATTTAATTCCGATGCAATTTCTGTGTTTCATCGTCAATGGGAAGGTCCAAGGGATACAGTATGCCTGCAGAGGTGCATCGGAATGTAAAGCTGGTGACACAGGAAGCGCTCATCACATAGACCCTAATAAGACTCAGTTTACTTGTACTTAAGTCGGCATTGTGTCTTTTATATTTAATTCCGATGCAATTTCTGTGTTTCATCGTCACTGTGAAGGTCCAAGGGATACAGTAAACCTACAGAGGTGGATCGGAATGTAAAACTGGTCACACAGGAAACGCTCAAAACATAGACAGTAGGAAGACTCAGTCTTCCTGTACTTAAGTCATCGTTGTGTCTCTTATATTTAATTCCGATGCAATTTCTGTGTTTCATCGTCACTGAGAAGGTTCAAAGGATACAGTAAACGTGCAGAGGTGCATCGGAATGTAAAACTGGTGACACAGGAAACGCTCAAAACATAGACAGTTGGAAGACTCAGCCTTCCTGTTCTTAAGTCGTTATTGTGTCTCTTATATTTAATTCCGATGCAATTTCTGTGTTTCATCGTCAATGGGAATGTCCAATGGATACAGTAAACCTACAGAGGTGCATCGGAATGTAAAATTGGTGACGCAGGAAACGCTCAAAACATAGGCAGTAGGAAGACTCAATCTTCCAGTACTTAAGTCGGCATTGTGTCTCTTCTATTTAATTCCGATGGAATTTCTGTGTTTCATCGTCAATGGGAAGATCCAAGGGATACAGTAAACCTGCAGAGGTGCATCGGAATGAAAAACTGGTGACACAGGAAATGCTCAAAACATAGACAGTAGGAAGGCTCAGCCTTCCTGTTCTTATGTCGGCATTGTGTCTCTTATATTTAATTCCGATGCAATTTCTGTGTTTCATCGCCAATGGGAAGGTCCAAGGGATACAGTAAGCCTGCAGAGGTGCATCGGAATGTAAAACTGGTGACACAGGAAACGATCAAACATAGACAGTAGGAATACTCAGTCTTCCTGTACTTAAGTCGGAATTGTGTCTCTTATATTTAAATCCGATGCAATTTCTGTGTTTCGTCGTTAATGGGAAGGTCCAAGGGATACAGTAAACCTGCAGAGGTGCATCGGAATATAAAACTGGTGACACAGGAAGCGATCAAATCATAGGCTCTAAGAAGACTCAGTTTTCTTGTTCTTAAGTCGGCATTGTGTCTCTTATATTTAATTTGATGCAATTTCTGTGTTTCATCGTCACTGTGAAGGTCCAAGGGATACAGTAAACCTGCAGAGGTGCATCTAAATGTAAAACTGATGACACAGGGAACGCTCCTAACAGAGACAAAGGGAAGACTCAGTCTTCCTGTACCTAAGTCGGCATTGTGTCTCTTATATTTAATTCCGATGCAATTTCTGTGTTTCATCGTCAATGGGAAGGTCCAAGGGATACAGTATGCCTGCAGAGGTTCATCGGAATGTAAAGCTGGTGACACAGGAAGCGCTCACCACATAGACCCTAATAAGACTCAGTTTACTTGTACTTAAGTCGGCATTGTGTCTTTTATATTTAATTCCGATGCAATTTCTGTGTTTCATCGTCACTGTGAAGGTCCAAGGGATACAGTAAACCTACAGAGGTGGATCGGAATGTAAAACTGGTCACACAGGAAACGCTCAAAACATAGACAGTAGGAAGACTCAGTCTTCCTGTGCTTAAGTCATCGTTGTGTCTCTTATATTTAATTCCGATGCAATTTCTGTGTTTCATCGTCACTCAGAAGGTTCAAAGGATACAGTAAACGTGCAGAGGTGCATCGGAATGTAAAACTGGTGACACAGGAAACGCTCAAAACATAGACAGTAGGAAGACTCAGCCTTCCTGTTCTTAAGTCGTTATTGTGTCTCTTATATTTAATTCCGATGCAATTTCTGTGTTTCATCGTCAATGGGAATGTCCAATGGATACAGTAAACCTGCAGAGGTGCATCGGAATGTAAAATTGGTGACGCAGGAAACGCTCAAAACATAGGCAGTAGGAAGACTCAATCTTCCAGTACTTAAGTCGGCATTGTGTCTCTTCTATTTAATTCCGATGGAATTTCTGTGTTTCATCGTCAATGGGAAGATCCAAGGGATACAGTAAACCTGCAGAGGTGCATCGGAATGAAAAACTGGTGACACAGGAAATGCTCAAAACATAGACAGTAGGAAGGCTCAGTCTTCCTGTTCTTATGTCGGCATTGTGTCTCTTATATTTAATTCCGATGCTATTTCTGTGTTTCATCGCCAATGGGAAGGTCCAAGGGATACAGTAAACCTGCAGAGGTGCATCGGAATGTGAAACTGGTGACACAGGAAACGATCAAACATAGACAGTAGGAATACTCAGTCTTCCTGTACTTAAGTCGGCATTGTGTCTCTTATATTTAAATCCGATGCAATTTCTGTGTTTCGTCGTTAATGGGAAGGTCCAAGGGATACAGTTAACCTGCAGAGGTGCATCGGAATATAAAACTGGTGACACAGGAAGCGATCAAATCATAGGCTCTAAGAAGACTCAGTTTTCTTGTACTTAAGTCGGCATTGTGTCTCTTATATTTATTTTGATGCAATTTCTGTGTTTCATCGTCACTGTGAAGGTCCAAGGGATACAGTAAACCTGCAGAGGTGCATCTAAATGTAAAACTGATGACACAGGGAACGCTCCTAACAGAGACAAAGGGAAGACTCAGTCTCCCTGTACCTAAGTCGGCATTGTGTCTCTTATATTTAATTCCGATGCAATTTCTGTGTTTCATCGTCAATGGGAAGGTCCAAGGGATACAGTATGCCTGCAGAGGTGCATCGGAATGTAAAGCTGGTGACACAGGAAGCGCTCATCACATAGACCCTAATAAGACTCAGTTTACTTGTACTTAAGTCGGCATTGTGTCTTTTATATTTAATTCCGATGCAATTTCTGTGTTTCATCGTCACTGTGAAGGTCCAAGGGATACAGTAAACCTACAGAGGTGGATCGGAATGTAAAACTGGTCACACAGGAAACGCTCAAAACATAGACAGTAGGAACACTCAGTCTTCCTGTACTTAAGTCATCGTTGTGTCTCTTATATTTAATTCCGATGCAATTTCTGTGTTTCATCGTCACTGAGAAGGTTCAAAGGATACAGTAAACGTGCAGAGGTGCATCGGAATGTAAAACTGGTGACACAGGAAACGCTCAAAACATAGACAGTAGGAAGACTCAGTCTTCCTGTACTTCAGTCGGCATTGTGTCTCTTATATTTAATTCCGATGCCATTTCTGTATGTCATCGCCAATGGGAAGGTCCAAGGGATACAGTAAACCTGCAGAGGTGCATCGGAATGTAAAACTGGTGATACAGGACACGCTCAAATCATAGACAGTAGGAAGACTCAGTCTTCCTTTACTTAAGTCAGCATGGTGTCTCTTATATTTAATTCCGACTCAATTTCTGAGCTTTATCGTCAATGGGAAGAGCGAAGGGAAACAGTATACCTACAGAGGTGGATCGGAATGTAAAACTGGTGACAAGGGAACGCTCAACACATAGACAGTAGGAAGACTCAGTCTTCCTGTACTTAAGTCGGCATTGTGTCTCTTATATTTATTTCCGATGCAATTTCTGAGCTTCATCGTCAATGGGAAGGTCCTAGGAACACAGTAAACCTACAGAAGTGCATCGGAACGTAAAACTGGTGACACGGGAAACGCTCAAAACGTAGACCTTAAGAAGACTCAGTTTTCTTGTACTTAAGTCGGCATTGTGTCTCTTACATTTAATTCCGATGCAATATCTGTGTTTCATCGTTACTGTGAAAGTCCAAGGGATACAGTAAACCTGCAGAGGTTCATCGGAATGTGAAACTGGTGACACAGGAAACGCTCAAAACATAGACAGTAGGAAAACTCCATGTTTTTGTACTTAAGTCGGCATTGTGTCTCTTATATTTAGTTCCGATGCAATTTCTGTGTTTCATCGTCAATGGGAATATCCAAGGGATACAGTAAACCTACAGAGGTGCATCGGAATGTAAGACTGGTGACACAGGAAATGCTCAAAACATAGACAGTAGGAAGACTCAGCCTTCCTGTCCTTAAGTCGGCATTGTGTCTCTTATATTTAATTCCGATACTATTTCTGTGTTTCATCGTCAATGGGAAGGTCCAATGGATACAGTAAAACTGCAGGGGTGCATCAGAATGTAAAACTGGTGACACAGGAAACGATCAAACGATAGACAGTAGGAATACTCAGTCTTCCTGTACTTAAGTCGGCATGGTGTCTCTTATATTTAATTCCGATGCAATTTCTGTGTTTCATCGTCACTGTGAAAGTCCAAGGGATACAGTAAACCTGCAGAGGTTCATCGGAATGTGAAACTGGTGACACAGGAATTGCTCAAAACATAGACACTAAGAAGACTCAATGTTTCTGTACTTAGGTCGGCATTGTGTCTCTTATATTTAGTTCCGATGCAATTTCTGTGTTTCATCGTCAATGGGAAGTCCAAGGGATACAGTAAACCTGCAGAGGTGCATCGGAATGTAAAACTGGTGACACAGGAAACGCTCAAAGCATAGACAGTAGGAAGACTCAGCCTTCCTGTTCTTAAGTCGGCATTGTGTCTCTTATATTTAATTCCGATGCTATTTCTGAGTTTCATCGTCAATGGGAAGGTCCAATGGATACAGTAAAACTGCAGAGGTGCATCGGAATGTAAAACTGGTGACACAGGAAACGATCAAAACGTAGACAGTAGGAATACTCAGTCTTCCTGTACTTAAGACGGCATTGTGTCTCTTATATTTAAATCCGATGCCAATTCTGTGTTTCGTCGTCAATGGGAACGTCCAAGGGATACAGTAAACCTGCAGAGGTGCATCGGAATATAAAACTGGTGACACAGGAAGCGGTCAAATCATAGGCCCTAAGATGACTCAGTTTTCTTGTACTGAAGTCGCCATTGTGTCTCTTATATTTAATTTGATGCAATTTCTGTGTTTCATCGTCACTGTGAATGTCCAAGGGATACAGTAAACCTGTAGAGGTGCATCAAAATGTAAAACTCATGACACAGGCAACGCCCATAACATAGACAGTAGGAAAACTCTGTCTTCCTGTACCTAAGTCGGCATTGTGTCTCTTATATTTAATTCCGATGCAATGTCTGTGTTTCGTCGTCAACGGGAAAGTCCAAGGGATACAGTAAACCTGCAAAGGTGCATTGGAATGTAAAACTGGTGACACAGGAAACCCTCAAAACATAGACAGTAGGAAGACTCAGTCTTTCTGTACTTAAGTCGGCCTTGTGTCTCTTATATTTAATTCCGATGCAATTTCTGTGTTTCATCGTCAATGGGAAGGTCCAAGGGATACAGTATGCCTGCAGAGGTGCATCGGAATGTAAAACTGGTGACACAGGAAGCGCTCATAACATAGACCCTAAGAAGACTCAGTTTTCCTGTACTTAAGTCGGCATTGAGTCTTTTATATTTAATTCCGATGCAATTTCTGTGTTTCATCGTGACTGTTTAGGTCCAAGGGATACAGTAAACCTGCAGAGGTGCATCGGAATGTAAAACTGGTGATACAGGACACGCTCAAATAATAGACAGTAGGAAGACTCAGTCTTCCTGTACTTAAGTCGGCATTGTGGCTCTTATATTTATTTCCGATGCAATTTCTGAGCTTCATCGTCAATGGGAAGGTCCTAGGAACACAGTAAACCTGCAGAGTTGCATCGGAATCTAAAACTGGTGACACGGGAAACGCTCAAAACATAGACCTTAAGAAGACTCAGTTATCTTGAACTTAAGTCGGCATTGTGTCCCTTATATTTAATTCCGATGCAATATCTATGTTTCATCGTCACTGTGAAAGTCCAAGGGATACAGTAAACCTGCAGAGTTTCATCGGAATGTGAAACTGGTGACCCAGGAAACGCTCAAAACATAGACAGTAGGAAGACTCAATGTTTCTCTACTTATGTCGGCATTGTGTCTCTTATATTTAGTTCCGATGCAATTTCTGTGTTTCATCGTCAATGGGAAGATGCAAGGGATACAGTAAACCTGCAGAGGTGCTTCGGAATGTAAAACTGGTGACACAGGAAACACTCAAAACATAGACAGTAGGAAGACTCAGCCTTCCTGTTCTCAAGTCGTTATTGTGTCTCTTATATTTAATTCCGATGCTATTTCTGTGTTTCATCGTCAATGGGAGTGTCCAATGGATACAGTAAACCAGCAGAGGTGCATCTGAATGTAAAATTGGTGACGCAGGAAACGCTCAATACATAGGCAGTAGGAAGACTCAATCTTCCAGTACTTAAGTCGGCATTGTGTCTCTTATATTTAAATCCGATGCAATTTCGGTGTTTCGTCGTCAATGGGAAGGTCCAAGGGATACAGTAAACCTGCAGAGGTGCATCGGAATATAAAACTGGTGACACAGGAAGCGGTCAAATCATAGGCTCTAAGAAGACTCAGTTTTCTTGTACTGAAGTCGGCATTGTGTCTCTTATATTTAATTTGATGCAATTTCTGTGTTTAGTCGTCACTGTGAAGGTCCAAGGGATACAGTAAACCTGCAGAGGTGCATCAAAATGTGAAACTGATGACACAGGGAACGCTCATAACATAGACAGTAGGAAGACTCAGTCTTCCTGTACCTAAGTCGGCATTGTGTCTCTTATATTTAATTCCGATACACTTTCCGTGTTTCATCATCAATGGGAAGGTCCAAGAGATACAGTATGCCTGCAGAGGTGCATCGGAATGTAAAACTGGTGACACGGGAAACGCTCAAAACGTAGACCTTAAGAAGACTCAGTTTTCTTGTACATAATTCGGCATTGTGTCTCTTATATTTAATTCCGATGCAATATCTGTGTTTCATCGTCACTGTGAAAGTCCAAGGGATACAGTAAACCTGCAGTGGTTCATCGGAATGTGAAACTGGTGACACAGGGAACGCTCAAAACATAGACAGTAGGAAGACTCCATGTTTTTGTACTTAAGTCGGCATTGTGTCTCTTATATTTAGTTCCGATGCAATTTCTGTGTTTCATCGTCAATGGGAATATCCAAGGGATACAGTAAACCTACAGAGGTGCATCGGAATGTAAGACTGGTGACACAGGAAGTGCTCAAAACATAGACAGTAGGAAGACTCAGTCTTCCTGTACTTCAGTCGGCATTGTGTCTCTTATATTTAATTCCGATGCCATTTCTGTGTTTCATCGCCAATGGGAAGGTCCAAGGGATACAGTAAACCTGCAGAGGTGCATCGGAAGGTAAAACTGATGACACAGGAAACGCTCAAATCATAGACAGTAGGAAGACTCAGTCTTTCTGTAATATGTCGGCAGCATTGTGTCTCTTATATTTAATTCCGATGCAATTTCTGTGTTTCATCGTCAATGGGAAGGTCGAAGGGAAACAGTATACCTGCAGAGGTACATTGGAATGTAAAACTGGTGACCCAGGAAACGCTCAAAACATAGACAGTACGAAGACTCAATGTTTCTGTACTTAAGTCAGCATTGTGTCTCTTAAATTTAACTCCGATGCAATTTCTGTGTTTCATCGTCAATGCGAAGATCGAAGGGATTCAGTAAACCTGCAGAGGTGCATCGGAATGTAAAACTGGTGACACAGGAAACGCTCAAAACATAGACAGTAGGAAGACTCAGCCTTCCTGTTCTTAAGTCGGCATTGTGTCTCTTATATTTAATTCCGATGCTATTTCTGTGTTTCATCTTCAATGGGAAGGTCCAAGGGATACAGTAAACCTGCAAAGGTGCATCGGAATGTAAAATTGGTGACGCAGGAAACGCTCAAAACATAGGCAGTAGGAAGACTCAATCTTCCAGTACTTAAGTCGGCATTGTGTCTCTTCTATTTAATTCCGATGCAATTTCTGTGTTTCATCCTCAATGGGAAGATCCAAGGGATACAGTAAACCTGCAGAGGTGCATTGGAATGTAAAACTGGTGACAAGGGAAATGCTCAAAACATAGACAGTAGGAAGACTCAGCCTTCCTGTTCTTAAGTCGGCATTGTGTCTCTTATGTTTAATTCCGATGCTATTTATGTGTTTCATCGTCAATGGGAAGGTCCAATGGATACAGTAAAACTGCAGCGGTGCATCGGAATCTAAAACTGGTGACACAGAAACGATCAAAACATAGACAGTAGAAATACTCAGGCTTCCTGTACTTAAGTCGGCATTGTGTCTCTTATATTTAAATCCGATGCAATTTCTGTGTTTCGTCGTCAATGGGAAGGTCCAAGGGATACAGTGAACCTGCAGAGGTGCATCGGAATATAAAACTGGTGACACAGGAAGCGGTCAAATCATAGGCTCTAAGAAGACTCAGTTTTCTTGTACTGAAGTCGGCATTGTGTCCCTTATATTTAATTTGATGCAATTTCTGTGTTTCATCGTCACTGTGAAGGTCCTAGGGATACAGTATACCTTCAGAGGGGCATCGGAATGTAAAACTGGTGACACAGGAAACGCTCAAAACATAGACAGTAGGAAGACTCAGCTTTCCTGTAATATGTCGGCAGCATTGTGTCTCTTATATTTAATTCCGATGCAATTTCTGTGTTTCATCGTCAATGGGAAGGTCGAAGGGAAACAGTATACCTGCAGAGGTACATTGGAATGTAAGACTGGTGGTAAGGGAAATGCTCAAAACATAGACAGTAGGAAGACTCAGCCTTCCTGTTCTTAAGTCGGCATTGTGTCTCTTATATTTAATTCCGATGCTATTTCTGTGTTTCATCGTCAATGGGAAGGTCCAAGGGATACAGTAAACCTGCAAAGGTGCATCGGAATGTAAAATTGGTGACGCAGGAAACGCTCAAAACATAGGCAGTAGGAAGACTCAATCTCCCAGTACTTAAGTCGGCATTGTGTCTCTTCTATTTAATTCCGATGCAATTTCTGTGTTTCATCCTCAATGGGAAGTTCCAAGGGATACAGTAAACCTGCAGAGGTGCATCGGAATGTAAAACTGGTGACAAGGGAAATGCTCAAAACATAGACAGTAGGAAGACTCAGCCTTCCTGTTCTTAAGTCGGCATTGTGTCTCTTATGTTTAATTCCGATGCTATTTACGTGTTTCATCGCCAATGGGAAGGTCCAATGGATACAGTAAAACTGTAGAGGTGCATCGGAATGTAAAACTGGTGACACAGAAACGATCAAAACATTGACAGTAGGAATACTCAGGCTTCTTGTACTGATATCGGCATTGTGTCTCTTATATTTAATTTGATGCAATTTCTCTGTTTCATCGTCACTGTGAAGGTCCAAGGGATACAGTAAACCTGCAGAGGTGCATCAAAATGTAAAACTGATGACACAGGGAACGCTCAAAACATAGTCAGTAGGAAGACTCAGTCTTGCTGTACGTAAGTCGGCATTGTGTCTCTTATATTTAATTCCGATGCAATTTCTGTGTTTCGTCGTCAACGGGAAAGTCCAAGGGATACAGTAAACCTGCAGAGGTGCATTGGAATGTAAAACTGGTGACACAGGAAACGCTCAAAACATAGACCGTAGGAAGACTCAGTCTTTTTGTACTTAAGTCAGCATTGTGTCTCTTATATTTAATTCCGATGCAATTTGTGTGTTTCATCGTCAATGGGAAGGTTCAAGGGATACAGTAAACCTGCAGAGGTGCATCGGAATGTAAAATTGGTGACGCAGGAAACGCTCAAAACATAGGCAGTATGAAGACTCAATCTTCCAGTACTTAAGTCGGCATTGTGTCTCTTCTATTTAATTCCGATGGAATTTCTGTGTTTCATCGTCAATGGGAAGATCCAAGGGATAATGTAAACCTGCAGAGGTGCATCGGAATGAAAAACTGGTGACACAGGAAATGCTCAAAACATAGACAGTAGGAAGACTCTGCCTTCCTGTTCTTAAGTCGGCATTGTGTCTCTTATATTTAATTCCGATGCTATTTCTGTGTTTCATCGTCAATGGGACGGTCTAATGGGTACAGTAAAACTCCAGAGGTGCATCGGAATGTAAAACTGGTGACACAGGAAACGATCAAAACATAGACAGTAGGAATACTCAGTCTTCCTGTACTTAAGTCGGCATTGTGTCTCTCATATTTAAATCAGATGCAATTTCTGTGTTTCGTCGTTAATGGGAAGGTCCAAGGGATACAGTAAACCTGCTGAGGTGCATCGGAATATAAAACTGGTGACACAGGAAGCAGTCAAATCATAGGCCCTAAGAAGACTCAGTTTTCTTGTACTGAAGTCGGCATTGTGTCTCTTATATTTAATTTGATGCAATTTCTGTGTTCCATCGTCACTGTGAAGGTCCAGGGGATACAGTAAACCTGATGACACAGGGAACGCTCATAACACAGACAGTAGGAAGACTCAATCTTCCTGTACCTAAGTCGACATTGTGTCTCTTATATTTAATTCCGATGCAATTTCTGTGTTTCATCGTCAATGGGAAGGTCCAAAAGATACAGTATGCCTGCAGAGGTGCATCGGAATGTAAAACTGGTGACACAGGAAGCGCTCATAACATAGACCCTAAGAAGACTCAGTTTTCTTGTACTTAAGTCGGCATTGTGTCTTTTATATTTAATTCCGATGCAATTTCTGTGTTTCATCGTCACTGTGAAGGTCAAAGTGATACAGTAAACCTGCAGAGGTGCATCGGAATGTAAAACTGGTGACACATGAAACGCTCAAAACATAGACAGTAGGAAGACTCAGTCTTCCTGTACTTAAGTCATCATTGTGTCTCTTATATTTAATTCCGATGCAATTTCTTTGTTTCATCGTCACTGTGAAGGTTCAAGGGATACAGTAAACGTGCAGAGGTGCATCGGAATGTAAAACTGGTGATACAGGACACGCTCAAATCATAGACAGTAGGAAGACTCAGTCTTCCTTTACTTAAGTCGGCATGGTGTCTCTTATATTTAATTCCGATGCAATTTCTGAGCTTCTTCGTCAATGGGAAGGTCGAAGGGAAACAATATACCTGCAGAGGTGCATCGGAATGTATAACTGGTGACAAGGCAAACGCTCAAAACATAGACAGTAGGGAGACTCAGTCTTCCTGTACTTAAGTCGGCATTGTGTCTCTTATACTTATTTCCGATGCAATTTCTGAGCTTCATCGTCAATGGGAAGGTCCTAGGAACACAGTAAACCTGCAGAGGTGCATCTGAATGTAAAACTGGTGACACGGGAAACGCTCAAACATAGACCTTAAGAAGACTCAGTTTTCGTGTACTTAAGTCGGCATTGTGTCTCTTATATTTAATTCTGATGCAATATCTGTGTTTCATCGTCACTGTGAAAGTCCAAGCGATACAGTAAACCTGCAGAGGTTCATCGGAATGTGAAACTGGTGTCACAGGATACGCTCAAAACATAGACAGTAGGAAGACTCAATGTTTCTGTACTTAAGTCGGCATTGTGTCTCTTATATTTAGTTCCGATGCAATTTCTGTGTTTCATCGTCAATGGGAAGATCCAAGGGATAGAGTAAACCTGCAGACGTGCATCGGAATGTAAAACTGGTGACACAGGAAGCACTCAAAACATAGACAGTAGGAAGACTCAGCCTTCCTGTTCTTAAGTCGGCATTGTGTCTCTTATATTTAATTCCGATGCAATTTCTGTTTTTCACCGTCAATGGGAAGGTCCAATGGATACAGTTAACCTGCAGAGGTGCATCGGAATGTAAAATTGGTGACGGAGGAAACGCTCAAAACATAGACAGTAGGAAGACTCAATCTTCCAGTACTTAAGTCGGCATTGTGTATCTTCTATTTAATTCCGATATAATTTCTATGTTTCATCGTCAATGGGAAGATCCAAGGGATACAGTAAACCTGCAGAGGTGCATCGGAATCTAAAACTGGTGATACAGGAAATGCTCAAAACATAGACAGTAGGAAGACTCAGCCTTTCTGTTCTTAAGTCGGCATTGTGTCTCTTATATTTAATTCCGATGCTATTTCTGTGTTTCATCGTCAATGGGAAGGTCCAATGGATACAGTAAAACTGCAGAGGTGCATCGGAATGTAAAACTGGTGACACAGGAAACGCTCAAAACATAGACAGTAGGAAGACTCAGTCTTTCTGTACTTAAGTCGGCATTGTGTCTCTTATATTTAATTCCGATGCAATTTCTGTGTTTCATCGTCACTGTGAAGGTCCAAGGGATACAGTAAACCTGCAGAGGTGCATCGGAATGTAAAACTGGTGACACAGGAATCGCTCAAAACATAGACAGTAGGAAGACTCAGTCTTCCTGTACTTAAGTCATCATTGTGTCTCTTATATTTAATTCCGATGCAATTTCTGTGTTTCATCGTCAATGGGAAGGTCCAAGGGATACAGTAAACCTGCAGAGGTGGATCGGAATGTAATACTGGTGACACAGGAATCGCTGAAAACATAGACAGTAGGAAGACTCAGTCTTCCTGTACTTAAGTCATCATTGTGTCTCTTATATTTAATTCCGATGCAATTTCTGTGTTTCATCGTCAATGGGAAGGTCCAAGGGATACAGTAAACCTGCAGAGGTGCATCGGAATATAAAACTGGTGACACAGGAAGCGGTCAAATCATAGGCCCTAAGAAGACTCAGTTTTCTTGTACTGAAGTCGGCATTGTGTCTCTTATATTTAATTTGATGCAATTTCTGTGTTTCATCGTCACTGTGAAGGTCCAAGGGATACAGTAAAACTGCAGAGGTGCATCAAAATGTAAAACTGATGACACAGGGAACGCTCATAACACAGACAGTAGGAAAACTCAGTCTTCCTGTACCTAAGTCGGCATTGTGTCTCATATATTTAATTCCGATGCAATTTCTGTGTTTCGTCGTCAACGGGAAAGTCCAAGGGATACAGTAAACCTGCAAAGGTGCATTGCAATGTAAAACTGGTGACACAGGAAACGCTCAAAGCATAGACAGTAGGAAGACTCAGTCTTTCTGTACTTAAGTCGGCATTGTGTCTCTTATATTTAATTCCGATGCAATTTCTGTCTTTCATCGTCAATGGGAAGGTCCAAGGGATACAGTATGCCTGCACAGGTGCATCGGAATGTAAAACTGGTGACACAGGAAGCGCTCATAACATAGATCCAAAGAAGACTCAGTTTTCTTGTACTTAAGTCGGCATTGTGTCTTTTATATTTAATTCCGATGCAATTTCTGTGTTTCATCGTCACTGTGAAGGTCCAAGGGATACAGTAAACCTGCAGAGGTGGATCGGAATGTAAAACTGGTGACACAGGAAACGCTCAAAACATAGACAGTAGGAAGACTCAGTCTTTCTGTACTTAAGTCGGCATTGTGTCTCTTATATTTAATTCCGATGCAATTTCTGTGTTTCATCGTCACTGTGAAGGTCCAAGGGATACAGTAAACCTGCAGAGGTGGATCGGAATGTAAAACTGGTGACACAGGAATCGCTCAAAACATAGACAGTAGGAAGACTCAGTCTTCCTGTACTTAATTCATCATTGTGTCTCTTATATTTAATTCCGATGCAATTTCTGTGTTTCAGCGTCAATGGGAAGGTCCAAGGGATACAGTAAACCTGCAGAGGTGGATCGGAATGTAAAACTGGTGACACAGGAATCGCTCAAAACATAGACAGTGGGAAGACTCAGTCTTCCTGTACTTAAGTCATCATTGTGTCTCTTATATTTAATTCCGATGTAATTTCTGTGTTTCATCGTCAATGGGAAGGTCCAAGAGGTACAGTAAAGCTGCAGAGGTGCATCGGAATACAAAACTGGTGACACAGGAAGCGGTCAAATCATAGGCCCTAAGAAGACTCAGTTTTCTTGTACTGAAGTCGGCATTGTGTCTCTTATATTTAATTTGATGCAATTTCTGTGTTTCATCGTAACTGTGAAGGTCCAAGGGATACAGTAAACCTGCAGAGGTGCATCAAAATGTAAAACTGATGACACAGGGAACGCTCATATCACAGACAGTAGGAAAACTCAGTCTTCCTGTACCTATGTCGGCATTGTGTCTCATATATTTAATTCCGATGCAATTTCTGTGTTTCGTCGTCAACGGGAAAGTCCAAGGGATACAGTAAACCTGCAAAGGTGCATTGGAATGTAAAACTGGTGACACAGGAAACGCTCAAAACATAGACAGTAGGAAGACTCAGTCTTTCTGTACTTAAGTCGGCATTGTGTCTCTTATATTTAATTCCGATGCAATTTCTGTTTTTCATCGTCAATGGGAAGGTCCAAGGGATACAGTATACCTGCACAGGTGCATCGGAATGTAAAACTGGTGACACAGGAAGCGCTCATAACATAGATCCTAAGAAGACTCAGTTTTCTTGTACTTAAGTCGGCATTGTGTCTTTTATATTTAATTCCGATGCAATTTCTGTTTTCATCGTCACTGTGAAGGTCCAAGGGATACAGTAAACCTGCAGAGGTGGATCGGAATGTAAAACTGGTGACACAGGAATCGCTCAAAACATAGACAGTAGGAAGACTCAGTCCTCCTGTACTTAAGTCATCATTGTGTCTCTTATATTTAATTCCGATGCAATTTCTGTGTTTCATCGTCACTGAGAAGGTTCAAAGGATACAGTAAACGTGCAGAGGTGCATCGGAATGTAAAACTGGTGACACAGGAAACGCTCAAAACATAGACAGTAGGAAGACTAAGTCTTCCTGTACTTCAGTCGGCATTGTGTCTCTTATATTTCATTCCGTTGCCATTTCTGTGTTTCATCGCCAATGGGAAGGTCCAAGGGATACAGTAAACCTGCAGAGGTGCATCGGAATGTAAAACTGTTGATACAGGACACGTTCAAATCATAGACAGTAGGAAGACTCAGTCTTCCTTTACTTAAGTCGGCATGGTGTCTCTTATATTTAATTCCGATGCAATTTCTGAGCTTCATCGTCAATGGGAAGGTCGAAGGGAAACAGTATACCTTCAGAGGTGGATCGGAATGTAAAACTGGTGACAAGGGAACGCTCAACACATAGACAGTAGGAAGACTCAGTCTTCCTGTACTTAAGTCGGCATTGTGTCTCTTATATATATTTCCGATGCAATTTCTGAGCTTCATCGTCAATGGGAAGGTCCTAGGAACACTGTAATCCTGCAGAGTTGCATCGGAATGTAAAACTGGTTAACGGGAAACGCTCAAAACATAGACCTTAAGAAGACTCAGTTTTCTTGTACTTAAGTCGGCATTGTGTCTTTAATATTTAATTCCGATACAATTTCTGTGTTTCATCGTCACTGTGAAGGTCCAAGGGACACAGTAAACCTGCAGAGGTGGATCGGAATGTAAAACTGGTGACACAGGAATCGCTGAAAACATAGACAGTAGGAAGACTCAGTCTTCCTGTACTTAAGTCAGCATTGTGTCTCTTATATTTAATTCCGATGCAATTTCTGTGTTTCATCGTCAATGGGAAGGTCCAAGGGATACAGTAAACCTGCAGAGGTGCATCGGAATATAAAACTGGTGACACAGGAAGCGGTCAAATCATAGGCCCTAAGAAGACTCAGTTTTCTTGTACTGAAGTCGGCATTGTGTCTCTTATATTTAATTTGATGCAATTTCTGTGTTTCATCGTCACTGTGAAGGTCCAAGGGATACAGTAAACCTGCAGAGGTGCATCAAAATGTAAAACTGATGACACAGGGAACGCTCATAACACAGACAGTAGGAAAACTCAGTCTTCCTGTACCTAAGTTGGCATTGTGTCTCATATATTTAATTCCGATGCAATTTCTGTGTTTCGTCGTCAACGGGAAAGTCCAAGGGATACAGTAAACCTGCAAAGGTGCATTGCAATGTAAAACTGGTGACACAGGAAACGCTCAAAGCATAGACAGTAGGAAGACTCAGGCTTTCTGTACTTAAGTCGGCATTGTGTCTCTTATATTTAATTCCGATGCAATTTCTGTGTTTCATCGTCAATGGGAAGGTCCAAGGGATACAGTATGCCTGCACAGGTGCATCGGAATGTAAAACTGGTGACACAGGAAGCGCTCATAACATAGATCCAAAGAAGACTCAGTTTTCTTGTACTTAAGTCGGCATTGTGTCTTTTATATTTAATTCCGATGCAATTTCTGTGTTTCATCGTCACTGTGAAGGTCCAAGGGATACAGTAAACCTGCAGAGGTGGATCGGAATGTAAAACTGGTGACACAGGAAACGCTCAAAACATAGACAGTAGGAAGACTCAGTCTTTCTGTACTTAAGTCGGCATTGTGTCTCTTATATTTAATTCCGATGCAATTTCTGTGTTTCATCGTCACTGTGAAGGTCCAAGGGATACAGTAAACCTGCAGAGGTGGATCGGAATGTAAAACTGGTGACACAGGAATCGCTCAAAACATAGACAGTAGGAAGACTCAGTCTTCCTGTACTTAATTCATCATTGTGTCTCTTATATTTAATTCCGATGCAATTTCTGTGTTTCATCGTCAATGGGAAGGTCCAAGGGATACAGTAAACCTGCAGAGGTGGATCGGAATGTAAAACTGGTGACACAGGAATCGCTCAAAACATAGACAGTGGGAAGACTCAGTCTTCCTGTACTTAAGTCATCATTGTGTCTCTTATATTTAATTCCGATATAATTTCTGTGTTTCATCGTCAATGGGAAGGTCCAAGGGATACAGTAAACCTGCAGAGGTGCATCGGAATATAAAACTGGTGACACAGGAAGCGGTCAAATCATAGGCCCTAAGAAGACTCAGTTTTCTTGTACTGAAGTCGGCATTGTGTCTCTTATATTTAATTTGATGCAATTTCTGTGTTTCATCGTCACTGTGAAGGTCCAAGGGATACAGTAAACCTGCAGAGGTGCATCAAAATGTAAAACTGATGACACAGGGAACGCTCATATCACAGACAGTAGGAAAACTCAGTCTTCCTGTACCTATGTCGGCATTGTGTCTCATATATTTAATTCCGATGCAATTTCTGTGTTTCGTCGTCAACGGGAAAGTCCAAGGGATACAGTAAACCTGCAAAGGTGCATTGGAATGTAAAACTGGTGACACAGGAGACGCTCAAAACATAGACAGTAGGAAGACTCAGTCTTTCTGTACTTAAGTCGGCATTGTGTCTCTTATATTTAATTCCGATGCAATTTCTGTTTTTCATCGTCAATGGGAAGGTCCAAGGGATACAGTATGCCTGCACAGGTGCATCGGAATGTAAAACTGGTGACACAGGAAGCGCTCATAACATAGATCCTAAGAAGACTCAGTTTTCTTGTACTTAAGTCGGCATTGTGTCTTTTATATTTAATTCCGATGCAATTTCTGTTTTCATCGTCACTGTGAAGGTCCAAGGGATACAGTAAACCTGCAGAGGTGGATCGGAATGTAAAACTGGTGACACAGGAATCGCTCAAAACATAGACAGTAGGAAGACTCAGTCCTCCTGTACTTAAGTCATCATTGTGTCTCTTATATTTAATTCCGATGCAATTTATGTGTTTCATCGTCACTGAGATGGTTCAAAGGATACAGTAAACGTGCAGAGGTGCATCGGAATGTAAAACTGGTGACACAGGAAACGCTCAAAACATAGACAGTAGGAAGACTAAGTCTTCCTGTACTTCAGTCGGCATTGTGTCTCTTATATTTCATTCCGTTGCCATTTCTGTGTTTCATCGCCAATGGGAAGGTCCAAGGGATACAGTAAACCTGCAGAGGTGCATCGGAATGTAAAACTGTTGATACAGGACACGTTCAAATCATAGACAGTTGGAAGACTCAGTCTTCCTTTACTTAAGTCGGCATGGTGTCTCTTATATTTAATTCCGATGCAATTTCTGAGCTTCATCGTCAATGGGAAGGTCGAAGGGAAACAGTATACCTGCAGAGGTGGATCGGAATGTAAAACTGGTGACAAGGGAACGCTCAACACATAGACAGTAGGAAGACTCAGTCTTCCTGTACTTAAGTCGGCATTGTGTCTCTTATATATATTTCCGATGCAATTTCTGAGCTTCATCGTCAATGGGAAGGTCCTAGGAACACTGTAAACCTGCAGAGTTGCATCGGAATGTAAAACTGGTTAACGGGAAACGCTCAAAACATAGACCTTAAGAAGACTCAGTTTTCTTGTACTTAAGTCGGCATTGTGTCTTTAATATTTAATTCCGATGCAATTTCTGTGTTTCATCGTCACTGTGAAGGTCCAAGGGACACAGTAAACCTGCAGAGGTGGATCGGAATGTAAAACTGGTGACACAGGAATCGCTCAAAACATAGACAGTAGGAAGACTCAGTCTTCCTGTACTTAGGTCATCATTGTGTCTCTTATATTTAATTCCGATGCAATTTCTGTGTTTCATCGTCACTGAGAAGGTTCAAGGGATACAGTAAACGTGCAGAGGAGCATCGGAATGTATAACTGGTGACACAGGAAACGCTCAAAACATAGACAGTAGGAAGACTCAGTCTTCCTGTACTTCAGTCGGCATTGTGTCTCTTATATTTAATTCCGATGCCATTTCTGTGTTTCATCGCCAACGGGAAGGTCCAAAGGATACAGTAAACCTGCAGAGGTGCATCAGAATGTAAAACTGGCGATACAGGACACGCTCAAATCATAGACAGTAGGAAGACTCAGTCTTCCTTTACTTAAGTCGGCATGGTGTCTCTTATATTTAATGCCGATGCAATTTCTGAGCTTCATCGTCAATGGGAAGGTCGAAGGGAAACAGTATACCTGCAGAGGTGGATCGGAATGTAAAACTGGTGACAAGGGAACGCTCAACACATAGACAGTAGGAAGACTCAGTCTTCCTGTACTTAAGTCGGCATTGTGCCTCTTATATTTATTTCCGATGCAATTTCTGAGCTTCATCGTCAATGGGAAGGTCGTAGGAACACAGTAAACCTGCAGAAGTGCATCGGAATGTAAAACTGGTGACACGGGAAACGCTCAAAACGTAGACCTTAAGAAGACTCAGTTTTCTTGTACTTATGTCGGCATTGTGTCTCTTATATTTAGTTCCGATGCAATATCTGTGTTTCATCGTCACTGTGAAAGCCAAAGGGATACAGTAAACCTGCAGTGGTTCATCGGAATGTGAAACTGGTGACACAGGAAACGCTCAAAACATAGACAGTAGGAAGACTCCATGTTTTTGTACTTAAGTCGGCATTGTGTCTCTTATATTTAGTTCCGATGCAATTTCTGTGTTTCACCGTCAATGGGAAGATCCAAGGGATACAGTAAACCTACATAGGTGCATCGGAATGTAAGACTGGTGACACAGGAAATGCTCAAAACATAGACAGTAGGAAGACTCAGCCTTCCTGTTCTTAAGTCGGCATTGTGTCTCTTATATTTAATTCCGATCCTATTTCTGTGTTTCATCGTCAATGGGAAGGTCCAATGGATTCAGTAAAACTGCAGGGGTGCATCGGAATGTAAAACTGGTGACACAGGAAACGATCAAACGATAGACAGTAGGAATACTCAGTCTTCCTGTACTTAAGTCGGCATTGTGTCTCTTATATTTAATTCCGATGTAATTTCTGTGTTTCATCGTCAATGGGAAGGTCCAATGGACACAGTAAACCTGCAGAGGTGCATCGGAATGTCAAACTGATGACACAGGAAACGCTCAAAACATTGACAGTAGGAAGACTCAATCTTCCTGTACTTAAGTCACCATTGTGTCTCTTATATTTAATTCCGATGCAATTTCTGTGTTTCACCGTCACTGTGAAGGTCCTAGGGATACAATAAACCTTCAGAGGGGCATCGGAATGTATACCTGGTGACACAGGAAACGCTCAAAACATAGACAGTAGGAAGACTCAGTCTTCCTGTACTTCATTCGGCATTGTGTCTGTGGTGTCACCGCTAGACACCACACTTGCTAGGTGGTAACTTAAATCGGCCGCGGTCCTGTAGTACATGTCGGACCCGCGTGTCGCCACTGTGTAATCGCAATCCTAGCGCCACCACATGGCAGGTCACAATACACGGACTAGACCTCGCCCCAGTTGTACGGACGACATAGCTTGCGACCAGACCTACCAAGTCTTCCTCTCATTTGCCGAGAGACTGATAGAATAGCCTTCAGCTTATTCCATAGCTACTACCTAGCAAGGCGCCATTTGTATCAGTGCTTATAGCTTACTACTATTCAAGAGATGTATTCCAACAAGAGAATAAAGTTAAGTATATTATTCCAGCTACGTACTTTTCTTCTTATTCATTAATAAGTCTCATGTTCCAGTACTTCACGCCCGTCTGCGTTAGTTTAGCGTGCACTTTCAGCCACTTCGATCTACAAGGTGTTGGCCCAGCTGCCGACACATCAGTGTCTCTTATATTTAAGTCCGATGCCATTTCTGTGTTTCATCGCCAATGGGAAGGTCCAAGGGATACAGTAAACCTGCAGAGTTGCATCGGAATGTAAAACTGATGACACAGGAAACGCTCAAAACATAGACAGTAGGAAGACTCAGTCATCCTGTACTTAAGTCGGCATTGTGTCTCTTATATTTAATTCCGATGCAATTTCTGTGTTTCATCGTCAATGCGAAGATCCAAGGGATACAGTAAACCTGCAGAGGTGCATCGGAATGTAAAACTGGTGACACAGGAAACGCTCAAATCATAGACAGTAGGAAGACTCAGCCTTCCTGTTCTTAAGTCGGCATTGTGTCTCTTATATTTAATTCCGATGCTATTTCTGTGTTTCATTGTCAATGGGAAGTTCCAAGGGATACAGTAAACCTGCAAAGGTTCATCGGAATGTAAAATTGATGACGCAGGAAACGCTCAAAACATAGGCAGTAGGAAGACTCAATCTTCCAGTACTTATGTCGGCATTGTGTCTCTTCTATTTAATTCCGATGCAATTTCTGTGTTTCATCCTCAATGGGAAGATCCAAGGGATACAGTAAACCTGCAGAGGTGCATCGGAGTGTATAACTGGTGACAAGGGAAATGCTCAAAACATAGACAGTAGGAAGACTCAGCCTTCCTGTTCTTAAGTTGGCATTGAGTCTCTCATGTTTAATTCCGATGCTATTTCTGTATTTCATCGTCAATGGGAAGGTCCAATGGATACAGTAAAACTGCAGAGGTGCATCGGAATGTAAAACTGGTGACACAGGAAACGATCATAGCATAGACAGTAAGAATACTCAGGCTTCCTGTACTTAAGTCGGCATTGTGTCTCTTACATTTAAATCCGATGAAATTTCTGTGTTTCGTCGTCAATGGGAAGGTCCAAGGGATACAGTAAACCTGCAGAGGTGCATCGGAATGTAAAACTGGTGACACATTAAGCGGTCAAACATAGGCCCTAAGAAGACTCAGTTTTCTTGTACTGAAGACGGCGTTGTGTCTCTTATATTAAAATTTGATGCAATTTCTGTGTTTCGTCGTCAATGGGAAGGTCCAAGGGATACAGTAAACCTGCAGAGGTGCATCGGAATGTAAAACTGATGTCACAGGCAACGCTCAAAACATAGACTGTAGGAAGACTCAGTCTTTCTGTACCTAAGTCACCATTGTGTCTCTTATATTTAATTCCGATGCAATTTCTGTGTTTCATCGTCACTGTGAAGCTCCAAGGGATACAGTAAACCTTCAGAGGTGCATCGGAATGTAAAACTGGTGACACAGGAAACGCTCAAAACATAGACAGTAGGAAGACTCAGACTTCCTGTACTTCAGTCGGCATTGTGTCTCTTATATTTAATTCCGATGCCATTTCTGTGTTTCATTGCCAGTCGGAAGGTCCAATGGATACAGTAAACTTGCAGAGGTTCATCGGAATGTAAAACTGGTGACACAGGACACGCTCAAAACACAGACAGTAGGAAGACAGTCTTCCTATACCTAAGTCGGCATGGTGTCTCTTAAATTAAATCCGATGCAATATCTGTGTTTCATCGTCAATGGGAACGTCCAATGGATACAGTAAACCTGCAGAGGAGCATCGGAATGTAATACTGGTGACACAGGAAACGCTCAAAACATAGACAGTAGGAAGACACAGTCTTCCTGTACTTAAGTCGGCATTGTGTCTCTTATACTTAATTCCGACGCTATTTCTGTGTTTCATCGTCAATGGGAAGGTCCAAGGGATACAGTAAACCTGCAGAGGTGCATCGTAATGTAATACTGATGACACAGGAAACGCTCAAAACATAGACAGTAGGAAGACTCAGTCTTCCTGTAATATGTCGGCAGCATTGTGTCTCTTATATTTAATTCCGATGTAATTTCTGTGTTTCATCGTCAATGGGAAGGTCGAAGGGAAACAGCATACCTGCAGAGGTGCATCGGAATGTAATACTGGTGACAAGGGAAACGCTCAAAACATAGACAGTAGGAAGACACAGTCTTTCTGTACTTAAGTCGGCATTGTGTCTCTTATATTTAATTCCGATGCAATTTCTGAGTTTCATCGTCAATGGGAAGGTCCAAGGGATACGGTAACCCTACAGAGGTGCATCGGAATGTAACACTGGTGACAAGGGAAACGCTCAAAAATAGACAGTAGGCAGACTCAGTCTTCCTGTACTTAAGTCGGCATTGTGTCTCTTATATTTATTTCAGATGCAATTTCTGAGCATCATCGTCAATGGGAAGGTCCTAGGAACACAGTAAACCTGCAGAAGTGCATCGGAATGTAAAACTGGTGACACGGGAAACGCTCAAAATATAGACCTTAAGAAGACTCAGTTTTCTTGTACTTAAGTCGGCATTGTGTCTCTTATATTTAATTCCGATGCAATATCTGTGTTTCATCGTCACTGTGAAAGTCCAAGGGATACAGTAAACCTACAGAGGTTCATCGGAATGTGAAACTGGTGACACAGGACACGCTCAAAACATAGACAGTAGGAAGACAGTCTTCCTATACTTAAGTCGGCATGGTGTCTCTTGTATTTAATTCCGAAGCAATTTCTGTGTTTCATCGTCAATGGGAAGATCCAATGGATACAGTAAAACTGCAGAGCTGCATCGGAATGTAAAACTGGTGACTCATGAAACGCTAAAAACATAGACCGTAAGAAGACTCAGTTTTTATGTACTTAAGTCGGCGTTGTGTCTCTTATATTTACTTCCGATGCAATTTCTGTGTTTCATCGTCATTGGGAAGGTCCAAGGGATACAGTAAACCTACAAAGGTGCATCGGAATGTAAAACTGGTGACACAGGAAACGCTCAAAACATAGACATTAGAAAGACACACTCTTCCTGTACTTAACTCGACATTGTGTCTATTATATTTAATTCCGATGCAATTTCTGTGTTTCGTCGTCAACGCGAAAGTCCAAGGGATACAGTAAACCTGCAGAGGTGCATTGGAATGTAAAACTGGTGACACAGGAAACGCTCAAAACATTGACAGTAGGAAGACTCAGTCTTTCTGTACTTAAGTCGGCATTGTGTCTCTTATATGTAATTCCGATGGAATTTCTGTGTTTCATCGTCAATGGGAAGGTCCAAGGGATACAGTATGCCTGCAGAGGTACATCGGAATGTAAAACTGGTTACAGAGGAAGCGCTCATAACATAGACCCTAAGAAGACTCAGTTTTCTTGTACTTAAGTCGGCATTGTGTCTTTTATATTTAATTAGGATGCAATTTCTGTGTTTCATCGTCACTGTGAAGGTCCAAGGGATACAGTAAACCTGCAGAGGTGCATCGGAATGTAAAACTGATGACACAGGAAACGCTCAAAACATAGACAGTAGGAAGACGCAGTGTTCCTGTACTTATGTCTCCATTGTGTCTCTTATAATTAATTCCGATGCAATTTCTGTGGTTCATCGTCACTGTGAAGGTACAAGGGATACAGTAAACCTTCAGAGGTGCAACGGAATGTAAAACTGGTGACACAGGAAACGCTCAAAACATAGACAGTAGGAAGACTCAGTCTTCCTGTACTTCTGTCGGCACTGTGTCTCTTCTATTTAATTCCGAAGCAATTTCTGTGTTTCATCGTTAATGGGAATGACGAAGGGAAACAGTATACCTGCAGAGGTGCATCGGAATATAAAACTGGTGACACAGGAGACGCTCAAAGCATAGACAGTAGGAAGACTCAGTCTTCCTGTACTTAAGTTGGCAATGTGTCTCTTATATTTAATTCCGATGCAATTTCTGTGTTTCATCGTCACTGTGAAGGTCCAAGGGATACAGTAAACTGCAGAGGTGCATCGGAATGTAAAACTGGTGACGCAGGAATCGCTCAAAACATAGACAGTAGGAAGACTCAATGTTCCTGTACTTAATGCGGCATTGTGTCTCTTATATTAAATTCCGATGCAATTTCTGTGTTTCATCGTCAATGCGAAGATCCGAGGGATACAGTAAACCTGCAGAGATGCATCGGAATGTAAAACTGGTGACACAGGGAACGCTCAAAACATAGACAGTAGGAAGACTCAGCCTTCCTGTTCTTAAGTCGGCATTGGGTTTCTTATATTTAATTCCGATGCTATTTCTGTGTTTCATCGTCAATTGGAAGGTCCAGTGGATACAGTAAACCTGCAAAGGTGCATCGGAATGTAAAACTGGTTACGCAGGAAACGCTCAAAACATAGGCAGTAGGAAGACTCAATCTTCCTGTACTTAAGTCGGCATTGTGTCTCTTATTTTTAATTCCGATGCAATTTCTCTGTTTCATCGTCAATGGGAAGATCCAAGGGATACAGTAAACCTGCAGAATTGCATCGGAATGTAAAACTGGTGACACAGGAAATGCTCAAATCATAGACAGTAGGAAGACTCAGCCTTCCTGTTCGTAAGTCGGCATTGTGTCTCTTATATTTAATTCCGATGTTATTTCTGTGTTTCATCGTCAATGGGAAAGTCCAACGAATACAGTAAACCTGCAGAGGTGCTTCGGAATGTAAAACTGGTGACGCAGGAATCGCTCCTAACATAGACAGTAGCAAGACTCAATGTTCCTGTACTTAAGTCGGCATTGTGTCTCTTATATTTAATTCCGATGCAATTTCTGTGTTTCATCGTCAATGCGAAGATCCAAGGGATACAGTAAACCTGCAGAGGTGTATCGGAATGTAAAACTGGTGACACAGAAAACGCTCAAAACATAGACAGTAGGAAGACTCAGTCTTGCTGTACTTATGTCGGCAGCATTGTGTCTCTTATATTTAATTCCGATGCAATTTCTGTGTTTCATCGTCAATGGGAAGGTCGAATGGGATCAGTATACCTGCAGAGGTGCAACAGAATGTAAAACTGGTGACAAGGGAAACGCTCAAAACGTAGACAGTAGGAAGACTCAGTGTTTCTGTACTTAAGTCGGCATTGTGTCTCTTATATTTAATTCCGATGCAATTTCTGTGTTTCATCGTCAATGGGGAGGTCCAAAGGATACAGTAACCCTACAGAGGTGCATCGGAATGAAAAACTGGTGACACAGGAAGCGCTCATAACATAGAGCCTAAGAAGACTCAGTTTTCTTGTACTTAAATCGGCATTGTGTCTTATATATTTAATTTCGATGCAATTTCTCTGTTTCATCGTCAATGGCAAGGTCCAATGGATACAGTAAACCTCCAGAGGTGCATCGGAATATAAAACTGTTGACGCAGGAAACGCTCAAAACATAGACAGCAGGAAGACTCAATGTTCCTGTACTTAGGTCGGCATTGTGTCTCTTCTACGTAATTCAGATGCAATTTCTGTGTTTCATCGTCAATGCGAAGATCCAAGGGATACAGTAAACCTGCAGAGGTGCATTGGAATGTAAAACTGGTGACACAGGAAACGCTCAAAACATTGACAGTAGGAAGACTCAGACTTCCTAATCTTAAGTCGGCATTGTGTCTCTTATATTTAATTACGATGCTATTTCTGTGTTTCAGCGTCAATGGTAAGGTCCAATGGATACAGTAAACCTGCAGAGGTGCATCGGAATGTAATACTGGTGACACAGGGAACGCACTAAACATAGACAGTAGAAAGACACACTCTTCCTGTACCTATGTCGACATTGTGTCTCTTATATTTAATTCCGATGCAATTTCTGTGTTTCAACGTCAATGGGAAAGTCCAAGGGATACAGTAACCCAACAGAGGTGCATCGGAATGTAAAACTGGTGACACAGGAAGCGCTAATAACATAGACAGTAGGAAGAATCAGTCTCACTGTACTTAAGTCGGCATTGTGTCTCTTATATTTAATATGATGTGATTTCTGTGTTTCACCGTCACTGTGAAGGTCCAAGGGATACAGTAAACCTGCAGAGGTGCATCGGAATGTAAAACTGGTGTTACAGAAAACGCTCAAAACATAGACCGTAAGAAGATTCATTTTTCTTGTACTTAAGTCGGCGTTGTGTCTCTTATATTTAATTCCGATGCAATTTCTGTGTTTCATCGTCAATGGGAAAGTCCAATGGATACAGTAAACCTGCAGAGGTGCATCGGAATGTAATACTGGTGACACAGGAAAGGCTAAAAACATAGACAGTAGGAAGACTCAGTCTTCCTTTACCTAAGTCGGCATGGTGTCTCTTATATTTAATTCCGATGTGTTTTTCTGTGTTTCATAGTCAATGGAAAGTCCAATGGATACAGTAAACCAGCGGAGATGCATCGGAATGTAATACTGGTGACACAGGAAACGCTCAAAACATAGACAATAGAAAGACACACTCTTCCTGTACTTAAGTCGACATTGTGTCTCTTCTATTTAATTCCGATGCATTTTCTGTGTTTCATCGTCATTGGGAATGTCGAAGGGAAACAGTATACCTTCAGAGGTGCATCGGAATGTAAAACTTGTGACACAGGAGACGCTCAAAGCATAGACAGTAGGAAGACTCAGTCTACCTGTACTTAAGTCGGCATTGTGTCTCTTATTTTTAATTCTGATGCAATTTCTCTGTTTCATCGTCAATGGGAAGATCCAAGGGATACAGTAAACCTGCAGAGGTGCATCAGAATGTAAAACTGGTGACACAGGTATTGCTCAAAACATAGACAGTAGGAAGACTCAGCCTTCCTGTTCTTAAGTCGGCATTGTGTCTCATATATATAGTTCCGATGCTATTTCTGTGTTTCATCGTCAATGGGAAGGTCCAATGGATACAGTAACCCTACAGAGGTGCATCGGAATGCAAAACTGGTGAGACAGGGAGCGCTCATAACATAGACCCTATGAAGACTCAGTTTCCTTGTAATTAAATCGGCATTGTGTCTCTTATATTTAATTTGATGCAATTTCTGTGTTTCACCGTCAGTGTGAAGGTCCAAGAGATACAGTAAACCTGCAGAGATGCATCAGAATGTAAAACTGGTGACACAGGAAACGCACAAATCATAGACAGTAGGAAGACTCATTCTTCCTGTTCTTAAGTCGGCATTGTGTCTCTTATATTTAATTCCGATGCTATTTCTGTGTTTCATCGTCAATTGGAAGGTCCAGTGGATACAGTAAACCTGCAGAGGTGCGTCGGAATGTAAAATTGGTGACGCAGGAAACGCTCAAAACATAGACAGTAGGAAGACTCAATCATCCTTTACTTAAGTCGGCATTGTGTCTCTTATTTTTAATTCCGATGCAATTTCTCTGTTTCATCGTCAATGGGAAGATCCAAGGGATACAGTAAACCTGCAGAGGTGCATCGGAATGTAAAACTGGTGACACAGGAAACCCTCAAAACATTGACAGTAGGAAGACTCAGCATTCCTGTTCTTAAGTCGGCATTGTGTCTCTTATATTTAATTACGATGCTACTTCTGTGTTTCATCGTCAATGGGAAGGTCCAATGGATACAGTAAACCTGCAGAGGTGCTTCGGAATGTAAAACTTGTGACGCAGGAATCGCTCATAACATAGACAGTAGCAAGACTCAATGTTCCTGTACTTAATGCGGCATTGTGTCTCTTACACTAAATTCCGATGCAATTTCTGTGTTTCATCGTCAATGCGAAGATCCAAGGGATACAGTAAACCTGCAGAGGTGTATCGGAATGTAAAACTGGTGACACAGGAAACGCTCAAAACATAGACAGTAGGAAGACTCAGCATTTTTGTTCTTAAGTCGGCATTGTGTCTCTTATATTTAATTCCGATGCTATTTCTGTGTTTCATCGTCAATGGGAAGGTCCAACGGATACAGTAAAACTGCAGAGGCGCATCGGAATGTAAAACTGGTGACACAGGAAGCGGTCAAAACATAGACCCTAAGAAAGTTTTCTTGTACTGAAGTCGGCATTGTGTCTCTTATATTTAATTTGATGCAATTTCTGTGTTTCATCGTCACTGTGAAGGTCCAAGGGATACAGTAATCTGCAGAGGTGCATCAAAATGTAAAACTGATGACACAGGAAACGCTCAAAACATAGAGAGTAGGAATACTCAGTCTTCCTGTACCTAAGTCGGCATTGTTTCTCTGATATTTAATTCCGATGCAATTTCTGTGTTTCGTCGTCACTGTGAAGGTCCAATAGATACAGTAAACCTGCAGAGGTGCATCGGAATGTAAAACTGGTGACACAAGAAACGCCCAGAACATAGACAATAGAAAGACACACTCTTCCTGTACTTAAGTCGGCATTTTGTCCCTTACACCTAATTCCGATGCAGTTTTTGTGTTTCATCGTCAATGGGAAGGTCGAATGGATACAGTAAACCTGCAGAGGTGCATCGCAATGTAAAACTGATGACACAGGAAACGCTCAAAACATAGACAGTAGGAAGACTCAGTCTTGCTGTACTTATGTCGGCAGCATTGTGACTCTTATATTTTATTCCGATGCAATTTCTGTGTTTCATCGTCAATGGGAAGGTCGAATGGGATCAGTATACCTGCAGAGGTGCAACAGAATGTAAAACTGGTGACAAGGGAAACGCTCAAAACGTAGACAGTAGGAAGACTCAGTGTTTCTGTACTTAAGTCGGCATTGTGTCTCTTATATTTAATTCCGATGCTATTTCTGTGTTTCATCGTCAATTGGAAGGTCCAGTGGATACAGTAAACCTGCAGAGGTGCGTCGGAATGTAAAATTGGTGACGCAGGAAACGCTCAAAACATAGACAGTAGGAAGACTCAATCATCCTGTACTTAAGTCGGCATTGTGTCTCTTATTTTTAATTCCGATGCAATTTCTCTGTTTCATCGTCAATGGGAAGATCCAAGGGATACAGTAAACCTGCAGAGGTGCATCGGAATGTAAAACTGGTGACACAGGAAACCCTCAAAACATTGACAGTAGGAAGACTCAGCATTCCTGTTCTTAAGTCGGCATTGTGTCTCTTATATTTAATTACGATGCTATTTCTGTGTTTCATCGTCAATGGGAAGGTCCAATGGATACAGTAACCCTACAGAGGTGCATCGGAATGCAAAACTGGTGACACAGGGAGCGCTCATAACATAGACCCTAAGAAGACTCAGTTTCCTTGTAATTAAATCGGCATTGTGTCTCTTATATTTAATTTGAAGCAATTTCTGTGTTTCACCGTCACTGCGAAGGTAGAAAGGGATACAGTAAACCTGCAGAGGTGCATCAAAATGTAAAACTGATGACACAGGAAACGCTAAAAGCATAGACAGTCGGAAGACTTAGTCTCCCTGTACCTAAGCCGGCATTGTGTCTCTTATATTTAATTCCGATGCAATTTCTGTGTTTCATCGTCACTGTGAAGATCCAAGGGAGACAGTAAACCTGCAGACGTGCATCAAAATGTAAAACAGATGACAGGAAATGCTCAAAACTTAGACAGTAGGAAGACTCAGTCTTCCTGTACCTAAATCGGCATTGTGTCTCTTATATTTAATTCCGATGCAATTTCTGCGTTTCATCGTCAATGGGAAGGTCAAATGGATACAGTAAACCTGCAGAGGTGCATTGGAATGTAAAACTGGTGACAAAGGAAACGCTCAAATCATACATCGAAAGATGACTCAGTTTTCTTGTACTTAAGTCGGCGTTGTGTCGCTTATATTTAATTCCGATGCAATTTCTGTGTTTCATCGTCAATGGGAAGGTCCAATTGATACAGTAAACCAGCAGAGGTGCATCGGAATGTAATACTGGTGACACAGGAAAGGCTCAAAACATAGACAGTAGGAAGACTCAGTCTTCCTGTACTTAAGTTGGCATTGTGTCTCTTATACTTAATTCCGATGCTGTTTCTGTGTTTCATCGTCAATGGGAAGGTCCAAGGGGTACAGTATGCCTGCAGAGGTGCATCGGAATGTAAAACGGGTTACACAGGAAGCGCTCATAACATAGACCCTAAGAAGACTCAGTTCTCTTGTACTTAAGTCGGCATTGTGTCTTTTATATTTATGTCCGATGCAATTTCTGTGGTTCATCGTCACTGTGAAGGTACAAGGGATACAGTAAACCTTCAGAGGTGCAACGGAATGTAAAACTGGTGACAGAGGAAAAGCTCAAAACATAGACAGTAGGAAGACTCAGTCTTCATGTACTTCAGTCGGCATTGTGTCTCTTATATTTAATTCCGATGCAATTTCTGTGTTTCATCGTCACTGTGAAGATCCAAGGGAGACAGTAAACCTGCAGACGTGCATCAAAATGTAAAACAGATGACAGGAAATGCTCAAAACTTAGACAGTAGGAAGACTCTGTCTTCCTGTACCTAAATCGGCATTGTGTCTCTTATATTTAATTCCGATGCAATTTCTGCGTTTCATCGTCAATGGGAAGGTCAAATGGATACAGTAAACCCACAGAGGTGCATTGGAATGTAAAACTGGTGACAAAGGAAACGCTCAAATCATACATCGAAAGATGACTCAGTTTTCTTGTACTTAAGTCGGTGTTGTGTCGCTTATATTTAATTCCGATGCAATTTCTGTGTTTCATCGTCAATGGGAAGGTCCAATTGATACAGTAAACCAGCAGAGGTGCATCGGAATGTAATACTGGTGACACAGGAAAGGCTCAAAACATAGACAGTAATAAGACTCAGTCTTCCTGTACTTAAGTCGGCATTGTGTCTCTTATACTTAATTCCGATGCTGTTTCTGTGTTTCATCGTCAATGGGAAGGTCCAAGGGATACAGTAAACCTGCAGAGGTGCATCGGAATGTAAAACTGATGACACAGGAAACGCTCAGAACATAGACAATAGAAAGACACACTCTTCCTGTACTTAACTCGACATTGTGTCTATTATATTTAATTCCGATGCAATTTCTGTGTTTCGTCGTCAACGCGAAAGTCCAAGGGATACAGTAAACCTGCAGAGGTGCATTGGAATGTAAAACTGGTGACACAGGAAACGCTCAAAACATTGACAGTAGGAATACTCAGTCTTTCTGTACTTAAGTCGGCATTGAGTCTCTTATATTTAATTCCGATGCAATTTCTGTGTTTCATCGTCAATGGGAAGGTCCAAGGGATACAGTATGCCTGCAGAGGTGCATCGGAATGTAAAACGGGTTACACAGGAAGCGCTCATAACGTAGACCCTAAGAAGACTCAGTTTTCTTGTACTTAAGTCGGCATTGTGTCTTTTATATTTAATTCCGATGCAATTTCTGTGGTTCATCGTCACTGTGAAGGTACAAGGGATACAGTAAACCTTCAGAGGTGCAACGGAATGTAAAACTGGTGACACAGGAAACGCTCAAAACATAGACAGTAGGAAGACTCAGTCTTCATGTACTTCAGTCGGCATTGTGTCTCTTCTATTTAATTCCGATGCAATTTCTGTGTTTCATCGTCAATGGGAGTGTCGAAGGGAAACAGTATACCTGCAGAGGTGCATCGGAATGTAAAACTGGTGACTCAGGAGACGCTTAAAGCATAGACAGTATTAAGACTCAGTCTTCCTGTACTTAAGTCGGCATTGTGTCTCTTATTTTTATTTCCGATGCAATTTCTCTGTTTCATCGTCAATGGGAACATCCAAGGGATACAGTAAACCTGCAGAGGTGCATCGGAATGTAAAACTGGTGACACAGGAAATGCTCAAAACATAGACAGTAGGAAGACTCAGCCATCCTGTTCGTAAGTCGGCATTGTGTCTCTTATATTTAATTCCGATGCTATTTCTGTGTTTCATCGTCAATGGGAAGGTCCAATGGATACAGTAAACCTGCAGAGGTGCTTCGGAATGTAAAACTTGTGACGCAGGAATCGCTCATAACATAGACAGTAGGAAGACTCAATGTTCCTGTACTTAATGCGGCATTGTGTCTCTTATACTAAATTCCGATGCAATTTCTGTGTTTCATCGTCAATGCGAAGATCCAAGGGATACAGTAAACCTGCAGAGGTGTATCGGAATGTAAAACTGGTGACACAGGAAACGCTCAAAACATAGACAGTAGGAAGACTCAGCATTTTTGTTCTTAAGTCGGCATTGTGTCTCTTATATTTAATTCCGATGCTATTTCTGTGTTTCATCGTCAATGGGAAGGTCCAACGGATACAGTAAAACTGCAGAGGCGCATCGGAATGTAAAACTGGTGACACAGGAAGCGGTCAAAACATAGACCCTAAGAAAGTTTTCTTGTACTGAAGTCGGCATTGTGTCTCTTATATTTAATTTGATGCAATTTCTGTGTTTCATCGTCACTGTGAAGGTCCAAGGGATACAGTAATCTGCAGAGGTGCATCAAAATGTAAAACTGATGACACAGGAAACGCTCAAAACATAGAGAGTAGGAATACTCAGTCTTCCTGTACCTAAGTCGGCATTGTTTCTCTCATATTTAATTCCGATGCAATTTCTGTGTTTCGTCGTCACTGTGAAGGTCCAATAGATACAGTAAACCTGCAGAGGTGCATCGGAATGTAAAACTGGTGACACAAGAAACGCTCAGAACATAGACAATAGAAAGACACACTCTTCCTGTACTTAAGTCGGCATTTTGTCCCTTACACCTAAATCCGATGCAGTTTTTGTGTTTCATCGTCAATGGGAAGGTCGAATGGATACAGTAAACCTGCAGAGGTGCATCGCAATGTGAAACTGATGACACAGGAAACGCTCAAAACATAGACAGTAGGAAGACTCAGTCTTGCTGTACTTATGTCGGCAGCATTGTGACTCTTATATTTTATTCCGATGCAATTTCTGTGTTTCATCGTCAATGGGAAGGTCGAATGGGATCAGTATACCTGCAGAGGTGCAACAGAATGTAAAACTGGTGACAAGGGAAACGCTCAAAACGTAGACAGTAGGAAGACTCAGTGTTTCTGTACTTAAGTCGGCATTGTGTCTCTTATATTTAATTCCGATGCAATTTCTGTGTTTCATCGTCAATGGGGAGGTCCAAGGAATACAGTAACCCTACAGAGGTGCATCGGAATGTAAAACTGGTGACACAGGAAGCGCTCATAACATAGAGCCTAAGAAGACTCAGTTTTCTTGTACTTAAATCGGCATTGTGTCTTTTATATTTAATTTCGATGCTATTTCTCTGTTTCATCGTCAATGGCAAGGTCCAATGGATACAGTAAACCTCCAGAGGTGCATCGGAATATAAAACTGTTGACGCAGGAAACGCTCAAAACATAGACAGCAGGAAGACTCAATGTTCCTGTACTTAAGTCGGCATTGTGTCTCTTCTACGTAATTCAGATGCAATTTCTGTGTTTCATCGTCAATGCGAAGATCCAAGGGATACAGTAAACCTGCAGAGGTGCATCGGAATGTAAAACTGGTGACACAGGAAACGCTCAAAACATTGACAGTAGGAAGACTCAGACTTCCTGTTCTTAAGTCGGCATTGTGTCTCTTATATTTAATTACGATGCTATTTCTGTGTTTCAGCGTCAATGGTAAGGTCCAATGGATACAGTAAACCTGCAGAGGTGCATCGGAATGTAAAACTGGTGACACAGGAAGCGGTCAAAGCATAGACCCTAAGAAGACTCAGTTTTCTTGTACTGAAGTCGGCATTGTGTCTCTTATATTTAATTTGATGCAATTTCTGTGTTTCACCGTCACTGTGAAGGTCCAAGGGATACAGTAAACCTGCAGAGGTGCATCAAAATGTAAAACTGATGACACAGGAAACGCTAAAGACATCGACAGTCGGAAGACTTAGTCTCCCTGTACCTAAGTCGGCATTGTGACTCTTATATTTAATTCCGATGCAATTTCTGTGTTTCATCGTCAATGGGAAAGTCCAAGGGATACAGTAACCCAACAGAGGTGCATCGGAATGAAAACTGGTGATACAGGAAGCGCTAATAACATAGACAGTAGGAAGAATCAGTCTCACTGTACTTAAGTCGGCATTGTGTCTCTTATATTTAATTTGATGTGATTTCTGTGTTTCACCGTCACTGTGAAGGTCCAAGGGATACAGTAAACCTGCAGAGGTGCATCGGAATGTAAAACTGGTGTTACAGAAAACGCTCAAAACATAGACCGTAAGAAGATTCATTTTTCTTGTACTTAAGTCGGCGTTGTGTCTCTTATATTTAATTCCGATGCAATTTCTGTGTTTCATCGTCAATGGGAAAGTCCAATGGATACAGTACACCTGCAGAGGTGCATCGGAATGTAAAACTTGTGACACAGGAGACGCTCAAAGCATAGACAGTAGGAAGACTCAGTCTACCTGTACTTAAGTCGGCTTTGTGTTTCTTATATATAATTCCGATGCTATTTCTGTGTTTCATCGTCACTGGGAAGGTCCAAGGGATACAGTAAACCTACAGAGTTGCATCGGAATGTAAATCTGGTGTCGCAGGAATCGCTCAAAACATAGACCGTAGGAAGACTCAATGTTCCTGTACTTAATTCGGCATTGTGTCTCTTATATTAAATTCCGATGCAATTTCTGTGATTCATCTTCAATGCGGAGATCCAAGGGATACAGTAAACCTGCAGAGATGCACCAGAATGTAAAACTGGTGACACAGGAAACGCACAAAACATAGACAGTAGGAAGACTCATTCTTCCTGTTCTTAAGTCGGCATTGTGTCTCTTATATTTAATTCCGATGCTATTTCTGTGTTTCATCGTCGATTGCAAGGTCCAGTGGATACAGTTAACCTGCAGAGGTGCGTCGGAATGTAAAATTGGTGACGCAGGAAACGCTCAAAACATAGACAGTAGGAAGAATCAATCATCCTGTACTTAAGTCGGCATTGTGTCTCTTATTTTTAATTCTGATGCAATTTCTCTGTTTCATCGTCAATGGGAAGATCCAAGGGATACAGTAAACCCGCAGAGGTGCATCAGAATGTAAAACTGGTGACACAGGTATTGCTCAAAACATAGACAGTAGGAAGACTCAGCCTTCCTGTTCTTAAGTCGACATTGTGTCTCTTATATTTAATTACGATGCTATTTCTGTGTTTCATCGTCACTGGGAAGGTCCAAGGGATACAGTAAACCTACAGAGTTGCATCGGAATGTAAATCTGGTGTCGCAGGAATCGCTCAAAACATAGACCGTAGGAAGACTCAATGTTCCTGTACTTAATTCGGCATTGTGTCTCTTATATTAAATTCCGATGCAATTTCTGTGATTCATCTTCAATGCGGAGATCCAAGGGATACAGTAAACCTGCAGAGATGCACCAGAATGTAAAACTGGTGACACAGGAAACGCACAAAACATAGACAGTAGGAAGACTCATTCTTCCTGTTCTTAAGTCGGCATTGTGTCTCATATATATAGTTCCGATGCTATTTCTGTGTTTCATCGTCAATGGGAAGGCACAATGGATACAGTAACCCTACAGAGGTGCATCGGAATGCAAAACTGGTGACACAGGGAGCGCTCATAACATAGACCGTAAGAAGACTCAGTTTCCTTGTAATTAAATCGGCATTGTGTCTCTTATATTTAATTTGATGCAATTTCTGTGTTTCACCGTCACTGTGAAGGTCCAAGAGATACAGTAAACCTGCAGAGATGCATCAGAATGTAAAACTGGTGACACAGGAAACGCACAAAACATAGACAGTAGGAAGACTCATTCTTCCTGTTCTTAAGTCGGCATTGTGTCTCTTATATTTAATTCCGATGCTATTTCTGTGTTTCATCGTCAATTGGAAAGTCCAGTGGATACAGTAAACCTGCAGAGGTGCGTCGGAATGTAAAATTGGTGACGCAGGAAACGCTCAAAACATAGACAGTAGGAAGACTCAATCATCCTGTACTTAAGTCGGCATTGTGTCTCTTATTTTTAATTCCGATGCAATTTCTCTGTTTCATCGTCAATGGGAAGATCCAAGGGATACAGTAAACCTGCAGAGGTGCATCGGAATGTAAAACTGGTGACACAGGAAACCCTCAAAACATTGACAGTAGGAAGACTCAGCATTCCTGTTCTTAAGTCGACATTGTGTCTCTTATATTTAATTACGATGCTATTTCTGTGTTTCATCGTCAATGGGAAGGTCCAATGGATACAGTAACCCTACAGAGGTGCATCGGAATGGAAAACTGGTGACACAGGGAGCGCTCATAACATAGACCCTAAGAAGACTCAGTTTCCTTGTAATTAAATCGGCATTGTGTCTCTTATATTTAATTTGATGCAATTTCTGTGTTTCATCGTCACTGTGAAGGTCCAAGGGATACAGTAATCTGCAGAGGTGCATCAAAATGTAAAACTGATGACACAGGAAACGCTCAAAACATAGAGAGTAGGATTACTCAGTCTTCCTGTACCTAAGTCGGCATTGTTTCTCTGATATTTAATTCCGATGCAATTTCTGTGTTTCGTCGTCACTGTGAAGGTCCAATAGATACAGTAAACCTGCAGAGGTGCATCGGAATGTAAAACTGGTGACACAAGAAACGCCCAGAACATAGACAATAGAAAGACACACTCTTCCTGTACTTAAGTCGGCATTTTGTCCCTTACACCTAATTCCGATGCAGTTTTTGTGTTTCATCGTCAATGGGAAGGTCGAATGGATACAGTAAACCTGCAGAGGTGCATCGCAATGTAAAACTGATGACACAGGAAACGCTCAAAACATAGACAGTAGGAAGACTCAGTCTTGCTGTACTTATGTCGGCAGCATTGTGACTCTTATATTTTATTCCGATGCAATTTCTGTGTTTCATCGTCAATGGGAAGGTCGAATGGGATCAGTATACCTGCAGAGGTGCAACAGAATGTAAAACTGGTGACAAGGGAAACGCTCAAAACGTAGACAGTAGGAAGACTCAGTGTTTCTGTACTTAAGTCGGCATTGTGTCTCTTATATTTAATTCCGATGCTATTTCTGTGTTTCATCGTCAATTGGAAGGTCCAGTGGATACAGTAAACCTGCAGAGGTGCGTCGGAATGTAAAATTGGTGACGCAGGAAACGCTCAAAACATAGACAGTAGGAAGACTCAATCATCCTGTACTTAAGTCGGCATTGTGTCTCTTATTTTTAATTCCGATGCAATTTCTCTGTTTCATCGTCAATGGGAAGATCCAAGGGATACAGTAAACCTGCAGAGGTGCATCGGAATGTAAAACTGGTGACACAGGAAACCCTCAAAACATTGACAGTAGGAAGACTCAGCATTCCTGTTCTTAAGTCGGCATTGTGTCTCTTATATTTAATTACGATGCTATTTCTGTGTTTCATCGTCAATGGGAAGGTCCAATGGATACAGTAACCCTACAGAGGTGCATCGGAATGCAAAACTGGTGACACAGGGAGCGCTCATAACATAGACCCTAAGAAGACTCAGTTTCCTTGTAATTAAATCGGCATTGTGTCTCTTATATTTAATTTGAAGCAATTTCTGTGTTTCACCGTCACTGCGAAGGTAGAAAGGGATACAGTAAACCTGCAGAGGTGCATCAAAATGTAAAACTGATGACACAGGAAACGCTAAAAGCATAGACAGTCGGAAGACTTAGTCTCCCTGTACCTAAGCCGGCATTGTGTCTCTTATATTTAATTCCGATGCAATTTCTGTGTTTCATCGTCACTGTGAAGATCCAAGGGAGACAGTAAACCTGCAGACGTGCATCAAAATGTAAAACAGATGACAGGAAATGCTCAAAACTTAGACAGTAGGAAGACTCAGTCTTCCTGTACCTAAATCGGCATTGTGTCTCTTATATTTAATTCCGATGCAATTTCTGCGTTTCATCGTCAATGGGAAGGTCAAATGGATACAGTAAACCTGCAGAGGTGCATTGGAATGTAAAACTGGTGACAAAGGAAACGCTCAAATCATACATCGAAAGATGACTCAGTTTTCTTGTACTTAAGTCGGCGTTGTGTCGCTTATATTTAATTCCGATGCAATTTCTGTGTTTCATCGTCAATGGGAAGGTCCAATTGATACAGTAAACCAGCAGAGGTGCATCGGAATGTAATACTGGTGACACAGGAAAGGCTCAAAACATAGACAGTAGGAAGACTCAGTCTTCCTGTACTTAAGTTGGCATTGTGTCTCTTATACTTAATTCCGATGCTGTTTCTGTGTTTCATCGTCAATGGGAAGGTCCAAGGGGTACAGTATGCCTGCAGAGGTGCATCGGAATGTAAAACGGGTTACACAGGAAGCGCTCATAACATAGACCCTAAGAAGACTCAGTTCTCTTGTACTTAAGTCGGCATTGTGTCTTTTATATTTATGTCCGATGCAATTTCTGTGGTTCATCGTCACTGTGAAGGTACAAGGGATACAGTAAACCTTCAGAGGTGCAACGGAATGTAAAACTGGTGACAGAGGAAAAGCTCAAAACATAGACAGTAGGAAGACTCAGTCTTCATGTACTTCAGTCGGCATTGTGTCTCTTATATTTAATTCCGATGCAATTTCTGTGTTTCATCGTCACTGTGAAGATCCAAGGGAGACAGTAAACCTGCAGACGTGCATCAAAATGTAAAACAGATGACAGGAAATGCTCAAAACTTAGACAGTAGGAAGACTCTGTCTTCCTGTACCTAAATCGGCATTGTGTCTCTTATATTTAATTCCGATGCAATTTCTGCGTTTCATCGTCAATGGGAAGGTCAAATGGATACAGTAAACCCACAGAGGTGCATTGGAATGTAAAACTGGTGACAAAGGAAACGCTCAAATCATACATCGAAAGATGACTCAGTTTTCTTGTACTTAAGTCGGTGTTGTGTCGCTTATATTTAATTCCGATGCAATTTCTGTGTTTCATCGTCAATGGGAAGGTCCAATTGATACAGTAAACCAGCAGAGGTGCATCGGAATGTAATACTGGTGACACAGGAAAGGCTCAAAACATAGACAGTAATAAGACTCAGTCTTCCTGTACTTAAGTCGGCATTGTGTCTCTTATACTTAATTCCGATGCTGTTTCTGTGTTTCATCGTCAATGGGAAGGTCCAAGGGATACAGTAAACCTGCAGAGGTGCATCGGAATGTAAAACTGATGACACAGGAAACGCTCAAAACATAGACAATAGAAAGACACACTCTTCCTGTACTTAACTCGACATTGTGTCTATTATATTTAATTCCGATGCAATTTCTGTGTTTCGTCGTCAACGCGAAAGTCCAAGGGATACAGTAAACCTGCAGAGGTGCATTGGAATGTAAAACTGGTGACACAGGAAACGCTCAAAACATTGACAGTAGGAATACTCAGTCTTTCTGTACTTAAGTCGGCATTGAGTCTCTTATATTTAATTCCGATGCAATTTCTGTGTTTCATCGTCAATGGGAAGGTCCAAGGGATACAGTATGCCTGCAGAGGTGCATCGGAATGTAAAACGGGTTACACAGGAAGCGCTCATAACGTAGACCCTAAGAAGACTCAGTTTTCTTGTACTTAAGTCGGCATTGTGTCTTTTATATTTAATTCCGATGCAATTTCTGTGGTTCATCGTCACTGTGAAGGTACAAGGGATACAGTAAACCTTCAGAGGTGCAACGGAATGTAAAACTGGTGACACAGGAAACGCTCAAAACATAGACAGTAGGAAGACTCAGTCTTCATGTACTTCAGTCGGCATTGTGTCTCTTCTATTTAATTCCGATGCAATTTCTGTGTTTCATCGTCAATGGGAGTGTCGAAGGGAAACAGTATACCTGCAGAGGTGCATCGGAATGTAAAACTGGTGACTCAGGAGACGCTTAAAGCATAGACAGTATTAAGACTCAGTCTTCCTGTACTTAAGTCGGCATTGTGTCTCTTATTTTTATTTCCGATGCAATTTCTCTGTTTCATCGTCAATGGGAACATCCAAGGGATACAGTAAACCTGCAGAGGTGCATCGGAATGTAAAACTGGTGACACAGGAAATGCTCAAAACATAGACAGTAGGAAGACTCAGCCATCCTGTTCGTAAGTCGGCATTGTGTCTCTTATATTTAATTCCGATGCTATTTCTGTGTTTCATCGTCAATGGGAAGGTCCAATGGATACAGTAAACCTGCAGAGGTGCTTCGGAATGTAAAACTTGTGACGCAGGAATCGCTCATAACATAGACAGTAGGAAGACTCAATGTTCCTGTACTTAATGCGGCATTGTGTCTCTTATACTAAATTCCGATGCAATTTCTGTGTTTCATCGTCAATGCGAAGATCCAAGGGATACAGTAAACCTGCAGAGGTGTATCGGAATGTAAAACTGGTGACACAGGAAACGCTCAAAACATAGACAGTAGGAAGACTCAGCATTTTTGTTCTTAAGTCGGCATTGTGTCTCTTATATTTAATTCCGATGCTATTTCTGTGTTTCATCGTCAATGGGAAGGTCCAACGGATACAGTAAAACTGCAGAGGCGCATCGGAATGTAAAACTGGTGACACAGGAAGCGGTCAAAACATAGACCCTAAGAAAGTTTTCTTGTACTGAAGTCGGCATTGTGTCTCTTATATTTAATTTGATGCAATTTCTGTGTTTCATCGTCACTGTGAAGGTCCAAGGGATACAGTAATCTGCAGAGGTGCATCAAAATGTAAAACTGATGACACAGGAAACGCTCAAAACATAGAGAGTAGGAATACTCAGTCTTCCTGTACCTAAGTCGGCATTGTTTCTCTCATATTTAATTCCGATGCAATTTCTGTGTTTCGTCGTCACTGTGAAGGTCCAATAGATACAGTAAACCTGCAGAGGTGCATCGGAATGTAAAACTGGTGACACAAGAAACGCTCAGAACATAGACAATAGAAAGACACACTCTTCCTGTACTAAAGTCGGCATTTTGTCCCTTACACCTAAATCCGATGCAGTTTTTGTGTTTCATCGTCAATGGGAAGGTCGAATGGATACAGTAAACCTGCAGAGGTGCATCGCAATGTGAAACTGATGACACAGGAAACGCTCAAAACATAGACAGTAGGAAGACTCAGTCTTGCTGTACTTATGTCGGCAGCATTGTGACTCTTATATTTTATTCCGATGCAATTTCTGTGTTTCATCGTCAATGGGAAGGTCGAATGGGATCAGTATACCTGCAGAGGTGCAACAGAATGTAAAACTGGTGACAAGGGAAACGCTCAAAACGTAGACAGTAGGAAGACTCAGTGTTTCTGTACTTAAGTCGGCATTGTGTCTCTTATATTTAATTCCGATGCAATTTCTGTGTTTCATCGTCAATGGGGAGGTCCAAGGAATACAGTAACCCTACAGAGGTGCATCGGAATGTAAAACTGGTGACACAGGAAGCGCTCATAACATAGAGCCTAAGAAGACTCAGTTTTCTTGTACTTAAATCGGCATTGTGTCTTTTATATTTAATTTCGATGCTATTTCTCTGTTTCATCGTCAATGGCAAGGTCCAATGGATACAGTAAACCTCCAGAGGTGCATCGGAATATAAAACTGTTGACGCAGGAAACGCTCAAAACATAGACAGCAGGAAGACTCAATGTTCCTGTACTTAAGTCGGCATTGTGTCTCTTCTACGTAATTCAGATGCAATTTCTGTGTTTCATCGTCAATGCGAAGATCCAAGGGATACAGTAAACCTGCAGAGGTGCATCGGAATGTAAAACTGGTGACACAGGAAACGCTCAAAACATTGACAGTAGGAAGACTCAGACTTCCTGTTCTTAAGTCGGCATTGTGTCTCTTATATTTAATTACGATGCTATTTCTGTGTTTCAGCGTCAATGGTAAGGTCCAATGGATACAGTAAACCTGCAGAGGTGCATCGGAATGTAAAACTGGTGACACAGGAAGCGGTCAAAGCATAGACCCTAAGAAGACTCAGTTTTCTTGTACTGAAGTCGGCATTGTGTCTCTTATATTTAATTTGATGCAATTTCTGTGTTTCACCGTCACTGTGAAGGTCCAAGGGATACAGTAAACCTGCAGAGGTGCATCAAAATGTAAAACTGATGACACAGGAAACGCTAAAGACATCGACAGTCGGAAGACTTAGTCTCCCTGTACCTAAGTCGGCATTGTGACTCTTATATTTAATTCCGATGCAATTTCTGTGTTTCATCGTCAATGGGAAAGTCCAAGGGATACAGTAACCCAACAGAGGTGCATCGGAATGAAAACTGGTGATACAGGAAGCGCTAATAACATAGACAGTAGGAAGAATCAGTCTCACTGTACTTAAGTCGGCATTGTGTCTCTTATATTTAATTTGATGTGATTTCTGTGTTTCACCGTCACTGTGAAGGTCCAAGGGATACAGTAAACCTGCAGAGGTGCATCGGAATGTAAAACTGGTGTTACAGAAAACGCTCAAAACATAGACCGTAAGAAGATTCATTTTTCTTGTACTTAAGTCGGCGTTGTGTCTCTTATATTTAATTCCGATGCAATTTCTGTGTTTCATCGTCAATGGGAAAGTCCAATGGATACAGTAAACCTGCAGAGGTGCATCGGAATGTAAAACTTGTGACACAGGAGACGCTCAAAGCATAGACAGTAGGAAGACTCAGTCTACCTGTACTTAAGTCGGCTTTGTGTTTCTTATATATAATTCCGATGCTATTTCTGTGTTTCATCGTCACTGGGAAGGTCCAAGGGATACAGTAAACCTACAGAGTTGCATCGGAATGTAAATCTGGTGTCGCAGGAATCGCTCAAAACATAGACCGTAGGAAGACTCAATGTTCCTGTACTTAATTCGGCATTGTGTCTCTTATATTAAATTCCGATGCAATTTCTGTGATTCATCTTCAATGCGGAGATCCAAGGGATACAGTAAACCTGCAGAGATGCACCAGAATGTAAAACTGGTGACACAGGAAACGCACAAAACATAGACAGTAGGAAGACTCATTCTTCCTGTTCTTAAGTCGGCATTGTGTCTCTTATATTTAATTCCGATGCTATTTCTGTGTTTCATCGTCGATTGCAAGGTCCAGTGGATACAGTTAACCTGCAGAGGTGCGTCGGAATGTAAAATTGGTGACGCAGGAAACGCTCAAAACATAGACAGTAGGAAGAATCAATCATCCTGTACTTAAGTCGGCATTGTGTCTCTTATTTTTAATTCTGATGCAATTTCTCTGTTTCATCGTCAATGGGAAGATCCAAGGGATACAGTAAACCCGCAGAGGTGCATCAGAATGTAAAACTGGTGACACAGGTATTGCTCAAAACATAGACAGTAGGAAGACTCAGCCTTCCTGTTCTTAAGTCGACATTGTGTCTCTTATATTTAATTACGATGCTATTTCTGTGTTTCATCGTCACTGGGAAGGTCCAAGGGATACAGTAAACCTACAGAGTTGCATCGGAATGTAAATCTGGTGTCGCAGGAATCGCTCAAAACATAGACCGTAGGAAGACTCAATGTTCCTGTACTTAATTCGGCATTGTGTCTCTTATATTAAATTCCGATGCAATTTCTGTGATTCATCTTCAATGCGGAGATCCAAGGGATACAGTAAACCTGCAGAGATGCACCAGAATGTAAAACTGGTGACACAGGAAACGCACAAAACATAGACAGTAGGAAGACTCATTCTTCCTGTTCTTAAGTCGGCATTGTGTCTCATATATATAGTTCCGATGCTATTTCTGTGTTTCATCGTCAATGGGAAGGCACAATGGATACAGTAACCCTACAGAGGTGCATCGGAATGCAAAACTGGTGACACAGGGAGCGCTCATAACATAGACCGTAAGAAGACTCAGTTTCCTTGTAATTAAATCGGCATTGTGTCTCTTATATTTAATTTGATGCAATTTCTGTGTTTCACCGTCACTGTGAAGGTCCAAGAGATACAGTAAACCTGCAGAGATGCATCAGAATGTAAAACTGGTGACACAGGAAACGCACAAAACATAGACAGTAGGAAGACTCATTCTTCCTGTTCTTAAGTCGGCATTGTGTCTCTTATATTTAATTCCGATGCTATTTCTGTGTTTCATCGTCAATTGGAAAGTCCAGTGGATACAGTAAACCTGCAGAGGTGCGTCGGAATGTAAAATTGGTGACGCAGGAAACGCTCAAAACATAGACAGTAGGAAGACTCAATCATCCTGTACTTAAGTCGGCATTGTGTCTCTTATTTTTAATTCCGATGCAATTTCTCTGTTTCATCGTCAATGGGAAGATCCAAGGGATACAGTAAACCTGCAGAGGTGCATCGGAATGTAAAACTGGTGACACAGGAAACCCTCAAAACATTGACAGTAGGAAGACTCAGCATTCCTGTTCTTAAGTCGACATTGTGTCTCTTATATTTAATTACGATGCTATTTCTGTGTTTCATCGTCAATGGGAAGGTCCAATGGATACAGTAACCCTACAGAGGTGCATCGGAATGGAAAACTGGTGACACAGGGAGCGCTCATAACATAGACCCTAAGAAGACTCAGTTTCCTTGTAATTAAATCGGCATTGTGTCTCTTATATTTAATTTGATGCAATTTCTGTGTTTCACCGTCACTGCGAAGGTCCAAGGGATACAGTAAACCTGCAGAGGTGCATCAAAATGTAAAACTGATGACACAGGAAACGCTAAAAGCATAGACAGTCGGAAGACTTAGTCTCCCTGTACCTAAGTCGGCATTGTGTCTCTTATATTTAATTCCGATGCAATTTCTGTGTTTCATCGTCACTGTGAAGATCCAAGGGAGACAGTAAACCTGCAGACGTGAATCAAAATGTAAAACAGATGACAGGAAATGCTCAAAACTTAGACAGTAGGAAGACTCAGTCTTCCTGTACCTAAATCGGCATTGTGTCTCTTATATTTAATTCCGATGCAATTTCTGCGTTTCATCGTCAATGGGAAGGTCAAATGGATACAGTAAACCTGCAGAGGTGCATTGGAATGTAAAACTGGTGACAAAGGAAACGCTCAAATCATACATCGAAAGATGACTCAGTTTTCTTGTACTTAAGTCGGCGTTGTGTCGCTTATATTTAATTCCGATGCAATTTCTGTGTTTCATCGTCAATGGGAAGGTCCAATTGATACAGTAAACCAGCAGAGGTGCATCGGAATGTAATACTGGTGACACAGGAAAGGCTCAAAACATAGACAGTAGGAAGACTCAGTCTTCCTGTACTTAAGTCGGCATTGTGTCTCTTATACTTAATTCCTATGCTGTTTCTGTGTTTCATCGTCAATGGGAAGGTCCAAGGGATACAGTAAACCTGCAGAGGTGCATCGGAATGTAAAACTGGTGACACAGGAAACGCTCAAAACATAGACAATAGAAAGACACACTCTTCCTGTACTTAACTCGACATTGTGTCTATTATATTTAATTCCGATGCAATTTCTGTGTTTCGTCGTCAACGCGAAAGTCCAAGGGATACAGTAAACCTGCAGAGGTGCATTGGAATGTAAAACTGGTGACACAGGAAACGCTCAAAACATTGACAGTAGGAATACTCAGTCTTTCTGTACTTAAGTCGGCATTGAGTCTCTTATATTTAATTCCGATGCAATTTCTGTGTTTCATCGTCAATGGGAAGGTCCAAGGGGTACAGTATGCCTGCAGAGGTGCATTGGAATGTAAAACGGGTTACACAGGAAGCGCTCATAACATAGACCCTAAGAAGACTCAGTTTTCTTGTACTTAAGTCGGCATTGTGTCTTTTATATTTAATTCCGATGCAATTTTTGTGGTTCATCGTCACTGTGAAGGTACAAGGGATACAGTAAACCTTCAGAGGTGCAACGGAATGTAAAACTGGTGACAGAGGAAAAGCTCAAAACATAGACAGTAGGAAGACTCAGTCTTCATGTACTTCAGTCGGCATTGTGTCTCTTATATTTAATTCCGATGCAATTTCTGTGTTTCATCGTCACTGTGAAGATCCAAGGGAGACAGTAAACCTGCAGACGTGCATCAAAATGTAAAACAGATGACAGGAAATGCTCAAAACTTAGACAGTAGGAAGACTCTGTCTTCCTGTACCTACATCGGCATTGTGTCTCTTATATTTAATTCCGATGCAATTTCTGCGTTTCATCGTCAAGGGGTAGGTCAAATGGATACAGTAAACCCGCAGAGGTGCATTGGAATGTAAAACTGGTGACAAAGGAAACGCTCAAATCATACATCGAAAGATGACTCAGTTTTCTTGTACTTAAGTCGGCGTTGTGTCGCTTATATTTAATTCCGATGCAATTTCTGTGTTTCATCGTCAATGGGAAGGTCCAATTGATACAGTAAACCAGCAGAGGTGCATCGGAATGTAATACTGGTGACACAGGAAAGGCTCAAAACATAGACAGTAATAAGACTCAGTCTTCCTGTACTTAAGTCGGCATTGTGTCTCTTATACTTAATTCCGATGCTGTTTCTGTGTTTCATCGTCAATGGGAAGGTCCAAGGGATACAGTAAACCTGCAGAGGTGCATCGGAATGTAAAACTGGTGACACAGGAAACGCTCAAAACATAGACAATAGAAAGGCACACTCTTCCTGTACTTAACTCGACATTGTGTCTATTATATTTAATTCCGATGCAATTTCTGTGTTTCGTCGTCAACGCGAAAGTCCAAGGGATACAGTAAACCTGCAGAGGTGCATTGGAATGTAAAACTGGTGACACAGGAAACGCTCAAAACATTGACAGTAGGAATACTCAGTCTTTCTGTACTTAAGTCGGCATTGAGTCTCTTATATTTAATTCCGATGCAATTTCTGTGTTTCATCGTCAATGGGAAGGTCCAAGGGATACAGTATGCCTGCAGAGGTGCATCGGAATGTAAAACGGGTTACACAGGAAGCGCTCATAACATAGACCCTAAGAAGACTCAGTTTTCTTGTACTTAAGTCGGCATTGTGTCTTTTATATTTAATTCCGATGCAATTTCTGTGGTTCATCGTCACTGTGAAGGTACAAGGGATACAGTAAACCTTCAGAGGTGCAACAGAATGTAAAACTGGTGACACAGGAAACGCTCAAAACATAGACAGTAGGAAGACTCAGTCTTCATGTACTTCAGTCGGCATTGTGTCACTTCTATTTAATTCCGATGCAATTTCTGTGTTTCATCGTCAATGGGAGTGTCGAAGGGAAACAGTATACCTGCAGAGGTGCATCGGAATGTAAAACTGGTGACTCAGGAGACGCTTAAAGCATAGACAGTATTAAGACTCAGTCTTCCTGTACTTAAGTCGGCATTGTGTCTCTTATTTTTATTTCCGATGCAATTTCTCGGTTTCATCGTCAATGGGAACATCCAAGGGATACAGTAAACCTGCAGAGGTGCATCGGAATGTAAAACTGGTGACACAGGAAATGCTCAAAACATAGACAGTAGGAAGACTCAGCCATCCTGTTCGTAAGTCGGCATTGTGTCTCTTATATTTAATTCCGATGCTATTTCTGTGTTTCATCGTCAATGGGAAGGTCCAATGGATACAGTAAACCTGCAGAGGTGCTTCGGAATGTAAAACTGGTGATGCAGGAATCGCTCATAACATAGACAGTAGGAAGACTGAATGTTCCTGTACTTAATGCGGCATTGTGTCTCTTATACTAAATTCCGATGCAATTTCTGTGTTTCATCGTCAATGCGAAGATCCAAGGGATACAGTAAACCTGCAGAGGTGTATCGGAATGTAAAAACTGGTGACACAGGAAACGCTCAAAACATAGACAGTAGGAAGACTCAGCATTTTTGTTCTTAAGTCGGCATTGTGTCTCTTATATTTAATTCCGATGCTATTTCTGTGTTTCATCGTCAATGGGAAGGTCCAACGGATACAGTAAAACTGCAGAGGCGCATCGGAATGTAAAACTGGTGACACAGGAAGCGGTCAAAACATAGACCCTAAGAAGACTCAGTTTTCTTGTACTGAAGTCGGCATTGTGTCTCTTATATTTAATTTGATGCAATTTCTGTGTTTCATCGTCACTGTGAAGGTCCAAGGGATACAGTAATCTGCAGAGGTGCATCAAAATGTAAAACTGATGACACAGGAAACGCTCAAAACATAGAGAGTAGGAATACTCAGTCTTCCTGTACCTAGGTCGGCATTGTTTCTCTGATATTTAATTCCGATGCAATTTCTGTGTTTCGTCGTCACTGTGAAGGTCCAATAGATACAGTAAACCTGCAGAGGTGCATCGGAATGTAAAACTGGTGACACAAGAAACGCTCAGAACATAGACAATAGAAAGACACACTCTTCCTGTACTTAAGTCGGCATTTTGTCCCTTACACCCAATTCCGATACAGTTTTTGTGTTTCATCGTCAATGGGAAGGTCGAATGGATACAGTAAACCTCCAGAGGTGCATCGGAATTTAAAACTGGTGACACTGAAAACGCTCAAAACATAGACGTAAGAAGACTCAGTCTTCTAGTACTTAAGTCGGCGTTGTGTCTCTTATACTTATTTCGGATGTAATTCCGGTGTTTCATCGTCAATGGGAAGGTCCAATGGATACAGTAAACCTGCAGAGGTGCATCGGAATGTAAAACTGTTGACGCAGGAAACGCTAAAAGCATAGACAGTAGGAAGACTCAATGTTCCTGTACTTAAGTCGGCATTGTGTCTCTTCTATGTAATTCCGATGCAATTTCTGTGTTTCATCGTCAATGCGAAGATCCAAGGGATACAGTAAACCTGCAGAGGTGCATCGGAATGTAAAACTGGTGACACAGGAAACGCTCAAAACATTGACAGTAGGAAGACTCAGCCTTCCTGTTCTTAAGTCGGCATTGTGTCTCTTATATTTAATTACGATTCTATTTCTGTGTTTCAGCGGCAATGGTAAGGTCCAATGGATACAGTAAACCTGCAGAGGTGCATCGGAATGTAAAACTGGTGACACAGGAAGCGGTCAAAGCATAGACCCTAAGAAGACTCAGTTTTCTTGTACTGAAGTCGGCATTGTGTCTCTTATATTTAATTTGATGCAATTTCTGTGTTTCACCGTCACTGTGAAGGTCCAAGGGATACAGTAAACCTGCAGAGGTGCATCAAAATGTAAAACTGATGACACAGGAAACGCTAAAAACATAGACAGTCGGAAGATTTAGTCTCCCTGTACCTAAGTCGGCATATTGTCTCTTATATTTAATTCCGATGCAATTTCTGTGTTTCATCGTCACTGTGAAGATCCAAGGGAGACAGTAAACCTGCAGACGTGCATCAAAATGTAAAACTGATGACAGGAAATGCTCAAAACTTAGACAGTAGGAAGACTCAGTCTTCCTGCACCTAAATCGGCATTGTGTCTCTTATATTTAATTCCGACGCAATTTCTGTGTTTCATCGTCAATGGGAAGGTCCAATGGATACAGTAAACCTGCAGAGGTGCATTGGAATGTAAAACTGGTGACAAAGGAAACGCTCAAATCATACACCGAAAGATGACTCAATTTTCTTGTACCTAAGTCGGCGTTGTGTCTCTTATATTTAATTCCGATGCACTTTCTGTGTTTCATCGTCAATGGGAAGGTCCAATGGATACAGTAGACCTGCAGAGGTGCTTCGGAATGTAAAACTGGTGACGCAGGAATCGCTCATAACATAGACAGTAGGAAGACTCAATGTTCCTGTACTTAATGCGGCATTGTGTCTCTTATACTAAATTCCGATGCAATTTCTGTGTTTCATCGTCAATGCGAAGATCCAAGGGATACAGTAAACCTGCAGAGGTGTATCGGAATGTAAAACTGGTGACACAGGAAACGCTCAAAACATAGACAGTAGGAAGACTCAGCCTTTTTGTTCTTAAGTCGGCATTGTGTCTCTTATATTTAATTCCGATGCTATTTCTGTGTTTCATCGTCAATGGGAAGGTCCAACGGATACAGTAAAACTGCAGAGGTGCATCGGAATGTAAAACTGGTGACACAGGAAGCGGTCAAAACATAGACCCTAAGAAGACTCAGTTTTCTTGTACTGAAGTCGGCATTGTGTCTCTTATATTTAATTTGATGCAATTTCTGTGTTTCATCGTCACTGTGAAGGTCCAAGGGATACAGTAATCTGCAGAGGTGCATCAAAATGTAAAACTGATGACACAGGAAACGCTCAAAACATAGAGAGTAGGAATACTCAGTCTTCCTGTACCTAAGTCGGCATTGTTTCTCTCATATTTAATTCCGATGCAATTTCTGTGTTTCTTCGTCACTGTGAAGGTCCAATAGATACAGTAAACCTGCAGAGGTGCATCGGAATGTAAAACTGGTGACACAAGAAACGCTCAGAACATAGACAATAGAAAGACACACTCTTCCTGTACTTAAGTCGGCATTTTGTCCCTTACACCTAATTCCGATGCAGTTTTTGTGTTTCATCGTCAATGGGAAGGTCGAATGGATACAGTAAACCTGCAGAGGTGCATCGCAATGTAAAACTGATGACACAGGAAACGCTCAAAACATAGACAGTAGGAAGACTCAGTCTTGCTGTACTTATGTCGGCAGCATTGTGACTCTTATATTTTATTCCGATGCAATTTCTGTGTTTCATCGTCAATGGGAAGGTCGAATGGAAACAGTATACCTGCAGAGGTGCAACGGAATGTAAAACTGGTGACAAGGGAAACGCTCAAAACGTAGACAGTAGGAAGACTCAGTGTTTCTGTACTTAAGTCGGCATTGTGTCTCTTATACTTAATTCCGATGCAATTTCTGTGTTTAATCGTAAATGGGAAGTTCCAATGGATACAGTAAACCTGCAGAGGTGCATCGGAATTTAAAACTGGTGACACTGAAAACGCTCAAAACATAGACGTAAGAAGACTCAGTTTTCTAGTACTTAAGTCGGCGTTGTGTCTCTTATACTTATTTCGGATGTAATTCCGGTGTTTCATCGTCAATGGGAAGGTCCAATGGATACAGTGAACCTGCAGAGGTGCATCGGAATGTAAAACTGTTGACGCAGGAAACGCTAAAAGCATAGACAGTAGGAAGACTCAATGTTCCTGTACTTAAGTCGGCATTGTGTCTCTTCTATGTAATTCCAATGCAATTTCTGTGTTTCATCGTCAATGCGAAGATCCAAGGGATACAGTAAACCTGCAGAGGTGCATCGGAATGTAAAACTGGTGTCACAGGAAACGCTCAAAACATTGACAGTAGGAGGACTCAGCCTTCCTGTTCTTAAGTCGGCATTGTGTCTCTTATATTTAATTACGATTCTATTTCTGTGTTTCAGCGTCAATGGTAAGGTCCAATGGATACAGTAAACCTGCAGAGGTGCATCGGAATGTAAAACTGGTGACACAGGAAGCGGTCAAAGCATAGACCCTAAGAAGACTCAGTTTTCTTGTACTGAAGTCGGCATTGTGTCTCTTATATTTAATTTGATGCAATTTCTGTGTTTCACCGTCACTATGAAGGTCCAAGGGATACAGTAAACCTGCAGAGGTGCATCAAAATGTAAAACTGATGACACAGGAAACGCTAAAAACATAGACAGTCGGAAGATTTAGTCTCCCTGTACCTAAGTCGGCATATTGTCTCTTATATTTAATTCCGATGCAATTTCTGTGTTTCATCGTCACTGTGAAGATCCAAGGGAGACAGTAAACCTGCAGACGTGCATCAAAATGTAAAACTGATGACAGGAAATGCTCAAAACTTAGACAGTAGGAAGACTCAGTCTTCCTGTACCTAAATCGGCATTGTGTCTCTTATACTTAATTCCGATGTAATTTCTGTGTTTCATCGTCAATGGGAAGGTCCAATGGATACAGTAAACCTGCAGAGGTGCATTGGAATGTTAAACTGGTGACAAAGGAAACGCTCAAATCATACACCGAAAGATGACTCAGGTTTCTTGTACTTCAGTCAGCGTTGTGTCGCTTATATTTAATTCCGATGCAATTTCTGTGTTTCATCGTCAATGGGAAGGTCCAATGGATACAATAGACCTGCAGAAGTGCATCGGAATGTAAAACTGGTGACACAGGGAACGCACAAAACATAGACAATAGAAAGACACACTCTTCCTGTACTTAAGTCGACATTGTGTCTCTTCTATTTAATTCCGATGCAATTTCTGAGTTTCATCGTCATTGGGAATGTCGAAGGGAAACAGTATACCTGCAGAGGTGCATCGGAATGTAAAACTTGTGACACAGGAGACACTCAAAGCATAGACAGTAGGAGGACTCAGTCTACCTGTACTTAAGTCGGCTTTGTGTTTCTTATATTTAATTCCGATGCAATTTCTGTGTTTCATCGTCACTGGGAAGGTCCAAGGGATACAGTAAACCTACAGAGGTGCATCGGAATGTAAAACTGGTAACGCAGGAATCGCTCAAAACATAGACAGTAGGAAGACTCAATGTTCCTGTACTTAATTCGGCATTGTGTCTCTTATATTAAAATTCGATGCAATTTCTGTGATTCATCGTCAATGTGAATATCCAAGGGATACAGTAAACCTGCAGAGATGCATCAGAATGTAAAACTGGGGACACAGGAAACGCACAAAACATACACAGTAGGAAGACTCATTGTTCCTGTTCTTAAGTCGGCATTGTGTCTCTTATATTTAATTCCGATGCTATTTCTGTGATTCATCGTCAATTGGAAGGTCCTGTGGATACAGTAAACCTGCAGAGGTGCGTCGGAATGTAAAATTGGTGACGCAGGAAACGCTCAAAAAATAGACAGTTGGAAGACTCAATGTTCCTGTACTTAAGTCGGCATTGTTTGTCTTATATTTAATTCCGGAGCAATATCTGTGTTTCATCGTCAATGCGAAGATCCAAGGGATACAGTAAACCTGCAGAGATGCATCGGAATGTAAAACTGGTGACACAGGAAACGCTCAAAACATAGACATTAGGAAGACTCTGCCTTCCTGTTCTTAAGTCGGCATTGTGTCTCTTATATTTAATTCCGATGCTATTTCTGTGTTTCATCGTCAATGGGAAGGTCCAATGGATACAGTAAAACTGCAGAGGTGCATCGGAATGTAAAACTGGTGATACAGGAAGCGCTCAAAACATAGACCCTAAGAAGACTCAGTTTTCTTGTACTGAAGTCGGCATTGTGTCTCTTATATTTAATTTGATGCAATTTCTGTGTTTCATCGTCACTGTGAAGGTCCAAGGGATACAGTAATCTGCAGAGGTGCATCAAGATGTAAAACTGATGACACAGGAAACGCTCAAAACAAAGACAGTAGGAATACTCAGTCTTCCTGTACCTAAGTCGGCATTGTTTCTCTGATATTTAATTCCGATGCAATTTCTGTGTTTCGTCGTCACTGTGAAGGTGCAATAGATACAGTAAACCTGCAGAGGTGCATCGGAATGTAAAACTGGTGACACAAGAAACGCTCAAAACATACACAATAGAAAGACACAATCTTCCTGTACTTAAGTCGGCATTTTGTCCCTTACATCTAATTCCGATGCAATTTCTGTGTTTCATCGTCAATGGGAAGGTCGAATGGGTACAGTAAACCTGCAGAGGTGCATCGGAATGTAAAACTGATGACACAGGAAACGCTCAAAACATAGACAGTAGGAAGACTCAGTCTTGCTGTACTTATGTCGGCAGCATTGTGTCTCTTATATTTAATTCCGATGCAATTTCTGTGTTTCATCGTCAATGGGAAGGTCGAATGGAAACAGTATACCTGCAGAGGTGCATCGGAATGTAAAACTGGTGACAAGGGAAACGCTCAAAACGTAGACAGGAGGAAGACTCAGTGTTTCTGTACTTAAGTCGGCATTGTGTCTCTTATATTTAATTCCGATGCAATTTCTGTGTTTCATCGTCAATGGGGAGGTCCAAGGGATACAGTAACCCTACAGAGGTGCATCGGAATGTAAAAGTGGTGACACAGAAAGCGCTCATAACATAGACCCTAAGAAGACTCAGTTTTCTTGTACTTAAATCGGCATTGTGTCTTTTATATTTAATTACGATCCAATTTCTCTGTTTCATCGTCAATGGGAAGGTCCAATTGATACAGTAAACCTCCAGAGGTGCATCGGAATTTAAAACTGGTGACACTGAAAACGCTCAAAACATAGACGTAAGAAGACTCAGTTTTCTAGTACTTAAGTCGGCGTTGTGTCTCTTATAATTATTTCGGATGTAATTCCGGTGTTTCATCGTCAATGGGAAGGTCCAATGGATACAGTAAACCTGCAGAAGTGCATCGGAATGTAAAACTGGTGACGCAGGAAACGCTCAAAACATAGACAGTAGGAAGACTGAATGTTCCTGTACTTAAGTCGGCATTGTGTCTCTTCTATGTAATTCCGATGCAATTTCTGTGTTTCATCGTTAATGCGAAGATCCAAGGGATACAGTAAACCTGCAGGGAGCATCGGAATGTAAAACTGGTGACGCAGGAAACGCCCAAAACATAGACAGTAGGAAGACTCAGCCTTCCTGTTCTTTAGTCGGCATCGAGTCTCTTATATTTAATTACGATGCTATTTCTGTGTTTCAGCGTCAATGGTAAGGTCCAATGGATACAGTAAACCTGCAGAGGTGCATCGGAATGTAAAACTGGTGACACAGGAAGCGGTCAAAGCATAGACCTTAAGAAGACTCAGTTTTCTTGTACTGAAGTCGGCATTGTGTCTCTTATATTTAATTTGATGCAATTTCTGTGTTTCACCGTCACTGTGAAGGTCCAAGGGATACAGTAAACCTGCAGAGGTGCATCAAAATGTAAAACTGAGGACACAGAAAACGCTAAAAACATAGACAGTCGGAAGACTTAGTCTCCCTGTACCTAGGACGGCATTGTGTCTCTTATATTTAATTCCGATGCCATTTCTGTGTTTAACTGTCACTGTGAAGGTCCAAGGGATACAGTAAACCTGCAGAGGTGCATCAAAATGTAAAACTGAGGACACAGAAAACGCTAAAACCATAGACAGTCGGAAGACTCAGTCTTCCTGTACCTAAATCGGCATTGTGTCTCTTATATTTAATTCCGACGCAATGTCTGTGTTTCATCGTCAATGGGAAGGTCCAATGGATACAGTAAACCTGCAGAGGTGCATTGGAATGTAAAACTGGTGACAAAGGAAACGCTCAAATCATACACCGAAAGATGACTCAGTTTTCTTGTACCTAAGTCGGCGTTGTCTCTCTTATATTTAATTACGATGCAATTTCTGTGTTTCATCGTCAATGGGAAGATCCAATGGATACAGTAGACCTGCAGAGGTGCATCGGAATGTAAAACTGGTGACACAGGGAGCGCACCAAACATAGACAGTGGAAAGACACACTCTTCCTGTACTTATGTCGACATTGTGTCTCTTATATTTAATTCCGATGCAATTTCTGTGTTTCATCGTCAATGGGAAAGTCCAAGGGATACAGTAACCCAACAGAGGTGCATCGGAATGTAAAACTGGTGACACATTAAGCGCTCATAACATAGACAGTAGGAAGAATCAGTCTCACTGTACTTAAGTCGGCATTGAATCTCTTATATTTAATTTGATGCAATATCTGTGTTTCATCGTCAATGCGAAGATCCAAGGGATACAGTAAACCTGCACACGTGCATCAAAATGTAAAACTGATGACAGGAAATGCTCAAAACTTAGACAGTAGGAAGACTCAGTCTTCCTGTACCTAAATCGGCATTGTGTCTCTTATATTTAATTCCGACGCAATTTCTGTGTTTCATCGTCAATGGGAAGGTCCAATGGATACAGTAAACCTGCAGAGGTGCATTGGAATGTAAAACTGGTGACAAAGGAAACGCTCAAATCATACACCGAAAGATGACTCAGTTTTCTTGTACCTAAGTCGGCGTTGTGTCTCTTATATTTAATTCCGATGCAATTTCTGTGTTTCATCGTCACTGGGAAGGTCCAAGGGATACAGTAAACCTACAGAGGTGCATCGGAATATAACTGGTGACGCAGGAATCGCTCAAAACATAGACAGTAGGAAGACTCAATGTTCCTGTACTTAATTCAGCATTGTGTCTCTTATTTTTAATTCCAATGCAATTTCTGTGATTCATCGTCAATGCGAAGATCCAAGGGATTCAGTAAACCTGCAGAGATGCATCGGAATGTAAAACTGGTGACACAGGAAACGCACAAAACATAGACAGTAGGAAGACTCAGCCTTCCTTTTCTTAAGTCGGCATTGTGTCTCTTATATTTAATTCGATGCTATTTCTGTGTTTCATCGTCAATTGGAAGGTCCAGTGGATACTGTAAACCTGCAGAGGTGCGTCGGAATGTAAAATTGGTGACGCAGGAAACGCTCAAAACATAGACAGTAGGAAAACTCAATCATCCTGTACTTAAGTCGGCATTGTGTCTCTTATTTTTAATTCCGATGCAATTTCTCTGTTTCATCGTCAATGGGAAGATCCAAGGTATACAGTAAACCTGCAGAGGTGCATCAGAATGTAAAACTGGTGACACAGGAAATGCTCAAAACATAGACAGTAGGAAGACTCAGCCTTCCTGTTCTTAAGTCGGCATTGTGTCTCTTATATTTAATTCCGATGCAATTTCTGTGTTTCATCGTCAATGCGAAGATCCAAGGGATACTGTAAACCTGCAGAGGTGCATCGGAATGTAAAACTGGTGATACAGGAAACGCTCAAAACATAGACAGGTGGAAGACTCAGCCTTCCTGTTCTTAAGTCGGCATTGTGTCTCTTAATTTAATTCCGATGCTATTTCTGTGTTTCATCGTCAATAGGAAGGTCCAATGGATACAGTAAACCTGCAGAGGTGGATCGGAATGTAAAACTGGTGACTCAGGAAGCGGTCAAAACATAGACCCTAAGAAGACTCAGTTTTCTTGTACTGAAGTCGGCATTGTGTCTCTTATATTTAATTTGATGCAATTTCTGTGTTTCATCGTCACTGTGAAGGTCCAAGGGGTACAGTAAACCTGCAGAGGTGCATCAAAATGTAAAACTGATGACACTGTAAACGCTCAAAACATAGACAGTAGGAATACTCAGTCTTCCTTTACCTAAGTCGGCATTGTTTCTCTGATATTTAATTCCAATGCAATCTCTGTGTTTCGTCGTCACTGTGAAGGTCCAATGGATACAGTAAACCTGCAGAGGTGCATCGGAATGTAAAACTGGTGACACAAGAAACGCTCACAACATACACAATAGAAAGACACAATCTTCCTGTACTTAAGTCGGCATTTTGTCCCTTACATCTAATTCCGATGCAATTTCTGTGTTTCATCGTCAATGGGAAGGTCGAATGGAAACAGTATACCTGCAGAGGTGCATCGGAATGTAAAACTGGTGACAAGGGAAACGCTCAAAACGTAGACAGTAGGAAGACTCAGTGTTTCTGTACTTAAGTCGGCATTGTGTCTCTTATATTTAATTCCGATGCAATTTCTGTGTTTCATCGTCAATGGGGTGGTCCAAGGGATACAGTAACCCTACAGAGGTGCATCGGAATGTAAAAGTGGTGACACAGAAAGCGCTCATAACATAGACCCTAAGAACACTCAGTTTTCTTGTACTTAAATCGGCATTGTGTCTTTTATATTTAATTCCGATCCAATTTCTCTGTTTCATCGTCAATGGGAAGGTCCAATGGATACAGTAAACCTCCAGAGGTGCATCGGAATTTAAAACTGGTGACACTGAAAACGCTCAAAACATAGACGTAAGAAGACTCAGTTTTCTAGTACTTAAGTCGGCGTTGTGTCTCTTATAATTATTTCGGATGTAATTCCGGTGTTTCATCGTCAATGGGAAGGTCCAATGGATACAGTAGACCTGCAGAGGTGCATCGGAATGTAAAACTGGTGACACTGAAAACGCTCAAAACATAGACGTAAGAAGACTCAGTTTTCTTGTACTGAAGTCGGCATTGTGTCTCTTATATTTAATTTGATGCAATTTCTGTGTTTCACCGTCACTGTGAAGGTCCAAGGGATACAGTAAACCTGCAGAGGTGCATCAAAATGTAAAACTGAGGACACAGAAATCGCTAAAAACATAGACAGTCGGAAGACTTAGTCTCCCTGTACCTAGGACGGCATTGTGTCTCTTATATTTAATTCCGATGCCATTTCTGTGTTTCACTGTCACTGTGAAGGTCCAAGGGATACAGTAAACCTGCAGAGGTGCATCAAAATGTAAAACTGAGGACACAGAAAACGCTAAAAACATAGACAGTCGGAAGACTCAGTCTTCCTGTACCTAAATCGGCATTGTGTCTCTTATATTTAATTCCGACGCAATTTCTGTGTTTCATCGTCAATGGGAAGGTCCAATGGATACAGTAAACCTGCAGAGGTGCATCGGAATGTAAAACTGGTGACAAAGGAATCGCTCAAATCATACACCGAAAGATGACTCAGTTTTCTTGTACCTAAGTCGGCGTTGTGTCTCTTATATTTAATTCCGATGCAATTTCTGTGTTTCATCGTCAATGGGAGGGTCCAATGGATACAGTAGACCTGCAGAGGTGCATCGGAATGTAAAACTGGTGACACAGGGAGCGCACAAAACATAGACAGTAGAAAGACACACTCTTCCTGTACTTATGTCGACATTGTGTCTCTTATATTTAATTCCGATGCAATTTCTGTGTTTCATCGTCAATGGGAAAGTCCAAGGGATACAGTAACCCAACAGAGGTGCATCGGAATGTAAAACTGGTGACACAGGAAGCGCTCATAACATAGACAGTAGGAAGAATCAGTCTCACTGTACTTAAGTCGGCATTGAATCTCTTATATTTAATTTGATGCAATTTCTGTGTTTCATCGTCAATGCGAAGATCCAAGGGATACAGTAAACCTGCACACGTGCATCAAAATGTAAAACTGATGACAGGAAATGCTCAAAACTTAGACAGTAGGAAGACTCAGTCTTCCTGTACCTAAATCAGCATTGTGTCTCTTATATTTAATTCCGACGCAATTTCTGTGTTTCATCGTCAATGGGAAGGTCCAATGGATACAGTAAACCTGCAGAGGTGCATTGGAATGTAAAACTGGTGACAAAGGAAACGCTCAAATCATACCCCGAAAGATGACTCAGTTTTCTTGTACCTAAGTCGGCGTTGTGTCTCTTATATTTAATTCCGATGCAATTTCTGTGTTTCATCGTCACTGGGAAGGTCCAAGGGATACAGTAAACCTACAGAGGTGCATCGGAATATAACTGGTAACGCAGGAATCGCTCAAAACATAGACAGTAGGAAGACTCAATGTTCCTGTACTTAATTCGAATTGTGTCTCTTATTTTTAATTCCAATGCAATTTCTGTGATTCATCGTCAATGCGAAGATCCAAGGGATACAGTAAACCTGCAGAGATGCATCGGAATGTAAAACTGGTGACACAGGAAACGCACAAAACATAGACAGTAGGAAGACTCAGCCTTCCTGTTCTTAAGTCGGCATTGTGTCTCTTATATTTAATTCCGATGCTATTTCTGTGTTTCATCGTCAATTGGAAGGTCCAGTGGATACAGTAAACCTGCAGAGGTGCGTCGGAATGTAAAATTGGTGACGCAGGAAACGCTCAAAACATAGACAGTAGGAAAACTCAATCATCCTGTACTTAAGTCGGCATTGTGTCTCTTATTTTTAATTCCGATCCAATTTCTCTGTTTCATCGTCAATGGGAAGATCCAAGGGATACAGTAAACCTGTAGAGGTGCATCAGAATGTAAAACTGGTGACACAGGAAATGCTCAAAACATAGACAGTAGGAAGACTCAGCCTTCCTGTTCTTAAGTCGGCATTGTGTCTCTTATATTTAATTCCGATGCAATTTGTGTTTCATCGTCAATGCGAAGATCCAAGGGATACAGTAAACCTGCAGAGGTGCATCGGAATGTAAAACTGGTGATACAGGAAACGCTCAAAACATAGACAGGTGGAAGACTCAGCCTTCCTGTTCTTAAGTCGGCATTGTGTCTCTTAATTTAATTCCGATGCTATTTCTGTGTTTCATCGTCAATAGGAAGGTCCAATGGATACAGTAAACCTTCAGAGGTGGATCGGAATGTAAAACTGGTGACACAGGAAACGCTCAAAACATAGGCAGTAGGAAGACTCAGTCTTCCTTTACTTATGTCGGCAGCATTGTGTCTCTCATATTTAATTCCGATGCAATTTCTGTGTTTCATCGTCAATGGGAAGGTCGAATGGAAACAGTATACCTGCAGAGGTGCATCGGAATGTAAAACTGGTGACAAGGAAACGCTCAAAACATAGACAGTAGGAAGACTCAGTCTTTCTGTACTTAAGTAGGCATTGTGTCTCTTAAATTTAATTCCGATGCAATTTCTGTGTTTCATCGTCAATGGGGAGGTCCAAGGGATACAGTAACCCTACAGAGGTGCATCGGAATGTAAAACTGGTGACACAGGAAGCGCTCATAACATAGCCCCTAAGAGGTCTTAGTTTTCTTGTACTTAAATCGGCATTGTGTCTTTTATATTTAATTCCGATGCAATTTCTGTGTTTCATCGTCAATGCGAAAGTCCAATCGATACAGTAAACCTGCAGAGGTGCATCGGAATGTAATACTGGTGACAAGGAAAAGGCTCAAAACATAGACAGTAGGAAGACTAAGTCTTCCTTTACTTAAGTCGGCATGGTGTGTCTTGTATTTAATTCCGGTGCAATTTCTGTGTTTCATCGTCAATGGGAAGATCCAAGGGATACAGTAAACCTGCAGAGGTGCATCGGAATGTAAAACTGATGACACAGGAAACGCTCATAATATAGACAATAGAAATTCACACTCTTCCTGTACTTAAGTCGACATTGTGTCTCTTCTATTTAATTCCGATGCAATTTCTGTGTTTCATCGTCAATGGGAAAGGCGATGGGAAACAGTATACCTGCAGAGGTGCATCGGAATGTAAAACTGGTGTCACAGGAAACGCTCAAAACATAGACAGTAGGAAGACTCAGCCTTCCTGTTCTTATGTCGGCATTGTGTCTCTTATATTTAATTCCGATGCAATTTCTCTGTTTCATCGTCAATGGGAAGATCCAAGGGATACAGTAAACCTGCAGAGGTGCAACGGAATGTAAAACTGGTGACACAGGAAATGCTCAAAACATAGACAGTAGGAATACTCAGTCTTCCTTTACCTAAGTCGGCATTGTTTCTCTGATATTTAATTCCAATGCAATATCTGTGTTTCGTCGTCACTGTGAAGGTCCAATGGATACAGTAAACCTGCAGAGGTGCATCGGAATGTAAAACTGGTGACACAGGAAACGCTCAAAGCATAGACAGTAGGAAGACTCATTCTTTCTGTACTTAAATAGGCATTGTGTCTCTTATATTGAATTCCGATCCAATTTCTGTGTTTCATCGTCAATGGGGAGGTCCAAGGGATACAGTAACCCTACAGAGGTGCATCGGAATGTAAAACTAGTGACACAGGAAGCGCACATAACATAGACCCTAAGAAGACTCAGTTTTCTTGTACTTAAATCGGCATTGTGTCTTTTATATTTAATTCCGATGAAATTTCTGTGTTTCATCGTCAATGGGAAAGTCCAATGGATACAGTAAACCTGCAGAGGTGCATCGGAATGTACTACTGGTGACAAAGGAAAGGCTCAAAACATAGACAGTAGGAAGACTCAGTCTTCCTTTACTTAAGTCGGCATGGTGTGTCTTATATTTAATTCCGATGCAATTTCTGTGTTTCATCGTCAATGGAAGGTCCAATGGATACAGTAAACCAGCAGAGGTGCATCGGAATGTAAAACTGGTGACACAGGAAACGCTCAAATCATAGACAATAGAAATTCACACTCTTCCTGTACTTAAGTCGACATTGTGTCTCTTCTATTTAATTCCGATGCACTTTCTGTGTTTCATCGTCAATGGGAAAGGCGACAAGAAACAGTATACCTGCAGAGGTGCATCGGAATGTAAAACTGGTGACAGAGGAGACGCTCAAAGCATAGACAGTAGGAAGACTCAGTCTTCCTGTACTTAAGTCGACATTGAGTCTCCTATATTTAATTCCGATGAAATTTCTATGTTTCATCGTCACTGTGAAGGTCCAAGGGATACAGTAAACCTGCAGAGGTGCATCGGAATGTAAAACTGGTGACGCAGGAATCGCTGAAAACATAGACAGTAGGAAGACTCAATGTTCCTGTACTTAAGTCGGCATTGTGTCTCTTATATTTATTCCGATGCAATTTCTGTGTTTCATCGTCAATGCGAAGATCCAAGGGATACAGTAAACCTGCAGAGATGCATCGGAATGTAAAACTGGTGTCACAGGAAACGCTCAAAACATAGACAGTAGGAAGACTCAGCCTTCCTGTTCTTATTTCGGCATTGTGTCTCTTATATTTAATTCCGATGCTATTTCTGTGTTTCATCGTCAATGGGAAGGTCCAGTGGATACAGTAAACCTGCAGAGGTGCAACGGAATGTAAAACTGGTGACACAGGAAATGCTCAAAACATAGACAGTAGGAATACTCAGTCTTCCTTTACCTAAGTCGGCATTGTTTCTCTGATATTTAATTCCAATGCAATTTCTGTGTTTCGTCGTCACTGTGAAGGTCCAATGGATACAGTAAACCTGCAGAGGTGCATCGGAATGTAAAACTGGTGACACAGGAAACGCTCAAAGCATAGACAGTAGGAAGACTCAGTCTCCCTGTACTTAAGTCGGCATTTTGTCCCTTACATTTAATTCCGATGCAATTTCTGTGTTTCATCGTCAATGGGAAGGTCGAATGGATACAGTAAACCTGCAGAGGTGCATCGGAATGTAAATCTGATGACACAGGAAACGCTCAAAACATAGACAGTAGGAAGACTCAATGTTCCTGTACTTAAGTGGGCATTGTGTCTCTTATATTTAATTCCGATGTAATTTCTGTGTTTCATCGTCAATGCGAAGATCCAAGGGATACAGGAAACCTGCAGAGATGCATCGGAATGTAAAACTGGTGTCACAGGAAACGCTCAAAACATAGACAGTAGGAAGACTCAGCCTTCCTGTTCTTATGTCGGCATTGTGTCTCTTTTATTTAATTCCGATGCTATTTCTGTGTCTCATCGTCAATGGAAGGTCCTATGTATACAGTAAACCAGCAGAGGTGCATCGGAATGTAAAACTGGTGACACAGGAAACGCTCAAATCATAGACAATAGAAATTCAAACTCTTCCTGTACTTAAGTCGACATTGTGTCTCTTCTATTTAATTCCGATGCAATTTCTGTGTTTCATCGTCAATGGGAAAGGCGAAGGGAAACAGTATACCTGCAGAGGTGCATCGGAATGTAAAACTGGTGACAGAGGAGACGCTCAAAGCATAGACAGTAGGAAGACTCAGTCTTTTTGTACTTAAGTCGACATTGAGTCTCCTATATTTAATTCCGATGCAATTTCTGTGTTTCATCGTCACTGTGAAGGTCCAAGGGATACAGTAAACCTGCAGAGGTGCATCGGAATGTAAAACTGGTGACGCAGGAATCGCTCAAAACATAGACAGTAGGAAGACTCAATGTTCCTGTACTTAAGTGGGCATTGTGTCTCTTATATTTAATTCCGATGTAATTTCTGTGTTTCATCGTCAATGCGAAGATCCAAGGGATACAGGAAACCTGCAGAGATGCATCGGAATGTAAAACTGGTGTCACAGGAAACGCTCAAAACATAGACAGTAGGAAGACTCAGCCTTCCTGTTCTTATGTCGGCATTGTGTCTCTTTTATTTAATTCCGATGCTATTTCTGTGTCTCATCGTCAATGGGAAGGTCCAGTGGATACAGTAAACCTGCAGAGGTGCATCGGAATGTAAAATTGGTGACTCAGGAAACACTCAAAACATAGACAGTAGGATGACTCAATCTTCCTGTACTTAAGTCGGCATTGTGTCTCTTATATTTAATTCCGATGCAATTTCTCTGTTTCATCGTCAATGGGAAGATCCAAGGGATACAGTAAACCTGCAGAGGTGCATCGGAATGTAAAACTGGTGACACAGGAAATACTCAATACATAGACAGTAGGAAGACTCAGCCTTCCTGTTCTGAAGTCGGCATTGTGTCTCTTATATTTAATTCCGATGCTATTTCTGTGTTTCATCGTCAATGGAAAGGTCAAATGGATACAGTAAACTTGCAGAGGTGCTTCGGAATGTAAAACTGGTGACGCAGGAATCGCTCAAAACATAGACTGTAGATAGACTCAATGTTCCTTTACTTAAGTCGGCATTGTGTCTCTTATATTTAATTACGATGCAATTTCTGTGTTTCATCGTCACTGTGAAAGTCCAAGGGATACACTAAACCTGCAGAGGTGCATCGGAATGTAAAACTGGTGACACAGGAAACGCACAAAACATAGACAGTAGGAAGACTCAGCCTTCCTGTTCTTAAGTCGGCATTGTGTCTCTTATATTTAATTCCGATGGTATTTCTGTGTTTCATCGTCAATGGGAAGGTCCACTGGATATAGTAAATTTGCAGAGGTGCATCGGAATGTAAAACTGGTGGCACAGGAAGCGGTCAAAACATAGACCCTAAGAAGACTCAGTTTTCTTGTACTGAAGTCGGCATTGTGTCTCTTATACTTAATTTGATGCAATTTCTGTGTTTCATCGTCACTGTGAAGGTCCAAGGGTTACAGTAAACCTGCAGAGGTGAATCAAAATATAAAACTGATGACACAGGAAACGCTCAAAACATAGACAGTAGGAATACTCAGTCTTCCTGTACCTAAGCCGGCATTGTTTCTCTTACAATTAATTCCGATGCAATTTCTGTGTTTCATCGTCACTGTGAAGGTCCAATGGTTACAGTAAACCGGCAGAGGTGCATTGGAATGTAATACTGGTGACACAGGAAACGCTCAAAACATAGACAATCGAAATTCACACTCTTCCTGTACTTAAGTCGACATTGTGTCTCTTCTATTTCATTCTGATGCAATTTCTGTGTTTCATCGTCAATGGGAAAGGCGAAGGGAAACAGTATACCTGCAGAGCTGCATCGGAATGTAAAACTGGTGACAGAGGAGACGCTCAAAGCACAGACAGTAGGAAGACTCAGTCTTCCTGTACTTAAGTCGACATTGAGTCTCCTATGTTTAATTACGATGCAATTTCTGTGTTTCATCGTCACTGTGAAGGTCCAAGGGATACAGTAAACCTGCAGAGGTGCATCGGAATGTAAAACTGGTGACGCAGGAATCGCTGAAAACATAGACAGTAGGAAGACTCAATGTTCCTGTACTTAAGTCGGCATTGTGTCTCTTATATTTAATTCCGATGCAATTTCCAATGCAATGGGAAGGTCGAATGGAATCTGTATACCTGCTGATGACACAGGAAACGCTCAAAACATAGACAGTAGGAAGACTCAGTCTTCCTGTACTTATGTCTGCAGCATTGTGTCTCTTATATTTAATTCCGATGCAATTTCTGTGTTTCCTCGTCAATGGGATGGTCGAATGGAAACAGTATACCTGCTGAGGTGCATCGGAATGTAAAACTAGTGACAAGGGAAACGCTCAAAACATAGACAGTAGGAAGACTCAGTCTTTCTGTACTTAAGTCGACATTGTGTCTCTTATATTTAATTCCGATGCAATTTCTGTGTTTCATCGTCAATGGGGAGGTCCAAGGGATACAGTAACCCTACAGAGGTGCATCGGAATGTAAAACTGGTGACACAGGAAGCGCTCATAACATAGACCCTAAGAAGACTCAGTTTTCTTGTACTTAAATCGGCAATGTGTCTTATATATTTAGTTCCGATGCAATTTCTGTGTTTCATCGTCAATGGGAAAGTCCAATGGATACAGTAAACCTGCATAGATGCATCGGAATGTAAAACTGGTGACACAGGAAACGCGCAAAACATAGACAGTACGAAGACTCAGCCTTCCTGTTCTTAAGTCGGCATTGTGTCTCATATATTTAATTCCGGTGGTATTTCTGTGTTTCATCGTCAAAGGGAAGGTCCACTGGATATAGTAAAACTGCAGAGGTGCATCGGAATGTAAAACTGGTGGCACAGGAAGCGGTCAAAACATAGACCCTAAGAAGACTCAGTTTTCTTGTACTGAAGTCGGCATTGTGTCTCTTATACTTAATTTGATGCAATTTCTGTGTTTCATCGTCACTGTGAAGGTCCAAGGGTTACAGTAAACCTGCAGAGGTGAATCAAAATATAAAACTGATGACACAGGAAACGCTCAAAACATAGACAGTAGGAATACTCAGTCTTCCTGTACCTAAGCCGGCATTTTGTTACCTGAGTCACCAATTTTACATTCCGATGCACCTCTGCATGTTTACTGTATCCACTGGCCTTCCCATTGACGATGAAACACAGAAATAGCATCGGAATTAAATATAAGAGGCACAATGCCGACTTAAGAACAGGAAGGCTGAGTCTTCCTACTGTCTATGTTTTGAGCGTTTCCTGTGTCACCAGTTTTACATTCCGATGCACCTCTGCAGGTTTACTGTATCCCTTGGATCTTCGCATTGACGATGAAACACAGAAATTGCATCGGAATTAAATATAAGAGACACAAAGCCGACTTAAGTACAGGAACATTGAGTCTTCCTACTGTCTATGTTTTGAGCGATTCCTGCGTCACCAGTTTTACATTCCGATGCACCTCTGCAGGTTTACTGTATCCATTGGACCTTCCATTGACGATGAAACACAGAAATTGCATCGGAATTAAATATAAGACACACCATGCCGACTTAAGAACAGGAAGGCTGAGTCTTCCTACTGTCTATGTTTTGAGCGTTTCCTGTGTCACCAGTTTTACATTCCGATGCACCTCTGCAGGTTTACTGTATCCCTTGGATCTTCGCATTGACGATGAAACACAGAAATTGCATCGGAATTAAATAGAAGAGACACAATGTCGACTTAAGTACAGGAAGAGTGTGAATGCTATTTCTGTGTTTCATCGTCTATGGGAAGGTCCAAAGGATACAGTAAAACTGCAGAGGTGAATCCGAATGTAAAACTGATGACACAGGAAACGCTCAAAACATAGACAGTAGGAATACTCAGTTTTCCTTTACCTAAGTCGGCATAGTTTCTCTGATATTTAATTCCGATGCAATTTCTGTGTTTCGTCGTCACTGTGAAGGTCCAATGGATACAGTAAACCTGCAGAGGTGCATCGGAATGTAAAACTGGTGACACAGGAAACGCTCAAAGCATAGACAGTAGGAAGACTCAGTCTTCCTGTACTTAAGTCGGCATTTTGTCCCTTACATTTAATTCCTATGCAATTTCTGTGTTTCATCGTCAATGGGAAGGTCGAATGGATACAGTAAACCTGCAGAGGTGCATCGGAATGTAAAACTGATGACACAGGAAACGTTCAAAGCATAGACAGTAGGAAGACTCAGTCTTCCTGTACTTATGTCTGCAGCATTGTGTCTCTTATATTTAATTCCGATGCAATTTCTGTGTTTCCTCGTCAATGGGAAGGTCGAATTGAAACAGTATACCTGCTGAGGTGCATCGGAATGTAAAACTGGTGACAAGGGAAACGCTCAAAACATAGACAGTAGGAAGACTCATAGTTTCTGTACTTAAGTCGACATTGTGTCTCTTATATTTAATTCCGATGCAATTTCTGTGTTTCATCGTCAATGGGAAGGTCCACTGGATATAGTAAAACTGCAGAGGTGCATCGGAATGTAAAACTGGTGGCACAGGAAGCGGTCAAAACATAGACCCTAAGAAGACTCAGTTTTCTTGTACTGAAGTCGGCATTGTGTCTCTTATACTTAATTTGATGCAATTTTTGTGTTTCATCGTCACTGTGAAGGTCCAAGGGTTACAGTAAACCTGCAGAGGTGAATCAAAACGTAAAACTGATGACACAGGAAACGCTCAAAACATAGACAGTAGGAATACTCAGTCTTCCGGTACCTAAGCCGGCATTGTTCCTCTTACAATTAATTCCGATGCAATTTCTGTGTTTCATCGTCACTGTGAAGGTCCAATGGTTACAGTAAAACGGCAGAGGTGCATCGGAATGTAATACTGGTGACACAGGAAACGCTCAAAACATAGACAATAGAAAGACACACTCTTCCTGTACTTAAGTCGACATTGTGTCTCTTCTATTTAATTCCGATGCAATTTCTGTGTTTCATCGTCAATGGGAAAGTCGAAGGGAAACAGTATACCTGCAGAGGTGCATCGGAATGTAAAACTGGTGACACAGGAAGCGCTCATAACATAGACCCTAAGAAGACTCAGTTTTCTTGTACTTAAATCGGCATTGTGTCTTTTATATTTAATTCCGATGCAATTTCTGTTTTTCATCGTCAATGGGAAAGTCCAATGGATACAGTAAACCTGCAGAGGTGCATCGGAATGTAATACTGGTGACAAAGGAAAGGCTCAAAACATAGACAGTAGGAAGACTCAGTCTTCCTTTACTTAAGTCGGCATGGTGTGTCTTATATTTAATTCCGATGAATTTCTGTGTTTCATCGTCAATGGAAGGTCCAATGGATACAGTATACCAGCAGAGGTGCATCGGAATGTAAAACTGGTGACACAGGAAACGCTCAAATCATAGACAATAGAAATTAACACTCTTCCTGTACTTAAGTCGACATTGTGTCTCTTCTATTTAATTCCGATGCAATTTCTGTGTTTCATCGTCAATGGGAAAGGCGAAGGGAAACAGTATACCTGCAGAGGTGCATCGGAATATAAAACTGGTGACAGAGGAGACGCTCAAAGCATAGACAGTAGGAAGACTCAGTCTTCCTGTACTTAAGTCGACATTGAGTCTCCTATATTTAATTCCGATGCAATTTCTGTGTTTCATCGTCACTGTGAAGGTCCAAGGGATACAGTAAACCAGCAGAGGTGCATCGGAATGTAAAACTGGTGACGCAGGAATCGCTCAAAACATAGACTGTAGGAAGACTCAATGTTCCCGTACTTAATTCGGCATTGTGTCTCTTATATTAAATTGCGATGCAATATCTGTGTTTCATCGTCAATGCGAAGATCCAAGGGATACAGTAAACCTGGAGAGATGCATCGGAATGTAAAACTGGTGTCACAGGAAACGCTCAAAACATAGACAGTAGGAAGACTCAGCCTTCCTGCTCTTATGTCGGCATTGTGTCTCTTTTATTTAATTCCGATGCTATTTCTGTGTCTCATCGCCAATGGGAAGGTCCAGTGGATACAGTAAACCTGCAGAGGTGCATCGGAATGTAAAATTGGTGACTCAGGAAACGCTCAAAACATAGACAGTAGGATGACTCAATCTTCCTGTACTTAAGTCGGCATTGTGTCTCTTATATTTAATTCCGATGCAATTTCTCTGTTTCATCGTCAATGGGAAGGTCCAAGGGATACAGTAAACCTGCAGAGGTGCATCGGAATGTAAAACTGGTGACACAGGAAATGCTCAAAACATAGACAGTAGGAAGACTCAGCCTTCCTGTTCTTAAGTCGGCATTGTGTCTCTTATATTTAATTCCGATGCTATTTCTGTGTTTCATCGTCAATGGAAAGGTCAAATGGATACAGTAAACTTGCAGAGGTGCTTCGGAATGTAAAACTGGTGACGCAGGAATCGCTCAAAACATAGACTGTAGGAAGACTCAATGTTCCTTTACTTAAGTCGGCATTGTGTCTCTTATATTTAATTCCGATGCAATTTCTGTGTTTCATCGTCAATGCGAAGATCCAAGGGATACACTAAACCTGCAGAGGTGCATCGGAATGTAAAACTGGTGACACAGGAAACGCTCAAAACATAGACAGTAGGAAGACTCAGCCTTCCTGTTCTTAAGTCGGCATTGTGTCTCTTACATTTAATTCCGATGCAATTTCTCTGTTTCATCGTCAATGGGAAGATCCAAGGGATACAGTAAACCTGCAGAGGTGCATCAGAATGTAAAACTGGTGACACAGGAAATGCTCAAAACATAGACAGTAGGAAGACTCAGCCTTCCTGTTCCTAAGTCGGCAGTGTGTACCTTATATTTAATTCCGATGCTATTTCTGTGTTTCATCGTCAATGGGAAGGTCCAATGTATACAGTAAACCTGCAGAGGTGCTTCGGAATGTAAAACTGGTGACGCAGGAATCGCGCAAAACATAGACAGTAGGAAGACTCAATGTTCCTGTACTTAAGTCGGAATTGTGTCTCTTATATTTAATTCCGATGCAATTTCTGTGTTTCATCGTCAATGGGAAGGTCCAATGGATACAGTAAAACTGCAGAGGTGGATCGGAATGTAAAACTGATGACACAGGAAACGCTCAAAACATAGACAGTAGGAATACTCAGTCTTCCTTTACCTAAGTCGGCATTGTTTCTCTGATATTTAATTCCGATGCAATTTCTGTGTTTCGTCGTCACTGTGAAGGTCCAATGGATACAGTAAACCTGCAGAGCTGCATTGGAATGTAAAACTGGTGACACAGGAAACGCTCAAAGCATAGACAGTAGGAAGACTCGGTCTTCCTGTACTTAAGTCGTCATTTTGTCCCTTACATTTAATTCCTATGCAATTTCTGTGTTTCATCGTCAATGGGAAGGTCGAATGGATACAGTAAACCTGCAGAGGTGCATCGGAATGTAAAACTGATGACACAGGAAACGCTCAAAACATAGACAGTAGGAAGACTCAGTCTTCCTGTACTTATGTCTGCAGCATTGTGTCTCTTATATTTAATTCCGATGCAATTTCTGTGTTTCCTCGTCAATGGGAAGGTCGAATGGAAACAGTATACCTGCTGAGGTGCATCGGAATGTAAAACTGGTGACAAGGGAAACGCTCAAAACATAGACAGTAGGAAGACTCAGTTTTCTTGTACTTAAATCGGCATTGTGTCTCTTATATTTAATTCCGATGCAATTTCTGTGTTTCATCGTCAATGGGGAGGTCCAAGGGTACAGTAACCCTACAGAGGTGCATCGGAATGTAAAACTGGTGACACAGGAAACGCGCAAAACATAGACAGTACGAAGACTCAGCCTTCCTGTTCTTAAGTCGGCATTGTGTCTCTTATATTTAATTCCGATGGTATTTCTGTGTTTCATCGTCAATGGGAAGGTCCACTGGATATAGTAAAACTGCAGTGGTGCATCGGAATGTAAAACTGGTGGCACAGGAAGCGGTCAAAACATAGACCCTAAGAAGACTCAGTTTTCTTGTACTGAAGTCGGCATTATGTCTCTTATACTTAATTTGATGCAATTTCTGTGTTTCATCGTCACTGTGAAGGTCCAAGGGTTACAGTAAACCTGCAGAGGTGAATCAAAATATAAAACTGATGACACAGGAAACGCTCAAATCATAGACAGTAGGAATACTCAGTCTTCCTGTACCTAAGCCGGCATTGTTTCTCTTACAATTAATTCCGATGCAATTTCTGTGTTTCATCGTCACTGTGAAGGTCCAATGGTTACAGTAAACCGGCAGAGGTGCATCGGAATGTAAAACTGGTGACGCAGGAATCGCTCAAAACATAGACAGTAGGAAGACTCAATGTTCCTGTACTTAAGTCGGCATTGTGTCTCTTTTATTTAATTCCGATGCAATTTCTGTGTTTCATCTCAATGGGGAGGTCCAAGGGATACAGTAACCCTACAGAGGTGCATCGGAATGTAAAACTGGTGACACAGGAAACGCTCATAACATAGACCATAAGAAGACTCAGTTTTCTTGTACTTAAATAGGCATTGTGTCTTTTATATTTAATTCCGATGCAATTTCTGTGTTTCATCGTAAATGGAAGGTCCAATGGACACAGTAAACCAGCAGAGGTGCATCGGAATGTAAAACAGGTGACACTGGAAACGCTCAAAACATAGACAATAGAAGATTCACACTCTTCCTGTACTTAAGTCGACATTGTGTCTCTTCTATTTAATTCCGATGCAATTTCTGTGTTTCATCGTCAATGGGAAGGTCCAATGGATACAGTAGACCTGCAGAGGTGCATCGGAATGTATAACTGGTGACACAGGAAACGCACCAATCATAGACAATAGAAAGACACACTCTTCCTGTACTTAAGTCGACATTGTGTCTCTTATATTTAATTCCGATGCAATTTCTGTGTTTCATCGTCAATGGGAAAGTCCAAGGGATACAGTAAACCTGCAGAGATGCATCGGAATGTAAAATTGGTGACTCAGGAACCGCTCAAAACATAGACAGTAGGAAGACTCAATCTTCCTGTACTTAAGTCGGCATTGTGTCTCTTATATTTAATTCCGATGCAATTTCTCTGTTTCATCGTCAATGGGAAGATCCGAGGGATACAGTAAACCTGCTGAGGTGCATCGGAATGTAAAACTGGTGTCACAGGAAACGCTCAAATCATAGACAATAGGAAGACTCAGCCTTCCTGTTCTTATGTCGTCATTGTGTCTCTTATATTTAATTTCGATGCTATTTCTGTGTTTCATCGTCAATGGGAAGGTCCAGTGGATACAGTAAACCTGCAGAGGTGCATCGGAATGTAAAATTGATGACTCAGGAAACGCTCAAAACATAGGCAGTAGGAAGACTCAATCTTCCTGTACTTAAGTCGGCATTGTGTCTCTTATATTTAATTCCGATGCAATTTCTCTGTTTCATCGTCAATGGGAAGATCCAAGGGATACAGTAAACCTGCAGAGGTGCATCGGAATGTAAAACTGGTGACACACGAAATGCTCAAAACATAGACAGTAGGAACACTCAGCCTTCCTGTTCTTAAGTCGGCATTGTGCCTCTTATATTTAATTCCGATGCTATTTCTGTGTTTCATCGTCAATGGAAAGGTCAAATGGATACAGTAAACTTGCAGAGGTGCTTCGGAATGTAAAACTGGTGACGCAGGAATCGCTCAAAACATAGACTGTAGGAAGTCTCAATGTTCCTTTACTTAAGTCGGCATTGTGTCTCTTATATTTAATTCCGATGCAATTTCTGTGTTTCATCGTCAATGCGAAGATCCAAGGGATACACTAAACCTGCAGAGGTGCATCGGAAAGTAAAACTGGTGACACAGGAAACGCTCAAAACATAGACAGTAGGAAGACTCAGCCTTCCTGTTCTTAAGTCGGCATTGTGTGTCTTATATTTAATTCCGATGCAATTTCTCTGTTTCATCGTCAATGGGAAGATCCAAGGGATACAGTAAACCTGCAGAGGTGCATCAGAATGTAAAACTGGTGACACAGGAAATGCTTAAAACATAGACAGTAGGAAGACTCAGTTTTCATTTACCTAAGTCGGCATTGTTTCTCTGATATTTAATTCCGATGCAATTTCTGTGTTTCGTCGTCACTGTGAAGGTCCAATGGATACAGTAAACCTGCAGAGGTGCATCGGAATGTAAAACTGGTGACACAGGAAACGCTCAAAGCATAGACAGTAGGAAGACTCAGTCTTCCTGTACTTAAGTCGGCATTTTGTCCCTTACATTTAATTCCTATGCAATTTCTGTGTTTCAACGTCAATGGGAAGGTCGAATGGATACAGTAAACCTGCAGAGGTGCATCGGAATGTAAAACTGATGACACAGGAAACGCTCAAAGCATAGACAGTAGGAAGACTCAATGTTCCTTTACTTAAATAGGCATTGTGTCTTTTATATTTAATTCCGATGCAATTTCTGTGTTTCATCGTAAAAGGAAGGTCCAATGGACACAGTAAACCAGCAGAGGTGCATCGGAATGTAAAACAGGTGACACAGGAAACGCTCAAAACATAGACAATAGAAATTCACACTCTTCCTGTACTTAAGTCGACATTGTGTCTCTTCTATTTAATTCCGATGCAATTTCTGTGTTTCATCGTCAATGGGAAGGTCCAATGGATACAGTAGACCTGCAGAGGTGCATCGGAATGTATAACTGGTGACACAGGAAACGCACCAATCATAGACAATAGAAAGACACACTCTTCCTGTACTTAAGTCGACATTGTGTCTCTTATATTTAATTCCGATGCTATTTCTGTGTTTCATCGTCAATGGGAAGTTCCAATTGATACAGTAAACCTGCAGAGGTGCTTCGGAATGTAAAACTGGTGACGCAGGAATCGCTCAAAACATAGACAGTTGGAAGAGTCAATGTTCCTGTACTTAAGTCGGCATTGTGTCTCTTATATTTAATTCCGATGCAATTTCTGTGTTTCATCCTCAATGCGAAGATCCAAGGGATACAGTAAACCTGCAGAGGTGCATCGGAATGTAAAACTGGTGACACAGGAAACGCTCAAAACATAGACAGTAGGAAGACTCAGCCTTCCTGTTCTTAAGTCGACATTGTGTCTCTTAATTTAATTCCGATGCTATTTCTGTGTTTCATCGTCAATGGGAAGGTCCAATGGATACAGTAAAACTGCAGAGGTGGATCCGAATGTAAAACTGATGACACAGGAAACGCTCAAAACATAGACAGTAGGAATACTCAGTTTTCCTTTACCTAAGTCGGCATTGTTTCTCTGATATTTAATTCCGATGCAATTTCTGTGTTTCGTCGTCACTGTGAAGGTCCAATGGATACAGTAAACCTGCAGAGGTGCATCGGAATGTAAAACTGGTGACACAGGAAACGCTCAAAGCATAGACAGTAGGAAGACTCAGTCTTCCTGTACTTAAGTCGGCATTTTGTCCCTTACATTTAATTCCTATGCAATTTCTGTGTTTCAACGTCAATGGGAAGGTCGAATGGATACAGTAAACCTGCAGAGGTGCATCGGAATGTAAAACTGATGACACAGGAAACGCTCAAAACATAGACAGTAGGAAGACTCAGTCTTCCTGTACTTATGTCTGCAGCATTGTGTCTCTTATATTTAATTCCGATGTAATTTCTGTGTTTCCTCGTCAATGGGAAGGTCGAATGGAAACAGTATACCTGCTGAGGTGCATCGGAATGTAAAACTGGTGACACTGGAAACGCTCAAAACATAGACAATAGAAAGACACACTCTTCCTGTACTTAAGTCGACATTGTGTCTCTTCTATTTAATTCCGATGCAATTTCTGTGTTTCATCGTCAATGGGAAAGTCGAAGGGAAACAGTATACCTGCAGAGTTGCATCGGAATGTAAAACTGGTGACACTGGAAACGCTCAAAACATAGACCGTAAGAATACTCAGTTTTCTTGTACTTAAGTCGGCGTTGTGTCTCTTATATTTAATTCCGATGTAATTTCTGTGTTTCATCGTCAATGAGAAGGTCCAATGGATACAGTAAACCTGCAGAGGTGCATCGGAATGTAAAACTGGTGACGCAGGAATCGCTCAAAACATAGACAGTAGGAAGACTCAATGTTCCTGTACTTAAGTCGTTATTGTGTCTCTTTTATTTAATTCCGATGCAATTTCTGTGTTTCATCGTCAATGGGGAGGTCCAAGGGATACAGTAACCCTACAGAGGTGCATCGGAATGTAAAACTGGTGACACAGGAAACGCTCATAACATAGACCATAAGAAGACTCAGTTTTCTTGTACTTAAATAGGCACTGTGTCTTTTATATTTAATTCCGATGCAATTTCTGTGTTTCATCGTAAATGGAAGGTTCAATGGACACAGTAAACCAGCAGAGGTGCATCGGAATGTAAAACAGGTGACACAGGAAACGCTCAAAACATAGACAATAGAAATTCACACTCTTCCTGTACTTAAGTCGACATTGTGTCTCTTCTATTTAATTCCGATGCAATTTCTGTGTTTCATCGTCAATGGGAAGGTCCAATGGATACAGTAGACCTGCAGAGGTGCATCGGAATGTAAAACTGGTGACACAGGAAACGCACCAATCATAGACAATAGAAAGACACACTCTTCCTGTACTTAAGTCGACATTGTGTCTCTTATATTTAATTCCGATGCAATTTCTGTGTTTCATCGTCAATGGGAAAGTCCAAGGGATACAGTAAACCTGCAGAGATGCATCGGAATGTAAAATTGGTGACTCAGGAACCGCTCAAAACAAAGACAGTAGGAAGACTCAATCTTCCTGTACTTAAGTCGGCATTGTGTCTCTTATATTTAATTCCGATGCAATTTCTCTGTTTCATCGTCAATGGGAAGATCCGAGGGATACAGTAAACCTGCTGAGGTGCATCGGAATGTAAAACTGGTGTCACAGGAAACGCTCAAATCATAGACAGTAGGAAGACTCAGCCTTCCTGTTCTTATGTCGTCATTGTGTCTCTTATATTTAATTTCGATGCTATTTCTGTGTTTCATCGTCAATGGGAAGGTCCAGTGGATACAGTAAACCTGCAGAGGTGCATCGGAATGTAAAATTGATGACTCAGGAAACGCTCAAAACATAGACAGTAGGAAGACTCAATCTTCCTGTACTTAAGTCGGCATTGTGTCTCTTATATTTAATTCCGATGCAATTTCTGTGTTTCATCGTCAATGCGAAGATCCAAGGGATACACTAAACCTGCAGAGGTGCATCGGAAAGTAAAACTGGTGACACAGGAAACGCTCAAAACATAGACAGTAGGAAGACTCAGCCTTCCTGTTCTTAAGTCGGCATTGTGTGTCTTATATTTAATTCCGATGCAATTTCTCTGTTTCATCGTCAATGGGAAGATCCAAGGGATACATTAAACCTGCAGAGGTGCATCAGAATGTAAAACTGGTGACACAGGAAATGCTCAAAACATAGACAGTAGGAAGACTCAGCCTTCCTGTTCTTAAGTCGGCATTGTGTATCTTATATTTAATTCCGATGCTATTTCTGTGTTTCATCGTCAATGGGAAGGTCCAATGGATACAGTAAACCTGCAGAGGTGCTTCGGAATGTAAAACTGGTGACGCAGGAATCGCTCAAAATATAGACAGTTGGAAGAGTCAATGTTCCTGTACTTAAGTCGGCATTGTGTCTCTTATATTTAATTCCGATGCAATTTCTGTGTTTCATCCTCAATGCGAAGATCCAAGGGATACAGTAAACCTGCAGAGGTGCATCGGAATGTAAAACTGGTGACACAGGAAACGCGCAAAACATAGACAGTACGAAGACTCAGCCTTCCTGTTCTAAAGTCGGCATTGTGTCTATTATATTTAATTCCGATGGTATTTCTGTGTTTCATCGTCAATGGGAAGGTCCATTGGATACAGTAAAACTGCAGAGGTGCATCGGAATGTAAAACTGGTGGCACAGGAAGCGGTCAAAACATAGACCCTAAGAAGATTCAGTTTTCTTGTACTGAAGTCGTCATTGTGTCTCTTATACTTAATTTGATGCAATTTCTGTGCTTCATCGTAACTGTGAAGGTCCAAGGGTTACAGTAAACCTGCAGAGGTGAATCAAAATATAAAACTGATGACACAGGAAACGCTCAAAACATAGACAGTAGGAATACTCAGTCTTCCTGTACCTAAGACGGCATTGTTTCTCTTATATTTAATTCCGATGCAATTTCTGTATTTCATCGTCACTGTGAAGGTCCAATGGTTACAGTAAACCTGCAGAGGTGCATCGGAATGTAATACTGGTGACACAGGAAATGCTCAAAACATAGACAATAGAAAGACACACTCTTCCTGTACTTAAGTCGACATTGTGTCTCTTCTATTTAATTCCGATGCAATTTCTGTGTTTCATCGTCAATGGGAAAGTCGAAGGGAAACAGTATACCGGCAGAGGTGCATCGGAATGTAAATCTGGTGACACAGAAGACGCTCAAAACATAGACAGTAGGAAGACTCAGTCTTCCTGTACCTAAGTCGGCATTGTGTCTCTTATATTTAATTCCGATGCTATTTCTGTGTTTCAACGTCAATGGGAAGGTCCAATAGATACAGTAAACCTGCAGAGGGGCATCGGAATTTAAAACTGGTGACACTGGAAACGCTCAAAACATAGACCGTAAGAAGACTCAGTTTTCTTGTACTGAAGTCGGCATTGTGTCTCTTATATTTAATTTGATGCAATTTTTATGTTTCATCGTCACTGTGAAGGTCCAAGGGATACAGTAAACCTGCAGAGGTGCATCAAAATGTAAAACTGATGACACAGGAAACGCTCAAAACATAGACAGTAGGAAGACTCAGTCTTCCTGTAGCTAAGTCGGCATTGTTTCTCTGATATTTAATTCCGATGCAATTTTTGTGTTTAGTCGTCAATGGGAAGGTCCAAGGGATACAATAAACCTGCAGAGGTGCATCGGAATGTAAAACTGGTGACACAGGAAGCGCTCAAATCATAGACCGTAAGAAGACTCAGTTTTCTTGTACTTAGGTCGGCGTTGTGACTCTTATATGTAATTCCGATGCAATTTCTGTGTTTCATCGTCACAGTGAAGGTCCAAGGGATACTGTAAACCTGCAGAGGTGCATCAAAATGTAAAACTGATGAGACAGGAAATGCTCAAAACGTAGACAGTAGGAAGACTCAGCCTTCCTGTTCTTAAGTCGGCATTCTGTCTCTTCTATTTAAATCCGATGCAATTTCTGTGTCTCGTTGTCAGTGGGAAGGTCCAAGGGATACAGTAAACCTGCAGAGGTGCATCGGAATGTAAAACTGGTGACACAGGAACCACTCAAACATAGACCCTAAGAAGACTCAGTTTTCTTGTACTGAAGTCGGCATTGTGTCTCTTATATTTAATTCCGATGCAATTTCTGTGTTTCATCATCACTGTGAAGGTCCAAGGGATACAGTAAACCCGCAGAGGTGGATTGGCATGTAAAACTGGTGACACAGGAAACGCTCAAAACATAGACAGTAAGAAGACTCAGTCTTCCTGTACTTATGTCGGCAGCATTGTGACTTTTATATTTAATTCCGATGCAATTTCTGTGTTTCATCGTCAATGGGAAGGTCCAATGGATACAGTAAAACTGCAGAGGTGGATCGGAATGTAAAACTGATGACACAGGAATCGCTCAAAACATAGACAGTAGGAATACTCAGTCTTCCTTAACCTAAGTCGGCATTGTTTCACTGATATTTAATTCCGATGCAATTTCTGTGTTTCGTCGTCACTGTGAAGGTCCAATGGATACAGTAAACCTGCAGAGCTGCATTGGAATGTAAAATTGGTGACACAGGAAACGCTAAAAGCATAGACAGTAGGAAGACTCGGTCTTCCTGTACTTAAGTCGTCATTTTGTCCCTTACATTTAATTCCTATGCAATTTCTGTGTTTCATCGTCAATGGGAAGGTCGAATGGATACAGTAAACTTGCAGAGGTGCTTCGGAATGTAAAACTGGTGACGCAGGAATCGCTCAAAACATAGACTGTAGGAAGACTCAATGTTCCTTTACTTAAGTCGGCATTGTGTCTCTTATATTTAATTCCGATGCAATTTCTGTGTTTCATCGTCAATGCGAAGATCCAAGGGATACACTAAACCTGCAGAGGTGCATCGGAATGTAAAACTGGTGACACAGGAAACGCTCAAAACATAGACAGTAGGAAGACTCAGCCTTCCTGTTCTTAAGTCGGCATTGTGTCTCTTATATTTAATTCCGATGCAATTTCTCTGTTTCATCGTCAATGGGAAGATCCAAGGGATACAGTAAACCTGCAGAGGTGCATCAGAATGTAAAACTGGTGACACAGGAAATGCTCAAAACATAGACAGTAGGAAGACTCAGCGTTCCTGTTCCTAAGTCGGCATTGTGTACCTTATATTTAATTCCGATGCTATGTCTGTGTTTCATCGTCAATGGGAAGGTCCAATGGATACAGTAAACCTGCAGAGGTGCTTCGGAATGTAAAACTGGTGACGCAGGAATCGCGCAAAACATAGACAGTAGGAAGACTCAATGTTCCTGTACTTAAGTCGGAATTGTGTCTCTTATATTTAATTCCGATGCAAGTTCTGTGTTTCATCGTCAATGGGAAGGTCCAATGGATACAGTAAAACTGCAGAGGTGGATCGGAATGTAAAACTGATGACACAGGAAACGCTCAAATCATAGACAGTAGGAATACTCAGTCTTCCTTTACCTAAGTCGGCATTGTTTCTCTGATATTTAATTCCGATGCAATTTCTGTGTTTCGTCGTCACTGTGAAGGTCCAATGGATACAGTAAACCTGCAGAGCTGCATTGGAATGTAAAACTGGTGACACAGGAAACGCTCAAAGCATAGACAGTAGGAAGACTCGGTCTTCCTGTACTTAAGTCGTCATTTTGTCCCTTACATTTAATTCCTATGCAATTTCTGTGTTTCATCGTCAATGGGAAGGTCGAATGGATACAGTAAATCTGCAGAGGTGCATCGGAATGTAAAACTGATGACACAGGAAACGCTCAAAACATAGACAGTAGGAAGACTCAGTCTTCCTGTACTTATGTCTGCAGCATTGTGTCTCTTATATTTAATTCCGATGCAATTTCTGTGTTTCCTCGTCAATGGGAAGGTCGAATGGAAACAGTATACCTGCTGAGGTGCATCGGAATGTAAAACTGGTGACAAGGGAAACGCTCAAAACATAGACAGTAGGAAGACTCAGTTTTCTTGTACTTAAATCGGCATTGTGTCTCTTATATTTAATTCCGATGCTATTTCTGTGTTTCATCGTCAATGGGGAGGTCCAAGGGTACAGTAACCCTACAGAGGTGCATCGGAATGTAAAACTGGTGACACAGGAAACGCGCAAAACATAGACAGTACGAAGACTCAGCCTTCCTGTTCTTAAGTCGGCATTGTGTCTCTTATATTTAATGCCGATGGTATTTCTGTGTTTCATCGTCAATGGGAAGGCCCACTGGATATAGTAAAACTGCAGAGGTGCATCGGAATGTAAAACTGGTGGCACAGGAAGCGGTCAAAACATAGACCCTAAGAAGACTCAGTTTTCTTGTACTGAAGTCGGCATTGTGTCTCTTACACTTAATTTGATGCAATTTCTGTGTTTCATCGTCACTGTGAAGGTCCAAGGGTTACAGTAAACCTGCAGAGGTGAATCAAAATATAAAACTGATGACACAGGAAACGCTCAAAACATAGACAGTAGGAATACTCAGTCTTCCTGTACCTAAGCCGGCATTGTTTCTCTTACAATTAATTCCGATGCAGTTTCTGTGTTTCATCGTCACTGTGAAGGTCCAATGGTTACAGTAAACCGGCAGAGGTGCATCGGAATGTAATACTGGTGACACAGGAAACGCTCAAAACATAGACAATAGAAAGACACACTCTTCCTGTACTTAAGTCGACATTGTGTCTCTTCTATTTAATTCCGATGCAATTTCTGTGTTTCATCGTCAATGGGAAAGTCGAAGGGAAACAGTATACCTGCAGAGGTGCATCGGAATGTAAAACTGGTGACACAGGAGACGCTCAAAGCATAGACAGTAGGAAGACTCAGTCTTCCTGTACCTAAGTCGGCATTGTGTCTCTTATATTTAATTCCGATGCTATTTCTGTGTTTCATCGTCAATGGGAAAGTCCAATGGATATAGTAAACCTGCAGAGGGGCATCGGAATTTAAAACTGGTGACACTGGAAACGCTCAAAACATAGACCGTAAGAAGACTCAGTTTTCTTGTACTTAAGTCGGCGTTGTGTCTCTTATATTTAATTCCGATGTAATTTCTGTGTTTCATCGTGAATGAGAAGGTCCAATGGATACAATAAACCTGCAGAGGTGCATCGGAATGTAAAACTGGTGACACAGGAAATGCTCAAAGCATAGACAGTAGGAAGACTCAGCCTTCCTGTTCCTAAGTCGGCATTGTGTATCTTATATTTAATTCCGATGCTATTTCTGTGTTTCATCGTCAATGGGAAGGTCCAATGGATACAGTAAACCTGCAGAGGTGCTTCGGAATGTAAAACTGGTGACGCAAGAATCGCTCAAAACATAGACAGTAGGAAGACTCAATGTTCCTGTACTTAAGTCGGCATTGTGTCTCTTATATTTAATTCCGATGCAATTTCTGTGTTTCATCGTCAATGGGAAGGTCCAATGGATACAGTAAAACTGCAGAGGTGCATCGGAATATAAAACTGATGACACAGGAAACGCTCAAAACATAGACAGTAGGAATACCCAGTCTTCCTTTACCTAAGTCGGCATTGTTTCTCTGATATTTAATTCCGATGCAATTTCTGTGTTCCGTCGTCACTGTGAAGGTCCAATGGATACAGTAAACCTGCAGAGGTGCATCGGAATGTAAAACTGGTGACACAGGAAACGCGCAAAACATAGACAGTACGAAGACTCAGCCTTCCTGTTCTTAAGTCGGCATTGTGTCTCTTATATTTAATTCCGATGGTATTTCTGTGTTTCATCGTCAATGGGAAGGTCCACTGGATATAGTAAAACTGCAGTGGTGCATCGGAATGTAAAACTGGTGGCACAGGAAGCGGTCAAAACATAGACCCTAAGAATACTCAGTTTTCTTGTACTTAAGTCGGCGTTGTGTCTCTTATATTTAATTCCGATGTAATTTCTGTGTTTCATCGTCAATGAGAAGGTCCAATGGATACAGTAAACCTGCAGAGGTGCATCGGAATGTAAAACTGGTGACGCAGGAATCGCTCAAAACATAGACAGTAGGAAGACTCAATGTTCCTGTACTTAAGTCGGCATTGTGTCTCTTTTATTTAATTCCGATGCAATTTCTGTGTTTCATCGTCAATGGGGAGGTCCAAGGGATACAGTAACCCTACAGAGGTGCATCGGAATGTAAAACTGGTGACACAGGAAACGCTCATAACATAGACCATAAGAAGACTCAGTTTTCTTGTACTTAAATAGGCATTGTGTCTTTTATATTTAATTCCGATGCAATTTCTGTGTTTCATCGTAAATGGAAGGTCCAATGGACACAGTAAACCAGCAGAGGTGCATCGGAATGTAAAACAGGTGACACAGGAAACGCTCAAAACATAGACAATAGAAATTCACACTCTTCCTGTACTTAAGTCGACATTGTGTCTCTTCTATTTAATTCCGATGCAATTTCTGTGTTTCATCGTCAATGGGAAGGTCCAATGGATACAGTAGACCTGCAGAGGTGCATCGGAATGTAAAACTGGTGACACAGGAAACGCACCAATCATAGACAATAGAAAGACACACTCTTCCTGTACTTAAGTCGACATTGTGTCTCTTATATTTAATTCCGATGCAATTTCTGTGTTTCATCGTCAATGGGAAAGTCCAAGGGATACAGTAAACCTGCAGAGATGCATCGGAATGTAAAATTGGTGACTCAGGAACCGCTCAAAACATAGACAGTAGGAAGACATAATCTTCCTGTACTTAAGTCGGCATTGTGTCTCTTATATTTAATTCCGATGCAATTTCTCTGTTTCATCGTCAATGGGAAGATCCGAGGGATACAGTAAACCTGCTGAGGTGCATCGGAATGTAAAACTGGTGTCACAGGAAACGCTCAAATCATAGACAGTAGGAAGACTCAGCCTTCCTGTTCTTATGTCGTCATTGTGTCTCTTATATTTAATTTCGATGCTATTTCTGTGTTTCATCGTCAATGGGAAGGTCCAGTGGATACAGTAAACCTGCAGAGGTGCATCGGCATGTAAAATTGATGACTCAGGAAACGCTCAAAACATAGACAGTAGGAAGACTCAATCTTCCTGTACTTAAGTCGGCATTGTGTCTCTTATATTTAATTCCGATGCAATTTCTCTGTTTCATCGTCAATGGGAAGATCCAAGGGATACAGTAAACCTGCAGAGGTGCATCGGAATGTAAAACTGGTGACACAGGAAATGCTCAAAACATAGACAGTAGGAAGACTCAGCCTTCCTGTTCTTAAGTCGGCATTGTGCCTCTTATATTTAATTCCGATGCTATTTCTGTGTTTCATCGTCAATGGAAAGGTCAAATGGATACAGTAAACTTGCAGAGGTGCTTCGGAATGTAAAACTGGTGACGCAGGAATCGCTCAAAACATAGACTGTAGGAAGACTCAATGTTCCTTTACTTAAGTCGGCATTGTGTCTCTTATATTTAATTCCGATGCAATTTCTGTGTTTCATCGTCAATGCGAAGATCCAAGGGATACACTAAACCTGCAGAGGTGCATCGGAAAGTAAAACTGGTGACACAGGAAACGCTCAAAACATAGACAGTAGGAAGACTCAGCCTTCCTGTTCTTAAGTCGGCATTGTGTGTCTTATATTTAATTCCGATGCAATTTCTCTGTTTCATCGTCAATGGGAAGATCCAAGGGATACAGTAAACCTGCAGAGGTGCATCAGAATGTAAAACTGGTGACACAGGAAATGCTCAAAACATAGACAGTAGGAAGACTCGGCCTTCCTGTTCTTAAGTCGGCATTGTGTATCTTATATTTAATTCCGATGCTATTTCTGTGTTTCATCGTCAATGGGAAGGTCCAATGGATACAGTAAACCTGCAGAGGTGCTTCGGAATGTAAAACTGGTGACGCAGGAATCGCTCAAAACATAGACAGTTGGAAGAGTCAATGTTCCTGTACTTAAGTCGGCATTGTGTCTCTTATATTTAATTCCGATGCAATTTCTGTGTTTCATCCTCAATGCGAAGATCCAAGGGATACAGTAAACCTGCAGAGGTGCATCGGAATGTAAAACTGGTGACACAGGAAACGCTCAAAACATAGACAGTAGGAAGACTCAGCCTTCCTGTTCTTAAGTCGGCATTGTGTCTCTTAATTTAATTCCGATGCTATTTCTGTGTTTCATCGTCAATGGGAAGGTCCAATGGATACAGTAAAACTGCAGAGGAGGATCGGAATGTAAAACTGATGACACAGGAAACGCTCAAAACATAGACAGTAGGAATACTCAGTTTTCCTTTACCTAAGTCGGCATTGTTTCTCTGATATTTAATTCCGATGCAATTTCTGTGTTTCGTCGTCACTGTGAAGGTCCAATGGATACAGTAAACCTGCAGAGGTGCATCGGAATGTAAAACTGGTGACACAGGAAACGCTCAAAGCATAGACAGTAGGAAGACTCAGTCTTCCTGTACTTAAGTCGGCATTTTGTCCCTTACATTTAATTCCTATGCAATTTCTGTGTTTCAACGTCAATGGGAAGGTCGAATGGATACAGTAAACCTGCAGAGGTGCATCGGAATGTAAAACTGATGACACAGGAAACGCTCAAAACATAGACAGTAGGAAGACTCAGTCTTCCTGTACTTATGTCTGCAGCATTGTGTCTCTTATATTTAATTCCGATGCAATTTCTGTGTTTCCTCGTCAATGGGAAGGTCGAATGGAAACAGTATACCTGCTGAGGTGCATCGGAATGTAAAACTGGTGACAAGGGAAACGCTCAAAACATAGACAGTAGGAAGACTCAGTCTTTCTGTACTTAAGTCGACATTGTGTCTCTTATACTTAATTCCGATGCAATTTCTGTGTTTCATCGTCAATGGGGAGGTCCAAGGGATACAGTAACCCTACAGAGGTGCATCGGAATGTAAAACTGGTGACACAGGAAGCGCTCATAACATAGACCCTAAGAAGACTCAGTTTTCTTGTACTTAAATCGGCATTGTGTCTTTTATATTTAGTTCCGATGCAATTTCTGTGTTTCATCGTCAATGGGAAAGTCCAATGGATACAGTAAACCTGCAGAGATGCATCGGAATGTAAAACTGGTGACACAGGAAACGCTCAAAACATAGACAGTAGGAAGACTCAGCCTTCCTGTTCTTAAGTCGGCATTGTGTCTCTTATATTTAATTCCGATGGTATTTCTGTGTTTCATCGTCAATGGGAAGGTCCATTGGATACAGTAAAACTGCAGAGGTGCATCGGAATGTAAAACTGGTGGCACAGGAAGCGGTCAAAACATAGACCCTAAGAAGATTCAGTTTTCTTGTACTGAAGTCGTCATTGTGTCTCTTATACTTAATTTGATGCAATTTCTGTGCTTCATCGTAACTGTGAAGGTCCAAGGGTTACAGTAAACCTGCAGAGGTGAATCAAAATATAAAACTGATGACACAGGAAACGCTCAAAACATAGACAGTAGGAATACTCAGTCTTCCTGTACCTAAGTCGGCATTGTTTCTCTTATATTTAATTCCGATGCAATTTCTGTATTTCATCGTCACTGTGAAGGTCCAATGGTTACAGTAAACCTGCAGAGGTGCATCGGAATGTAATACTGGTGACACAGGAAATGCTCAAAACATAGACAATAGAAAGACACACTCTTCCTGTACTTAAGTCGACATTGTGTCTCTTCTATTTAATTCCGATGCAATTTCTGTGTTTCATCGTCAATGGGAAAGTCGAAGGGAAACAGTATACCTGCAGAGGTGCATCGGAATGTAAAACTGGTGACACAGGAGACGCTCAAAGCATAGACAGTAGGAAGACTCAGTCTTCCTGTACCTAAGTCGGCATTGTGTCTCTTATATTTAATTCCGATGCTATTTCTGTGTTTCATCGTCAATGGGAAGGTCCAATGGATACAGTAAACCTGCAGAGGGGCATCGGAATTTAAAACTGGTGACACTGGAAACGCTCAAAACATAGACCGTAAGAAGACTCAGTTTTCTTGTACTGAAGTCGGCATTGTGTCTCTTATATTTAATTTGATGCAATTTCTATGTTTCATCGTCACTGTGAAGGTCCAAGGGATACAGTAAACCTGCAGAGGTGCATCAAAATGTAAAACTGATGACACAGGAAACGCTCAAAACATAGACAGTAGGAAGACTCAGTCTTCCTGTAGCTAAGTCGGCATTTTTTTTCTGATATTTAATTCCGATGCAATTTTTGTGTTTAGTCGTCAATGGGAAGGTCCAAGGGATACAATAAACCTGCAGAGGTGCATCGGAATGTAAAACTGGTGACACAGGAAGCGCTCAAATCATAGACCGTAAGAAGACTCAGTTTTCTTGTACTTAGGTCGGCGTTGTGTCTCTTATATGTAATTCCGATGCAATTTCTGTGTTTCATCGTCACTGTGAAGGTCCAAGGGATACTGTAAACCTGCAGAGGTGCATCAAAATGTAAAACTGATGAGACAGGAAATGCTCAAAACGTAGACAGTAGGAAGACTCAGCCTTCCTGTTCTTAAGTCGGCATTCTGTCTCTTCTATTTAAATCCGATGCAATTTCTGTGTCTCGTTGTCAGTGGGAAGGTCCAAGGGATACAGTAAACCTGCAGAGGTGCATCGGAATGTAAAACTGGTGACACAGGAACCACTCAAACATAGACCCTAAGAAGACTCAGTTTTCTTGTACTGAAGTCGGCATTGTGTCTCTTATATTTAATTCCGATGCAATTTCTGTGTTTCATCATCACTGTGAAGGTCCAAGGGATACAGTAAACCCGCAGAGGTGGATTGGCATGTAAAACTGGTGACACAGGAAACGCTCAAAACATAGACAGTAAGAAGACTCAGCCTTCCTGTTCTTAAGTCGGCATTGTGTCTCTTATATTTAGTTCCGATGCTATTTCTGTGTTTCATCGTCAATGGCAAGGTCCAACGGATACAGTAAACATGCAGATGTGCATCGGAATGGAAAACTGGTGACACTGGAAACGCTCAAAACATAGACCGTAAGAAGACTCAGTTTTCTTGTACTTAAGTCGGCGTTGTGTGTCTTAGATTTAATTCCGATGCAATTTCTGTGTTTCATCGTCAACGGGAAGGTCCAATGGATACAGTAGACCTGCAGAGGTGCATCGGAATGTAAAACTGGTGACACAGGAAACGCACAAACTATAGACAATATAAAGACACACTCTTCCTGTACTTAAGTCGACATTGTGTCTCTTATATGTAATTCCGATGCAATTTCTGTGTTTCATCGTCACTGTGAAGGTCCAAGGGATACTGTAAACCTGCAGAGGTGCATCAAAATGTAAAACTGATGAGACAGGAAATGCTCAAAACGTAGACAGTAGGAAGACTCAGCCTTCCTGTTCTTAAGTCGGCATTGTGTCTCTTCTATTTAAATCCGATGCAATTTCTGTGTCTCGTTGTCAGTGGGAAGGTCCAAGGGATACAGTAAACCTGCAGAGGTGCATCGGAATGTAAAACTGGTGACACAGGAACCGCTCAAAACATAGACCCTAAGAAGACTCAGTTTTCTTGTACTTAAATCGGCATTGTGTCTTTTATATTTAGTTCCGATGCAATTTCTGTGTTTCATCGTCAATGGGAAAGTCCAATGGATACAGTAAACCTGCAGAGATGCATCGGAATGTAAAACTGGTGACACAGGAAACGCTCAAAACATAGACAGTAGGAAGACTCAGCCTTCCTGTTCTTAAGTCGGCATTGTGTCTCTTATATTTAATTCCGATGGTATTTCTGTGTTTCATCGTCAATGGGAAGGTCCATTGGATACAGTAAAACTGCAGAGGTGCATCGGAATGTAAAACTGGTGGCACAGGAAGCGGTCAAAACATAGACCCTAAGAAGATTCAGTTTTCTTGTACTGAAGTCGTCATTGTGTCTCTTATACTTAATTTGATGCAATTTCTGTGCTTCATCGTAACTGTGAAGGTCCAAGGGTTACAGTAAACCTGCAGAGGTGAATCAAAATATAAAACTGATGACACAGGAAACGCTCAAAACATAGACAGTAGGAATACTCAGTCTTCCTGTACCTAAGTCGGCATTGTTTCTCTTATATTTAATTCCGATGCAATTTCTGTATTTCATCGTCACTGTGAAGGTCCAATGGTTACAGTAAACCTGCAGAGGTGCATCGGAATGTAATACTGGTGACACAGGAAATGCTCAAAACATAGACAATAGAAAGACACACTCTTCCTGTACTTAAGTCGACATTGTGTCTCTTCTATTTAATTCCGATGCAATTTCTGTGTTTCATCGTCAATGGGAAAGTCGAAGGGAAACAGTATACCTGCAGAGGTGCATCGGAATGTAAAACTGGTGACACAGGAGACGCTCAAAGCATAGACAGTAGGAAGACTCAGTCTTCCTGTACCTAAGTCGGCATTGTGTCTCTTATATTTAATTCCGATGCTATTTCTGTGTTTCATCGTCAATGGGAAGGTCCAATGGATACAGTAAACCTGCAGAGGGGCATCGGAATTTAAAACTGGTGACACTGGAAACGCTCAAAACATAGACCGTAAGAAGACTCAGTTTTCTTGTACTGAAGTCGGCATTGTGTCTCTTATATTTAATTTGATGCAATTTCTATGTTTCATCGTCACTGTGAAGGTCCAAGGGATACAGTAAACCTGCAGAGGTGCATCAAAATGTAAAACTGATGACACAGGAAACGCTCAAAACATAGACAGTAGGAAGACTCAGTCTTCCTGTAGCTAAGTCGGCATTTTTTTTCTGATATTTAATTCCGATGCAATTTTTGTGTTTAGTCGTCAATGGGAAGGTCCAAGGGATACAATAAACCTGCAGAGGTGCATCGGAATGTAAAACTGGTGACACAGGAAGCGCTCAAATCATAGACCGTAAGAAGACTCAGTTTTCTTGTACTTAGGTCGGCGTTGTGTCTCTTATATGTAATTCCGATGCAATTTCTGTGTTTCATCGTCACTGTGAAGGTCCAAGGGATACTGTAAACCTGCAGAGGTGCATCAAAATGTAAAACTGATGAGACAGGAAATGCTCAAAACGTAGACAGTAGGAAGACTCAGCCTTCCTGTTCTTAAGTCGGCATTCTGTCTCTTCTATTTAAATCCGATGCAATTTCTGTGTCTCGTTGTCAGTGGGAAGGTCCAAGGGATACAGTAAACCTGCAGAGGTGCATCGGAATGTAAAACTGGTGACACAGGAACCACTCAAACATAGACCCTAAGAAGACTCAGTTTTCTTGTACTGAAGTCGGCATTGTGTCTCTTATATTTAATTCCGATGCAATTTCTGTGTTTCATCATCACTGTGAAGGTCCAAGGGATACAGTAAACCCGCAGAGGTGGATTGGCATGTAAAACTGGTGACACAGGAAACGCTCAAAACATAGACAGTAAGAAGACTCAGCCTTCCTGTTCTTAAGTCGGCATTGTGTCTCTTATATTTAGTTCCGATGCTATTTCTGTGTTTCATCGTCAATGGCAAGGTCCAACGGATACAGTAAACATGCAGATGTGCATCGGAATGGAAAACTGGTGACACTGGAAACGCTCAAAACATAGACCGTAAGAAGACTCAGTTTTCTTGTACTTAAGTCGGCGTTGTGTGTCTTAGATTTAATTCCGATGCAATTTCTGTGTTTCATCGTCAACGGGAAGGTCCAATGGATACAGTAGACCTGCAGAGGTGCATCGGAATGTAAAACTGGTGACACAGGAAACGCACAAACTATAGACAATATAAAGACACACTCTTCCTGTACTTAAGTCGACATTGTGTCTCTTATATGTAATTCCGATGCAATTTCTGTGTTTCATCGTCACTGTGAAGGTCCAAGGGATACTGTAAACCTGCAGAGGTGCATCAAAATGTAAAACTGATGAGACAGGAAATGCTCAAAACGTAGACAGTAGGAAGACTCAGCCTTCCTGTTCTTAAGTCGGCATTGTGTCTCTTCTATTTAAATCCGATGCAATTTCTGTGTCTCGTTGTCAGTGGGAAGGTCCAAGGGATACAGTAAACCTGCAGAGGTGCATCGGAATGTAAAACTGGTGACACAGGAACCGCTCAAAACATAGACCCTAAGAAGACTCAGTTTTCTTGTACTGAAGTCGGCATTGTGTCTCTTATATTTAATTCCGATGCAATTTCTGTGTTTCATCATCACTGTGAAGGTCCAAGGGATGCAGTAAACCCGCAGAGGTGGATTGGCATGTAAAACTGGTGACACAGGAAACGCTCAAAACATAGACAGTAAGAAGACTCAGCCTTCCTGTTCTTAAGTCGGCATTGTGTCTCTTATATTTAATTCCGATGCTATTTCTGTGTTTCATCGTCAATGGGAAAGTCCAACGGATACAGTAAACCTGCAGAGGTGCATCGGAATGTAAAGCTGGTGACACAGGAGACGCTCAAAGCATCGACAGTAGGAAGACTCAGTCTTCCTGTACCTAAGTCGGCATTGTGTCTCTTATATTTAATTCCGATGCTATTTCTGTGTTTCATCGTCAATGGGAAGGTCCAACGGATACAGTAAACCTGCAGAGGTTCATCGGAATGGAAAACTGGTGACACTGGAAACGCTCAAAAAATAGACCGTAAGAAGACTCAGTTTTCTTGTACTTAAGTCGGCGTTGTGTGTCTTATATTTAATTCCGATGCAATTTCTGTGTTTCATCGTCAATGGGAAGGTCCAATGGATACAGTAGACCTGCAGAGGTGCATCGGAATGTAAAACTGGTGACACAGGAAACGCACCAATCATAGACAGTAGAAAGACACACTCTTCCTGTACTTAAGTCGACATTGTGTCTCTTATATTTAATTCCGATGCAATTTCTGTGTTTCATCGTCAATGGGAAAGTCCAAGGGATACAGTAACCCAACAGAGGTGCATCGGAATATAAAACTGGTGACACAGGAAGCGCTCATAACATAGACAGTAGGAAGAATCAGTCTCACTGTACTTAAGTCGGCATTGTGTCTCTTATATATACTTTGATGCAATTTCTGTGTTTCACCGTCACTGTGAAGGTCCAAGGGATACAGTAAACCTGCAGAGGTGCATCGGAATGTAAAACTGGTGTTACAGAAAACGCTCTAAACATAGACAGTAGGAAGACTCATTTTTCTTGTACTTAAGTCGGCGTTGAGTCTCTTATATTTAATTCCGATGTAATTTCTGTGTTTCATCGTCAATGAGAAGGTCCAATGGATACAGTAAACCTGCTGAGGTGCATAGGAATGTAAAACTGGTGACGCAGGAATCGCTCAAAACATAGACAGTAGGAAGACTCAGTGCTCCTGTACTTAAGTCGGCATTGTGTCTCTTTTATTTAATTCCGATGCAATTTCTGTGTTTCATCGTCAATGCGAAGATCCAAAGGATACAGTAAACCTGCAGAGGTGCATCGGAATGTAAAACTGGTGACACAGGAAACGCTCAAAGCATAGACAGTAGGAAGACTCAGCCTTCCTGTTCTTAAGTCGGCATTGTGTCTCTTATATTTAATTCCGATGCTATTTCTGTGTTTCATCGTCAATGGGAAGGTCGAATGGATACAGTTAAACTGCAGATGTGCATCGGAATGTAAAACTGGTGACACATAACGCGGTCAAAACATAGACCCTAAGAAAACTCAGTTTTCTTGTACAGAAGTCGGCATTGTGTCTCTTATATTTAATTTGAAGCAATTTCTGTGTTTTATCGTCACTGTGAAGGTCCAAGCGATACAGTAAACCTGCAGAGGTGCATCAAAATGTAAAACTGATGACACAGGAAACGCTCAAAACATAGACAGTAGGAAGAATCAGTCATCCTGTAGCTAAGTCGGCATTGTTTCTCTGATATTTAATTCCGATGCAATTTCTGTGTTTCATCATCACTGTGAAGGTCCAAGGGATACAGTAAACCCGCAGAGGTGGATTGGAATGTAAAACTGGTGACACAGGAAACGTTCAGAACATAGACAGTAGGAAGACTCAGTCTTCCTGTACTTATGTCAGCATTGTGTCTCTTATATTTTATTCCGATGCTATTTCTGTGATTCATCGTCAATGGGAAGGTCCAACGGTTACAGTAAACCTGCAGAGGTGCATCGGAATGGAAAACTGGTGGCACTGGAAACGGTCAAAACATAGACCGTAAGGAGACTCAGTTTTCCCTTACTTAAGTCGGCGTTGTGTGTCTTATATTTAATTCCGATGCAATTTCTGTGTTTCATCTCCAATGGGAAGGTCCAATGGATACAGTAGACCTGCAGAGGTGCATCGGAATGTAAAACTGGTGACACTGGAAACGCACAAATCATAGACAATAGAAATTCACACTCTTCCTGTACTTAAGTCGACATTGTGTCTCTTATATTTAATTCCGATGCAATTTCTGTATTTTATCGTCAATGGGAAAGTCCAAGGAATACAGTACCCCAACAGAGGTGCATCGGAATGTAAAACTGGTGACACAGGAAGCGCTCATATCATAGACAGTAGGAAGAATCAGTCTCACTGTACTTAAGTCGGCATTGTGTCTCTTATATTTAATTTTATGCAATTTCTGTGTTTCACCGTCAATGTGAAGGTACAGGGGATACAGTAAACCTGCAGAGGTGCATCGGAATGTAAAACTGGTGTTACAGAAAACGCTCAAAACATAGACCGTAGGAAGACTCATTTTTCTTGTACTTAAGTCGGGGTTGAGTCTCTTATACTTAATTCCGATGCAATTTCTGTGTTTCATCGTCAATGGGAAAGTCCAATGGATACAGTAAACCTGCAGAGGTGCATCGGAATGTAATACTCTTGACACAGGAAAGGCTCAAAACATAGACAGTAGGAAGACTCAGTCTTCCTTTACCTAAGTCGGCATGGTGTCTCTTATATTTAATTCCGATGCAATTTCTGTGTTTCATCGGCAATGGAAGGTCCAATGTATCCAGTAAACCAGCGGAGGTGCATCGGAATGTAAAACTGGTGACACAGGAAACGCTCAAAACATAGACAATAGAAAGACACACTTTTCCTGTACTTAAGTCGACATTGTGTCTCTTCTATTTAATTCCGATGCAATTTCTGTGTTTCATCGTCATTGGGAATGTCGAAGGGAAACAGTATACCTGCAGAGGTGCATCGGAATGTAAAACTTCTGACACAAGAGACGCTCAAAGCATAGACAGTAGGAAGACTCAGTCTACCTGTACTTAAGTCGGCTTTGTGTCTCTTATATTTAATTCCGATGCAATTTCTGGGTTTCATCGTCACTGGGAAGGTCCAAGGGATACAGTAAACCTACAGAGGTGCATCGTAATGTAAACCAGGTGACGCAGGAATCGCTCAAAACATAGACAGTAGGAAGACTCAATGTTCCTGTACTTAATTCGGCATTGTGTCTCTTATATTAAATTCCGATGCAATTTCTGTGTTTCATCGTCAATGCGAAGATCCAAGGGATACAGTAAACCTGCAGAGACGCATCGGAATGTAAAACTGGTGACACAGGAAACGCTCAAAACATAGACAGTAGGAAGACTCAGCCTTCCTGTTCTTAAGTCGTTATTGTGTCTCTTACATTTAAGTCCGATGCTATTTCTGTGTTTTTGAAAGGTCCAGTGGATACAGTAAACCTTCAGAGGTGCATCGGAATGTAAAATTGGTGACGCACGAAACGCTCAAAACATAGACAGTAGGAAGACTCAATCTTTCTGTACATAAGTCGACATTGTGTCTCTTATTTTTAATTCCGATGCAATTTCTCTGTTTCATCGTCAATGGGAAGATCCAAGGGATACAGTAAACCTGCAGAGGTGCATCGGAATGTAAAACTGGTGACACAGGAAATGCTCAAAACATACACAGTAGAAAGACTAAGCCTTCCTGTTCTTAAGTCGGCATTGTGTCTCTTAATTTAATTCCGATGCTATTTCTGTGTTTCACCGTCAATGGGAAGGTCCAATGGATACAGTAAAACTGCAGAGGTGGATCGGAATGTAAAACTGGTGACAGAGGATGCGGTCAAAACATAGACCCTAAGAAGACTCAGTTTTCTTGTACTCAAGTCGCCATTGTGTCTCTTATATTTAATTTGATGCCATTTCTGTGTTTCATCGTCACTGTAAAGGTCCAAGGGATACAGTAAACCTGCAGAGGTGCATCAAAATGTAAAATTGATGACACAGGAAACGCTCAAATTATAGACAGTAGGAATACTCAGTCTTCCTTTACCTAAGTCGGCATTGTTTCTCTGATATTTAATTCCGATGCAATTTCTGTGTTTCGTCGTCACTGTGAAGGTCCAATGGATACAGTAAACCTGCAGAGGTGCATAGGAATGTAAAACTGGTGACACAGGAAGCGCTCAAAGCATAGACAGTAGGAAGACTCACTCTTCCTGTACTTATGTCGGCAGCATTGTGTCTCTTATATTTAATTCCGATGCAATTTCTGTGTTTCATCGTCAATGGGAACGTCGAATGGAAACCGTATACCTGCAGAGGTGCATCGGAATGTAAAACTGGTGACAAGGGAAACGCTCAAAATATAGACAGTAGGAAGACTCAGTCTTTCTGTACTTAAGTCGGCATTGTGTCTCTTATATTTAATTCCGATGCAATTTCTGTGTTTCATCCTCAATGGGGAGGTCCAAGGGATGCAGTAACCCTACAGAGGTGCATCGGAATGTAAAGCTGGTGACACAGGAAGCGCTCATAACATAGACCCTAAGAAGACTCAGTTTTCTTGTACTTACATCGGCATTGTGACATTTATATTTAATTCCAATGCAATTTCTGTGTTTCATCGTCAATGGGAATGTCCAATGGATACAGTAAACCTGCAGAGGTGCATCGGAATGTAATACTGGTGACAAAGGAAAGGCTCAAAACATAGACAGTAGGAAGACTCAGTCTTATTTTACTTAAGTCGGCGTTGTGTCTCTTATATTTAATTCAGATGCAATTTCTGTGTTTCATCGTCAATGGAAGATCCAATGGATACAGTAAACCAGCAGAGGTGCATCGGAATGTAAAACTGGTGACACAGGAAACGCTCAAAACATAGACAATAGAAATTCACACTCTTCCTGTACTTAAGTCGACATTGTGTCTCTTCTATATAATTCCGATGCAATTTCTGTGTTTCATCGTCAATGGGAAAGGCGAAGGGAAACAGTATACCTGCAGAGGTGCATCGGAATGTAAAACTGGTGACACAGGAGACGCTCAAAGCATAGACAGTAGGAAGACTCAGTCTTCCTGTACTTAAGTCGACATTGTGTCTCGTATATTTAAATCCGATGCTATTTCTGTGTTTCATCGTCACTGTGAAGGACCAAGGGATACAGTAAACCTGCGGAGGTGCATCGGAATGTAAAACTGGTGACGCAGGAATCGCTCAAAACATAGACAGTAGGAAGACTCAATGTTCCTGTACTTAAGTCGGCATTGTGTCTCTTATATTTAATTCCGATGCAATTTCTGTGTTTCATCGTCAATGCGATGATCCAAGGGATACAGTAAACCTACAGAGATGCATCGGATGGTAAAACTGGTAACACAGGAAACGCTCAAAACATAGACAGTAGGAAAACTCAGCCTTCCTGTTCTTATGTCGGCATTGTGTCTCTCATATTTAATTCCGATGCTATTTCTGTGTTTCATCGTCAATGGGAAGGTCCAACGGATACAGTAAACCTGCAGAGGTGCATCGGAATGGAAAACTGGTGACACTGGAAACGCTCAAAAAATAGACCGTAAGAAGACTCAGTTTTATTGTACTTAAGTCGGCGTTGTGTGTCTTATATTTAATTCCGATGCAATTTCTGTGTTTCATCGTCAATGGGAAAGTCGAAGGAAAACAGTATACCTGCAGAGGTGCATCGGAATGTAAAACTGGTGACACAGGAAACGCACAAAACATAGACAATAGAAAGACACACTCTTCCTGTACTTAAGTCGGCATTGTGTCTCTTATATTTAATTTGATGCAATTTCTGTGTTTCACCGTCACTGTGAAGGTCCCAGGGATACAGTAAACCTGCAGAGGTGCATCGGAATGTAAAACTGGTGTTACAGAAAACGCACAAAACATAGAGCGTAAGAAGACTCATTTTTCTTGTACTTAAGTCGGCGTTGTGTCTCTTATATTTAATTCCGATGCAATTTCTGTGTTTCATCGTCAATGGGAAAGTCCAATGGATACAGTAAACCTGCAGAGGTGCATCGGAATGTAATACCGGTGACACAGGAAAGGCTCAAAACATAGATAGTAGGAACACTCAGTCTTCCTTTACCTAAGTCGGCATGGTGTCTCTTATATTTAATTCCGATGCAATTTCTGTGTTTCATCGTCAATGGAAGGTCCAAAGGATACAGTAAACCAGCGGAGGTGCATCGGAATGTAAACTGGTGACACAGGAAACGCTCAAAACATAGACAATAGAAAGACACACTCTTCCTGTACTTAAGTCGACATTGTGTCTCTTCTATTTAATTCCGATGCAATTTCTGTGTTTCATCGTCATTGGGAATGTCGAAGGGAAACAGTATACCTACAGAGGTGCATCGGAATGTAAAACTTGTGACACAGGAGACGCTCAAAGCATAGACAGTAGGAAGACTCAGTCTACCTGTACTTAAGTCGGCTTTCTGTCTCTTATATTTAATTCCGATGCAATTTCTGTGTTTCATCGTCACTGGGAAGGTCCAAGGGATACAGTAAACCTACAGAGGTGCATCGGAATGTAAAACAGGTGACGCAGGAATCGCTCAAAACATAGACAGTAGGAAGACTCAATGTTCCTGTACTTAATTCGGCATTGTGTCTCTTATATTAAATTCCGATGCAATTTCTGTGTTTCATCGTCATTGCGAAGATCCAAGGGATACAGTACACCTGCAGAGATGCATCGGAATGTAAAACTGGTGACACAGGAAACGCACAAAACATAGACAGTAGGAAGACTCAGCCTTCCTGTTCTTAAGTCGGCATTGTGTCTCTTATATTTAAGTCCGATGCTATTTCTGTGTTTTTGGAAGGTCCAGTGGATACAGTAAACCTGCAGAGGTGCATTGGAATGTAAAATTGGTGACGCAGGAAACGCTCAAAACATAGACAGTAGGAAGACTCAATCTTCCTGTACATAAGTCGACATTGTGCCTCTTATTTTTAATTCCGATGCAATTTCTCTGTTTCATCGTCAATGGGAAGATCCAATGGATACAGTAAAACTGCAGAGGTGGATCGGAATGTAAAACTGGTGACACAGGAAGCGGTCAAAGCATAGACCCTAAGAAGACTCAGTTTTCTTGTACTTAAGTCGCCATTGTGTCTCTTATATTTAATTTGGTGCAATTTCTGTGTTTCATCGTCACTGTGAAGGTCCAAGGGATACAGTAAACCTGCAGAGGTGGATCAAAATGTAAAACTGATGACACACTAAACGCTCAAATTATAGACAGTAGGAATACTCAGTCTTCCTTTACCTAAGTCGGCATTGTTTCTCTGATATTTAATTCCGATGCAATTTCTGTGTTTCGTCGTCACTGTGAAGGTCCAATGGATACAGTAAACCTGCAGAGGTGCATCGGAATGTAAAACTGGTGACACAGGAAACGCTCAAAGCATAGACAGTAGGAAGACTCACTCTTCCTGTACTTATGTCGGCAGCATTGTGTCTCTTATATTTAATTCCGATGCAATTTCTGTGTTTCATCTTCAATGGGAACGTCGAATGGAAACCGTATACCTGCAGAGGGGCATCGGAATGTAAAACTGGTGACAAGGGAAACGCTCAAAACATAGACAGTAGGAAGACTCAGTCTTTCTGTACTTAAGTCGGCATTGTGTCTCTTATATTTAATTCCGATGCAATTTCTGTGTTTCATCCTCAATGGGCAGGTCCAAGGGATGCAGTAACCCTACAGAGGTGCATCGGAATGTAAAACTGGTGACACAGGAAGCGCTCATAACATAGACCCTAAGAAGACTCAGTTTTCTTGTACTTAAATCGGCATTGTGTCTTTTATATTTAATTCTGATGCAATTTCTGTGTTTCATCGTCAATGGGAATGTCCAATGGATACAGTAAACCTGCAGAGGTGCATCGGAATGTAATACTGGTGACAAAGGAAAGGCTCAAAACATAGACAGTAGGAAGACTCAGTCTTATTTTACTTAAGTCGGCATTGTGTCTCTTCTATTTAATTCCGATGCAATTTCTGTGTTTCATCGTCAATGGGAAAGGCGAAGGGAAACAGTATACCTGCAGAGGTGCATCGGAATGTAAAACTGGTGACACAGGAGACGCTCAAAGCATAGACAGTAGGAAGACTCAGTCTTCCTGTACTTAAGTCGACATTGTGTCTCTTATATTTAATTCCGATGCTATTTCTGTGTTTCATCGTCACTGTGAAGGTCCAAGGGATACAGTAAACCTGCAGAGGTGCATCGGAATGTAAAACTGGTGACGCAGGAATCGCTCAAAACATAGAACGTAGGAAGACGCAATGTTCCTGTACTTAAGTCGGCATTGTGTCTCTTATATTTAATTCCGATGCAATTTCTGTGTTTCATCGTCAATGCGAAGATCCAAGGCATACAGTAAACCTACAGAGATGCATCGGATGGTAAAACTGGTGACACAGGAAACGCTCAAAACATAGACAGTAGGAAGACTCAGCCTTCCTGTTCTTATGTCGGCATTGTGTCTCTCATATTTAATTCCGATGCTATTTCTGTGTTTCATCGTCAATGGGAAGGTCCAACGGATACAGTAAACCTGCAGAGGTGCATCGGAATGGAAAACTGGTGACACTGGAAACGCTCAAAAAATAGACCGTAAGAACACTCAGTATTATTGTACTTAAGTCGGCGTTGTGTGTCTTATATTTAATTCCGATGCAATTTCTGTGTTTCATCATCAATGGGAAAGTCGAAGGAAAACAGTATACCTGCAGAGGTGCATCGGAATGTAAAACTGGTGACACAGGAAACGCACAAAACATAGACAATAGAAAGACACACTCTTCCTGTACTTAAGTCGGCATTGTGTCTCTTATATTTCATTTGATGCAATTTCTGTGTTTCACCGTCACTGTGAAGGTCCAAGGGATACAGTAAACCTGCACAGGTACATCGGAATGTAAAACTGGTGTTACAGAAAACGCTCAAAACATAGAGCGTAAGAAGACTCATTTTTTTTGTACTTAAGTCGGCGTTGTGTCTCTTATATTTAATTCCGATGCAATTTCTGTGTTTCATCGTCAATGGGAAGGTCCAATGGATACAGTAAACCTGCAGAGGTGCATCGGAATGTAATACCGGTGACACGGGAAAGGCTCAAAACATAGACAGTAGGAAGACTCAGTCTTCCTTTACCTAAGGCGGCATGGTGTCTCTTATATTTAATTCCGATGCAATTTCTGTGTTTCATCGTCAATGGAAGGTCCAAAGGATACAGTAAACCAGCGGAGGTGCATCCGAATGTAAAAATGGTGACACAGGAAACGTCCAAAACATAGACAATAGAAAGACACACTCTTCCTGTACTTAAGTCGACATTGTGTCTCTTCTTTTTAATTCCGATGCAATTTCTTTGTTTCATCGTCATCGGGAATGTCGAAGGGAAACAGTATACCTGCAGAGGAATCTAAAACTTGTCACTCAGGAGACGCTCAAAGCATAGACAGTAGGAAGACTCAGTCTACCTGTACTTAAGTCGGCTTTGTGTCTCTTATATTAAATTCTGATGCAATATCTGTTTTTCATCGTCACTGGGAAGGTCCATGGGATACAGTAAACCTACAGAGGTGCATCGGAATGTAAAACTGGTGACGCAGGAATCGCTCAAAACATAGACAGTAGGAAGACTCAATGTTCCTGTACTTAATTCGGCATTGTGTCTCTTATATTAAATTGCGATGCAATATCTGTGTTTCATCGTCAATGCGAAGATCCAAGGGATACAGTAAACCTGTAGAGATGCATCGGAATGTAAAATTGGTGACACAGGAAACGCTCAAACATAGACAGTCGGAAGACTCAACCTTCCTGTTCTTAAGTCGGCATTGTGTCTCTTATATTTAATTCCGATGCTATTTCTGTGTTTCATCGTCAATTGGAAGGTCCAGTGGATACAGTAAACCTGCAGAGTTGCATCGGAATGTAAAATTGGTGACGCAGGAAACGCTCAAAACATAGACAGTAGGAAGACTCAATCTTCCTGTACTTAAGTCGGCATTGTGTCTCTTATTTTTAATTCCGATGCAATTTCTCTGTTTCATTGTCAATGGGAAGATCCAAGGGATACAGCAAACCTGCAGAGGTTCATCGGAATGTAAAACTGGTGACACAGGAAATGCTCAAAACATAGACAGTAGGAAGACTCAGCCTTCCTGTTCTTAAGTCGGCATTGTGTCTCTTATATTTAATTCCGATGCTATTTCTGTGTTTCATCGTCAATGGGAAAGTCCAATGGATACAGTAAACCTGCAGAGGTGCTTCGGAATGTAAAACTGGTGACGCAGGAATCGCTTAAAACATAGACAGTAGGAAGACTCAATGTTCCTGTACTTAAGTCGGCATTGTGTCTCTTACATTTAATTCCGATGCAATTTCTGTGTTTCATCGTCAATGCGAAGATCCAAGGGATACAGTAAACCTGCAGAGGTGCATCGGAATGTAAAACTGGTGACACAGGAAACGCTCAAAACATAGACAGTAGGAAGACTCAGCCTTCCTGTTCTTAAGTCGGCATTGTGCATCTTAATTTAATTCCGATGCTATTTCTGTGTTTCATCGTCAATGGGAAGGTCCAATGGATACAGTAAAACAGCAGAGGTGGATCGGAATGTAAAACTGGTGACACAGGAAGCGGTCAAAACATAGACCCCAAGAAGACTCAGTTTTCTTGTACTGAAGTCGGCATTGTGTCTCTTATATTTAATTTGATGCAATTTCTGTGTTTCATCGTAACTGTGAAGGTCCAAGGGATACAGTAAACCTGCAGAGGTGCATCGGAATGTAAAACTGGTGACACAATAAACGCTCAAAACATAGACAGTAGGAAGACTCAATGTTCCTATACTTAAGTCGGCATTGTGTCTCTTATTTTTAATTCCGATGCAATTTCTCTGTTTCATCGTCAATGGGAAGATCCAAGGGATACAGTAAACCTGCAGACGTTCATCGGAATGTAAAACTGGTGACACAGGAAATGCTCAAAACATAGACAGTAGGAAGACTCAGTCTTCCTTTACCTAAGTCGGCATGGTGTCTCTTATATTTAATTCCGATGCAATTTCTGTGTTTCATCGTCAATGGAAGGTCCAAAGGATACAGTAAACCAGCGGAGGTGCATCGGAATGTAAAACTGGTGACACAGGAAACGTCCAAAACATAGACAATAGAAAGACACACTCTTCCTGTACTTAAGTCGACATTGTGTCTCTTCTTTTTAATTCCGATGCAATTTCTTTGTTTCATCGTCATCGGGAATGTCGAAGGGAAACAGTATACCTGCAGAGGAATCTAAAAGTTGTCACACAGGAGACGCTCAAAGCATAGACAGTAGGAAGACTCAGTCTACCTGTACTTAAGTCAGCTTTGTGTCTCTTATATTTAATTCCGATGCAATATCTGTTTTTCATCGTCACTGGGAAGGTCCACGGGATACAGTAAACCTACAGAGGTGCATCGGAATGTAAAACTGGTGACGCAGGAATCGCTCAAAACATAGACAGTAGGAAGACTCAATGTTCCTGTACTTAATTCGGCATTGTATCTCTTATATTAAATTGCGATGCAATATCTGTGTTTCATCGTCAATGCGAAGATCCAAGGGATACAGTAAACCTGGAGAGATGCATCAGAATGTAAAACTGGTGACACAGGAAACGCTCAAAACATAGACAGTCGGAAGACTCAACCTTCCTGTTCTTAAGTCGGCATTGTGTCTCTTATATTTAATTCCGATGCTATTTCTGTGTTTCATCGTCAATAGGAAGGTCCAGTGGATACAGTAAACCTGCAGAGTTGCATCGGAATGTAAAATTGGTGACGCAGGAAACGCTCAAAACATAGACAGTAGGAAGACTCAATCTTCCTGTACTTAAGTCGGCATTGTGTCTCTTATTTTTAATTCCGATGCAATTTCTCTGTTTCATCGTCAATGGGAAGATCCAAGGGATACAGTAAACCTGCAGAGGTTCATCGGAATGTAAAACTGGTGACACAGGAAAGGCTCAAAACATAGACAGTAGTAAGACTCAGCCTTCCTGTTCTTAAGTCGGCATTGTGTCTCTTATATTTAATTCCGATGCTATTTCTGTGTTTCATCGTCAATGGGAAGGTCAAATGGATACAGTAAACCTGCAGAGGTGCTTCGGAATGTAAAACTGGTGACGCAGGAATCGCTCGAAACATAGACAGTAGGAAGACTCAATGTTCCTGTACTTAAGTCGGCATTGTGTCTCTTACATTTAATTCCGATGCAATTTCTGTGTTTCATCGTCAATGCGAAGATCCAAGGGATACAGTAAACCTGCAGAGGTGCATCGGAATGTAAAACTGGTGACACAGGAAACGCTCAAAACATAGACAGTAGGAAGACTCAGCCTTCCTGTTCTTAAGTCGGCATTGTGTCTCTTAATTTAATTCCGATGCTATTTCTGTGTTTCATCGTCAATGGGAAGGTCCAATGGATACAGTAAAACAGCAGAGGTGGATCGGAATGTAAAACTGGTGACACAGGAAGCGGTCAAAACATAGACCCCAAGAAGACTCAGTTTTCTTGTACTGAAGTCGGCATTGTGTCTCTTATATTTAATTTGATGCAATTTCTGTGTTTCATCGTAACTGTGAAGGTCCAAGGGATACAGTAAACCTGCAGAGGTGCATCGGAATGTAAAACTGGTGACACAATAAACGCTCAAAATATAGACAGTAGGAAGACTCAATGTTCGTATACTTAAGTCGGCATTGTGTCTCTTATTTTTAATTCCGATGCAATTTCTCTGTTTCATCGTCAATGGGAAGATCCAAGCGATACAGTAAACCTGCAGAGGTTCATCGGAATGTAAAACTGGTGACACAGGAAATGCTCAAAACATAGACAGTAGGAAGACTCAGTCTTCCTTTACCTAAGTCGGCATGGTGTCTCTTATATTTAATTCCGATGCAATTTCTGTGTTTCATCGTCAATGGAAGGTCCAAAGGATACAGTAAACCAGCGGAGGTGCATCGGAATGTAAAACTGGTGATACAGGAAACGTCCAAAACATAGACAATAGAAAGACACACTCTTCCTGTACTTAAGTCGACATTGTGTCTCTTCTTTTTAATTCCGATGCAATTTCTTTGTTTCATCGTCATCGGGAATGTCGAAGGGAAACAGTATACCTGCAGAGGAATCTAAAAGTTGTCACACAGGAGACGCTCAAAGCATAGACAGTAGGAAGACTCAGTCTACCTGTACTTAAGTCAGCTTTGTGTCTCTTATATTTAATTCCGATGCAATATCTGTTTTTCATCGTCACTGGGAAGGTCCACGGGATACAGTAAACCTACAGAGGTGCATCGGAATGTAAAACTGGTGACGCAGGAATCGCTCAAAACATAGACAGTAGGAAGACTCAATGTTCCTGTACTTAATTCGGCATTGTGTCTCTTATATTAAATTGCGATGCAATATCTGTGTTTCATCGTCAATGCGAAGATCCAAGGGATACAGTAAACCTGGAGAGATGCATCAGAATGTAAAACTGGTGACACAGGAAACGCTCAAAACATAGACAGTCGGAAGACTCAACCTTCCTGTTCTTAAGTCGGCATTGTGTCTCTTATATTTAATTCCGATGCTATTTCTGTGTTTCATCGTCAATTGGAAGGTCCAGTGGATACAGTAAACCTGCAGAGCTGCATCGGAATGTAAAATTGGTGACGCAGGAAACGCTCAAAACATAGACAGTAGGAAGACTCAATCTTCCTGTACTTAAGTCGGCATTGTGTCTCTTATTTTTAATTCCGATGCAATTTCTCTGTTTCATCGTCAATGGGAAGATCCAAGGGATACAGTAAACCTGCAGAGGTTCATCGGAATGTAAAACTGGTGACACAGGAAATGCTCAAAACATAGACAGTAGGAAGACTCAGCCTTCCTGTTCTTAAGTCGGCATTGTGTCTCTTATATTTAATTCCGATGCTATTTCTGTGTTTCATCGTCAATGGGAAGGTCCAATGGATACAGTAAACCTGCAGAGGTGCTTCGGAATGTAAAACTGGTGACGCAGGAATCGCTCAAAACATAGACAGTAGGAAGACTCAATGTTCCTGTACTTAAGTCGGCATTGTGTCTCTTACATTTAATTCCGATGCAATTTCTGTGTTTCATCGTCAATGCGAAGATCCAAGGGATACAGTAAACCTGCAGAGGTGCATCGGAATGTAAAACTGGTGACACAGGAAACGCTCAAAACATAGACAGTAGGAAGACTCAGCCTTCCTGTTCTTAAGTCGGCATTGTGTCTCTTAATTTAATTCCGATGCTATTTCTGTGTTTCATCGTCAATGGGAAGGTCCAATGGATACAGTAAAACAGCAGAGGTGGATCGGAATGTAAAACTGGTGACACAGGAAGCGGTCAAAACATAGACCCCAAGAAGACTCAGTTTTCTTGTACTGAAGTCGGCATTGTGTCTCTTATATTTAATTTGATGCAATTTCTGTGTTTCATCGTAACTGTGAAGGTCCAAGGGATACAGTAAACCTGCAGAGGTGCATCGGAATGTAAAACTGGTGACACAATAAACGCTCAAAACATAGACAGTAGGAAGACTCAATGTTCGTATACTTAAGTCGGCATTGTGTCTCTTATTTTTAATTCCGATGCAATTTCTCTGTTTCATCGTCAATGGGAAGATCCAAGGGATACAGTAAACCTGCAGAGGTTCATCGGAATGTAAAAGTGGTGACACAGGAAATGCTCAAAACATAGACAGTAGGAAGACTCAGTCTTCCTTTACCTAAGTCGGCATGGTGTCTCTTATATTTAATTCCGATGCAATTTCTGTGTTTCATCGTCAATGGAAGGTCCAAACGATACAGTAAACCAGCGGAGGTGCATCGGAATGTAAAACTGGTGACACAGGAAACGTCCAAAACATAGACAATAGAAAGACACACTCTTCCTGTACTTAAGTCGACATTGTGTCTCTTCTTTTTAATTCCGATGCAATTTCTTTGTTTCATCGTCATCGGGAATGTCGAAGGGAAACAGTATACCTGCAGAGGAATCTAAAAGTTGTCACACAGGAGACGCTCAAAGCATAGACAGTAGGAAGACTCAGTCTACCTGTACTTAAGTCAGCTTTGTGTCTCTTATATTTAATTCCGATGCAATATCTGTTTTTCATCGTCACTGGGAAGGTCCACGGGATACAGTAAACCTACAGAGGTGCATCGGAATGTAAAACTGGTGACGCAGGAGTCGCTCAAAACATAGACAGTAGGAAGACTCAATGTTACTGTACTTAATTCGGCATTGTGTCTCTTATATTAAGTTGCGATGCAATATCTGTGTTTCATCGTCAATGCGAAGATCCAAGGGATACAGTAAACCTGGTGAGATGCATCAGAATGTAAAACGGGTGACACAGGAAACGCTCAAAACATAGACAGTCGGAAGACTCAACCTTCCTGTTCTTAAGTCGGCATTGTGTCTCTTATATTTAATTCCGATGCTATTTCTGTGTTTCATCGTCAATTGGAAGGTCCAGTGGATACAGTAAACCTGCAGAGTTGCATCGGAATGTAAAATTGGTGACGCAGGAAACGCTCAAAACATAGACAGTAGGAAGACTCAATCTTCCTGTACTTAAGTCGGCATTGTGTCTCTTATTTTTAATTCCGATGCAATTTCTCTGTTTCATCGTCAATGGGAAGATCCAAGGGATACAGTAAACCTGCAGAGGTTCATCGGAATGTAAAACTGGTGACACAGGAAATGCTCAAAACATAGACAGTAGGAAGACTCAGCCTTCCTGTTCTTAAGTCGGCATTGTGTCTCTTATATTTAATTCCGATGCTATTTCTGTGTTTCATCGTCAATGGGAAGGTCCAATGGATACAGTAAACCTGCAGAGGTGCTTCGGAATGTAAAACTGGTGACGCAGGAATCGCTCAAAACATAGACAGTAGGAAGACTCAATGTTCCTGTACTTAAGTCGGCATTGTGTCTCTTACATTTAATTCCGATGCAATTTCTGTGTTTCATCGTCAATGCGAAGATCCAAGGGATACAGTAAACCTGCAGAGGTGCATCGGAATGTAAAACTGGTGACACAGGAAACGCTCAAAACATAGACATTAGGAAGACTCAGCCTTCCTGTTCTTAAGTCGGCATTGTGTCTCTTAATTTAATTCCGATGCTATTTCTGTGTTTCATCGTCAATGGGAAGGTCCAATGGATACAGTAAAACAGCAGAGGTGGATCGCAATGTAAAACTGGTGACACAGGAAGCGGTCAAAACATAGACCCCAAGAAGACTCAGTTTTCTTGTACTGAAGTCGGCATTGTGTCTCTTATATTTAATTTGATGCAATTTCTGTGTTTCATCGTAACTGTGAAGGTCCAAGGGATACAGTAAACCTGCAGAGGTGCATCGGAATGTAAAACTGGTGACACAATAAACGCTCAAAACATAGACAGTAGGAAGACTCAATGTTCGTATACTTAAGTCGGCATTGTGTCTCTTATTTTTAATTCCGATGCAATTTCTCTGTTTCATCGTCAATGGGAAGATCCAAGGGATACAGTAAACCTGCAGTGGTTCATCGGAATGTAAAACTGGTGACACAGGAAATGCTCAAAACATAGACAGTAGGAAGACTCAGCCTTCCTGTTCTTAAGTCGGCATTGTGTCTCTTATATTTAATTCCGATGCTATTTCTGTGTTTCATCGTCAATGGGAAGGTCCAATCGATACAGTAAACCTGCAGAGGTGCTTCGGAATGTAAAACTGGTGACGCAGGAGTCGCTCAAAACATAGTCAGTAGGAAGACTCAATGTTCCTGTACTTAAGTCGGCATTGTGTCTCTTACATTTAATTCCGATGCAATTTCTGTGTTTCATCGTCAATGCGAAGATCCAAGGGATACAGTAAACCTGCAGAGGTGCATCGGAATGTAAAACTGGTGACACAGGAAACGCTCAAAACATAGACAGTAGGAAGACTCAGCCTTCCTGTTCTTAAGTCGGCATTGTGTCTCTTAATTTAATTCCGATGCTATTTCTGTGTTTGATCGTCAGTGGGAAGGTCCAATGGATACAGTAAAACAGCAGAGGTGGATCGGAATGTAAAACTGGTGACACAGGAAGCGGTCAAAACATAGACCCCAAGAAGACTCAGTTTTCTTGTACTGAAGTCGGCATTGTGTCTCTTATATTTAATTTGATGCAATTTCTGTGTTTCATCGTAACTGTGAAGGCCCAACGGATACAGTAAACATGCAGAGGTGCATCGGAATGTAATACCGGTGACACAGGAAAGGCTCAAAACATAGACAGTAGGAAGACTCAGTCTTCCTTTACCTAAGTCGGCATGGTGTCTCTTATATTTAAATCCGATGCAATTTCTGTGTTTCATCGACAATGGAAGGTCCAAAGGATACAGTAAACCAGCGGAGGTGCATCGGAATGTAAAACTGGTGACACAGGAAACACTCAAAACATAGGCAATAGAAGGACACACTCTTCCTGTACTTAAGTCGACATTGTGTCTCTTCTATTTAATTCCGATGCAATTTCTGTGTTTCATCGTCAATGCGAAGATCCAAGGGATACAGTAAACCTACAGAGATGCATCGGATGGTAAAACTGGTGACACAGGAAACGCTCAAAACATAGACAGTAGGAACACTCAGCCTTCCTGTTCTTAAGTCGGCATTGTGTCTCTTAATTTAATTCCGATGCAATTTCTGTGTTTCATCGTCAATGCGAAGATCCAAGGGATACAGTAAACCTGCAGAGGTGCATCGGAATGTAAAACTGGTGACACGGGAAACGCTAAAAACATAGACAGTAGGAAGACTCAGCCTTCCTGTTCTTAAGTCGGCATTGTGTCTCTTAATTTAATTCCGATGCTATTTCTGTGTTTCATCGTCAATGGGAAGGTCCAACGGATACAGTAAACCTGCAGAGGTGCATCGGAATGGAAAACTGGTGACACTGGAAACGCTCAAAACATAGACCGTAAGAAGACTCAGTTTTATTGTACTTAAGTCGGCGTTGTGTGTCTTATATTTAATTCCGATGAAATTTCTGTGTTTCATCGTCAATGGGAAAGTTGAAGGAAAACAGTATACCTGCAGAGGTGCATCGGAATTAAAAACTGGTGACACAGGAAACGCACAAAACATAGACAATAGAAAGACACACTCTTCCTGTACTTAAGTCGGCATTGTGTCTCTTATATTTAATTTGATGCAATTTCTGTGTTTCACCGTCACTGTGAAGGTCCAAGGGATACAGTAAACCTGCAGAGGTGCACCGGAATGTAAAACTGGTGTTACAGAAAACGCTCAAAACATAGAGCGTAAGAAGATTCATTTTTCTTGTACTTAAGTCGGCGTTGTGTCTCTTATATTTAATTCCGATGATATTTCTGTGTTTCATCGTCAATGGGAAGGTCCAATGGATACAGTAAACCTGCAGAGGTGCTTCGGAATGTAAAACTGGTGACGCAGGAATCGCTCAAAACATAGACAGTAGGAAGACTCAATGTTCCTGTACTTAAGTCGGCATTGTGTCTCTTACATTTAATTCCGATGCTATTTCTGTGTTTCATCGTCAATGGGAAGGTCCAATGGATACAGTAAACCTGCAGAGGTGCTTCGGAATGTAAAACTGTTGACGCAGGAATCGCTCAAAACATAGACAGTAGGAAGACTCAATGTTCCTGTACTTAAGTCGGCATTGTGTCTCTTACATTTAATTCCGATGCAATTTCTGTGTTTCATCGTCAATGCGAAGATGCAAGGGATACAGTAAACCTGCAGAGGTGCATCGGAATGTAAAACTGGTGACACAGGAAACGCTCAAAACATAGACAGTAGGAAGACTCAGCCTTCCTGTTTTTTAGTCGGCATTGTGTCTCTTATATTTAATTGCGATGATATTTCTGTGTTTCATCGTCAATGGGAAGGTCCAATGGATACAGTAAACCTGCAGAGGTGCTTCGGAATGTAAAACTGGTGACGCAGGAATCGCTCAAAACATAGACAGTAGGAAGACTCAATGTTCCTGTACTTAAGTCGGCATTGTGTCTCTTATATTTAATTTGATGCAATTTCTGTTTCATCGTAACTGTGAAGGTCCAAGGGATACAGTAAATCTGCAGAGGTGCATCAAAATGTAAAACTGATGACACAGGAAACGCTCAAAACATAGACCCTAAGGAGACTCAGTTTTCTTGTACTTAAATCGGCATTGTGTCTTTTATATTTAATTCCGATGCGATTTCTGTGTTTCATCGTCAATGGGAAAGTCCAATGGATACAGTAAACCTGCAGAGGTGCATCGGAATGTAATACTGGTGACAAACGAAAGGCTCAAAACATAGACAGTAGGAAGACTCAGTCTTCCTTTACTTAAGTCGGCATGGTGTCTCTTATATTTAATTCCGATGCAATTTCTGTGTTTCATCGTCAATGGAAGGTCCAATGGATACAGTAAACCTGCAGAGATGCATCGGAATGTAAAACTGGTGACACAGGAAACGCTCAAAACATAGACAGTAGGAAGACTCAGCCTTCCTGTTCTTAAGTCGGCATTGTGTCTCTTATATTTAAGTCCGATGCTATTTCTGTGTTTTTGGAAGGTCCAGTGGATACAGTAAACCTTCAGAGGTGCATCGGAATGTAAAATTGGTGACGCACGAAACGCTCAAAACATAGACAGCAGGAAGACTCAATCTTCCTGTACATAAGTCGACATTGTGTCTCTTATTTTTAATTCCGATGCAATTTCTCTGTTTCATCGTCAATGGGAAGATCCAAGGGATACAGTAAACCTGCAGAGGTGCATCGGAATGTAAAACTGGTGACACAGGAAATGCTCAAAACATACACAGTAGGAAGACTAAGCCTTCCTGTTCTTAAGTCGGCATTGTGTCTCTTAATTTAATTACGATGCTATTTCTGTGTTTCATCGTCAATGGGAAGGTCCAATGGATACAGTAAAACTGCAGAGGTGGATCGGAATGTAAAAATGGTGACACAGGAAGCGGTCAAAGCATAGACCCTAAGAAAACTCAGTTTTCTTGTACTCAAGTCGCCATTGTGTCTCTTATATTTAATTTGATGCAATTTCTGTGTTTCATCGTCACTGTGAAGGTCAAGGGATACAGTAAACCTGCAGAGGTGGAACATAATGTAAAACTGATGACACACTAAACGCTCAAATTATAGACAGTAGGAATACTCAGTCTTCCTTTACCTAAGTCGACATTGTTTCTCTGATATTTAATTCCGATGCAATTTCTGTGTTTCGTCGTCACTGTGAAGGTCCAATGGATACAGTAAACCTGCAGAGGTGCATCGGAATGTAAAACTGGTGTCACAGGAAACGCTCAAAGCATAGACAGTAAGAAGACTCACTCTTCCTGTACTTATTTCGGCAGCATTGTGTCTCTTATATTTAATTCCGATGCAATTTCTGTGTTTCATCGTCAATGGGAAAGGCGAAGGGAAACAGTATACCTGCAGAGGTGCATCGGAATGTAAAACTGGTGACGCAGGAATCGCTCAAAACATAGACAGTAGGAAGACTCAATGTTCCTGTACTTAAGTCGGCATTGTGTCTCTTATATTTAATTCCGATGCAATTTCTGTGTTTCATCGTCAATGCGAAGATCCAGGGGATACAGTAAACCTACAGAGATGCATCGGATGGTAAAACTGGTGACACAGGAAACGCTCAAAACATAGACAGTAGGAAGACTCAGCCTTCCTGTTCTTATGTCGGCATTGTGTCTCTCATATTTAATTCCGATGCTATTTCTGTGTTTCATCGTCAATGGGAAGGTCCAACGGATACAGTAAACCTGCAGAGGTGCATCGGAATGGAAAACTGGTGACACTGGAAACGCTCAAAAAATAGACCGTAAGAAGACTCAGTTTTATTGTACTTAAGTCGGCGTTGTGTGTCTTATATTTAATTCCGATGCAATTTCTGTGTTTCATCGTCAATGGGAAAGTCGAAGGAAAACAGTATACCTGCAGAGGTGCATCGGAATGTAAAACTGGTGACACAGGAAACGCACAAAACATAGACAATAGAAAGACACACTCTTCCTGTACTTAAGTCGGCATTGTGTCTCTTATATTTAATTTGATGCAATTTCTGTGTTTCACCGTCACTGTGAAGGTCCAAGGGATACGGTAAACCTGCACAGGTGCATCGGAATGTAAAACTGGTGTTACAGAAAACGCTCAAAACATAGAGCATAAGAAGACTCATTTTTCCTGTACTTAAGTCGGCGTTGTGTCTCTTATATTTAATTCCGATGCAATTTCTGTGTTTCATCGTCAATGGGAAAGTCCAATGGATACAGTAAAGCTGCAGAGGTGCTTCGGAATGTAATACCGGTGACACAGGAAAGGCTCAAAACATAGACAGTAGGAAGACTCAGTCTTCCTTTACCTAAGTCGGCATGGTGTCTCTTATATTTAATTCCGATGCAATTTCTGTGTTTCATCGTCAATGGAAGGTCCAAAGGATACAGTAAACCAGCGGAGGTGCATCGCAATGTAAAACTGGTGACACAGGAAACGGCCAAAACATAGACAATAGAAAGACACACTCTTCCTGTACTTAAGTCGACATTGTGTCTCTTCTTTTTAATTCCGATGCAATTTCTTTGTTTCATCGTCATCGGGAATGTCGAAGGGAAACAGTATACCTGCAGAGGAATCTAAAACTTGTCACACAGGAGACGCTCAACGCATAGACAGTAGGAAGACTCAGTCTACCTGTACTTAAGTCGGCTTTGTGTCTCTTATATTTAATTCCGATGCAATATCTGTTTTTCATCGTCACTGGGAAGGTCCACGGGATACAGTAAACCTACAGAGGTGCATCGGAATGTAAAACTGGTGACGCAGGAATCGCTCAAAACATAGACAGTAGGAAGACTCAATGTTCCTGTACTTAATTCGGCATTGTGTCTCTTATATTAAATTGCGATGCAATATCTGTGTTTCATCGTCAATGCGAAGATCCAAGGGATACAGTAAACCTGGAGAGATGCATCGGAATGTAAAGCTGGTGACACAGGAAACGCTCAAAACATAGACAGTAGGAAGACTCAATCTTCCTGTACTTAAGTCGGCATTGTGTCTCTTATTTTTAATTCCGATGCAATTTCTCTGTTTCATCGTCAATGGGAAGATCCAAGGGATACAGTAAACCTGCAGAGGTTCATCGGAATGTAAAACTGGTGACACAGGAAATACTCAAAACATAGACAGTAGGAAGACTCAGCCTTCCTGTTCTTAAGTCGGCGTTGTGTCTCTTATATTTAATTCCGATGCTATTTCTGTGTTTCATCGTCAATGGGAAGGTCCAATTGATACAGTAAACCTGCAGAGGTGCTTCGGAATGTAAAACTGGTGACGCAGGAATCGCTCAAAACATAGACAGTAGGAAGACTCAATGTTCCTGTACTTAAGTCGGCATTGTGTCTCTTACATTTAATTCCGATGCAATTTCTGTGTTTCATCGTCAATGCGAAGATCCAAGGGATACAGTAAACCTGCAGAGGTGCATCGGAATGTAAAACTGGTGACACAGGAAACGCTCAAAACATAGACAGTAGGAAGACTCAGCCTTCCTGTTCTTAAGTCGGCATTGTGTCTCTTAATTTAATTCCGATGATACTTCTGTGTTTCATCGTCAATGGGAAGGTCCAATGGATACAGAAAAACAGCAGAGGTGGATCGGAATGTAAAACTGGTGACACAGGAAGCGGTCAAAACATAGACCCCAAGAAGACTCAGTTTTCTTGTACTGAAGTCGGCATTGTGTCTCTTATATTTAATTTGATGCAATTTCTGTGTTTCATCGTAGCTGTGAAGGTCCAAGGGATACAGTAAACCTGCAGAGGTGCATCGGAATGTAAAACTGGTGACACAATAAACGCTCAAAACATAGACAGTAGGAAGACTCAATGTTCCTATACTTAAGTCGGCATTGTGTCTCTTATTTTTAATTCCGATGCAATTTCTCTGTTTTATCGTCAATGGGAAGGTCCAAGGGATACAGTAAACCTGCAGAGGTTCATCGGAATGTAAAACTGGTGACACAGGAAATGCACAAAACATAGACAGTAGGAAGACTCAGCCTTCCTGTTCTTAAGTCGGCATTGTGTCTCTTATATTTAATTCCGATGCTATTTCTGTGTTTCATCGTCAATGGGGAGGTCCAATGGATACAGTAAACCTGCAGAGGTGCCTCGGAATGTAAAACTGGTGACGCAGGAATCGCTCAAAGCATAGTCAGTAGGAAGACTCAATGTTCCTGTACTTAAGTCGGCATTGTGTCTCTTACATTTAATTCCGATGCAATTTCTGTGTTTCATCGTCAATGCGAAGATCCAAGGGATACAGTAAACCTGCAAAGGTGCATCGGAATGTAAAACTGGTGACACGGGAAACGCTAAAAACATAGACAGTAGGAAGACTAAGCCTTCCTGTTCTTAAGTCGGCATTGTGTCTCTTAATTTAATTCCGATGCTATTTCTGTGTTTCATCGTCAATGGGAAGGTCCAATGGATACAGTAAAACAGCAGAGGTGGATCGGAATGTAAAACTGGTGACACAGGAAGCGGTCAAAACATAGACCCCAAGAAGACTCAGTTTTCTTGTACTGAAGTCGGCATTGTGTTTCTTATATTTAATTTGATGCAATTTCTGTGTTTCATCGTAACTGTGAAGGCCCAACGGATACAGTAAACCTGCAGAGGTGCATCGGAATGTAATACCGGTGACACAGGAAAGGCTCAAAACATAGACAGTAGGAAGACTCAGTCTTCCTTTACCTAAGTCGGCATGGTGTCTCTTATATTTAAATCCGATGCAATTTCTGTGTTTCATCGTCAATGGAAGGTCCAAAGGATACAGTAAACCAGCGGAGGTGCATCGGAATGTAAAACTGGTGACACAGGAAACACTCAAAACATCGACAATAGAAGGACACACTCTTCCTGTACTTAAGTCGACATTGTGTCTCTTCTATTTAATTCCGATGCAATTTCTGTGTTTCATCGTCAATGCGAAGATCCAAGGGATACAGTAAACCTACAGAGATGCATCGGATGGTAAAACTGGTGACACAGGAAACGCTCAAAACATAGATAGTAGGAACACTCAGCCTTCCTGTTCTTATGTCGCATTGTGTCTCTTATATTTAATTCCGATGCAATTTCTGTGTTTCATCGTCATCGCGAATGTCGAAGGGAAACAGTATACCTGCAGAGGTGCATCGGAATGTAAAACTTGTGACACAGGAGACGCTCAAAGCAGAGACAGTAGGAAGACTCAGTCTACTTGTACTTAAGTCGGCGTCGTGTCTCTTATATTTAATTCCGATGCAATTTCTGTGTTTCATCATCAATGCGAAGATCCAAGGGATACAGTAAACCTGCAGAGATGCATCGGCATGTAAAACTGGTGACACAGGAAACGCTCAAAACATAGGCAGTAGGAAGACTCAGCCTTCATGTTCTTAAGTCGGCATTGTGTCTCTTATATTCAATTCCGATGCTATTTCTGTGTTTCATCTTCAATTGGAAGGTCCAGTGGATACAGTAAACCTGCAGAGTTGCATCGGAATGTAAAATTGGTGACGCAGGAAACGCTCAAAACATAGACAGTAGGAAGACTCAATCTTCCTGTGCTTTAGTCGGCATTGTGTCTCTTATTTTTAATTTTGATGCAATTTCTCTGTTTCATCGTCAATGGGAAGATCCAAGGGATACAGTAAACTTGCAGAGGTTCATCGGAATGTAAAACTGGTGACACAGGAAATGCTCAAAACATAGACAGTAGGAAGACTCAGCCTTCCTGTTCTTTAGTCGGCATTGTGTCTCTTACATTTAATTCCGATGATATTTCTGTGTTTCATCGTCAATGGGAAGGTCCAAAGGATACAGTAAACCAGCAGAGGTGCATCGGAATGTAAAACTGGTGACACAGGAAACGCTCAAAGCATAGACAGTAGGAAGACTCAGTATACCTTTACTTAAGTCGGCATGGTGTCACTTATATTTAATTCCGATGCAATTTCTGTGTTTCATCGTCAATGGAAGGTCCAAATGATACAGTAAACCAGCAGAGGTGCATCGGAATGTAAAACTGGTGACGCAGGAATCGCTCAAAACATAGACTGCAGGAAGACTCAATGTTCCTTTACTTAAGTCGGCATTGTGTCTGTTATATTTAATTCCGATGCAATTTCTGTGTTTCATCGTCAATGGGGAGATCCAAGGGATACAGTAACCATACAGACGTGCATCGGAATGTAAAACTGGTGACACAGGAAGCGCTCATAACATAGACCCTAAGGAGACTCAGTTTTCTTATACTTAAATCGGCATTGTGTCTTTTATATTTAATTCCGATGCAATTTCTGTGTTTCATCGTCAATGGGAAAGTCCAATGGATACAGTAAACATGCAGAGGTGCATCGGAATGTAATACTGGTGACAAACGAAAGGCTCAAAACATAGACAGTAGGAAGACTCAGTCTTCCTTTACTTAAGTTGGCATGGTGTCTCTTATATTTAATTTCGATGCAATTTCTGTGTTTCATCGTCAATGGGAAAGGCGAAGGGAAACAGTATACCTGCAGAGGTGCATCGGAATGTAAAACTGGTGACACAGGAGACGCTCAAAGCATAGACAGTAGGAAGACATAGTCTTCCTGTACTTAAGTCGACATTGTGTCTCTTATATTTAATTCCGATGCAATTTCTGTGTTTCATCGTCACTGTGATGGTCCAAGGGATACAGTAAACCTTCAGAGGTGCATCGGAATGTAAAACTGGTGACGCAGGAATCGCTCAAACATAGACAGTAGGAAGACTCAATTTTCCTGTACTTAAGTCGGCATTGTGTCGCTTATATTTAATTCCGATGCAATTTCTGTGTTTCATCGTCAATGCGAAGAACCAAGGGATACAGTAAACCTGCAGAGATGCATCGGAATGTAAAACTGGTGACACAGGAAACGCTCAAAACATAGACGGTAGGAAGACTCAGCCTTCCTGTTCTTATGTCGGCATTGTGTCTCTTATATTTAATTCCGATGCCATTTCTGTGTTTCATCGTCAATGGGAAGGTCCAGTGGATACAGTAAACCTGCAGAGGTGCATCGGAATGTAAAATTGGTGACGCAGAAATCGCTCAAAACATAGACTGTAGGAAGACTCAATGTACCTTTACTTACGTCGGCACCATTGTGTCTCTTATATTTAATTCCAATGCAATTTCTGTGTTTCATCGCCAATGGGAAGGTCCAAGGAATACTGTAAACCTGCAGAGGTGCATCGGATTGTAAAACTGGTGATACAGGACACGCTCAAATCATAGACAGTAGGAAGACTCAGTCTTCCTTTACTTAAGTCGGCATGGTGTCTCTTATATTTAATTCCAATGCAATTTCTGTGTTTCATCGTCAATGGGAAGGTCCAATGGATACAGTAAACCTGCAGAGGTGCATCGGAATGTAAAACTGGTGACACAGAAAACGCTCAAAACATAGACTGTAAGAAGACTCAGTTTTCTTGTACTTAAGTCGCCGATGTGTCTCTTATATTTAATTACGATGGAATTTCTGTGTTTCATCGTCAATGGGAAAGTCGAATGGTTACAGTAAACCTACAGAGGTGCATCGGAATGTAATACTGGTGACACAGGAAAGGCTCAAAAACATAGACAGTAGGAAGACTCAGTCTTCCTTTACTTAAGTCGGCATGGTGTCTATTATATTTAATTCCGATGCAAATTCTGTGTTTCATCGTCAATGGAAGGTCCACTGGGTACAGTAAACCAATAGAGATGCATCGGAATGTAAAACTGGTGACACAGGAAACGCTCAAAACATAGAAAATAGAAAGACACACTCATCCTGTACATAAGTCGACATTGTGTCTCTTCTATTTAATTCCGATGCAATATCTGTGTTTCATCGTCAGTGGGAAAGTCGAAGGGAAACAGTATACCTGCAGAGTTGCATCGGAATGTAAAACTGGTGACACAGGAGACGCTCAAAGCATAAACGTTAGGAAGACTCAGCCTTCCTGTTCTTAAGTTGGCATTGTGTCTCATATATTTAATTCCGATGCAATTTCTCTGTTTCATCGTCAATGGGAAGATCCAAGGGATACACTAAACCTGCAGAGGTGCATCGGAATGTAAAACAGGTGACTCAGGAAATGCTCAAAACATAGACAGTAGGAAGACTCAGCCTTCCTGTTCTTAAGTCGGCATTGTGTCTCTTATATTTAATTCCGATGCAATATCTGTTTTTCATCGTCACTGGGAAGGTCCACGGGATACAGTAAACCTACAGAGGTGCATCGGAATGTAAAACTGGTGACGCAGGAATCGCTCAAAACATAGACAGTAGGAAGACTCAATGTTCCTGTACTTAATTCGGCATTGTGTCTCTTATATTAAATTGCGATGCAATATCTGTGTTTCATCGTCAATGCGAAGATCCAAGGGATACAGTAAACCTGGAGAGATGCATCAGAATGTAAAACTGGTGACACAGGAAACGCTCAAAACATAGACAGTCGGAAGACTCAACCTTCCTGTTCTTAAGTCGGCATTGTGTCTCTTATATTTAATTCCGATGCTATTTCTGTGTTTCATCGTCAATTGGAAGGTCCAGTGGATACAGTAAACCTGCAGAGTTGCATCGGAATGTAAAATTGGTGACGCAGGAAACGCTCAAAACATAGACAGTAGGAAGACTCAATCTTCCTGTACTTAAGTCGGCATTGTGTCTCTTATTTTTAATTCCGATGCAATTTCTCTGTTTCATCGTCAATGGGAAGATCCAAGGGATACAGTAAACCTGCAGAGGTTCATCGGAATGTAAAACTGGTGACACAGGAAATGCTCAAAACATAGACAGTAGGAAGACTCAGCCTTCCTGTTCTTAAGTCGGCATTGTGTCTCTTATATTTAATTCCGATGCTATTTCTGTGTTTCATCGTCAATGGGAAGGTCCAATGGATACAGTAAACCTGCAGAGGTGCTTCGGAATGTAAAACTGGTGACGCAGGAATCGCTCAAAACATAAAAAGTAGGAAGACTCAATGTTCCTGTACTTAAGTCGGCATTGTGTCTCTTACATTTAATTCCGATGCAATTTCTGTGTTTCATCGTCAATGCGAAGATCCAAGGGATACAGTAAACCTGCAGAGGTGCATCGGAATGTAAAACTGGTGACACAGGAAGCGGTCAAAACATAGACCCCAAGAAGACTCAGTTTTCTTGTACTGAAGTCGGCATTGTGTCTCTTATATTTAATTTGATGCAATTTCTGTGTTTCATCGTAACTGTGAAGGTCCAAGGGATACAGTAAACCTGCAGAGGTGCATCGGAATGTAAAACTGGTGACACAATAAACGCTCAAAACATAGACAGTAGGAAGACTCAATGTTCGTATACTTAAGTCGGCATTGTGTCTCTTATTTTTTAATTCCGATGCAATTTCTCTGTTTCATCGTAAATGGGAAGATCCAAGGGATACAGTAAACCTGCAGAGGTTCATCGGAATGTAAAACTGGTGACGCAGGAAATGCTCAAAACATAGACAGTAGGAAGACTCAGCCTTCCTGTTCTTAAGTCGGCATTGTGTCTCTTATATTTCATTCCGATGCTATTTCAGTGTTTCATCGTCAATGGGAAGGTCCAATGGATACAGAAAACCTGCAGAGGTGCTTCGGAATGTAAAACTGGTGACGCAGGAGTCGCTCAAAACATAGTCAGTAGGAAGACTCAATGTTCCTGTACTTAAGTCGGCATTGTGTCTCTTACATTTAATTCCGATGCAATTTCTGTGTTTCATCGTCAATGCGAAGATCCAAGGGATACAGTAAACCTGCAGAGGTGCATCGGAATGTAAAACTGGTGACACGGGAAACGCTAAAAACATAGACAGTAGGAAGACTCAGCCTTCCTGTTCTTAAGTCGGCATTGTGTCTCTTAATTTAATTCCGATGCTATTTCTGTGTTTCATCGTCAGTGGGAAGGTCCAATGGATACAGTAAAACAGCAGAGGTGGATCGGAATGTAAAACTGGTGACACAGGAAGCGGTCAAAACATAGACCCCAAGAAGACTCAGTTTTCTTGTACTGAAGTCGGCATTGTGTCTCTTATATTTAATTTGATGCAATTTCTGTGTTTCGTCGTAACTGTGAAGGCCCAACGGATACAGTAAACATGCAGAGGTGCATCGGAATGTAATACCGGTGACACAGGAAAGGCTCAAAACATAGACAGTAGGAAGACTCAGTCTTCCTTTACCTAAGTCGCCATGGTGTCTCTTATATTTAAATCCGATGCAATTTCTGTGTTTCATCGTCAATGGAAGGTCCAAAGGATACAGTAAACCAGCGGAGGTGCATCGGAATGTAAAACTGGTGACACAGGAAACACTCAAAACATAGGCAATAGAAAGACATACTCTTCCTGTACTTAAGTCGACATTGTGTCTCTTCTATTTAATTCCGATGCAATTTCTGTGTTTCATCGTCAATGCGAAGATCCAAGGGATACAGTAAACCTACAGAGATGCATCGGATGGTAAAACTGGTGACACAGGAAACGCTCAAAACATAGACAGTAGGAACACTCAGCCTTCCTGTTCTTAAGTCGGCATTGTGTCTCTTAATTTAATTCCGATGCAATTTCTGTGTTTCATCGTCAATGCGAAGATCCAAGGGATACAGTAAACCTGCAGAGGTGCATCGGATTGTAAAACTGGTGACACGGGAAACGCTAAAAACATAGACAGTAGTAAGACTCAGCCTTCCTGTTCTTAAGTTGGCATTGTGTCTCTTAATTTAATTCCGATGCTATTTCTGTGTTTCATCGTCAATGGGAAGGTCCAACGGATACAGTAAACCTGCAGAGGTGCATCGGAATGGAAAACTGGTGACACTGGAAACGCTCAAAACATAGACCGTAAGAAGACTCAGTTTTATTGTACTTAAGTCGGCGTTGTGTGTCTTATATTTAATTCCGATGCAATTTCTGTGTTTCATCGTCAATGGGAAAGTCGAAGGAAAACAGTATACCTGCAGAGGTGCATCGGAATTTAAAACTGGTGACACAGGAAACGCACAAAACATAGACAATAGAAAGACACACTCTTCCTGTACTTAAGTGGGCATTGTGTCTCTTATATTTAATTTGATGCAATTTCTGTGTTTCACCGTCACTGTGAAGGTCCAAGGGATACAGTAAACCTGCAGAGGTGCACCGGAATGTAAAACTGGTGTTACAGAAAACGCTCAAAACATAGAGCGTAATAAGACTCATTTTTCTTGTACTTAAGTCGGCGTTGTGTCTCTTATATTTAATTCCGATGCAATTTCTGTGTTTCATCGTCAATGGGAAAGTCCAATGGATACAGTAAACCTGCAGAGGTGCATCGGAATGTAATACCGGTGACACAGGAAAGGCTCAAAACATAGACAGTAGGAAGACTCAGTCTTCCTTTACCTAAGTCGGCATGGTGTCTCTTATATTTAATTCCGATGCAATTTCTGTGTTCCATCGTCAATGGAAGGTCCAAAGGATACAGTAAACCAGCGGAGGTGCATCGGAATGTAAAACTGGTGACACAGGAAACGCTCAAAACATAGACAATAGAAAGACACACTCTTCCTGTACTTAAGTCGACATTGTGTCTCTTCTATTTAATTCCGATGCTATTTCTGTGTTTCATCGTCATCGGGAATGTCGAAGGGAAACAGTATACCTGCAGAGGTGCATCGGAATGTAAAACTTGTGACAGGAGACGCTCAAAGCATAGGCAGTAGGAAGACTCAGCCTTCATGTTCTTTAGTCGGCATTGTGTCTCTTATATTTAATTCCGATGATATTTCTGTGTTTCATCGTCAATTGGAAGGTCCAGTGGATACAGTAAACCTGCAGAGTTGCATCGGAATGTAAAATTGGTGACGCAGGAAACGCTCAAAACATAGACAGTAGGAAGACTCAATCTTCCTGTGCTTTAGTCGGCATTGTGTCTCTTATTTTTAATTCCGATGCAATTTCTCTGTTTCATCGTCAATGGGAAGATCCAAGGGATACAGTAAACTTGCAGAGGTTCATCGGAATGTAAAACTGGTGACACAGGAAATGCTCAAAGCATAGACAGTAGGAAGACTCAGCCTTCCTGTTCTTTAGTCGGCATTGTGTCTCTTATATTTAATTCCGATGATATTTCTGTGTTTCATCGTCAATGGGAGGGTCCAATGGATACAGTAAACCTGCAGAGGTGCTTCGGAATGTAAAACTGGTGACGCAGGAATCGCTCAAAACATAGACAGTAGGAAGACTCAATGTTCCTGTACTTAAGTCGGCATTGTGTTTCTTACATTTAATTCCGATGCTATTTCTGTGTTTCATCGTCAATGGGAAGGTCCAATGGATACAGTAAACCTGCAGAGGTGCTTCTGAATGTAAAACTGTTGACGCAGGAATCGCTCAAAACATAGACAGTAGGAAGACTCAATGTTCCTGTACTTAAGTCGGCATTGTGTCTCTTACATTTAATTCCGACGCAATTTCTGTGTTTCATCGTCAATGCGAAGATCCAAGGGATACAGTAAACCTGCAGAGGTGCATCAAAATGTAAAACTGATGACACAGGAAACGCTCAAAACATAGACCCTAAGCAGACTCACTTTTTTGTATTTAAATCGGCATTGTGTCTTTTATATTTAATTCCGATGCGATTTCTGTGTTTCATCGTCAATGGGAAAGTCCAATGGATACAGTAAACCTGCAGAGGTGCATCGGAATGTAATACTGGTGACAAACGAAAGGCTCAAAACATAGACAGTAGGAAGACTCAGTCTTCCTTTACTTAAGTCGGCATGGTGTCTCTTATATTTAAGTCCGATGCTATTTCTGTGTTTTTGGAAGGTCCAGTGGATACAGTAAACCTTCAGAGGTGCATCGCAATGTAAAATTGGTGACGCACGAAACGCTCAAAACATAGACAGTAGGAAGACTCAATCTTCCTGTACATAAGTCGACATTGTGTCTCTTAATTTAATTACGATGCTATTTCTGTGTTTCATCGTCAATGGGAAGGTCCAATGGATACAGTAAAACTGCAGAGGTGGATCGGAATGTAAAACTGGTGACACAGGAAGCGGTCAAAACATAGACCCTAAGAAAACTCAGTTTTCTTGTACTCAAGTCGCCATTGTGTCTCTTATATTTAATTTGATGCAATTTCTGTGTTTCATCGTCACTGTGAAGGTCCAAGGGATACAGTAAACCTGCAGAGGTGGAACATAATGTAAAACTGATGACACACTAAACGCTCAAATTATAGACAGTAGGAATACTCAGTCTTCCTTTACCTAAGTCGACATTGTTTCTCTGATATTTAATTCCGATGCAATTTCTGTGTTTCGTCGTCACTGTGAAGGTCCAATGGATACAGTAAACCTGCAGAGGTGCATCGGAATGTAAAACTGGTGTCACAGGAAACGCTCAAAGCATAGACAGTAGGAAGACTCACTCTTCCTGTACTTATTTCGGCAGCATTGTGTCTCTTATATTTAATTCCGATGCAATTTCTGTGTTTCATCGTCAATGGGAACGTCGAATGGAAACCGTATACCTGCAGAGGTGCATCGGAATGTAAAACTGGTGACAAGGGAAACGCTCAAAACATAGACAGTAGGAAGACTCAGTCTTTCTGTACATAAGTCGGCTTTGTGTCTCTTATATTTAATTCCGATGCAATTTCTGTGTTTCATCCTCAATGGGGAGGTCCAAGGGATGCAGTAACCCTACAGAGGTGCATCGGAATGTAAAACTGGTGACACAGGAAGCGCTCATAACATAGACCCTAAGAAGACTCAGTTTTCTTGTACTTAAATCGGCATTGTCTCTTTTATATTTAATTCCGATGCAATTTCTGTGTTTCATCGTCAATGGGAATGTCCAATGGATACAGTAAACCTGCAGAGGTGCATCGGAATGTAATACTGGTGACAAAGGAAAGGCTCAAAACAAAGACAGTAGGAAGAATCAGTCTTATTTTACTTAAGTCGGCATTGTGTCTCTTCTATTTAATTCCGATGCAATTTCTGTGTTTCATCGTCAATGGGAAAGGCGAAGGGAAACAGTATACCTGCAGAGGTGCATCGGAATGTAAAACTGGTGACACAGGAGACGCTCAAACATTAGACAGTAGGAAGACTCAGTCTTCCTGTACTTAAGTCGACATTGTGTCTCTTATATTTAATTCCGATGCTATTTCTGTGTTTCATCGTCACTGTGAAGGTCCAAGGGATACAGCAAACCTGCAGAGGTGCATCGGAATGTAAAACTGGTGACGCAGGAATCGCTCAAAACATAGACAGTAGGAAGACTCAATGTTCCTGTACTTAAGTCGGCATTGTGTCTCTCATATTTAATTCCGATGCTATTTCTGTGTTTCATCGTCAATGGGAAGGTCCAACGGATACAGTAAACCTGCAGAGGTGCATCGGAATGGAAAACTGGTGACACTGGAAACGCTCAAAAAATAGACCGTAAGAAGACTCAGTTTTATTGTACTTAAGTCGGCGTTGTGTGTCTTATATTTAATTCCGATGCAATTTCTGTGTTTCATCGTCAATGGGAAAGTCGAAGGAAAACAGTATACCTGCAGAGGTGCATCGGAATGTAAAACTGGTGACACAGGAAACGCACAAAACATAGATAATAGAAAGACACACTCTTCCTGTACTTAAGTCGCCATTGTGTCTCTTATATTTAATTTGATGCAATTTCTGTGTTTCACCGTCACTGTGAAGGTCCAAGGGATACGGTAAACCTGCACAGGTGCATCGGAATGTAAAACTGGTGTTACAGAAAACGCTCAAAACATAGAGCATAAGAAGACTCATTTTTCCTGTACTTAAGTCGGCGTTGTGTCTCTTATATTTAATTCCGATGCAATTTCTGTGTTTCATCGTCAATGGGAAAGTCCAATGGATACAGTAAACCTGCAGAGGTGCTTCGGAATGTAATACCGGTGACACAGGAAAGGCTCAAAACATAGACAGTAGGAAGACTCAGTCTTCCTTTACCTAAGTCGGCATGGTGTCTCTTATATTTAATTCCGATGCAATTTCTGTGTTTCATCGTCAATGGAAGGTCCAAAGGATACAGTAAACCAGCGGAGGTGCATCGCAATGTAAAACTGGTGACACAGGAAACGGCCAAAACGTAGACAATAGAAAGACTCACTCTTCCTGTACTTAAGTCGACATTGTGTCTCTTCTTTTTAATTCCGATGCAATTTCTTTGTTTCATCGTCATCGGGAATGTCGAAGGGAAACAGTATACCTGCAGAGGAATCTAAAACTTGTCACACAGGAGACGCTCAAAGCATAGACAGTAGGAAGACTCAGTCTACCTGTACTTAAGTCGGCTTTGTGTCTCTTATATTTAATTCCGATGCAATATCTGTTTTTCATCGTCAATGCGAAGATCCAAGGGATACAGTAAACCTGGAGAGATGCATCGGAATGTAAAACTGGTGACACAGGAAACGCTCAAAACATAGACAGTAGGAAGACTCAACCTTCCTGTTCTTAAGTCGGCATTGTGTCTCTTATATTTAATTCCGATGCTATTTCTGTGTTTCATCGTCAATTGGAAGGTCCAGTGGATACAGTAAACCTGCAGAGTTGCATCGGAATGTAAAATTGGTGACGCAGGAAACGCTCAAAACATAGACAGTAGGAAGACTCAATCTTCCTGTACTTAAGTCGGCATTGTGTCTCTTATTTTTAATTCCGATGCAATTTCTCTGTTTCATCGTCAATGGGAAGGTCCAAGGGATACAGTAAACCTGCAGAGGTTCTTCGGAATGTAAAACTGGTGACACAGGAAATGCACAAAACATAGACAGTAGGAAGACTCAGCCTTCCTGTTCTTAAGTCGGCATTGTGTCTCTTATATTTAATTCCGATGCTATTTCTGTGTTTCATCGTCAATGGGAAGGTCCAATGGATACAGTAAACCTGCAGAGGTGCTTCGGAATGTAAAACTGGTGACGCAGGAATCGCTCAAAACATAGTCGGTAGGAAGACTCAATGTTCCTGTACTTAAGACGGCATTGTGTCTCTTACATTTAATTCCGATGCAATTTCTGTGTTTCATCGTCAATGCGAAGATCCAAGGGATACGGTAAACGTGCAAAGGTGCATCGGAATGTAAAACTGGTGACACGGGAAACGCTAAAAACATAGACAGTAGGAAGACTCAGCCTTCCTGTTCTTAAGTCGGCATTGTATCTCTTAATTTAATTCCGATGCTATTTCTGTGGTTCATCGTCAATGGGAAGGTCCAATGGATACAGTAAAACAGCAGAGGTGGATCGGAATGTAAAACTGGTGACACAGGAAGCGGTCAAAACATAGACCCCAAGAAGACTCAGTTTTCTTGTACTGAAGTCGGCATTGTGTTTCTTATATTTAATTTGATGCAATTTCTGTGTTTCATCGTAACTGTGAAGGCCCAACGGATACAGTAAACCTGCAGAGGTGCATCGGAATGTAATACCGGTGACACAGGAAAGGCTCAAAACATAGACAGTAGGAAGACTCAGTCTTCCTTTACCTAAGTCGGCATGGTGTCTCTTATATTTAAATCCGATGCAATTTCTGTGTTTCATCGTCAATGGAAGGTCCAAAGGATACAGTAAACCAGCGGAGGTGCATCGGAATGTAAAACTGGTGACACAGGAAACACTCAAAACATAGACAATAGAAAGACACACTCTTCCTATACTTAAGTCGACATTGTGTATCTTCTATTTAATTCCGATGCAATTTCTGTGTTTCATCGTCAATGCGAAGATCCAAGGGATACAGTAAACCTACAGAGATGCATCGGATGGTAAAACTGGTGACACAGGAAACGCTCAAAACATAGATAGTAGGAACACTCAGCCTTCCTGTTCTTATGTCGCATTGTGTCTCTTATATTTAATTCAGATGCAATTTCTGTGTTTCATCGTCATCGGGAATGTCGAAGGGAAACAGTATACCTGCAGAGGTGCATCGGAATGTAAAACTTGTGACACAGGAGACGCTCAAAGCAGAGACAGTAGGAAGACTCAGTCTACATGTACTTAAGTCGGCTTTGTGTCTCTTATATTTAATTCCGATGCAATTTCTGTGTTTCATCGTCACTGGGAAGGTCCACGGGATACAGTAAACCTACAGAGGTGCATCGGAATGTAAAACTGGTGACGCAGGAATCGCTCAAAACATAGACAGTAGGAAGACTCAATGTTCCTGTACTTAATTCGGCATTGTGTCTCTTATATTAAATTCCGATGCAATTTCTGTGTTTCATCGTCAATGCGAAGATCCAAGGGATACAGTAAACCTGCAGAGATGCATCGGCATGTAAAACTGGTGACACAGGAAACGCTCAAAACATAGGCAGTAGGAAGACTCAGCCTTCCTGTTCTTTAGTCGGCATTGTGTCTCTTATATTTAATTCCGATGATATTTCTGTGTTTCATCGTCAATGGGAAGGTCCAAAGGATACAGTAAACCAGCAGAGGTGCATCGGAATGTAAAACTGGTGACACAGGAAACGCTCAAAGCATAGACAGTAGGAAGACTCAGTCTACCTTTACTGAAGTCGGCATGGTGTCACTTATATTTAATTCCGATGCAATTTCTGTGTTTCATCGTCAATGGAAGGTCCAAAGGATACAGTAAACCAGCAGAGGTGCATCGGAATGTAAAACTGGTGACACAGGAGACGCTCAAAGCATAGACAGTAGGAAGACATAGTCTTCCTGTACTTAAGTCGACATTGTGTCTCTTATATTTAATTCCGATGCAATTTCTGTGTTTCATCGTCACTGTGATGGTCCAAGGGATACAGTAAACCTTCAGAGGTGCATCGGAATGTAAAACTGTTGACGCAGGAATCGCTCAAACATAGACAGTAGGAAGACTCAATGTACCTTTACTTAAGTCGGCACCATTGTGTCTCTTATATTTAATTCTAATGCAATTTCTGTGTTTCATCGCCAATGGGAAGGTCCAAGGAATACTGTAAACCTGCAGAGGTGCATCGGAATGTAAAACTGGTGATACAGGACACGCTCAAATCATAGACAGTAGGAAGACTCAGTCTTCCTTTACTTAAGTCGGCATGGTGTCTCTTATATTTAATTCCAATGCAATTTCTGTGTTTCATCGTCAATGGGAAGGTCCAATGGATACAGTAAACCTGCAGAGGTGCATCGGAATGTAAAACTGGTGACACAGAAAACGCTCAAAACATAGACTGTAAGAAGACTCAGTTTTCTTGTACTTAAGTCGCCGATGTGTCTCTTATATTTAATTACGATGGAATTTCTGTGTTTCATCGTCAATGGGAAAGTCAAATGGTTACAGTAAACCTACAGAGGTGCATCGGAATGTAATACTGGTGACACAGGAAAGGCTCAAAAACATAGACAGTAGGAAGACTCAGTCTTCCTTTACTTAAGTCGGCATGGTGTCTATTATATTTAATTCCGATGCAAATTCTGTGTTTCATCGTCAATGGAAGGTCCACTGGGTACAGTAAACCAATAGAGATGCATCGGAATGTAAAACTGGTGACACAGGAAACGCTCAAAACATAGAAAATAGAAAGACACACTCATCCTGTACATAAGTCGACATTGTGTCTCTTCTATTTAATTCCGATGCAATATCTGTGTTTCATCGTCAGTGGGAAAGTCGAAGGGAAACAGTATACCTGCAGAGTTGCATCGGAATGTAAAACTGGTGACACAGGAGACGCTCAAAGCATAAACGTTAGGAAGACTCAGCCTTCCTGTTCTTAAGTTGGCATTGTGACTCATATATTTAATTCCGATGCAATTTCTCTGTTTCATCGTCAATGGGAAGATCCAAGGGATACACTAAACCTGCAGAGGTGCATCGGAATGTAAAACAGGTGACTCAGGAAATGCTCAAAACATAGACAGTAGGAAGACTCAGCCTTCCTGTTCTTATGTCGGCATTGTGTCTCTTATATTTAATTCCGATGCTAGTTCTGTGTTTCATCGTCAATGGGAGGGTCCAATGGATACAGTAAACTTGCAGAGGTGCTTCGGAATGTAAGACTGGTGACACAGGAAACGCTCAAAACATAGACATTAGGAAGACTCAGTCTTCCTGTACTAATGTCGGCAGCATTGTGTCTCTTATATTTAATTCCGATGCAATTTCTGTGTTTCATCGTCAATGGGAACGTCGAATGGAAACAGTATACCTGCAGAGGTGCATCGGAATGTAAGACTGGTGACACAGGAAACGCTCAAAACATAGACAGTAGGAAGACTCAGCCTTCCTGTTCTTAAGTCGGCATTGTGTTTCTTAATTTAATTCCGATGCTATTTCTGTGTTTCATCGTCAATGGGAAGGTCCAATGGATACAGTAAACCAGCAGAGGTGCATCGAAATGTAAAACTGGTGACGCAGGAATCGCTCAAATCATAGACTGTAGGAAGACTCAATGTTCCTTTACTTAAGTCGTCATTGTGTCTCTTATACTTAATTCCGATGCAATTTCTGTGTTTCATCGTCAATGGGAAAGTCCAATGGATACAGTAAACCTGCAGAGGTGCATCGGAATGTAATACTGGTGACAAACGAAAAGCTAAAAACATAGACAGTAGGAAGCTCAGTCTTCCTTTACTTAAGTCGGCGTGGTGTCTCTTATATTTAATTCCGATGCAATTTCTGTGTTTCATTGACAATGGAAGGTCCAATGGATACAGTAAACCAGCAGAGGTGCATCGGAATGTAAAACTGGTGACACAGGAAACGCTCAAAACATAGACAGTAGGAAGACTCAGCCTTCCTGTTCTTATGTCGGCATTGTGTCTCTTATATTTAATTCCGATGCTATTTCTGTGTTTCATCGTCAATGGGAAGGTCCAGTGGATACAGTAAACCTGCAGATGTGCATCGGAATGTAAAATTGGTGACGCAGGAAACGCTCAAAACATAGACAGTAGGAAGACTCAATCTTCCTGTACTTCAGTCGTCATTGTGTCTCTTATATTTAATTCCGATGCAATTTCTCTGTTCCATCGTCAATGGGAAGATCCAAGGGATACAGTAAACCTGCAGAGGTGCATCGGAATGTAAAACAGGTGACACAGGAAATGCTCCAAACATAGACAGTAGGAAGACTCAGTCTTCCTGTACTTATGTCGGCAGCATTGTGTCTCTTATATTTAATTCCGATGCAATTTCTGTGTTTCATCGTCAATGGGAACGTCGAATGGAAACAGTATACCTGCAGAGGTGCACCGGAATGTAAAACTGGTGACAAGGGAATCACTCAAAACATAGACAGTAGGAAGACTCAGTCTTTCTGTACTTAAGTCGGCATTGTGTCTCTTATATTTAATTCCGATGCAATTTCTGTGTTTCATCGTCAATGGGGAGGTCCAAGGGATGCAGTAACCCTACAGAGGTGCATCGGAATGTAAAACTGGTGACACAGGAAGCGCTCATAACATAGACCCTAAGAAGACTCAGTTTTCTTGTACTTAAACCGGCATTGTGTCTTTTATATTTAATTCCGATGCAATTTCTGTGTTTCATCGTCAATGGGAATGTCCAATGGATACAGTAAACCTGCAGAGGTGCATCGGAATGTAATACTGGTGACAAAGGAAAGGCTCAAAACATAGACAGTAGGAAGACTCAGTCACCCTTTACTTAAGTCGGCATGGTGTCTCTTATATTCAATTCCGATGCAATTTCTGTGTTTCATCGTCAATGGAAGGTCCAATGGGTACAGTAAACCAGCAGAGGTGCATCGGAATGTAAAACTGGTGACACAATAAACGCTCAAAACATAGACAATAGAAATTCACACTCTTCCTGTACTTAAGCCGACATTGTGTCTCTTCTATTTAATTCCGATGCAATTTCTGTGTTTCATCGTCAATGGGAAAGGCGAAGGGAAACAGTATACCTGCAGAGGTGCATCGGAATGTAAAAGTGGTGACACAGGAGACGCTCAAAGCATAGACAATAAGAAGACTCAGTCTTCCTGTACTTAAGTCGACATTGTGTCTCTTATATTTAATTCCGATGCAATTTCTGTGTTTCATCGCCACTGTGAAGGTCCAAGGGATACGGTAAACCTGCAGAGGTGCATCGGAATGTAAAACTGGTGACGCAGGAATCGCTCAAAACATAGACAGTAGGAAGACTCAATGTACCTGTACTTAAGTCGGCATTGTGTCTCTTATATTTAATTCCGATGCAATCTCTGTGTTTCATCGTCAATGCGAAGATCCAAGGGATACAGTAAACCTGCAGAGATGCATCGGATGGTAAAACTGGAGACACAGGAAACGCTCAAAACATAGACAGTAGGAAGACTCAGCCTTCCTGTTCTTATGTCGGCATTGTGTCTCTTATATTTAATTCCGATGCTATTTCTGTGTTTCATCGTCAATGGGAAGGTCCAACGGATACAGTAAACCTGCAGAGGTGCATCGGAATGAAAAACTGGTGACACTGGAGACGCTCAAAACATAGACCGTAAAAAGACTTAGTTTTATTGTACTTAGGTCGGCGTTGTGTGTCTTATATTTAATTCCGATGCAATTTCTGTGTTTCATCGTCAATGGGAAAGTCGAAGGAAAACAGTATACCTGCAGAGGTGCATCGGAATGTAAAACTGGTGTTACAGAAAACGCTCAAAACATAGAGCGTAAGAAGACTCATTTTTCTTGTACTTAAGTCGGCGTTGTGTCTCTTATATTTAATTCCGATGCAATATCTGTGTTTAATCGTCAATGGGAAAGTCCAATGGATACAGTAAACCTGCAGAGGTGCATCGGAATGTAAAACTTGTAACACAGGAGACGCTCAAAGCATAGCCCGTAGGAAGACTCCGTCTACCTGTACTTAAGTCGGCTTTGTGTCTCTTATATTCAATTCCGATGCAATTTCTGTGTTTCATCGTCACTGGGAAGGTCCACGGGATACAGTAAACCTACAGAGGTGCATTAGAATGTAAAACTGGTGACGCAGGAATCGCTCAAAGCATAGACAGTAGGAAGAATCAATGTTCCTGTACTTAATTCGGCATTGTGTCTCTTATATTAAATTCCGATGCAAATTCTGTGTTTCATTGTCAATGCGAAGATCCAAGGGATACAGTAAACCTGCAGAGATGCATCGGAATGTAAAACTGGTGACACAGGAAACGCTCAAAACATAGACAGTAGGAAGACTCAGCCTTCCTGTTCTTAAGTCGGCATTGTGTCTCTTATATTTAATTCCGATGCTATTTCTGTGTTTCATCGTCAATTGGAAGGTCCAGTGGATACAGTAAACCTGCAGAGTTGCATCGGAATGTAAAATTGGTGACGCAGGATACGCTCAAAACATAGACAGTATTAAGACTCAATCTTCCTGTACTTAAGTCGGCATTGTGTCTCTTATTTCTAATTCCGATGCACTTTCTCTGTTTCATCGTCAATGGGAAGATCCAAAGGATACAGTAAATCTGCAGAGGTTCATCGGAATGTAAAATTGGTGACACAGGAAATGCTCAAAACATAGACAGTAGGAAGACTCAGCCTTCCTGTTCTTAAGTCGGCATTGTGTCTCTTATATTTAATTCCGATGCTATTTCTGTGTTTCATCGTCAATGGGAAGGTCCAATGGATACAGTAAACCTGCAGAGGTGCTTCGGAATGTAAAACTGGTGACGCAGGAATCGCTCAAAACATAGACAGTAGGAAGACTCAATGTTCCTGTACTTAAGTCGGCATTGTGTTTCTTACATTTAATTCCGATGCAATTTCTGTGTTTCTTCGTCAATGCGAAGATCCAAGGGATACAGTAAACCTGCAGAGGTGCATCGGAATGTAAAACTGGTGACACAGGAAACGCTCAAAACATAGACAGTAGGAAGACTCAGCCTTCCTGTTCTTAAGTCGGCATTGTGTCTCTTAATTTAATTCCGATGCTATTTCTGTGTTTCATCGTCAATGGGAAGGTCCAATCGATACAGTAAAACTGCAGAGGTGGATCGGAATGTAAAACTGGTGACACAGGAAGCGGTCAAAGCATAGACCCTAAGAAGACTCAGTTTTTTGTACTGAAGTCGGCATTGACACAATGACAATATTTAATTTGATGCAATTTCTGTGTTTCATCGAAACTGTGAAGGTCCAAGGGATACAGTAAATCTGCAGAGGTGCATCAAAATGTAAAACTGATGACACAGGAAACGCTCAAAACATAGACAGAAGGAATACTCAGTCTTCCTTTACCTAAGTCGGCATTTTTTCTCTGATATTTAATTCCGATGCAATTTCTGTGTTTCGTCGTCACTGTGAAGGTCCAATGGATACAGTAAACCTGCAGAGGTGCATCGGAATGTAAAACTGGTGACACAGGAAACGCTCAAAGCATAGACAGTAGGAATACTCTGTCTTTCTGTACTTAAGTCGGCATTGTGTCTCTTATATTTAATTCCGATGCAATTTTTGTGTTTCACCTTCAATGGGGAGGTCCAAGGGATACAGTAACCTCACAGAGGTGCATCGGAATGTAAAACTGGTGACACAGGAAGCGCTCATAACATAGACCCTAAGAAGACTCAGTTTTGTTGTACTTAAATCGGCATTGTGTCTTTTATATTTAATTCCGATGCAATTTCTGTGTTTCATCGTCAATGGGAAAGTCCAATGGATACAGTAAACCTGCAGAGGTGCATCGGAATGTAATACTCGTGACAAAGGAAAGGCTCAAAACATAGACAGTAGGAAGACTCAGTCTACCTTTACTTAAGTCGGCATGGTGTCTCTTATATTTAATTCCGATGCAATTTCTGTGTTTCATCGTCAATGGAAGGTCCAATGGATACAGTAAACCAGCAGAGGTGCATCGGAATGTAAAACTGGTGACGCAGGAATCGCTCAAAACATAGACTGTAGGAAGACTCAATGTTCCTTTACTTAAGTCGGCATTGTGTCTCTTATATTTAATTCCGATGAGTTTCTGTGTTTCATCGTCAATGGGGAGGTCCAAGGGATACAATAACCCTACAGAGGTGCATCGGAATGTAAAACTTGTGACACAGGAAGCGCTCATAACATAGACCCTAAGAAGACTCAGTTTTGTTGTACATAAATCGGCATTGTGTCTTTTATATTTAATTCCGATGCTATTTCTGTGTTTCATCGTCACTGTGATGGTCCAAGGGATACAGTAAACCTGCAGAAGGGCATCGGAATGTAAAACTGGTGACGCAGGAATCGCTCAAAACATAGACAGTAGGAAGACTCAATATTCCTGTCCTTAAGTCGGCATTGTGTCTCTTATATTTTATTCCGATGCAATTTCTGTGTTTCATCGTCAATGCGAAGATCCAAGGGATACAGTAAACCTGCAGAGATGCATCGGAATGTAAAACTGGTGACACAGGGAACGCTCAAAACATAGACAGTAGGAAGACTCAGCCTTCCTGTTCTTATGTCGGCATTGTGTCTCTTATATTTAATTCCGATGCTATTTCTGTATTTCATCGTCAACGGGAAGGTCCAGTGGATACAGCAAACCTGCAGGGTGTATGGGAATGTAAAATTGGTGACGCAGGAAACGCTCAAAACATAGACAATAGCAAGACACAATCTTCCTGTACTTCAGTCGTCATTGTGTCTCTTATATTTAATTCCGATGCAATTTCTCTGTTTCATCGTCAATGGGAAGATCCAAGGGATACAGTAAACATGCAGAGGTGCATCGGAATGTAAAACAGGTGACACAGGAAATGCTCAAAACATAGACAGTAGGAAGACTCAGCCTTCCTGTTCTTAAGTCGGCATTCTGTCTCTTATATTTAATTCCGATGCTATTTCTGTGTTTCATCGTCAATGGGAGGGTACAATGGATACAGTAAACATGCAGAGGTGCTTCGGATTGTAAAACTGGTGACGCAGGAATCGCTCAAAACATAGACTGTAGGAAGACTCAATGTTCCTTTACTTTAGTCGGCAGCATTGTGTCTCTTATATTTAATTCCGATGCAATTTCTGTGTTTCATCGCCAATGGGAAGGTCCAAGGAATACAGTAAACCTGCAGAGGTGCATCGGAATGTAAAACTGGTGATACAGGACACGCTCAAATCATATACAATAGGAAGACTCAGTCTTCCTTTACTTAAGTCGGCATCTTGTCTCTTATATTTAATTCCGATGCAATTTCTGTGTTTCATCGTCAATGGGAAGGTCCAATGGATACAGTAAACCTTCAGAGGTGCATCGGAATGTAAAACTGGTGACACAGAAAACGCTCAAAGCATAGACTGTAAGAAGACTCAGTTTTCTTGTACTTAAGTCGCCGATGTGTCTCTTATATTTAATTACGATGGAATTTCTGTGTTTCATCGTCAATGGGAAAGTCGAATGGTTACAGTAAACCTGCAGAGGCGCATCGGAATGTAATACTGGTGACACAGGAAACGCTCAAAACATAGACAGTAGGAAGACTCAGTCTTCCTGTACTAAAGTCGGCATTGTGTCTCTTATATTTAATTCCGATGCAATTTCTCTGTTTCATCGTCAATGGGAAGATCCAAGGGATACACTAAACCTGCAGAGGTGCATCGGAATGTAAAACTGGTGACACAGGAAACGCTCAAAACATAGACAGTAGGAAGACACACTCTTCCTGTACTTAAGTCGACATTGTGTCTCTTCTATTTAATTCCGATGCAATTTCTGTGTTTCATCGTCAGTGGGAAAGTCAAAGGGAAACAGTATACCTGCAGAGTTGCATCGGAATGTAAAACTGGTGACACAGGAGACGCTCAAAGCATAGACAGTAGGAAGACTCAGTCTTCCTGTACTAAAGTCGGCATTGTGCCTCTTATATTTAATTCCGATGCAATTTCTCTGTTTCATCGTCAATGGGAAGATCCAAGGGATACACTAAACCTGCAGAGGTGCATCGGAATGTAAAACTGGTGACACAGGAAACGCGCAAAACATAGACAGTAGGAAGACTCAGCCTGCCTGTTCTTAAGTCGGCATTGTGTCTCTTATATTTAATTCCGATGCTATTTCTGTGTTTCATCGTCAATGGGAAGGTCCAATGTATACAGTAAAACTGCAGAGGTGCATCGGAATGTAAAACTGTTGGCACAGGAAGCGGTCAAAACATAGACCCTAAGAAGACTCAGTTTTCGTGTACTGAAGTCGGCATTGTGTCTCTTATACCTAATTTGACGCAATTTCTGTGTTTCATCTTCACTTTGAAGGTCCAAGGGTTACAGTAAACCTGCAGAGGTGCATCTAAATATAATACTGGTGACATAGGAAACGCTCAAAACATAGACAGTAGGAATACTCAGTCTTCCTGTACCTAAGTCGGCATCGTTTCTCTGATATTTAATTCCGATGCAATTTCTGTGTTTCGTCGTCACTGTGAAGGTCCAATGGATACAGTAAACCTGCAGAGGTGCATCGGAATGTAAAACTGATGACACAGGAAACGCTCAAAACATAAACAGTAGGAAGACTCAGTCTTCCTGTACTTATGTCGGCTGCATTGTGTCTCTTATATTTAATTCCGATGTAATTTCTGTGTTTCATCGTCAATGGGAAGGTCGAAGGGAAACAGTATACCTGCAGAGGTGCATCGAAATGTAAAACTGGTGACAAGGGAAACGCTCAAATCATAGACAGTAGGAAGACTCAGTCTTTCTGTACTTAAGTCGGCATTGTGTCTCTTAATTTAATTCCGATGCAATTTCTGTGATTCATAGTCAATAGGGAGGTCCAATGGTTACAGTAAACCTGCAGAGGTGCATCGGAATGTAATACTGGTGACATAGGAAAGGCTCAAAACATAGACAGTAGGAAGACTCAGTCTTCCTTTACTTAAGTCGGCATGGTGTCTCTTATATTTAATTCCGATGCAATTTCTGTGTTTCATCGTCAATTGGAAGGTCCAGTGGATACAGGAAACCTGCAGAGTTGCATCGGAATGTAAAATTTGTGACGCAGGAAACGCTCAAAACATAGACTGTAGGAAGACTCAATCTTCCTGTACTTAAGTCGGCATTGTGTCTCTTATTTTTAAATCCGATGCAATTTCTCTGTTTCATCGTCAATGGGAAGATCCAAAGGATACAGAAAACCTGCAGCGGTTCATCGGAATGTAAAACTGGTGACACAGGAAATGCTCAAAACATAGACAGTAGGTAGACTCAGCCTTCCTGTTCTTAAGTCGGCATTGTGTCTCTTATATTTAATTCCGATGCTATTTCTGTGTTTCATCGTCAATGGGAAGGTCCAATGGATACAGTAAACCTGCAGAGGTGCTTCGGAATGTAAAACCGGTGACGCAGAAATCGCTCAAAACATAGACAGTAGGAAGACTCAGCCTTCCTGTTCTTAAGTCGGCATTGTGTCTCTTAATTTAATTCCGATGCTATTTCTGTGTTTCATCGTCAATGGGAAGGTCCAATCGATACAGTAAAACTGCAGAGGTGGATCGGAATGTAAAACTGGTGACACAGGAAGCAGTCAAATCATAGACCCTAAGAAGACTCAGTTTTCTTGTACTGAAGTCGGCATTGTGTCTCTTATACTTAATTTGATGCAATTTCTGTGTTTCATCGTAACTGTGAAGGTCCAAGGGATACAGTAAATCTGCAGAGGTGCATCAAAATGTAAAACTGATGACACAGGAAACGCTCAAAACATAGACAGAAGGAATACTCAGTCTTCCTTTACCTAAGTCGGCATTGTTTCTCTGATATTTAATTCCGATGCAATTTCTGTGTTTCGTCGTCACTGTGAAGGTCCAATGGATACAGTAAACCTGCAGAGGTGCATCGGAATGTAAATCTGGTGACACAGGAAACGCTCAAGTCATAGACAGTAGAAATACTCTGTCTTTCTGTACTTAAGTCGGCATTGTGTCTCTTATATTTAATTCCGATGCAATTTCTGTGTTTCATCGTCAATGGGGAGGTCCAAGGGATACAGTAACCTCACAGAGGTGCATCGGAATGTAAAACTGGTGACACAGGAAGCGCTCATAACATAGACCCTAAGAAGACTCAGATTTCTTGTACTTAAATCGGCATTATGTCTTTTATATTTAATTCCGATGCAATTTCTGTGTTTCATCGTCAATGGGAAAGTCCAATGGATACAGTAAACCTGCAGAGGTGCATCGGAATGTTATACTGGTGACAAAGGAAAGGCTCAAAACATAGACAGTAGGAAGACTCAGTCTACCTTTACTTAAGTCGGCATGGTGTCTCTTATATTTAATTCCGATGCAATTTCTGTGTTTCATTGTCAATGGAGGTCCAATGGATACAGTAAACCAGCAGAGGTGCATCGGAATATAAAACTGGTGACGCAGGAATCGCTCAAAACATAGACTGTAGGAAGACTCAATGTTCCTTTACTTAAGTCGGCATTGTGTCTCTTATATTTAATTCCGATACAATTTCTGTGTTTCATCGTCAATGGGGCGGTCCAAGACATACAGTAACCCTACAGAGGTGCATCGGAATGTAAAACTGGTGACACAGGAAGCGCTGATAACATAGACCCTAAGAAGACTCAGTTTTCTTGTACTTAAATCGGCATTGTGTCTCTTATATTTAATTCCGATGCTATTTCTGTGTTTCATCGTCAACGGGAAGGTCCAGTGGATACAGTAAACCTGCAGAGGTGTATCGGAATGTAAAATTGGTGACGCAGGAAACGATCAAAACATAGACAGTAGGAAGACTCAATCTTCCTGTACTTCAGTCGTCATTGTGTCTCTTATATTTAATTCCGATGCAATTTCTCTGTTTCATCGTCAATGGGAAGATCCAAGGGATACAGTAAACATGCAGAGGTGCATCGGAATGTAAAACAGGTGACACAGGAAATGCTCAAAACATAGACAGTAGGAAGACTCAGCCTTCCTGTTCTTAAGTCGGCATTAAGTCTCTTATATTTAATTCCGATGCTATTTCTGTGTTTCATCGTCAATGGGAGGGTACAATGGATACAGTAAACTTGCAGAGGTGCTTCGGAATGTAAAACTGGTGACGCTGGAATCGCTCAAAACATAGACTGTAGGAAGACTCAATGTTCCTTTACTTAAGTCGGCAGCATTGTGTCTCTTATATTTAATTCCGATGCAATTTCTGTGTTTCATCGCCAATGGGAAGGTCCTAGCAATACAGTAAACCTGCAGAGGTGCATCGGAATGCAAAACTGGTGACACAGAAAACGCTCAAAACATAGACCGTAAGAAGACTCAGTTTACTTGTACTTAAGTCGCCGATGTGTCTCTTATATTTAATTACGATGGAATTTCTGTGTTTCATCGTCAATGGGAAAGTCGAATGGTTACAGTAAACCTGCAGAGGTGCATCGGAATGTAATACTGGTGACACAGGAAAGGCTCAAAACATAGACAGTAGGAAGACTCAGTCTTCCTTTACTTAAGTCGGCATGGTGTCTCTTATATTTAATTCCGATGCAATTTCTGTGTTTCTACGTCAATGGAAGGTCCAATGGTTACAGTAAACCTACAGAGGTGCATCGGAATGTAATACTGGTGACACAGGAAAGGCTCAAAACATAGACAGTAGGAAGACTCAGTCTTCCTTTACTTAAGTCGGCATGGTGTCTCTTATGTTTAATTCCGATGCAATTTCTGTGTTTCATCGTCAATTGGAAGGTCCAGTGGATACAGTAAACCTGCAGAGTTGCATCGGAATGTAAAATTTGTGACGCAGGAAACGCTCAAAAGATAGACAGTAGGAAGACTCAATGTTCCTGTACTTAAGTCGGCATTGTGTCTCTTACATTTAATTCCGATGCAAATTCTGTGTTTCATCGTCAATGCGAAGATCCAAGGGATACAGTAAACCTGCAGAGGTGCATCGGAATGTAAAACTGGTGACACAGGAAGCGCTCATAACATAGACCCTTAGAAGACTCAGTTTTCTTGTACTTAAATCGGCATTGTGTCTTTTATATTTAATTCCGATGCAATTTCTGTGTTTCATCGTCACTGTGATGGTCCAAGGGATACAGTAAACCTGCAGAGGTGCATCGGAATGTAAAACTGGTGACACAGGAAACGCTCAAAACATAGACAGTAGGAAGACTCAGCCTTCCTGTTCTTATGTCGGCATTGTGTCTCTTATATTTAATTCCGATGCTATTTCTGTGTTTCATCGTCAACGGGAAGGTCCAGTGGAAACAGTAAACCTGCAGAGGTGTATCGGAATGTAAAATTGGTGACGCAGGAAACGCTCAAAACATAGACAGTAGGAAGACTCAATCTTCCTGTACTTCAGTCGTCATTGTGTCTCTTATATTTAATTCCGATGCAGTTTCTCTGTTTCATCGTCAATGGGAAGATCCAAGGGATACAGTAAACATGCAGAGGTGCATTGGAATGTAAAACAGGTGACACAGGAAATGCTCAAAACATAGACAGTAGGAAGACTCAGCCTTCCTGTTCTTAAGTCGGCATTGTGTCTCTTATATTTAATTCCGATGCTTTTTCTGTGTTTCATCGTCAATGGGAGAGTGTAATGGATACAGTAAACTTGCAGAGGTGCTTCGGAATGTAAAACTGGTGACGCAAGAATCGCTCAAAACATAGACTGTAGGAAGACTCAATGTTCCTTTACTTAAGTCGGCAGCATTGTGTCTCTTATATTTAATTCCGATGCAATTTCTGTGTTTCATCGCCAATGGGAAGGTCCAAGGAATACAGTAAACCTGCAGAGGTGCATCGGAATGTAAAACTGGTGATACAGGACACGCTCAAATCATAGACAGTAGGAAGACTCAGTCTTCCTTTACTTAAGTCGGCATGGTGTCTCTTATATTTAATTCCGATGCAATTTCTGTGTTTCATCGTCAATGGGAAGGTCCAATGGATACAGTAAACCTGCAGAGGTGCATCGGAATGTAAAACTGGTGACACAGAAAACGCTCAAAACATAGACTGTAAGAAGACTCAGTTTTCTTGTACTTAAGTCGCCGATGTGTCTCTTATATTTAATTACGATGGAATTTCTGTGTTTCATCGTCAATGGGAAAGTCGAATGGTTACAGTATACCTGCCGAGGTGCATCGGAATGTAATACTGGTGACACAGGAAAGGCTCAAAACATAGACAGTAGGAAGACTCAGTCTTCCTTTACTTAAGTCGGCATGGTGTCTCTTATATTTAATTCCGATGCAATTTCTGTGTTTCATCGTCAATGGAAGGTCCAATGGGTACAGTAAACCAGCAGAGATGCATCGGAATGTAAAACTGGTGACACAGGAAACGCTCCAAACATAGAAAATAGAAAGACACACTCTTCCTGTAATTAAGTCGACATTGTGTCTCTTCTATTTAATTCCGATGCAATTTCTGTGTTTCATCGTCTGTGGGAAAGTCGAAGGGAAACAGTATACCTGCAGAGCTGCATCGGAATGTAAAACTGGTGACACAGGAGACGCTCAAAGCATAGACAGTAGGAAGACTTAGTCTTCCTGTACTAAAGTCGGCATTATGTCTCTTATATTTAATTCCGATGCAATTTCTCTGTTTCATCGTCAATGGGAAGATCCAAGGGATACACTAAACCTGCAGAGGTGCATCGCAATGTAAAACTGGTGACACAGGAAACGCTCAAAACATAGACAGTAGGAATACTCAGTTATCCTGTACCTAAGTCGGCATTGTTTCTCCGATATTTAATTCCGATGCAATTTCTGTGTTTCGTCGTAACTGTGAAGGTCCAATGGATACAGTAAACCTGCAGAGGTGCATCGGAATGTAAAACTGATGACACAGGAAACGCTCAAAACATAAACAGTAGGAAGACTCTGTCTTCCTGTACTTATGTCGGCAGCATTGTGTCTCTTATATTTAATTCCGATGTAATGTCTGTGTTTCATCGTCAATGGGAAGGTCGAAGGGAAACAGTATACCTGCAGAGGTGCATCGAAATGTAAAACTGGTGACAAGGGAAACGCTCAAAACATAGACAGTAGGAAGACTCAGTCTTTCTGTACTTAAGACGGCATTGTGTCTCTTATATTTAATTCCGATGCAATTTCTGTGTTTCATCGTCAATGGGAAGATCCAATGGATACAGTAAACCTGCAGAGGTGCATCGGAATGTAAAACTGGTGACACAGAAAACGCTCAAAACATAGACTGTAAGAAGACTCAGTTTTCTTGTACTTAAGTCGCCGATGTGTCTCTTATATTTAATTACGATGGAATTTCTGTGTTTCATCGTCAATGGGAAAGTCGAATGGTTACAGTATACCTGCCGAGGTGCATCGGAATGTAATACTGGTGACACAGGAAAGGCTCAAAACATAGACAGTAGGAAGACTCAGTCTTCCTTTACTTAAGTCGGCATGGTGTCTCTTATATTTAATTCCGATGCAATTTCTGTGTTTCTACGTCAATGGAAGGTCCAATGGTTACAGTAAACCTGCAGAGGTGCATCGGAATGTAATACTGGTGACACAGCAAAGGCTCAAAACATAGACAGTAGGAAGACTCAGTCTTCCTTTACTTAAGTCGGCATGGTGTCTCTTATGTTTAATTCCGATGCAATTTCTGTGTTTCATTGTCAATTGGAAGGTCCAGTTTATACAGTAAACCTGCAGAGTTGCATCGGAATGTAAAATTGGTGACGCAGCAAACGCTCAAAAGATAGACAGTAGGAAGACTCAATCTTCCTATACTTAAGCCGGCATTGTGTCTCTTATTTTTAAATCTGATGCAATTTCTCTGTTTCATCGTCAATGGGAAGATCCAAAGGATACAGAAAACCTGCAGAGGTTCATCGGAATGTAAAACTGGTGACACAGGAAATGCTCAAAACATAGACAGTAGGAAGACTCCGCCTTCCTGTTCTTAAGTCGGCATTGTGTCTCTTATATTTAATTCCGGTGCTATTTCTGTGTTTCATCGTCATTGGGTAGTTCCAATGGATACAGTAAACCTGCAGAGGTGCTTCGGAATGTAAAACCGGTGACGCAGGAATCGCTCAAAACATAGACAGTAGGAAGACTCAATGTTCCTGTACTTAAGTCGGCATTGTGTCTCTTACATTTAATTCCGATGCAATTTCTGTGTTTCATCGTCAATGCGAAGATCCAAGGGATACAGTAAACCTGCAGAGGTGCATCGGAATGTAAAACTGGTGACACAGGAAAGGCTCAAAACATAGACAGTAGGAAGACTCAGCCTTCCTGTTCTTAAGTCGGCATTGTGTCTCTTAATTTAATTCCGATGCTATTTCTGTGTTTCATCGTCAATGGGAAGGTCCAATCGATACAGTAAAACTGCAGAGGTGGATCGGAATGTAAAACTGGTGACACAGGAAGCGGTCAAAACATAGACCCTAAGAAGACTCAGTTTTCTTGTACTGTAGTCGGCATAGTGTCTCTTATATTTAATTTGATGCAATTTCTGTGTTTCATCGTAACTGTGAAGGTCCTAGGGATGTAGTAAATCTGCAGAGGTGCATCAAAAAGTAAAACTGATGACACAGGAAACGCTCAAATCATAGAAAGAAGGAATACTCAGTCTTCCTTTACCTAAGTCGGCATTGTTTCTCTGATATTTAATTCCGATGCAATATCTGTGTTTCGTCGTCACTGTGAAGGTCCAATGGATACAGTAAACCTGCAGAGGTGCATCGGAATGTAAAACTGGTGACACAGGAAACGCTCAAAGCATAGACAGTAGGAATACCCTGTCTTTCTGTACTTAGGTCGGCATTGTGTCTCTTATATTTAATTCCGATGCAATTTCTGTGTTTCATCGCCAATGGGGAGGTCCAAGGGATACAGTAACCTCACAGAGGTGACTCGGAATGTAAAAGTGGTGACACAAGAAGCGCTCATAACATAGACACTAAGAAGACTCAGATTTCCTGTACTTAAATCGGCATTATGTCTTTTATATTTAATTCCGATGCAATTTCTGTGTTTCATCGTCAATGGGAAAGTCCAATGGATACAGTTATCCTGCGGAGGTCCATCGGAGTGTAATACTGGTGACAAAGGAAAGGCTCAAAACATAGACAGTAGGAAGACTCAGTCTACCTTTACTTCAGTCGGCATGGTGTCTCTTATATTTAATTCCGATGCAATTTCTGTGTTTCATCGTCAATGGAAGGTCCAATGGATACAGTAAACCAGCAGAGGTGCATCGGAATGTAAAACTGCTGACGCAGGAATCGCTCAAAACATAGACTGTAGGAAGACTCAATGTTCCTTTACTTATGTCGGCATTGTGTCTCTTATATTTAATTCCGATGCAATTTCTGTGTTTCATCGTCAATGGGGAGGTCCAAGGGATACAGTAACCCTACAGAGGTGCATCGGAATGTAAAACTGGTGACACAGGAAGCGCTCATAACATAGACCCTTAGAAGACTCAGTTTTCTTGTACTTAAATCGGCATTGTGTCTTTTATATTTAATTCCGATGCAATTTCTGTGTTTCATCGTCACTGTGATGGTCCAAAGGATACAGTAAACCTGCAGAGGTGCATCGGAATGTAAAACTGGTGACGCAGGAATCGCTCAAAACATAGACAGTAGGAAGACACAATGTTCCTGTAATTAAGTAGGCATTGTGTCTCTTATATTTAATTCCGATGCAATTTCTGTGTTTCATCGTCAATGCGAAGATCCAAGGGATACAGTAGACCTGCAGAGATGCATCGGAATGTAAAACTGGTGACACAGGAAACGCTCAAAACATAGACAGTAGGAAGACTCAGCCTTCCTGTTCTTATGTCGGCATTGTGTCTCTTATATTTAATTCCGATGCTATTTCTGTGTTTCATCGTCAACGGGAAGGTCCAGTGGAAACAGTAAACCTGCAGAGGTGTATCGGAATGTAAAATTGGTGACGCAGGAAACGCTCAAAACATAGACAGTAGGAAGACTCAATATTCCTGTACTTCAGTCGTCATTGTGTCTCTTATATTTAATTCCGATGCAATTTCTCTGTTTCATCGTCAATGGGAAGATCCAAGGGATACAGTAAACATGCAGAGGTGCATTGGAATGTAAAACAGGTGACACAGGAAATGCTCAAAACATAGACAGTAGGAAGACTCAGCCTTCCTGTTCTTAAGTCGGCATTGTGTCTCTTATATTTAATTCCGATGCTATTTCTGTGTTTCATCGTCAATGGGAGGGTACAATGGATACAGTAAACTTGCAGAGGTGCTTCGGAATGTAAAACTGGTGACGCAAGAATCGCTCAAAACATAGACTGTAGGAAGACTCAATGTTCCTTTACTTAAGTCGGCAGCATTGTGTCTCTTATATTTAATTCCGATGCAATTTCTGTGTTTCATCGCCAATGGGAAGGTCCAAGGAATACAGTAAACCTGCAGAGGTGCATCGGAATGTAAAACTGGTGATACAGGACACGCTCAAATCATAGACAGTAGGAAGACTCAGTCTTCCTTTACTTAAGTCGGCATGGTGTCTCTTATATTTAATTCCGATGCAATTTCTGTGTTTCATCGTCAATGGGAAGGTCCAATGGATACAGTAAACCTGCAGAGGTGCATCGGAATGTAAAACTGGTGACACAGAAAACGCTCAAAACATAGACTGTAAGAAGACTCGGTTTTCTTGTACTTAAGTCGCCGATGTGTCTCTTATATTTAATTACGATGGAATTTCTGTGTTTCATCGTCAATGGGAAAGTCGAATGGTTACAGTAAACCTGCCGAGGTGCATCGGAATGTAATACTGGTGACACAGGAAAGGCTCAAAACATAGACAGTAGGAAGACTCAGTCTTCCTTTACTTAAGTCGGCATGGTGTCTCTTATATTTAATTCCGATGCAATTTCTGTGTTTCATCGTCAATGGAAGGTCCAATGGGTACAGTAAACCAGCAGAGATGCATCGGAATGTAAAACTGGTGACACAGGAAACGCTCCAAACATAGAAAATAGAAAGACACACTCTTCCTGTACTTAAGTCGACATTGTGTCTCTTCTATTTAATTCCGATGCAATTTCTGTGTTTCATCGTCTGTGGGAAAGTCGAAGGGAAACAGTATACCTGCAGAGTTGCATCGGAATGTAAAACTGGTGACACAGGAGACGCTCAAAGCATAGACAGTAGGAAGACTCAGTCTTCCTGTACTAAAGTCGGCATTATGTCTCTTATATTTAATTCCGATGCAATTTCTCTGTTTCATCGTCAATGGGAAGATCCAAGGGATACACTAAACCTGCAGAGGTGCATCGGAATATAAAACTGGTGACACAGGAAAGGCTCAAAACATAGACAGTAGGAAGACTCAATGTTCCTGTACTTAAGTCGGCATTGTGTCTCTTACATTTAATTCCGATGCAATTTCTGTGTTTCATCGTCAATGCGAAGATCCAAGGGATACAGTAAACCTGCAGAGGTGCATCGGAATGTAAAACTGGTGACACAGGAAAGGCTCAAAACATAGACAGTAGGAAGACTCAGCCTTCCTGTTCTTAAGTCGGCATTGTGTCTCTTAATTTAATTCCGATGCTATTTCTGTGTTTCATCGTCAATGGGAAGGTCCAATCGATACAGTAAAACTGCAGAGGTGGATCGGAATGTAAAACTGGTGACACAGGAAGCGGTCAAAACATAGACCCTAAGAAGACTCAGTTTTCTTGTACTGTAGTCGGCATTGTGTCTCTTATATTTAATTTGATGCAATTTCTGTGTTTCATCGTAACTGTGAAGGTCCAAGGGATTTAGTAAATCTGCAGAGGTGCATCAAAATGTAAAACTGATGACACAGGAAACGCTCAAATCATAGAAAGAAGGAATACTCAGTCTTCCTTTACCTAAGTCGGCATTGTTTCTCTGATATTTAATTCCGATGCAATATCTGTGTTTCGTCGTCACTGTGAAGGTCCAATGGATACAGTAAACCTGCAGAGGTGCATCGGAATGTAAAACTGGTGACACAGGAAACGCTCAAAGCATAGACAGTAGGAATACCCTGTCTTTCTGTACTTAGGTCGGCATTGTGTCTCTTATATTTAATTCCGATGCAATTTTTGTGTTTCATCGTCTATGGGGAGGTCCAAGGGATACAGTAACCTCACAGAGGTGACTCGGAATGTAAAACTGGTGACACAAGAAGCGCTCATAACATAGACCCTAAGAAGACTCAGATTTCTTGTACTTAAATCGGCATTATGTCTTTTATATTTAATTCCGATGCAATTTCTGTGTTTCATCGTCAATGGGAAAGTCCAATGGATACAGTTATCCTGCAGAGGTGCATCGGAGTGTAATACTGGTGACAAAGGAAAGGCTCAAAACATAGACAGTAGGAAGACTCAGTCTACCTTTACTTCAGTCGGCATGGTGTCGCTTATATTTAATTCCGATGCAATTTCTGTGTTTCATCGTCAATGGAAGGTCCAATGGATACAGTAAACCAGCAGAGGTGCATCGGAATGTAAAACTGCTGACGCAGGAATCGCTCAAAACATAGACTGTAGGAAGACCCAATATTCCTTTACTTATGTCGGCATTGTGTCTCTTATATTTAATTCCGATGCAATTTCTGTTTTTCATCGTCAATGGGGAGGTCCAAGGGATACAGTAACCCTACAGAGGTGCATCGGAATGTAAAACTGGTGACACAGGAAGCGCTCATAACATAGACCCTTAGAAGACTCAGTTTTCTTGTACTTAAATCGGCATTGTGTCTTTTATATTTAATTCCGATGCAATTTCTGTGTTTCATCGTCACTGTGATGGTCCAAGGGATACAGTAAACCTGCAGAGGTGCATCGGAATGTAAAACTGGTGACACAGGAAACGCTCAAAACATAGACAGTAGGAAGACTCAGCCTTCCTGTTCTTATGTCGGCATTGTGTCTCTTATATTTAATTCCGATGCTATTTCTGTGTTTCATCGTCAACGGGAAGGTCCAGTGGAAACAGTAAACCTGCAGAGGTGTATCGGAATGTAAAATTGGTGACGCAGGAAACGCTCAAAACATAGACAGTAGGAAGACTCAATCTTCCTGTACTTCAGTCGTCATTGTGTCTCTTATATTTAATTCCGATGCAATTTCTCTGCTTCATCGTCAATGGGAAGATCCAAGGGATGCAGCAAACATGCAGAGGTGCATTGGAATGTAAAACAGGTGACACAGGAAATGCTCAAAACATAGACAGTAGGAAGACTCAGCCTTCCTGTTCTTAAGTCGGCATTGTGTCTCTTATATTTAATTCCGATGCTATTTCTGTGTTTCATCGTCAATGGGAGGGTACAATGGATACAGTAAACTTGCAGAGGTGCTTCGGAATGTAAAACTGGTGACGCAAGAATCGCTCAAAACATAGACTGTAGGAAGACTCAATGTTCCTTTACTTAAGTCGGCAGCATTGTGTCTCTTATATTTAATTCCGATGCAATTTCTGTGTTTCATCGCCAATGGGAAGGTCCAAGGAATACAGTAAACCTGCAGAGGTGCATCGGAATGTAAAACTGGTGATACAGGACACGCTCAAATCATAGACAGTAGGAAGACTCAGTCTTCCTTTACTTAAGTCGGCATGGTGTCTCTTATATTTAATTCCGATGCAATTTCTGTGTTTCATCGTCAATGGGAAGGTCCAATGGATACAGTAAACCTGCAGAGGTGCATCGGAATGTAACACTGGTGACACAGAAAACGCTCAAAACATAGACTGTAAGAAGACTCAGTTTTCTTGTCCTTAAGTCGCCGATGTGTCTCTTATATTTAATTACGGTGGAATTTCTGTGTTTCATCGTCAATGGGAAAGTCGAATGGTTACAGTAAACCTGCCGAGGTGCATCGGAATGTAATACTGGTGACACAGGAAAGGCTCAAAACATAGACAGTAGGAAGACTCAGTCCTCCTTTACTTAAGTCGGCATGGTGTCTCTTATATTTAATTCCGATGCAATTTCTGTGTTTCATCGTCAATGGAAGGTCCAATGGGTACAGTAAACCAGCAGAGATGCATCGGAATGTAAAACTGGTGACACAGGAAACGCTCCAAACATAGAAAATAGAAAGACACACTCTTCCTGTACTTAAGTCGACATTGTGTCTCTTCTATTTAATTCCGATGCAATTTCTGTGTTTCATCGTCTGTGGGAAAGTCGAAGGGAAACAGTATACCTGCAGAGTTGCATCGGAATGTAAAACTGGTGACACAGGAGACGCTCAAAGCATAGACAGTAGGAAGACTCAGTCTTCCTGTACTAAAGTCGGCATTATGTCTCTTATATTTAATTCCGATGCAATTTCTCTGTTTCATCGTCAATGGGAAGATCCAAGGGATACACTAAACCTGCAGAGGTGCATCGCAATGTAAAACTGGTGACACAGGAAACGCTCAAAACATAGACAGTAGGAATACTCAGTCATCCTGTACCTAAGTCGGCATTGTTTCTCCGATATTTAATTCCGATGCAATTTCTGTGTTTCGTCGTAACTGTGAAGGTCCAATGGATACAGTAAACCTGCAGAGGTGCATCGGAATGTAAAACTGATGACACAGGAAACGCTCAAAACATAAACAGTAGGAAGACTCAGTCTTCCTGTACTTATGTCGGCAGCATTGTGTCTCTTATATTTAATTCCGATGTAATGTCTGTGTTTCATCGTCAATGGGAAGGTCGAAGGGAAACAGTATACCTGCAGAGGTGCATCGAAATGTAAAACTGGTGGCAAGGGAAACGCTCAAAACATAGACAGTAGGATGACTCAGTCTTTCTGTACTTAAGACGGCATTGTGTCTCTTATATTTAATTCCGATGCAATTTCTGTGTTTCATCGTCAATGGGAAGGTCCAATGGATACAGTAAACCTGCAGAGGTGCATCGGAATGTAAAACTGGTGACACAGAAAACGCTCAAAACATAGACCGTAAGAAGACTCAGTTTACTTGTACTTAAGTCGCCGATGTGTCTCTTATATTTAATTACGATGGAATTTCTGTGTTTCATCGTCAATGGGAAAGTCGAATGGTTACAGTAAACCTGCAGAGGTGCATCGGAATGTAAAACTGGTGACACAGGAAACGCTCAAAACATAGACAGTAGGAAGACTCAGCCTTCCTGTTCTTATGTCGGCATTGTGTCTCTTATATTTAATTCCGATGCTATTTCTGTGTTTCATCGTCAACGGGAAGGTCCAGTGGAAACAGTAAACCTGCAGAGGTGTATCGGAATGTAAAATTGGTGACGCAGGAAACGCTCAAAACATAGACAGTAGGAAGACTCAATCTTCCTGTACTTCAGTCGTCATTGTGTCTCTTATATTTAATTCCGATGCAGTTTCTCTGTTTCATCGTCAATGGGAAGATCCAAGGGATACAGTAAACATGCAGAGGTGCATTGGAATGTAAAACAGGTGACACAGGAAATGCTCAAAACATAGACAGTAGGAAGACTCAGCCTTCCTGTTCTTAAGTCGGCATTGTGTCTCTTATATTTAATTCCGATGCTATTTCTGTGTTTCATCGTCAATGGGAGAGTGCAATGGATACAGTAAACTTGCAGAGGTGCTTCGGAATGTAAAACTGGTGACGCAAGAATCGCTCAAAACATAGACTGTAGGAAGACTCAATGTTCCTTTACTTAAGTCGGCAGCATTGTGTCTCTTATATTTAATTCCGATGCAATTTCTGTGTTTCATCGCCAATGGGAAGGTCCAAGGAATACAGTAAACCTGCAGAGGTGCATCGGAATGTAAAACTGGTGATACAGGACACGCTCAAATCATAGACAGTAGGAAGACTCAGTCTTCCTTTACTTAAGTCGGCATGGTGTCTCTTATATTTAATTCCGATGCAATTTCTGTGTTTCATCGTCAATGGGAAGGTCCAATGGATACAGTAAACCTGCAGAGGTGCATCGGAATGTAAAACTGGTGACACAGAAAACGCTCAAAACAAAGACTGTAAGAAGGCTCAGTTTTCTTGTACTTAAGTCGCCGATGTGTCTCTTATATTTAATTACGATGGAATTTCTGTGTTTCATCGTCAATGGGAAAGTCGAATGGTTATAGTATACCTGCCGAGGTGCATCGGAATGTAATACTGGTGACACAGGAAAGGCTCAAAACATAGACAGTAGGAAGACTCAGTCTTCCTTTACTTAAGTCGGCATGGTGTCTCTTATATTTAATTCCGATGCAATTTCTGTGTTTCATCGTCAATGGAAGGTCCAATGGGTACAGTAAACCAGCAGAGATGCATCGGAATGTAAAACTGGTGACACAGGAAACGCTCCAAACATAGAAAATAGAAAGACACACTCTTCCTGTAATTAAGTCGACATTGTGTCTCTTCTATTTAATTCCGATGCAATTTCTGTGTTTCATCGTCTGTGGGAAAGTCGAAGGGAAACAGTATACCTGCAGAGCTGCATCGGAATGTAAAACTGGTGACACAGGAGACGCTCAAAGCATAGACAGTAGGAAGACTCAGTCTTCCTGTACTAAAGTCGGCATTATGTCTCTTATATTTAATTCCGATGCAATTTCTCTGTTTCATCGTCAATGGGAAGATCCAAGGGATACACTAAACCTGCAGAGGTGCATCGCAATGTAAAACTGGTGACACAGGAAACGCTCAAAACATAGACAGTAGGAATACTCAGTTATCCTGTACCTAAGTCGGCATTGTTTCTCCGATATTTAATTCCGATGCAATTTCTGTGTTTCGTCGTAACTGTGAAGGTCCAATGGATACAGTAAACCTGCAGAGGTGCATCGGAATGTAAAACTGATGACACAGGAAACGCTCAAAACATAAACAGTAGGAAGACTCTGTCTTCCTGTACTTATGTCGGCAGCATTGTGTCTCTTATATTTAATTCCGATGTAATGTCTGTGTTTCATCGTCAATGGGAAGGTCGAAGGGAAACAGTATACCTGCAGAGGTGCATCGAAATGTAAAACTGGTGACAAGGGAAACGCTCAAAACATAGACAGTAGGAAGACTCAGTCTTTCTGTACTTAAGACGGCATTGTGTCTCTTATATTTAATTCCGATGCAATTTCTGTGTTTCATCGTCAATGGGAAGATCCAATGGATACAGTAAACCTGCAGAGGTGCATCGGAATGTAAAACTGGTGACACAGAAAACGCTCAAAGCATAGACCGTAAGAAGACTCAGTTTACTTGTACTTAAGTCGCCGATGTGTCTCTTATATTTAATTACGATGCAATTTCTGTGTTTCATCGTCAATGGGAAATTCGAATGGTTACAGTAAACCTGCAGAGGTGCATCGGAATGTAATACTGGTGACACAGGAAAGGCTCAAAACATAGACAGTAGGAAGACTCAGTCTTCCTTTACTTAAGGGGATACGGAATCACCTATCCCCGCAATGTTAATATATGCCTACTATAGGGAACATTTTCTCACAAACTACTGGAGACAGAGAGGTAAAAATTTTACTGTATGTGCATTCATATGTTACAACAATACTGAAACAACAGTTTATTGTCAAAGTATTTTCTTACAGAGATATTGTACATTTATTTTTAAGTAAATTTTTTCCATCGCTTTTTACTAGACTATCACCCCTAAGTCTTTTGTAAATCAAGTAATTAAAAAATCGTTGTTTCAGTATGTAATAGGGACCTATGTCACTACGTCATAAAAATTTCAGACTTCTAGGTTGACCAGTACCTGAGATAATGTTCCTAGATGAAGTAAAAAGTAAACTTACGGGAAACGGAGAAAAAAGATTAAAACATTCCTGATCCGTAGCTAATACCCCCTTCACAGTCTTCATAATCATCTTCAAGTCTTCTTTTGGCACCCCTCTGCACCTGTCTTGCATTTTTCACTAATGTCTTGATTATATTATCAGCATGCCTTAGTCTGTGCTGATCTAAAAAGAACATAGCACGTACCGTACGGGAACCAACACACATACCCAACTTTTGAAGGACCTGGCATTTAGTTATATTTCCAAGATTGAAGGTTGCTACAGCATCATACACACCAAAATGTAGTGTATTAATTCCGACAAACACTGTTTTTGGGAGACGATGCCATATCACACTATTCAAGCACTCGTTGGGGTTCTGCGTTTTTCCGTGAAGACATTTCATCAGAAGACTTCTGTCAGCCAGATCTCTGAAAATGGGCTTTATTTCTGCCATGATGGCTGATGGTAGACTGTGGTGGTGAATGTATTTCTCTCCTGTTGTTAGTCCCCTATTGTATTTACACCAGCTGTTTTCACCTTTGGGGCACAAACCATGTTGTGGATGCTCATCCGTGGATGCGGTGTGGAAATATAAAGCCCATATAGCTCTCCTCATTTCTTCAAGATTGCCTGTATTTTGCCTGATTGCAAGGCCATAGCAGTTCTGAATGTGGTCTATTATGGAATCAGTCAATCTTCCTCTGCCATCCAAGGTTTTCCCATCATCTAGTTTTTTCCCTTTCATAACTGATTTTAACCTTCTCAGCCTGGCACCCATTCTCTTCTGCACATGTCCTATACATTCAAGTTTGCTTATATTTACTCTGTTCCCATATGGTTTGCTTTCCAAAACTTCTTTGAATGCTTTAGAGTCACCATCTCCCAGATATTTGACCTAGCGAACATTATACCACTGTGAAGAGCGATGAAAAATTTTCTTCACCCCAGCAACCTCCATGCCACCACTACTACCATAATAATTAGCAATACAGTCATCACTGTGTTCATTTTTCAGCCTGCCTGTGCACCTACAGTATTTAGACATTATTGCAACATCAATAACCTTGCCAGTATCAACACTAGTTGCTGTTACAACACCATTGTTGGAGGTGTGGCCCCTTTTCTGCCACGTGCCATCAAACGCCACTGTGAGGTCACGACTGCCGTCATTTTCTTCCACTGCTTCTTCCACAGCAACCTGCATTGACTTCTGTGCTACATCTTCAACTGCAGATCCTAGTACATAATTGTAAGCTTCAAACTTTGAAGGTGCACTTGGAAGATTTAGAACACCACATAGCATATCACCAGCTGCTTTGCCCTTACCAATTGCTCGCAATCCATAAACTAACCTAATATTTACACTATAAAGTTCAGTTTTCTTGTATCCATTATTTACAGTTACTGAAACCGAACTTGGAAACTTACAGCTGTATTTACAAACACAGCATATTAAATTAAACTGGGCAGCCAGGCCAACATGGGATTCTACTTTCAGAGAAACGTTTCCATGACATTTTTTGCAGCACAAACTGTTTTCAAGAGCTTCACACAATATATTCGTATCAATGAGTTCAAAAACTTCATTCCCTCTATCAAGTAAATTATATTTCTCTTCCAAATCTCTTAGTTTTTTATGAGAAGCACTGTTTTCATTTGGTGTAAGTTCGTTCGGCAAATCAGTAATAAGTGGATTCACATTTTCCAACAGTGATGATGATGAACTGCTTTGCTTTGCTAATGAATCATTATTTCTTTTCTTTTGCCAGTTCACACGCTTTTTAAATACTTTTGCTTTAGCTCTAGGCATTTTCACTGCGAAAAATGAAGCACTAAATACGAAATAACTCAACAACAACTACTTTCTTATATCACACTGTTTACAAAACAGTCCCGCCACAAAGTCAAAGAGTAACTTGAGGAAACCAGAGAGAAACATTTTCGGGCAACTAGTGTATAAATAGTCGCTGGAAACCGGGATATTTGAATTCATGTCACTTTAAAGGTACTGCCAAAAAGTTCATGGTCAGCCACGAGAGACGTGTATAACTAAAGCGCAATACCCGATCTCACAAATATATAAAAATAAAATAGTTATAATTGTAGTAGAGCTATGTATGATACGTCATTTTAAAGAGGAAACATGGCAGAATATAATACGCCAATAAAAAAAATTCGATTTTTTAACCCAAAATCCGATTCCGTATCCCCTTAAGTCGGCATGGTGTCTCTTATATTTAATTCCGATGCAATTTCTGTGTTTCTACGTCAATGGAAGGTCCAATGGTTACAGTAAACCTGCAGAGGTGCATCGGAATGTAATACTGGTGACACAGCAAAGGCTCAAAACATAGACAGTAGGAAGACTCAGTCTTCCTTTACTTAAGTCGGCATGGTGTCTCTTATGTTTAATTCCGATGCAATTTCTGTGTTTCATTGTCAATTGGAAGGTCCAGTTTATACAGTAAACCTGCAGAGTTGCATCGGAATGTAAAATTGGTGACGCAGGAAACGCTCAAAAGATAGACAGTAGGAAGACTCAATCTTCCTATACTTAAGCCGGCATTGTGTCTCTTATTTTTAAATCTGATGCAATTTCTCTGTTACATCGTCAATGGGAAGATCCAAAGGATACAGAAAACCTGCAGAGGTTCATCGGAATGTAAAACTGGTGACACAGGAAATGCTCAAAACATAGACAGTAGGAAGACTCCGCCTTCCTGTTCTTAAGTCGGCATTGTGTCTCTTATATTTAATTCCGGTGCTATTTCTGTGTTTCATCGTCATTGGGTAGTTCCAATGGATACAGTAAACCTGCAGAGGTGCTTCGGAATGTAAAACCGGTGACGCAGGAATCGCTCAAAACATAGACAGTAGGAAGACTCAATGTTCCTGTACTTAAGTCGGCATTGTGTCTCTTACATTTAATTCCGATGCAATTTCTGTGTTTCATCGTCAATGCGAAGATCCAAGGGATACAGTAAACCTGCAGAGGTGCATCGGAATGTAAAACTGGTGACACAGGAAAGGCTCAAAACATAGACAGTAGGAAGACTCAGCCTTCCTGTTCTTAAGTCGGCATTGTGTCTCTTAATTTAATTCCGATGCTATTTCTGTGTTTCATCGTCAATGGGAAGGTCCAATCGATACAGTAAAACTGCAGAGGTGGATCGGAATGTAAAACTGGTGACACAGGAAGCGGTCAAAACATAGACCCTAAGAAGACTCAGTTTTCTTGTACTGTAGTCGGCATAGTGTCTCTTATATTTAATTTGATGCAATTTCTGTGTTTCATCGTAACTGTGAAGGTCCTAGGGATGCAGTAAATCTGCAGAGGTGCATCAAAATGTAAAACTGATGACACAGGAAACGCTCAAATCATAGAAAGAAGGAATACTCAGTCTTCCTTTACCTAAGTCGGCATTGTTTCTCTGATATTTAATTCCGATGCAATATCTGTGTTTCGTCGTCACTGTGAAGGTCCAATGGATACAGTAAACCTGCAGAGGTGCATCGGAATGTAAAACTGGTGACACAGGAAACGCTCAAAGCATAGACAGTACGAATACCCTGTCTTTCTGTACTTAGGTCGGCATTGTGTCTCTTATATTTAATTCCGATGCAATTTCTGTGTTTCATCGCCAATGGGGAGGTCCAAGGGATACAGTAACCTCACAGAGGTGACTCGGAATGTAAAACTGGTGACACAAGAAGCGCTCATAACATAGACCCTAAGAAGACTCAGATTTCTTGTACTTAAATCGGCATTATGTCTTTTATATTTAATTCCGATGCAATTTCTGTGTTTCATCGTCAATGGGAAAGTCCAATGGATACAGTTATCCTGCGGAGGTCCATCGGAGTGTAATACTGGTGACAAAGGAAAGGCTCAAAACATAGACAGTAGGAAGACTCAGTCTACCTTTACTTCAGTCGGCATGGTGTCTCTTATATTTAATTCCGATGCAATTTCTGTGTTTCATCGTCAATGGAAGGTCCAATGGATACAGTAAACCAGCAGAGGTGCATCGGAATGTAAAACTGCTGACGCAGGAATCGCTCAAAACATAGACTGTAGGAAGACTCAATGTTCCTTTACTTATGTCGGCATTGTGTCTCTTATATTTAATTCCGATGCAATTTCTGTGTTTCATCGTCAATGGGGAGGTCCAAGGGATACAGTAACCCTACAGAGGTGCATCGGAATGTAAAACTGGTGACACAGGAAGCGCTCATAACATAGACCCTTAGAAGACTCAGTTTTCTTGTACTTAAATCGGCATTGTGTCTTTTATATTTAATTCCGATGCAATTTCTGTGTTTCATCGTCACTGTGATGGTCCAAAGGATACAGTAAACCTGCAGAGGTGCATCGGAATGTAAAACTGGTGACGCAGGAATCGCTCAAAACATAGACAGTAGGAAGACACAATGTTCCTGTAATTAAGTAGGCATTGTGTCTCTTATATTTAATTCCGATGCAATTTCTGTGTTTCATCGTCAATGCGAAGATCCAAGGGATACAGTAGACCTGCAGAGATGCATCGGAATGTAAAACTGGTGACACAGGAAACGCTCAAAACATAGACAGTAGGAAGACTCAGCCTTCCTGTTCTTATGTCGGCATTGTGTCTCTTATATTTAATTCCGATGCTATTTCTGTGTTTCATCGTCAACGGGAAGGTCCAGTGGAAACAGTAAACCTGCAGAGGTGTATCGGAATGTAAAATTGGTGACGCAGGAAACGCTCAAAACATAGACAGTAGGAAGACTCAATCTTCCTGTACTTCAGTCGTCATTGTGTCTCTTATATTTAATTCCGATGCAATTTCTCTGTTTCATCGTCAATGGGAAGATCCAAGGGATACAGTAAACATGCAGAGGTGCATTGGAATGTAAAACAGGTGACACAGGAAATGCTCAAAACATAGACAGTAGGAAGACTCAGCCTTCCTGTTCTTAAGTCGGCATTGTGTCTCTTATATTTAATTCCGATGCTATTTCTGTGTTTCATCGTCAATGGGAGGGTACAATGGATACAGTAAACTTGCAGAGGTGCTTCGGAATGTAAAACTGGTGACGCAAGAATCGCTCAAAACATAGACTGTAGGAAGACTCAATGTTCCTTTACTTAAGTCGGCAGCATTGTGTCTCTTATATTTAATTCCGATGCAATTTCTGTGTTTCATCGCCAATGGGAAGGTCCAAGGAATACAGTAAACCTGCAGAGGTGCATCGGAATGTAAAACTGGTGATACAGGACACGCTCAAATCATAGACAGTAGGAAGACTCAGTCTTCCTTTACTTAAGTCGGCATGGTGTCTCTTATATTTAATTCCGATGCAATTTCTGTGTTTCATCGTCAATGGGAAGGTCCAATGGATACAGTAAACCTGCAGAGGTGCATCGGAATGTAAAACTGGTGACACAGAAAACGCTCAAAACATAGACTGTAAGAAGACTCGGTTTTCTTGTACTTAAGTCGCCGATGTGTCTCTTATATTTAATTACGATGGAATTTCTGTGTTTCATCGTCAATGGGAAAGTCGAATGGTTACAGTAAACCTGCCGAGGTGCATCGGAATGTAATACTGGTGACACAGGAAAGGCTCAAAACATAGACAGTAGGAAGACTCAGTCTTCCTTTACTTAAGTCGGCATGGTGTCTCTTATATTTAATTCCGATGCAATTTCTGTGTTTCATCGTCAATGGAAGGTCCAATGGGTACAGTAAACCAGCAGAGATGCATCGGAATGTAAAACTGGTGACACAGCAAACGCTCCAAACATAGAAAATAGAAAGACACACTCTTCCTGTACTTAAGTCGACATTGTGTCTCTTCTATTTAATTCCGATGCAATTTCTGTGTTTCATCGTCTGTGGGAAAGTCGAAGGGAAACAGTATACCTGCAGAGTTGCATCGGAATGTAAAACTGGTGACACAGGAGACGCTCAAAGCATAGACAGTAGGAAGACTCAGTCTTCCTGTACTAAAGTCGGCATTATGTCTCTTATATTTAATTCCGATGCAATTTCTCTGTTTCATCGTCAATGGGAAGATCCAAGGGATACACTAAACCTGCAGAGGTGCATCGGAATGTAAAACTGGTGACACAGGAAAGGCTCAAAACATAGACAGTAGGAAGACTCAATGTTCCTGTACTTAAGTCGGCATTGTGTCTCTTACATTTAATTCCGATGCAATTTCTGTGTTTCATCGTCAATGCGAAGATCCAAGGGATACAGTAAACCTGCAGAGGTGCATCGGAATGTAAAACTGGTGACACAGGAAAGGCTCAAAACATAGACAGTAGGAAGACTCAGCCTTCCTGTTCTTAAGTCGGCATTGTGTCTCTTAATTTAATTCCGATGCTATTTCTGTGTTTCATCGTCAATGGGAAGGTCCAATCGATACAGTAAAACTGCAGAGGTGGATCGGAATGTAAAACTGGTGACACAGGAAGCGGTCAAAACATAGACCCTAAGAAGACTCAGTTTTCTTGTACTGTAGTCGGCATTGTGTCTCTTATATTTAATTTGATGCAATTTCTGTGTTTCATCGTAACTGTGAAGGTCCAAGGGATTCAGTAAATCTGCAGAGGTGCATCAAAATGTAAAACTGATGACACAGGAAACGCTCAAATCATAGAAAGAAGGAATACTCAGTCTTCCTTTACCTAAGTCGGCATTGTTTCTCTGATATTTAATTCCGATGCAATATCTGTGTTTCGTCGTCACTGTGAAGGTCCAATGGATACAGTAAACCTGCAGAGGTGCATCGGAATGTAAAACTGGTGACACAGGAAACGCTCAAAGCATAGACAGTAGGAATACCCTGTCTTTCTGTACTTAGGTCGGCATTGTGTCTCTTATATTTAATTCCGATGCAATTTTTGTGTTTCATCGTCAATGGGGAGGTCCAAGGGATACAGTAACCTCACAGAGGTGACTCGGAATGTAAAACTGGTGACACAAGAAGCGCTCATAACATAGACCCTAAGAAGACTCAGATTTCTTGTACTTAAATCGGCATTATGTCTTTTATATTTAATTCCGATGCAATTTCTGTGTTTCATCGTCAATGGGAAAGTCCAATGGATACAGTTATCCTGCAGAGGTCCATCGGAGTGTAATACTGGTGACAAAGGAAAGGCTCAAAACATAGACAGTAGGAAGACTCAGTCTACCTTTACTTCAGTCGGCATGGTGTCTCTTATATTTAATTCCGATGCAATTTCTGTGTTTCATCGTCAATGCGAAGATCCAAGGGATACAGTAGACCTGCAGAGATGCATCGGAATGTAAAACTGGTGACACAGGAAACGCTCAAAACATAGACAGTAGGAAGACTCAGCCTTCCTGTTCTTATGTCGGCATTGTGTCTCTTATATTTAATTCCGATGCTATTTCTGTGTTTCATCGTCAACCAGAAGGTCCAGTGGAAACAGTAAACCTGCAGAGGTGTATCGGAATGTAAAATTGGTGACGCAGAAAACGCTCAAAACATAGACAGTAGGAAGACTCAATCTTCCTGTACTTCAGTCGTCATTGTTTCTCTTATATTTAATTCCGATGCAATTTCTCTGTTTCATCGTCAATGGGAAGATCCAAGGGATACAGTAAACATGCAGAGGTGCATTGGAATGTAAAGCAGGTGACACAGGAAATGCTCAAAACATAGACAGTAGGAAGACTCAGCCTTCCTGTTCTTAAGTCGGCATTGTGTCTCTTATATTTAATTCAGATGCTATTTCTGTGTTTCATCGTCAATGGGAGGGTACAATGGATACAGTAAACTTGCAGAGGTGCTTCGGAATGTAAAACTGGTGACGCAAGAATCGCTCAAAACATAGACTGTAGGAAGACTCAATGTTCCTTTACTTAAGTCGGCAGAATTGTGTCTCTTATATTTAATTCCGATGCAATTTCTGTGTTTCATCGCCAATGGGAAGGTCCAAGGAATACAGTAAACCTGCAGAGGTGCATCGGAATGTAAAACTGGTGATACAGGACACGCTCAAATCATAGACAGTAGGAAGACTCAGTCTTCCTTTACTTAAGTCGGCATGGTGTCTCTTATATTTAATTCCGATGCAATTTCTGTGTTTCATCGTCAATGGGAAGGTCCAATGGATACAGTAAACCTGCAGAGGTGCATCGGAATGTAAAATCGGTGACACAGAAGACGCTCAAAACATAGACTGTAAGAAGACTCAGTTTTCTTGTACTTAAGTCGCCGATGTGTCTCATATTTAATTACGATGGAATTTCTGTGTTTCATCGTCAATGGGAAAGTCGAATGGTTACAGTAAACCTGCCGAGGTGCATCGGAATGTAATACTGGTGACACAGGAAAGGCTCAAAACATAGACAGTAGGAAGACTCAGTCTTCCTTTACTTAAGTCGGCATGGTGTCTCTTATATTTAATTCTGATGCAATTTCTGTGTTTCATCGTCAATGGAAGGTCCAATGGGTACAGTAAACCAGCAGAGATGCATCGGAATGTAAAACTAGTGACACAGGAAACGCTCCAAACATAGAAAATAGAAAGACACACTCTTCCTGTACTTAAGTCGACATTGTGTCTCTTCTATTTAATTCCGATGCAATTTCTGTGTTTCATCGTCTGTGGGAAAGTCGAAGGGAAACAGTATACCTGCAGAGTTGCATCGGAATGTAAAACTGGTGCCACAGGAGACGCTCAAAGCATAGACAGTAGGAAGACTCAGTCTTCCTGTACTAAAGTCGGCATTATGTCTCTTATATTTAATTCCGATGCAATTTCTCTGTTTCATCGTCAATGGGAAGATCCAAGGGATACACTAAACCTGCAGAGGTGCATCGGAATGTAAAACTGGTGACACAGGAAACGCTCAAAACATAGACAGTAGGAATACTCAGTCTTCCTGTACCTAAGTCGGCATTGTTTCTCCGATATTTAATTCCGATGCAATTTCTGTGTTTCGTCGTAACTGTGAAGGTCCAATGGATACAGTAAACCTGCAGAGGTGCATCGGAATGTAAAACTGATGACACAGGAAACGCTCAAAACATAAACAGTAGGAAGACTCAGTCTTCCTGTACTTATGTCGGCAGCATTGTGTCTCTTATATTTAATTCCGATGTAATGTCTGTGTTTCATCGTCAATGGGAAGGTCGAAGGGAAACAGTATACCTGCAGAGGTGCATCGAAATGTAAAACTGGTGACAAGGGAAACGCTCAAAACATAGACAGTAGGAAGACTCAGTCTTTCTGTACTTAAGACGGCATTGTGTCTCTTATATTTAATTCCGATGCAATTTCTGTGTTTCATCGTCAACCGGGAGGTCCAAGGGATAGAGTAACCCTACACAGGTGCATCGGAATGTAAAACTGGTGACACAGGAAGCGCTCATAACATAGACCCTAAGGAGACTCAGTTTTCTTGTACTTAAGTCATGATTGTGTCTCTTATATTTAATTCCGATGCAATTTCTGTGTTTCATCGTCACTGTGAAGGTCCAAGGGATACAGTAAACTTGCAGACGTACATCGGAATGTAAAACTGGTGACACAGGACACGCTCAAAACATAGACAGTAGGAAGACTCAGCCTTCCTGTACTTAAGTCGGCATTGTGTCTCTTATATTTAATTTCGATGCAATTTCCGTTTTTCATCGTCAATGGGAAGGTACAATGGATACAGTAAACTTGCACAGGTGCTTCGGAATGTAAAACTGGTGACGTAGGAATCGCTCAAAACATAGACTGTAGGAAGACTCAATGTTCCTTTACTTAAGTCGGCAGCATTGTGTCTCTTATATGTAATTCCGATGCAATTTCTTTCATCGCCAATGGGAAGGTCCAAGGAATACAGTAAACCTGGAGAGGTGCATCGGAATGTAAAACTGGTGATACAGGACACGCTCAAATCATAGACAGTAGGAAGACTCAGTCTTCCTTTACTTAAGTCGGCATGGTGTCTCTTATATTTAATTCCGATGCAATTTCTGTGTTTCATCGTCAATGGGAAGGTCCAATGGATACAGTAAACCTGCAGAGGTGCATCGGAATGTAAAACTGGTGACACAGAAAACGCTCAAAACATAGACCTTAAGAAGACTCAGTTTTCTTGTACTTAAGTCGCCGATGTGTCTCTTATATTTAATTACGATGGAATTTCTGTGTTTCATCGTCAATGGGAAAGTCGAATGGTTACAGTAAACCTGCAGAGGTGCATCGGAATGTAATACTGGTGACACAGGAAAGGCTCAAAACATAGACAGTAGGAAGACTCAGTCTTCCTTTACTTAAGTCGGCATGGTGTCTCTTATATTTATTTCCGATGCAATTTCTGTGTTTCATCTTCAATGGAAGGTCCAATGGTTCCAGTAAACCTGCAGAGGTGCATCAGAATGTAATACTGGTGACACAGGAAAGGCTCAAAACATAGACAGTAGGAAGACTCAGTCTTCCTTTACTTAAGTCGGCATGGTGTCTCTTATATTTAATTCCGATGCAATTTCTGTGTTCCATCGTCAATTGGAAGGTCCAGTGGATACAGTAAACCTGCAGAGTTGCATCGGAATGTAAAATTGGTGACGCAGGAAACGCTCAAAAGATAGACCGAAGGAAGACTCAATCTTCCTGTACTTAAGCCGACATAGTGTCTCTTATTTTTAAATCCGATGCAATTTCTCTGTTTCATCGTCAATGGGAAGATCCAAAGGATACAGAAAACCTGCAGAGGTTCATCGGAATGTAAAACTGGTGACACAGGAAATGCTCAAAACATAGACAGTAGGAAGACTCAGCCTTCCTGTTCTTAAGTCGGCATTGTGTCTCTTATATTTAATTTCGATGCTATTTCTGTGTTTCATCGTCATTGGGAAGTTCCAATGGATACAGTAAACCTGCAGAAGTGCTTCGGAATGTAAAACCGGTGACGCAGGAATCGCTCAAAACATAGACAGTAGGAAGACTCAATGTTCCTGTACTTAAGTCGGCATTGTGTCTCTTAATTTAATTCCGATGCTATTTCTGTGTTTCATCGTCAATGGGAAGGTCCAATCGATACAGTAAAACTGCAGAGGTGGATCGGAATGTAAAACTGGTGACACAGGAAGCGGTCAAAACATAGACCCTAAGAAGACTCAGTTTTCTAGAACTGTAGTCGGCATTGTGTCTCTTATATTTAATTTGATGCAATTTCTGTGTTTCATCGTAACTGTGAAGGTCCAAGGGATACAGTAAATCTGCAGAGGTGCATCAAAATGTAAAACTGATGACACAGAAAACTCTCAAAACATCGACAGAAGGAATACTCAGTCTTCCTTTACCTAAGTCGGCATTGTTTCTCTGATATTTAATTCCGATGCAATTTCTGTGTTTCGTCGTCACTGTGAAGGTCCAATGGATACAGTTAAGCTGCAGAGGTGCATCGGAATGTAAAACTGGTGACACAGGAAACGCTCAAAGCATAGACAGTAGGAATACTCTGTCTTTCTGTACTTAAGTCGGCATTGTGTCTCTTATATTTAATTCCGATGCAATTTCTGTGTTTCATCGTCAATGGGGAGGTCCAAGGGATACAGTAACCTCACAGAGGTGCATCGGAATGTAAAACTGGTGACACAGGAAGCGCTCATAACATAGACCCTAAGAAGACTCAGATTTCTTGTACTTAAATCGGCATTATGTCTTTTATAATTAATTCCGATGCAATTTCTGTGCTTCATCGTCAATGGGAAAGTCCAATGGATACAGTAAACCTGCAGAGGTGCATCGGAATGTAATACTGGTGACAAAGGAAAGGCTCAAAACATAGACAGTAGGAAGACTCAGTCTACCTTTACTTAAGTCGGCATGGTGTCTCTTATATTTAATTCCGATGCAATTTCTGTGTTTCATCGTCAATGGAAGGTCCAATGGATACAGTTAACCAGCAGAGGTACATCGGAATGTAAAACTGGTGACGCAGGAATCGCTCAAATCATAGACTGTAGGAAGACACAATGTTCCTTTACTTATGTCGGCATTGTGTCTCTTATATTTAATTCCGATGCAATTTCTGTGTTTCATCGTCAATGGGGAGGTCCAAGGGATACAGTAACCCTACAGAGGTGCATCGGAATGTAAAACTGGTGACACAGGAAGCGCTCATAACATAGACCCTAAGAAGACTCAGTTTTCTTGTACTTAAATCGGCATTGTGTCTTTTCTATTTAATTCCGATGCAATTTCTGTGTTTCATCGTCACTGTGATGGTCCAAGGGATACAGTAAACCTGCAGAGGTGCATCGGAATGTAAAACCGGTGACGCACGAATCGCTCAAAACATAGACAGTAGGAAGACTCAATGTTCCTGTAATTAAGTCGGCATTGTGTCTCTTATATTTAATTCCGATGCAATTTCTGTGTTTCATCGTCAATGCGAAGATCCAAGGGATACAGTAAACCTGCAGAGATGCATCGGAATGTAAAACTGGTGACACAGGAAACGCTCAAAACATAGACAGTAGGAAGACTCAGCCTTCCTGTTCTTATGTCGGCATTGTGTCTCTTATATTTAATTCCGATGCTATTTCTGTGTTTCATCGTCAACGGGAAGGTCCAGTGGATACAGTAAACCTGCAGAGGTGTATCGGAATGTAAAATTGGTGACGCAGGAAACGCTCAAAACATAGACAGTAGGAAGACTCAATCTTCCTGTACTTCAGTCGTCATTGAGTCTCTTATATTTAATTCCGATGCAATTTCTCTGTTTCATCGTCAATGGGAAGATGCAAGGGATACAGTAAACATGCAGAGGTGCATCGGAATGTAAAACAGGTGACACAGGAAATGCTCAAATCATAGACAGTAGGAAGACTCAGCCTTCCTGTTCTTAAGTGGGCATTGTGTCTCTTATATTTAATTCCGATGCTATTTCTGTGTTTCATCGTCAATGGGAGGGTACAATGGATACAGTATACTTGCAGAGGTGCTTCGGAATGTAAAACTGGTGACGCAAGAATCGCTCAAAACATAGACTGTAGGAAGACTCAATGTTCCTTTACTTAAGTCGGCAGCATTGTGTCTCTTATATTTAATTCCGATGCAATTTCTGTGTTTCATCGTTAATGGGAAGGTCCAATGGATACAGTAAACCTGCAGAGGTGCATCGGAATGTAAAACTGGTGACACAGACAACGCTCAAAACATAGACTGTAAGAAGACTCAGTTTTCTTGTACTTAAGTCGCCGATGTGTCTCTTATATTTAATTACGATGGAATTTCTGTGTTTCATCGTCAATGGGAAAGTCGAATGGTTACAGTAAACCTGCAGAGGTGCATCGGAATGTAATACTGGTGACACAGGAAAGGCTCAAAACATAGACAGTAGGAAGACTCAGTCTTCCTTTACTTAAGTCGGCATGGTGTCTCTTATATTTAATTCCGATGCAATTTCTGTGTTTCATCGTCAATGGAAGGTCCAATGGGTACAGTAAACCAGTAGAGATGCATCGGAATGTAAAACTGGTGACACAGGAAACGCTCCAAACATAAAAATAGAAAGACACACTCTTCCTGTACCTAAGTCGACACTGTGTCTCTTCTATTTAATTCCAATGCAATATCTGTGTTTCATCGTCAGTGGGAAAGTCGAAGGGAAACAGTATACCTGCAGAGTTGCATCGGAATGTAAAACTGGTGACACAGGAGACGCTCAAAGCATAGACAGTAGGAAGACTCAATGTTCCTTTACTTAAGTCGGCAGCATTGTGTCTCTTATATTTAATTCCGATGCAATTTCTGTGTTTCATCGCCAATGGGAAGGTCCAAGGAATACAGTAAACCTGCAGAGGTGCATCGGAATGTAAAACTGGTGATACAGGACACGCTCAAATCATAGACAGTAAGAAGACTCAGTCTTCCTTTACTTAAGTCGGCATGGTGTCTCTTATATTTAATTCCGATGCAATTTCTGTGTTTCATCGTCAATGGGAAGGTCCAATGGATACAGTAAACCTGCAGAGGTGCATCGGAATGTAAAACTGGTGACACAGAAAACGCTCAAAACATAGACTGTAAGAAGACTCAGTTTTCTTGTACTTAAGTCGCCGATGTGTCTCTTATATTTAATTACGATGGAATTTCTGTGTTTCATCGTCAATGGGAAAGTCGAATCGTTACAGTAAACCTGCAGAGGTGCATCGGAATGTAATACTGGTGACACAGGAAAGGCTCAAAACATAGACAGTAGGAAGACTCAGTCTTCCTTTACTTAAGTCGGCATGGTGTCTCTTATATTTAATTCCGATGCAATTTCTGTGTTTCATCGTCAATGGAAGGTCCAATGGGTACAGTAAACCAGTAGAGATGCATCGGAATGTAAAACTGGTGACACAGGAAACGCTCCAAACATAGAAAATAGAAAGACACACTCTTCCTGTACTTAAGTCGACATTGTGTCTCTTCTATTTAATTCCGATGCAATTTCTGTGTTTCATCGTCAGTGGGAAAGCCGAAGGGAAACAGTATACCTGCAGAGTTGCATCTGAATGTAAAACTGGTGACACAGGAGACGCTCAAAGCATAGACAGTAGGAAGACTCAGTCTTCCTGTACTAAAGTCGGCATTATGTCTCTTATATTTAATTCCGATGCAATTTCTCTGTTTCATCGTCAATGGGAAGATCCAAGGGATACACTAAACCTGCAGATGTGCATCGGAATGTAAAACTGGTGACACAGGAAACGCTCAAAGCATAGACAGTAGGAAGACTCAGCCTTCCTGTTCTTAAGTCGGCATTGTGTCTCTTATATTTAATTCCGATGCTTTTCTGTGTTTCATCGTCAATGGGAAGGACCAATGGATACAGTAAAACTGCAGAGGTGCATCGGAATGTAAAACTGGTGGCACAGGAAGCGGTCAAAACATAGACCCTAAGAAGACTCAGTTTTCGTGTACTGAAGTCGGCATTGTGTCTCTTATACCTAATTTGATGCAATATCTGTGTTTCATCGTCACTGTGAAGGTCCAAGGGTTACAGTAAACCTACAGAGGTGCATCAAAATATAATACTGATGACATAGGAAACGCTCAAAGCATAGACAGTAGGAATACTCAGACTTCCTGTACCTAAGTCGGCATTGTTTCTCTGATATTTAATTCCGATGCAATTTCTGTGTTTCGTCGTCACTGTGAAGGTCCAATGGATACAGTAAACCTGCAGAGGTGCATCAAAATATAATACTGATGACATAGGAAACGTTCAAAACATAAACAGAAGGAAGACTCAGTCTTCCTGTACTTATTTCGGCAGCATTGTGTCTCTTATATTTAATTCCGATGTAATTTCTGTGTTTCATCATCAATGGGAAGGTCGAAGGGAAACAGTATACCTGCAGAGGTGCATCAAAATGTAAAACTGGTGACAAGGGAAACGCTCAAAACATAGACAGTAGGAAGACTCAGTCTTTCTGTACTTAAGACGGCATTGTGTCTCTTATATTTACTTCCGATGCAATTTCTGTGTTTCATCGTCAATAGGGAGGTCCAAGGGATAGAGTAACCCTACACAGGTGCATCGGAATGTAAAACTGGTGTCACAGGAAGCGCTCATAACATAGACCCTAAGGAGACTCAGTTTTCTTGTACTTAAGTCATGATTGTGTCTCTCATATTTAATTCCGATGCAATTTCTGTGTTTCATCGTCACTGTGAAGGTCCAAGGGATACTGTAAACTTGCAGAGGTGCATCGGAATGTAAATCTGGTGACACAGGAAACGCTCAACACATAGACAGTAGGAAGACTCAGTCTTCCTGTATTTCGGTCGGCATTGTGTCTCTTATATTTAACTCCGATGCAATTTCTGTGTTTCATCGCCAATGGGAAGGTCCAAGGGATACAGTGAACCTGGAGAGGTGCATCGGAATGTAAAACTGGTGATACAGGACACGCTCAAATCATAGACAGTAGGAAGACTCAATCTTCCTTTACTTAAGTCGGCATGGTGTCTCTTATATTTAATTCCGATGCAATTTCTGTGTTTCTTCGTCAATGGGAAGGTCCAATGGATACAGTAAACCTGCAGAGGTGCATCGGAATGTAAAACTGGTGACACAGAAAACGATCAAAACATAGACTGTAAGAAGACTCAGTTTACTTGTACTTAAGTCGCCGATGTCTCTCTTATAATTAATTACGATGCAATTTCTCTGTTTCATCGTCAATGGGAAAGTCGAATGTTTACAGTAATCCTGCAGAGGTGCATCGGAATGTAATACTGGTGACACAGGAAAGGCTCAAAACATAGACAGTAGGAAGACTCAGTCTTCCTTTACTTAAGTCGGCATGGTGTCTCTTATATTTAATTCCGATGCAATTTCTGTGTTTCATCGTCAATGGAAGGTCCAATGGTTACAGTACACCTGCAGAGGTGCATCGGAATGTAATACTGGTGACACAGGAAACGCTCAAAACATAGACAATAGAAAGACACACTCTTCCTGTATTTAAGTCGACATTGTGTCTCTTCTATTTAATTCCGATGCAATTTCTGTGTTTCATCGTCATCGGGAATGTCGAAGGGAAACAGTATACCTGCAGAGGTGCATCGGAATGTAAAACTTGTGACACAGGAGACGCTCAAAGCATAGACAGTTGGAAGACTCAGTCTACCTGTACTTAAGTCGGCTTTGTGTCTCTTATATTTAATTCCGATGCAATTTCTGTGTTTCATCGTCACTGGGAAGGTCCACGGGATACAGTAAACCTACAGAGGTGCATCGGAATGTAAAACTGGTGACGCAGGAATCGCTCAAAACATAGACAGTAGGAAGACTCAATGTTCCTGTACTTAATTCGGCATTGTGTCTCTTATATTAAATTCCGATGCAATTTCTGTGTTTCATCGTCAATGCGAAGATCCAAGGGATACAGTAAACCTGCAGAGATGCATCGGAATCTAAAACTGGTGACACAGGAAACGCTCAAAACATAGACAGTAGGAAGACTCAGTCTTCCTTTACTTAAGTCGGCATGGTGTCTCTGATATTTAATTCCGATGCAATTTCTGTGTTTCATCGTCAATGGGAAGGTCCAATGGATACAGTAAACCTGCAGAGGTGCATCGGAATGTAAAACTGGTGACACAGAAAACGCTCAAAACATAGACTGTAAGAAGACTCAGTTATCTTGTACTTAAGTCGCCGATGTGTCTCTTATATTTAATTACGATGCAATTTCTTTGTTTCATCGTCAATGGGAAAGTCGAATGGTTACAGTAAACCTGCAGAGGTGCACGGAATGTAATACTGGTGACACAGGAAAGGCTCAAAACATAGACAGTAGGAAGACTCAGTCTTCCTTTACTTAAGTCGGCATTGTGTCTCTTTTATTTAATTCCGATGCAATTTCTGTGTTTCATCGCTATTTGGAAGGTCCAAAGGACACAGTAAACCTGCAGAGGTGCATCGGAATTTAAAACTGGTGACACTGGAAACGCTCAAAACATAGACCGTAAGAAGACTCCGTTTTCTTGTACTTAAGTCAACGATGTGTCTCTTATATTTAATTCCGATGTAATTTCTGTGTTTCATCGTGAATGGGAAGGTCCAATGGATACAGTAAAGGAGGTGGTCGACCACAAAACAAAATCCCGTCGTTGCCGTAGAAACGTTCCTAGATTCGGAAAGAGAAGGCATGGAACACAATGTATTTTATGTCTGCGTAATTTCTGTTTTAATTCGTCAATGTGAGAGTGCGAGGGATACAGTAAAGAGTAAATAGTTCATCGTGAACGAGATACTCGTCCCCAAAGGAAATCCAGTCGTTGCCATAGAACCGTCCCCAGATTCGGAAAGAGAAGGCATGTAACACAATGTATTGCATTGCGACGCAATTTCGGTGTTAATTCCTCAATGTGAGAATGCGAGGGATAGAGTCAAGAAGAAATTGTGCATCGGGAACGTGATAGTCATCCCCAAAACCAAATTCTGTCGTTGCTGTAGAAACGTTCCTAGATGGGGAAAAAGAAGGCATGGAACACAATGTATTTAATTGCGACGCTATTTCTGTGTTCATTCGTCAATGGGCGAGTGTGAGGGATACAGTAAAGAAGAAATAGTTCATCGGGAACGAGATACTCGTCCTGAAAAGAAAATACTGTCGTTGCTGTAGAAACGTTCCCAGATTCGGAAAGAGAAGGCATGGAATACAATGTATTTCATTGCGACGCAATTTCTGTGTTTATTCGTCAATGTGAGAGTGCTAGGGATACATTAAAGAAGAAATAGTGCATCGGGCACGACATACTCGTCCCCAAAAGTAAATCCTGTCGTTGCCGTAGAAACGATCCCAGATTCGGAAAGAATAGGCCTGGAACACAAGGTATTTCATTGCGACGCAATTTCTGTGTTAGTTCGTCAGTGTGAGAGTGCGAGGGATACTGTAAAGAAGAAATAGTGCATCGGGAACGAGATATTCGTCCCCTAAGGAAAATCTTGTCGTTGCCGTAGAAACTTTCCCAGATTGGGAAAGAGGAAGCATGGAACACAATCTATTTCATTGCGACGCAATTTCTGTGTTAATTCCTCAATGTGAGAGTGCGAGGGATACAGAAATGAAGAAATAGTACATCGGGAACGAGATACTCGTCCCCAAAAGAAAATCCTGTCGTTGCCGTTGAAACGTTCCCAGATTCTGAAAGAGAAGGCGTAGAACGCAATGTATTTCATTGCGACGCAATGTCTGTGACAATTCCTCAATGTGAGGATGCGAGGAATACAGTAAAGAAGGAATAGTGCTTCGGAAAAGAGTCCCTCGACCCGAAAACAAAATCCAGTCGTTGCCGTAGAAACGTTCCCGGATTGGGAAAGAGAAGGCATGGAACCCAATGTATTTCATTGCGACGAAATATCTGTGTTCATTCGTCAATGTGAGAGTGTGAGGGATACAATAAAGAAGAAGTATTTCATCGGGAACGAGATACTCGTCCCCTAAGGAAAATCTTGTAGTTGCCGTAGAAACGTTCGCAGATTGGGAAAGGGGTGGCATGGAACACAATCTATTACATCGCGACGCAATTTCTGTGTTAATTCGTCAATGTGAGAGTCCGAGGGATACAGTAAAGAAGAAATAGTGCATCGGGAATGAGATACTCGTTTCCAAAAGAAAATCCTGTCGTTGCTGTAGACACGTTCCCAGATTCAGAAAGAGAAAGCATGGAACGCAATGCATTTCATTGCGACGCTATTTCTGTGTTAATTCGTCAATGTGTGAGTGCGAGGGACACAGTAATGAAGAAATAGTGCATCGGAAAGGAGGTCCTCGACCACAAAACAAAATCCCGTCGTTGCCGTAGAAACTTTCCTAGATTGGGAAAGAGAAGGCATGGAACACAATGTATTTTATGGCGGCGCAATTTCTGTTTTAATTCGTCAATGTGAGAGTGCGAGGGATACAGTAAAGAAGAAATAGTGCATCGGGAACGAGATACTCGTCCCCAAAGGAAAATCCTTTTGTTGCCGTAGAAACGTTCCCAGTTTGGGAAAGAGAGGGCATGGAACACGATTTATCTCATTGCAACGCAATTTCTGTGTTAATTCGTCAATGTGAGGGTGCTAGGGATACAGTAAAGAAGAAATAGTGCATCGGAAAGGAGATCCTAGACCCAAAAACGAAATACTGTCATTGCCGTACAAACGTTCCTAGATTCCGAAAGAGAAGACGTGGAACACAACGTATATAATTTCGACGATATTTCTGTGTTAATTCGTCAATGTGAGAGTGCGAGGGATACAGTAATGAAGAAATAGTTCATCGGGAAATAGATACTCGTCGCCAAAGCAAAATCCTGTCGTTGCCGTAGAAACGTTCCTAGATTGGGAAAGAGAAGACATGGAACACAATGTATTTTACTGCGACGCCATTTCTGTGTTAATTCGTCAATGTGATGGTGCGAGGTATACAGTAAAGAAGAAATAGTGCATCGGAAAGGAGATCCTCGACCTGAAAACAAAATCCTGTCGTTGCCGTAGAACCGTTCTTAGATTGCGAAGGGAAGGCATGGAACACAATGTATTTTATTACGACGCTATTTCTGTCTTAATTCGTCAATGTGAGGGTGCGAGGGATAAAGAAGAAATAGTGCATCGAGAACTTGATACTCGTCCCCAAAGGAAATTCCCGTCGTTGCCGTGTAAATGTTCCCAGATTGGGAAAGAGAAGGCATGGAGCCCAATATATTTCATTGAGACGCAATTTCTTTGTTAATTCGTCAATGTGAGAGTGCGTGGGATACAGTAAAGAATAAATAGTGCATCGGGAACGAGATACTAGTCCCCAAAAGAAAACCCTGTCGTTGCCATAGAAACGTTCCCAGATTGGGAGAGAGAAGGCATGGAACGCAATGTGTTTCATTGCGACGCTATTTCTGTGTTAATTCGTCAATGTGAGAGTGCGAGGAATACAGTAAAGAAGAAATAAGCATCGGAAAAGAGATCCTTGATCCCAAAACAAAATCCTAACTTTGCAGTAGAAACGTTGCTAGGTTGGGAAAGAGTAGGCATGGAACCCAATTTATTGCATTGCGACGCTATTTCTGTGTTAATTCATCAATGTGAGGGTGCGAGGGATACAGTAAAGAAGAAATAGTGCATCGGGAACGAGATATTCGTAACCAAATGAAAATACTGTCATTGCTGTAGAAACGTTACCATATTCGGAAAGAGAAGGCATGGAATACAATGTACACTGCTGGCCACCGTAAATGCAACACCCTGAAGGAAGCATCCGAATCAAGTGAAATTTACACCATGAGGTTGCAGCGATGAGATATGCAACTGATTTGAATTTCAGCGCAAACGCACATCACGCGCGCCTGTTGCGCCACCTCATAGCGCCATTTAAGGCTTGGCGATTTAGACTTGTGTACGTTCGGCGCGTGTGTTTACCTTGTGGTTGTTTCACAAGACGATCAGTTATGCCTCGTAGACAACAGCGAACATCTTTTGATCAAGTATCCTAGTTCGACAGAGGAAGGATAGTGGCTTACCGAGATTGTGGATTATCATACAGAGAAATCGCTAGTCGTGTTGGACGAAATCAAACAACTGTAATGCGGATATGTGACCGTTCGATGCAGGAGGGTACGACGGACCGACGTGGTCGATCGCATTCACCTCGGTGCACCACTGCACGTACTGATAGGCAAATTGTGCGCATGGCAGTGACGGATCGCTCAGTGACATCCCGAACCATAGCAAAGCACATTGCGTCTGTAACGCATCATCCGGTGTCTGCGCGTACCATACGACGCCGTTTACAGCAGAGTGGTCTGTCCGCAAGACGTCCATTGCTTCGTCTACCATTGACGCAGAACCACAGACGTCTCCGTCGCCAATGGTGTGATGACAGACGGATGTGGACGGCAGAATGGAATGACGTTGTCTTTACTGACGAGGCACGCTTCTGTCTGCAGCACCACGATGGTCGGATTAGAGTGTGGAGACACCGTGGAGAGAGGATGCTGGACAGCTGCATTATGCACCGCAACACTGGTCTTGCACCGGGTGTTATGGTATGGGGTGGTATTGGATATTACTCTCGCACGCCTCTAGTACGCATTGCCGGTACTTTAAATAGCCGGCGCTACATATCCGAGGTGCTGGAGCCAGTTGTCCTTCCATACCTTCAGAGCTCGGCCACAGCCATATTTCAACAGGATAATGCGCGACCTTCCCCCATGAACCATGGACCTTGACGTTGGTGGGGAGGCTTGCGTGCCTCAGCGATACAGATGGCCGTACTGTAGGTGCAACCACAACGGAGGGGTATCTGTTGAGAGGCCAGACAAACATGTGGTTCCTGAAGAGGGGCAGCAGCCTTTTCAGTAGTTGCAGGGGCAACAGTCTGGATGATTGACTGATCTGGCCTTGTAACATAAACCAAAACGGCCTTGCTGTGCTGGTACTGCGAATGGCTGAACGCAAGGGGAAACTACAGCCGTAATTTTTCCCGAGGACATGCAGTTTTACTGTATGATTAAATGATGATGGCGTCCTCTTGGGTAAAATTTTCCGGAGGTAAAATAGTCCCCCATTCGGATCTCCGGGCGGGGACTACTCAAGAGGACGTCGTTATCAGGAGAAAGAAAACTGGCATTCTACGGATCGGAGCGTGGAATGTCAGATCCCTTAATCGGGCAGGTAGGTTAGAAAATTTAAAAAGGGAAATGGATAGGTTAAAGTTAGATATAGTGGGAATTAGTGAAGTTCGGTGGCAGGAGGAACAAGACTTTTGGTCTGGTGATTACAGGGTTATAAATACAAAATCAAATAAGGGTAATGCAGGAGTAGGTTTAATAATGAATAAAAAAATAGGAGTGCGGGTTAGCTACTACAAACAGCATAGTGAACGCATTATTGTGGCCAAGATAGACACAAAGCCCATGCCTACTACAGTAGTACAAGTTTATATGCCAACTAGCTCTGCAGACGATGAAGAAATTGATGAAATGTATGACGAGATAAAAGAAATTATTCAGGTAGTGAAGGCAGACGAAAATTTAATAGTCATGGGTGACTGGAATTCGTCAGTAGGAAAAGGGAGAGAAGGAAACATAGTAGGTGAATATGGATTGGGGGGAAGAAATGGAAGAGGAAGCCGCCTTGTAGAATTTTGCACAGAGCATAACTTAATCATAGCTAACACTTGGTTCAAGAATCATAAAAGAAGGTTGTATACCTGGAAGAATCCTGGAGATACTAATAGGTATCAGATAGATTATATAATGGTAAGACAGAGATTTAGGAACCAGGTTTTAAATTGTAAGACATTTCCAGGGGCAGATGTGGATTCTCACCACAATCTATTGGTTATGAACTGCAGATTGAAACTGAAGAAACTGCAAAAAGGTGGGAATTTAAGGAGATGGGACCTGGATAAACTGAAAGAACCAAAGGTTGTAGAGAGATTCAGGGAGAGCATAAGGGAACAATTGACAGGAATGGGGGAAAGAAATACAGTAGAAGAAGAATGGGTAGTTCTGAGGGATGAAGTAGTGAAGGCAGCAGAGGATCAAGTAGGTAAAAAGACGAGGGCTCATAGAAATCCTTGGGTAACAGAAGAAATATTGAATTTAATTGATGAAAGGAGAAAATATAAAAATGCAGTAAATGAATCAGGCAAAAGGGAATACAAACGTCTCAAAAATGAGATCGACAGAAAGTGCAAAATGGCTAAGCAGGGATGGCTAGAGGACAAATGTAAGGATGTAGAGGCTTGTCTCACTAGGGGTAAGATAGATACTGCCTACAGGAAAATTAAAGAGACCTTTGGAGAGAAGAGAACCACTTGTATGAATATCAAGAGCTCAGATGGCAACCCAGTTCTAAGCAAAGAAGGGAAGGCAGAAAGGTGGAAGGAGTATATAGAGGGTTTATACAAGGGCGATGTACTTGAGGACAGTATTATGGAAATGGAAGAGGATGTAGATGAAGATGAAATGGGAGATAAGATACTGCGTGAAGAGTTTGACAGAGCACTGAAAGACCTGAGTCGAAACAAGGCCCCGGGAGTAGACAACATTCCATTAGAACTACTGATGGCCTTGGGAGAGCCAGTCATGACAAAACTCTACCATCTGGTGAGCAAGATGTATGAGACAGGCGAAATACCCACAGACTTCAAGAAGAATATAATAATTCCAATACCAAAGAAAGCAGGTGTAGACAGATGTGAAAATTACCGAACTATCAGTTTAATAAGTCACAGCTGCAAAATACTAACGCGAATTCCTTACAGCCGAATGGTAAAACTGGTAGAAGCGGACCTCGGGGAGGATCAGTTTGGATTCCGTAGAAATGTTGGAACACGTGAGGCAATACTAACCTTACGACTTATCTTAGAAGCTAGATTAAGAAAAGGCAAACCTACGTTTCTAGCATTTGTAGACTTAGAGAAAGCTTTTGACAATGTTAACTGGAATACTCTCTTTCAAATTCTGAAGGTGGCAGGGGTAAAATACAGGGAGCGGAAGGCTATTTACAATTTGTACAGAAACCAGGTGGCAGTTATAAGAGTCGAGGGGCATGAAAGGGAAGCAGTGGTTGGGAAAGGAGTGAGACAGGGTTGTAGCCTCTCCCCAATGTTATTCAATCTGTATATTGAGCAAGCAGTAAAGGAAACAAAAGAAAAATTTGGAGTAGGTATTAAAAGTCATGGAGAAGAAGTAAAAACTTTGAGGTTCGCGGATGACATTGTAATTCTGTCAGAGACAGCAAAGGACTTGGAAGAGCAGTTGAACGGAATGGACAGTGTCTTGAAAGGAGGATATAAGATGAACATCAACAAAAGCAAAACGAGGATAATGGAATGTAGTCAAATGAAATCGGGTGATGCTGAGGGAATTAGATTAGGAAATGAGACACTTAAAGTAGTAAAGGAGTTTTGCTATTTAGGGAGTAAATTAACTGATGATGGTCGAAGTAGAGAGGATATAAAATGTAGACTGGCAAAGGCAAGGAAAGCGTTTCTGAAGAAGAGAAATTTGTTAACATCGAGTATAGATTTAAGTGTCAGGAAGTCGTTTCTGAAAGTATTTGTATGGAGTGTGGCCATGTATGGAAGTGAAACATGGACGATAACCAGTTTGGACAAGAAGAGAATAGAAGCTTTCGAAACGTGGTGCTACAGAAGAATGCTGAAGATAAGGTGGGTAGATCACGTAACTAATGAGGAGGTATTGAATAGGATTGGGGAGAAGAGAAGTTTGTGGCACAACTTGACTAGAAGAAGGGATCGGTTGGTAGGACATGTTTTGAGGCATCAAGGGATCACAAATGTAGCATTGGAGGGCAGCGTGGAGGGTAAAAATCGTAGAGGGAGACCAAGAGATCAATTCACTAAGCAGATTCAGAAGGATGTAGGTTGCAGTAGGTATTGGGAGATGAAGAAGCTTGCACAGGATAGAGTAGCATTAAGAGCTGCATCAAACCAGTCTCAGGACTGAAGACCACAACGACAACAACAATGCGCGACCACACGTGGCACGCATTGTCCAAAGGTTCTTCGTCAATAACCAGATTGAATTGCTTCCCTGGCCGGCTCGCTCTCCGGATCTTTCGCCGACAGAAAACATGTGGTCCATGGTTGCTCAACGAGTGACCCAGATTACATCCCCAGCTGCCACACCAGATGATCTTTGGCAACGTGTGGAGGCTGCTTGGGCTGCTGTACCCCAGGAACACATCCAACGTCTCTTTGACTCAATGCCGAGACGTGTGGCAGCGGTGATCTCCAACAATGGCGGCTACTCTGGCTACTGATTCTGGCCGGAACCACATGTCACAGACGTCTGTAAACGTAATCATTTGATACTTGGTCAACATGTTATCTACAAAATAAATTTTGTTGTGCAACCTCTTGTCTTTCTTGGTGTTGCATTTACGGTGGCCAGCAGTGTATTTCATTGCGACGCAATTTCTGTGTTCATTCGTCAATGTGGGAGTGCGAGGGATACAGTAAAGAAGAAATGGTGCATCGGGAACGAGATACTCGTCCCCAAAAGAAATTACTGTCGCTGCCGTAGAAACGTTCCCAGATTGGGAAAGAGAAGGCATGGAACCCAATGTATTACATTGCGACGCAATTTCTGTGTTAATTCCTCAATGTGAGGGTGTGAGGGATACAGTAAAGAAGAAATAGTGCATCAAGAACGAGATACTCATCCCAAAAGAAAATCCTGTCGTTGCCATAGAACCGTTCCCAGATTGGGAAAGAGAAGGCATGGAACACAATGTATTACATTGCGACGCAATTTGTGTGTTAATTCCTGAATGTGAGAGTGCGAGGGATAGAGTAAAGAAGAAATTGTGCATCGGGAATGAGGTACTCGTCCCCAGAACAAAATCCCGTCGTTGCTGTAGAAACGTTCCTAGATTGGGAAAGAGAAGGCATGGAACACAATTTATGTCATTGCAACGCAATTTCTGTGTTAATTCCACAATGTGAGGGTGCTAGGGATACAGTAAAGAAGAAATAGTGCATCGGAAAGGAGATCCTCGACCCAAAAACAAAATACTGTCATTGCCGTAGAAATGTTCCTAGGTTGGGAAAGAGAAGACATAGAACACAACGTATATAATTTCCACGCTATTTCTGTGTTAATTCGTCAATGTGAGAGTGGGAGGGATACAGTAAAGAAGAAATAGTGCATCGGGAACGAGACACTCGTCCCCAAAAGAAAATCCTGTCGTTGCCGAAGGAACGTTCCCAGATTGGGAGGGAGAAGGCATGTAACGCAATGTATTTCATTGGGATGCTATTTCTGAGTTAATTCGTCAATGTGAGAGTGCGAAGGATACAGTAATGAAGAAATAGTGCATCGTAAAGGAGATCCTCTATCCCAAAACAAAATCCCGTCGTTGGCGTAGAAACGTTCCTGGATTTGAAAACAGAAGGCATGCAACACAGTGTATTTTATGGCAGCGCAATTTCTGTTTTAATTCGTCAATGTGAGAGTGCGAGTGATACAGTAAAGCGGAAATAGTTCATCGGGAACGAGATCCTCAACCCGAAAACAAAATCGTGTCGTTGCCGTAGAAACGTTCCTAGATTGGGACAGAGAATGTATTGAGCACAATTTATTCCAATGCGACGCAATTTCTGTGTTAATTCCTCAATGTGAGGGTGCGAGGGATACAGTTAAGAAGAAATAGTGCATCGGAAAGGAGATCCTCGACCCCAAAAAAATATCCTTTCGTTGCTGTAGAAACGTGCCTAGATTGGGGAAGAGAAGGAATGGAACACAATGTATTTAATTGCTACGCTATTTCTGTATTAATTCGTCAATGTGAGAGTGCGAGGGATACAGTAAAGAAGAAATAGTGCATCGGGAACGAGACACTCGTCCCCAAAGAAAATCCTTTTGTTGCCGTAGAAACGTTCCCAGATTGGTAAAGAGAAGGTATGGAACACAATTTATGTCATTGCAACGCAATTTCTGTGTTAATTCCTCAATGTGAGGGTGCGAGGGATGCAGTAAAGAAGAAATAGTGCATCGGAAAGGAGAACCTCGACCCAAATAAAAAAAAAAATACTATCATTGCCGTAGAAACGTTTCTAGAATGGGAAAGATAAGGCATGGAACAAATCGTATATCATTGCGACGCTATTTCTGTGTTAATTCGTCTATGTGAGAGTGCGAGGGATACAGTAAAGAAGAAATAGTGCATCGGGAACGAGACACTCGTCCCCAAAGAAAATCCTTTTGTTGCCGTAGAAACGTTCCCAGATTGGTAAAGAGAAGGTATGGAACACAATTTATGTCATTGCAACGCTATTTCTGTGTTAATTCGTCTATGTGAGAGTGCGAGGGATACTGTAAAGAAGAAATAGTTCATCGGGAACGAGATACTCGTCCCCAAACGAAAATCCTGTCTTTGCCGTAGAAACGTTTCGACATTGGGAAACAGAAGGCAGGCACACAATGTATTTTATTGCGACGTCATTTCTGTGTTAATTCGTCAATGTGAGAGTGCGAGGGATACAGTAATGAAGAAATAGTGCATCGGGGACGAGATACTCGTCCCCAAAAGTAAATCCTGTCGTTGCCGTAGGAACGTTCCCAGATTGGGAAAGAGCAGGCATGGAACACAATGTATTTCATTGCGACGCCATTTCTGTGACAATTCCTCAATGTGAGGATGCGAGGAATAAAGTAAAGAACAAATAGTGCATCGTAAAAGAGATACTCGACCCGAAAACAAAATCCTGTCGTTGCAGTAGAAACTTTCCTAGATTGGGAAAGAGAAGGCATGGAACCCAAGGTATTTCATTGCGACGCAATTTCTGTGTTCATTGGTCAATGTGAGAGTGTGAGGGATGCAGTAAACAAGAAAAAGTTCATCGGGATCGAGATACTCGTCCCCTAAGGAAAATCTTGTCGTTGCCGTAGAAACGTTCCCAGATTGGGAAAGAGGAGGCATGGAACAGAATGTATTACATTGCGACGCAATTTCTGTGTTAATGCGTCAATGTGAGAGTGCGAGGGATACAGTAAAGAAGAAATAGTCCATCGGGAATGAGATACTCGTCCCCAAAAGAAAATCCTGTCGTTGCTGTAGACACGTCCCCAGATTCAGAAACAGAAGGCATGGAACACAATGTATTTTGTGGCGGCGCAATTTCTGTTATAATTCGTCAATGTGAGAGTGCGAGGGGTACAGTAAGGAGGAAATAGTTTATCGTGAACGAGATACTCGTCCCCAAAAGAAAATCCTGTCGTTGCCGTAGAAACGTTCCTAGATTGGCAAAGATTAGGTGTGGAACACAATGTATTTTGTTTCGACACCTTTTCTGTGTTAATTCGTCAATGTTACGGTGCGAGGGATACAGTAATGAAGAAATAGTGCATCGGAAAGGAGATGCTCGAACCAAAAAAAAAAAAATACTGTCATTGCCGTAGAAATGTTCCTAGATTGGGAAAGAGAAGGCTTGGAATACAATGTGTATCATTGCGACGCTATTTATGTATTAATTCCTCAACGTGAGAATGCGAGGGACACTGTAAAAAAGAAATAGTTCATCGGGAACGAGATACTCGTCCCCAAATGAAAATCCTGTTGTTGCCGTAGAAACGTTCCGAGATTGGGAAAGAGAAGGCATGGAACACAATGTATTATATTGCGACGCAATTTCTGTGTTAATTCCTCAATGTGAGAGTGCGAGGTATACAGTAGTGAAGAAATAGTGCATCAGAAAGGAGATCCTCAACCCTAAAACAAAATACTGTCGTTGCTGTAGAAACTTTCCTAGCTTGGGAAGGAGAAGGCAAGTAACACAATGTATTTCATTGCGACGCAATTTCTGTGTTAATTCCTCAATGTGAGAGTGTGAGGGATTCTGTAATGAAGAAATAGTGCATCGCGAACGAGATACTCGTCCCCAAAAGAAATTCCAGTCGTTGCCCTAGAAACGTTCCCAGATTGGGAAAGAGCAGGCGTGGAATACAATGTATTTCATTGTGACGCAATTTCTGTGAGAAATCCTCAATGTAAGGATGCGAGGAATACAGTAAAGAAGAAATAGTGAATCGGAAAGGAAGTCCTCGACCACAAAACAAAATCCCGTCGTTGCCGTAGAAACGTTCCTAGATTGGGAAAGAGAAGGCATGGGACACAATGTATTTTATGGCGGCGCAATTTCTGTTTTAATTCGTCAACGTGAGAGTGCGAGGGATGCAGTAAAGAGGTAATAGTTCATCGTGAACGAAATACTCGTCCCCAAAAGAAAATCCTGTCGCTGCTGTAGAAACGTTCACAGATTGTGAAAGAGAAGGCATGGAACCCAATGTATTACATTGCGACGCAATTACTATGTTAATTCCTCAATGTGAGGGTGTGAGGTATATAGTAAAGAAGAAATAGTGCATCAAGAACGAGATACTCATGCCATAAAGAAAATCCAGTCGTTGCCATAGAACCGTTCCCAGATTGGGGAAGAGAAGGCATGGAACACAATGTATTTTATTGCGACGCTATTTCTGTATTAATTCCTCAATGTGAGAGTGCGAGGGATACAGTAATGAAGAAATAGTGCATCAGAAAGGAGATCCTCGACCCCGAAACAAAATCCTGTCATTGCTGTAGAAACGTTCCTTGATTGGGAAGGAGAAGGCATGGAACACAACGTATTTTATTGCGACGGAATTTCTGTGTTAATTCCTCAATGTGAGAGTGCGAGGGATACAGTAATATAGAAATAGTGCATCGGGAACGAAATAGTCGTCCCCAAAAGAAAATCCTCTCGTTGCCGTAGGAACGTTCCCAGATTGGGAAAGAGCAGTCGTGGAACACAATGTACTTCATTGCGACGCAATTTCTGAGACAATTGCTCAATGTGAGGATGCGAGGAATACAGTAAAAAAGAAATAGTGCATCGTAAAAGAGATACTCGACCCGAAAACAAAAACCTGTCGTTCCCGTACAAACGTTCCTAGATTGGGAAAGAGAAGGCGTGGAACACAATGTATTCCATTGGGACGCAATTTCTGTGTTCATTCGTCAATGTGATAGTGTGAGGGATACAGTAAAGAAGAAATAGTTCATCGGGAACGAGATACTCGTCCTCAAAATAAAATACTGTCGTTGCTGTAGAAACGTTCCCAGATTCGGAAAGAGAAGGCATGGAATACAATGTATTTCATTGCGACGTAATTTCTGTGTTAATTCGTCAATGTGAGAGTACGAGGGATACTGTAAAGAAGAAATAGTGCATCGGGAACGAGATACTCGTCCCCTAAGGAAAATCTTGTCGTTGCCGTAGAAACGTTCCCAGATTCGGAAAGAGGGGGCATGGAACACAATCTGTTACATTGCGACGCAATTTCTGTGTTAATTCCTCAATGTGAGAGTGCGAGGGATACAGTAAAGAAGAAATAGTGCATCGGGAACGAGATACTCGTCCCCAAAAGAAAATCCTTTTGTTGCCGTAGAAACGTTCCCAGTTTGGGGAAGAGAAATCATGGAACACGATTTATGTCATTGCAACGCAATTTCTGTGTTAATTCGTCAATGTGAGGCTGCTTGGGATACAGTAAAGAAAAAATAGTGCATCGTTAAGGAGATCCTAGACCCAAAAACAAAATACTGTTATTGCCATAGAAACGTTCCTAGATTTTGAAAGAGAAGACATGGAACACAACGTATATAATTTCGACGCTATTTCTGTGTTAATTCGTCAATGTGAGAGTGCGAGGGATACAGTAAAGAAGAAATAGTTCATCGGGAACGAGATACTCGTCCCCTAAGGGAAATCTTGTCGTTGCCGTAGAAACGTTCCCAGATTGGGAAAGAGGAGGCATGGAACAGAATCTATTACATTGCGACGCAATTTCTGTGTTAATTCGGCAATGTGAGAGTGCGAGGGATACAGTAAAGAAGAAATAGGGCATCTTGAATGAGATACTCGTCCCCAAAAGAAAATCCTGTCGTTGCTGTAGACACGTTCCCAGATTCAGAAAGAGAAGCCATCGAACGCAATGTATTTCATTGCGACGCTATTTCTGTGTTAATTTGTCAATGTGAGAGTGCGAGGGACACAGTAATGAAGAAATAGTGCATCGGAAAGGAGGTCCTCGACCACAAAACAAAATCCCGTCGTCGCCGTAGAAACGTTCCTAGATTGGGAAAGAGAAGGCATGGAACAAAATGTATTTTATGGCGGCGTTATTTCTGTTTTAATTCGTCAATGTGAGAGTGCGAGGGATACAGTAAAGAGGAAATAGTTCATCGTGAACGAGATACTCGTCCCCAAAAGAAAATCCTGTCGTTGCCGTAGAAATGTACCCAGATTGGGAAAGAGCAGGCGTGGAACCCAATGTATTTCATTGCGACGCAATTTCTGTGACAATTCCTCAATGTGAGGATGCGAGGAATACAGTAAAGAAGAAAAAGTGCATCGTAAAAGAGATACTCGACCCGAAAACAAAATCCCATCTTTGCCGTAGAAATGTTCCTACATTGGGAAAGAGCAGGTGTGGAACCCAATGTATTTCATTGCGAAGCAAATTCTGTGTTCATTCATCACTGTGAGAGTGTGAGGGATACAGTAAAGAAGAAATAGTGAATCAAGAACGAGATACTCATTCCCAAATGAAAATCCAGTCGTTGCCATAGAACCGTTCCCAGATTCGGAAAGAGAAGGCATGGAACAAAAGGTATTTCGTGCGCCGCAATTTCTGTGTTAATTCGTCAATGTGAGAGTGCGAGGGATACAGTAAAGAAGAAATAGTGCATCGGGAACGAGATACTCGTCCCCTAAGGAAAATCTTGTCGTTGCCGTAGAAACGTTCCCAGATTGGGAAAGAGGAGGCATGGAACACAATCTATTACATTGCGACGCAATTTCTGTGTTAATGCGTCAATGTGAGAGTGCGAGGGATACAGTAAAGAAGAAATAGTGCATCGGGAATGAGATACTCGTCCCCAAAAGAAAATCCTGTCGTTGCTGTAGACACGTTCCCAGATTCAGAAAGAGAAGGCATGGAACGCAATGTATTTCATTGCGACGCTATTTCTGTGTTGTGACTACGAAGGCTTTCCCGGCGTAATAATTGATAAAATTCTTCTCGGGTATGCAGCCGGATCATGACGTCTTCAAGACACAATATTTCTGCGGTCCAACTGGCCGCCATCATCAGGTGAGAGCGCTGGTGCACAATCTCTCCGGAACTGACTTCCCAGCGCAAGCGGCAGCCCATATATAGGCCGCAGAAGGCCCACAACGCGTGCGCGAAAAGGTGTCGTAGCTGCCCTCTAGTGCAGTAAACATGCCGCGCCGCCGGTGGTGGAAAGAGGCGAAATCGAGATATCGCTGTCAAAAATAAAAGAAATTTAAAAAATTCTATTCCGACGATTGAGACGCAGACCGTTGTTTTTTAATGTCGGATAACACCGGGTCCCAAGTCTTACTTAAAAGCTAGCCCTTGTCTCTATTAATAAGATTGTCAGATAAACGAATCTCTATCGATTCTTTTAAAACACAGTCCCAATAGCGAGATGCAGGGGCAACCATTTGTGTCGCATCATATTGCATTCTGTGTCCCTGGGTGAGACAGTGCTCTGCCACTGCGGATTTCTCGGGTTGAAGCAGCCGTGTGTGCCGCTGATGCTCAACACATCGGTCCTGAATGGTCCGGATCGTCTGACCAATGTAAGCCTTCCCACAGTGGCAAGGGATCTTGTATACACCGGGCTTCCTCAAACCCAAGTCATTCTTAACAGAGCCAAGAAACGCTCTAAGCTTGGCCGGCGGACGAAAAATACTTTTGATGTGATATCTTTTTAGAATTCTTCCTATCTTCGAGGAAATGCTCCCAGGAAATGGCAGAAAAGCCACCGATTTGCAGGTATCTTCTGGTGGTTCAGGCGATGGTCCAAACTGGAAAGCACGACGGATCTGTTTATCTGTATAGCCATTCTGCTTGAACACAACCTTAAGGTGGTCCAATTCTGGTGTCAAGCTTTCTCCATCTGAAATGGCATAAGCTCTTCTCGCCAACGTTCGCAGGACCCCTGTACGCTGGAACGATGGATGACAGCTAGAAGCATGCAGGTAACGGTCCGTGTGCGTAGGCTTTCGATAAACACTGTGTCCCAGTGTCCCATCATCCTTTCTGTACACCAGAACATCCAGAAACGGAAGCTTTCCATCACTTTCCACCTCCATGGTAAACTTGATGCTAGGATGCAGAGAATTAAAATGATCTAGGAGGCGGTCAAGAGCCTCTCTCCCATGAGGCCACACCATAAACGTGTCGTCAACGTACCTCCAAAAACAGGTTGGTTTTAAGGACGCCGTCTTCAGCGCTATGTCCTCCAAATCTTCCATAAAAAGGTTGGCGACTATTGGGGACAGTGGGCTCCCCATAGCCACTCCATCAGTCTGTTCAAAATATTTGTCATTGAATAAAAAGTACGTTGACGTCAGCACGTGGCGACAAAGCCTGGTTGTGTCCTCATCCAGTTTCTCACCAATTAATTGCAAGGATTCTTCCAGAGGAACCCGGGTAAAAAGCGACACGACATCAAAGCTCACAAGCAAATCGCAGGGACTAAGAGACAAGGACTTCAATCTCTGAATAAACACCATAGAATTGGGAATGTGATGTTCGCATTTACCGGCGTGAGGGCAAAGAACAGATGCTAAATACTTGGCTAGATTGTAGGTAGGAGCACCCAAGTTACTCACGATCGGACGAAGCGGGACCCCTTTCTTATGAGTCTTGGGTAGGCCGTATAGTCTCGGTGGCACGGCAGCACCAGGACGAAGTTTTTTGAGAACGTCGTCAGGTAAAGAACTCTTCTTCAACAGTGAAAGCGTCTTCCGTTTTATCCGTTCAGTTGGGTCGTCCTGCAATGTTCTGTATGCTGAGTCCTCAAGGAAGAGATCCATCTTTCCCAGATAGTCATAACGTGACAGAAGAACCGTTGCGTTGCCTTTGTCGGCTGGTAGAACTATCAGATCCTCGTCTTCTCTAATGGATC